>NC_136431.1:25230000-26510000 GCF_052849685.1 Lactuca virosa | reverse complement strand
AAAGCCAGGGGCTCTGCCCCTTGGACCCCGCCAGGGGCTGCCGCCCCTTGGACCCCGCTCCCAGGGGCGCTGCCCCCGGACCCCCGTCGGTTTAGGGGCTTCGCCCCTAAATAGCAGTATACTTTCAACAAAGACAAAATTAAACAAACGTGCACTCCACACCATACCGATTTGTTCAATAATTGTCAAAGTGACATTGATCAACAAATTAACCCCGTTACACTTAAATAACATTAGTGATATAAAATCACCAACAGAACCAACATGGCTGAATTGAAAGAATGATTTCCTAATATCCACCTCAACATCAGCCAACAACAACACTTGAATTAATAACAACAACAACCTCAACTGACAAACAATACTTTTTGCAAGTTCACATTGACATAAATATATATTTGCAATATAGTTTACCTCAGAATCCTTATATTAAAGACAAAAAATAGTATATTACCAACACCAACTAAAATGATATAAACATTCGATTTGAAAAATAACCAGTCTTATGCAAATTACAGTAACATTATTAACACAATATTCATGCTTCTGAAATAATACAATCTAAATATTAGAAACATACAAATTTATATTAACAAAGTTAAGATTCTTAATATATAAAGTATACAATGAAATAATCAAACAACAGATAAACCTTGCACGATCAATAAAGGCCATTGTTACAAAGAATACACTATATCTTGAAGATTTTCAAAATCAACAAAAATCAAAACTCAACATCTACAAATACCACACAAGCAACAAAAAAACCACATCAGTACAAAACAAAATTATAAACAAGTTATAAGAGGATTGAAGCTTCTGTTTTTTACCAAAAACATATTCCACACCATATTTTCTACATTTCTCATTTTGAAAATAAAATTACATAAATAGACCAAAAAACATATTTTAAATTTCTCCATGGATGAACATAAAACAAACCGTAGAAATCTGCAATTAATAAACATGGCACTGGCATATTGGCATTTTCTTGTCATACAAACCGCCTAGGTAATAAAAAAGATGTGTCAAATTTAAGAGAATAAAGATAATGTCGAATTTAAGAGAAAAGAACAATACTTGAGTGGTAACTGAAGGAAAAGAAGATTTAATGTTTTAAGTCGGTGCTGAAACGCAGGTTCAAAGGCATAAAAATGTATGTAGTCTTACAACTCACATTTCTTATGAAGCCCTGTTACTTATATAACCTTATAAATAACATTATGTTTATTCTCTTAAATTGACACATATCTGTTATGTGTAATACTACTATATCTGAGGCGTGGTGATTTGTATTTTATATTCGATAGAATCTCAAGGAACTAATCCAATGCATAAAGTAGCTAAAAAATAACCACAGTTATGTCAATGAGCATCAAAATAATGGTACGAAACACAAAATCAAAATCACTAAAAACAAAAACAAAACCCAGAATCCAGTAAAATCAAGTTTGTCGTCAAAATCAAGAATGAAATAGAGAGAGTGGCTAAAATACCTTCTTTGAATGAAGCTTTTTCAATCATATACAAACAACGACGATCCAAAGAGCTTTTCCTTCTTTTACTGAAAAGTGGTCATGCTGCCGGTGAGAAGCAGTAGTGCCGGTGAGGGTAGCATGTGGCATATCGGGATAAATGGTTTTAGAGAAGCGTTTTCAAAAAAAAAAAAAAAAAAAAAACGCGAAAGGGATCACATTTGAAGTAGAGATAAAGATATTTAAACAAGTTTACCTTCATCATCATCCATGATATAGAGATTAGCAATAGGGGTAGCCTTCACAGCGGCATGTGTGGCGGCGGAGAGAGGAAATCGGGTGGCTGGTAACGATTAGGCAGAGAGTGGTTGTAGGATAAGGGTTTAGAGATGATTAGAGACATTATGGTGGGGTTCTTCTCTAGAGAAGTGGTGTGAGTGCAGAAACCGGGTGGAGATGGAGATGAGATAAGTGTAGGGTAGATATATGGGAAGGGAGGATGCGAGTGGGCCTTTTGAACCTGAATTTGGGCGAACTAAATGGGAAGTAGTTCAGTTTTGAAGAATACCAGGTCAATATAAGCTGCATAATAGGGGAAGATACAAAGGACAATGAAAGAATTCCATTTTTGAGAAATATTGGTTTAGCTTGAGATAATACCATGGGGGGAGAGTGGACGATTTCCATTTTTGTAATTTTTTGAATTTTTGAATGAAACGGGAATTAAGGAATGAGATAAGACTGGTTTGGTTATTTGTACCGTAAGCTTAATGATTTGGACGTCTTAAATCTATTTTTGGAAATAGTAAGGTTTGTATAATAATATAGTAAGATATATATATATATATATATATATATATATATATATATATATATATATATATATATATATATATATATATTCACTTTTGATAAAATAGAATTGAACATACCTTTGCTTTTGTTATAATTTTGTTCATTCCAGAAAGGGAAATAGTCATGGATCGTTTCCGGGAATTGAAGCCATATTCAGTGAAAAACATTAGAAATAAGAATAGAATCCAAAAGATCCGATGAAGTAAGGACTTGAAGCATTAATGGAAATTGAATTAAGAGACGCTGTGGAACTAGAAGTTGACGTGATTGAAAACGGAACATAGTAACAAAAAGATGAATTGAAGTGATGAATAAATGAAGATCGAACTTAGTCTGATACCATGTTAACTTCCATCATTAAAGCAAAATGAAAAAAGCTTAAAGAAAAGGATGAAATCATTCTTCATTAGATCATAAATGAATTCAGAGATTACATTTATACATGAAAACTTCCATCATTAAAGCAAAATGAAAAAAGCTTAAAGAAAAGGATGAAATCATTCTTCATTAGATCATAAATGAATTCAGAGATTACATTTATACATGAAAACAAAACAAAGATAAATAATTGTCTTCTAACTAATATTCTAACAACCAAAAAACTTTTAGCCCAGCGGTATCTGGTGTTGTCCTCTCTTTTTGAGGTTGGGGTTCAAGTTTTGTTGTGGACATATGTGAAATTAAGGAGTAGTTTAGGTAGGAATAGATTAGATTTGCCCATTTCACAAAAAGAAAAAAAATAATAATAATAATATTCTAACAAACTTTGTATAAAAAAAACCAAATTGCCCTTGGACTTAACTAACAGAGTCTAACAAAGCAAGTTAAATAAAAAACACTCTTCCCAATTCCGAAGTAAAGATTACCATATAGGAAAACTCCAATTATTATAACAATAATAATACCAAAATAAAAGTTATACGCAAATAGAACCAAATGTCATAATATTCTCAAATAAGAATAAAATGAGTGAGTTCTAAATATTATAAGCAAATAGCTATTCAAAATATATTAAATTAAAATTTTCGAAGTCCCACGTTGCTATTGTGTTCTTGAAGTGTAAACTGGACATTCTCATTTCTCAAGTACAAAAAGTGAAAAAGTTATAAATGTTGATAAGTAAAAAGAAATGATAATTATGAGTAGAGTTTAACAGGTAAAGATGTATTGTGAACAGTGAATATGAGTTCAATGTCGATGACCTTAGTTTACTATGCCTTGGTTACTTAGGTGAGTTTTCATTGGGACTGGATCATCTTTCCAGCAGCCTACTGCTCTACTTCTCAAATTATGGTTATTATATGGTTATTTATATGTGGGTCCATAACGTAGTGTCCATTTTGATAGTTAAAGAAGGTGACATGATAATAGATTAAATTTTATCATTATCATTTACTCTTTGTAAGATGTTATTTGTTCCGTTGATATAGAATTCAAAGGAAAAAAAACATATTATTAAAATATCATAACTGTAGGAAAATTTTGATAGAATTATATAGAAATTAGATTGATGATGTGATTATCTATTAAAGTCTAATGAATTAAGTGTATTGTGGACAATGTTTTAAAAACCGGTTTTTTAGTTGAACCGGTATGATGACCGGTTCCCGGTTCAACCGATTTAACTGGTTCGACCGTCGGGTGAACCGGTTTCTATATTTTTCATGTTTTTTTCTATTTTCCTACACATACGTATATTTTTAAATTATGAATTTGATGTTTATAAGTTCAAAAATTAAAAATAGACATAAAAATAAGTTGTAAATGAATCCAAATATATTAAAATAACACATAACCATAAGTTTTAGTGTTTTACATCAATCCATATACGTCAAAAAAAAAATAAAGTATAATACCGAAACGAAATATAGTTTTAGATGAATACAAACAAATCAAAAAACTTTATAACATTTACCATATGTTTTTATTTAGATAAAACTAAATAGATTTGAAAAAAAAATCACAAAAGTTTATTATATAAATGGTCTTTTTTCATGTGTTTTTTATTCGGTTTAACCGGTTCAACCGTTTTATTTTGACCGATTAAACTGGGTTTTCTAAAAACCGGCCGGTTCAATCCGGTTCATAAATTAATGTAAAATCGGAGATAGTTGAACCGCTCTCTCCCCCGATTTCCGGTCCAACCGGTTCGACCGCCCGGTTCAAACCGGTTTTTAAAACACTAATCGTGGATTCCTATAGAATTGTTAGCAGATTTTTACATAGTTAATTTTATAAAAGACCCATAAATTTAACAATTTTTAATTTTTCTTATCAATAAAACATACAACTTTTTTCCCTAGTTTGTTCGGTTATCCGGTTTACAAAAAAAAAATGTACAAATGCCAAATTTAAAGTACGTTTTTTAAGAAATGTATATTACAAATGCCAAATTCATGCAAATAACCAACTTCACAAATTCAACCAAATCATTCCTTAACATTTTCAAACCAAACTTAAAATATACAATATGATAAAATGAAAACTTGAATACTAGTACACCAGATTCGTCAAATTGGAACGAAATTAAACACGGCTAAGATAGGGTACATCCGTACATGTCAAAACAAACTTAATAATTCATTTGACTGCAGCCAAATTTTAAACCTTGTGACACATTATTTCCTCTCGTTGCAAGAAACTTCATACAAACAAGCCAACACAATTAATATCGATATTCATTATTGACCATTAACGACTCGGCAACTTTTCCTGATCTCTCCTTGACCATCCGTAAGGACTCCAACACCACCCATTCGCACCATGGACTTAGCAAATTGGGCAAAGAAAAGCACACGATTTTGTAGAAGTTTAACCATACGAGCCGATTGTCTGTTTGTAAGTAAAGCTGCATCTGATACAAATAGACCTTTATGTTGATTTAAAGCCCGATAGTAATCAGAATCAAAGGTAAGAGAGCTTTTAGGATCCATTTCAAGAGCTGTGGCTGGGTTCTGAGGGTTGGGGCACAGTCCTCTAAGTGTTTGCGCATAACTCACGTCAAGAGAAGGATCAGCATCTCCTACACCTGTAAAGTTGTAAAGCCTTCTTGCAACGAGGGTGCAATGAGAGATCCCAATAGTATGTGCACCTATAGTACAAATACATAAACGTTTATAGGAATTATTTACGTAACCCAAAATAATGAAGCATAAAGTTTTTAAAATGCATGCATGCATGCATACTCTTACATACATCTATACACACGTATATAAATTAAGAAGACATGTAAAATGGGTATATATATTTACCTGAAAGTGCCACAAGATCATTAAGGTTAAGGCCTTTGGTTCCAAATTGGGTCAGGAGTGTTGTGAAATTGGCGCCTGCAGATGGTAAATTGCCACCAACTTCCGACGCCAATGAGACGGTTCCATCTTTCCTTCCGGTGAAAACCGGCCACATTTCCTTTTGAAACTGCAATTTTCCGGCAAGATTAGAAAACTATCAATCCCATGAAACAATCAGTACTGTGTACATATGTTTTAAAACATGGTTATTTTATATATTAATTATCTCATGTTAGTCACATGATCATGACAATCGACTTACTTGAAAGGAAACGGCGTCTCTAGCAGCCAAGGCAACAATGTCGGCACACGAAACAATCCCGGGACATTTGGCTTCCAACTTTGTCTTTATTTCATCAATAACCTCGTACCCAGAAATGGATCTGTTTGGTCCTGCTGTTTTTTCAGTTGTCGTGTTTTGTGTAGGGTCCAATAGAATCGAAGCATCACACCCCTTCAAATGTGAAAGTTTTTATTATCATTAGCTTTATTTTTTGACATAAAAAAAAAGAAGTTAAAATGAACTAATAAATTACTTACTCTAACAAAGCAATCATGGTAATGAAGCCTTAGAAGCTTGGCAGCCATGGAAGGATCTGCAGAAACTTTGCTCCATACAATCTGCCTCACCGTACTTTCGACTGTAGCCAAACGGTCCAAACGGCAAAGTTTCCCATAAAAGTTCATCTTTAACCCTCCACCGTTACCATTACCATGACCACGACCATGGCCATTGCCACCACGACCGCCGGCGCCCATGCATCCTACCACCAAAATGGAAACAAGAAACAATCCAATAATGTTTTTCATCATGTTAATTTCCTTTTGTGGTTATAAGTTTGAGAACACCTTCAACTAAAGCCCTTTATATAGGCATACCCCTGCCAATTATTGAGATTTGACTCAACTAATCTCACTAATGAAAACGATTTTGAGTTTAAAAATCAATGTTGATAAGATTTTATATTGTCTTAAGTTCTAGACCTTAAATGGTTGTAAATTAGGAAAACCTGAGGATAAGTATAGAATTAATTATTAGTATCTAGAGTAAATTACATGAACAGTCCTTGTAGTTTGGTGAATTTTGCGCTTATGGTTCCTAATCTTTTTTTTAACTCATACCATCCATATCATCATATGGTTTACTTGTTTCAAGTTTAATAAATTCCAAACCTGAGTTATATCCTTTATAGCCTTTTCTTACTTTTTAATTTACTGATTTTATTATTTATATTAATATAATTATAATCAAAATGGGCATCTTATATATATCCACTCCCTTTTATCTCTTTACTCGTTAATTACCTTCACTTTCACCCGTATATTCTCTTGCCTAAAACCTTAACGCCATGAAAAGTCCACCGTCCATCCATGTTTGGAAGAGGAGATCCAGACTCAAACCCCAAAAACCAACCGTGAAATTGAATATTTTTTAATAAAATATTGAGTGAATTAGATTATTAATATGCTGATAAAATGTTGCATTGTTGTTTTAGGTGGTTAATAAATATAATTTTGGTATAGAGACACATGCAGGGTCCTTAAATCATGGAATTTTTTTATTAAATATTAATTGTTTCATCAACATGGAATAAAATGATCGATTGAAGAGGAAAGATCGGTTACTGTATAGTTTAATGATTTTTATCCAATAAAAACTATGATTTTGATTTGATAAATTTTATGAATACATTATTTCTAAACGCGGTTTCTTTATCATAATTGAAGAATTATCTATAACTATCTTTAAAAATATATTATAATTTTTTAAAAACTTATTTATTAGATTAACCAGTTGTGAGACTCATGTATTACATGAGTTAATTTAAAAAAAAAATTAAATAAAAAGATCAAAATATTTGACAACTTTGAATTTATAAGAAAATAAAAAAAATAATGAATTATTATAATGAAAATGTTTTTTATCTTTTAAATTTAAACATGTAATTTAAATAAAGAAAAGAAATTAACGATCTTTAATTTTAGGAATTTTGAAATTAAAAGATAAGTTTATTAATGAAATTGATATCCATTTATTACTACATTTATTGTAAGTTGTTACATTAAAATATTTTGTGGATGTTAATAAAATAGAAAAATTCATCAAATGACATGTGTAAAAAAATTAATTCAAAATAATCATATAATGACATTTGTCAAATTAAATGAGAGTGTGACAAGTGGCAAAAAAAATCTTCATTTATTAAAGAGGATTTTACTATAAATTCCTACTTTCCTTCGTTAATTTCCGATTTAGGCATTGTTGTACTAATAAAACATTAACATCTCCATCATCAATACCATCATTTATAATTTATGTTACCTATAAAAATGTTCGAAAGAATATTGCGATATATTAAGTGAAATGGTTCATGAATCGCCTCTTTTTTTAATATGCACAAGTTGTGAGACCCATGTATTATATGAGTTAATTTGAAAAAAGAAAGTTAAATATAAAGGTCAAAATATTTGAAAACTTTAAATTTATAAGAAAATAAGAAAAATAATGATTTATTATAATGAAAATGTTTTTTATTTTTAAATTTAAATAAATAATCTAAATAAAGAAAAGAAACTAATGAGTTTTAATTTTGGGAATTTTGAAATTAAAATGTATGTTTATTAATAAATTAATATCCATTTATTACTACATTTATTGTAATTATTACATTAAAATATTATGTGGAATTTAATAAAATAAAAAAACTCTTAAAATACCATGTGGAAAAAAATTAATTCAAAATAACCATAAAATGAAAATTGGCAAATTGAATGAGAGCATAATAATTGTCAAAGAAACCTTTATTTATTAGAAAGGATTTGTATAATGAATTATTTTAAGTAAATGTGTAATCGGGAAATATAAAAAATTACGCTAATCAACATTTTTTAATTCGCTTCGGATATGAATGTAAAGTCTTGTATTAGATTTTATAACCTCATTCTATCCGACAACTCATATTCAGAAAGAAGTCAAAGGTTTTCTCGTAATTAACACGTTAAAGATGTAAAGTATATATTGTATTAGATTCTTATAAATTTCATATTTTTTATCGAGTTGGAGGTCATCAATTTTTAAAGGAGTAACTACTAGTAAGGTCATTAATTTTTTTTTGCTTTGTGTATTTGGATTATAAAAACGAAAAAAAAAATCCCGTAAAATTTAAATTACCATAAAATGACTAAATTATCGTCATATATCATCACAAGGAAATCCAACATAACCGGTCATTAATGACTTTTCTTTTAAAATGTTCTAAACTAGATATGAGACTCATACCAAATGGCTTCTAGCCCAGCGGTACCGGTGTTGCCCTCGCTCTTAGAGGTTGAGGGTTCAAGTCTCATTGGAGACATAGGTGGTATTAGAAGTAGTTTAGAAGTAGTGTAGATTTGCCGTTCTAAAAAAAAGATATGAGACTCATGTATTATATGAGTTTATTTAAAAGAAAAAACTAAATATAAAATTCTAAACATGTGAGAAGTTTGAATTTATAAGAAAAATGAGAAAAATATTGAATTATAAAAATTAAAGTATTTTTTTCTATAAATTTAAACAAATAATTTAGATAAATAAATAAAAAAAATTAATGAAGTTTTAATTTAGTAATTTTAAAATTAAAAGGAAGTTCATTAAGAAAATTAATATGCATTTATTATTTCATTTAAATATTATGTGGAATTAATAAAATAGAAAAACCATAAAATGACATGTGGAATAAAAATTAATTCAAAATAACTACAAATGACATTTGACAAATTGAATGAGAGTGTGACAAGTGTCAAAAAAATATATTCATTTATTAGAGTAGCTGTAATGGTTTTGAAAAAAATCGTAAATGGTTGATAATCATGAGCATTTATATAACTTTGATCATGTCGAGAAGTACATTCATGCTGAGCGAAATCTCCATTGAAATAAAAAAATAGAAAAAAAACACCAATTCAGCTGCTTTAGCGATTTGTACGTTCGCAGATGGACTAGTTCATCTGTAAACATATGAACTCATTAGTTGTGGCCAATATAAAAACCATTTTTTTTGTTTTATTTTTTATTCTTTTTTGTTGGGAAACTCTCTCTGGAAAGTTTAATTATGTTTAAAACTTCAACTTTATCCTTGTTTAGTTGTTATAAGGATTGAAGTTTCTAATTACTTAACATTAATTTGTTTTAGCCTTTAATTATTCTTGGTATTTAAATTATTTTAGAAAATAATTTAGCATTAATATGATTTAAAGATATAATTGTTACTTGTTTAGGTGTTTTTAAAATTTAAAGATTTAACTTAACACTAACAGGTTGACCGAGAACTCCATACAAACCAGCAACACATTATGATTATGTTGGATTTTACATAACATAAATTTTTTATATGGGTTATGTGTAGAGGTGACAATTTATGACACGACACTACAAAAATACATGACACGAAACGAAATTTAGACGAAACTAAAATTTGAATTCGTGTTCATGTAAACCGTAAAAAACACAACGTCGAGTCGTGTCGTGTTCGTGTTCAAAATTCGACACGAAATTGACGCAATTTAACAGTTCTTTATCGTGTTTTTCGTGTTTGTCATGTTATATTTGATAAAGTATTCATTAAATAAACTAGTTTTTAGTATATGTTATATTTTCGTGTCGTGTCGTGTTTATCGTTTTTTAATTTGTTCGTTTTCATGTTAGTTAAAAAAACAGGACATCGTGTCATGTCGTGTTCGTGTTACATAAACCTTATCGTGTCGTGTCATATCAGATAGAAACACGAAACGATAACACGATTTGTCACCCCTACTTATATGTATAATTGGGAGAGTAGATATCAAATAGAAAAGAGTGCCAACGATGTTTAGTTTAAAATTTTGAAAATAATACACTTGGTACGTATAACTTGTTGATAATAAGGTTGTTTCGTAGTCGAACCCTATCAATTTCGTAATCAAAATAAATAAATAAAATAAAATAAAAACCCAAAATCGCAGTTGAAATGGAAAGGTAATCGCAGGCGGTCTTAGTCAATCTGCGATCTTAAGGGGGCGAATGAGATATTTATACAGGAAAAAAAAATCTACGAACGTACAAGTCGTTAAAGCACGTCTATACTTTAGCGATTTGTACGTTCGCAGATGGACTTAATCCATCTGCGATTTTGGTGGCTAAAAATGCAATTTGGGTTTTTTTTTTTTTTGCTATTTTCCACAAAGTAATTAACATATTTGGCTAAATTTGCAAATTTCTCATAAAAAATCATTAAGGTGTTGTTTGTTTTTTTGTAAAAAAACATATTCAAACCTCTTATTGTTGTGCGGCGCAATACACGTGCAACACTTTTCATCTCGCAGTTGTTTGTTTTTTAAAAGTCTTCAGAGTAAAAATCTTTGTGCGTGTTCTGTTTGAGGCAACATTTGTATTGCCTCTTTCAATTTTTTTTTTTTTTTTGCTGAAATCTTGATTATATATTGTTCAATTCCTGTTTCACCTTGTTTTTTTTGTTTATTTTTGCTGAATTAATTTTTCATTTTTTTATGTTGAATAATGATAATTTCTTGCTGAAATATCATTATTTTTTATCAAATATTATAAAATCTTGTTAAAATGTCATACATTATTAAATTTCTATATTAAAAAACTATTTTCGATATATAAAATAAAAAAAACATCATAAATGGTCCCTGTGTTTTCCCAAAATCTGAAGTTTAGTCCCCATGGTTTAAAAACCTCATAGATGGTTTATGTGCTTTCAAAACTTTTGACGATTGGTCCTTATTGCTAACTCCGTTAAGTTTATTTTGTTAACTAAAGGGCATTTTCGTCATTTCACTACCACAGGGACCATTTATGATCTTTTCAGTTATTTTTTTAATACCCAAAGACACAATCAAAATCGCTACCATGATACCACTGTCCGCGACCAACATCGACTGCGTTTCACTGTCCGCCACCCTCTTTTCCTCTGGCAACCACTATACTTCACCTTCGTCACCAACTACATGCGTTCTTATTTCAAATTCCATAATAAGTTAAACACCAGAATCATATCAAACCAAACCAAACACTAACATCAAACTTGTTTTCTAGAAATTGAAATCAAAATCAATTCTTATTTCAAAAAAATAATAACCGAACACCAAAATAAAAAACAACCAAACGCCAAACCATGTCATTCCATAGCCTTAAAGATCATTTTCTGCTCTTAAGCATTTCTTTTTCTCCTCTACTGATAACCTAAAGAACAGTTTTCAGATTTCTCGAATTTTCTCCAAAAACAAAATTTTGAATCTAGGTTAATTGCTTGAAGTCAAACCCAATTAAGAGAGAGAGAGAGAGAGAGATAGAGAGATAGATAGATAGATAGAGAGATAGATAGAGAGAGAGAGAGAGAAACCTGAAAGCAGCCCCAAAACCCGCTATTTCTTAAAATTGTTTGGTTTGTGACTGGGAATTAACCATGGCAGAACAGAGAGGATGGGGAGACCGATGTATTTTTGGGTTTCTTAAATCAATTTTTGTAATGTCTTTTTTGCATCTGGGTTTCGATTCCTGCAAAAAAAATATCCGTAAATCTTTGATTCTTAGGTTGAAGAAGAAAAAAAAATGTTTCCTGAAGATTTTTGGGTTTCGATTTCTGCAAAAACAATATCCTCAAATATTCGATACATTAGATTTCTGTTCTTTTTGGTTTCGATTTCCGAAAAAGATTGCTCTGGTGATGGCAGTTCTAGTGAGGGAGATGGTGGGCAAGATTGCTTCGGTGATGGAGGTTTCGAGGAAGGAGACGGTGGCGAGATTTGAGGAGGCTAGGGATTTAGGGAGTGATGGTTGGATATGTGTGTGTGTGAGAGAGAGAGAGAGAGAGGTGGGACCCCTTTGCATATTATTTTATTTTATATATTTTTTAAATAAGAGAAAACATCATAAATGGTCCCTATGGTAGTGAAACGACAAAAATACCCTTCAGTTAACAGACAAACTTAACGGAGTTAGCAATAAGGACCAATCGTCAAAAGTTTTGAAAGCACAAGGACCATCTATGAGGTTTTTAAACCATGAGGACTAAACTTCAGATTTTGAGAAACCACAAGGACCATTTATGATGTTTTTACATAAAATAAGTTTATTTTAATTTTTAAATATCTACAACAACATGTAGATGTTAAAAAACAAACACGCTTCTTATTACAGTCTGTAGCCATTTGGTCCACCTGTTCTGCTGCAGAGGGTTGCAGAGAGATGGTCTGCAGACTTCATGAATTTTTGTTTCAAAAAAACAAACAACACGTAAGTGATTAAGAGAGCGATTTCTACTGATTTGATGCTATTAACTTCTAATTACTAATCAACCGTTTAAAAAAAACCAAAAATAAAAATAAAAAACTAAGTGATCACGTGAGTTGGCCAACATGTGACTAACCCACTTGATAGATGTTTTACCTTTTAGATTGAAGGTTCTGAGTTTTAATCCCGGTATTAATGAAATAACATGTACTTATCGATAAATTTAAGAGCTCCCAAAAGATATTACTATGAAAAACTACATATTGTGAGTGTGTTATATGTGTTATTCTTAAACATAAACCATTCATAAATTACCAACTTGATCTCTAAGTTTAAAACAAAAAAGAAGTTGGACTGTTATAAATCACTTATTATTTTTAGTAATTGAAAAACATGGAATTAAATAAGTTGTTAGTTCTTGCGTGTTACAAGTAAAATCTTTTCTATTTGCTCATAAAGTGATGGAAAAAATTAGCATGGAATGAAAACAAACCACAAATGGCTTCTAGCCCAGCGGTATCCGATGTTGCCTTTTTTCCTTGCGGTTGAGGGTTCAAATCTTGTCATGGACATAGATGGATTTAAGGTGTGGTTTAAGAATAGGTTAGATTTGACGTTTAAGAATAGGTTAGATTTGACGTTTCAGAAAAAAAAGAATGAAAACAAACCAACATAAGTCCATCTCTCTACCACAATCCAAATCTAAATGAAAGTTGAATCTAACTTATAAAATCCCACCACATAAAATGATATATTGTGATAAGAATGACTCTATGAATATAAACACAATAAAATTGCATACTAAATTATTAAACTATATCCAAAAGTTAAACTATAGATAATCTATTAAAGTGTTAATTCAAAAAGGAGATGTAAAATAAAATAAGATAAATCGAAAAGAATTTTGAAGGCAATTTTAAGAACAAAAACCATTGACGTATAATTGTTGGAACCTAGTATTGGACTATTGGAGGACATTCTACCATCAGGTCAGCCGTTGTCCAAACTTATCTGCAGAGTGAAGTTTACTTTTGTTACAAGTTGACTTTTGTAGGGTCATAATAACGATTCGATTTCCAAGTTCTTTTTGATTCCCTAATTTGGCTACATTTCCGTCTTCTTTTTTATTTTAGACTTTCGATGATTTCCCTTTTTGTTTACAACGTAGGTGAACATGTACGGTGCTTACCTAGCGTAATTTGGGCTTGAGAAACGAGAAAAAATGGTTTGTCTGGTTGCTACTATATAACACCGAAAATTTAAGGTTGTCTTAGAATGATGGGTCCTGGATGGCCGTCCATGATGGCCATCGTTTGGGACGACCGGACTCCAAATAGACATTAAGTCACCTTAGTTACTAGTTAATACATTTACACTTAATGATTTTAAAAGTTTGTATAGAAGAAAATTTTCAATGATCCAAATAAGACAAGTCAAAAAAATACATATTATTAACTCTTTCTCAATAAAAAATTCATACATGTATATATCTCGTCCACAAACACAGATTCAATGTATTTAATCGCAATGCTAAAAAAACAAACAAAAATGATTGCATCTTCAAGTACAAAATCCACTACTTTGCACGACTCTCTTTCTTAGTTTGTCTAATGAAAAATTATCTAATTCGAATATATAATACTCCGTATGAGGTTAAATTTCAGTATGAAAAAGTCAATCAACAAAAGAATATAACCTTGAACATAAAAAGATAACAAAACACTTATAACTAAGAGATTTATATTAATTGGATTTTATTCTTTTTAATAGGGGCAATTACTAATCTAGCCAAATTAAGAAAGTGATTAACAATTTTTAGTCAAAAATTAGGATTTGTCCCAAACTAACCCACAAAACCGTAGGTGGTTAAAATGATCTACTGTTTCGCCCATTTACCTACTGTTTTGATTTTAGTATATAAAGATTTTTTTTTTCATTTTTCACTACGAAACCGTAGACGAAAAAATGGTCTACTGTTTCCTCTGAGAAGTCTACTATTTCCCAAAGAGTAAATTAAAAATGATCTACTGTTTCGTCTAAAAACCTACGGTTTTGGTTTTTTTTTGGTATTTGACTACTAATTCATGTATTTTGACTACTATATCATACTTACTATATATTAAAAGAAAAATCTCTTTTAGAGTAAAAGTTAGTGTTTTTTTCCATCTTTAAAAAAAAAAAAAAAGTAGTTTGTGGACGAAACAGTAGATCATTTTTAATCTACTCTTTGGGAAACAGTAGACTTCTCAGAGGAAACAGTAGACCATTTTTTCGTCTATGGTTTCGTAATGAAAAATGAAAAAAAAAATCTTTATATACTAAAATCAAAACAGTAGGTAAATGGGTGAAACAGTAGGCCATTTTAACCACCTATGGTTTCATGGGCTAGTTTGGGACAAATCCTAATTTTTGGCTAAAAAGTGAAAAGTCATTAATGAATTTGGTTAGATTAGTAATTTTCCACTTTTAATATAACATTACTAAAGTTGGTGCACCCTTATATTTAAAAAAGTTTCTGACAGATTTCACCTTAAGCCTATACTTAATGTCGTTGACAACTCATAGCCAAATGCGATTTTAAAACCATAGTTTGCACGATAGAGAAAGTCTTTAAAGTTACCTTTTTAATAATGTGATTCCATGATCGAGAACGTGTTGTGGAAAGATCATATTTTTGGTAATTATCACACGGTTTTGTTTAAACTTCGTCCTTATTAATAATATATCTTGATATCTCCATTTTACTACTTAATTCAAGCTTTAATTTTCATTATAATTTGTACACGATCAAAACTTCGTATGATTAGTGCTAATGCTTAATGTTATCAAGCTGTTAAGCTTGGGCCACATTAAATGTTAGCTAGCTCAACTCATGTAGTCGAATGAGCGAACCATTTGGTTGTAACTATAAGTTTGAACTCACCAAACCTTTTGATCAGTCAAACTAGCTAATGAATTGTTCTATCTATAATATTTCATTCCAAAAGTCAAAAGACATTTATCTTATACTACGAGAGAAAATAAATATAAAAATGACACTAGTATTTGTTAAAACAAATTAAGATAGTTTATTTGCAAACTTTGGAAGTTTACCAAATCAACGTCGTATGTACAATACAAAGTCAAGACTCAAGCCGGTGATTAGGATTCGGTTATTGTTTGTATTATTAAATGTAAAGTTATGATTAATTATAATCTATGTTATGATAAGATTATTTTAGCGGGATATATTTAAATTTATATTATTTTAGTAATTATTAATCACAAATTATATATAGAGAAAATGACAAAAATAGCCAATTATCCTAATTACTTTGCAGAAAATAGCCAAAAAAAGTCGAAATTGCAAAAATGGCCATGAAAATCGCAAATGAAAATGGTCCATCTGCGATTTGACTTTTCCATCTGCGAATGTACAAGTACCTAAAGCACAGTTGTGCTTTAGGTACTTGTACATTCGCAAATGAAAAAGTCCATCTGCGATTTTCACTATTCACCTACGATTTTTTGCAGGAAATTCTATAAAAGGATTTTTTTTCCTCATTTTTTACTCTTCAATATAGAAAAACTCTCTCTCTCTCGGGGATTCCTTTTGACGATTTCTTGAAGAAAATGGACGATTACTTCAACAATCCCGAAAATATGGTTAGATTTTAACTCTTTTTTATGTTTTAATTAACATTTATTTAGTATATGTGTTTATTATTTTATTATCTATTGTATTAGTTAGTGTAAAAAAAAAAAATTATATTGTTTGTGATAGGGTAATTTTGTTGTATTTGATAGTTTTAATATTTGTTATTACTAAACTTGAAGTTTAAATGCTATTTTGTTAGTGGTTGTATGAATGTACAAGTAGAGACTGCGTAGAGTGTGCATCGGGTAGTTGTACATTTAGTAAAATGGTTAGAATATGCTTATTTTTTTTAGTTATTAGTTAAATAAATTGTTAGAATAATGTTTACAATATGTTTGGTTAGTGGTTTAAGTTGATAAATTGATATAACATGATTAGAATATGTTATTTTATATAATTTGAAACTTAAAAATTGTTTGTATATTTGTCGTATAAGTTGAAAAATTGTTAGTTTAGTTATCGTTTTAGTTGAAAAATTGTTTGTTTATATGGTTAGAAAATGTTATTTGATATAATTAGAAAGATAAAAATCGTTTGTATATTTTTCGTATTACTTGGAAAATTGTTTATATAGTTGCCGTTTAAGTTGAAAAATTGTTATAGTATATTATTGTTTTTTAGCGTAAATATATAAATTATTTATTAAATATTTGTATTTGCATTGTTATTATGTTATTATTGCATTTAATAATAAAATATTTTAAAATGAAATAGTTGTTTAGTTTTCTAATATGTTATTGTGTTTTTTGCAGCATAATTCTAATTATTTCGATGTGAAAGCTATTGTAAACTTAAAGGGATCGGGGTGTAACATATGAGAAGTGTTTGAAGTGTTAGATGGTGTGAGACGTGATATATTTAGAGATACAGTATTTGGTTACTTGTTGGATGTCCCTCGTTTACAATGGGACGGATTGCTGTTCCACAAAATGTTCCTTCATCAGATACGGCCGGACGTTGTTTTATCTCCAGATGGAATAAAACGGTTATATTTTAGAGTAGCCGATACGAAATTGGTATATGGGTCGGAAGAGTTTTGTTTGATAACCGGGTTGAAATTTGCGGAGTATCCAAAAAACATCGGGAAAAAAGTGTCAGAAAAAATAGTTAGTACTAAAAAAAGATGTTTATTGCGTGAGCGGCTATTTCTGAACCATACAAATAGTTCGGTGAAAATCGGTGACCTTAAAAGTTTTATTTTAAATCAACCATTCTTAAAAGTTGACGATGCCGATGCAGTTAGAGTATGTTTGATTTACATTTTATGTGAAGGTTTTTTAGGAAAAGAAATAAATGATCGCGTGCCACAAGATTGGTTTTTTTTGTCTGAGAATTTGGATGTTTGGAACAGGTATTTTTTGTTTACTTTGATACTTTTATATTATTAATGTTAAGTTATATTATAACTAAATTTTTTTTTGTTTTGTTAGTTTCGCTTGGGGTAACTATTTATGGGATTTTACGTATGATGACCTTGAGGATACATGGAACAAGATAAATAAATATTTATCACTTCCTGAGCGTCGTCAAACTTTAAAATACACCGTCTCAGGATTTACGGCTCCAATTAGGGTATAAAAATTTACTTATATTTAAATGGTTTTATTGTTATGATAGTTATTTTAATTTTAACTTTTATTACTATAATTTTAAAAATTGTAGATATGGATATATGAGATGCTTCCGGCTGTTCGTGCCTGTGGATTTGTATTGAGAAAAAATAGAAACATGCCTCGGATGAAACGATGGAGTGGGACAAAAAAATTGAAATGGGTTGATGTGAACAAGATTTTTTCAATGATACAGGTTTATAAATTTTTTTTAATTATTAATAAAATTCATTATTATACTTTTATATGCAATTTTAATATGTTCTATTTTTTAGGAGGGACAACCACCAAGAAATAAAATGTCACCGAGTGATGATGAGATGACATATTTTTATTATATGTCATTTCAAGAGTATGTATATGGTGAACGGAAATCAGTTCCATCCCCAATACGGGACCATTTTAGGAGACAAGACGAATCTTCGTCTAGTATGTCGTCTAGTGGTCGCTCTCATGGTAGAGGTGGGCGCAACGGAAAACCCAACCTAGAGGAGGTGTTGAAACGGCTACATGCACTGGAGCAACATGTGTTTACGAACCGAGAACCTACAGAGGTGTTTGTTGAAGAAGTGAATAATGAAGATCTATGGAATAACATAAGTTTTGAGGAGCCTGCAGTATTCCAAACAAAATTTGATGAACGGGTTAGTTACCGAAAGAAGCTTTACTCAGCTACCAATATTCCTGCATAATCTACAAAGAACAAATCCTAATACCTTCACAGCCATCAAGAAAACGAATACCAACCGCTTTCAATTCTGTTTTGTGGCTTTAGGTTGCGTGGTATAACATATTAGTTTTATTGACTTAATTAAGATTTCTTGCTAATGTATCTCGTGTACTCTTTACTTATCACTAATTTATATTTGTTTTTTTATGCAGATTCGTACCTTCCTTAGGTGCATGATACCGTTGATATATGTGGGTTATTTACCCCTTCTTGGGAGCTATCTGACAACAATGTACTTCGCAGTGGCTTTAGATGGAAATCATGAACCCCTACTCTTAACAATTGGTTTGGGAACCTTAGAGTGTGAAGAATCATGGAGATGGTTCATGATGAGGTTAAAAGATTGTTTAGGTGAGGATACAGAGGTTGGTTTCATAAGCAACCTATGCGATAAAATAGACTTTGGTGTTCATTGTCCTAAAGATATAGCTCGAAAAATATGTGAGTCTGTCGGACATAACGATACGGAAGTCGAATCGTTGTTTTGGAAGTCATGCAATGCATATAGCGTTCATGATTTTTACTTGTGTCTGGAAAGGTTGCAAAGTGCATGTAGGAAACCACCTTTCTGCACCTTGCTTAGGAGTCCAATTTACTGGCTTGACGATATAGCAATTTCAAAATGAACACGAGCATTTTTCCCAAAAGTACGTTACAATGTTAAATCGATTGACGTCCCTGAAATTTTGCAATTTATATCCACACGTGAGTTTCCTATAACAACGATAATTGAGTTAATCAATACGTCGATACAATCAAAGTATGGTGAACGGGCTGAAGTGGCGGGTAAGGGAGATTGTTATATTTAGTTTTTTTCTTGTGTTATTATTTTTCTAAAATTATCAAATTTTCCAGGGAGGTTGTCTGGTGGGTTGACCCCTTATGTTGAGAGTAAGGTTCAAAAACGTGTCAACAAGTCTTATAATTGGATGGCAAGACGTTTGTATGGGGATACATTTGAAGTCGATGACAATTTTGCCACCAGCAACGTACAACTTGAACGAAGGGTATGTAGTTGTGGGAAATGGAAAAAAAGCGGTATACCATGTGGCCACGCCATAGCATGTCTAAGAACCCGTACGTCTGAAGCCATTCACGAAATGGTTGATTACAAGTTCACTAATTTCGTGTATCGACTTGCATATGGATCTGAGTTGGTGAATACTATACCATCACATGTGCTCTGGGAAATACCAAATGAAACGATGGTCCTGTTACCTCCCTCAATGAAGTAGTTATTCATATACCCCGTTTTTATTTTATGTCATATTATGTATTAGTTATTCATGTACCCCGTTTTCATTTTATGTCGTATTATGTATTAGTTATTTATGTACCCCGTTTTTATTTTATGTCGTATTATGTATTAGTTATTCATGTACCCCGTTTCTATTTTATGTCGTATTATGTATTAGTTATTTATTTTATGTCGTATTGTGTATTAGCGATTGAGGAAACAACATACATTAAAAGTAAGGGACATTTATTAAATAGTCACAAAACACATATACAACAACAAGCAACTTAACTAACGAAAAACAATTAACTTAACCAACATGCATATTAAAAATGAGAGACATTCTTTAAAAGATTCCATGCATCTGCGTGGGTAAACTCGCTACCATCATATTCAAAACGGTATAGTTCCAAAGCCACCTGTCGCAGAATGTCTTCATCCGTATTTGCATGTTCATTATCCAACTCGTTATAAATACGTTGAAATTGTTTCACCTTTATTTTCAAATCCAGAAACTTTGCTTTGACATCTCTTCTTCTTCGATATTGAGTACGCCCCATTAAATGGTGAAACAGATGACAGACACGAGACCAAAATGATCCAGCGCGAACTTGTGGGGGACCCGGTGGAAAATCCTCCTCTACAGTTACAATCCAAGCTTGAACCAAAGCGACCTCCTCTTCGTTCCTCCATATATGTGGTACAGGTGAGTCCATAATTGCAAGGGGGGAAGTAATACGATACAATTAAAATGGATATTAACAACTATTTATAGCGACTCCTTATTTTCCCGGTGCAATGGCTTGTCAACTCAAGTAGCAGTGTATTGTGTTGTCATTCAACGAGGATGACTTGTCAACTCGAACAATGATCTGTTGTGTTCTCACTTAGTACACTGCGTTCGTCAGTTAAGTTTGACTATGAATTGCAGACATATTAGAAGATTGGACTGCGATATTGTGTATAAACTACTATAAATTGACATTAAGTTAAATAAATAGTTTACTAAACAACCAATACAGCTGTTCAAATATTGTTTTTGAGATTTTACTCTCTTTGTTTCAATCAAAATGAGTTCTATATCATGGAGCAATGAAGAGTTCTTGGTTCTTACACGTGCTTATATTCATGTGTACGAGACCAGCAAGTTGAACGATCCAATGTTTTGGAGTCGTTTAACCAATATTTTCAACGCTGAAAACCGAATGACTACAAGAAACGATCGTGACGAACTAGACATCTTAGCAAGATGGTATGAAATGAAAACCGAAGTTCTATTATTCAACGATCTTTATACCAAAATTGACGACACCCGTTTAAATGCTACTGAGGAGGTCATCTTGGAAGTTGCTAAGGAGGAATACAAGTCATTAAGTGACGGGTTGGAATTCCAGTTTGAAGCTCCTTGGAATATTTTGAAATATATCCCGTTTGTTTAAAATCTATTTCAGTTTATTATGTGAGTACTAGGTTATTTTCATGTATTTCGTATGTATTGGATGCATCTCCTATGTTTAATTTCAATTAATAAATGCCCATTGCATTAGTTTTCACAATACATTAGAATACATTACTAACAAGAATTCCATGAACCATTACAAACATTACAACAATTACATGAAAAACAACGACATACTACAAACAAAGCATTAAAATAAAAAACAAGTCCATGGGTTATTATTAACGGAAATTAGAGCGGTCTACATGAAATACTGATTATTTTTTACAACCTTCCAAACTTCCTCATATTCGAAGTCTTTGCCGTCACGCTCACAGATGTAAAAATCTGTAACAACTTCCAAGAACTCTTCTTCGTCCCGACAACGAAGTTTGGTACTTTTCGCATAATTACACGCTCGATTGAACCATGTCACTTCTTCCTTTACATCCATCCATTTAGTAACAACATCTGATTGTTCTCTTTGTTGTCCTTCTCCCATCTCATGGTTGAACAAAGCTGTTATGCGAGTTCAATCATCACCTACTAGGCAATGCGGGGGAGCAAGTAACGATACACCATCCTTAACACTTAGCCAGCATCGTGTAAGAACCAACACCTCGTTTGTCGTTCATGGCCTTTCAGAATTTGAACCAGGCACTTCATTCGAAGAACTTGCTGCATTCGACGACATTTCTAAATATGGGAGTTCGTTTCGTTTAGGTGATTTGGGTGTTTGGTATTTAGATCTTAAACATCTATTTATATTAATAAATACAGGACTATGAATTACAACTTTGACTACGAAATGGTTGAATTTGGACTACGATTTTCAGCTTTCTACAGTGACTTATCATGTCAAACAGTCATTTATGTCTTGTCACTTAAGAGTTTGACTACGATTTGCAGGTTACTGCAGTGAGTTATCATGTCAAACAGTCATTTACGTCTTGTCCCTTCAGAGTTTGACTACGATTTGCAGGTTACTACAGTGACTTGTCATTAATGTCTAGTCAATTCAAAGTTGGACTATGAATTAGAACTCTGACTACGAAATGGTAGCATTTAGACTAGTATGTATAAATACCACTTATAGCACCAGTTTATTATAATGTCGACTTTATTATGAGTTCCTCACACAAATTCGAAGTTTGCTCATGCAACGAAGTAGATTGTTACTACTGTGATTCTGTCGACCCTTTTTTTACACCCTCTTCAGCCGGGCCATATATGTCAGATGAAAATTTTGAAGAATTGAAGAAGGCTGAAGAACAACAAGAAGAGGACAAAGAGTCATCCCGACTTCTCACTCAACGTGGTAATGATATTGCATCGGAATGCAAACAAGCTCAAGAATGGATAGACCTCAATAAAAACAAAATCAACGAGCATGAAGAATGGATAAAAAAGACTATGAAGGCAATCAAAACGACTGAAAAATGGCTTGCTGAGAAGGACGAGCAGTTGATACACATTATGGTGCAAAAGGATCGTTTGGAAGACAAAATGAGAATTAGGGATGACTATATAACAATGGAGATAGAGAAGTACCCATTGCAGTTCGCTGAGTTTAAAAATTAGTTACAAAATTGTTGTAATATTATCATGATACAACTTTGGTTGCAAAAGGATCGTTTGTTGTTTTTTTTAAATAACATCTTCTAATTGTTATAATCTGCAAACTAAATTTTATAATATAAAAGCTTCATTAATTGTTATAATCTACAAACTAAACTAAAATATGAAAGCATAGCAATGTCTTGTAAGATTTAATAAAAAAATTACAATACATAATAAGTTAACAACTCTTCATTTCAAGGTTGTTTTATATCAAAATCAGCATCATATGTTTGTGAGCAACGCGCTGAACCACCAATATTAAATGCCATTTCTGCAGTAGAAATTGTGAGACGTGCTCCACTACCGGACGCCCTTCCAGTATAATTGTTTCTCGTGTGTCCTAGTTGACCACATGTAGAACACTCTTTTCTAATTGGACCCTCGCCTTGGGATGGAATGCGGTCTGTGTTTCTTGGTCTGCCTGGCTGACGTTTATCCATTATAGGTGGCTTAACAATCATCAAATCATCGGGGATATCCCATTCGGATGGCTTTAGCAAAGGGTTTATTGATTCCTCATACGTTTTCCTCAGTGTTTCGGTAAAGTAAGCATTTAATGCATACCTCGAGCAGTCTTGGTAATTGTTCACTGTTAAACATCTTATGACATGACCACAAGGTATCCCATCAAGTTGCCAATGCCTACATGTACATGTCATATGTTGGAAATCAACAATCACGTTTTGTGCCCCTTTTTGACCTCGCATTTCGTATTTGAGATCATGCGAACATCCCACTTAGTAAAAGTTTTTTTGTTTTCTTTTACAATATCATCGGCCCAAGGGGGTAAGTATTGTTGTTGCTTCCGCTAAAAAAACAGGCAAAATGAAGAAGTTAACATCAATAACATTAAATTAATAAAACATTTATATTAAAAATTAACTTAATACCTGCAAAGTTACGTCTTTGAAACCACCATTGTTGCATTGTTGCACGAAAAAAATCGATCAACATAAGTATCGACACCTTACGTGCGTGTCTAGATAATGCATTTATAGACTCCGCACTGTTGGACGACATAAGATTGTATCGGTTCCCTTTAAAATGTGCCCTTGACCAAGTTTCTGGATTTATACCTTTTAAGTACTCCCATACTGGTTCTTTTGTCTTTTTCATAACATCCATGGCAGCGTCAAAAGCATCAACTGTGTACGCCCTACAAGCCTCCCAAAAAATTCCTTTAACTGTGTTACTCTTCCCGAATCTAGATACTATGTTGAAATACAAATGGACACCACATATTCCATGATGAGCGTGAGGAAAAATGTTGGCAACGGATGTTGCTATAGATGGAGACCTATCAGATATAATTGTAAGCTCCTGCATATTTCCTATGCAATCACGTAGTTTTTGAAAAAACCATGTCCAAGAATCGGTACACTCATTTTTGCATATACCATATGCAACAGGTAATATTTGGTTTTGTCCGTCCTTAGTAACTGCAAGTAACATGGTACCTTTGAACTCGCCCTTTAGGTGGGCTCCATCTACTACTAGGGTCGGTTTACAAAATTTGACAAAAGCGGGTACCTACAATACATTGTATATCTATTCAAATACACCAAAATAAAAATGAAAAAATTAATAAAATATTATAATAGTAACCGAGCAACCGAGTGCGACGTACAAAAACTCAAAGCGATCATCACCATCTGTTTTAATATGTGTCACCGTACCCGGATTATGTTTGACCAAATTGTGATAATAAGCCGGAAGTTTGGTAAAAGAATCCTCTTTCGTACACCTTAACAACAACAATGCATATTGCTTCGCACGCCATGCCTGATGGTATGAGATATTGATATTCAATTGAGCATTCATATCATTAATAATATCTTTTCCCCGATAAACTCTACTATAATCTTCAGCCAAAACATCAGCAAGATATTCACCCAAAACATATTTGTTTGCTTGTCGATGATTAGGTTGCAAAATTGTTGAAGAACATGTGTGTACATCAACAATTTTATTCACTTGGAAAAGTCCATCAGAATTTTTAATTGCTTTTGCTCTTAGTAACCAAGAACAATTTTTCGAAACACACACAACTTCATACCTTGATTTGGTGGATCTACTTGTCCTCGTCTGAAAACTTCTCGAAGACATTTTTTACCAATACACCTCTTTAAAAGTTCTTTGTTCTTAAATATACTCTCACATTCAATCTTTTGAAGATTCATGTCTACCATCTGTGTTGGGATATCTTAATTAATATCAACTGGGCATGCTGGTACAGGGGGCATACCGTAAAAAAGGTTATCGAGAAACTTAGCTTTAACTTCATCACCCAACTCATCTCTATCTGAATTGCTTTGTAAGTCGGTTATATCTAAACGTACATCAACAACATCAACATAATCCCCGTAAACATGCTTTTTTTCATTTTTTTGACTCGAATTTTTTTCTTTTTACTTTTATCTACTACACGCCTATTCATAACTTTAACTTCTTGTTCGACAACATCATCACAACGACCACCCACATCATTAAGATATGTACCAACATCATCATCACCAACATACTTGTAATTCTCAGGATCCACATAGTTAATAGGTGAATAACTAACATTAACATTTTCAGCAACACTGTGAAACTGAGGTACACTAGGAGTATTGAAAGTACCTATCGGATCGTTGCTCCCTTTATAGCTGCATAAATTACCAACCGGCTGATTTCCACTGTGACCAGCCTCATTAACCTCATCTCCTTCATCAACCATCACAAACACTTTGACAGCCCTTCCTCCACTACATTTGATTACATTTATCAACATTCTAACATTCATGTCTTCAACTATAGCTATATAATAATTCAATTCAGGATGATGGAAACGAAGACTAATTCTATATTGGTCTAACAAACCAATTTTGCTTCTCACCAAAGATACAAAATCACTATAACTAATATACTCAGAAAATATCAAAGCGAATTCAGAAATACCTCCATGTGGACATACGTATTCCAGATTTGTTTCAATAACTTGCCATCTCCCATCGGTTACAAGACAAACCAAATATTCAATCATTTTTTTAGAGAGATTTTAGAGAAATTTCCTAAACAAATAACAACTAAACTGATAATTTTTCTACAAAAGTTTATATATAGTAACATTATTTCGTAGTCAAACCAATTGATTTCATAGTCAAATTAAAAAAAAAAAGTTAAAAAAAAAAACCTAAAATCGCAGATGGAATACAGAGAAAATCGCAGATGGACTGTGTCCATCTGCGATTTAAGCCTGAAATGCCCTATATATAGAGAAAAAAAAAATTAAAAAATTCAATCCACCTGCGAATGTACAAGTGGCTAAAGCACTTGTGCTTTAGCCACTTGTACATTCGCAGATGGAATGTGCAAATCGCAGATGGACCATTCCCATCTGCGAATTTCGTGGCCATTTTTGCAATTTCGATTTTTTTTGGCTATTTTACGCAAAGTGATTAGGATAATTGGCTATTTTTGTCATTTTCTCTTATATATATTATTAAATTTATTATTATTTTAGTAATCAGCTTCACGACAAAGAGATCGTTTCGAAAGATGTTGTTCAACGTGTTATTGGTAATGAGAAGTATACTTTATTCTGGAAATACGATTGGATTGTTGGTATTCCTCTAATGGTTCGATTTCCAAGATTATTTGCTTTAGAAATAGAGAGATTGCTCTATAAATGAGAGATGAGATGATACTGATTGGAAATGATCTTGGTTTCGTACCATTACTTCAGGAATTGTGTTAGATCATTTGCAACAACTTTTAGATATTATTCATGATTTTCGCTTATCGGATTCTGAAGATAGGTAGGATAAATTACAATCCATACAATTAAGGCACATAAATGCGTATGGATATACAATCAACTGATTACAATAGGCAAAAATTTACATCAGAAGTTCCAGAGTCGAATTGGAGAAGACCGGACCAGCCTTTTGCCTTCTTACTTTGAATTCTTATTTTTTTTTCGTTTCAACCTCTCGTTGTTTATTGAGCCTTTCGAGCCATACATCCCTCATCAGTATGCATGTCTTGGTTTTCCATCTTTTCTAATCCATGCTTGCTCTGCATCATGTAAAAACACAAAGTTTATTACAATTAACTATTGTAAACATAAAAATCTCGAAAATCACGGCTCAAATTGGTCATGGTTATAACCAAATCGAATTGTAACTTAGTTAGTTACAAAGAAAATCGATTAAAAAAATACCGATTACTATGATATCCATGTTTGCTTACTAGGAGAACTATTGGTTAGCCCAACAGAACTCTAGTATTGCCGATTACCTGGACAAATGCTAACATGTCCTTGTTCCTTCCACTATGGCCATCGATTTAGCAGATGATGGAGAAGGACAAACAAAGATGAAGCGATCTTCAGGGACAGTCGATTCCAATTAACATGACCCTAATCCGACAAAGATACAAAGAAAACTTGCGAAGAAGCACTAAACAGAATCTAACCCCGGCAAACTTTAGAAGAAATCAAGGCGTAGAAAGTGGAAGAAACTATAAGGAAGGAGCAATATCCCAAAAATCAAAGAGAACTGAAAGCAGAAGATCGCAACAACTGGCCAACATGCAATAAAAGGTAAAGAATTCAGCTTAATATCAACTGATGAATAGTTCATCCCGGCCAACAAGAGAAAATCGGAAACAACACACCAGAATACTTATACTCTTCGTTAGCGCTACTCTTATTAATATTAATATGTATATAATATGTAATATATTGTTTCTTTTTAATTAGATTGGATAATCTTTATAAATGTTTTATGCCCGTTTAAAAAGAAATGCAAGTATTGCTTTTGCGATCCAACAGGGTAGGGTTCGAATTTTAGTAATGGAGCCCAAGATAAACCAAGCCACCCACTTGTCCCGGACAGATCCAAAACCCCATATGATTTTCCTTTTTACACTTTTGTCCCACGTTTTAATTTCTCTTCAAATTTGGTTCATTTTTTAATTTCCCACCTTCTTTTTAAATTAGTCTTTATATATTTTTAAATCTTAATTTTATTCGAGAAATAGTTTTTTTATAACAAGAAAATTTAGTTTTATTTACAACTTTTTCTTTACAATTTTCTTTTTTACGAACCTTTTTTTTTTCGATTTTGTTTTTATGTCTCTAAAACTTAATTTTTTAATAAATTTATTTTATATATTTTCACTTTTATACATGTTTTAAGCATCCAATAAATAATAGATTTAATACTATTTAACTATAATTTTTATTTTTATAAATAACTAAAGTTGCTTATTTTGATTTTTAATCATAATATTTATCTCGGAATATCTGGCTCAAAGTTAAGTATATCATTGAGAACATCTTAATTTTATATAAATAATGATATAAATTTGTTTTATTTTGACTTATATTTGATATGACATACTTTCGGTCCTGAAAATCATTATAACTATTTTTCACTATATCAATATAAAATATGTTTTACATATTTCATGTTACTAAAATATGAAAATATAAAATATGTTTTACATATTTCATGATACTAAAATATGAAGGTTACATATTTCTATTTTGTTTTATTTCAACTTAGAGAGGTATAAAATACAATTTCTCTTCCACATGCTAATGTGCTGATTTTGACTTAGCCCAACTCTATAAAAACCAACTTTCAAGCAATTTTTTTAAACTTGTTTGCCGTTAAAAAACATATCAAATTTCATATATCATTACATTCATAACTTTAAAACATAAATAAAAAAACAAAAAATCATTTTAGGCTAAAACATAAAATAAATATACAAATAATGGTTTTTATGTTATTAATTTTTATTTTTTTAATTAGAAAATAGGAAGCGGATGAAAGTTGGGGCATATTCCGGCAATCGACCCAACATACATGATCCAACGCTTCCGTCTATAGACCGAAAAGAGGGGGAGAGAGAGAAAGAGAAAGAGAAAGAGAGATGTGGGAATCGATCTTCCTGACGGTAGCAGCCACCGCCGGTAACAACATCGGAAAAGTTCTCCAGAAGAAGGGCACTGTCATTCTCCCTCCTCTCTCTCTCAAACTCAAGGCATGATTCATTTACGCATCCATTCTCTTTGTCGGTAGTCTGTGTATATATGCATCTTTCTTTTGTAGATAATTAAGCTTTTGATCTACGCCTTTTGCTAGTGGTCTTATGTGCGTAGTTCATGTTAATGTTAAATTGTTGATTGAGAGTTCACTGCGATCTCCATTTGCTCGCTTGATTTATTTTGCAAATCAGTTACACTAAGCATTTGGAACTTAGGTAATGTGGTTTTAGATTTACATATTTTAGATGTGAAAATAGGTTAATTTCTTGATAAATAGTATGATGAATTGAAAAGCTATATCCCTAAGAAGGGGTAATAACTATTTATGCAGCGGACTTACAAGTTATATGAGTTTACCAAATTATACAACAATTGATTTCTTACCAATTTGTGCAGCCATGTTTGATTTGTTACCAGTTTATGAACGCATAAACGGTTAAGAAATCCAATCTGTTGAATAAATTGGTAACAAACAGAAACATGACCACATAAATAGGTAAAGAAATTCACTTCATTGAATATTTAAGTCATTATTCTTTCCTAAGAATGCTCATACTTAATCCAGTGATGATACTGTGCAACAATTGTGAGTTTCACTTTGAAATTGTGTTTTGATTCTGTCATTTTAATGAGTTTTTAGTTGGAGGTAGGTCAAATTGTTATACCCCCAATATGAACTTATGAATCTATTGTAGGGTTTGGGATATCATGTGACTAGATTCTTCAGCAGTCTCCTATCTTAGACCAACTTGTTTTGTATGAAAGAGTCTGCTTTTGACTTATTTCAAATGTGGATAATGAATTTTGGGTTGAAATTGATATGCAATTCTTTTATCTTGTAGGTGGTAAGAGCATATGCTTCTAATAAGCCATGGCTGATAGGCTTTATTATGGATATCTTTGGGGCATTGCTGATGTTACGTGCATTATCTCTAGCTCCTGTAAGCTTTCTTGATCAAACTTCTATCTCTATAATTATGAAGTTCTCTTTCATCTTACTCATTCATACATATCTAGAATATCATCCACCCTATACCCTTTTGGGGAAAATAGGCATCCATAAATGACATGTATTTGCTATATATCTATGCTCTATCTAGGTCTCTGTGATTCAACCAGTTTCGGGATGTGGTCTTGCAATTCTATCTGTGTTTTCTCATTTCTACCTGAAGGAAGTCATGAATGCTGTTGATTGGCTGGGTATTACCTTGGCTGGCCTTGGCACCATAGGTAATGTGAGTTTCTAAAGTTGTCTTCTAACAAAACTATATAAGCTAATCTGGTAATGTCATATAACTTATAAGTAACTTAAGAGTGTTAAGAATTTATGTCCTCTATATGTTTTATCATGACTTGAGAGGTGTATCTATTATCTATATGGTTTTTGTATATGTATGCAGGAGTTGGTGCTGGAGGAGAGGAGCAAAAGGCCTCCTCAATATCTATCTTACACTTGCCTTGGGTGGCATGTGGTGTTGCATTTTTGTTTGTAGGTATCTTATTCTTCAACTTATTTGTCCTTTTGATGCTAATATTATTAGTTTTTACTTGAAATGAGATCTATTTATTTACTTGTACAAAATTACCAATATTTTAGGTAAGTATAAAAGAGACATCTTTGACTCTTTGTATATATGTATTATGTAATGTAGGTACTCTTGAATGGATGGCTTCGTATTTACAGGCGTCAGCGAAGAGAGCAAGAACTGGTTAGTACCCTTCTTTTTCAATAAAAATTTATATAATTTTTTATATATATTTATGTGTATTTACTATTTTGGAATTTTATGCAGATGCAATCTGAAGTTGTTGAAGAGATCATATACGGCTTGGAATCTGGCATTTTGTTCGGGTATTTTTCTCTTTCAAGTACCATATATATTTGCAGCCTGAACAAATTTTGTATGCAAAAGACAAGAATGCCCTTTTCTATAATCCTTGGTATCTATCGAATGCAGGATTGCATCTGTAATTTCAAAAATGGGATTTGTATTCCTGGAGCAGGGATTCTCCGCATTGCTTGTTCCTGTTTGCATCTCAATCAGTATATGCTGTAGTGCTTCAGGGTTTGTTTACCAGGTCTCTCAAATATCCTTTACTCCATTTACCATTTTGCCCTTTTGCTAATTTTGCTAATTCAAAGAATATTATTTATATAAACAGACCCGCGGGTTAAAGCATGGTAGAGCAGTTGTTGTGTCCACATGTGCTGCTGTGGCTTCAATTGTGACAGGTGTACTTGCTGGCATGCTTGCTCTTGGAGAACGCTTGCCTGAAAGTCCAACATCCCGTCTTTGGCTTTTACTTGGATGGTAATAGACTAATATCAATCTGCTGTCTGCTGTCTGCTGTCTGTTGTCTACTGTCTGATGATACTCCTTTTGGTGTCGAATGCAGGTTGCTAATAGTTACGGGAGTGATTTTATTGGTAACATCAACACGGTTGATTCGTTTTCTACCACGGAAGTGGCGACCCGTGGAGCGGAACTTTGGATCTCGGCAACCGAGTTCTCTTAGAAACCGGGAGCAAAATTCAAACCCGAGTACAATCATCCAGGCAGCAACATTGCATCATTTGGTAACATCTCCATCGAAAGCAAAACCTTGATTGAAATTAAAGAGGTAAAAAAATGAGATGAAAATGTCCGGCTTGTTGATGTTGATGCACAGCTATAATGTTTAGGAGGTCGGTCGGTCATAAATAGAGAAGTATACATGTTTTGAGTCGATTAGAGCTTGATGCTTCATTATGTATACAAGATGATGCTACTTTTTCCCCAATCGAATCTGTTAGCTTATGAGGGTGCAAAGATTTTTTTTTTTTTTTTTACAAATCTTGGTGTTATAACTGGCAATTACTATGCTTGATGTGTGTGGATTATGATTACAAAAATGTTTTGTGAAGGTATTTGAATTGTTTAGAGCTTAACTACATGTCCAAGTACTACATTTGTACTTGGTATGATATGATTTTGGTGTAAGCCTCCCAAATATTGTTGCTTTTACAATATTTGTCAACTTGTTTCTCATAACATTCACCAAGCTATCAATCATATGCAAAATCAAAATGATATCGACATGATTCATACCTACACCAACAAGGGCCGATTGAAACTGATGTGCAAAGTAACGGACCTAGCATTTGGATATTTAAAAGATGTTTTATTTGGGAGTTTCTATCAATATCAACATCAACAATTTGAAGATGAGTGGCTAACAATCCAACAACGTGTAGAAATTAAAGACCAACAACTTATCAACCGAACATACATATTCTTCAATGGACACTTTCCAAGAATATTTACAACAAAGATTATACACAATTCTAGCACTAGAACTTGGAAGTGGCATCAAGATCCTTCCATCATCTTCTTGAAGGTTTTTAATTTTGTGTACAACTTTCCGAATTTCCGACTCAATTTTCATGTACAACGTCTTGAACTTGGTGGTTTGTGAGAGTATACTTAATTTGATATGATCAAAGGTCGATCAGTATAAAAGAACAATCCTCTGACATAATTCTTTCGATACATTCCAATCTTTTTATTACACAAGATTTTTGATGGAGGTTACAATCAAGAGACAACGCTAGCATCAATGCATCATGTTCGTTTAATGGCTCTAACCTTGACACCATATTTGAAGTTAAGAACTATCCCAAAATCAAACTCCAGAGGGGTTTCCATATTAGGTGAGTGTCGAAAGACGTATCTCTGGTATAAATGAACCAAAGTGAGCTTAATTTCTTGCAAAGAAAACTTCTGACCAATACATGCTCTAGGCCCAATCCCAAAGGGTATGTAGGCATATGGATGCCTTTGCTTTTCTTCATCACAGTTCGGGTCAAATCTCTCGGGCTTGAATTTATCCGGGTCCGGGAAATTCTTCGGATCCTTTGCTAAAACTCCAATCGCCAACCACACCCATGTCCCCTGTTCATGAACAAAATGAAGAAATAAGAATGGAAGAACGAATTTGAATGGATAGTTGTAAGTTATGCAGTAAAGGAAGTACCTTGGGGAGAACATAACCTCCTATCTCTACTTGTGTTGACGTTTCGCGTGCTACCAATGGAGAAACTACGTAAAATCTCATTGCTTCTTTCACCACCTGATCAAGATACGGGAATCTTGATTGAAGATCATCAGCAGTTGGAATCTTATCGTGTGGACCAAATGCATCCATCTCTTCAAGCAACTTCTTTTCGACTTCTGGGTGCCCAGAAACCAGATAAACAATGGACGAAAGTGTAAATGACGTGGTTGCAGATCCAGCAAGGAGATGCTCGTATGTGACACCACTAATGTAGTCTGGTGTGAATAATTTTGTTGTAGTAGTCTCTGATTCCCTTGCGTTCAATATCAGTGACAAGAAATCATTAGATCCTCTTTCTTTGTCTTCCATCTTCTTGACCACAATCTCATCAATTTGACAATTCAAGTTCTTGTTTGTTCTTTCAATTTTCCAGTCCAGGGTGTACGGAATTCTCTTGAGTATCTGGCGAAACGGCTCTTGGAGTATCGGGAGAAGGAGCCCTATAATGATTGAAAACGAGGCCGACAAGTCCATTTTGAGCATCTTTGTAGAGTAGATGTGTTGCTTGATGAAAGAGTCGATTTGGGTATCGTTGTGTTGATGGTGGATAGGTTTAGAGAGGCCAAAATCAAAACCAAAAGCCGCTTTTCCGATCACATCAGTAGCCATTTTGAGTGAAAGTTCGTTAAAGTTTATGTCTTGATCCTCTTCGATTGGGAGATTCTGAGATGTGGTTTCGATGAATGATTGCATCATTGGGATTAATTTTGCCAAGTGTGATGGCTGGTACATTGAGAGTATCGTGTTGCGCATTGTTGACCATCTTGAATCCCTGAAATTGAGAAATTGAGATCGATCGTTCGTGTGAGATACAAGTTTGCGTAGTTGCAGGGTACAAGTTATGAATGTAGAGGTACCTTATCCAAAAGAGACCTTTCCGATGAAGTGGGGAAGCCAAGATAGGCGAAGGGATGCTTCTGTTTGGAAATTCTTTGAATTTCTTGATCCCGACTTGTCTGCATAGTTCTGGATCAGCTACAATCACTAATGGCTGTCTTCCCATATGAAACCTGATCAACATTTACACAGCATTCAAGTTGACCAATTTTGACTTTACAGACTCTGTTCATTTCACTCTCACACTCTATCATTTTCCTAATACGACAAACAGTTTGACTTTCTTGTCAAAATTAGCAAACTTTAGAAAGCACATATGATATGATTTGATAGAGAACAAAAATGGAAGTGAAACCTGAAGATCGGGCCATATTTGTTGGCGAGAAGAGAGAACAAATCGGGACCATGTTGAGCAAGCAAAGGCAAGTGTCCTACAAAGGGAATGGCTGGAGGACCTGGTACTTTCCGAACACCCCAAAATGGTCCATAAAAGTAGACCAAAATCCCAGCTACCAAGGCCAAAATCGTGAATATTGATGACGAAGACGACAAGGAGAAGGAAGGTGTTGTTGTTAATGGATTCAATCCTCTAAACTGTGCGATTAGTTTAGAGATTGATGTTTCCATTTGAAAAGAAAGAGATGATTAGGGTAGTGGAGACGAAAAGGGTATTTATGGAAAGACAAAAAGGGAATCAAATGGCGGATGGTTTTGGTTGAATTTGGCATCTTGTTAAGCAGTTTGTCTTGTCATTATTCCCATTCGAAGTGGTTGTGGTTGTGTGGGGTAGGGAGTCGTCTTTATGGTATGTATCCACGTCATACATTTCTTATATATTAGTATATTACCAAAGATAATATAATTAACGAATTAATTCTTTTGCAACTTGTAACAAGATCATATAGTTTGAAATCTTTTCAATATGTTGTCATTGTCAACATCTTACAACACAGGTTCTTGATGAATCTAACACCATATGTTATGCAATTGAGTCTTTACAATCTTCATAAAACTTGTTAAACCGGATTTTATGTCAAGAAAATATGTGTCGAGCTGATTGTCATTAACAATAAAATATGAAAAGTTTGAAGTGTTAAACTCGGTTAAATGAACCAATTTTTCCTTCTTCATAGACAAGGGTATGTTATTGGATCCTGAAATACTCTGTCTATCACAATTTTGAATAACTCAATGTCTTAACTCATAACAATGAAAATGCATATTAAGACACCATCTCGAGCTGCAATGCAAATGCATGATCCTTCTTTAGATATCAATGTTATAGATGTCACAAATTGAAAAAAAACTTTATTTACTAGATTTTCCAACTCATTGTTTCTCATCATTTGTTACACTTGTTTTGAGAAAAACAAAACCAAAAGATCGTGCTTTAAGCAGCAGTACAATTCCTTTTGATTTTCATTTGGGACTCCACCATCTTCAAGACATATCAAAGTACTTCAGGATATGATATCCATGTTTAGCAATGCTGTATAATGAAAGACTCATCATGTATATATTGTACTCCGAATGATATAATTTTGGTGTAAGACTTTATCGATGCTTACTAAGAATATTTGCAACTTGTTCTTATAAAATTCAACAAGTTATCAATCATACGAAAAATGAACGTGATCAACATGATGTATAGCTACAATAACAAGTGCTGACTAAAGTTGATGTGCAAAGTAATGGAGTCAAAGTTTTGGTCACAAATATGCTGCACACTAATCTTATGCACTGCAAGTTAGGAGTCAAAGTTTTCAAGGGTGAAGAACTACTGTCAGTGATGTGTACAATCCCAAGAAAGAGTTCAATAACGTAACATTTTTTGTTGAGATACTGGAAACAAGTGTCATTTGTCATCTGGTAAAGACATCAAAACATTCGTCCACCAAATTAATTAAAAAATACTATCCACGCTATTTCTAGCAATATGCAGTGGCAGAAAATGGTAGCACCAAAAAAAAAAATTTCAATAAAAAATAAGAAGGTAATTTTTTTTTTAAAATTACAATTTTACTAGACTCGTCTACTAACGTAGCAAACGTATCCTTATCAATTTCTTCACAAATTTACTTGATTGTCTCTTTTGAAGAAAAATGAACAATTTTCTTTTTTAAAAATCTTTGACGACGTCCATTTTTTATTTTTGGAAGCATTTTCTAAAGTAACATTAAAACGTATGATTTCCAAATTAACTACTTGCACATTTCGACATTTTTGAGTTATCAACTCAAATATACATTTTTTCTCGGTTAAAAGATCTTAAGGAATGTGCACTTGTTTTTGACATTCAAGCAACTTATTTTGCAACAACATGTGGAGTATGTGCATCTCCATTAGCTTGAGAACTAGATCCTAAAGGACGTATCACCTCAAAATAATACACCATTCTATAGAATGTAAGTTGCATATAAGCTCTGATTGGTAAAAATCGAGCACATTTAAGTACACCTTTGAAAATCTCTGACAAATTTGTTGTGAGCAATTCATATCTCCTTCCACCATCATGTGCAAGTGTCCATCTGATAAGTGGATGACTCTCCAACCAATGTCGAGCACATGGATTTAAATTTACAATTTCTTACATGATGGAGTTGAACTTTCGAATTTGATTCCGACTCCCGACACAATAAGCTAAAGCTTTCAATTCTGAATTACGAAAGTTGTCATAAAAATTGTTGATGAAATATCGTAAACAATACCTTTAAAATAAAAAATAATGTAAATTTTTTTCTTGGAAAGGGAACTTCCCTAACGAGGGTTTACGGGCCAGCTTTCGCGCACCGACTAATTCCCCGCTGCAAACATGAGGCTTTGCCTCATGCCCAGGAGTCACTGTAGGCGAACTTCCATGGCCACAAGGGCTGAGTAGTGCTAGGATTTGAACATGGGTCAATAGGTTATCGACCATATCTTCCACATATCTTACCAAGTCACCACAACCCAATGTAAGTTAATGAAGTAAGTTTTTGAAATGTCATAAAGAATACTTAAGAAATATAACAATACCTATGAAAACCACATGACTCTAACCATGGAGATCCATGCTCACTGATAGCCTTAAGGATTCCACCATGACGATCAGATATTAGACATATGCCTTCACAGTCTTTCACCACATGATTCTTGACATGAGAAAGAAACCAATCCCAAGTATCATAAGATTCATTTTCTACAATAGCAAATGAAGTAGCAAATTTTGATTATTACCATCAACTCCCATTGCAATTAGCATCTTACCCTTGTACTTACCATACAAGTGTGTGCCATTAATGCTAATCACCGTTCGACAATAGCGAAACCCTTTGATAAAGGGAGAAAAAGCCCAAAAAACACACCTAAATTCAACTTCATCCACATCGGTCGATCTTGAAACACACCATTCAACTATACTTCCTAGAATGAACTTTTGAAGTGCGCCTAGATATCTTGGTAAATCGACATAAGACTCTTCCCAGTTTCCAAACACATGTACAATGGCTTTTTGCTTTCAAACCCAAACCTTTTTATATGAAGGAGTATAGCGCAATGTTTCAACTATTTCAGCTCTCAAAGTAGGAATCCTGATAAAAGGTTGCTCTTTTATAAGGTTCCTAGTTTAGATAGCAAGCAAACTTGCATCTAGGTACGGATGGTCTTGAGAAAGTTTATAGTGTAAACAAATATGCGGACCGATATATGTTGTGATTTCAAAATATCCACTATGTTTACGTTTACTTGCATGAAGTTTCCATTTGCAACCAGATTGTAATTATAACTTCCATCTTAGAGTCCAAATAGTTGGGCATGAGTCAATGACCTCAAATTGTCTATGTGTCTTAATGTTATGGATCTTGATTACTCTAACAAGTTCCTCTTTATCCTTGAAAAAATCTTTTCCCAACTCTCACGTAAAATCATTCTTACTCGTTGAGTGTGAATTGTTATCAACATTCAAATTTGTTGCTTCCATATTAGTAAAAGTTGAAGGTACTTGAACATTGTTGTCAAAAGATGCTTCTTCATCATTTTCATCTCCAATTTTATCTTCCAATATTTCATTTAACTCAACTTCATTATCTATATTCATCACATTAGTCACAGCAACAGCTTGAGAGATTGTAGAAAAATCATCATTGTCAATCATGTCTATAATAGAATTCATCTGCAAAATAAACAAAAACAAGTAAAAACTGATCATACCAACCTATGATAACAAGAAAAAAGAAACATAATGACATGTTTGCAACCAATTCCATCTACAAAGAAATAAAAACACAAGTTGTGATAAAATCCATCTACAAAAAATTAAACAGAAGCAAAAATTGATCAACAATTCCATATGAACAGGAAAGGAGAAACGAGCAGACAAATGAAAAAAGAAGCAGAAAAAATTAAACATAAGCAGGGGAAAACATGTTGGTTATTTTAACGATCATGAAGAATCAGGATAACAAGTTTTCAAGACAGGAAGAATCAGAATCGAGAAAAGAAACGATAAGGAAGAATCAGAATCGAGAAAAGCTTTGCATACCGTTAACCGTGTTGGAGATGAGTCGGAGACGTGTAGAGGAGGTGGTAGGTGCCCGACGATGGGTGGAGCGACGGGAATGGAGCCCTAGCATGAGTTTTCGTTTTTTTTCCTGTTAGATCGTCCTCGTTCCAGGGGAAAACGTGTTTTTTTAAACAATAATATTAGTTTTCAATTTAAAGTAATAATAATATTGTACATATTTTTCAAAGCACTCTAGAATGGTAAATATTTTATTTCAATCAACCTATTATGGTAAAAACAAACATTAAGAAAAAATAAAAAATAAAGAAAAATGAAAAGAAATACTAATATGATAAATATTTTTCAAAGTATACTAAAATGGTAAATACTTTCCTCAATCACACTATTATGCTAAAAAACTCAATTGTTAGACCAATCAGTGTGGGCAACGCTCACTGGCGTTTTTGTGACATGGCACCAGAAAACGCCATTACCACGACCCAAACACCCCCTTCCCGTCCTCCCGTTTTTGCGTGTTATGTTATCTCCCTTGGTGATGGTAACAAAAGGCAACAACACATTTTGAGAGAGGAACACCATCCCTCAACAACATTTTTGAGGGAGGAACACCATCACTCTTTCTTTCCAACGCCAATTTCTTCTTTCTCGATTCTGAAGTGGCAATATGTTTGTTGACATTTGCCACACACTTCACTTTCAATTAGTTGGTCATTTCTTGCATTTAGTAGACTACTTACTCTTCAATTGGATTTTTTAGCATATTAAATCATAATAAATTTCACAAGATGCATCGTCCATTATATATATATATATATATATATATATATATATATATATATATATATATATATATATATATATATATATATATATATATACTTCAATTTTTATTACATGTTGGTAGAAAAATGAGAGGTAGCACCTGCTATCCTTACGACCTAGTTAGTTGTGATACCGACAATATGGCAACGTTGAATATTTTTTCCCTGTCGTATGCCAAAAGTTATGGATATCGTCTATGAAACTATTTTTTTTTTGTATTGGCTTTTTTTTTTTTTTTTTTTTAAACTTTGATCGCGTTTCAACAGGCTCAATGAGTAAGTTAAATGTAACATCTCGATTTTCAAGTATTTACCTTTTAACCCCTTAGTATGAGAAAGATTGCATAAATGGCCCATAGTGCCATTTTAGTGATTTTGGCCAAAGACTTAGTACGCTGGGCGTACGTTGTGTATGTTGGGCGTACTAGGGTGGAACTTAGTATGTTGAGCGTACACCGCGTACACAGGGCGTACGTGAAGGATCCTCAAACCCTAATTTTTAGGGTTTGGTCCATATATAAGCATCATTATCCCCTCATTTCTCATTCCCTCATCAGCCTCCATCTGAGAAAATGACCCTCTAGCTAACCCTAAGCGAGAAGAGTGCATCTTGATCTTATCCTTGTGTTTTGTGGTGTTCTTGAAGAAGAATAAGGTGGTAAGAAGAACTTGGAGCTTGGAAGCAACTTGGATATGAGGTTATCTCCTTGCTAGCAACCTCCATGAGGTAAAAAGCTCATGACTTGATCACCCTATCTTGTAGATCTAGCAATTTCTTCATTTAGGGCACTTTTGGTCCCAAATATGATGATTCTTGAGCATGTCATGCTCTTAACAAAACAAGTCGTCCTTTTAGACCTTATGAGGGGTCTTGAGTCATAAAAATGTGGTCTTGATGTTTAGTATTCTCCATGTATACTCTAGAAGGTCTTAAGGCATTAAGAAGTTGGGATTTTATGTGCTAAGCACTTACTGGACATGCAGAGTCATAAAGTTGGAAACTTTATGACTCTTAGTGGTATTTTGGCCTTGGATCTGAAAGTTGGACGTGAGAGCTTAATGCATTAAGCTCTTATTGAGGAAAGAAGGTTCTGAGTGTACGTCGTGCGTACCTCAGTGTATGCCGCGCGTATGTGGTCAACTTCCCGACTCCGGCCAGAGCTCAAGTACGCCTAGCGTAGGAGCTGAGTACGTCCTGCGTACTCGGCTGAGTAGACCAAATTGACTCCTTGACCCGTTGACTTTGACTTTGACCAGGGCTGACCAAGTTTGACTTAAGGGTATTTTGGGTATTCTGAGCTATAGTTAAGCCTTGGTCTCTATCTGTTGATTAGGTGACCTGTAGAGCCGGTATTCGGAGCAGTGTGTTTTTCAGCTATTCGTCAGTTTGATAGGTGAGTTTCATCACTGTACACGTGGGTCGAAGGCACCAATATCGGCCCACTAAGTTATGTATCTTGGTATAGAGGATGTTGCTATGTTGCAGTAATATGTTAGACCTGTATCCTGGTATTAGGATGTTGCTATGCGGGAGGGATCTATAGATCTGTCTGTTTATCTGTTTCCTGGCTATATGCTTATCTGTTGTATATGTCGACATATTGTGGTTGGGTTGAGGCGGTCGTGCTTTGTGCTGTAGGCCAAGACCCCCGGGCGACCATATAGGTTATAGGCCCTACGAGGCGGACCAGTTAGGCCGACGACCCGTGGAGCGGTCCGGATAGGCTGTAGGCCCTGCAAGGCGGTCCAGTCATGCTGAAGGCTCGTAGAGCGGTCCAGATAGGCTGTAGGCCCTACAAGGCGGTCCAGTCAGGCTGAATGTTCATATTGTATGCTTGTTTATTTCGGTGTGCTGGTACTTTTTGGGAACTCACTAAGCTTTGGCTTACAATTTTAGTTTATGGTTTCAGGTACTTCCAAGGATCGTGGCAAGGCGAAGGCGTGATCATACACAACTTCATGTTTTTATGTCTTCGGGTCTTGGGAAAACTTTGATTTGAAATAATGCTTTTAAAACAATTACTCTTTTGTAAACAATGGTTGGTTTTGAAAAAAATTAATTTATTATGATTTTTAGAGTGTTACAAGTTGGTATCAGAGCCTTGTTTTGAGAAAATTGGATGAACATTCGTGTAAATCCAGACTCAAACTGGGGAACTGCAAAAGTTTTTAATGGTTTTCGAAATTGTTTTCAGAAACAACCAAGGAAGAATGTGATGTGTACGATCAGCCTGAGCAAGAAAGTATACCCTAAGTTACCCACACCGTTATTTGATATTATGTTTATGTTAGAACATTATGCTAGTTGTAGGATATGGATCTTCCAGAATTTCATGATAGAATTGCCTGATATATGATGCCTTATTTCCTATAGAGTTTTCTTGCTTATTGATTGTAGGAATCTTTCGGGTGTGAATTAACTACTAATTGAATACGTTAAGCCACATCCTGCATGGGTTAAATAATTTTAGAGTGAAGGATTTGGTCCTATTGCACAAATATTGTCTGAGTCTAACCGTTGTAGGGTTGAATCTTTTAATCTAAAATTATTTAAGTTATGTTGCATGTGATTGTATTCATGCAGTAGTTAACTGGCACCAATGGGGGTCGTTTGGCAGTTGATGGTAGGGTGAGGTGTGGACCCTAGGATAGCCTAGGGAGTATGTAGTACTCTTGATGCGCTTTTTAGCAGTTGTTGGGACTGTCATTGTGGGCAAGAAAGTGTGTGAGCAGCCGGCCAGATGAGGCGTGATTAGCCACTCTCTAGGGAGTGAGGATAGGTTGTACGCGTATCTTGATTGTTGTATTAGTTTTGGGTGGTTGTAATGATCCTTGAGACAAATACGGGTAGGTGTGGAAGGTAGTATGGGCTCGTACTACTGAAAGCACAGGACCCGTACGCATCTCAAGGAAGTCATAAACCCAGAGGGGAAATGATTACCATTGAGGTTTCACATATAGGGCAAGAAGAATTGTCGGATATCATGGATCAGATCACTGGCAGACTAATTACCAAGTCCGAGGAGAGAACTGCACCTTTACAAACTGTGAGGGGGGGGGGGGGAGACAGTGGAGATGACTAATGGGGAATATAACATGGTTTGATACCATGATTCGTGGCAGTGTTTCCATATCCGTCGGTCTTTTGGTTATGGTTGTTCAGACTTGAGAATGGGACTGGTGATTGTTTGAGGCCTTAGTGGTCATGTCAGTTGGGTTTGAATGGTGCAGACCTAGGTGAGTTAGTTGGTTTTGAGGTCTCGAGGTCGTGCATTTGAGTCACAAGACTCAAGAAGGAAACGATTGTTATGATCGGCTTGAGGATTGCAGCTGGAAGCTGAGTGGTTGACCGATGGACTGGAATGTTGCTATCCACGGCGGGGTTATGTTCTTCCAGCTTGCTGTGTTTGAAGGAAAGACAGAGCAGACATCTGATCTTCATAGTTGGGATGTAAACCCAACATGGGGATAGTTAGTTACGGTGTTTGAGCGGCGGTATGACAACATGGGAATGTGTAGGAGGATTGTTGTTGTATGGATGCTTGTGATGAGACCAAGGGTCTGCTTCTTGGGATACAGGCATGTCAGGTGCTAGTTGATGGTTTCAGGCGAATCGAGAGCGGCAAATTTTGTTGTCTCTGATGTATTCCGACTATGAGAATGATGCCTTTTGGTATTTATGGACGATTTTTCAATGGATTAATGATTGGGATTGCAGGCGAGGAGTGTATGTTTTTGGATAGTAAGTTGGTGTTTTTCTTATGCATTTGCATGGAATCCTTAATGTTAAAGGATGGTTATGATTGGAAATATTTGGGGTCTTCATTTGAGATTCAGAACCTCTTAGGGTTTGCTTGGTCCTTATCTGGAAGATCATTCTGCGTGTGTTATACATTCCAAGAGTTAGGGATGGTTTGTACCGGGTTGAGCTGGATTGAAATATGGTTTGGTTACAACACCAGTGGGTGGTAGTTCGAACCCTAAGTGGGGGAGAATTAGGTATTCTGTTTAGAGGATTATCGACCTGTTCAAGTTTGTGGTGTCGAAAGAATAGTTCATAGGGATCTGCGGTGCGAGTATGCGGGATTTTGGTTTAAGATTTGGTCAAGTCAGGGGTGTAGAGCAAGTGGCTATCGGGTGTATGGGTTCCGGAAATACACGAGTTCTCTCGTAGCACGAAGTAGTTGATCAAGGAGCTTGTTGTAGCCATTGGTTCCTTTTTTGGATGCCAATGAATAGATGAGGAGGTGCTAGGATCGCTCACGTTGAGTGTCGGTTGTTGAGGGACTTGTCAGATTGTAACATACACGTTCAGTTATCGTGTTATGTAATTTTAAAAGTGAATAATATAATGAAATATTATATGAATTTGAGCGTTGAGTTCTAACAGATATTTTTTACTAGAAATGAAGTAAAATTATGTTTAGAATCACTCGGAAAATATTGGAAGTCTTATGAGATTCCAATCAAATGTTAGCTATTGAAATTAACGAAAATATAAAGTTGAAAATAAGTAAAATTATATTAATGAAAGTTTTAAAGAATCTCGTAAGAAACATTTAGGCGAAAACCTCATCGAAATCCGAGTTATAACGAAGAAGTTATGACCTATTGAAGTTTCGCGACAGAACCGACACGACGCCGTATGATGTAAAAAGTGAGTTTTCAATAAACTCCTTTTTAGCTTTAGTGATCTAAACGAAAGTCGTAGTATTCGTTAAATCGATAATTTTCATAAAAAGAACGTCCAAATCTGACTTCGGATGAGGAAGTTATGATTTTTCTAAGTTTCGGAATAGCAGTAGACAGCTAAAAACTCGAAATAATGATCGAGTGATTTTTAGCCGACGCAACCTAAACAAGAATCGAAGGTCTCATCAATATTAGTACAACGGTAAAATGACAGACGAAAACGGACATCGGATGAAGAAGTTATGAATTTTTAACAGACTTTTCCTGTCCCGGCCCGTTAAAAATATAACTTTAAAAATAAATTCAAAATTAGCCGACGGAGTCTAAACGAAAGTTGTAGAGTATAATCTCACCTACGCATGGATATAAAGAACGTCAAAAACGGAGCTCGTATGCAAAAGATATGAATTTTTGAAGTTTTTAAATAAAAATTCGAGACTTATCCGAGGAGGTACGCCCAGCGTACTTCGCTTCGTACACCCAGCGTACTTCGCACGTATGCGACCCAGAGCTAGCCACGTCCCCCTCTTCTTCGCATTCAAACACGTATCATACCTCTTGACACGTCCGAGGCTTGGGTTCCGATCAGACGACACCTCGCAGGTACGCCCCGCGTAGTGGACCGCCTCGCAGTACGCCCAGCGTACCAAGGACTTACGCCCAGCGTAGTCAGCAGCTTCGGACTACTATAAAAGGGATGCGAGATTGTCCGAAAATGGTTGCTAATTCTTGATCTCTTTCACCCTCTTTTACATTTTTAGCCCACTTTTAACCCCCCGAAGTCCCGTTTTTCAACTAAAATCCCCGGTTTCGTCACAGAAAGTCATATTTAAAGTCAAAGTGTTGCCCAAATTAATACTTTAACCCCCGGTTATTTCACGGTGAGTTCAATATATAAGAACAATTGTATGTTATGTGTTATATGAGCTATGTGCTTTTCCGTGTTATCATCTCGTGTTATTATTTCCGCTATTATGATAGCAAAGTTGTACCTTTGACCATGTGATCAGTGAAAGGACTTAGATTCACGGTGGTACTGGTATGTAGCCTCTGGCCATGTAGAGCATGTTTCGTAAGAGAATGACCTCTATTCTATGGCATTGGCAGAAGGTTAGATAGGGCTAAAAGCCTAAAATCTACCAAAATGTTTAATCAGAAATCGTATGTCTTATGTGCCATTTTTGCGAAAGTGTTATTGATGTATATCAGTTATTGAAATTGTTATGTCTCATTGGTTGTATATCATTGAATCAAATCATTGATTGATATGGAAAGCTTGTCGCATTTCACATATGCCTTTGTTGTTCCTTGTACCCCTTTGCTTCTGCCATATTAAAGTATATATATATATATATATATATATATATATATATATATATATATATATGGCATAACGTTATATTGTATCTATTATTGAACTCACTAAGCGTCACCGCTTACCCCTCTCAGTGTTTAACAATTGCAGGTAATGAGAATCCAGTATAGTCATATACTGTTGGAAGATTTAGAATAGTTTATACTATTATTTTTGTACGTGGGTTTACGTTTATATAAAAGCTTAAATATCCTGGGTAATTATGTAATATACTAAAACTTAGTCGGTTTGTATCCAGTCTTTTGTAATCAAATTATCAATGTAAAATATTGTTTATGAATATGCATGTAGCATGTTTTGGAGTAACAATATTGTGAAGTATGAAAGTTTGGGTCTTTCAGAAATACAAAAGTTTAGAAAGGGGTTCTTTCACAGATCGTCGTATGGAATGATATTTACAGTCTAGATTGGGCAGTTGTCGATTGGTAAATCAGCTTCATAGATGGGTATGGTTGGCTTCGTGTGGGTTTTGGTTCACTAGATTAGGTGTCAATGCATTCTCGATCATTAGTCATTTCATACATCATCAAAGCGGAGATTCTAAGGAATTTTTGAGCTATATCAGTTGAAGTTCAATAGACTCATCAACATATCGTCAAGATTAGCGCGAGTTTGGAAGATGTTCTGGGTTTTTGGGAGTCTAGAAATTGGGATAGTGATGCTCAGTTTTCCAGACGGGACATTAGTGATGGGTTATGAGCAAAACAACATTCCTATGGTGTTCATGCAAACCCTAATGCTTGGATCTAGTTTTTCTAATGATTCATGCATATTGTCCAAGACTTGAAGAACCCTATTCCAGCATACAACAAAATCTAATTGAATATCAAATAAACAAGTTAGATGAATACCTTGATTGTTGATTGTAGATCTTGAAGCTTTGAGAACCTTAGCACCTCAAATGTTGTGCCTCTAATGAATCACAAACACCAATAGCAATTGGAAGAAGCAAGAGAGAGAGAGGAGAGGGAAAATTCGGCTCCAAGACTTCTACGGTTAGGTGTAGCCGAATTCTCATGCCCAAGGGGTCCTTATATAGGTGTGGGAATTAGGGTTTCAGTCATTATCCTTATCTGGTTACTTAGCCACCAAGCAGCCCATAAGATAACTCTAGAATCCCCATTATGGACGAATTCTTAAGACCTTATCCTTAGAATTCGTCCACCCTACCATTTAAAATTTCCTTACCCAACCTTGTAACTATCACATAATTACAATTTAGTCCCCTTAGTTCAATTAACTTCTTTTGACCACAAAATTAATTCTTAATTAATTCTTGACCAATGTTAATTAAACAAATATGATTTCTCCTTTAATATATTATTCTTATAATATATTAATAAACCATAATAACCTCTTTATCTATAATTCATCCAGTCAAGTTGCTTTGGTGAAGGCAACCCAAAAGGACCTTGCACAACCGGGTCAAGTACATACCAAATATAGTTATGGACTTAGACACTAATCCAACAGTCTCCCACTTGGATAAGTCTAATAACTACAAATGCAAATGTAACTTCTGGATCCGATTAGCAATCACAGTTCTCAAAACTCTTGATCTTATCAATAACCTATTGTTTAGATAAGGGATCGTATAGTCCTCCGTTCTAGATATCGTGCGGACAATTACATGGAACATAGTCATACTTATTGTCCAGCAGTTTGTTTCTCGATCTCTGATCTGTCTGACATAGAACTTAATTGAACACATCAATTCAGTCCTGACCGGGCCCGACACATAAGTCAAACCAAATCATCGAGGGGCCCAGATATCGCTTTTACCCTCTTAGGATAAACGGAACAAATAAACTTCGACTTATATGCATTTACCATTCACTCATCAAATCATACACAACAATGTGTTTTATAACATCAAGTTACTGATGCGTTTACGCATTATCAATTCACAACCAACTTGCAAATAATAAATCATATATCTTGGTTTTAAGACCATATGATATTATCGTCTTGCGATCACTTGAGATAAATTCCATGAAGTGATACCAGCAAGCGTGGGTCTAATCCAATGCTCAAATCACATTCATAAGCACTCATGAACGTTGTAGCAAACCTTTGCTATTTCTAATACACTTTAGACAATCTACAAACCAATTCATGACAATCTTCTTTCATACCTACTCCCAAAGTATGAGCGACTGTGGAACGTTCGAATAATCTTATTATTCAGGAAGTCAAACATGCAAAGTGAAACAATAGGTAAATAATCAACATAAGACAATAACTTTACTTATAAATAATACCCCTTTATTTAATCATCAAATGTCAATTACATTTATCTATTACTCGCACCCTTAAGTCATCACTCCCACCGAGGACTAGAAACCATTCCTTGGTCCTCCGAAGGTACTTAAGAATATTCTTGACTGCGGTCCAATGTGCTTTGCTAGGATTCCCTTGATACCTGCTGACCATGCTCAAAGCGAAGGCCACATCAGGGCCAGTACAAGTCATAGCATACATAATTGAGCCAACTGCGGAAGCGTATGGTACTCGGCTCATTTATGCTATCTCGACTTCGGTACTCGGGCTATGAGGCTTACTCAACTTGGCATTACTTTGGATAGGTAACTCCCCATTCTTAGAATTCTCCATACTAAAACGTTTTAGTACCTTGTCCAAGTAACTATTCTGACTAACTCCTATTTGTCTCTTACTTCTGTTTCTCACTATCCTTATACCCAAAATATAGGCAGCCTCTCCGAGGTCCTTCATAGCGAAGCACTTCCCAAGCCAGGATTTAACTTCCTTCAGGGTTGGGATGTCGTTTCCTATGAGTAGTGTAACGCCCCGATTCTCGAATATCAATTTATGGTGATAAATTCTCATGAATTCAAGGTCTACTCGACGAGTTGGTTGCCTGACTCGTCGAGTAGCAGCGGGTTAGGCCGCGCACTTAAGTGATCTACTTGCCGAGTCCAAGAAGGGACTCGACGAGTAGGAGCTGGAGGATGAAACCCTAATCCTCGGGGTTCTGCACCCTATTCAAAGGATTATTTGCCCCTTAGCCTCCCTTTACTGCCTCTTGAGAGTCCAGAAACCCTAATTCGTGTGTGTGCTCCATATTAGTGTGAATTTCAAGCTTGGGAAGAAGAGTTTGTTGCTAGAAGCTTGAAGATCAAGAAGTTGGAGGCAAGAACATTTGGGGATCTGAAGTCTACCTCAGTTTAGCATCATTTGAAGGTAACAAGTTGTTACCTTGACCTTGTTCTTCATAGATCTCTTCATGTTGAAGATTAGGGCTTTTATAGCATGGGTGATAACCATTTTCGGGTATGGGATAGGATCTGAAGTTGCCACTTCAGATCTGAGCTCATCTTGGACTCTAGAGCCATAAAGTCTCCAGCTTTAGCAAGGATGAACCCTTCCTTTTTAGCTAAACTCCATTTCAAGTTTAGTTTTGGCATTATGAGTCATTAGAGCCTTGCATGCACGTAAAGTTTGCAACTTTACATGATAAACGTGCATTGGGAAGCTGGATCTACAATTTGGAGCCTTAGCATGGCTTAAAATCGTCTGTATGAATAAAGGACTGAAGAGACTCAACGAGTTGTATGAACGACTCGGCGAGTCCAAGGAAGATTGTCGTAGACTCGGCGAGTTTCATGAACGACTCGGCGAGTCCGATGAAGGTTCGCGTGGGCTCGGCGAGTCAGTCGAGTGACTCGGCGAGTCGGTGAGGGTTTTCCCAACCTTTGGACACGTATGAACGCGACGAGTTATTAAGGGAAAACTCGGTGAGTTGGCAAAGGAGTTACGGCCACTGACCCTAGGAACTCGACGAGTCACATGAGTGACTCGGCGGGTTGGAAAGTTATGCAAGGAACTCGGCGAGTAGCTAAGGGTACTCGACGAGTTAAGGTCAACATGGACTGTTGTCCTTGACAGTTGACTTTGACTTTTACCAAGGGTTGACCAGTGACTTCTGAGGGTATTTTGATAAATTGGATATTTATAACAAAGGACATTGGTGAATATAGGTGTTGGAGTTGGAGCTACATTTGGAGGAGTTTGACACTACCTTCCAAGCTACTTGCGAGGTGAGTTATCCTCACTATATCAACAGGGTTTACGGCACCAAGGCCGGCCCTTTATCGGATTTGTATCCGGGTATATTGCATGATATGTTTATTGATCTGTTAGATCTGCGTCTTGGTAGTTAGGACGGTATTGTGTTTAGTGACCTGGTTTAGGTCGGTATCCTGGTATATAGGATGATGCTATGTTAGTGACCTGGTAGGTCGGTATCCTAGTATATAGGATGATGCTGTGTTAGTGACCTGGTAGGTCGATATCCTGGTATATAGGATGATGCTATGTTAGTGAGCGGTTAGGTCGATATCCTGGTTATAGGATGTTGCTATGCTATATGATCGGTTGGATCGGTTGTTTGCCTATAGACTGTTATGTGATTATCTGTTATATGTGCACACGGAGTTGTTTGATTGGGGGTTGGGTTAAGGCGGGTCCTGCTTCGTGTTGTAGGCCAACATACCTAGGGTGGACCGGATAGACTGCAGACCCGGGAGGACATATAGTCAGGCTGAAGGCCCGGCGAGCGGTCCGGATAGGCTGAAGGCCCCGAGAGGGTGGACCAGACGTGCCGAGGCTCAGAGAGTGGACCAGATAGACTGAAGGCTCGGTGCGGGCGGTCCAGTCAGACTGTAGACTCAGAGAGTGGACCAGATAGACTGAAGTCCCGGTGCGGGCGGTCCAATCAGACTGTAGACTCAGAGAGTGGACCAGGTGGACTGAAGGCCCGGTGCGGGCGGACCAGTCACACTGTAGACTCGAGATGCATGGTTGTTCTGTATTTGTTGATATGATATGATTATGGTTATATGAGGTTGGTATTTTGGGGGTAACTCACTAAGCCTTCGAGCTTACATTTATCGATTATTGTTTCAGGTATAGCGGCTGACCGCCGGAAGGCGAAGGCGTGACCGTACTCTTCCTCGGTTTATGACTATGATTTCTGGGAACTCTGATATTAAACTATTTTGGAAAACCTTTTTGTAATAACTATTGATATTTTGAATGTTTTAAAAGTTTAAATTTGGCTTGAATTTTATGGGTGTTACAAGTTGGTATCAGAGCCTTGGTTTGAGTGAATTGGAGGAACATTTGTGTGAATCCAGTCTCAAATCAAGGAAAGATTTTCACAATGATTTCTTAAAAAGGTTTTCAAAATAAGAAAGGAGGATGAGAAGTGTACGATCAGCCGGAGCCAGTAAATAGACCCCAAAATACCATACAAGTTATTGATCTTATGTGTTAGAATAACGTGCTAGTAATAAGATAGGGATCCTCAGGAATCGTAGGATAGAATTGCCTGATCTTTGATGCCTTATCTTATGTAGAGTACCTCAGTTGATTGTTTGTGACTCTTTCACGTGTGAACTAACTATTGGGTGAATACTCTAAGTCACATGCTACATGGGTTAAATGGTCTTAGGGTGAGGGATTTGGTCCAGCTGCGCAGCTCTTGTCTGAGTCCAACCGTTGTGGGATTAAATCTTTTAGCCTAAAATTGTTTAAGCCATGCGGTATGTGATTGTATTCACGCAATAGTTAACTGTCACCAAAGGATGTTCGTGTGGCAGTTGGTGGATGGGTGGGTAGTGAGAGACCGGAAGGCCAGTTATGGGATAGTTTAGCATTCCTCTAGGAGTGAGGATTGAGTGCTCGCTATGATATATATTAGGTTAGGGTGTTGTGGTGATACTTGAGACAAATATGGGTAGGTGTGGAAGGTAGTATGGGCCCGTACTACTGAAAGCACAGGACCCATACGTGTAGCAAGGAAGTCACAACCCCTAGGGTTTGGTAGGGAGTTAGTTCCCGGTTATTTGTGCGGATTGCCTGATATCTTCCTGTTATATTTCAGAATGGTGGTTACGAGGCGTTTCATGACTGGATCCGGATCGGGGTCCGGAAAGGGTGATCAGGAGGCCCCAACGGCGCCTGAGATTATCGGCCAGGAGGAGCCGGTGTTGACAGAGGATCGGGTCAGGGAGATCATCCGCGAGGAGGTAGTCGAGATTGTCTGGGGTCAGATTCTGGAGTTGTTTGAGACTATTAAGTCCGCTATGATGGAGTACTTTGATGACAGATACGCAACCCTCACCGAGGCGGCTGTCGCCGCAGCCACAACAGTTGTATCGGCGGCAGGGGTAGGAGCCAATCGGTCTTTTCAGTACCGGGACTTCGATAACACAAAGCCCCCGACTTTCGATGGGATTCAGGACCCTATTATAGCAATGAGGTGGCTATCGGACATCGAGGGATGATTTTTCACATGTTCCTGCCCGACTGACCAGAAGGTCAGGTGTGCCCTGAACCTGTTGAGGTCCGGGGCGAAGGACTGGTGGAGGTTGATGACAGGGTCTTATTCGGATGAGCAGAGGGCTGCAGTCTCTTGGGATCAGTTTAGAGACATGTTCCGCTCCCGCTACATTCCACGGGTCGAGCGTGAGCGGCTAGCTCAGGAGTTTTTGGAGTTGAGACAGGATGCAGAGTCGGTGACAGAGATCACCCGTATGTTCACAGAGAGGGAGATGTTTTGCCCGGAGTTTGCTTCCGAGCAGGCTCAGATGACACGTTATCTGAGCATGCTCAAGACTGACATTAGACAGTTCGTTGCTACCCAGCGGTGTGATACATTGCTAGAGTTACAGGAGGCCGCTAGGTGGCGTGAGTTAGAGATTGAGTTACAGTTGCGAGAGCAGAGGCAGGCCCCGATGCAGTCGCAGCCGGCGCCAAAGCGGTCCAAGACCGCTGATTTCAGGGTTGGAGGACAGAGCGGCCGCACTTGTGAGAAGTGTGGGAAGGGTCATTCCGGAGTTTGTAGATCCGGGGGTGCATGTCGCAAGTGCGGAAAGGAGGGGCACTATGTGAGGGATTGTCGTAGGTGGCCCCGGTTCAGGACATGAGGATTTGCTATCACTACCATCAGGTTGGTCACGTGAAGACCAACTGCCCACAGCTGGTTGCCAGACCGGTGCAGGCTCCACCGTCAGCTACATTGAGGATTACTGGCAGGGGTCAGGGTAGAGCAGAACCCCCGAGGGCTCAGGGACGTGCCTCCAGCTTATAGCAGAGGAGGTCAGGACAGCGCCAGATGCAGCTGCTGGTATGTTTCTATATGTATCTTATTGTTTATAATTCTATTGTGAATTTTCCATCCCTTTCTGCATATGGCATAGGAGAGTTTGAGGAGTTTAGTATCAAGAAGCCGTAGACGGTTAGGATTCTGGGATGTTTGAGAATGGGAGGGTAGGATATAGAATCACTATTCCAGGGCCGGAAATCATGAGTGGGAGATGCAGAAGTGTCAGCTGGGATTCAGATTCTTCTGAAGTTCGATTACTCCATGCCAGGAGGGTGATTCTGCGGAGACTATTCGCTTCAGGATTCATCGTTCTATGGGAAGTGTGGAAATGATTGGATTGGACAGTTAATAAGAGTTTTGATTCCGCCACTAGTAGGTAGTGGTTAGTGTCCCAAGTGGGGGAGAATTAGGAATTTTCAGAGGAAGCATCAGGCGTTGAGGATTCTGTTAGCTGCCAGGGCTTGGTAGTACTTTCAACATGAGTGTGCGGTTCATTTAGCGTATATGGTAGATACGCGGGTCAGGAAATAGACCACAATTTTCCGAGAGTGTGGACGATCGACATGAGGCCTATGGATAGGCCGGAGGGGGTATAGTCCACAGAGTAGATCAGGAGTTCGAAACCCCAACTGGATGAGAACAGGACGCATGGGAGAGAGCACCAGGAGGGATGACCCAGGGAGATGCTCAACAGTTTAGAGCGGTCCGGATAGACTGAAGGCCGGTGGGGCGTACCAGTCAGGCCAAAGGCTCGGAGAACGGTCCGGACAGGCTGAAGGCCTGGTGAGGTGGTCCAGTCATGCTGAAGACTCTGTATATGTTGTAGATCTATGTTCGGGTATTGAGTAGGCTGCTACGCTACAACAATCAATAGGTCTGATCCAAGTATTGAACACTCTGTTGGAGCCAGCTGAGGACTCCGGTGTATTTTGGTTGATTGGAAGTTGTTATAAGAGGACGGAAAGAGTTCAAAGGATCTTTGCGATGTCTTTAGTTCGGAGTGTCGCCGAGGTTCCATCTTCTTGGATCGGGTAATACTCCAGTTGGGGACTGAGAGTGGATCCGAATGAGTATCCGTTAGTTTTGGGATGGTTTGAGGTTAGAACGTTCTGTCATTCAGGTTCTGGGAACCGAGTTAGATCTTTTCTTGAGCGTTTATGGCATTCGGATGGGGTTGAGGCGGTCTTACGCTATGCAGTAGGCTAAGATACCCGGTGCGGACCGATGGTGAGTCGTAGGCACATAGGTTCCAGGGAGAGCGGTAAGATTGAGGCAGTAGGCCAAGATAACTGGTGCGGGCCGGCGGTAAGTCGTAGGCACAAGTGTTTAGTAGAATAGCGGGATTTGGGGCAGGAGGTTAGCAGACCAAGATGGTCCGGATAGACTGAAGGCCTGGTAACGCAGCCCAGTCAGGACAAACGCCCGGCGAGCGAACCGGGGAGGCTGTAGGCCCTGAAGGGCGGTCCAGTCATGCCGAAGGCTCTGTGTACGATAGTTTTTGTAATCTGTGGAGGCACTGAATTGCCGCAGCAGCAGGTAACCTGCAGTTCTGTATTGGTGGGAACCTCGAATTATCAGGATTTTGTTAAGTTGGGAAAATGGCACGCAGGATAGATCTTTTAAAAGGTTCGGTTGGGATTCACATCACCTTTCACGTTTCGCAATTACGAAAATGCATCATGGATCAAGGCGGTGGTATCGTTGTAGGACATTCAGGTCGATGAGCGCCTGAATTATGTTAAGAGGTCTGTGGCCCTCTGGAGAGAAGGGGGAAGGTCTGCGAAACAAGGAGGTACCTTTGGTAAAGGTACAATGGAAGCACCAAAGAGGGTCCGAGGGGACGGGGGAGCCAGAGGCAGAGATGCGGGAGCACCATCCGAGGATGTTCACCGCAGCAGACTTCGAGGATGAAGTCTAGTTCAAGTTGGGGAGAATTGTAACTCCCCGATTCTCGAATATAAATTTATGGTGATAAATTCTCATGAATTCAAGGTCTACTCGACGAGTTGGTTGCCGGACTCGTCGAGTAGCAGCGGGTTAGGCCGCACACTTAAGCGATCTACTCGCCGAGTCCAAGAAGAGACTCGACGAGTAGGAGCTGGAGGATGAAACCCTAAATCCCAGGGTTCTGCACCCTATTTAAAGGATTATTTGCCCCTTAGCCTCCCTTTACTGCCTCTTGAGAGTCCAGAAACCCTAATTCGTGTGTGTGCTCCATATTAGTGTGAATTTCAAGCTTGGGAAGAAGAGTTTGTTGCTAGAAGCTTGAAGATCAAGAAGTTGGAGGCAAGAACATTTGGGGATCTGAAGTCTACCTCAGTTTAGCATCATTTGAAGGTAACAAGTTGTTACCTTGACCTTGTTCTTCATAGATCTCTTCATGTTGAAGATTAGGGATTTTATAGCATGGGTGATAACCATTTTCGGGTATGGGATAGGATCTGAAGTTGCCACTTCAGATCTGAGCTCATCTTGGACTCTAGAGCCATAAAGTCTCCAGCTTTAGCAAGGATGAACCCTTCCTTTTTAGCTAAACTCCATTTCAAGTTTAGTTTTGGCATTATGAGTCATTAGAGCCTTGCATGCACGTAAATTTTGCAACTTTACATGATAAACGTGCATTGGGAAGCTGGATCTACAATTTGGAGCCTTAGCATGGCTTAAAATCGTCTGTATGAATAAAGGACTGAAGAGACTCGACGAGTTGTATGAACGACTCGGCGAGTCCAACGAAGATTGTCGTAGACTCGGCGAGTTGCATGAACGACTCGGCGAGTCCGATGAAGGTTGTCGTGGGCTCGGGGAGTCAGTCGAATTACTCGGCGAGTCGGCGAGGGTTTTCCCAACCTTTGGACACGTATGAACGCGACGAGTTATTAAGGGAAAACTCGGCGAGTTGGCCAAGGAGTTACGACCACTGACCCTAGGAACTCGAAGAGTCACATGAGTGACTCGGCGGGTTGGTTTGGTGAAGGTAGCCCAAAAGGCAACCCAAAAGGACCATGCACAACCGGGTCAAGTACATACCAAATATAGTTATGGACTTAGACACTAATCCAACATTTCTCCCACTTGGATAAGTCTAATAACTACAAATGCAAATGTAACTTCTGGATCCGATTAGCAATCGCAGTTCTCAAAACTCTTGATCTTATCAATAACCTGTCCTTTAGATATGGGATCGTATAGTCCTCCGTTCAAGATATCGTGTGGACAATTACATGGAACATAGTCATACTTATTGTCCATCAGTTTGTTTCTCGATCTATGATCTGTCTGACATAGAACTTAATTGAACACATCAATTCAGTCCTGACCGGGCCCGACACATAAGTCAAACCAAATCATCGAGGGGCCCAGATATTGCTTTTACCCTGTTAGGATAAAAGGAACAGATAAACTTCGACTTGTATGTATTTACCATTCACTCATCAAATCATACACAACAATGTGTTTTATAACATCAAGTTACTGATGCGTTTACGCATTATCAATTCACAACCAACTTGCAAATTATAAATCATATATCTTGGTTTTAAGACCATATGATATTATCGTCTTGCGATCACTTGAGATAAATTCCATGAAGTGATACCAGCAAGCGTGGGTCTAATACAATACTCAAATCACACTCATAAGCACTCATGAACGTTGTAGCAAACCTTTGCTATTTCTAATACACTTTAGACAATCTACAAACCAATTCATGACAATCTTCTTTCATACCTACTCCCAAAGTATGAGCGACTGTGGAACGTTCGAATAATCTTATTATTCAGGAAGTTAAACATGCAAAGTGAAACAATAGGTAAATAATCAACATAAGACAATAACTTTACTTATAAATAATACCCCTTTATTTAATCATCAAATGTCAATTACATTTATCTATTACACGTTTCTAAACTATCTAATCTAAACTAATATCGTCCTTCAGCCTGATGCTCCTAGTGTGCTGCAAGTGCTTAACCCTACTCAGTCCCTTCGTAAGGGGATCTGCTGGGTTATCCTCCGACGATACCCTCTTCACTACGAGGAGTCCCTCTTCCACTCGATGTCGAATAAAATTATACTTTCTGTCGATATGTCGAGATCTGCCATGATCCCTCAGTTCCTTGGTCAAGGCAACCGCTCCTTTATTATCACAAAAAATTTCCATGGGCTCCTTTATGGCTGGCACAACTCCAAGGTCTCCAATGAAGTTCTTCAACCATATCGCCTCCTTTGACGCTTCGATCTCCGCTATATACTCTGATTCGCACGTTGAATCAGCTACGGTCTCCTGCTTGGAACTTTTCCAAGTCACTGCTCCTCCATTTAGAGTAAAGACCCAGCCCGACTGCAAATGGTAGTTGTCCCTGTCGGTCTGAAACTGGCGTCACTATACCCTCGCACCCTTAAGTCATCACTCCCACCGAGGACTAGAAACCATTCCTTGGTCCTCCGAAGGTACTTAAGAATATTCTTGACTGCGGTCCAATGTGCTTTGCCAGGATTCCCTTGATACCTGCTGACCATGCTCAAAGCGAAGGCCACATCAGGGCGAGTACAAGTCATAGCATACATAATTGAGCCAACTGCGGAAGCGTATGGTACTCGGCTCATTTCTGCTATCTCGACTTCGGTACTCGGGCTATGAGGCTTACTCAACTTGGCATTACTTTGGATAGGTAACTCCCCCTTCTTAGAATTCTCCATACTAAAACGTTTTAGTACCTTGTCCAAGTAAGTATTCTGACTAACTCCTATTTGTCTCTTACTTCTGTTTCTCACTATCCTTATACCCAAAATATAGGCAGCCTCTCCGAGGTCCTTCATAGCGAAGCACTTCCCAAGCCAGGATTTAACTTCCTTCAGGGTTGGGATCTCGTTTCCTATGAGTAGTGTAACGCCCCGATTCTCGAATATCAATTTATGGTGATAAATTCTCATGAATTCAAGGTCTACTTGACGAGTTGGTTGCCTGACTCGTCGAGTAGCAGCGGGTTAGGCCGCGCACTTAAGTGATCTACTTGCCGAGTCCAAGAAGGGACTCGACGAGTAGGAGATGGAGGATGAAACCCTAAATCTCGGGGTTCTGCACCCTATTTAAAGGATTATTTGCCCCTTAGCCTCCCTTTACTGCCTCTTGAGAGTCCAGAAACCCTAATTCGTGTGTGTGCTCCATATTAGTGTGAATTTCAAGCTTGGGAAGAAGAGTTTGTTGCTAGAAGCTTGAAGATCAAGAAGTTGGAGGCAAGAACATTTGGGGATCTAAAGTCTACCTCAGTTTATCATCATTTGAAGGTAACAAGTTGTTGCCTTGACCTTGTTCTTCCTAGATCTCTTCATGTTGAAGATTAGGGCTTTTATAGCATGGGTGATAACCATTTTCGGGTATGGGATAGGATATGAAGTTGCCACTTCAGATCTGAGCTCATCTTGGACTCTAGAGCCATAAAGTCTCCAGCTTTAGCAAGCATGAACCCTTCCTTTTTAGTTAAACTCCATTTCAAGTTTAGTTTTGGCATTATGAGTCATTAGAGCCTTGCATGCACGTAAAGTTTGCAACTTTACGTGATAAACGTGCATTGGGAAGCTGGATCTACAATTTAGAGCCTTAGCATGGCTTAAAATCGTATGTATGAATAAAGGACTGAAGAGACTCGGCGAGTTGTATGAACGACTCGGAGAGTCCAATGAAGATTGTCGTAGACTCGGCGAGTTGTATGAACGACTCGGCGAGTCCGATGATGTTTGTCGTGGGCTCGGCGAGTCAGTCGAGTGACTCGACGAGTCGGCAAAGGTTTTCCCAACCTTTGGACACGTATGAACGCGGCGAGTTATAAAGGGAAAACTCGGCGAGTTGGCCAAGGAGTTACGACCACTAACCCTAGGAACTCGAAGAGTCACACGAGTGACTCGGCGGGTTGGCAAGTTATGCAAGGAACTCGGCGAGTAGCTAAGGGTACTCGACGAGTTAAGGTCAACATGGACTGTTGACCTTGACACTTGACTTTGAATTTGACCAAGGGTTTACCAGTGACGTCTGAGGATATTTTGATAAATTGGATATTTATAACAAAGGACATTGGTGAATATAAGTGTTGGAGTTGGAGCTACATTTGGAGGAGTTTGACACTACCTTCCGAGCTACTTGCGAGGTGAGTTATCCTCACTATATCAACAGGGTCTACGACACCAAGGCCGGCCCTTTATCGGATTTGTATACGGGTATATTGCATGATATGTTTATTGATCTGTTAGATCTGCATCCTGGTAGTTAGGCCGTTATTGTGTTTAGTGACCTGGTTTAAGTCGGTATCCTGGTATATAGGATGATGCTATGTTAGTGACCTGGTAGGTCGGTATCCTGGTATATAGGATGATGCTATGTTAGTGACCTGTTAGGTCGGTATTCTGGTATATAGGATGATGCTATGTTAGTGACCGGTTAGGTCGGTATCCTGGTTATAGGATGTTGTTATGCTATATGATCGGTTAGATCGGTTGTTTGCATATAGACTGTTATGTGATTATCTGTTATATGTTCACACAGAGTTGTTTGATTGGGGGTTGGGTTAAGGCGGGTCCTGCTTCGTGCTGTAGGCCAACATACCTAGGGCGGACCGGATAGACTTCAGAACCGGGAGGGCACATAGTCAGGCCGAAGGCCCGGCGAGCGGTCCGGATAGGCTGAAGGCTCCGAGAGGGCGGACCATACGTGCCGAGGGTCGGAGAGTGGACCAGATAGACTGAAGGCTCAGTGCGGGCGGTCCAGTCAGACTGTAGACTCAGAGAGTGGACCAGATAGACTGAAGGCCCGGTGCGGGCGGTCCAGTCAGACTGTAGACTCAGAGAGTGGACCAGGTGGACTAAAGGCCCGGTGCGGGCGGACCAGTCACACTGTAGACTCGAGATGCATGGCTATTCTGTATTTGTTGATATGATATGATTATGGTTATATGAGGTTGGTATTTTGGGGGTAACTCACTAAGCCTTCGAGCTTACATTTATCGATTATTGTTTCAGGTACAGCGGCTGACCGCGGGAAGGCGAAGGCGTGACCGTACACTTCCTCGGTTTATGACTATGATTTCTGGGAACTCTGATATTAAACTATTTTGGAAAACCTTTTTGTAACTATTGATATTTTGAATGTTTTAAAAGTTTAAATTTGGCTTGAATTTTATGGGTGTTACAAGTAGCATGCCATCGACATACAATACGAGGAAGCTTACTATACTCCCACTGGCTTTGACATATACACATGATTCATCCTCGCTTCGCAGAAAACCAAACTCTTTGACTTTCTCATCGAAAAAAATATTCCATCTTCGAGATGCTTGTTTCAGTCCATAAATAGACTTCTCAAGCTTACACACTCTATTGGGATGCTTCGTATTGACAAAACCCTCTAGCTGACTCATGTAAACATCCTCAGCCAACTTCCCATTAAGGAAAGCGGTTTTGACATCCATTTGCCATATCTCATAGTCATGAAATGCAGCAATGGCTAGCATCACCCTAATAGACTTTATCTTCGCAACTGGTGAGAAGGTCTCATCATAGTCAACTCCGGGAGTTTGAGTGAAACCCTTCGCAACCAATCACGCCTTATAGGTGTGTACCTTCCCATCCATGTCGGTCTTCTTCTTAAAGATCCATTTGCACCCGACCGTCTTACGACCTGGCACATTGTCAACCAAATTCCAAACTTGGTTGTCATACATGGACTGAATCTCGCTATCCATAGCCTCTTTCCATTTTGCAAACTCCGGGCTTGCCATGGCTTCCTTGTAGCTATTAGGTTCATCCAAATTTATTAGTGTACTATCACTAATAAACGTATCACCCTCACTCGTTATATGAAAACCATATAACTCAGGCAGAACACTAAATCTACTGGAACTTCTAAGAGGTAAGGATTCGTTAATCGGTTCAACCGAAGTTTCCTCCTTGGGTTGAGCGCCAGCGTTAGAGATTCCTTCATCGCTCGACTCTTGAAGCTCTTCAAGATCGATTTTCCTCCCACTGTCTCCTTGGCTTATGAGTTCTCGCTCTCGGAAAACCTTTCTCCTCGCAAAGAAGACAACATTGTCACTCGGTCTATAGAAAAGATATCCAAAGGACTTCTGTGGGTAGCCGATGAAAATACATCGCTCACTACGAGGTTCGAGCTTGTCGTGAGTCTCTCGTCTTACGAAAGCCTCGTAACCCCAAACCTTGATGTGTGCCAATGAAGGGGCTTTCCCTGTCCACATCTCGTGAGGTGTTTTGGCAACCTTCTTCATAGGGACTAAGTTAAGGATATGGGCGGCAGTCTCTAAGGCATACCCCCAGAATGAGATAGGTAGCAAAGCACGACTCATCATGGAACGAACCATGTCTAGCAAGCTTCGATTACACCTCTCAGCCACACCATTTAACTGCGGTGTCCTAGGTGGTGTCAATTGCGAAACGATTCTGCATTCCTTGAGGTAGTCGTGGAATTCAAGACTTAGGTACTCTCCACCTCGATCGGATCGAAGCATCTTGATTTTCCTGCCCAACTGATTCTCCACTTCTTGTTTAAACTCTTTGAACTTTTCAAAGGTTTCTGACTTGTGCCCGATTAAGTAGATATATCCATATCTGCTATAATCATCGGTGAAAGTCACATAGAAGCGGCTCGCATCCCTTGTGGTGGATCTAAAGGGCCCACACACATCGGTGTGTATGAGATCCAATAAACCCTCACCCCTTGCACAAGAACCAGTGAAGGGTGACTTGGTCATCTTTCCAAGCAAACAAGACTCGCACATGTCATCGTCCCTAAGGTCGAATGACTCCAACACTCCATCCTTTTGGAGTTGGGCTATGCGTTTCTTGTTGACATGTCCAAGACGACAATGCCACAAGCATGCTTTATCCAAACCATTGGAAGAATCAATACACAACACATCATTTCCTAAATTGTTTACAACCATCACAATTTCATATATTCCATTACAAGGCAATGCTTCAAAATAGAAAACACCATTAAGATAAGCATTAATAGAACCCTTTTCATTATCAAATGAATATCTAAACCCTTGTCTATACAAGCCATGAAAAGAAATGATGTTTCTTACCATATCTGGCTAATAGCAACAATTATTTAAATCTAATCCTAATCCATTACTAAGCACTAAAGAGTAAACTCCAATCTTGGTGACAGACGACGATCTTCTGTTCCCCATGATCAAGTTTATCTTCCCATGCTCCACATCCCTATTTCTTCTTAGGCCCTTCAAATCAGAACAAATGTGAAAACCACATCCTGTATCAAGTACCCAAGAAATAGCATGCGATGAATCGTTAGATTTAATAGTGTAAATACCTGCGTAGGATGGCTTGATCTTTCCATCCTTGATATCTTGCAGATACTTCAGGCAGTTTCGTTTCAAATTCCCTATTTTGTGGCAGTGGTGGCACTCTGCCTCCTTGGGGTTGGAGTTGGGTTTAGCAGAACCAGCCTTGGTTCCAGTAGAAGAGGTGCCATCATGGGACTTTCCCTTGTGGTGGCTCTTTGAGGGTGCCTTCCTCTTCTTACCCTTCCCTTGACCAATTGCCAAGACTGGGGCAGCAGCAGGAGTAGGAGTTGATGCAACAAATTTGTCTTTGAGGTTGCTCTCAACAGTCCTCAACAAGCCTTGAAGCTTGCTCAAGGTGACCTCCTCCTTATTCATGTGGTAGGTCATGCGGAACTGGTTGTAGCAGGGAGGCAATGAGTGAAGGATGATGTCAATTTCCAGCTCTTCATCAAAGTTCACATTCAAATTTAGCAGGCGATCGACATATCTCTGCATCTTTTGCAGATGAGTAGTAAGGGACTCTCCATTACCCATTTTGGCAGTGATCATCGAAGTGATGATCTCCTACCTTTCTTGCCTAGCGCTTTGGTGGTACCGGTCCAGCAGATCTTGATGCATCTCATAAGGGTACATGTCCTCATAGGACTTATGGAGTTCTACATTCATAGTCGCCGGCATGATGCAATGGACTTTCGTAGCATCACGCTCATGGGCCTCAAAGGCAGCGATCTCTTCAGCAAAGGCAATGTTGATGTTGATTTCCTTCAGCTTAATGTAACATACACGTTTTGAGATCGTGTTTTATATATAATAATATTATAAAATATTATGTGATATTGATTATTGAGTTCTAACAGATAGTTTTTACTAGAAATAAGGTAAAACTATGTTTAGAATCACTCATAAATTATTGGAAGTCTTATGAGATTCCAATTAAAAGCTAAATAGTGAAATTTAGCGAAAATATAAAATTTAAAATAAGTAAAATTTTATTATTGAAAGTTGTATATAATCTCGTTAGAAACACGTAGGCAAAAACCTCATCGAAATCCGAGTTGTAACGAAGAAGTTATGACCAATCGAAGATCCACGATAAAACCGGCACGATGCCGAATGACGTAAAAAGTGAGTTTTTGATAAACTACTTTTTAGCCTTATTGATCTAAATGAAAGTCGTATATTCGTTAAACCGAGAAGTTCAATAAAAAGAACGCCAAAATCTGACTTCGTATGAGGAAGTTATGATTTTTCTAAGTTTCAGCTTAGCAGTAGACAGCTAAAAACTCGAATTTTAGATCGAGTGATTTTTAGCCGACACAACCTAAACGAGAATCGAAGGTCTCGTCATTAGCAGTACAACGGTAAAAAGTCTGACGAAAACAGACGTCGGATGAAGAAGTTATGAATTTTTAACGGATTTACCAGTCCCGGTCTGTTAAAAATAATAATATAAAAATAAGGTCAAAATTTTCCGACGAAGTCTAAACGAAAGTTGTAGAGCATAATTTTCTCTACGCGTGCATATAAAGAACGTCAAAAACGGAGCCCGTATGAGAAAGTTATGGATTTTACAAGATTGGGCACATTTTTCGATAATTTTCGCATGAATAGTGTTCGATCCACGTGGCGTCTTCTGATTGGACCGCAACCTCGCGTGGCACCCGCTGATTGGTCCGAAGTCGTCACCTCCTTCCCCATCGGACAGAAGCTCGGTCCACTTAGGAGCTGGCATATGTCCGAAATCATGTGATCTCGTATGCGCCCTCGTGTCCGACCCACGTGTAGACTCCTGATTCGTCCGAAGCAGCCGACCCGATCCGAAGCCAGAAGTCGCGTCATCCGACCAATGCGAAGCGAGCACCTGTCCGTCCGAGCCTCGCCCTGCTACCACCTGGTCCGAACCTCGCAGTCGCGTGCCCTCCTCTCCTCGCTTCAGATCCGAGTCTCGCACCTATATAAGGGGTGCGAGACCTCCCGGTTAGAAGTTTAAAAGTTTGCCTTTTTCACCCCTTTTCAACATTTTCTTGCATTCCGACTTCCCCCGAAGCCCCGATACTAATTCCAAAGCCCGAAACACGCCCCGAGATTATTGAACTCACTAAGCGTCACCGCTTACCCCTCTCAATGTTTAACTAATTTGCAGGAGATAAGCACCCAGTATAGTGATATACTGGTAGAAGATTTTTGAATAGTTTGAAACTACTGTTTTGATAGAAGATTTTCGAATAGTTTGAAACTATTGTATTTTGCACTCCCATATGTATAAAACTATAGTATCCTGGGGAGTTATGTAATATATAACACTATGAAATAGTGTGTTTGTATCCAGTAGTTTGTAACCGTTTTATCAATATAAAATATTGTTTTATGAATATGCATGTAGCATGTTTCGGAATAACAATTGTCAAGTATGAAAATTTGGGTCTTTCAGAAATATGAAAGTTTAGAAAGGGGTCCTTTCAATCATGGTATCAGAGTAGTGGTTTAAGTGAACTAAATTCCATGGATTGGTATTTAGACTTAAACTATTGGAAGTTCAATATATGAACTTAATCATTATAAGTATAGGGATACAAACCATAGGAAATATATATATAAAAGTATTAGGTAATAGTAAACCCTAATATTCTAAAATACAATATTACTCCTTATTGCAGAGCAATGGCTGAACAGGTTAGTAGCCATACCCCCGAGGTTGGTGGAGGTCCTCAACCTGAGGAAGTGAATACTCCAGTATCTCCTCGTGAGGAGCGACTCTTGGGTAAACTTACCGGTGTTATTCGACAGACTCTCGAAGAACACAAAAAGAGTGGTGATAAAGGAAAAGAGAAAGCCACGGGAGAATCTTCAAAAGGAGAGGTGAAGCGTCCCTCGTTCAAAGATTTCAAGAGTAGGGGTGCTACAGAGTTTTCTGGTGTTCTTAATCCAATTGTTGTTCTTACCTGGATCCAGAACACAGAGAAAGTGTTTCGTATCTCTCATGTGGATAATGAAGACAAGGCTAACTATGCTTCTGCAATGCTCATCGGAGAAGCATTGGTCTGGTGGGAAGCAACATATGAAGCTCTAAACGAGTTTGACCAGGAGAATTTAGCCTGGGAAATGTTCAAAACTCGTTTGTTAGGGAAGTATTGTCCTCTAGATATGAGGAGGAGATTGGAGAAGGAATTCCTCGAGCTTAAACAAGGAGGAATGACTGTGAATGAGTATGAAACCCAGTTCAATCAAAAAGCACGGTTTGCCGTAAAGTATATCCCAACTGAAGATGAGAAAATTCAGTTATTCTTAGATGGACTACGGCACGAAATTCACGATTTTGTTGCCAATCGGGAAGTACTGTCGTTTGATAAAGCTTTTGAGTGTGCTCGAAAGTGTGAGCATGACTTAGAAATACGTGGTGCCACTCTTACTGTTCTGAAACATCCACGTACTGAAAGGACTGCTCCTGCTTCCCCTATTCCACCAACTCAATCCGTTCGATCTGAACCTAGCAAGCAAGTACAATCTCAGAGTGCTTTTTGTGGCCGCGACAGGTCACAATCTTTTTCTCTTCAGTCGCCAGCTTGTCGAAATTGTGGAAAGAATCATCCGGGCGAATGCAGACTAGAGGAAAGAACCGTGGTCTGTTTTGGATGTGGAGAAGTAGGACACAAGAGGCCCGTATGTTCAATGAAAGGTGTTACATGCTTTGCATGTGGTGTTACTGGCCACAGGAAACGTTTTTGCCCCACTCTTACTAGTCAGATGACGGGAAGTCAAGCTTCCGTTCAACAACCGGCGAAAAGTCAAGCTTTCGTTCAACAACCGGCGAAAAGTCAAGCTCCTGTTCAACAATCAAGGGGTACTCCAACTAAAAAGGAGGAGGTTCCAAAAGCTAAGGGTCGTGCATTCTAGATCACCACAGAAGAGGCACGCGAGGACCCGAATGTTGTGACGGGTACATTTCTTGTTAACTCTAGACCTGCTCACATCTTATTTGATTCTGGTGCCTCAGATTCTTTTGTGTCTTATGAATTTGCGCATTCTTGTCAAATTGTTTGCTATGCACTTGCGCAACCTTTCCACGTAGAGACTGCTGGAAGTATATCATTACTTGCCGATAAAGTGTATAGGAATTGTGTTATAGAAATTGAAGGCTACAATTTTCTTGCTAATCTAATTCCTATCTCCTTGCCCAACTTTGACATTATTCTCGGCATGGATTGGTTGTCGAAGAATCACGCAGACCTTTTGTGTTATGAAAAGATAGTACGTATTCCCATTGAAGGGGAGAATCCTATCTATGTCTATGGTGAACAAGGAACCTTAAAAATAATATATTTCCTCAAAGCCCGTAAATTCATATCGAAAGGGTGTTCTATCTATCTGGCCTACACGGTCGATGTCTCGAAAGAAGATAAGAAAACGGTGAATGATGTTCCCATTGCTAAGGAATATCCAGATGTTTTTCCCGAAGAATTGCCTGGACTTCCTCCGGACAGGCAAGTAGAATTCCGAATTGACCTTATGCCTGGTGCTGCTCCGATTGCTAAGACTCCTTATCGTCTTGCGCCAGCTGAGATGAAAGAAATGATGATCCAACTGCAGGAATTACTTAACAAAGGCTTTATCCGACCAAGTACCACTCCCTAGGGTGCTCCAGTATTGTTTGTCAAGAAGAAGGACGGATCGATGTGGATGTGCATTGATTATCGTGAGCTGAATAAGGTGACTATTAAGAACAAATACCCACTACCTCGCATTGATGATTTATTTGATCAACTTCAGGGTGTTAGCTATTTCTCAAAGATTGATCTAAGATCTGGCTATCATCAGTTGAAAGTTCACGAGCAGGATGTACCGAAGACTGCTTTTCGTACCCGATATGGGCATTACGAATTCCTTGTTATGCCGTTTGGTTTAACGAATGCTCATGCTGTATTCATGGATATGATGAATCGGGTATGCCGCTTAATGCTCGATAAATCTGTCATCGTATTCATTGACGATATTCTAATCTATTCCAAGTCTGAAGCTGATCATGCTATTCATATTCGTGCGGTATTAGAACTTCTTCGAAAGGAGAAACTATATGCTAAATTCTCGAAATGTGAATTCTGGCTTCGCCAAGTTCAATTTCTCGGCCATGTTATTTTTGGTGACGGTATATCCGTAGATCCTACTAAAATTGAAGCTATTCAAAATTGGGAAGTGCCCCGTAATGCTTCCGAAATTCGTAGTTTCTTGGGTGTCGCGGGATATTACCGGAGATTTATTAAAGACTTTTCTCGTATAGCCGTACCTCTCACGAGTCTTACACGGAAGGAAGTGAAGTTCGAATGGGGTGAAGCCCAAGAAAAAGCTTTCTCGACTTTAAAAGATCTTTTGACTCATGCTTCGATCTTATCACTTCCAGAAGGTGATGATGATTTCTCTGTATATAGCGATGCTTCCAGATTAGGACTCGGTTGTGTGTTGATGCAACGTGGTAAAGTGATAGCCTATGCCTCAAGACAACTGAAAGATTATGAAAAGAATTATCCCACTCATGATCTCGAACTCGCTGCAATGGTATTTGCCCTACAACTTTAGAGACATAACCTCTTTGGTACAAAATGTCAACTGTATACCGACCACAAGAGTCTCAAGTATATATTCAGTCAGCAAACTCTGAATATGAGACAACAACGAGCCATGGAGCTGATCAAAGACTATGACTGTGAAATCCTATATCATCCTGGAAAGGCTAATGTAGTTGCCAATGCACTTAGCAGAAAGGTTTATCGTAATAGTATGTGTTATGCTATTACTCACACCACAGTAAAGTTCACTATTCTAGATGAACTAGAGAAATGGCAAGTAGAAGCCTTAAAGCCAGAAAATGTGAAGAAAGAAGGAATGGTACATTACACCGATGTTTTACTTGATGATCCAAGAGGATTGAAGGTATTCAAGAATCGGCTATGGATTCCGAAAATTGGTGGATTACGAAAGAAGATTTTAGATAAAGCCCATAAGTCTAAACTGTCAATACATCCTGGTACAAGTAAAATGTACTATGATGTAAGAGCTGATTATTGGTGGCCTGGATTAAAGAGAGACATTGGAAGATATTTACAAGAATGCTTAGTATGTTTACAAGTCAAAATAGAGCACCAAAAGCCTTACGGAACCCCAGAAAGCCTTAGTGTACCTGTATGGAAATGGGAAGAACTGTCCATGGATTTTATTACCAAATTGCCAAAGATTGCTAGACAGCATGATAGCATTTGGATAATCGTCGACCGCCTGACTAAAAGCGCTCATTTTCTTGCCATGCGTGAAACGGCTCCAATGGAAAAATACGTACAAGTATACTTGGATGAAATTTTTGCAAGACATGGTGTGCCACTAAAGATCGTTTCCGATCGTGATACTCGCTTCACTTCTCACTTTTGGGCGAGTATGCAACGTGAATTGGGATCTCGAGTTGCTCTCAGCACAGCCTATCATCCCCATACAGATGGACAGACGGAGAGAACAATCCAAACAGTAGAAGATATGCTTCGTGCATGTGTCTTGGAGTTCGGTGGTAACTGGGATAAATACTTACCTCTTGTCGAATTCTCGTATAATAACCGTTACCACGCTTCAATCAAAATGCCACCATGTGAGGCATTATATGGTCGCAAGTGTCGTACTCCATTATGTTGGTGTGACATAGGACAGAAGATCCTTGGAGGCCCTGAAATGATTCAAGACACCACCTACAAGATTCAAATTGTACGAGAAAGAATGAAAGCCGCCCAGGATCGACAAAAGTCCTATACGGAAAAGAGGAGGCGACCAATAGAATTACAGGTGGGGGATTTCGTAATGTTGAAGGTAGCCCCATGGAAAGGTCTTATGCGATTTGGAAAGAAAGGAAAACTAAGTCCAAGATTTGTTGGTCCTTTCAAAATCCTCCAGAGGATTGGTAAACAAGCATACCGCTTGGAATTGCCTGAAGATTTGGCAGGTATTCATGATGTCTTCCATGTGAGTTATCTGCGCAAATGCTTGAGCATCTATGATGAAGCAGTTCCATTATCCGAGGTGAAACTGGATAATAAGTTAACTTATGTAGAAGAGCCTGAAGAGATCGTAAACGAAAGAACGACTAAGCTACGTAATAAGGAAATAGAGTTGGTGCTTTTCAAGTGGAAAAACCATCGAGGCCCGAACTATACTTGGGAAAATAAGAACGAGATAAGAGCGAAATACCCCCATTTATTTTAATCGATGTAATTTCGGGGACGAAATTCTCAAAAGGAGGAGGTATTTGTAACATACACGTTTTGAGATCGTGTTTTATATATAATAATATTATGAAATATTATGTGATATTGAGTATTGAGTTCTAACAGATAGTTTTTACTAGAAATAAGGTAAAACTATGTTTAGAATCACTCATAAGTTATTGGAAGTCTTATGAGATTCCAATTAAAAGCTAAATAGTGAAATTTAGCGAAAATATAAAATTTAAAATAAGTAAAATTTTATTATTGAAAGTTGTAGATAATCTCGTTAGAAACATGTAGGCGAAAACCTCGTCGAAATCCGAGTTGTAACGAAGAAGTTATGACCAATCGAAGATCCACGATAAAACCGGCACGGTGCCGAATGACGTAAAAAGTGAGTTTTTGATAAACTACTTTTTAGCCTTATTGATCTAAATGAAAGTCGTAGTATTCGTTAAACCAAGAAGTTCGATAAAAAGAACGCCAAAATCTGACTTCGTATGAGGAAGTTATGATTTTTCTAAGTTTCAGCTTAGCAGTAGATAGCTAAAAACTCGAATTTTAGATTGAGTGATTTTTAGCCGACACAACCTAAACGAGAATCGAAGGTCTCGTCATTAGCAGTACAACGGTAAAAAGTCTGACGAAAACGGACGTCGGATGAAGAAGTTATGAATTTTTAACGGATTTACCAGTCCCGGTCTGTTAAAAATAATAATATAAAAATAAAGTCAAAATTTTCCGACAAAGTCTAAACGAAAGTTGTAGAGCATAATTTTCTCTACGCGTGCATATAAAGAACGTCAAAAACGGAGCCCGTATGAGAAAGTTATGGATTTTACAAGATTGGGCACATTTTTCGATAATTTTCGCATGAATAGTGTTCGATCCACGTGGCGTCTTCTGATTGGACCGCAGCCTCGCGTGGCACCCGCTGATTGGTCCGAAGTCGTCACCTCCTTCCCCATCGGACCGAAGCTCGGTCCACTTAGGAGCTGGCATCTGTTCGAAATCACGTGATCTCGTATGCGCCCTCGTGTCCGACCTACATGTAGACTCCTGATTCGTCCGAAGCAGCCGACCCGATCTGAAGCCAGAAGCCGCGTCATCCGACCAATGCGAAGCGAGCACCTGTCCGTTCGAGCCTCGCCCTGCTGCCACCTGGTCCGAACCTCGCAGCCGCGTGCCCTCCTCTCCTCGCTTCGGATCCGAGGCTCGCACCTATATAAGGGGTGCGAGACCTCCCGGTTAGAAGTTTAAAAGTTGGCCTTTTTCACCCCTTTTCAACATTTTCTTGCATTCCGACTTCCCTTGAAGCCCCGATACTAATTCCAAAGCCCGAAACACGCCCCGAGATTCCCGAGAAGCCCGAAAAATTTATCTTTTCGGTTTCGAAGCTCAACCCTCGCAGGGCCCGGTTTTCAAGAAAACTCTCGGTTTTCAACGAAGAAAGTTATATTAAGAGCCGAAGTGCTGCCCAAATTACTATTTTAACCCTCGGTTATTTCACGGTGAGTTTAATATATAGGAACAATTGTATGTTATGTGTTATATGTGCTATGTACTTTTCCATGTTATCATCTCGAGTTGTTATATCTGCTATTTTATAGCAAGGCTGTACCTCTGACTTGAAGTGTATGACATAAGCATCACTTGGGTATTGGTATGAACCGTTGACCATGAAGTGTATGACATAGGCATCACTTTGGCTTCGGTAGTATGCTAAGATAAGGCTGAAAGCCTAAATATTTTAGCAAAATGATATTCCTGAGTATTTACTGTGCCATTTGTGCTGAAACTTTATTGATTTTATATCAAGTATGGAATTTGTTATGTCTCATTGATTAATATGGAAAGCTTTTCGCATTATGCCTTTGTTGTTCCTTGTTCCTTTTTGCTTCTGGCATATTACAGTATATATATGGCATAATGTTATATTGTATCTATTATTGAACTCACTAAGCGTCACCGCTTACCCCTCTTAATGTTTAACTAATTTGCAGGAGATAAGCACCCAGTATAGTGATATACTGGTAGAAGATTTTTGAATAGTTTGAAACTACTGTTTTGATAGAAGATTTTCGAATAGTTTGAAACTATTGTATTTTGCACTCCCATATGTATAAAACTATAGTATCCTGGGGAGTTATGTAATATATAACACTATGAAATAGTGTGTTTGTATCCAGTAGTTTGTAACCGTTTTATCAATATAAAATATTGTTTTATGAATATGCATGTAGCATGTTTCGGAATAACAATTGTCAAGTATGAAAATTTGGGTCTTTCAGAAATATGGAAGTTTAGAAAGGGGTCCTTTCACTTATCATCGAGGACATACTCTTTGTCCTCGTAACGAGTGACCATTCAGATGTTGCGGATCCAATCATTGAAATTGGACCCGTCAAAGATCACTCTCCCACACAAGTTCATGAGTGAGAACGAGCCAGAGGAATTTGAGCCGGAAGCGTTATTGTTGACGTTCGACATCTGAAATAGAAAAGAGACAAGTTTGATTAGAAATGAATCCCCAATTAAACTCCCAAATGAGAAATTAGGGCTAGGACCCAACAACATTATTTACAAATTAGAAGAGGGATGTCGTAATCTAACATGTAAATAATTTGAAGGTAAGTGAATGACGATTCACTAATTTTCACCATTAAAAACAAATTAAAGCTAAGTTTTAAATGTATTGAAAACTCCTAGATCTTTTGAGATTCATTGAACTTTTCAATGGCATGTTTAAATCTCGATATGCCCCTCTTGTTTGTGACTGGCATGCCGAGGATCACAAAGCGGGTGTGAATAACCATGCAGATGTACATGGTGCCCTCAATGTTACAGTCACCTATTCGACGTGCCGGTTAACGACACATGCTCCATCGAACTATGACAAACATCGAGTCACCCTTTGCCACCTTTGCTTAGAGCCTAATTAGTGTGCCGGTTAACCACACACGCTCCACTAACGTCTAAGCAAGGGTACAAAGTGTAATTTCATGGAATTGCATAAATTCACTTTTTCCTAAAGTAACTAAGATTGAGAATTTTTGTAAAACATTTAGTTACTTTTATAAATTCATTATACTTTTAATGAGGAAATGGTTGCCCTATCCTACCCGTTCGGCTAACGACCCTCCACCAATCAAGGGAGCCGTGGGTGAGAGTGGACACCCATTAAACGGCCATTTTATAGGCCATAACCTTATACCCCCCTTATAGATCGACTTCGTGAATGAGGCCTACTAACGGTAAGACTAGCATTTAAGTTATACATATATAATAACTATTCTTATAATATTATAATAGTATAGGGTGAATTTTAACTTGTAAAATTCTAGGGTTTGGAATTTAACAATTTCAAAATTAAACTTTTAATCCAAAAATTAAATTCCAAAACTTGAGGGCAAGTTTTGAAACTTTTCAAAACATTACTAGATTAAATTCGAAAATTATTAGATAATCACATTATTAATATTTATTACATAATTTAATCTTTTCCATACAAGATAATTCAATTCAATTTACAAATGATTAATCTTTATCTTATAAAGCTAGTAATTATCCATTAATTTGATTTGGATATCAATCACCAAAATAAAAAATCTGATTTTTTATTTGAAAAATTAATTTATGGTAATTATCCAAAGCAAATCAAGGCAGAAAATTCGTAATCCAGCAATCTGTTGTACTCACGTCGTGAGCCTCTATGGTCAAGTCGTGAGTTCAGTAAAAACAGAAAAACGAATTTTGCAGATTTGAACAATAAACTTTGCATCAAATACATTAGAATAAACAATCTAAGGGTCTGATACCACTGATGGGTTATGAGCAAAACAACATTCCTATGGTGTTAATGCAAACCCTAATGCTTGGTTCTAGTTTTTCTAATGATTCATGCATATTGTCCAGGACTTGAAGAACCCTATTCCAGCATACAACAAAATCTAATTGAATATCAAATAAACAAGTTAGATGAATACCTTGATTGTTGATTCTAGATCTTGAAGCTTTGAGAACCTTAGCACCTCAAATGTTGTGCCTCTAATGAATCACAAACACCAATAGCAATTGGATGAAGCAAGAGAGAGAGGAGAGGGAAAATTCGACTCCAAGACTTCTAGGGTTAGGTGTAGCCGAATTCTCATGCCCAAGGGGTCCTTATATAGGTGTGGGAATTAGGGTTTCAGTCATTATCCTTATCTGGTTACTTAGCCATCAAGCAGCCCATAAGATAACTCTAGAATCCCCATTATGGACGAATTCTTAAGGCCTTATCCTTAGAATTCACCCACCCTATCATTTAGGGTTTCCTTGCACAACCTTGTAACTATCACATAATTACAATTCAGTCCCCTTAGTTTAATTAACTTCTTTTGGCCACAAAATTAATTCTTAATTAATTCTTGACCAATGTTAATTAAACAAATATGATTTCTCCTTTAATATATTATTCTTATAATATATTAATAAACCATAATAACCTCTTTATCTATTATTCATCCATTCAAGTTGCTTTGGTAAAGGCAACCCAAAAGGACCTTGCACAACCGGGTCAAGTACATATCAAATATAGTTATGGACTTAGACACTAATCCAGCAACTAGATCTGCATGGAATCTAATTTTGGCATGTCGTGCTGGCAGGGTTGGTATTTGGATGGATCCGACTAGAGTCTTAGCAACCTTTCTAGATAACCTAAAAGCTTTATCGAGATAGTATGTATTGATGGGGTCTGTTCAATCTCAATCAAGGTATAGAGTCTTGTTTCGATTATTCACGAGGATGTCTTCTGTTAATGTTTGAGGTTCGTCATTTCGTTATAACTCTGGTACTTCGCCCCTTTTGGGTAAGGTTATGGGTTTCCTAAGGTCGTGTTTTGTGGAAAGTGCATTAGATATTGTCGTGAGGGGTGTATGTGGGCTGAGCAAGATAGCAATGGAAAACTTGGTTTGAATTATATGCATGGTTCTTATTTGGGTTATAGCCTTTGAAATTGGATCAAGAGTGCGACCGTCTATCCCATTCTCGGGTTGTGTGTGACATTTCTTCGGATTTTGCGTTTGTAGCAGCTTGTTCTGTGAAAGGAATTGTGCGTGGTAAAAGAGTATGGAATTGTTGCGCTTGATTAGCATTGAGGGGGACGTTGATTGGGTTCTTGCAAGGGTGGAGTGAGGTTAAGTATCTTTAGGCCCCGTGGTGATGTTCGTGAGTTTTCAGGCGATTGATGGAATGTCGACAAGATCGGCATAATACCAGGAACATTACAGGCAGGGGCTGAGGTCCGGGAAGGGCATTCCAGACATAGGCTGTGGGCCTAGTAATCATGATTGTTTATTTCTTCTGCATATGGTACTTTTAGTGTTGGCGCATTGTTGGAAGTCGGGGGACTCACGAACCAGCTGGTTTGGATAAATTGAGAAGTTAAGGGTTGTTGGGAGTATCATTCGTGCATCAGAAGTCTCTTACGGAGTGTTTGCATTATAGATCACGTTTGTTCTCAAGCTGTTATTAGGGGTTTGATTACCAAGGTTGGGTATCGATTATGGAGTCTCGAGTCATGAAGTTCATTATGAATGTCTCGAGTGATTTTCCAGGTGGGGGTACACCTGAGCTGATAAGGGTGGATGCAATATGAAAACTCTTGGATTGATCATCTTTGCTCGTAGGAGCAGTGGTTGGTAATGGCGTGTTAGGGAGTCACGAGTTTATTTAAGGTTTTGGCACATCTTATGGGTTTGGAATTGGTTGAAATTCGTGATAGATGTGTTCTGAGTACTTCATTCCCCGTGTCTGGTGGTATTCTTAGTCAAAGGAAAGGGGTGGGCTCAACGAATGGATGAATATAAATCCTGGAATATGGGTTTTGAAGTTTAGATCTGATGGGTTTCTGGTTTCGGGAAGCTTGTTGATAGAGATTCGGTGATTGCAGTGTTGAGAGTCCTCGACTCGGTGGCTCTCGCTAGAAATTAGGTGTTATAGCTAGGAAGTTGTGGAATATGCTGGTGTTGTACGTGTTGGTCTACAATAGTTATCTAGCTGAGGCTCGAGTTGGGAGACGCCTTGTTTTCACTAAAGGATTGAACAATAGTGAATGGTCAGGAGTTCTGTTTCCCAGTGGTATCAACAAGGTAGTTCAAGGTCGGAAGGGTTCTATATGGTTCGAAATATAAGGAGAAGTCGCAATAACTACATTACGAGATAGTATTTCTCGCTTGAGAGTCAGTCGAGGTATTGGATTTCCGGATTTTGGGAAAATTGTGATGGTTTTCTTCAGTAGTGGGTCAAGGATACGTTATTGGTCGGGGTCCGTATGTTTCGTAATATTACGTTAAAGATAGTATGGGAAGGTAGTCTCCTGAATGAACCGACGTTTAGTTTGGATCGGGTTTCGGGGAGGATCGTCTGTGTGGCCCGAGGTGGAGATGCGGGAACACTGCCCTGAGTTAGTTGCAGTAGCGGACTTCGAGGACAAATTCTATTTTAAGTGGGGGAGAATTGTAACATCTCAATTTTCAATTATTTACCTTTTAACCCCTCAGTATAAGAAAGATTGCATAAATGGCCCATAGTGGCATTTTGGTGATTTTAGCCAAAGGCTTAGTACGATGGGCGTACGTTGTGTATGCTAAGCGTACTAGGGCGGACCTTAGTACGTTGAGCGTACACCGCATACGCAAGGCATACGTGAAGGATCCTCAAACCCTAATTTTTAGGGTTTGGTCCATATATAAGCATCATTATCCCTCATTTCTCATTCCCTCATCAGCCTCCATCGGAGAAAACGACCCTCTAGCTAACCCTTATTAAGAAGAATGCATCTTAAGCTTATCCTTGTGTTTTGTGGTGTTCTTGAAGAAGAAGAAGAAGAAGGTGGTGAGAAGAACTTGGAGCTTGGAAGCAACTTGGATCTGAGGTTATCTCCTTGCTAGCAATCTCCAGAAGGTAAAAAACCTCATAACTGTTGGGTTTTCAGCATTCTAACACTCCTATGGTGTACATGCAACCCTATAAACCTTGGATCTATGTTTTCTCTATTATACATGCAAATATTAACTATTCCAAGGTTTCATCCTAACTAGCATATTATGAAGCACCTATACTACAAAGTTCTACTTAGATGACATACCTTTTGATGTAGCTTGATGTCTTCAAGCTTTAAGAGCTTAGCCCCAATACTGTGGAAGCCTCAAATGGAATCACAAATCACCAAAACACCTTGGAAGAACTTGAGAGAATATGTATGCACACTAAAATCGGCTCACTCTTATTTTCACACACTTGTCCCAATTTTGTGAGCCAATGACCCCTTTATATATTATGGAGGATTAGGGTTACATCCATGTAAACCCTAATACCCATGACCTTTCATTTACATAGGATCCATGGGTTAAAAGCTCCATGGACCATCCATGAAAGCTTAGCCCAACCTAAATGAACTTAGCCCATTCCATATATATATATATATATATATATATATATATATATATATATATATATATATATATATATATATATATATATATATATAAGAGTCCATATTTAATTAGTTCTTTTTGATCACTTAATTAATTCTAAATTAATTCTTGATCGATACTAATTAAATACTATGATTCCATATTAATATATTAGAACTTATAATATATTAATATAAATCATAAATATACTATTCTCAAAAGACTATCCATATAAATTGTGCCGGTGAAGTGCAACCCAAATGGACCATGCCGGGTCGGGTCAAGTACATACCAAATATAGTTATGGACTTAGACATTAATCCAACAGTCTCCCACTTGGATAAGTCTAAAACTATTATTGAGTATGACTTCAAAACCTAACTGGCAATCGTAGCTCTTAAAGCCGCTGTCGAACTCTGACCTTGTCAATGACTTGTCCATTAGATAAGGGATCATATATTCCTCCATTCTAGATATCATATGGACTCAGACATGGATTATAATCATTCTCCTTGTCCATTTGTTGTTTCCCGATTTTCGATTTATGATGACTGACTGATTGAACAAATCAAATCAGTCCTGGCTTGGCCAAGCACTCACATGTGTCATCGCTAAATCATCGAGGGGCCCACAGATATCGCTTTTATCCCGAAGGTAAAAGGAATGGATAAACTTCGACTCATATGGCTTGTTCTACTACTTGTTGAATCATACACAAAGGCACGTTTTATAACATCGAGTTACCAATGCGTTTTCGTGCAATCAATGTATAACCAACTCATAGTAACAACTCATATCTCTAGGTTTGAAGAATATAAGATATTATCGTCTCATGATCACTCGTGATAAAATCCATGAAGTGATTCAAATGAGCGCGGGTTGAATCCAATACTCAGAACTTATGAGCACTCATGAGTGTTGTAGCACCACTTTGTCCACCAACTTGGACCTCTACAAACCAACCCATGACAGTCTTGATTCATATCTACTTCCAACATATGACCGACTGTGGATGGTTTGAATAACTTAATCATTCAGGAAGAGCGACTTAGTTATTCTGGAAGTCAAAACATGCAAAGTGAAACACAAGAATAAATGAATCAAATATGGTATCAAACCCTATGAATATAAATAAACACTTTATTTATTACCATACTGATTACTCATTATTCATTGTTTCGGTTTTATCAACTTTATACTTGAATTAAAAACACTAGTTGTCCCATGCTCCAAGCATGTACACTATGTTTTTCTTAAACAATAGCTTTGCCATACACCAAGTATGCACTCTATGTTTGTCTATGATCCTTACTTTGTGAAATAAACCAATTGAACATAATTTCAATGATTCTAATTTCACACTCCCAAATCCTTATCGAAAAATGTGAGAATTTCAAATTCCTATCATTTATCGAAATCTGTTTAGATTTTAAACTTATATGCACTGACCCTCCTGTAATGAATATGTACAAAGTCACAAAGACTTGTCAACAGTCATTATAAGGTATTCCAATGGAGATCAACTCCATGGAAACTAAGTCTCATATTCAAAGTACATTGCTTTGGACATGCTTCTTGCATTAAGTTTTCTAATCTTACATAGATAACTTCCACCTATGGAGACAACTCCATATTCTCATTTTGACTATCACTTCTGAATAAGAGATGCCTCTTTTCAGAATATGTCAATATGGTCCTTCCAAAATTAGCTCTATACTTCCAACTGTCCCTGAGCAACCAATCTTTGGTAAACCTCAGATTGCCCTCGACAATTGCTTGATCATTTTAGTCATATCCAATTCTAGACCTTTTCCCTTCTTAATGCCTCTGGGCATTTGGAAAAATTTAGAAATGACAAATATTATAGCACATGCAATCGATCCTGTACCCAAAGCAAATGGTACACGATTCATGATGTCTCACATAAAGACATGATTATAGACCAGTCTTTTGCTACAATATTTTTATTTGCCATGTTTTCAAAATTTGACTATGAAGAGGGATGCCGTAATCATAATCGAATTTTGAGAACGCAATATATAGAATTTCCTTAAGTTGAACCAATCCAACATGAAATTCATATATATATTCTTGACTAAAGATGATTAAGATCTCAATCTAAGCCTTTAGAACTGAAATGAAGTATATCCTCTCCCTTAATTATAGTAAAACAACTTTTTCAATCCCTGCAGCCTCACGAATTGAAACTTTTGTTTTCTATAATTAACATTGCTAACTTGCAACACTAACAATAATTATCATGCTCCCACTAACATGATGATTATTAGCATAACACTTATGCTCCCAATAGCTTTGACATGTACTCAGAAATCAGCTGGACTTCTAGAAATCAATACTTTATTGACTTTCTTACCAAAGTTCAGATTTCTGATACGAGATGCTTTGATAAAACTTTATCAAAATCATACACCTTTCCTTAGATAGCATGCATGTGTGTCTAAACAGTTTCAGAACTATGAAAAGGGATGCCGTAATCATAGTCTCAATTGTTTAGACCTTTTGTCATCTGCTTCAAATCTACTTGGTGGAAGTGTTTCCTCACCATCATTTTCATGAATCAGAGAGAAACCTTATGACCCTTAGATTTTATGGTGTATGTGTTCTTATCCATGTGAATCGTCAAAAACATAGTCACAAGACAAGGATAATGACAAATCCAAACTCATATGGAATGAACTTATGCAATCTAAACTTCTTGCCACCTGGCAGTACAGGGCCTGCCATTGCTTCCAAGTTGTTATGCAACCAATTGAGAACTTTCAGAACTCCTATGCAAAGCCAACTTTAACTGGAATGGGCACATAATATGTCAACACGATAGGTTATAAACCTCAAGTCGTGTGCTAGTGAAGAACCTCGGGTTTTATTCTTGATTAGTTCTTGAAATTCTTTTTAGGATCTTTAAGACTCCCACTATCCTCTTGACATATAAGACTATCTTGCCAAATATTCAAGAGATAGTGCGGATTCTTTATCAAGACAAACACTTCACACAATTGGCCTTAGTTGGTCTTTGTTTTATCCAATACATCACAACTTACCAATTTCAAATGTACAATAGTAGGACACTTTTACTCTTACATTTGACAAGTGTTTTAAACCTTTCTTTAAGATATGTCACTCAAGTTACAATCTTGGAGTATGACTCTAAGAATTGTTTTGGAACGAAGTATGACTCATCTTCCTGATCTAACCATTTCAACAATTCATGACTCCTCTTCTTAGTCATAAGAATGCACTAAGATGACCTTTAGAGGACTAATTGTGATATGATTTCTAAATCATTAAGATGATCACAAACATGATACTAAAGTACTCTCCCATCTTTTCAGATTTGAGAAACTTTTATCTTTCTGCCTAATTTGATTCTTCCCATTCGTTCTGCCATACATTGAGACTTTTCCAATGTTTCAGAATTATACTTAAACCTGTAAGTATAACCATATTTACTAAACTTTAGTAAATCAAATAGTCTTAACGAGCTTTGTGGTGGACATGACCAGTGTACAAGAATGTGTACTCGATCCCTTTAGTCCTTCACTTGACTCACACATCCATGTGAACAAGTAATTAGTCTTGATTTTCCAATGCTTGAAAGTTCTCATTCATCATACTATTCAACTTGCATGATTCCAAGTTTCGGTCCAATTGAAACTTGGGTGATGAGGAACTTTCCTGATTTGGTAAATTTAGACACTACCACAAATGAAAGAATCAAATCTATTTTCCAATATTGCTGTCAGTGGAATCATATAAGCAACAATTTTCCACAAATGCCATTGTAAGGATACTTCAAATAAATAAAATTAAACAATTTTCTTTTATTTTAAAACTTTGCGGAAAAACTTATCCTTACAATCCACATGGAAAATTGTTGTTATCTATTCCTTAGCAATATATCATAACTTCTTAAGCAACTGCTCAAAATTCTGATGCGATCGAAATCCACCTTCGCGATCAGAATCAGCATATACTTCCTTTAAGATTTCTCTCTATTCTTTGATTCTTAAAACATCAACATGTGACCCAGTCACATCATGTAATGAGGATCTCAGAATAGAACTTAACAGAGTTAGATAATGGGCTCTACCTGATGTAGAGTCAAACTTATTGACTTTAACATCCTTAGGTAAATTTGGCAGCTTTGCAATCAACGCCCCTTCCTTTGGCAAAATAAACATATGGATCCTTTGGTAATGGGACTATCTCAGACTTAGCCTTTCTCTTTACCATTTGGTCAACCGGGTTGACTATGGCCAATCCCTTTCCATTGGGAAGAGAATGCTTTTTTCTGGATTTCCAGTGTCACCATTGTCACTGTCCATAAAGTTTTTGGGAATTTAATCTTCTAATCAAATTTGCTTTACTATCGTTCCAAATCATTGTTGATTCAGCAGCACCAAGCAAATAGATATGATCATTAAGGTTCATGTCATAGTCTATTTCATAGTAGTCCCAAAGGAACTCACTATGTGACTTAGAAAGTGATAGAACATCCAACTTTCTCAAGACTTTGACACCCAACTCTCCCGGCTTGTCAATATGTGACTTCATCTCTAAGATGTGATCACACATAGACCTTGCTTGCCATTAGGGCTTGAGTGACCTTGAACTTGTGGGTTAGGGAGAATAATTGGAGGAGGTGGAGGAAGAAAAGTATGACTTCCATGAGCCAAACTTGGGAAGTCATATTCATTAGGAAAGCTTGGTTTGGGAAGATCATTGTTGTCTAAACCAGAAATCAACAATGGGAGAAATTCACGTAAAGTTGATTTAAGTCCTTAGTATAACACCCAATATGATGTATTAAGGCTAGGACCCAACAAACTATTTTATAACTTGGAAGAGGGATGCCGTAATCCAAACTATAAAATATTTGAAGGTAGGTGAATGACGATTCACCAATTTCCACCAAGATAAACGAAATGTATTATTAGGTTTTAATTGGTTTTGAAACTCCTAGATTCTTTTGAGATTCATTGAACTTTTCAATGGCATGTTTCAATCTCGAGTGTGCCCTTCAGGTTTTGTGACTGGGATGCCGAGGATCACAAAACAAGGTGTGAAGTAACCATGCAAATATACTTGGTACCCTTAATATTTACCCCTCAATCGATGTGCCGGTTAACCACACACGCTCCAACGATACTAGGATAAACATTAAGTTACCCTTTGCCTACCTTGTTAAGTCCATGTTAGTGTGCCGGTTAACCACACACGCTCCACTAACAGCTTAAACAAAGTGCAAAGTGTAATTTCATGGATTAGCACCTTATTCATATTTTCCTAAGTAACTAAGATTGGGAATTAATAAAAGGTTTAGTTACTTAGTATTTATCATTAATACCCATACTAATTACTGGACGGAGAATTATAGTCCTTGTCCTACCTGTTCAGCTAACGACCCTCCACCGGTCAAGGAAGCGGTGAGTGAGAGTGGACACCCATTAAACTGTCATTTTATAGGCAGTAACCTTATACCCTCCTTATAGACCGGCTTCGTGAATGAGGCCTACTAATGGTAAGACGACTTGCTCTTATACATATAATATATTAAACTTTTAATATTATAATAGTATAAGGGTGTATTTTATACATTTAAAATACTTGGTGGTTTAATCTATTAATTAAACTAGACTTTTAATTTAATTAAACTCAAACCATATATTTATGGATTAATAATACTCTTTTAATTAAACGCTTTAATTAACTATTAATAAAGTCCATAAGAGTTAATTTGAACTATTCAACAAAACATCATAATTCCAATTATTAAACTCAAAATTAAAACCATTTAATTAATTGTTTAAGTTATGAACCCAAGAGTTTTAGAATTCAATTCTTTTTTTTCATAAAAACTTTTCTCAAATTCCAAAACTTGAGGGCAAGTTTTGTAATTCTTGAAAACCTTTGGATTCCATAACTTATGGAATTAATGGTGTTTTATGATGAAACTTTCCATGTTCCATAACTTAAGAACAAGTTAAGGAATTATTTAAAACATTAACACCAAATTTTGTAACTCCATAAAACTTTGAATCAAATTTTTTTTTTTTTTAAAAAAAAAACTTTCATATCCATAACTTATGGAAGTTTCAAAAACCCTTAAGATCACTACTTAAAAAAAACTTTTGAGCTCCAAAATTTTATGACAAAATATGTAACTCCTTAAAACATTTAGATCAAACTTTTAAAACTAATAAAATAATCATATCATTTTATCTTTTACTAAATTTGACCTAATTCAACTCATATAACAAATGATTCAAATTTTACAAATAATTCGTTTTTCACAAAACAAGTAATTATCTTAAAATTTGACAAACGTCATGTTTTTTTTTTCCTTTTTTCAACTTGAAAATAAAACATTTGCATCAATATAACAGAAAACCCATGGCTCTGATACCACTGTTGAGTTTTCAGCATTCTAACACTCCTATGGTGTGCATGCAACCCTATAAACCTTGGATCTATGTTTTCTCTATTATACATGCAAATATTAACTATTCCAAGGTTTCATCCTAACGAGCATATTATGAAGCACCTATACTACAAAGTTCTAGTTACATGACATACCTTTTGATGTAGCTTGATGTCTTCAAGCTTTAAGAGCTTAGCCCCAATACTGTGGAAGCCTCAAATGGAATCACAAATCACCAAAACACCTTGGAAGAACTTGAGATAATATGTATGCACACTAAAATCGGCTCACTCTTATTTTCACACACTTGTCCCAATTTTGTGAGCCAATGACCCCTTTATATATTATGGAGGATGGGTTACATCTATGTAAACCCTAATACCCATGACCTTTCATTTACATAGGATCCATGGGTTAAAAGCTCCATGGACCATCCATGAAAGCTTAGCCCAACCTAAATGAACTTGGCCCATTCTATATATATAAGAGTCCATATTTAATTAGTTCTTTTTGATCACTTAATTAATTCTAAATTAATTCTTGATCGATACTAATTAAATACTATGATTCCATATTAATATATTAGAACTTATAATATATTAATATAAATCATAAATATACTATTCTCAAAAGACTATCCATATAAATTGTGCCGGTGAAGTGCAACCCAAATGGACCATGCCGGGTCGGGTCAAGTACATACCAAATATAGTTATGGACTTAGACATTAATCCAACAATAACTTGATCACCCTATCTTATAGATCTAGTTATTTCTTCATTTACGACACTTTTGGTCCCAAATATGGTGATTCTTGAGCATGTCATGCTCTTAATCAAACAAGTCGTCCTTTCAGACCTTATGAGGGGTCTTGAGTCATAAAAATGTGGTCTTGATGCTTATTTTTTCTCCATGCATGCTCTAGAAGGTCCTAAGAAATTAAGAAGTTGGGATTTTGTGTGTTAAGCACTTAATGGACATGCAAAGTCATAAAGTTGCAAACTTTATGACTCTTAGTGGTATTTTGGCCTTGGATCTGAAAGTTAGACGTGAGAGCTTAATGCATTAAGCTCTTATTGAGGAAAGAAGGTTCTGAGCGTACGTCGGGCGTATGTCGTCAGCCTCCCAACTTAGGCAGACCTCGACTACGCCCAACGTAGGAGCTGAGTACACCCCGCATACTTGGCTGAGTGGACCAAATTGACTCCTTGAACCATTGACTTTGACTTTGACCAGGGCTGACCAAGTTTGAATTAAGGGTATTTTGGGTATTCTGAGCTATAGTTAAGCCTTAGTCTCTATCTGTTGATTAGGTGACCTGTAGAGCTGGTATTCAGAGCAGTGTCTTTTTCAGCTATTCGTCAGTTTGAGAGGTAAGTTTCCTCATTGTACACGTGGTTCGAAGACACCAATATCGGCCCACTAAGTTATGTATCATGGTATAGAGGATGTTTCTATGTTGTAATAATCTGTTAGACCTGTATCCTGGTATTAGGATGTTGCTATGCGGTAAGGATCTATAAATTTGCCTATTTATCTGTTTCCTGGCTATATGTTTATCTGTTGTATATGTCGACATATTGTGGTTGGGTTGAGGCGGTCGTGCTTTGTGTTGTAGGCCAAGACACCCGGGGATGACTGGATAGGCGGTAGGCCCTGCGAGGCGGTCTAGTCAGGTCGACGGCTGGTAGAGCGGTCTGCATAGGCTGTTGGTCCTGCAAGGTTGTCCAGTCATACCGAAGGCTCGTAGAGCGGTCCAGATAAGCCATAGGCCCTGCGAGGCGGTCCAATGAGGATGGTTGTTCATATTGTATGCTTGTTTGTTGTGGTGTGCTAGTACTTTGGGGGAACATACTAAGCTTTGACTTACAGTTTTAATTTATGGTTTCAGTTACTTCCGAGGATCGTGGGAAGGAGAATGCGTGATCATACACAACTTTTTGTTTTTATGTCTCCGAGTCTTGGGAAAACTCTAATTTGAAATAATTCTTTTGAAAAAATGACGCTTTTTGTAAGCAATATTGATTCATGGTTGGTTTTGAAAATTTTAAATTTATTGTTATTTTTGGAGTGTTACATTAAAACGTCTGGTTTCTATGTGTGTGTGTGTGTATATATATATATATATATATATATATATATATATATATATATATATATATACACACACACACACACAAGCACAAACACACACAAAATTTCACAAACAGGTTTCTTGATTTTAAATTTATCCCCAAAATAGTCCTTATGATTTTTTTTGCATGAATGGTCATTTTGGAGAAAACTTATCACACAATTGGTCCTTATGACTAACTTCTGTTATAGAAAGACGTTAAATCCCCATAATAACCATTTGTGAAATATTCTGAAACTTCACATAAGGACCATTTATAAAATTTTCTAAAACTTTGTATAAACACCATTTGTGAAAATTCACAAAAAGTCTATTAAACTTTGTATTAATTATCATAAATCTAATAAAAATGTAAAAAACTAAAACATGGAGAATGTAATATGTATATGAAAAAATAGAACTTATTAATTTCAATCAACATGTAAATATATTTTATTTAATATATAAATAATTTTTGTTATCTAACTTTTATCTAAAATATTTAAACTACGATACATAAGTAAATATTTTTGTTTTTTTATCTTCTATCTAAAAGTATATGAAGTATAATTTGAGAGATTTATCTTTATTTTTCTCAGTGAAATATATGTATTTGTATAAAAAATATGATACGTTATTATAAAAAAATACGTTATTGTAAAAATAATACTATGTTGCCTTACTTTAAAAACATACGTATGTGGTTTGAGTTAAAGGTAAAGTATGTTTCCTCTTTGATTTTATAATTCAAGTGTGTTCTTGTCTTCAATTAAAAAAATCCGGACAATCAATGAATTATATTGACTTTAGAAAATATTAACTAAAATATAATAATATAAAATTCAATTTAACCAGTTTGATTGGTTTGGTTAAAAGTTAAAGTTGAATAACATACAATTAAATTGAATTTTATTTTGTTATATTTAAGTTAATATTTTTAAACTTAGTATAATTCATTGATTGTCCGGATTTTATTTTAACCGAAAACAACAACATACTTGTATTATGATACCAAAGCGGAAACATGTATACGAAATTTTACATGTTGATTAAAGTTAGATAGCGTTTAGATAATAAAAATTATATATATATATATATATATATATATATATATATATATATATATATATATATATATGCATGTTGATTAAAATTAACGAGTCCTATTATATATATATATATATATATATATATATATATATATATATATATATATATTACTTTGTCTATGTTTTAGTTTTTTTGCATTTTTATTTGATTTATGATAACTAATACTAAATTTAACAATATTTTTTAAAAAATTTCACAAATGGTTCTTACGTGAAGTTTCAGAAATTTCATAAATGGTCTTTATTTAAAGTTTCAGAAAATGTCACAAATTGTCTTTATTGGGACTTAACATCTCTCTAACGAATGTTAGTCATAAAGACCATTGGGGTGCGAACTTTTCCCAAAAAGACCATTCATGCAAAAAAACTGTTTCATAAAGGTTGTTTTCGGGACAAATTTAAAACCAAAAGGACCATTTTTAAAATTTTTTCATATATATATTGTAATGACCCAGATTTTCTATACATCTAATCTAAGGGAAATGTCAGAGTTTTATCATACAATTGCAGAATTCTACTCTAATTAAAACACTTTACTTCCCAGGAATAATCACGAGTTTAGAATAAAAATCTATATATTTACATGAATAACAAATAAATACAAACAATTGCAATCTACTATCTATTTTTTGTCCTTGTTCTCCTGTCTTCTCTTTTGGTACCACGACTACTACTACTTGAACCTGCAAAACATAAAATCTCTACTCCGTCAGACACCATGTCTAGTGAGTTATTCATTCTACCCATTTCTTATCTTTCTTCTTTCTTTTTTATCTCATACACTATGATCTTGATATGTTTCTTAATAGCATACATTGCTATTTGTAACACCCAAAAGCAGGTATGATCTTTTAACCCTTGAAGTACCTTGATTTTGGCTTAAGAGACCCTTAAGTACGTTGGGCGTACTTAAGAGTACGCTTAGCGCACTTGGTGAGGAGGAACACGGAGGAGCAGCACGTACGCTGGGCGTACGTGCCAGCTTGTGCAAACCCTAAAAATCGGACTTGAGACCTATATAAACGTCCTTAACTCCTTTGAACCTCTCATTTAACAGCCTCCTTCACCCTCAAACGTCCCTAAAAACCCTAATACCATTTGTGAGTGTATATTGAGCCTTAAAAGTGCATTGGTGGTTCTTTTAGTGTTCATCCAAGAAGAAGAAGTTTCCAAGGAAGCTTGGAGTGTCACTTGGCTTCAAGAATCTGCTTATTGTCGACCTTGAGGAGCTTCTGGAGGTATAAAGCTTGTACATTTTCATCTTAATCACTAGATCTAGCTAGGGTTTCTAGTCTTGTCCCTTTAGTTGATCTTGGCCCATTTTCTTGTGAGTTAAGCATCTCCAGAGGATGGAGATGACAGATCTGAGGTCCCATAGTCCTTTTCCAACATAAAAATGGAGTCTTGGTGGGAGTTTTGACCTCATGCATGGGTTAATAGCTTCAAAATGGTCTTAATAAGGGTGTTGGGATCATTTGGAACATGCAAAGGCATAAAGTTGCCAACTTTATGCCTTGGGTCGTCTTAATAGGCCTAGATCTGACTTCTGGACGTAAAACAGTCGAGCATTAAGCACTTAATGGAAAAAGTGCTTAACCTGTTAGTACGTCGGGCGTAGATCTGCATACGCCGCGCGTAAGTGTCCGAGCCCCAGTACGGTGAGCGTACGCGTCGCAGAAGGGCTTGGACCGTTTTGGGCTTTTGGGCTATTGGGCCTCACTTGGTTATTGGACTTGGATTGCATTCTGTAAATTGTGGGCCATTTCATCTGTCATGGGCCTTGGATATATTGATTGGGCCTTAATGGGCCAAGAGGCCCATTAATAATTTTGAACTTAGACTTTGGGCCCATTAGCAAAGAAGGGGTAATTGGGCCTCATAAGGGATGGAGTTTGGGTTCTTTTGATTAAGTAAGGTCTTGACATTAATTTATTATTATTATTCAGCACGGAAGGTTTCAGTCTGTTAGGAGAGCAGCTTTTGGTATTTCAGCAGACAGAGGTGAGTCTTCTCACCATACTCATGGGTCTAAGGCACCAAGGCCGGTCCATTATGTGATTATGGTATATGTGTTATTCATTGTGTGTTTGATATGCTATGTGATTATGTGTTATGCATGGAAGACCCCGGGGGGAGCCCGAGGCACTGGGTGTAAGACCATGTGGGGTAGCCCATGACATCCCTAGGTAAAGAACATGTGGGGTAGCCCATGGCATTGGATGTAAGACCATGTGGGGTAGCCCATGGCATTCCCTCAGGTTTTATGTATGCATAGCTTATATGATGTGTTTGTAGCTAAATTGCTAAAGGGTTATGTGTATGTGATTATGTATGGTATGCTCTGGGAAACTCACTAAGCTTTTCAGCTTACCGTTTGTGGATTTGTTTCAGGTACTTCGAAGCCCAAGGGCAAGGGAAAGGCGTGATGACGTGGCGTGCACTCTATCTCTTCTTCACTGATATGAATCGGGGGACACTCTGATGTTCTCTTTTAAATAAATTGTAATTAATATGGATTTGAAAACAATTAAGATTGGGGCTTTATGATCTATGCAAGAATGATTGATTAATGAAAACGAAAAATTTCTTTGTCAAAATTGGGCCGTTACAAGTTGGTATCAGAGCCTTGGTTTGAGGGATTCGGGCACACCCTCGGGCGTGTCAGGACTCAAACTAAGGAAATGGTAAAATGGTTTTCAAAAATAACATAGAAAGGGTTTTAAAAGAAATGAAAAGATAAGAGTTCAACGCACGCGATCAGCCGAGCCAAGTAAGTAGTTCCCCACTATGATTAGCTATGTTATGCTGATGTTGAGTCGTGTTGATTATATGGAACTTGCTATGTGTATGTTTTTTAAAATTGTATACGGTTAGGAGCTTATAGCCTCAGAATGATTGGTTTAGCCTTATTTTCTATTCCTCGTTGGATGTGGTCTTAGGGTAGAATCTTTTATTCGAATGTCTATTTGATCCTTTCTGTGTCTAATTTGCATGCATAAAGGCAACCTGTTGCGATTGATTTAAATTGATATGAGTAGAGTAATCTTAGGACAGCTTGAGATCGTTGTTGCGGTAGTTGTGGGTTATGGTTTAGTTGTGGGTCGAGTTGGAGTTAACAGGTAGGGCAGTGGGGCAAGGTACAGGTAGGTATGGAAGGTAGTATTGGGCCCATACTACTGGAAGCACATGACCTGTACCCGAACCAGTGTTAGACCTGACGACTTCAAGGAGGACCGGTGTGGGGAGACCCCCCCCCCCCTTTTTGCATATAAAATCCTGATCATTGTAACTTATAACATTTCAGTTCAACATGGTGGTGACACGATTTGGGGCAGGAGGATCAGGATCGGGATCTGGATCCGGGGCTGGGTCAGGTGACCCTACTGAGGTCTTTGATGAGAGGCTGCGCGATCTCATTGCATCCGAGGTTACCAGGTGAATCCTTGACTCTACCCCAGTCATTTTTGGGACGGTCAAGGAGGGTATTATGGAGATTATGGAGGAGAGATTCAAGACATTCAGGTCTGAGATGGCGGCGGGTCAGGTTGGTGCCCGAACTCCCTCGTTTTGGGAGTTCAAGGCGTGTGGAGCACCAGAGTTCTTCGCGGTCAGGGACCCCATTGTCAGCCGACGCTGGGTGGCGGATATTGAGAATGCCCAGTGCACGATTTCCTGACCGGATGCGGCAAAGGTTGGGTTTGCTTTATGCTGAGGGACAGAGCCCGGGATTGGTGGGGCGAGGTTACTAGCCAGGTGGGTGCAGCAGGAGTGGCCGAGTTTGTTCGACGTTTGATTCGGAGTTTGCACCGCCTATTGAGGTGCAACGATTAGTAAGGGAGTTTCATGACCTACGGCAGACCACCGAGACTGTGGCGGAGATCACCGCCAAGTTTTGAGAACGAGCCTTGTTGATCCCACAGTATGCTACCGATGAGGAGATGAGGCGGACCCGGTATCATTCCATGTTGAGGGATGATATCCGGGAGTTTGTGAGCTTTAAGGGGTGCAAAACCCTAAATGAGATGGTGGAGAAGGCCTGTGAGCGGGTAATGGAGTTGGACTTCCGCACCAAGCGGATGCCGGAGCAGGTGCAGGCAGCACTGGGTCAAGCTAAGAAGCCTAAGACTTTCGATGTTTCCAGCAGGGGCCAGCAGGTCCGGGGCCGGTGTGCCAAGTGCGAGAGATTTCATAGCAGGGCTTGTCGGACAGCTGGGGTGTCAGGCTGTTACTCATGTGGTCAGCAGGGCCACCTGAGCAAGGACTGCCCCAAGAAGGGTTTGATATGTTTCCACTGCAACCAGACAGGCCATAAGAAGGACGATTGTCCAAGGTTGCAGGGAGGGGGAGGAGCAGGGGCGGCGCCCGCGCCCGCCACTATGAGGATTACTGAGGGCCTCCCTGTTAAGGCGGAAGCTCCAGCGGTGAACAGCCGCGCATTTCAGCTGACTACCGAGGAGACTTGGGCAGCGCCGAACGTTGTGGCAGGTACGTGTTTATTCTTTCCTGCTTTATGTTTATTCATAGTGCTTATATGTATGTATTATGCTTGTATAGGGACCTTTTTGGTCAATGGTATGTCGGCTCATGTCTTGTTTGATACGGGTGCTACCTGATCTTTCGTGTCTCTTGCGCTTAGCAAGAAGTTCCGGGACGCGCCGGGGACTCTGGATTCCCCGCTCGAGGTAGAGATTGCAGATGACCGCACTGTGAGTGCTGCAAGGGTGTACCAGGACTGTGTCCTGAATATGCTTGGTGAGAGGTTTTGTGTTGATTTAGTCCCGATACCGTTGTGCGGATTGAAGGTGATTGTTGGGATGGATTGGTTGGACGCTAACGGGGCAGTGATTGATTGCGAACGCTAGTTGGTGAGGGTTCGAACCCCAAGTGGGGGAGAACTGGTGATACATGGTGAGAGAGCCTCGCAGGGGCCAACTCTTTGTTTGGCTGTGAGGGCAAGGAGGTTTCTACAGCAGTGTTGTACGGGATATCTGGCTTATATCTCAGATACGAGGGTTGAGACCACGACAGATATGGGCAGTGTGCCGGTTGTGCGGGAGTTCTGAGATGTCTTCCCCGAAGAGTTACCAGGAGTGCCTCCGGAGAGGCAAGTGGAGTTTTATATTGACTTAGTACCAGGTGCTGCACCAATAGCAAAGGCACCGTATCGGTTGGCACCACCCGAGATGCAGGAGCTATCTGCGCTGCTTCAGGAGCTGCTAGACCGAGAGTTCATCCGTCCGAGCAACTCTCCGTAGGGAGCGCCGATTCTTTTCGTGAAAAAGAAGGAAGGATCGCACCGGATGTGCATTGATTACAGGGATCTGAACAAACTAACGGTAAAGAACCGTTATCCGTTGCCGAGGATCGATGATTTATTTGATCAGCTTCAGGGTGCGTCTTGGTTCTCCAAGATTGATCTTCGGTCCGGGTATCACCAGATGAGAATTCGAGATGAGGATATACCGAAGATGACGTTTAGGACTCGGTATCGGCATTATGAGTTTATGGTGATGCCTTTTAGGCTCACCAATGCCCCAGCAGCGTTCATGGACCTCATGAACCGGGTGTGTAGGCCGATGATGGATCAGTCAGTGATCGTCTTTATTGACGACATTTTGGTCTATTCTAAGACTAAGGAGCAGCATGAGCAGCACTTGAGGGAGGTGCTGGAGACCCTGAGGGCGGAGAAACTTTATGCAAAGTTCTCCAAATGTGAATTCTGGCTGAGAGAAGTGCAGTTTTTGGGACATGTCATCAATCAGGAGGGTATTTCGATTGATCCAGCCAAGGTGGAGGCTGTGATGCGGTGGGAAGTACCGAGGAATGCATCAGATATTCGTAGCTTCTTGGGTTTAGCAGGCTACTACCGGAGAATTATCCAGGATTTCTCCAAGATTGTCGTGCCTTTGACCAGTCTGACCAAGAAGAATGTGACTTTTCGGTGGGGGTAAGGATCAGCAGATGGCTTTTGAGACCCTGAGACGGAGGTTATGCGAGGCTCCGATTCTAGTACTACCCAAGGGGTTGGACGATTTGGTGGTGTACTGTGACGCATCGATTTCAGGATTAGGTGCGGTATTTATGCAGAAGGGGCATGTGATTGCTTACGCTTCGAGGCAATTGAAGCCTCACGAGGCGAATTACCCCACACACGACCTGGAGCTGGGGGCGGTGGTGTTTGCCCTCAAGATTTGGAGGCACTACTTGTATGGGGTGCAGTTCACTATTTATACCGATCACAAGAGTTTAAAGTATTTGATGGATCAGCAGAACCTCAATATGCGACAAAGGAGATGGTTGGATGTGCTGAAGGATTATGATTGCGAGATCCTATACCATCCAGGGAAGGCCAACATGGTGGCCGATGCATTGAGCCACAAGGCAACGGGGTCCCCGATTGGGGAAATTTGTATGAGGTTGACTGTGAAGAAGGAGAATTGGAAGATAGAGCGGATTCGGGGGCAGTATCCTTTGCTTGTTAAGGATAGTCGCGGCCTTTTGACGCAGTGTGGCCAAATGTGGGTACCGATGACTGGGGGAGTGAGGCAGAGAATATTAGAGGAGGCGCACAAGTCCAAGTTCTCTATACACCCAGGGGATACGAAAATGTATAGGGACTTAAGGCTGTGTTACTGGTGGCCCTGCATGAAGCGGGAGATCGCCTGGTTTGTGGAGCGGTGCTTGACCTGCAGGAAGGTCAAGATCGAACATCAGCGGCCTCATGGCAAGGTTCAGCCGCTACCCATTACCATGTGGAAATGGGAGGAGATCACTATGGACTTCATTACAAAGCTTCCGAGGACGGCGAGGGGCATGGATGTCGTATGGGTTATTGTGGACAGATTGACGCAGAGTGCCCACTTCATTCCAATTTCCGAGAGTATATCCGCAGAAAAGCTGGCGAATATTTATGTTCGAGAGGTGGTGGCAAGGCACTGGGTGCCAGTGTCGGTGGTTTCTGATAGGGAGGTTCGGTTTACATCTAGGTTTTTGAAGAAGTTCCACAAGGAACTGGGTACTCGGCTACATTTCAGCACGACGTACCACCCTCATACATACAGTCAGAGTGAGAGGACGATCCAGACGCTGGAGGACATGCTTCGGGCATGCGTACTGGATTTTGGAGGGAGTTGGGATATGTACCTTCCACTGGCAGAGTTTTCATACAATAACAGTTATCATGCTAGCATCGACCGGGCTCCGTTCGAGATGTTATATGGACGGAGGTGCAGGACCCCGGTGTGTTGGGATGAGGTTGGGCATCGGGTCATGGGGAGCACTGAGGTAGTGCTCAAGACTACTGGATTGATTCAGCAGGTGCGCGACCGGTTGCGAGTCGCGTAAAGCTGCCAGAAGACTTATGCGGATCGGCGGCGATCAGATCTTGAGTTCCAGGTGGGGGACTTTGTTATGCTAAAAGTGTCACCCTGGAAGGGGATTATCAGGTTTTGAAAAAGAGGCAAGTTGGGACCTCGATTTATAGGCCCGTTCAGGATCTCGGCCCGAGTGGGCAAAGTGACGTATCGTTTAGAGCTTCCAGAGGAGCTTAGTCAGATTCACAACACCTTCCATGTGTCTCAGCTTCGGAAGTGTGTTGCTGACGAGTCCACAGTCATTTCCTTAGACGATATTCAGGTGGATGGGAGCCTGAATTATGTGGAGAGGCCGGTCGCCATATTAGACTGGAAGACAAAGGGTCTTCGGAACAAGGAGTTGAAATTGGTAAAGGTGCAATGGGAGCACCGAAAGGGTTCCGAATGGACTTGCGAGCCCGAGGAGGAGATGCGGGAGCATTACCCCGAATTGTTTGCAGCCAAGGACTTCGAGGACGAAGTCTAGTTCAAGTGGGGGAGAGTTGTAACACCCAAAAGCAAGTATGATCTTTTAACCCTTGAAGTACCTTGATTTTGGCTTAAGAGACCCTTAAGTACGCTGGGCGTACTTAAGAGTACGCTTAGCGTACTTAGTGAGGAGGAACGCGGAGGAGCAGCACGTACGCTGGGCGTACGTGCCAGCTTGTGCAAACCCTAAACATCGGACTTGAAACCTATATAAACGTCCTTAACTACTTTGAACCTCTCATTTAACAGCCTCTTTCACCCTCAAACGTCCCTAAAAACCCTAATGTCATTTGTGAGTGTAGATTGAGCCTTAAGAGTACATTGGTGGTTCTTTTAGTGTTCATCCAAGAAGAAGAAGTTGCCAAGGAAGCTTGGAGTGTCACTTGGCTTCAAGAATCTGCTTATTGTCGACCTTGAGGAGCTTCTAGAGGTATAAAGCTTGTACCTTTTCATCTTAATCACTAGATCTAGCTAGGTTTTCTAGTCTTGTCCCTTTAGTTGATCTTGGCCCCTTTTCTTGTGAGTTAAGCATCTCCAGAGGATGGAGATGACAGATCTGAGGTCCCTTAGTCCTTTTCCAACATAAAAATGGAGTCTTGGTGGGAGTTTTGACCTCATGTATGGGTTAAGAGCTTCAAATGGTCTTAATGAGGGTGTTGGGATCATTTGGGACATGCAAAGGTATAAAGTTGCCAACTTTATGCCTTGGTTCGTCTTAATAGGCCTAGATCTGACTTCTGGACGTAAAAGAGTCGAGCATTAAGCACTTAATGGAAAAAGTGCTTAACCTGTTAGTACGCCGGGCGTAGATCTGCGTACGCCGCGGGTAAGTCTCCGAGCCCCAGTACGCTGCGCGTACCAGGGTGGTACGCGCAGCGTACGCGTCGCAGAAGGGCTTGGACCGTTTTGGGCTTTTGGGCTATTGGGCCTCACTTGGTTAATGGACTTGGATTGCATTCTGTAAATTATGGGCCATTTCATCTGTTATGGGCCTTGGATATATTAATTGGGCCTTAATGGTCCAAGAGGCCCATTAATGATTTTGAACTTAGACTATGGGCCCATTAGCAAAGAAGGGGTAATTGGGCCTCATAAGGGATGGAGTTTGGGTTCTTTTGATTAAGTAAGGTCTTGACATTAATTTATTATTATTATTCAGCACGGGAGGTTTCAGTCTGTTAGGAGAGCAGCTTTTGGTATTTCAGCGGACAGAGGTGAGTCTTCTCACCATACTCATGGGTCTAAGGCACCAAGGACGGCCCATTATGTGATTATGGTATATGTGTTAGTCATTATGTGTTTGATATGCTATGTGATTATGTGTTCTGCATGGAAGACCCCGGGGGAGCCCGAGGCACTGGGTGTAAGACCATGATGGGTATCCCATGACATCCCTAGGTAAAGACCATGTGGGGTAGCCCATGGCATTGGATGTAAGACCATGTGGGGTAGCCCATGGCATTCCCTCAGGTTTTATGTATACATAGCTTATATGATGTGTTTGTAGCTCAATTGCTAAAGGGTTATGTGTATGGTATGCTCTGGGAAACTCACTAAGCTTTTCAGCTTACCGTTTGTGGATTTGTTTCAGGTACTTCGGAGCCCAAGGGCAAGGGCAAGGCGTGATGACGTGGCGTGCACTCTATCTCTTCTTCACTGATATGAATCGGGGGACACTCTGATGTTTTCTTTTAAATAAATTGTAATTAATATGGACTTGAAAACAATTAAGATTGGGGCTTTATGATCTATGCAAGAATGATTGATTAATGAAAATGAAAATTTTCTTTGTCAAAATTGGGCCGTTACACTATTCTTTTAAGTTATCTCTCTCTTCTATCTCTTCTCTTTTAATCTTTCTCACCTCATCTATCTCTTTCTCTATCATCTACTATGTTTCTCATACTCTTACTTTAGCCTATTCTTAGACTCTTCACATACTTTGTACATACTCTATCTCTGTCTCTAACTCGGTTCTCTATTCTTTGTATTCTCTGCTTTATCTCATCTCTACTCTTTCTCTACTATACTCTTTTTCTTCTCTATTCTCATCTCTAGTGCCTCACCACTCTGTTCTCATCTACATCTAACGATTACACATAATACTATGATCTTCTCTATCTTCTAAGGGAATCGATATTCCACTAGATCTACTGGGTATTCTCATCCTATCGTACTTATCTCTCTTATGATCCTTCGTGGATTTTTAATATTGCTTCTTACTCTTGAATCCCTCACGGATTCATTACTCTCAACCCGTCACGGGTTATCTCTAAGTTCTTACAAAGAACTCTCTTATCTTGTTCCTCTCAAAGAACCTTTCTCTATCTTCTCTAACCATTAAAAATCTGGATTCATGTAGAAATCATCTATCGACATTCCCAAAGGGAATCATCATATCTTTCCACATAGGGACATAATCTCATTCCTGAAGGAATCATACTCTTTGTCTACAAAGGAACCATGCTCTCATTCCTATAGGAACCATACTCTTATTTCCGAAGGACTCATACTCTTGTCCCCATAGGAACCATATTATTGTTCCATTAGGAACCACACTCTTATTCCCGAAGGAATTTCTATCTCTTGTCCCTAAAGGAACCATATTATTGTTCCCATAAGAACCATACTCTTATTCCCAAAGGAATCTCTATATCTACTTCTTTATCTTTGTTATGTGACTCATCACATAACACTTGTCCCATGGACAATCTATCTCTTTGTCTTATCAAGAGACATTCTAATATTTTTCTTCTAGTACTTAACTCATTAAGTACTTAATCTTTATCTATGTATAGTAACATATAGGTATTCTACATAATACCATTATGTCTAGACATACATACTTAATCTTATGATTATACTGCATATAATCATCTTCTAACTCTTAGGTATTTAGCAAATACCCTCATCATCTAAACTAACATACTCTAGGTATACATATATGCTCTACTACATGTATCTTACATATACCTCATGCATCGTCTTAATATACATACATGCTCTGATACATGTTCTTACACGTATATTCTTAACCCATCTTCATCTCATTACTTGGGGACATTCACTTAGTGCCCCAAGCTCCAACATACATGCATATATATATATATATATATATATATATATATATATATATATATATATATATATATATATATATAATCTAAAGAGAGAGAGAGTGAGAGTAATAACTTACCTTATCAGTTAGTGAAGACTAGCTTCCAATCTTCCTCTACTCTACCATTGATGCATCTTGATCCATCTTCTTTGCTCTTAGTCCTATTCATACATAAATTCAAGTATCTTAATACTTGCCTTATCCTATGAAGAGGTTTATGACTCTTAAGGTCAAAATAACCACTTAATGGATCAACATTCTATCTTTTTGTTCTCTAACTCTCTATCCAATCCAATTAATGAATTAGGAATCCCATACTACTCAATTCATCATAATATTACATATAATGCATCAATTCATACATATCCACTAGTTAGGGTTTCAAACACTAACTCTCATTGGATTTATCACTCATGGGAATCAGTTTCTAAGCTTGGTTAAAGCTTCTAGACATTATCAATATCATCATACTTAATCTACATATTAATCAAACCAAGCAATCTAACCAATTCATCAAAACACAATTATGACCTAATTAGCTTAATTATGGAGAAAATGATTGCCTTACAAGCTTTCCACCTTCAATCTAAGCCACAAGCACCCTAGACCACCTCTTGTCCCTTTTTCGTTCTCTAAATCGTCAGAGCTCATCAATGGGAGGGTTTGGGGTGCAAAATGATGATACTGAAGGCTTAATAGCCCTTAACTCTATTACGTAACCACACTACGACAACCATTTGACCTTAGTCAATGGAAGCGCATATACTTGCCACGTCGTGGCATTCTACTTACTGCGCCATGGTACTCATCTCAACTAGCATCCTACTTTGGCTATTGCGCCATGGCACCCATATACCGTGCCGCAGGGCAAAGTACTTTGCTCTTCTTTATAAAGAAGAACAAGCGCCATGCTGTGGTAACATACCCACCGCGCCCCGGTTCCGGCTTGACAACAACCCCTTGGTTTGATTCCATTCCAGCTTTGGGAAATTTTTGTCCCAGCTTCTAACCTTCATAAATTTGTCGTTTCTTACATGTATTCTATGTTCTTTATACCCACACAAAGGTGAGAAAATACTCTACAAATATATTAAATCATTTCTCACCAAATTAATACGGTTCTTAATCTATTAAGTCACAAAGTTAAACGAAAAACATACAATTTCCCATTTTACCCTTTTGGCCAAAATACGTCTTCTCATGTATTCGTTCTCTTGAACCTACTCATCTAAACTCTTCTAAGTGACTTAAACTCTTATTGTCCATTTTATGAATTCATAACTTCATAATCTAATCTATTTCTCAAAATTAACCATTTTACCCTTTTGGTTAATATTTAACTAAAAGCCAACTTTCAATAAATTTCAGGTTCTTAAATACGCACACACACACACACACAACACACACACACACACACACACACACACATATATATATATATATATATATATATATATATATATATATATATATATATATATATATATATATATATATATATGGTTAGTTTCAAATATGGAATACATCTATTGTATGGACGTGTGTGGACAATGTTGTTTTGTAAGAATGACTAAGAGAATAGTCATTATCATGCATTCTCACCAATTCTCATTTATTCTTGTTTTCATGCATCATTATTCACTCTTCTCGTTCTTACATAATACGATTATCAATATAACATTGTGGTAACATACTGACAGGTTAGTGAGAATGCATGATAATGATAACAATTATTTTAACTTGAACGTATTCATATTAGCAAACACCCTATTCTCTTAGTGATTCTCACAGAATAATACCGTCCACACACATCCGCACAATAAATGTCCATCCACATATGAACCTAAATTTATATATATATATATATATATATATATATATATATATATATATATATATATATATATATATATATGCGTGTGTGTGTTCATGTGTGTATTTAGGGTTCATTACTAGAAATTTTTCCTCGTATCCATGTCATAGTTGTCATTGCATACTTGGGAATTTACATCACATGCTACATCAACATTTATTATTTTACCCGCAAAAGACGTGCCAATTTTTTTACAAAATTCCAAATATTTTGATATTTTTCGGTTCTTACTAATTTCTATTCTATTATGATTTGATCATAAGTTTATGTTGATTATGATGATTATTATGTTTTGTATTCTTATATAGTGATTTTCTATTTTATGAAATCACATGATAAATGATGTTAAAGATCTTGAGTAGATAATGTAGATATTTCATCTTATACATGGTATTCATGGGTGATATGATTTTGTATGGTATGCGCACTTTGAGGGTTTTTGAGGTGTATCAATGGCATTTAGTGATTTTAGATACATTTTCGCTAACAATTTGTTAAACGGTGAATGTAAGATTTATGCTAACATACAAGCATATGAGGGATGAAACAAATTCTTGTACATGCAATGGTCGTGAGGGATGTAACATGCATACAAAAGACATCTACAAAGTATCCATAGGCTTTTTTCATCTTTCATATCAAAAGAGCATGTTTCATTAATCGACATCTACAAATTTTGTCATATCTCTATATCTTAAGTGATAGCCTCTAACAATCTTTTAATATACTTGCAAATGATCTAAAATTCAAAGGACTTTATGAGTACCAAGGAAATAAATAGAAAAAAGATAATAATCCTATGAATATTATCACTACAACACCCCTTCCTATGGGTGTGAAACAATTGATGGATATGCAAGAATAAGAGGAATGAAACACGTTAGTGTTCATAGGCGGATCCAAGGGGTATCCTGGGGTAGCCCGGGATACCCCTCAAAAAAATTTCGGTAGTGTAATTTTTTTAGAAAATTTTCGTTTTTTGTAGTGTATATATACGCATCTCTTCACTTATACACACACATAAATAACTAGTGTACTGGTTAAGGTGCTGACCTATTGAAACAAGGGTCTTAGGATCAATTTTTGCTCCTTACAAATCCTTTGTATACATTTCTTTTATTTTTCCAACTATTCTATTCTCTTTTAATTTCCAAGCTATTCTATCACACATCGCCAAACACATGTAAACTCGGTTATTTTCATCTATTATATAAACTTGTTATTCTCATGATTCATTTTATATCAATTTTGAGTCCCACATTGATTCAAGTATCAAAAGATACTTCAACTTCATGTTTATATACCAAGACTTAAAGATAGCTAAGGATTCGATTAAGGTCTGGGTTTAAAACCAAAACCAAATCGGGAAACCCATGTACAAATTGAAAACCAAAACACCGAACCGATGGGTTTGAGTTTGGGTTTGGGTTTGGTTTGGTTTTAAAAGTTTCAAAACTGAGGCTGTCGGTTTTGGGTTCGATTTTAGGTAAAACTGACCCGACCCGCCCCATGCTTAGCCGTTGCGGTGATACCCGGAAAAAAAAATGGGATACCCCTTTGTTTTGAGTCTGACTCTGCCACTGTTAGTGTCATGAGGGATGATAAAACAAGCCTAGTCTTAAGGAATATGTTATTAACTTTCGTGTTTCATCCCTTTTGGTATGTCTATGGGCATGTTTCATCCCTTGTTTCCATGAATGCATTTCATCTATATATGTTTTTCATGTCCATGAGCTTGTTTTATCTTTACTGTACCACATTGCTAGCAAAAACTTATCTAAAATCGTTAGCATCCTCCATAAACCTCAAACCTCATAAAATAAAATGTCTAAACAACATATAGTTATTTCCTCCATGAATGATATGCATGAGGTGATTCATGTACACGATAAGTTAACATCACTATCATCATTTATCACTGATAGAAATATATCATCTAAGCATTCAAAGAATCATAATTATCTTTATCGTGATAAAATCAAAAGCAATCATCATTGCATATCAACTATGTTTAAATTGGAAAATGTAAAATTTAGGTTTTTTGTAAGAGAAAAGGTAATGGGTATTTAGCGAAAAATAATAACAAATGGTCCTGACATATCGCCTACGCAAAGACAATAAGGAGTTAATGAGGAAACATAATAAATTTTCCAAACTGAAAAGGTACCCTATTCCTAAGGGTATGCTTGAAAAAGGAAAAAAATGAAAGTTAATGTTTAAAACAAAAAATTGAAAAATGTTTGTTCTTTTATATATTTAATCCTTGTGTTTATGTTCCATAGTGATTTTTTTTAAAATTTATTCGACAATATACTTTTTATTATATGAGGTATGAAACTGTGTTTCATTCTATACCCTAAATATGTAATATTGTCCCTGCGATGTGATTCTAATAGTTGATGTGTGAGTTTCATAAATGATGTTCAAAATTAAAACATTGCACATACAAAATAATGTTAGTGATCCACGATTTTCCTCACACAAAATGCGCCATTGGATATGTTTAGTGTGAGTTTTCCAAAGGATACAACTTACTCTTTAATATATGTAATATCGTAAGGAGCAAGGAACTACCTCATTTGCTTGATAAAGATCGATACTTATTTGTGCAACATTGTGTTTCAACTTTTATTAATTATACGAGAGTAATTCATCATTTCATGAATTTATGCCGTTGACACGAATTATATAACCACATTTCAAAAAGTTTAATAAGTTAAAATGTTGTATATTTTGGTTGTACAATGATATATATATATATATATATATATATATATATATATATATATATATATATATATATATATATATATATATATATATAGGTGGGTTCAATTGAGAAAATAAAAAAGGTTGAGAATTGGGGAATCATTCTCAGCCACTCATTTAATTAGCCTCTAAACATAAAGGACACGGTGGCAAACTTGTAAATATGATATAATAGCCTTCAATCACAAATACGTAAGTGTAGAGAATTAGATAACAGTTGAAATTCATTCGTTTTTTGCTCTTTCAATCCAACCTTCAATTCTGCTTGAATACGAACATATCTTCAACATCTACGATTAATTATACTCCCAGCATCATTAGAACAACATCATCGATAATCAACAAAAAATTCAATTTGTATCATTCATTCAACATCGTTCATCAAATAAAACATCGAAATTAAGGTTAGAAAAAGATCAAATCATTTTTTGTTTGAAAATTTTCATATATTTCTCTACCAATCTACTATTTTGTAAGATTTAAATAGTCAAAGTATCATATTTATCACATTTTTAAAAAAGTTAACTTGTATGCACTCCAACTGTTTGATGAAATGCATAAACTAAATTACCACGTTATATTCACATATGAATATGTTTTCTCACCTGAATCAATATGTGATTATTAAAACACAAAACAAATATGCAAGTCTGTATGTTATTCATATGTGAATAACATATAAAAATTATATATATTTCTGAAAACACCTTGAATATACCAACTATTATTCATAAATGAATATACGATCTAATATTCACAAGTGAATATACTATGTACTATTCTCATATGATATACCATGTAATGCTATATAATATTCACATATGAAAATATCATCTAATATTCATAAGTGAATATACCATCTAACATTCACAAGTGAATATACTATGTAATATTCACAAGTAAATGCATCGTCTAATATTTAAATATGAATATACTATGTTTAGTATATGCTATATTCATATATGAATGATACTTAAATTGTAAAAAAAATTAATCATAGTTTTTATTCATAAGTGAATAACAAATGTACTGTAGTAAAAACCTGATTCATTTTTATTCACTTATGAATAACGATAGCTGAAAATATAAAAAAAAAATTTATTTTATCTTAAAAACTATATCAATATGGATGTCTATTTGTAGAGAATAAAAAATCATGAATTTTGGTATATTTAAAATCATTTTTCGATAAAAATAGCTTCTTAAAAATTAAAAAAAAACGAAAAAACTATGTTTTTGTATATATTAAGGTAATGCTTAGCATAGTTTAAGGAAACATGTTTTGTTGGAAAACACATGTGCATTCCTTTCCCATTTCCGCCGGTACGTTGGAGGCTTTTGCGGCAAAAATAAATGATTGGCTGAGAATGATTCCCCCATTCTCAACCTTTTTTTTTCTCAATTATATATATATATATATATATATATATATATATATATATATATATATATATATATATATATATATATATATATATATATATATATATATATATAGACACACGTTTCTGTTATATAAACTAAAAATTATATGAGACGTCCTTCGCTAATAAGTGTATAACTACAAAAAAAAAAAAAATAGAAATGAGCAAAAACCGAATCAAATAAACCAAAAAATCGTAACAAATTGAAACCAATACAAAAAACGATTGTGCAGTTTATAATTTGATAAAACCGACCAAAGTCGGTTTCGTGTGGTTTTATCCAAGGAATCAACCCTAAAAAACAAACCGCACCATTATAATTATACATATATTAATATATTAATTAATTATGTTATAAATTAATTATATTGGTTGACTGATATTCATTATTTCATTTGGACTTGAATAAACTGAAGCAGCAGAATGCAGGTATCACGATAATTCAATTTTCTTTCTCAATTCAAACATAACCTAAGGCTTGTTGAGCCTAATTTATTGGAATTCTCACCAGGCCACTATCTTCAATCGTCCAACCCCCATTACCGATTGTTGGCTAAAAAGGTAAAACAGAAAATTTGTTTCAGGTTTATGGGTTAGGACGTGTTGGGTACTAAAATTTTAATTAAAAATTGTTTCATTTCTGTTTTGTTGCGTTTTTAAACCTGCACCACAATAAAAAAAACACACCATTATATTGTGCGGTTGAACCTGCACCACTTGAAACACAACACATTGCGATTTTAAGATTACAAAAGCCGATGCATGCGGTTTGATGTTTAGTTTTGGCCTAATAGCTCATCATGCTCACCTGTAAGAATATAGTAACAATTTTTTTTATATATCTATGATCTGATTTTGGTTTTGTACAAATATAGAAAGGACAATGATGCATTGTTCGTGGCCTCTCCTTTCTTTTCTACAAAGTCCACAATTCCAGCAATCTCTTTCGCGTAAAACAACATTTCAGATGACAAATTTTGACATCCATCTTCCAATCCAACTTGAAATGATCATTCTCTTGTTCCAAAATAATCCGAGCTTCATGTTGTCATCGTTCTTCTTCTATAAATCCTGAACAGCAATGGTGAGAAACTTTCCAACACGTGAGAGTTCTCCACACAATCCATTGCTATCATTCACGTTCATATTTGCTTTTGTGTCAACCGTAATCACAATCGTTTCATTCCTTTGTGGAGCCCCCAAGAAGAAACGACGAACATCCATTCCATTAACGAATCGACAAGCGTTAGCAGATGAAGAAACACAAACGTTCGAGGTGAGAATCGATGATAAAAGGGACAACCACCGGTCTTTCGATTTACCACCACCACGAGAAACCAACATCGAACCACTTCCACCACCACCGGAAACAATCAATAAACCACTTCCACTACCACCTGCAATGGTGAAACTAAGGGCGGCATCTTTTCACGTCCGATCAAGCTCAAATGCATCGCAAAAGGGGAAATTGTCATCCAGTATGAGCATGAGATCTATTGGAGGGTACAAGAAGGCGTTAAAAAAGGAAACAAAACGTGGAAAGAATAAGTTGAGCCATGAGGATTCTATTTGGAAGAAAACCATAATTTTAGGGGAGAAATGTAGGGTTCCTGATGATGAGGATGAAGCTATTCTTTATGATGAAAAGGGAATGAGGATCCCTACCTTCCGCCGCAAGCAGACTTCAGGATTACAAATATCTCGACAAAATTCAACTTTCGAATCAAATGATATCGAGAAAGAGGATGTATAGGAAGTGTCAAAAAGCTGAAGAATTTTGGTAGGATTATTTGTTGCAATTTATAATAGAATGAGAGTTCAAATTCTTGGATTTCGTGTTTTGATTTACAGATTACACAAGTATCACATGTTCATCTTGCTTTCGTATTTTTCAACTTTGTTTTCTTTATATAAACATCATGTTTATTATACTTTATTTAGTATAAAATACTTTCCAAATGCCAAACCAACCCAACATTATATAAAATAAAAATTGATAAAATTTTACGATTGGTCCCAGATTAGTAAAAAATATCGTGTTGGGGATAATTATTAAAAATTATACATTTTTGATCATTGTTGTTTTTAGTTTCTTATGGATGGTCCTTTGATGCATATAAAATACGGGGAAATGACACAAACACCATACGAACTTTCTAGGGTTGGTCCATTTAGTCTCTAAAGTATTTTCGTTGTTTTTTGAGAGAACAAAGTCATAAACAACCTGTATTTTTAGTCTCTGTTACCTAAATTAACAGGTAAAGATGCCACATGGAAAGATAAAAAACTGTATTTACTAGTGTTAAAAGCCAAGTCAGCCAAATAGTCAAACTTAAAAAGCCAAGTCACTTCATAATTCATCGATGAATCCATATGCAACTGAAAGTCCTTTAGAATTGGGCGTTTTATCTTCGATTTTGAAAGTTGTTCAAAATTTATTTATTATTGTGGCTAGGAGCTAGATCTAATGTTATAATTTCTTGAATTTTTTCTCATAATTGTTTTGATAACAAAACAGACGCCAAACGACTAATTGGAAGGAGATTAAGTGTGAAAGACGACATGAAGTTATGGCCATTCAAAATCACACCAGGGCCTGGAGAGAAACCAATTATCGGGAACAATTACAAAGATGGAAGTAAGCAATTTGTAGCAGAAGAGATCTCTTCCATGGTACTCATCAAAATGCACGAGATTTTCGAAGCTTTCGTTGGTTCATCTGTCAAAAACATAGTTATCACCGTACCTGATTACTTCAACGACTCTCAACGCTAGGCCACCAAATACGCCAGAGCTATCGCCAGTTTAAACATGATACATATCATTAACAAACCTACTAGTGCAATCATCACTTAATAATAATAGACAAGAATGCAGTAGAGTTTGAGAAAAGAATGTGCTCATTTTCGACCTTGGTGGTGTTTTCGCCATGGATTCAATGATGATGATTGCTGATGATTCAGTGATGTATCTGTGCAAGGAAACATGAAGTCCCTGGAAGAAGGTGTTTTCGCCATAGATATGGTGGATGTTGATTGTTGATGAGATGTGCAGCATCAAGAGGAGAATCGGATGGATTTAAAAGGAAATGAGAATTTAGGTTGTTTTAAAAGACGGTGTGCATAGTAATGGAAGAGAGAAATCCACTGGAGAGTGTGAAAAAATATCGATGATGATAAAGTGGAGAGCAGACATGGGAAAAAATGTGAAGAAAGCGAAAAAGGTGAGTTGGTTATGGAGTTATAATTAAGATGGGTTTAGGGTGGGGAAGAAGATGAATAGTTTTGAGTTTATCGAGTGGGGTTGTTCAAAGTCAAAAAATGTCTATGTGTCAAAGGGGTAACCCGGTGACCCCTTCACTTTGGCCAAAAGGACGTAATCGACTCGACAAAAACGACTTCGTTCCCTCATAAAGCCATGAAAATAGTTTAGGGACTAAATGGACCAACCCTAGAAAGTTCGTAGGGTATTTGTGTCATTTCCCTTATAAAATAACATTTGTATCATGGAAAATTAAATAATTTAATCTATATAAATAAGTTTTAGAAAATAACAATTTTTTTTATTTTTAAAAAATAATCATTTTTTAGAAATGTCTTATTCTGAATTGCTTTTTCAATTTCTTTTCAAATAGTGATCCATTTCCGGTTTGATCTTCAAATTTCTGAGTTATTTTTTGTTTTTTTTTTCAATTTTTTTTTTCTAAATATCTTCATTTATATCTGAAATGTGTTTTTTCAAAGTATTTAATATCACCGTTTTATAATAAAATGTTTGATTTTATGCATTAATATCGATATAGTTTACATTTATTATGTTTGTTTAACCTTTTGTTAGACTTAAGTTAAAAATATTTTTTCTCAAAATTCCGAAATTGTTCATCGGATTTTCGGACTTGCTTTTGAAATTCCAGAGTTTTTTTTTTGAAATTTGTAATTTCAGTCTGGAATCCGGAATGTTGGTCTGAAATCCGGAATGACGTGCCGAAATGTATTGTTTTTGTAAAAAAAAAGTGTTTTTTCTTGGTCCGAAATGCTCTTTTCGGACCAAAATGTTATTTTTGCTAAAAACAATTTTTTTGGGTTATTTTTTTCAAATAAACTTTAAATTGTGGTTAGATTACTTAATTTTCATTATATCATTTCGTTTTATTTTAGATTTTGTTTAATATTTTATAAATTAATTTAATTTAATTAGAATAAAATTTAATAGATCTCATAACCTACACCTTACCAAAAGCATCCTCTCCTATTTTATACCCTAATCGACCGGCGATCTCGGAGGCTCACCGGCGGGATCAAACGCCGGTTGCCTGATTGTTGATTTCTGCTTTCTGGTTGTCGATTTTATCTGCTGCGATGTTCTGGTAGGGATCCTTTCCTTGACTGTATATTTCAATTCTTCCTTCTCGTTAGTGCAGATGAGTCGTAAAGATACATGGGAATGGAAAATTGCCAATAAAAAAAAGAGTGGGTGAAATGTTGATAACGTCTCTACACCTTTCTTTTTCACTAATTTTCCTGTTGACATGGATAATAAGCAACTGTGGTCCATATGTGAGAAGTATGGGAGGGTTTCAGATGTTTATATTGCCCGGAAATTGTCCAAGGCTGGGAAAAGGTTTGCGTTCATTAGATTTCTTAGAGTTCAAGATGAGAAAAGAATTGAATTGAAGCTTCGGGACTTATGGATTGGCAGCTATCATGTTTTTGTCTCCTTGGCAAAGTTTGGAAGGGAGGATAATCGTTTGTATGGGGAGTCATAGGTGCATGGGCCTGCTGTTGGTGGCGGTAGTAATACTACCCAGAGAGCGACTTATGCTAATATTGTGAAGGGTGATGCTGTCAAACAGAATAAAGCTGAAAAATCTATTACTCTTAAGAGTAAGGATATAATTAACAACTTGGCTGTAAAACCATCAGTCTTTTGTCAAGTAATAAGTGTTAGGTTGATCCCAAAGTTATTAGTTTTGTTGAAAGAGGAAGGGTTCCATGATTTACAAATAAAATATTTGGGTGGTGATTGGGTTTATGTGGAGTTTGATTCAGATTTGTTGTGCTCTAAATTTAAGAAGGCCTCCTCTGTTCATGCTTATTTCTCTAATTTCAGGCCGGTGGTTAATGGATTTAAAGTGGTAAAGAGGGTTATTTGGATTGAAATACCTGGATTACCATGTTGTGCATGGAATGATAATGCAGTGAATAAGGTGGCAGGTATTTGGGGTGAAGTGTGTTTCTTGGATGATGATAATCAAGCTCCCTTGGCAATTAAAAGAGTATTTATAAAAACAGCGCAACCCTCTTTAATTCAGGATAAATTGTCTTTGGTGGTTCAAGGAATTAAGTATGATGTGGTGGTTAGAGAATTGTCAAATTGGGAACCAGATATGCTATGTAATGAAGATGATCTAAGCTGTGATATTCCTTCTTTAGCGAATGATTCGGATAAGGACGTTAATGACTTTGATGATGGTGTAGCTGAAGAAGAAGGAGAAATGACACCTAAAGAGTATGGTAATGACAGGGGGGCAGGTTTTGTTGATCGCAAAGGCCGATTTTTTCAAACAGACCATTTAAAATATGATGTTCACAGGAGGAGCTCCAATTCGGTGTCACTAGATGCTCCGATGGGTGGTCCGATTGATGTTAATGATGATCAGAGAGGTCCTGTTGGTTCTGGAGCAGTGCCGGATGTTCAGAATGTTCAAACTACTACAGTGACAGACCGTATGGTGGAAGCTATGCAAGAGTTAGGTGAAGATAATGTTTCGAATGAGTCTCTTTCTCAGCCATCTGGTTTCAGGCGTGATGTAGAGTTGAATCCGGGGAATAGTAAAATGAAATCTAATTCTGCTAGTTCTCATGGGTCGACGAGGTTGCTGAAAAAACGAGTCCCGGATAATATTAAAGATGTTTCGGATATTATGAATCAATATGTTGAAATGGGAAGGTTGCTTGGGTATGATATGGAGGGTAATAAAGATAAGGTGAAACAAATTTTGGCTAGTATTGGTGTGATTCAAGTTGTTTAATGAATTGCATGTCGTTGAATATATGTAGCACTCATTCTTCTCGTAAGAGGAATTGGGTGAAGTCTTTGTGTGTTCAAAATGGTGTGTCGTTTTTGGGGTTACAAGAAACTAGAATGACTCAATTGGATCTTTTCAAAGTTAGAAGTATGTGGGGGAATTGTAACTTTGATTTTGCTTTTAGTAGCGCTCGTGGGAGATCCGGGGGTATTTTATCGATTTGGGATCCAAATATATTTAAAAAATTTAGTATTGTTTGTACTAATAATGTGGTTATTGTTCGAGGCATATGGGTCCCTTTTAATATGGAATGTTGTATGGTGAATGTTTATGCTCCTCAAGATATCATAGAGAAAAGATTACTATGGAATTATATCTCTTCCTTTATTACTAGATATGGAGGTAACTATGTAATTTTTGGTGATTTTAATGTGGTTAGAAGTGTTGAGGAGAGGTTTGGGTCAGTTTTTTGTTCTTCTTCTGCTGAGGATTTTAATAATTTTATAGATGATGTGGGGGTGTGGATGTGCCTATGATTAGGAAGCGATTTACTAGGGTTGACTCTTCTAATGTCAAGCTTAGTAAGTTGGATCGTTTTTTGATGTCTGAGGATATTTATGACCGGTTCCAGGGTTTACAGGTGGCAGTGTTGGATCGGTTATGGTCTGATCATTGTCCTATTTTGTTGCATGAAGTTAAGGTTGCTTATGGTCCTCCTCCTTTTAGATTTTTTAATTCGTGGATGGAGGTGGATGGGTTTGATGAGATGATACGAGCAAGTGTTTCAGAGTTTGTGGTGAATCAAAGCTGGAGTAAATTTGTTGTGTTAAAAAATAAACTCAAGTTTATTAAGAATAGGATTCAGGAGTGGCGTGCTCAGACCAAGGAGATCCGTGTACAACAGAAGAATGATTTGAAGACTCGGTTGCATGATATTGATATTAGAATTGATAGTGGTGATATCTCTACTCAATTATGTAATGAAAGAAAACATGTTCTTGGGTCTTTGGCTTCTATCGAAAGTCAGGAGGTGTCGGATTTGGTTCAAAAAACAAAGGTGAAATGGTCTATTGAAGGTGATGAGAATACTGGTTTTTTTCATGGTATGTTGAAGAAAAGAAGGCGTCAGATGTTAGTTCGTGGGGTGTCAGTGAATAGGGATTGGGTCACGGATCCGATGGCTATAAAAAAGAATTTTTTGAGTTTTATTCTTCTAAGTTTCAAGCGTTTAATGGTATTCGGATGGCGGAGAGAAGTAATCGGTTCTGTTCTATTACATTGGAGAAAGCTTTGACATTAGAGAGACTTTTTACTGTAGAAGAAATTAAGGAGGCGGTTTGGGATTGTGGTGGGGATAGAGCCCCAGGTCCAGATGAATTCTCTTTTCAGTTTCTTAAACAGTATTGGGATATCTTGGGGGCTGATGTGATTGCTTTTGTTCAGGAATTTTTTTATAAACCAATTATCCCTGTGGGTTGTAATTCTTCGTTCATTACTCTTATCCCCAAGGTTGAGAATCCGTTGTTGGTGAAAGACTTTCGTCCTATTAGCCTTATTGGGATGCAATTCAAAATTATTGCTAAAATTTTAGCAAAACGTTTGGTGGAGGTGCTTCCTGATGTTATTGGTGCGGAACAGTAAGCTTTCCTTAAAGGTCAACAAATTTTAGATGGTCCGCTTATGGTTAGTGAGATGATTTCTTGGGGGAAAAAGAAAAAAAAGAAATTCCTTATTTTTAAAGTTGATTTTGAGAAAGCGTATGATTCTGTTAGTTGGGATTATTTGGATCAAATTATGGGATTTATGGGATTTGGTGATAGGTGGCGGTCTTGGATTCATGGTTTATTAAAAATGCTAGATCCTCGATTCTTGTTAATGGTAGTCCAACGGAAGAGTTCCAACTTTTGAGAGGTTTACGACAAGGTGATCCAATCTCACCTTTTTTGTTTCTTATTGCCATGGAGCGTTTACATGTAGCTATGGAGGACTCGATTGATTCTGGAAATTTTCATGGGGTTAAGATTGACGAGGCTAATCTAGAGATTTCTCATCTTTTTTATGCTGATGATGCTTTGTTTTTGGGTAAGTGGGAGGAGGGCAATATTCGAAATCTTATCACCATTCTCCGCTGTTTTTTTATGGTTTCGGGTTTAAAGATTAATCTCTTTAAATCTAGTTTGTTGGGTGTTGGTGTTAATCAGTCTGAAGTTACTTCTCTTGCTTCTATTACGGGATGAGCTGCAACTAAGTTTCCGTTTTCTTACCTTGGAATCCCGGTGGGTGGTAATATGAGTCGGGTTAAAAGCTGGGATGTGATTGTTGATAGGTTTCGCAAGAGACTTTCTAATTGGAAAGTTAAAATGCTTTCCATAGGTGGCCGATTAACTCTGATTAAGTCTGTTTTGGGGAGTCTTGGGATATATTATTTTTCTTTGTTTCGTATGCCGGTCACTGTATGTCATTTATTGGAGTCTCTTAGGGCTCGTTTTTTTGGGGGTTGGAGGAAGGCTAAAGACGTATTCATTGGGTCAAATGGGATATTATTCTTAACTCTAGGGATAATGGTGGCTTACAGGTTGGTAGTTTGGATGCGTTTAATCGGGCTCTTCTTCTTAAATGGAAGTGGCGGTTCCTTCATGAGACCTCGTCCTTATGGGTGAAGCTTATTAAAGGGTTGCATGGTGAGTCTGGGGCTTTAGCTCATAATACGCGTTCTTTAGGAGGTATGGGAGTTTGGAAGAGAATTGTGGATTGTATTAAGAAGATGGAAAGTCAAGATGTCTTAACTCCTGAATCAATTTCGATTGTTGTTGGTGATGGGTCAGTGGCTCGGTTTTGGGAAGATGTTTGGTGTGGAGGTGTGTTATTTAAAACCCAATTCCCTAGGCTGTATCTTTGATGAAAGATGGGCTGGTCGCGTATTTCTGGACTTCTAGTGGGTGTAACTTCTTTTGGAGACGTCACATTAGAGGTGGAATTGAAGCTGAACAGTTTCAGAGTCTTATGCAGATTTTGACTCCTATTCAGCTGTCTTCTACTCCCGACAGGTGGTCCTGGAGTCTCGATCCAAGTGGGGTGTTTTCTGTTAACTCCATGAGAAGACATATTGATTCGCTTTCCCTTCCGATGAGTGGAGTGGGGACTAGATGGAATCGGAGTGTTCCAATTAAAGTTGATATTTTTTTTGTGGAGGTTGAGATTAAATAGAATCCCAGTTCGATCGGTTTTAGTCGATAGAGGCGTAGAGTTGGATTCTATTTTATGCCCAGCTTGTCAGTCTGATGAAGAAAGTACTTCTCATCTGTTTTTTCAGTGTGAGGTGGCTAGTCAGCTTTGTAGGAGACTTGGGATTTGGCTTGATATTACGTTACCTATGGATCATGGTGTTACAGAGATGCTTGATTGGATTGATACGTCGTTGGGTATTCGTAGGAAACGTTCTATCTTGGAGGCGGTTTGCATGGTGACTCTATGGGTTATTTGGTCTTATAGGAATGGTGTCATTTTCAGTCCTAATAAGTTTAAAAAGAGTCTTTTGTATGATACTATTGTTGATTTCTCTTTTCGGTGGTTTTCGCATAGGAACGTTAAGGCTCGTGTTAGTTGGATTGATTGGATACGCATTCCTCTAATGCCTTAACTTGTTTTTGTATGTTTTTGCTAGCTCCTAGCTAGCTTTTTTTTATTGAATTTTGCTGTTGTTCAAAAAAAATAACCTACACCTTACCCCTTTCTCTCTCTCTCTCTCTCACTCTCTCTCTCTCTCTCTCTCTCCTTCTATAATTGTGATCTCCCGAAATATTGGATGCTAAACTACAAAAATGACATCACGTTCCTTATTTTATTAATATAACAATACCATGGCTTCCTCTGTTTGCATTGATTCTCCAAAGAAAAATTTATGGAGGAGGAACCTAAGCTTTGTAACTTGAAATCAATTTTTGGTTTTCCAATTGATCAAAATATGGGTGAAACCCCTATCAACATCTGTAACGCCCGGGTTTCGGGGCTAAGCATTTTTAGACGATGTAATAGTCTAGGTCAACTATTGTCACTCTTTTGAATTAATAAAGATGAATTATTTGAGTATTATGTGAATTATGTGCATTTATGTGCTTATTACTTATTTATAAATGTATAATAAATAAATGATAAAAATAAGCGTCAAAATTAAAGTGTGAGCTAAAACCGATATCTTTACATAAAGTTGTAGTGGTCGAAACAAGGATTATGGGGATATAAACAACGCCGAAATCCGAGTTATAACAAAGAAGTTATGACCCGTCGAAGTTTCGCGACAGAACCGGCACGGCACCGGGAAGCGTAAATAGTGAATTTACGATAGAAGACTTTTTGGCCTTAGTAATCTAAACGAAAGTCTTAGAATATGTTAAACCGAGAACATCCATAAAAAGAAAGCTCAAATCTGACTTCGTATGAGGAAGTTATGAATTTTCTAAGATTCGGCACAGCAGTGCACGGCCCGAAACTCGAATTTTAGTTCGAGCGGTTTTTGGCCTACGCGACCTAAATGAGAGTTGAAGATCTCATTAATAGGAACTCAACGGTAAAAAGACAGATGAAAATGGAGTCCGTATGTAGAAGTTATGAATTTTACGTAGTCATTTAACAATATAATCTTCTCCTACTATTAAATTTAAGATCGGTCGAGAATTAGCCGACGGAGTCTAAATGAAAGTTGTAGATCTTGTTTTTACCTACGCGTGGAAAAAAATAACGCCGAAAACAGAGCTCGTATGCGAAAGTTATGAATTTTTGCAAATCGGCTGATTTCCACCCTATATGCGATGCCACGTGCAGCACCAGGGGAAACCTTGGAGCCTACGCAACACCACGACGTGGAGAAAGTCAGCACGACGTGGTGTTGCTCCAGGAGCACTATAAATAGAGGCTCAGGGCTGCCTCATTCCTCACACCTTTCCCCACTTCTTTCTCTCTCTCAACTCTCTCTCTAACCCCCCCCCCCCCAAACCCCCCCCCCCCCCAAAAAAAAGCCTAGGAAAACCTCCTAGCGTTAGAAGAAAGCCTCGGAGAGCCCAGAGGCTCCAAGAAAAAGAGTTTTTCGGTTTAAAACTCTGTCCGCTCGGAGCCCTGTTTTCAAGCAAACTTCTTGGATGAATGATGTAAGCTTTGTTTTACAGATCTGGACCATGTATGTAGTTTATATCTACAAATATGTTGGGTAGAACAATGGGTAGATGAAATAGAGGATGTGCGTTAAAATGATAAGAGGCCTCGATGTTTACGATGTTTAAGATGATCCAGTCGTCTAGCGGAGTATAGATGACGACCACGGACTTTTCTAGGCAGCCCAGTGGAACGCTAGTAGGCTCGCAACCTGTAGGTGTTTTTGAAGATGTACTCCATCCCCCCCATGGTTGCCTTACGGACACATATGGTTGAGGAATCCCCTTAGCAGTAGTGCCCACCCCGATGAAATTCCTTAGGATAGGTCCCTTATAATAGATGCTTTGAGGACGTAAAGTGAGGATAACAGGAACGTGTAATCGGGTTAGCAATTTGATGAAAATAAATAATGAACTTATTATTGTGGGTTGAAAACCCTATATGCTCACCAGGCTCCCCAGCCTGACCCTCTCAGTTTTCTTGTATTACAGGTAGTGGCAAAAGGATAGTTGGATGACTTGACGAGAGATTATGGATTTAAGACCAGATTGTGTTTTGTGGCCTAAGATGTTTATTTCTTTTTGGTTTATGCTGATGGTCTGTATCGATGATTAACATCTCGAGTTTTTGTAATGTAATGAAAATACATTTCTTTAAGAAATGCTTTGACAAAATTCATATCATATTTTGTTTTGGGAACAAATTCTGCAATACTTTTTTTAAGAAGTTACTCTGATTTTTATTAAAAAGCATAAACAAAATCGGTCTTTTCTGACCGTAAAAATGGGGAAGTCACAACATCCCCATTATTTTGGTTCATTATCTTTGTCTATGATGAGAACGAAATCAAGAGATTGAATCATTGTGAACTTCTTAAGGAACAGGGAAAATGTCATATTAGCCCAACGAACTTGTCACGCTTATTTTAAAAGGTCACCCATCTATTTTTTATACAAAAAGGGAATGAAGTTGTAACGTCCCAAAATTATGAGGTAAAAATTTCATTTTTAATTCAACCGAAACATTAATTATCTTTAAGTCAACATTCATTATCATTTTTCTAAATATTTAAAAGTACTTTATAAGAAAACAGTTATCGTATTACAATCCCAAAATCATCATAATGCGGAAACATGGGTGGATGCACTTCAATCAAGTCGGGCCCTTCCCTTTCGAACCGGAAGTACCTGAAACCATACCCATAAAAACCATAAGCACAAAGCTTAGTGAATTCCCTAAAATACCCCATACCATACATAATAATCACATATTGGGCCCCCACCCTTCATCGGGCCTCGCCCGACATCGAGCCCCGCTCGGTACACAGATCTTCCAGTCATCAAGCCCCGCCTGACATCAAGCCCCGCCCGGTACACATATAAACATATGAACATATAATCATACGAACACATGCGATAATCACAAAGACAAGAGCATACAATACAGTCATCGAGCCCCGCCCGGCATCGGGCCTTACCTGATAAGCATTCCATCACATAACACATGAAAGAATCACGCATACATCTAGCATCCTAACATAATAAACCATGGACATGAATTTGTACCTTCGACCAGCTATACACGGTGAGGAAACTCACCTCGATCCGCTGATAATCAAATGATTGTTCGGGCGGCTAAACGGGATAACCTCGCGCCAACTAACAATAAATACAAAACTTAATCAATAATTATCCCGAAACCCAAAACCTAAGGCCCACTCCATAAACCAACTTCTTAAAGGGTAAAAGTCCATTTTACCCTTTTCTTACTTGGCCCAAAACCAAGGCCCAACCCAATTGCACAAAAAGCCCAAAATGGCAACCCAAAGCCCAATATGGCCCGAATTCCTAATTGGGCCCAAAAACTATCATAGGACCAATTCTAAGAAGACTCATAGACAAACCATGGCCGAAAATCAGAAGTCCAATGGCCCAACAAGGCCCAAACCTTGAAAGGCCAAAAATGACCATTCGGGGGAGTACGCCCTGCGTACCAGAGACGTATGCCCCGCTTACTCAGCAATGAAGCACAAGGTACAAGAGATTGATGCACAAAACACCCATTACGCCGAGCGTACTCCTACGTATGCCCAACGTACCCATCAGAGACCAAAAATCCATATTAAGCTCTTAATGGTTAATACAATGACTTCCAAACTCAGATATGACCCTAATGAGATGTCTTAACACGTAAAGTTGGCAACTTTACTCCTTTGCATGGCTTAATGGGACCAAAACCTTAATAAAATCCATAGAAAACACCCAAATTCATGCATGGCCCAAAAGAATTCATCAAGTGGCATTTTTGTGAACAGGGGACCTGCCAAAGGCCAAGATCCAACATTCTAAGCTCTTGGAGTAGCTCATACTCACAAGGATGACTCTAAGGACCAAAATTAACCCAAAATACTCCTTAAACTAGATCTAACACCTAGAGTCATCAAGATAGAAACTTTATACCTCAAAAAGGTAGATCAAGATGCAACAAGCTTGGATCCAAAGGCTTCAAGCAATCCCACACTTCTCCAAGAAGTTCCTTCTTCTTCTATGAACACCTAAAAGCATGAAATACCACCAAATGGGGGCTAGGGTTTCGTTTCTAGGGTTTAGAGGGATGGAGGCTGCAGATAATAGGGTTTGGCGGTCAGTTAATGTCTTACTGGAGTATGCCATGCGTAATTCTGGTACGCCCAACGTACTCCAAAGAACACCCGCGATGCATCTGCTTAGTACGCCCAACGTACACCTATATACGCCCCGCATACTAGATTTAACACTAGTACGTCCAGCGTACACTTACGTAGTTTATATCTACAAATATGTTGGGTAGAACAATGGGTAGATGAAATACATGATGTGCGTTAAAATGATGAGAGGCCTCGATGTTTATGATGTTTAAGATGATCCAGTCGTCTAGCGGAGTATAGATGACGACCACAGACTTTTCTAGGCAATCCAGTGGAACGCTAGCAGGCTCGCAACATGTAGGTGTTTTTGAAGATGTACTCCATCCCCCCCATGGTTGCCTTACGGACACATATGGCTGAGGAATCCCCTTCGCAGTAGTGCCCATCCCGATAAAATTCCTTAGGATAGGTCCCTTATAATAGATGCTTTAGGGACGTAAAGTGAGGATAACGGGAACGGGTAATCGGGTTAGCAATTTGATGAAAATAAATAATGAACTTATTATTGTGGGTTGAAAACCCTATATGCTCACCAGGCTCCCCAGCCTGACCCACTCAGTTTTCTTGTATTACAAGTAGTGGCAAAAGCATAGTTGGATGACTTGACGAGAGATTATGGATTTAAAACCAAATTGTGTTTTGTGGCCTAAGATGTTTATTTCTTTTTGGTTTATGCTTATGGTCTGTATCGATGATTGACATCCCGAGTTTTTGTACTGTAATGAAAATACATTTCTTTAAGAAATGCTTTGACAAAATTCATATCATATTTTGTTTTGGGAACAAATTCCGCAATACTTTTCTTAAGAAGTTACTCTGATTTTTATTAAATATCATAAACAAAATCGTTCTTTTTTGGTCGTAAAAATAGGGATGTTACAGTTGGTATCAGAGCATTAGTTTAAGCGAACTAGGAATTTGTAGGATTTCTAGACTTAAACTTAGAATGCTAAGCGATGATCGTGAGATGAGTGTCTTCCATATTTTAGACACGAGCACTAGTTTATTTTAGGAAAGATGCCTAAAATGCTTTTATGTGTTAAATGCTTTATGCTTTCCTTATGTGCTATTATTTGTTCGGATCTATGGTTTGTTGCCGACCGGATCTGGAAACCTTATGTGTTTAGGATTCTAAGCGTACGAGTACGATATTAGAACTAGCATGTAACGTTTCGAAGTGATAAGGGGACATTAAACGTCTATCGTGAATAAAGATCTAAATCCACCTAATTTGGTGTATAGATCGAAATGGAAAAGAATCGAAGTGGAGCTGGAAATGCAAATGAAAACAGGAATCAGCGGCCTCGTCCCGAAGTGATTGAGCAGGTGCCGATAGTCGAAGTTGCACCTGAGCCAGTCACAATGGCTGGAGTTCAAGCCATGATTCGGGCTATGATGGCGGAACAGAGGGAAGAAATGAGACAACTGTTGCTGAATAACAGAAGTGAACCTTCAATGCATGTTGAACAACCAGAGCGAAGTAACGGAGAGTCTAAAGAAGGGAATAACAGCCGCACTGTCAGTCAGGTGGAACCCCCGGTGATTAGGAGAAACAACCATGATGAAGGAGATGAGAGGAACGAATGCAAGTATAAGGACTTCACAACCTGTAAGCCATCAACTTTCATGGGGAAGGAGGATCCAATTGGAGTCATGGACTGGATATCGGAGATGGAATTGGCTTTCATAACATGTGGTTGCAAAGGCAAGCTACAGACCACATTTGCAGTGCGTCAGTTCAGAGGTGGCGCTGTTCGCTGGTGGAACACCATGGGGAAGACCCTAAGCCCCAATGAACCACTGCAGCTGACTTGGGCAGAATTTTTGGTACACTTCAAGCGCAAGTACTGCTCAGCCCAAAATATGCTTGATCTAGAGAACCAGTTCCTGACATTGAAAAAGGGAAACATGTCCATTGATGAATACACCAATGCATTCACTGATAAAATGGAGTTTGCTTTGCGCATCGTTCCAGACGAGCTGACGAAAGTTGACAAGTATGCAAAGGGAATTCCATGGGAGTACGTTGTGCCAGTCCGCCAGGCACCTACTCTGGAGGCAGCTATCTGGACCGCCAAGTCTGTTGAGGAAATGATCAAGGGGAGAGCCGCCAGCAAGGTTGAGGTTAGCGAAAAGAGGAAGTTTGAGGGGTCGTCAAAATCTAACAAAAGGTCAAGTCTAGTTCAAAGAAATTTGGAGGAGGAGGAAACGAAGCAAAGTGGTGCGAAAAGTGTAAAAAGAAACACTCAAGGAAACGTAGCGAGGATGTGACTTGCTACAAATGTGGAAGGACAGGGCATTACGCCAACGAGTGCACATCCAACAAGAAGGTGTGCTATGGATGTAATGAGGAAGGGCACATCGCTAAGGATTTCCCGAAGAAGAAGGAGGCGGCAAGGCCCAATGTCCCACCAAAGCCAAAAGCCAGAGCTTTCCAGATGACCCTGGAAGCCGCGAAGGAAGCAGCGGACGTCGCTTCAGGTACCTTTCTTGTAAATGGATTGCCTGCCAATATATTGTTTGATTATGGAGCGAATTACTCCTTTATATCACATAAATTTGGTGGAAGACTAGCATTGCCTATAGAAAAACTTGATGATGCCCTAGTTGTAGAAGTTGCCAGTGGCAAATTCATACTTGTTAGCAATTGCATTAGGAATATCGTCATCGACTTAAACGGAAACGAATTCCATGAGGAGCTGTTACCTATTGAGCTGAATGGTTTCGATATCGTACTAGGAATGGATTGGCTTAGCGCCAATGATGCCGAGATACTGTGCAAGAAGAAGATAGTAAGAGTGAACCCGCCTGGGAAAGAGTAGTTTGTGGTCTACGGGGACAAACATAGAGTGAATTCTGGAATCATTTCCTTAATGAAAGGCAGGAAATGTTTGTCCAAAGGATGCACATCATACTTGGCATTTGTGATCGATGCTAATAAAGAGAAGAAGGAGATGCAAAATATACCAGTGGTGTGTGACTATCCGGAAGTCTTTCCCGAAGATCTTCCTGGATTGCCCCCTGATAGACAAGTGGAGTTTCGAATAGACTTGTTACCAGGAACAACACCAATAGCAAAAGCACCATACCGATTAGCACCGACGGAGATGAAGGAGCTTATGATGCAACTTCAGGAGTTATTGGACAACGGTTTCATTAGACCTAGTTCATCACCCTGGGGAGCTCCGGTGTTATTCGTGAAAAAGAAAGATGGAAGCATGAGGATGTGCATAGATTACAGAGAGCTGAACAAGGCAACAGTGAAGAACAAGTACCCATTGCCGAGGATTGATGACCTTTTCGATCAGCTGCAAGGTTCGAGTTATTTCTCCAAGATCGATCTTAGGTCAGGATATCATCAGCTGAAGGTGCGAGAACAAGATATTGAAAAAACCGCGTTCAGAACAAGATATGGGCACTATGAATTCTTGGTTATGTCGTTTGGACTAACCAATTCTCCAGCAGCATTCATGGATTTGATGAACAGGGTTTGTAAACCGTTCCTCGATAAATCCGTGATAGTGTTCATAGATGACATTCTAGTTTACTCTAAAAGCGAGCAGGAGCATGGCAAGCATCTACGAGAGGTGCTAGAAGTTTTGAAGAAGGAGAAATTGTACGCAAAGTTCTCCAAGTGTGATTTTTGGATTCGAGAAGTCCAATTCTTGGGTTATGTGGTTAACCAAGAAGGGATAATGGTTGACCCAGCAAAGATCGAAGTTGTGATGAAGTGGGAACGACCGAAAAGTCCCACAGAGATTCGAAGCTTTCTGGGATTAGCCGGATATTACCGAAGATTTATCCAAGGATTTTCTTCGATAGCTGCTCCATTGACAGCTTTGACCCATAAAGGAGCCACTTATATTTGGAGTGAGAAGCATGAAGAAGCATTCGAGAAGTTAAAGAAGAAGTTGTGTGAAGCACCGATTCTTTCTCTGCCCGATGGAGTTGAAGACTTTGCAGTTTATAGCGATGCATCTGGAATTGGGTTAGGTTGCGTTCTGACCCAAAGGGATAGGGTGATAGCATATGCATCGAGGCAATTGAAAGAACACGAAAAGAACTACCCCACTCATGATCTGGAGTTGGCAGCGGTGGTATTTGCACTAAAGATATGGAGACATTATCTTTACGGCACGAGGTGCAAGCTTTTCACTGATCATAAGAGTCTTCAGTATCTCTTTGATCAAAAAGAGTTGAATATGAGGCAACGACGCTGGCTAGAGTTGCTTAAGGATTACGATTACGAGATACTTTACCACCCTGGTAAAGCAAATGTCGTAGCTGATGCTTTGAGCCGAAAAATGAGCCTTGAAAGAAAAAGGCCAAGAGCGTTGAGAATAGAAGTTGTCTCGAATATTGTGGAAAGTATCAAGAAAGCTCAGGAAGAAGCTTCAGAGAAAAATGACCGAAAGGAGGAAAGTTTGGGCAAAACGTTAGTGTTCTGTACAAACAGTCAAGGATTAAAGGTATTCCAAGATAGGATTTGGGTACCTAAAACGGGAGGAATGAGAGATCTTCTGATGGAAGAAGCTCACAAGACCATGTACTCGATTTATCTCGGCAGCACAAAAATGTATAGGGATCTGAAACCCTATTACTGGTGGCCGACGATGAAGCTCGATGTTGCGAAGTATCTGGGAGAGTGTGTAACTTGTGCGAGGATTAAGGCACAACATCAGAAACCATATGGGAGTTTAGAACCTTTACCTGTTCCCATGGGTAAATGGGAAGACATTACTATGGATTTTGTCACTAAACTGCCCAGAACGAAGGACGGTCACGACATGATTTGGGTAGTCGTTGATCGGTTCACTAAGAGTGCACACTTCATAGCAGCTAATGAAAGATGGACGATGGATAAGCTCGCAAATGATTATGTGAAGGAGGTGGTAAGACTTCACGGTGTTCCTTTAACGATTGTATCAGATCGTGATAGTCGTTTCACATCAAGGTTTTGGAAGAGTCTACAAGAGGAATTGGGTACGAAATTGTGTTTAAGTACAGCTTATCATCCGCAAACCGATGGTCAGAGCGAAAGAACGATTCAAACGTTGGAGGATATGCTAAGAGCGTGTACCCTAGAGTTCCAAGGTAACTGGGATGAACACTTACCTCTGGTAGAGTTTTCCTACAACAATAGTTACCATTCGAGTATTAAGATGGCACCTTATCAAGCCTTGTACGGACAGAAGTGTCGTACGCCGTCTTGTTGGCTTGAAGCTGGAGAAAAGCAGTTTATGGGCCCCGAGATAGTCCATCAGATTGCTGAGAAGTTAAAGGTGATTAGGGAAAGGATGTTAGCAGCTTAGGATCGTCAGAAGAGCTATGCTGACACGAAAAGACGACCGGTGACCTTCGAAGTTGGGGATTTGGTTCTGCTTAAGGTCTCACCATGGAAGGGACTTATAAGATTTGGGAAACGAGGAAAGTTGAGTCCAAGGTTTATTGGACCGTTCAAAGTTCTTCAGAAGATTGGGAACCAAGCCTACAAGTTGGAATTGCCCGAAGAGCTAGATGGCATTCATAACACCTTCCATGTGTGTTATTTGAGGAAATTCACGGGAGAAGTTCCTGACATAATTCTAATCTCAGAGTTAAGAATGGATGATAATAAGAGGCTGATCGAAGAGCCCGAGGCAATTGTTGACCGTAAGACTAAAAAGTTACGACGTAAGATGGTCGACTTAGTGCTAGTCCGATGGAAACATTCGAATGGGCCGAATCTCACTTGGGAAACAGAAAGTGACATGATGGGTCGCTGCCCACATCTGTTTGCTGATGCATGATTCCAGGACGGAATCATCCTAAGGGGGAGAGAATTGTAACGCCCGGGTTTCGGGGCTAAGCATTTTTAGACGATGTAATAGTCTAGGTCAGCTATTGTAACTCTTTTTGAATTAATAAAGATGAATTATTTGAGTATTATGTGAATTATGTGCATTTATGTGCTTATTACTTATTTATAAATGTACAATAAATAAAGGATAAAAATAAGCGTCAAAATTAAAGTGTGAGATAAACCCGATATCTTTACATAAAGTTGTAGTGGTCGAAACAAGGATTCCGGGGATATAAACAACGCCGAAATCCGAGTTATAACAAAGAAGTTATGACCCGTCGAAGTTTCGCGACGGAACCGGCACGGCACCGGGAAGCGTAAATAGTGAATTTACAATAGAAAACTTTTTGGCCTTAGTAATCTAAACGAAAGTCGTAGAATATGTTAAACCGAGAACATCCATAAAAAGAACGCCCAAATCTGACTTCGTATGAGGAAGTTATGAATTTTCTAAGATTCGGCACAGCAGTGCACGGCCCGAAACTCGAATTTTAGTTCAAGCGGTTTTTGGCCTACGCGACCTAAATGAGAGTTGAAGATATCATTAATAGGAACTCAACGGTAAAAAGACAGACGAAAACGGAGTCCGTATGTAGAAGTTATGAATTTTACGTAGTCATTTAACAGTATAATCTTCTCCTACTGTTAAATTTAAGATCGGTCGAGAATTAGCCGATGGAGTCTAAATGAAAGTTGTAGATCTTGTTTTTACCTACGCGTGAAAAAAAAGAACGCCGAAAACAGAGCTCGTATGCGAAAGTTATGAATTTTTGAAAATCGGCTAATTTCCACATTGTATGCGATGCCACGTGTCAGCACCAGGGGAAACCTTGGAGCCTACGCAACACCACGACGTGGAGAAAGTCACCACGACGTGGTGTCGCTCCAGGAGCACTATAAATAGAGGCTCGGGGCTGCCTCATTCCTCACACCTTTCCCCACTTCTTTCTCTCTCTAAACTCTATCTCTAACCCCCCAAAAAGCCTAGGAAAACCTCCTAGCATTAGACGAAAGCCTCGGAGAGCCCAGAGGCTCCAAGAAAAAGAGTTTTTCGGTTTGAAACTCTGCCCGCTCGGAGCCCGGTTTTCAAGCAAACTTCTCGGTTTCGTCAAAGAAGATTATTTTTAGAAGCGAGGTGTTGTCAGAATCACTCCGTATCAGGTGAGTGTATAGTCACTTTCATCTTACACGTAGATATGAAGTATTTTATGTGCTATGTGTATAGGTATATGTTAGCTATTTACTTGAGATGTTGTTGAATGAAAGATCTATGCTTCTTTCTTTCAGATCTGAAACTTTTACCTTCAGATCTACACTTTATCTTTCAGATCTAAGACTTTTCTTTTAGATCTGAGACCTTTTCTTTCAGATCTACACTTTATCACCTCAGATCTAAGCTTTTTTCTTCAGATCTAAACTGTGTACTTTGAGATCTATGTTAGATGAAAGATCTGAACTTCTTTCCTTCGGATCTGAACTTTTTTTTCAGATCTAGACCGTATATATATTTTATGCTTTGAAAGTCAAGCTGGATGAAAGATGTAAACATTATTTTTCAGATCTAGACTGTATAAATATTTTATGCTTTAAAAGTATGTTGGATGAAAGATGTAAGCTTTGTTTTACAGATCTAGACCATGTATGTAGTTTATATCTACAAATATGTTGGGTAGAACAATGGGTAGATGAAATAGATGATGTGCGTTAAAATGATGAGAGGCCTCGATGTTTACGATGTTTAAGATGATCCAGTCGTCTAGCAGAGTATAGATGACGACCACGGACTTTTCTAGGCAGTCCAGTGGAACGCTAGCAGGCTCGCAACCTGTAGGTGTTTTTGAAGATGTACTCCATCCCCCCCATGGTTGCCTTACGGACACATATGGCTGAGGAATCCCCTTAGCAGTAGTGCCCATCCCGATGAAATTCCTTAGGATAGGTCCCTTATAATAGATGCTTTAGGGACGTAAAGTGAGGATAACAGGAACGGGTAATCGGGTTAGCAATTTGATGAAAATAAATAATGAACTTATTATTGTGGGTTGAAAACCCTATATGCTCACCAGGCTCCCCAGCCTGACCCACTCAGTTTTCTTGTATTACAGGTAGTGGCAAAAGCATAGTTGGATGACTTGACGAGAGATTATGGATTTAAGACCAGATTGTGTTTTGTGGCCTAAGATGTTTATTTCTTTTTGGTTTATGCTGATGGTCTGTATCGATGATTAACATCTCGAGTTTTTGTAATGTAATGAAAATACATTTCTTTAAGAAATGCTTTGACAAAATTCATATCATATTTTGTTTTGGGAACAAATTCTGCAATACTTTTTTTAAGAAGTTACTCTGATTTTTATTAAAAAGCATAAACAAAATCGGTCTTTTCTGCCCGTAAAAATGGGATGTCACAACATCCCCATTATTTTGGTTCATTATCTTTGTCTATGATGAGAACGAAATCAAGAGATTGAATCATTGTGAACTTCTTAAGGAACAGGGAAAATGTCATATTAGCCCAACGAACTTGTCAGGCTTATTTTAAAAGGTCACCCATCTATTTTTATACAAAAAGGGAATGAAGTTGTAACGTCCCAAAATTTTGAGGTAAAATTTTCATTTTTAATTCAACCGAAATATAAATTATCTTTAAGTCAACATTCAATATCATTTTTCTAAATATTTAAAAGTACTTTATAAGAAAACAGTTATCGGATTACAATCCCAAAATCATCATAATGCGGAAACATGGGTGGATGCACTTCAATCAAGTCGGGCCCTTCCCTTTCGAACCGGAAGTACCTGAAACCATACCCATAAAAACCGTAAGCACAAAGCTTAGTGAATTCCCTAAAATACCCCATACCATACATAATAATCACATATTGGGCCCCCACCCTTCATCGGGCCTCGCCCGACATCGAGCCCCGCTCGATACACAGATCTTCCAGTCATCAAGCCCCGCCCGCTACACATATAAACATATGAACATATAATCATACGAACACATGCGATAATCACAAAGACAAGAGCATACAATACAGTCATCGAGCACCGCCCGGCATCGGGCCTTACCCGATAAGCATTCCATCACATAACACATGAAAGAATCACGCAGACATTTAGCATCCTAACATAATAAACCATGGGCATGAATTGGTACCTTCGACCAGCTATACACGGTGAGGAAACTCACCTCGATCCGCTGATAATCAAATGATTGTTCGGGCGGCTAAACGGGATAACCTCGCGCCAACTAACAATAAATACAAAACTTAATCAATAATTATCCAGAAACCCAAAACCTAAGGCCCACTCCATAAACCAACTTCTTAAAGGGTAAAAGTCCATTTAACCCTTTTCTTACTTGGCCCAAAACCAAGGCCCAACCCAATTGCACAAAAAGCCCAAAATGGCAACCCAAAGCCCAATATGGCCCGAATTCCTAATTGGGCCCAAAAACTATCATAGGACCAATTCTAAGAAGACTCATAGACAAACCATGGCCGAAAATCAGAAGTCCAATGGCCCAACAAGGCCCAAACCTTGAAAGGCCAAAAATGACCATTCGGGGGAGTACGCCCTGCGTACCAGAGACGTATGCCCCGCTTACTCAGCAATGAAGCACAAGGTACAAGAGATTGATGCACAAAACACCCATTACGCCGAGCGTACTCCTACGTACGCCCAACGTACCCATCAGAGACCAAAAATCCATATTAAGCTCTTAATGGTTAATACAATGACTTCCAAACTCAGATATGACCCTAATGAGATGTCTTAACACGTAAAGTTGGCAACTTTACTCCTTTGCATGGCTTAATGGGACCAAAACCTTAATAAAATCCATAGAAAACACCCAAATTCATGCATGGCCCAAAAGAATTCATCAAGTGGCATTTTTATGAACAGGGGACCTGCCAAGGGCCAAGATCCAACATTCTAAGCTCTTGGAGTAGCTCATACTCACAAGGATGACTCTAAGGACCAAAATTAACCCAAAATACTCCTTAAACTAGATCTAACACCTAGAGTCATCAAGATAGAAACTTTATACCTCAAAAAGGTAGATCAAGATGCAACAAGCCTGGATCCAAAGGCTTCAAGCAATCCCACACTTCTCCAAGAAGTTCCTTCTTCTTCTATGAACACCTAAAAGCATGAAATACCACCAAATGGGGGCTAGGGTTTCGTTTCTAGGGTTTAGAGGGATGGAGGATGCAGATAATAGGGTTTGGCGGTCAGTTAATGTCTTACTGGAGTATGCCATGCGTAATTCTGGTACGCCCAGCGTACTCCAAAGAACACCCACGATGCATCTGCTTAGTACGCCCAACGTACACCTATATACGCCCCGCATACTAGACTTAACACTAGTACGTCCAACGTACACTTATGTAGTTTATATCTACAAATATGTTGGGTAGAACAATGGGTAGATGAAATAGATGATGTGCGTTAAAATGATGAGAGGCCTCGATGTTTATGATGTTTAAGATGATCCAGGCGTCTAGCGGAGTATAGATGATGAGCACAGACTTTTCTAGGCAGTCCAGTGGAACGCTAGCAGGCTCGCAACATGTAGGTGTTTTTGAAGATGTACTCCATCCCCCCCATGGTTGCCTTACGGACACATATGGCTGAGGAATCCCCTTAGCAGTAGTGCCCATCCCGATGAAATTCCTTAGGATAGGTCCCTTATAATAGATGCTTTAGGGACGTAAAGTGAGGATAACGGGAACGGGTAACCGGGTTAGCAATTTGATGAAAATAAATAATGAACTTGTTATTGTGGGTTGAAAACCCTATATGCTCACCAGACTCCCCAGCCTGACCCACTCAGTTTTCTTGTATTACAGGTAGTGGCAAAAGCATAGTTGGATGACTTGACGAGAGATTATGGATTTAAGACCAGATTGTGTTTTGTGGCCTAAGATGTTTATTTCTTTTTGGTTTATGCTTATGGTCTGTATCGATGATTGATATCCCGAGTTTTTGTAATGTAATGAAAATACATTTCTTTAAGAAATGCTTTGACAAAATTCATATCATATTTTGTTTTGGGAACAAATTCCGCAATACTTTTCTTAAGAAGTTACTCTGATTTTTATTAAAAAGCATAAACAAAATCGGTCTTTTTTGGCCGTAAAAATGGGGATGTCACAGTTGGTATCAGAGCATTAGTTTAAGCGAACTAGGAATTTGTAGGATTTCTAGACTTAAACTTAGAATGCTAAGCGACGATCGTGAGATGAGTGTCTTCCATATTTTAGACACGAGCACTAGTTTATTTTAGGAAAGATGCCTAAAATGCTTTTATGTGCTAAATGTTTTATGCTTTCCTTATGTGCTATTATTTGTTCGGATCTATGGTTTGTTGCCGACCGGATCTGGAAACCTTATGTGTTTAGGATTTTAAGTGTACGAGTACGATATTAGAACTAGCATGTAACGTTTCGAAGTGATTAGGGGACATTAAACGTCTATCGTGAATAAAGATCTAAATCCACCTAATTTGGTGTATAGATCGAAATGGCAAAGACTCGAAGTGGAGCTGGAAACGCAAAGGAAAACAGGAATCAGCGGCCTCGTCCCGAAGTGATTGAGCAGGTGCCGATAGTCGAAGTTGCACGTGAGCCAGTCACAATGGCTGGAGTTCAAGCCATGATTCGGGCTATGATGGCGGAACAGAGGGAAGAAATGAGACAACCGTTGCTGAATAACAGAAGTGAACCTTCAATGCATGTTGAACAACCAGAGCGAAGTAACGGAGAGTCTGAAGAAGGGAATAACAGCCGCACTGTCAGTCAGGTGGAACCCCGGTGATTAGGAGGAACAACGATTCGGAATAGGGCGTTACAGAAGTACGGATCTTAATGTTTAAAACGTCCTTAGTTAACAAGGTATCGGGTTATCCGGTACCTTGTGTGCCATGTAAGAACTTAATGGTCCAGGTTATTTGATAAAAATTCCACGTTTACTCAATTAAAATCGATAGGCTTTAAATTAGAGTGCCCCGCTTCCGTTTTCACTCTCTTCATAATGAATCAAAAAAGCATTCTCCCACCAAAGATTCTCTCGATGGCAATATTCATTGCAATCAAAGTTCATTTCCAAGGTGTGTTAATCAACAAACCTTTTGTTACTCTGATGGTATTCATCACGTGCTCGGGAATATTTACTTTGATGGTATGTCGCATAAGGAATTTGTTGGTTTTCTTGAACGATTCACACAAGAGAAGTGTGAAAAGCTTTATTATTGTATGTCGGATTTAGAAATCCCAAAGGGTTTAGCATTGATTTCTAATGAAGTTGAATACCAACAGTTTATAGAGATTGGTTATCAAGGTGGAGTAAACGTGCCTGTATACATGGACCATTTTGGTACTAATCTATTAGTATTCTCTAATGGAGTAAGTAAGGAAAATGAAATTGAGGAAAATTGTTCTGTTATGTCAAACATGTCAATGGAAATGGAAGATGGTGTTGACCTAACTTAGTTCATGAGTCCACAGAAGAGAAACATGGAAGGAATAGCCTATGATGGAGTAAGTCGGGAAAATGGAAATGGGGATGCCATAGAAGTTGAAGTCCCAGAAGATGATAATGTCCGAGATGTGAAAGGTACAGTTAGGTTCAATGAAGAAATACCTCGGAAGAAGCTGTTGCCACTTCTAGGTTTGAGGTTTACCAATCCTAAACAATTGAAATTCTTTCTTTGTAATTATGTTGTAGCCAATGGGTACCATTTGTACTTTGAAAAAATAACAGTAAAAGATTATTGGTTAAGTGTTGTAATGGTGTATGCACATTTAGGCTATGGGCTTCATGGATAAGTGAAGAGCATTCATTCCAAATCAAGTCCCTTATTAATGATCATTATTATGCTAGGAATTTTAAATTACGGTCAATTGTTAATTATAGATGGATTGGTAGTCATTTCACCAGGGAAGTTCTTAAGAATGAGAAACTCAATGTTATGATGCTAAAAGAAGAAGTAAAAACTAAATGTGGCATATAGGTGATTATGAGACAATGTAGGAGAGCCAGGAAACATATAGTGTCTCTTGTTGAAGGTACCATAATAAAAAATACTGCAAAGTTATGGTCCTATGGTGAGGAGATAATAGGTCTAATCTAGGGTCAACAGTTAAGTTGTCTGTAAACTCTATGCCAGATGGGAAAACCTATTTTAGTAGGATATATATATATATATATATATATATATATATATATATATATATATATATATATATATATATATATATATATATATATATATATATATATAGTCCGGATCCGGTAGGAACCCAAAAATTGGTAGGAACCGCAAGGACTATTCTCTACCAATCATTTCGTCAAGGCACAAACGTCAAACCATTTACTTGAAGATAGTTGGGTTTTTTTTAAACTAAATATCGGTTTGAGTTTTTTAATGTTTAATAATTATAAAACTTTAAATAAGAAGAATATTAAGGATCACAATATTTTCATTCGTACTTTTTTTAATCATATTATTTTTGGATCATAAAGTTTTGAATCATAATTATATTATGCATCATACATTTTTGGATCATATTAAGTTGGATCATTTTAATTTGGATCACAATTTATTGAATTAAATAAAGTTTTTATTCAATACAATATTTTGATCATTATAATTTTTGAATCATAAAAAATATAATAATTAGAGATCATTAAATATTTGAATCAAAATAACATTAGATCATAACAAGTTAAGGATCATAAACATATTCAATCATAATATTTTTGAATCATAATTATTTTGAATCATCTCTATTTGCATCATATTATATTTAACATTTTTTTAAAAAACTTATAATCTTTTAAAATCAAGTTTCGTGCCTAAAACACCTTATTTTTAATTTTTTTTACAAAGTCATTAAAATAGTGAGTAGAAGTATTCCTTCAATTTTTATAATTTTTGGAGCATTTTTTTTCTAGGTTTTTTTATAAGAATAAAAAATAAAAAAAATATATTTTTTTTTCAAATTTTCATGATTGTGCTCATTTTATAGAGAATTAAATTTTAAGAACTTTGGTTTTTTCAGATTTTTTTTTTCAAAGAAAAAAAAAGTTATGGCCGAAAAACTAAGCAGGTGGAAAAAAAAAACTCATCAGACAATAAGAGCTGGATAATTATCATGTTGGGGGGTGGGGGCACGTGTCACTATCTGGAGAAATAACATGGCCGGATTTTCTTTTTTTTTTCTTTTTTCTTTTAATCTTTTTGCTTTTGTCACTTTTACCCTCAAAACAATTAACCAAACCCCGGAAATTATCAAAATCTCGCAATTAATTACGAAAATGTCATATCATCTCGCGAGATTTTGACGATAAATAAAATCAAATCCTGGCCATTTATTTTTTCAATCTTAAGGCCAAAAATTGTCCTCGTGGTTCCTACCATTTTTTGAGTTCCTACCTGATCCTACTGTCCCCAAATGATGTTTCTTATTTCGATACCACTTTCCACATTTCCTTGGTACATATCTTTCTTGATATAACTTTATTGCATATAGTACCGAATTTACTAGCTTTAGCTCATGACTTTTATAGGAGATTTTTGGATACATGTTATTGCTCCTCCCCAAAGGCCATTAAAAGAAGTCCATGACATAACGACCCTAGTTTTCTATCGTATAATTATCTAGGGATTATCAGAGTTATCTTTAAAAATTTGTGGAATTCCATTAACTCATAAAAATAAAACATATTACATACTGGGGTTAATTTAGGGTTTATAATAAAACCAATCTATAATTGAATAACAAGGAAAATACAAGGAAATAGAACTATTCTTATAGTCTAGTCCTTGTGCTCTTGTCTTCTCATGTACCACGACTGCTATTAGAACCTGCAAAACATGAAAATCTACATACATCAGACCTGTGGTCTGATGAGTTTTATTCTATATTTTTTTCATGTTAATCTACTCTTCTTCTAACTTTTTCTTTCTTTACACACTCTAACTTTCTTTTCTTTTCTTTCTCATACTTTTCAATCTAATCTCTTCTTCTCATACTATATATTCTTACTCATTATGTCTATCTCTTATATGCTTTTCTCATGCCTTCTCATCTCCTCTATCTCATACTCTACCTTCTATCTTCTATAATCTTTTCTCCTTATCTCGTACTTACTCTTATCCTTTTCTCAGGCTCATCCCATACTCTAGACAAACTATATATTCTCTTTCTTTATCTCTCTCATACTCTTCCTTCTGCATCTCTTTTCTTTTTCTCGTACTCCTATTTCATCTCATACTCTCTCTGTTCTTCTCATACTCTATGTGTGATCTTCTCATATTCTTACTCTTATCTTCACACAACTCTTGATCTCAGCATGGGTATCTTATACTCTACTCACACTTCATATATTTATTCTCAACTTCTCATCCAGACCTAACGATCCAATCTCATATGATAGACTCGTCTACCATCTAATGGAAACAACATCCCACTAATAATATTAGATACACTCATCTAGGCTTACTCCATTCTCTTTTAATCCCTCATGGATTGCTTACTCTTAATCCCTCATGGATTACATCTAAGTTCTTTCAAAGAACTCTATTATCTTGTTCCACACATGGAACCTTTCCTTTACCTCTTCTAGCCACCACAATCTCATTCCTGTAGGATTTGTCTATCTACATTCCCAAATGAATCATAATCTTATTCCTGAAGAAAATCATCATTCTACTCTTCTTAAATTCTCCTTTACACATGTTATTGTCTCACCATAGCCTTACATAGTACTTTTCAGATGGACATTCTATCTCTTTATCCCATCAAGAGATCTTTTACTACTTATCTAGTACTTAACTCATTAAGTAGTTAACTCTATCTCCATCTCATCTACATAAGTATTCTATAGAATGCCATTTACAACTACACATACATACATACATACTCATTTATATGATTATAATGCATATAATCATATTTTATCTCTTTCTACCGTCTCTTAGGTATTTAGAAAATACCGTGATCATCTAACCATACATACTCTAAGTATACGTACATGCTCAAATACATGATTTTAAACGTATAACTAGAGTCTATATCCATCTAATAACTTGAGGGAATTCACTTAGTGCCTCAAGACCCAACATACATGCACATAATATATATATATATATATATATATATATATATATATATATATATATATATAATAAAACATATAATCATTATTGAGAGAGGGGGAGATAGGAAGTGTGAGAATTATAACTCACCTTGTTAGTTAGTGATGATTAACTACCATTGGCTTTATTCTTTAATTGGTGCATCTTGATCCATCTTCTTTGCTCGAGGCGTATTCATACACATAATCAAGTTGCATAAAACTTATCTTAGCCTATTAAGAGCTTAATGATTCTCTTGGTCAAAAAATGACCACTTAATGGATCATAATTCTATCTTCTAAATTTCTACTTCTTAAGTTATTCCAACTAATGAATTAAGCATCCTATACTACCTAATTCACTACAATCTAATCTATAATGCATTCATTCACTAATGTCACCAGTTAGGGTTTCATACCTTAACTCTCAATGGATTGATTTCACCATGAACATCACTTCCACGGCTTGATTAAAGCTTCTAGATACCGTTAATAACATTATAATCAAGCTATAGATTGATCAATTCAACCATTCTAACCAAACATCACATTTACCATTAAAGCTTAAAGCTTAAGAAAATGGAGAATTCATTAAATTAGGAGTGTAAGTATATTAAACCCTTGTTAGGATCCATCTACAGCTCAATCTATCTCTTTCTCAACCTCAAAATCGCCTCTTATATGCTTTCCCCGACTATTGTAACGCCCGTAGATCCGGGCTAGTCGATTTAGAGATAATAGGGGTCGAAAACGACTTTTCGACAAAAGATTATTTAGAATAAATAATCTTAACCAAGTTGTAGAATATGTCTCAAGGTTTCCGTACATATAAAGAACACCTAAATCCTAGTTATAACGAAGAAGTTATGACCCGTCGAAGTTTTACGGCAAAACCGGCACGGCACCGGGAAGCGTAAATAGTGAATTTACGATAGAGCGATATTTTGCCTTAGCGATCTAAACGAAAGTCATAGAATACGTTAAACCGAGAGCGTCCATAAAAAGAACGCCCAAATCTGACTTCGTATGAGGAAGTTATGATTTTTCGAAGTTTCGGCTTAGCGGTGTACAACCCGAAATTCGAATATTAGAACGAGCGGTTTTTAGCCGACACAACCTAAACGAGAATCGAAGATCTCGTTATTTGTAGTGTAATGATAAAAAGATAGACGAAAACGGACGTCGGATGAAGAAGTTATGAATTTTTAACGGACCAATCCTGTCCCGGCCTGTTAAAAATATAACATTTAAAATCGAGTCAAAATTAGCCGACGGAGTCTAAACAAAAGTTGTAGAGTACATTCCCGCCTACGCGTGGATATAAAGAATGTCGAAAACGAAGCTCGTATGCGAAAGATATGATTTTTAGAAGTCGGAGTGTAAAATTGCGAAATCTGCGAGAAGTTGATGACGTGGCCGCATCTGAGCCGTTGCTTGCTGACCAAGGCTTCGATTCGGATCACGCCACGTAGCCTCGCATTACGCCCCGCATACCTTCGGCCTTATCCTTCCGACGAGTGCGAGACAGCTGGATCCGAGGTGGCACCCTATCCGAACTTACACCCCGCGTAGCCAAGGATTACGCCCAGCGTAGTCCGATGCCTCGCGGGCTATAAAAGGGTGCGAACTCTTCCAGATTTTTCACACCTTTCTTCACTCTCTGTCTAAGATCTTTCTCTCTCTAGCTCCCCAAACCACCCCTAAAGTCTAGGTGAACCCCTAGCACCCCAAAGGAAGCCCCGAGGCTCCCGGAGTCCCGAGAAAAAGGGTCTTTCGGTTGGGAAACGCTGCTCCGAGCAAAGCCCGGTTTTCTTTAAAATTCGCTGTAAGTGAGCTACGCCTATGCAATTTTTAATATAACTTTTAAATAATTATAGTAATGTTATTAGGTCCTTAAAATAATTATTTGGGTTATTATTATGAGTTATATTGAGTGTTATTTAACGCTTATATAATAATAATAATATCTAGACTATTAATTAGTCATGGTTAACGTTTAAACTAAACTCTAGTGGTATTTATACTAGGTTTTGTCGAGGGAAATTATTTTAAGAAGTAACGAAGCGCGGTTCGAGTGCAGAGACACCACCTTCCAGGTGAGTGCATAGTTACTTTCATCCTACACATAGATATGAAGTATTTTATATAAATTACGTGCTATGTGTGTATACTGTCTGAATACTTGTTGTCTATGCTGGATGAAACGTTTTATACATGTTTTAAATGATATAAATTGTATATGTATTTTATATCTACAAAATGTGTTGGGTAAAACATGGGTAGATTAGAGGTGAGATAAATGATGAGCAATGAAAGATGAGATAAATGATGAGCGATGAAAGATGAGATGAATGATGAGCGAGGATATATGAGTGATAAAATATGGTGCGAAGCGATGAGCCAAAGCGATGACCTAAGCGATGAGCCAAAGCGATGACCTAAGCGATGAGCCAAACGATGACCCAAGCGATGGCCCCGTCATCTAGCAGAGTATGGATGACAACCACGGACTATTCTAGACAGTCTAGTGGAACACTAGCAGGCTCGCAACCTGTAGGTGTTGTGAACGATGTGTTCACCTGGTGTACTCTAAAAACCCATTGACAGGTATTACGAGTGGACTCTTAAAAACGATGTTGTCAATAAACGAGATAAACCCTGGTGACTATGCAGACTTAGTGCCGATTCCTTAGGATACTCCTTAGGAATGAATGAACGAGGAATAACTGAATCTTAGGGTAGATCCTTAAGAGTAAAGAAGATAATGGGGGATGGGTAATTGGGTTGATTGTTTGATGTTTAACATAATAATTATATTATTGTGGGTTGAAAACCCTATGTACTCACCAGGTTTCCCAACCTGACCCACTCAGTTTATTTATATCACAGGTGTTGATATGAAGTCACATTACACTGAGAGATTAAGAAGATATAAATCACTAGTGATAATGAATGTAAGTTCTGTTTATGCTTATGTTTCTGTATTAACGATGACATCCCAAATGTTTTAAAATGAATAAAAATATTTTTCTTCGGAAATGCTTTGATAACGTATTTATCATGTTTTACTGGGAACAAATTCCGCAACATTTTTATTAAAAGAGGTACTCTGATTTTTATAAAGCATAAACAAAATCGGTCTTTACTGGCCGTGAAAATGGGGATGTCACAGTTGGTATCAGAGCATTAGTTTAAGCGAACTAGGAATTTGTAGGAAATTTCTAGACTTAAACTTAGAATGCTAAGCGATGATTGTGAGATGAGTGTCTGCTATATTTTAGACACGAGCACTAGTTTATTTTATGAAAGATGCCTAAAATGTTTTATGTGCTAAATGTTTTATGTTATAGCTATAAAGATGTCTTATATGCTATTATTTGTTCGGATCTATGGTCTATTGCCGACCGGATCTGGAAATTTTATGTGTTCTGATTTCTAAACGTTTAATTACGATATTAGAACTGGCATATAACTTTTCAGAGAGATAAGGGGATTTATACGTCTATCGTAAATAAAATCTTTCCTATCTTAAAATTCTCGCATCGGTACACCGAACGTCTGCTTGGGTGTACAAAACGTCATGGTGAAGACAGACTAAGAAATATCCGAGGAAGATGACAACCTGAGCCGAAGAATGTGATGGGTCATGCATCGGTCGTTGCGCCTGCACCCGAACCTATCACAATCGCAGAAGTTCAGGAAGTGATGCGAACCATGATAGAATTAGAAAATAGAGGAAATGAAATGGCTTACGATAGTGAATGATACCTATCGGCAGATATCATAAGAGAGGTATCTTGCCTTTAGAATACGTCTGATAAAATAGTAGTACGTCTAGAGAAGTATGGTACATCTGAATGTACACATTTGATTGGCGGGATGATAGAACGATTGGTGTAATTCCTAAAGTTTTCCTATCATCTGGAATTTCCATCACCAACCGAGTTGAAGCAGAATTGATGATTGAAGATACGCATGGAAGAAGTCCTAGTAGAGCCTAGGGAAATTTTTATGATTATTTGGACACACTCGTATGTGTTAAATTGTTTTGTGATTTTAGGACTTGGGGACTGCGAGACAATACTTGGCACGAGTATGAGTAGGTGTGAAAGGTAGTAGATGCATATACTACCGGAAGCACAGGACTCACGCTTGGATCAGGGAAAGTCACAAGGTTACCAAGGAGCTAGCAATTCATTTCATTTTATTCAAGTATGTCGTTACCATCATTTTGGTAATGACTAAGAAGATGATTGTTATTCCGACCCTAGTGGTCATATCAGATTGAGTCCGACTAAGATGAGTATGATACGTGGTTCAGAGAACCAAGTTTGATGTAGCATCCGACTTAAGCCAGAAGATTGAAGATAGTCAAAGTGATTGTGATCGTTGTTAAAGTAAGAAACTTGTAGTTAGAAGTACTACGACGTGACTAAATCACATAAGAACATGAAGATCATGATTGGAAGTCTAACATGAGATAGAGAGCGGATGCAAGATCGGGCACCGCCTGTAGTCAAGGAGTTTAAGAGTTAGATACTCGTTCGAAGAAACATCAAAGTTACGGTTATTACTTAGGATGAAGAGATAATGTATGGAGTCATCATGTGAGCCCTGTTTCGTTGATGATTCCGGGACATAATCATCCTAAGGGGGAGATAATTGTAACGCCCGTAGATCCGGGCTAGTCGATTTAGAGATAATAGGGGTCGAAAACGACTTTTCGACAAAAGATTATTTAGAGTTTACGGTCGTAAACGTGTTTACGGTCGCCGGAGTTTGCGGCCTCGGCTCGGTGAACGGCTTGAAGGACGGCTCGGCTCAGCAGCAGCAAGCTTCGCATCAGCGCTTCAATAAAAAGGGAAACGGATTGGGGGTGCCGGGGATCGAACCCAGGACCTCTGGTTGAGCAACACAGCGTTTTACCAACTCGTCTAGCTGACAACTTGCTTCATTCCTTCGAAATTTAATTCATAAAGTGTCCCTCTCGGTTCCAACTTTCGCATTTTTGTCAATTTCAGCCCAAAATTCAATTTCTTTTCATTTTAAATTCCAATTTCAACCAAAAAATTTTGATTTTAATTTTGGACTTTTAATTTTGACTTTTCCTTAAAATTTTGACTTTGACTTTTAAAGTTAGACCTTTGACTTTAAACTTTGACTTTCTCATTTAACTTTTAAATTTTCAAATTTAGCTTTTCGGTTTGACTTTTAAGTTTGACTTTTCAAGTTTGACTTTTGAGTTTGACTTTTTAAATTTGACTTTTAAGGTTGACTTTTGAGGTTTATAGTCAAAGGGCATTTTTTTTGTTTGACTTTTATGTTTGATTTTGGCTTCTAGTTGTGCTTTTAATGGCTTTTGAGGTCTACGAAGACATGAAAGAGAGTCAGGATATGTTAAGACAAAAATTCAACATGTTCGATTACATTCCTGGAGAAACTCTGGAGGCACAGCTGCATCGATTCACAACTCTTACTACTGATATGAACATATCTGGGATCTTCTTGACTAAATCTGAGATAAACAAAAAGCTGTTGAATGCACTTCCAAAGTCGTGGGATATGAATGTGGCTGTCATCAAGAAGACAAAAGATCTCAATCGTCTTAGTCTTGCTGATATAATTGAAGAAATTGACGCTTTGAATTGTCGAAAAACAATGAGTTCCGCAAACATCCCGGTCAATGAAGTTTCATGTTCTCAATCATGTGAAGTTTCATGTACACTATCTAGTGAAGATACGATTAAATTTCTTCGGGAACAAATTGAGTTATTAAAAAGAGAAGTTGAGGACCTGAGATATGAAGGATATCAACTCAGGAAAGGACAGAAACCTCTGAAGGCTGAATTAGAAACAAAAATAAAGGACTTTAAGAGAATTCAGCAAGACTACAGTGAAAAATGTGAACATTATGATTATATCAAGAGACAGAATGCTGAGTTAATTACTGAGCTTGATACATTAAAAGGGCAATTTGAAACTGCAAATTTTGATTTTAGAAAATTTGATGGATCAAGCGAGGTAGTTGCCAACATGATTGATCACTGCATGCAGTTCAAACGAAACCAACAAAAGGGTTTAGGATACGATAGTGTACCTCCTTCTTATAATCATACATATCAGTATCAACCCTTATCCAAAGATGAGATTTCCAACGAACCATTCATGGTTTACGTCAAGCCATCTGGTTTCGTTTCAGGAGGATTTATTAATGTTGAAAGTACTAACGTTTCTGCTTCCCCTGCAGATCAATCCTTAGATCAGTCAAAGCACAAAGTTGAAGGATCTGTTTCTGATAACAAAACTGAGCCTGAACCTGATGTTTCTGTTTCCAATGAACAACCTTCTGTTTCTGATGTTAAAGTTGATGATACATCTTGTGATGCCTTTGATGCTTTTGCATCGGATCATGTTGAGTTAAATTTTTTTGACATATTTGATTATTTGTTTGAAAATATTGATGTTCCTGTTTCTAGCACATCTACTTCATATGCAGGTAAAGTAGCAGAGGATGAGAACAAAGAGAACACCATTGAACAAAACAACATCTCCTTGAACTCTGAATCTGTTGCTTCGAACTCAGTTGCTTCTGATCAACCTGTTGTTGAGAAGTACATGCCACCAAATCAAGTTAAACAGAATGCATGCTGCAACTGTGCGTGTGGGAAAAGCAAGAAACAAGGCAAAGATACGCCACCAGGGGCAGGAAGAAACAATTTCCCAGTGAAGAAAAAGACTTGCTTTCACTGTGGAACACCTGGACACATTGCCAGACATTGTCCAAATCGCGCATACGTTCCCTACTATGCACAAGGGTGGCAGAACGCGCCAAGAGGGAGATATTCCAAAAGAAACCCCTTAAGGTCACGTTCAGACAATGATGACTGGAATGCGCAGAAGAGCAAGAATCAAACTCCAAAGGCCAAGAATCAAACCTACAAGGCCAAGAATCCGAATCCCAAGGGCAAGAAGGGAATGTCGGCCAAGAAGCCAAATCCAAGAGATGCTCCCGTGAAGCCAAAATCAAAGTCATCTCAACGGCCGACATCAAGTTCAAAATCAACTACCGAGCCACCCATCAGATCGAAAAAGAAATGGGTTAAACCCAACTACAAATGGGTTCCAAAGGCTCACTCTCCCAAATCTTCTAACGATTCTAATATTTCTACATCTTCTGTTTGTGATAAGCAGGACATGTCGTGGGAGAGAGTATTATGCAAGGATGACAAAGGTCAACCCAGTTTTAAAATGGACTGGGTTCCAAAGACCAACTAAATCCCGCTCTGTGTCGGAGCAGCTATGGAGGCATATCATCAGACTTCGGTTTGTTGGTAGTGGCTGTTCCAGGCACATGATAGGGGACATCTCTTAACTGTACAACATTCAGATCTTTGTTTGAGAGTATGTGTTCTTTGCGGGAAAGGAAGAAAGGAAGAGATCACTCATGGGGTTAGTGCTTAATGACATGAAGAATTTTCGGATCTGTTCTGAGATTACGGGTGCAGTTCTCAGACCTTCTGGATGCAAATTCAATCGGTGACTTACGGTTTGAGTTTTCTTCTCTATACTCCTGAGTTTTTCTTAAGCTGATTCACTTTAAAGACTAATTTTGTTTGTTTTAGGATAGTTTAAATTTGTGCATTTACTTCGTTTCTCTCCTATGCACAAATTTAGGGGGAGAAATAAAAACAAAACAAAAAAATTAGAAAGTTTTAAAAATCCAAAAATATTAAAAAAAAATGGTGTTAATGAAATGTGCTTGAGGGAGATGTTTTGGGAAGTGATATAATAATGTGATAACAGGCAATCTGAATCTGTGTAAGGGACTGAATCTGAATTGTCTAGGCTCTGTGTTTGATGCGCTGGTAGGCACGAAAGATTCTAAATGGACTTGACTAGGCAGAGTTGAACTTAAGGAATTCATAGACTTGACAAATCCTGACCTAGATAGATCCATTTAGCCTGAAAATACGACGCCCAGATAGGTTGAGCAGGGAGATATACATGATAATCCACCGGTCACATTAAAGTAATCTGTATCTAGAACCGTGGTTTAACTCTTCCTCGATGTACGGACTTTGTCCTTAATTCCGGTATTGATGGGGTGACTGGGGAATTCCGATAAAGCAGGTCTGTAGGAAATTATTTTCTTGCTTTCTTTCTGTTAGTCATATGTTGCCTCCTCTGTGTGATTGAAATACATCCGACCTGGACTGCAACATATGCAATTCTATTTCTCTGCATCTTCTATCTATGCAATTCTTCCTGTCTGTTAGTCATATGTTGTCTCCTTCGGGTGATTGAAATACATCCGACCTGGTACACAACATATGCACCATTCTACTTCTCAATCCCTCTAAATCTGGTTAGTCATATGTTTCACCCTCTGCGAGATTGGAAGAGATCCGACCTAGGTGTATAGCATATGCATTCTAAATCTGACTTCTCTCATAATAATTGTCTGCTCGCCTAAAGTAAGGAGTACTTTGGAAGTTCCTGATTATTGGGGTATGTCAAGAAGCGGGAAACATGTTCTAGTACATTTAAAATTGAACAATCACTAGGTTGTCTGTAGATCTCGCTGCTCAATTTAGGTGGACAACAATATCTTTGGTCGTCGTCAGCTGAATGGTCCTTAAGGAATATTATCTAGGATCTTAGGATCACATTGTCTTGTCACTTATAGTATGTCCTAATTTTATCATAATCTCTCGTGTTTAAGTGGACCACAATACCGGCGATTGACCAGATCTATTCATGAAGGGAGAGGTACTGATAAACGGATAAAGGCTGTCTAAAAAACTTTGATCCCAAATCACTCTTAAAGTTAGATATCATTTTATTTTTGTTAAATTTGTTCATAGTTTTCTTCTAATTTAAATATTAGGGGAGAATTAAAAATTTTAAAATCCAAACAAAAATCAGAAAATTAAAAAAAAAAGATCCAAAAATAGTGTTATTTCTGTTTTATTTCTTTTTCAGAAAATATGAAAAATCCAAAAAATATTGTGTGCTAAATTTTCTTTTAGTTTTGTTTTGTCTTGAATAGTGAATTCAGGTGAAGATGAAACTCATGGAAGTTTGTGTCGAAGATTTATGAGCCAAGGCTTCATCCGTGATCATCGAAGAATTCTCATTTGAATGAGCAAGAAATGAAGATTATTCTTTCGACATTCAATCTTTCAACCCCAGAAGCAAGGTGAAGCTGCAATTGAAGATTATGTGACAGATTGCATTGAAGCCTCCTCAATCAGTCTGCTGCTATCTTGAACCTGCTGAAGTGATCCAGAAGATTTGTTCTATCTGATGTTCTCTCTGAAGATTCTCAAGCTGAAAGCGCTATCTTTCAAGAATCAGTACGTCAAGCCTCCTCACCCAATGTGCGTTCAATGTCAAATCTTGAAGAAATGCCCAACTGCTCAAGATGAAGTCAATTATTGAAGATTCATCATGTTCATCTTGAAGTCGTGAAGAATTTGAAGATTAAAGCTGAAGCCAAGCTCCCAATGAAGATTATCAAGAAAAGCCAGCTACTTTTTAGGGGGAGCTTGTTGGGTCAATTAAGAAAAGAAAAGAAAACTATAAACCAAGGGGAGATTGTTGGGTCAAAAATATGGTTTATACTTTGTTTTTCTAGGAAAATGTATTTTTATGTCTAGGACTGTAAACAGCTCAGTGTTTACGGTCATATATGTGTTTACGGTCAGGTTTACGGCCAGGTAGTGTTTACGGCCGTAAACATGTTTACGACCGTAAACCCTGTTTACGGCCCAATGGGTGTTTACGACCGTAAACCCATTTACGGTCGTAAACCCTGTTTGCGGCCCAGTCGAGTATATATAGGGGTGAGGGGTGTGAGGAATAGATTGATGAACACTAGAGGAGCTTAAGTGTGTGCATTTGAATGTGTTCTAGAGAGAGAAACTAGAGAAAAGAGAGTGTGTGTGAGTGTGTGTGAATCTCATGTAAAGGATCATCATTCTATTCATTAATACATTGAGATTCACATTATTCTTCTTCTCCTTCTCTTCTATTTGATCTGACATCATCCGTTTGATTGGGATTCCGCACCATCAAACGGATCTGATTGATACACAAGCATATTATGGATCTGATTGATACACAACCAAGTTGTAGAATGTGTCTCAAGGTTTCCGTACATATAAAGAACACCGAAATCCGAGTTATAACGAAGAAGTTATGACTCGTCGAAGTTTTACGGCAAAACCGGCACGGCACCGGGAAGCGTAAATAGTGAATTTACGATAGAGCGATATTCAGCCTTAGCGATCTAAACGAAAGTCGTAGAATACTTTAAACCGAGAGCGTCCATAAAAAGAACGCCCAAATCTGACTTCGTATGAGGAAGTTATGATTTTTCAAAGTTTCGGCTTAGCGGTGTACAGCCCGAAATTCGAATATTAGAACGAGCGGTTTTTAGCCGACACAACCTAAACGAGAATCGAAGATCTCGTTATTTGTAGCATAACGATAAAAAGACAGACGAAAACGGACGTCAGATGAAGAAGTTATGAATTTTTAACGGACCAATCCTGTCCCGGCCTGTTAAAAATATAACATTTAAAATCGAGTCAAAATTAGCCGACGGAGTCTAAACAAAAGTTGTAGAGTACGTTCCCGCCTATGCGTGGATATAAAGAACGTCGAAAACGAAGCTCGTATGCGAAAGATATGATTTTTAGAAGTCGGAGTGTAAAATTACGAAATCTGCGAGAAGTTGATGACGTGGCCGCATCTGAGCCGTTGCTTGCTGACCAAGGCTTCGCTTCGGATCACACCACGTAGCCTCGCATTACGCCCCACGTACGAGATCCGGTACGCCCCGCGTACCTTCGGCCTTATCCTTCCGACGAGTGCGAGACAGCTGGATCCGAGGTGGCACCCTATCCGAAGTTACGCCCCGCGTAGCCAAGGATTACGCCCAGCGTAGTCCGAGGCCTCGCAGGCTATAAAAGGGTGCGAACTCTTCCGGATGTTTCACACCTTTCTTCACTCTCCCTCTAAGATATTTCTCTCTCTAGCTCCCCAAACCACCCCTAAAGTCTAGGTGAACCCCTAGCACCCAAAGGAAGCGCCGAGGCTCCCGGAGTCCCGAGAAAAAGAGTCTTTCGGTTCGGAAACGCTGCTCCGAGCAAAGCCGGATTTTCTTTTAAAGTCGTTGTAAGTGAGCTACGCCTACGCAATTTTTAATATAACTTTTAAATAATTATAGTAATGTTATTAGGTCCTTAAAATAATTATTTGGGCTATTATTATGAGTTATATTGAGTGTTATTTAACGCTTATATAATAATAATAATATCTAGACTATTAATTAGTCACGGTTAACGTTAAAACTAAACCCTAGTAGTATTTATACTAGGTTTTGTCGAGGGAAATTGTTTTAAGAAGTAACGAAGCGCTGTTCGACTGCAGAGACACCACCTTCCAGGTGAGTGCATAGTTACTTTCATCTTACACATAGATATGAAGTATTTTATATAAATTACGTGCTATGTGTGTATATTGTCTGAATACTTGTTGTCTATGCTGGATGAAACGTTTTATACATGTTTTAAATGATATAAACTGTATATGTATTTTATATCTACAAAATGTGTTGGGTAAAACATGGGTAGATTAGAGGTGAGATAAATGATGAGCAATGAAAGATGAGATAAATGATGAGCGATGAAAGATGAGATGAATGATGAGCGAGGATATATGAGTGATAAAATATGGTGCGAAGCGATGAGCCAAAGCGATGACCTAAGCGATGAGCCAAAGCGATGACCTAAGCGATGAGCCAAACGATGACCCAAGCGATGGCCCTGTCATCTAGAAGAGTATGGATGACAACCACGGACTATTCTAGACAGTCTAGTGGAACACTAGCAGGCTCGCAACCTGTAGGTGTTGTGAACGATGTGTTCACCTAGTGTACTCTAAAAACCCATTGACAGGTATTACGAGTGGACTCTTAAAAATGATGTTGTCAATAAACGAGATAAACCCTGGTGACTATGCAGACTTAGTGCCGATTCCTTAGGATACTCCTTAGGAATGAATGAACGAGGAATAACTGAATCTTAGGGTAGATCCTTAAGAGTAAAGAAGATAATGGGGGATGGGTAATTGGGTTGATTGTTTGATGTTTAACATAATAATTATATTATTGTGGGTTGAAAACCCTATGTACTCACCAGGTTTCCCAACCTGACCCACTCAGTTTATTTATATCACAGGTGTTGATATGAAGTCACATTACACTGAGAGATTAAGGAGATATAAATCACTACTGATAATGAATGTAAGTTCTGTTTATGCTTATGTTTCTGTATTGACGATGACATCCCAAATGTTTTAAAATGAATAAAAATATTTTTCTTCGGAAATGCTTTGATAACGTATTTATCATGTTTTACTGGGAACAAATTTCGCAACATTTTTATTAAAAGAGGTACTCTGATTTTTATAAAGCATAAACAAAATCGGTCTTTTCTGGCCGTGAAAATGGGGATGTCACAACTATAGAATGTTTTGGTTCGAAATGAGGCTTTAACAGGTTAAAACCCATGTTTTATTCTCGAAACCGCACCATGGTTGGATATCCACCGCACCGTGGTGCATCACCATCACCCTCACCATGCCATGGAAACCCTTCACCATGTCATAGTGGTTTCTCGACAGCAACTCCCTTAGTTTATTCCATTCCAGCTTGGGACAACTTTCTTCCAATCTTCTAACATGCATATTTTCTTCGTCTTAAACCCATTTTCTATGATCTTTATATACACGCGAAGGTAGGGATATGTTCTACAACTATGTTATGTCATTTATCACTAACTTAATATTGGGATTAGTATGTTAAGTCACAATTTGGCCTGAAAACATAAAATTTCCCATTTTACCGTTTTGGCCAAAATACATCTTCTCATGCATTTCTTCCATTGAACTTACTTATCTAACCTAATATTTGACTTAAACATATTTTAGCCATTTTCATGAAGTCACCACTTCATAAACTTGCTAAATTCTCATAAATGACTATTTTGCCCTTTTGGTCAATATTTGACTAAAAGTCAAATATCTCTAAAATTCAGGTTCTTACAATGACTTTCTATGGAAGATATGAATATATATATATATATATATATATATATATATATAAATAATTCTTTTGTTCATTCCAAAGATCACATATATGTATGTATGTATTTATGTATATATACATATATATATATATATATATATATATATATATATATATATATATATATGTATATATATATATATATATATATATATGTATATATATATATATATACATATATATATATATATATATATATATATATATATATATATAATTCTTTTGTTCATTCCAAAGGTCACATATTGAATCCTTCTCTAGAGATCAACTAGGAAATTTTAATTATTCAACATTTCACATTATTGGAACTTTCTTTCCTTCCTTTCTAATATATTTGGAACTTGATCTCAACCCTTATTGATTGAATAATGTTTTTATGTGAGGCTACATTTTAGTAAACAATGAAAAATATATAATATTCTTCATACCGGACAATTTTACATTTTTGTTTCATGATTTTACTGAAGTTATAATGCCACAGATATAGTATAACATATCTATCAAATATATATTTCCAATTTGTTTTACATTATCTATCATAAGTTGATAATCATAATTTTTTTTAATTAATTGACATATTATAATCAATCTTAAATCTTATCTATCTTGTAACTCCTTCACTTAAACTATGCAACGACCTCGTTGTATATAAATGTGAAAATAAAGTAGAGAAAAGATTAATACTCTTATTTGGTGTAGTGGCGAGATCTATCATTTATTAGCTTTTCTCATATCAAAATCTTTCTCTTCTTATTATAGTGTGAGTTTATAATTGCTCATTTTCTGATACCAATGAATAGTTCTTCAAAGTTAGGCGTTTCTATTGAGATTATTTGTCACTTTTATAAATAATACGATATATTTGAGCAAGAACCCCACACTTATATGCGATTATATGTGAAAAATAACTTCTATGAATTCAAAAATCATTAAGATAACAATTAATCATAATACCTAATACGAAAATAGCATATTATTGATTATCTTACATACCAACATAAGAAATTGAAAGTGTATCAAGCATCAAGAAAACAAAAATATATAAAAAACAGTTTTGTTAAACACACAAAAGCATAATCGAATACTTAATAAAACGAATCAATATCTAGCATGAGGCACATTTAGATTTTGGTAGGAGAAATCACGATAGTAAGGATATAGCGCATATGAATTAGGGAATGGTCCAAACTCCTTTATGGTTGAACCTATAAGATATCCATACATCCATTGCATCTGATTGTCACTTATCCGCATATGTTCTTATTGGTAATCCAAAATGTTCCCCATGTATCCTAACTGGGCAGCTACCATATGCAGCTGTTGACTAATAGATGTCAAAGATATTTCTCATTATCTATATTCAGGGTCATGATTTCTATAGTGCCTGCCTTTTCTACTATTACCTCTTGCCTCAAAGTGTATCTCTTCATCCTTATCCTTATATTCTCATGTTGCACCAAATTCAGCTAGAATCCAACTCCCTAAATTTTCTGGATCTTATTTCAATATCCTCATATCTCTCAAGTATTTTTCATTCATGAATAATCTAGAAGTGACTTTAAGGCTTCTTACCACATCAATTCTAAGTAGACCAAAGCGCCTTGCTAGTTTACTAACAATGTGGCCACATTAAAATGATTTGGTTGAACTTCCTTTCTTCATCAGGTAGTTGGACAAAAAGAAATGGATGTTTGCATTTTCTTTGGAGATCATACAATATAATGGAAGAATGTTCAATTCATTGACTTTGTCAAATTTGGCTCTTTGTTGGAGAGAGGTGGCAATGACGCGATGTAGTAAGAAATGAATTGGGTTGTAGATTTAAGAGGCCTTACTTGTTCTTGGTGTAATTTGGTCCCAAAATTCTTCTGTAGAGTAGCCAAGAGGACCAAATTTGTAAGCTTTGGTGAAGAAAGGTATGAATGCACCTTTCTGAGTCTCTTCACGTGTATGGATCCTAGTGGCAATTTAAAATTCTACCAAACTCAAATTTCTTAGGACCCCACCTAATCTAAATGTCATACAAGGATGTTTATCTTCTTGAATATTAAGGTTAAATTTTTAGGTTGTGAAAAACTGCATGCATAATTCCTTGTAAGTTGTTTCATAAAAGTGAAAAAGGTTGATCCATCCTTGACATCAGAAAGCTCCCCCATCATCATCTTGATAGTATTGCCCTAGATATTCCTCAAGTGCGTAATACAAGCCCACTTGCTCCATTGCACTCCAATTAAGTGCATCATGTGAAAGCACTCATTTAGTTTGCATGATTTTGCATGTAGCCTTTTCGGTTTTATCTGTAAATTCTATCCATTGTAAGACCGGATTGCTTTGGTTAACAGCCCCTTTGCCCCTCTGAGCTACCCTAGAAATGATTCTGAAAAAGAAAGTTAATTAGTATGGATGAAATATGACTAAAATTTTATTAGAAGAAAATCGTGGTGCGAATATCGAATGGAACTTTGAATAGATACTACTGTGATCAGTTGAATGCCTAGATATCAAGGGTTTGTTTATGAGGGTTTGTTCTATGGCATATAATGGTGCTTTAGGCATGATCAATCCATGATTTCACCAATTTCTCTTGTGAAATAAAAGATTCAATGGTTCTAAGGCAATCTTTCAAGAATTGAACATAAATTGACAATGAGTGATGGAATATAGATGTTGGATTGTTACCTTGTTGAAGAAATTGAAGAATTTTGGAGTTCTAGGTCATTGGGGAAGAATTGTCGCGAAAGTGAGAGGGAAATTTGGTAGAGAGAATGAGAGAATACAAGGGGGGCTTAGGTTTTAATTTTTGTCGAAATAAAAATTATGGCGTGAAAATCATGAGGATTGAATTTTATTATTTGGGCTTAATAATCTGCTTTACATTATATTTTTAGGAAAGATTTAGTTTTATATGACAATCTAAAGAATGTTATCACAAAATTTTGTTTATTCTAATATATAAGTCGGGTTGCCTCCCACAAGCGCTTCTTTTAAGACCCGAAAGTTGGACTCTTTTTATCCAGCGTTTATGTTAATTTTTAGATAAAGAAATTTATTCCTCATCTCCTGGATTATCTCTCCTATCTGATTCTCGCATCGTTTTAGTCTTTGCCCATTTACCTTAAAGTTATTACCATCTTTCCCTATCGAGATTTAAGTTTTCCTGGAAGTAACTTTAGTCTTGAATTATACCAAAGTACCTTATCTCCACTAAAGAATTATTGTCTACTCCTTAGTTTAGCATTATGCAATTTTTTAACCTTATCTTTATAAATTAGAGAGTTAGAATACACATCGTTTCTTAATTCTTCAAGTTGATTTAACTGAAAGAGTTTATGCGTTCCTATGTCTGAAGATTCTAAATTACAGTTTTTCAAAGCCCAGTAAGCCTTGTACTATCTTTCTATAGGAAGGTGACATGTTTTACCATAAACTAATCTGAATGGGGTTGTTCCTATTGGAGTTTTAAGAGTTTCTTTAAATGCCCAAAGTGTGTCGTCTAACTTGTTTGACCATTCTTTTCGATTTAATTCTATTGACCTTTCCAAAATCCTCTTTAATGCTCTAGTGGTTATTTCTGCTTGACCATTTATTTGTGGATGATAAGTAATAGATATTATCTGATGAACTCCATATCTTTGTAATACTTTAGTCATTAGATTATTGTATAAATTTGCTCCTCTATCACTTATTAATGTTGTTGGTACACCAAATCTAGAAAATAACTTTTTTAGGAACAAAACTATTGTTCGAACATCATTTGTTGGGATAGCTTGTGCTTCGGCCCATTTTGACATGTAGTCCACTGTGACCTGTATGTAGTTATTTCCCCATGAAGATGGAAAAGGGCCTATAAAGTCTATTCCCCATATATCGAAAATCTCACAAATTTGAATACATTGTTGGTACATTTCATTCCTCACTCTAATATTCCCAGTCCTCTCACAATCATCACATTTATTAACAAATTGTTTGGAGTCTTTAGAAATTGTGGGCCAAAAGAATATTGCTTTAAATACTGTTTTAGTATAATTTGGTCCATGATGTCCTCCTATTTGTCATCCATGAAAATGTTGAAGAATTTTTTTTATTCTTTTTCCAAATACGCATCTTCTGGTTATACCATATATATAGCTTCTAAACAGATAAGGATCATCCCAAATATAATATTTTAAGTAAGAAAATAATTTTTTTCTTTTGCTGGTAGGTTATATTTTTCAATAATATCTCAACAGCTAAGTAATTGATTATATATGCATTCCAAGGTGTCTCTGTGTCAGTTGACATTAGATATTCATCAGTAAAAGTATCATCAATCTCTATTTTATCTAGATTTGGGTTTTCTAATCGAGAAATATGGTCAGCGGCTACATTTTATTTTCCAATTTTGTCTTGTATTTTTATGTCGAATTCTTGTAATAATAAAATCCATCTTATAAATCTTGGTTTTGAATCTTACTTATGAAAAAGGTATTTTAATGTTGCGTGGTCGGTAAAAACTATAGTTTTAGACATAATTAGGTACGATCGAAATTTGTCGAAGGCGAAAACTAAGGCTAGTAATTCTTTTTCTATAGGTGTATATTTTTTTGTGTTGGGTTTAGGGTTTTACTAGCATAATATATAGGAATGAACTTTTTTCAATCGTTTGACCTAATACCGCTCCAATTACATAATCTCTTGCATCACACATTAGCTTAAAAGGTAGATTCCAATCAGGTGCTATTATAATTGGTGTTGTAGTTAACATATCCTTCAATTTATTGAAAGTTATTATGAACTATTCAATGAAGTTAAATTTTGCATCTCCCAGTAATAGTTGTGCTAGAGGTCGTGTGATTTTTGAAAAGTCTTTTATAAGTCTTCTATAAGATCACGCATGGCCTAAAAAACTTTGCATTCCTTTAATATTAGAAGGTGGCAATAATTTGGCTATAATTTCTATTTTTGCTCTGTTAACTTCAATTCCTAGTTTCGAAACCTTATACCCTAACACTATTCCTTCTTTGATTGTGAATTGACATTTTTCCCAATTTAATATTATGTTTCTTCGCATCTTTCTAGCATTTTATCTAATTTTAATGAACGACTATCGAATGAATTTCCAAATACTAAGAAATTGTCCATAAAGACTTCCCTTATGTTTTCAATCATGTCATGAAATATTGTTGTCATGACCCTTTGAAACGTGGTCTGTGCGTTACAAAGTTCAAAAGGCACTCTTATGTATGTGTATGTTCCACATGGACAAGTAAATGTATGCTTTTCTTGATCTTTGGGATCGATAGAGATTTGGAAATATCAATAAAATCCATCTAAGAAACAATAGTATGCATTTCCAAATAGTCGTTCTAACATTTGACCAATGAAAGGTAGCGGGAAGTGGCCTTTACGTGTTGTTTCATTTAATTTCCGATAATCATGATATAGTTCTAGTAGGGATTAACTCATTATTTTCATTTGTGACTACTGTCATTCCTCCCTTTTTTGGTACCACATGAATCGGGCTTATGCCAGGGTTGTCTAAGATGGGGTAGATCATTCCATCATCTAAACATTTTACTACTTCCTTTCTAAGAACTTCTTGCATTTGAGGATTTAATCTTCATTGAAGTTTCACACTAGGTTTTGAATCCTCTTCCATTAGAATTTTATGAGAGCAGTATGTTAGGTTTATTCCCTTAATATCTGCTAATTTCCATGCTATTTCTTTCGTTCTTTTCTCTAAAAGTTAGACCTGTTTATCTTTTTGTTGTTGCTCTAAGTCTCTAGCAATTATAACAGTTCTAAAAATGCATAATCTAAATAACTGGGGAGGGGTTTTAAGGTTAATTTAACATGCTTTTCTGGAGGAATTTCTTGATCTTTCTATGCTAGTTAAATTTCTTCATATATAAGTTATTAAGGTTAAAATTTTCTACCATTTCTCGCGACGAGATTTGATATTCGCGGCTAGAATTTTGGTCAATTTTTAGTTCTTGATTTATTTTTTGTTAAGGATCATTTTAAGAGTATTTTTCATCTTTTATGTTTCTTAATAACCTTTCTAGTTCCTCTATATATCTCTAGGTTAAAATCTTCTTCCCCTAGTGTTAACATTTTGTGTGCTTTTGTATCCTTCATTTCTAATCTATCTTCTATTATAATCAAGTCTATCGTATCAATACCGTACGCCTAATCGTCACATATTTTTGAGTATTTCATTTCTTTGTCTATTCCAAAAGTTATTGTTTCTCCTCCAACTCTTAATGTTATTGTCTTTTCATAAATGTCAAATAAATCCCTAGCGGTGTTTAAAAATGGTCTCCCGAGTAGTATTGGTACATGCCCATCTTTGCTCATATCTAATACTACAAAATCTGTTGGAAAGATAAACCTATCCACTTTCACTAATAAGTCTTTGACTATTCCCTTAGGGAATGTAACAGATTTGTTTGCCATATGAATTGTCATTCATGTTAGTCTTTGCTCATGTAAACTAAGTTTTGAATAAAAAGAATAGGGCATCAAGTTTATACTTGCTCCAGAATCCGTGAGGGCTTGCATGACTTCTAAGTTCCCGAATTGACATGGTATGGTTAAACGGTCTGGGTCATCCATATTTTCTGGTGATTTTGCGCATTGTTGTTAAACATTCTTCATTTATAATTAAACTCGAAACTTCCTCCATCCTTCTTCGATTCGAAACTAGTTCTTTCATACATTTTGCATACTTTAGCATTCGTTACACTGCTTCAATGAATGATATATTTATTTGTAATGTTTTTATATGATCCAAGAATTTTTTATATTCCATTTATAGTTTTTCTTTTCTTAATCTTTGAGGATATGGAATGGTAGGCTTATATTCCTTTAGTTTCGATGGTTCCCCATTTGATCCAACTTTATGGTTTTCTTGTGGTTCTGGTATATTGACTGTTTGTTCTTGTTCCACTATTTTCTTACCTTTATTAGGTTTTGCGAGTAAAGGTTCTAGTATTTTCTGCTTCTTTTCCCAATGGCTTCTACTTCTTCCTTTTGTCTTGTAGTAAATTGTTTTATCTTATTTTCTATGGTTCTAATAGAATCTCGATGTTCTTGTAAAGATAGATCAGTGGATTCTTTAATTTTTATAACTAACTCTTCTGTTTCTTTATGCCTTTGAGGAGAGATATCAATGAACTGGGCAATTAAATCCTCTAATTCCTATTTCTTTGGAATTTCCTTTGAACTAATTTTCTTATTTCGTTCTAACCATTCATCATATAATCTATAATCATCATACTTGTCTCCTAATGATAGGCATATTTCTTCTTCTTTTTTTCCATTTTGAGTCAAAAGGGCAATTATGGATTAGGTGAGCTTCCCCAAAATAGTCATCAATTTTATCCCCCTTTTATTTCTTGTAGTTCACTACTCATCAGTTTTATGTGGCTTCCTAGATCTTCTAATTTTGCTAAACCTACAGATAACTCTTTTGATTTCTTTAATGTATGATCAAGAGGGTGCCATTCTTAAGTATGTTGTGCCATTTATTCTATTACTTCTTTTTGCTTCTATTGGCATTTTCTTTGGAATCGGTCCTCTATAGTCTACTATTTTCCAAGTTTGTATATTTATTCTGTTACGAAAGATGTTCAAGATCTGGTGTTGGTTTAAATCATGTTGAGGACATGTTATCAGCATGTCCATATATCTATTTGAAACCTCATTGAGTGATTTTTATTCTTCTTGTTGGAAATTATAAATTTTCTTTTTGAGTTTTTCTATCCTACATAGCAGACTGTATTTCTTTACAAATTCAACCTTTAATAGTTGCCAGATATTTATAGTTCCTGGTGTTATAGATTTTGACCATCTTTTTGCCATTCCTTGTAAAGTTATTGGGAATACTAGGAGCATTATTGTATCTTTATATACTCCCGAAAAGTTAAATAGATCAACAATTTCTTCCACATCTTATGTATGAAGTACTGAATCATCTTGTTTTGTACAGAAGAAAGTTTTTTTTTTTTAAACATTTGTGACAACTGAAAAATTTTCGTAGACAACCGTCACTAGAGATTAACATAAACAAATGGAAGTGATAGAGTTTTTTATATTTAATTATTTCATTTATTTAGGTCCATGATTCTCACTTTCTTGTTTTTAGCTATTTCATTTATAAGTATTGTAATCGTAATCACCACGAGGAAAAGAAGAAGACAATTTGAAAAAGTATGGTTTGTGTTTATTTTTTGTTTCTTAGTAGGTTGAACATCCCGAATCTGTCTCTATCATTTATCTATACGTTTCCCTTAGGATTTAGGAACATCATCAAATTAAAGATTTTATTTAATGGATTTGATGCAAAATATACTATATTATGGAATTCTTGGATGTCGATCGAAGTAAATATCACGCGATTGAGAATTGGAAACATGGCATTCTAACATGTACGAATTTAGATTAGGGAGGCATTGGATATGATGACATCCCATGTACCTTTCAATGGTCTTCTGTTTGATTTGCCTTAGGCTTAAGGAGGAGAACTTGTTTGATATCATTACATGCATTTCTTACATTTGGATTTTGTAATATGAGTAATAGATCTAATTCATTATACGAATACTAGATCTCAGTTCGAGCGATTGGTGTGTAGCCCACTTTTCTGTTTTATTCCTTGTAATGCCTTGTGGGCTTTTGCTAGTATTTTTTTTTAAATAAATAAATAAATAAACATCTTGTTTAAGCTATTATTTAAAAAACACTAGAACACCAAAAAAAAAAAAATAGATGTTGTATATCACTATATGATATTGTTTTATGAGGATGGAAGGTCTAAAATTAGTGGATGCCATACATCAATACATATGATGAGTTTTTATATTGTCGTCGTATATTTTTTTTTCTTTTACTTCTATTTATTCCATCTCAACAATATAATAAAAATTCATCATTTTTATTCATCCTAATACATTCATTTTATTTATTTTTTATTTTTTAAATTAGACTTTTACTAATATAAAACTAAAGAATTATTAAAAACGAATTAAAAAAAACATATTACAACAAAAGGTAAATTAAATCCTAAAACAACAGCTAAAATGAAAAGGCATACATTAAATACTACAAACACTAGATAAAAAGACAAAACGACAAAATAAGCCAAATTCATTGATTAAATTCTAAAAAATGAAGAGTGGTTTTTTAAAATACTTCATGTCGCCTTGTAAATAAAATCTTTCATGTTATTGTGTTCACGATACTCTTTTTTTTTGTTTGTTTAAAACTTCTTCGTCGGGAACTCTGGGCTCCCGGGTATTCATCTTGTGGTTAAAAATAGCATTAAAGTCTTTAACCTTTGTCCGCATATCTTTCCAATTTGAAGTGGCTTGATGCGTTGTACGATCCGGACCCTAAATTGGTGTTTAAAATGATCTAGAACTGTTTCCCAAAATTATGATAATATTTGTGGATTTATCTTGTTATTTGTTAAAGTGTCAATGTAAGATTTCGCCAACGCCACTTCTTCCTGTTCAGACCATCTTATGCATCTTTCGACAGGCTTAAGAATAGCATCCATTTCAAATGAAATTTGATTGAATTTTTTTCCAAGGAGACAAATAATGAATTATATCAAATAAAGAAGAAAGTTTTACATAGACGTAGCGGGTAAATGATAAACAAGTTGTGTCACAACCCTTTTTTGGATGACAAAACTAATTCTTTTAAAAACATCTATAGATCTTGGAGTCATAACATTACTATGCATGACTCGTTGGACTCTATTAAGTAGCTCCACAGCTTCTGACGCAAGGAAACCGAAAGTATCAAATACAAAGGGTATAAACGTGTGTTGATTTTCCATCCACGCTTTCTCATGTTTTGCCACTTTGCTTGATGCAGCTTTTAAAACAGCTTGAAATGGAATTGAAAAAAAGTGTGGTTTTGAAATGATATAAAGATGTATTTATAATGAGTAAATGGAATTAAAAAGAATTTTTTAAAATAATTGGAGAGAGAGAGAGAGAGTAAAGTGCACACGTTAAATTACTTGCAATATATATATATATATATATATATATATATATATAGTGGCGAATCTAGGATTCAAACTCACGAGTGTCCCATATAAATAAAATAATAAAATTAACGGGTCAAAAAAATTGGTTATCGGGTCGGTTTATTAGTAATATCACTCATCTTATTAAATAAATGGTTTTTTATCAACTTCACGATTTCATTGTGGGTTATCATGATTATGTTAAACCATTAACATATTGTCTAGAATAATACAATAAACAATTACCAATCTAAATAATTAATCAAAACAAACACATCTAATGTTATAAATGTATAGGTATATGTATATGAAATCATATGAGCAAGCTCGTAGGTCTATTGTTCTAATGGTTTATTATACCAAAGACATAGAGTATAGACTATGACTTTTTAAGTTTATATACAGGGGCGGAGGGAGTAAGGGGACTAGCAGGTGTGCTGCCCCCCTAACGTTCTCCTGGCCAATTCTTTATTTCGATTTTCATTTCTCACCCTTAAACTTTATTTGTTTTTTACATTTTTTCCCTAAATTTATTTTAATGTAACGGTTTTCGCCCCTCATAAATTTTAAATTATATGATTACTATTTTATAAATTATGATTTTGGTCCCTTACTATATTGTAAACTTACGCTTTAGTTCTTATACTTAATTCTTTTTTAGTTTTTGTAATATTACCTTTTACTATTATAAGTTTTAAATTAATTGTCTTTCGTGTATTATATGAATCAAAATATATTTTCATATCTTATTTTTGTTGTCTCCTCAATACATAATTGTATCAATCGAAACTTTATTTTATATTTTTATGGCTACTTTGCAAAGGTGTTCTCCGCCGCAACGAGCGACATGACGAAATACTAGTTTGGATTATTTAGTATTAGTAATAAATCCCATTTAATTGTTTTAAGCTCAAAATAGAAAATCATCCTAAGCCCACCAGCCCCTTCTATAACCCAATTTCTTTAACTTTGTATTGGACAATATGGAAGAGCCAATTAATGTTGAATTTGAAAAAAAAAATGTTATTTCAAATTTAAGAGAGGTAAACTTAGATTATTTGATTCATGATCACTGAGTACCACTTTCAATCTAAAGTTATCCAAGTGACCAAGGTGATGATATTAGATGACTATGCCAACTTCAAAAATCAAAGTATACTTCTAATCCTAGTGTAAAGATTTAATTTTAATATATACAAGCCCCCCTTATCCTAAAATCCTGGCTCCGCCCCTGTTTATATAGACAATGACTTTTCGTTTACACAGTAGGCTACAGTCCTACACCCATTTTATTGCTTTACACACATAACTAGTAACCACAAAGTACTGAAACGAGACATAAAAGAGAGAAAAAGTTTTACCAAAAAGTATATGGAATGCACGAGAAGCAACACACACGTTGTAGCGCCGACGGCCGGTGTTCTTTGGTTTGGTCCGGTCGGATGACGGGCTGGCGGCGGAGATGGTATCAATGCAAGTGGAGGCAAGGAGGTAAGGAGTTGGGACTTGGGGGACGACCAGCAATCAAGAACTTTGACACCAAGAATTGTTTAAGATAGGTTGCGACCGACGGAAAACGGAGACGGCCAGAACTATGATCGTCGACGACACTAAAGAATCGTATGCGGGCGGTGGCAATTCGAAGTTGAGTAGACGAAGGCACTTTGGCAGCGTCCGATCCACAAAAATCGTAATTATCTTTAGGGTTTTATTTGCTGTTTTTATATTTTTGAAAAATATTTGTTACTTAACGAACTCCTAGATTTTTGCTCTTACGTTTTTTTTATAAGGTTTAGAGATTAAAAATAGATTATGATTAACAAATATACAAGATCAAAATTGTTTGTTATCTTTCCTTTTCTCCAAAGGGTGTCCAATTTGTTTTGTCAAAGGGTGTCCCATAAAATTTATGATATATTTAATAAATAAAATTTCAAAGTTAAGGGTGTCCATGGACACCCTTTATGTGCATGTAGACTCGCCTCTCTATGTGTGTGTATATATATATATATATATATATATATATATATATATATATATATATAAAGAGAAAGTCATGATCGTTTGTGAACCTATATTTTCCTGTGAACTCCGCGAACTTTTTCATATTTTTTTTAAGTGACTTAGGCACTAAGTCGGCCATATAAAGTGCATTCGCAAAAAAATAATAATAATGATAATAAAATATGCACGTATGAGAGTTAATTTCGATGAACATATGCACTTCTGATGTTTGTGTATATATGCAGTTTTCATGTGTACATATTTTTTTATAAATTTTTTTTAATGAATGTACTTTGATATGACCGACTTAATGATTTATGTCACATTTTTAAAAAAAATCGTACGAAAAAAATTCATGGAGTTCACAGGAAAATATTGGTTCACAAAATATCCTTTATATATATATATATATATATATATATATATATATATATATATATATATATATATATATATATATATATATATATATATTTGTTCCAAAAAAAAATCCAAACGTATTATAATTTGCAAAAAATACTTTTATGGTAAAACTATACAAAATAAATAATTATTGTATGATAATTTATCACACTAAGTTAACATAGAAATGGAATCGATCTTGGTTCTGTTGCCTCAACTGTATGTCAGCAGTCAGCACCCACGCATTTGAGTTGCTTGTAATCATACACATGTTTTATAAATGGATATAATATAGAGTATATCATAAAGTATAATTTTGATTAATAACAAAAGAATCTTTAAAAGTAAGTTGTTTATTTTTATATTTGGTGATATTGAAGGTTTATTTTACATACGATTAATCATAATATATGATTATATCTGTATAAGTGTAAAATTAAGTTAAAGAAAAAAGTTTAAAAAGTAATTCGATTTTTTTTAAACGGCAAATATATTAAACTATTTTTAAATTATTTCATATATGTTTACAATGGGACTTGAACCCTCAACATTAAATAGGAAGGATAAGACCGGATACCGCTGCGTTAGAAGCCCTTTGGTTTAAAAAAAAGTAATTTGATATCAATATAAATATGTTGTGATTTCTTGTATTCAAATTTCTTGTATAATATTTTGACATAAAAAAAAAATCATATATACACGTAAAAAGAATTATTTTAAAATAAGAAATTAAATATCCTTCTGTAACGTCCAAAAATTTCACGCCAAATTCAAACTTTTTAAATCACAAATAAAAGTCAAATAGTATTGTTTACAAAATGTTTTCAAATCAATATCCATCAGAGTGTCCCAAAATCATAACATAAGGATGAGGAGCGGTACGGTCACGCCTTCGCCTTGCCACGATCTCCTGAAGTACCTGAAACAATAAACTGAAAACTGTAAGCCCGAGGGCTTAGTGAGCTACCCCCAAAATACCAATACCACACTGACAATACCATATCAGTAACAATCAATCAATCAATCATGCATACTGGGCCATCGGCCTGACTGGTCCGCCCTACCGGGCCTACAGTCTATCTGAATCTATTCATGCATACTGGGCCATCGGCCTGACTGGACCGCCCTACCGGGCCTACAGTCTATCAGAATCTATCCCGAGCCTTCGGCATGACTGGTCCGCCTCGTGGGCCTGCAGTCTCCCCGGACCGCTCATACGGTATGTTGGCCTTCAGCACAAAGCAGGACCGCCTCAACCCAACCAATAAGCAAATAACCAAGTTCGCATAACTATCATATACTGGCATATACAAACATCAAACATATCTGTCATACTGATCATCAACCATAGAATCCTCTCGTAACTAGAGTACCGACCTAGCAGGTCACTAACATACCAATCCTTACGGATCATAAAGCATAACGTACTGTCTACCCTGATTCCGATCTAGCAGACCAAACCATATGTATCATACCATAACAATAACAACTAAAAGGGCCGACCTTGGTGTCGTAGACCCTATCGATATAGTGAGGATAACTCACCTCGCAAATGCCGACTCGAAAGGTAAACTCCAATTCTCGGATCACTTGGCACAGGCTCCACCACCAATGACCATAGTACAATATACTCATAAGTCCTTAAATCTATAAGGTACTCCATAACCCACCAGTCAACCCCTGGTCAAGGTCAAAGTCCTCAGTCAAGGTCAACAGTCCATGTTGACCCCCAACTCGCCGAGTACCCTTGGCTACTCGCCGAGTTCCTCAAAGCACATTCCACTCGCCGAGTCATTGGGGTGACTCGTCGAGTTCCTTCGATTCCCGTTCAAACTCTAAGGCCACCCGTCGAGTTTCCTCCTTACCACTCGACGGGCACACACGCATACATATCCTAGGGAAAACTCATCCTTTCCTCACAAGATCTCCTCTCCAAAGCTTTACACACACAAGAATGAAACATCACACGAATTAGGGTTCTCTGAGCTCTCAAAGGACTGCAAAGAGGCCAAAGGAGGCTTATGCTTCCTTAAATAGGGTGCAAAACCCCGGGATTTAGGGTTTCATCTGCCAGCTTCTACTCGCCGAGTCCCAATATGGACTCGTCGAGTAGGTCACTTAACACGCGATCCCACCCCGCTGCTACTCGACGAGTAGGTCAACCAACTCGTCGAGTAGAGCTTCACCCAATAAATCTTATTTAAACAATACCTGAGAATCGGGGCGTTACACCTTCTATATTTTATTTCTACTATCATCCTACCTACATTAAATGGTGACAAGTGGACTAAAATATTATCAATTTCATTGAATATGACACATGTCAAGATTTGATATGGTAGGAGGATATATAATTTCTTTTTAAAAATATAATATATCCTAAATATTCCCTTTATATTTTAAGAAAGAAAGAATGTATTTGAAATAGACATTAATGGTGTTGCTTTGAACATACTTTTAGTTTGAATGAAACCGAGATTGTGGTCAACGGTAGATTTCTTCCGTTTTTTCAATCTACATTTGATGTCACTTGTCAGACCTAAGACACTTTAATCTTTTAAATTATACTATTAAAAAGTAAACAATATTCGATTTCAAATATAATTTTATCAAATATTTTTTTTTCAATTAGAAAAAATTAAATTGTTTCCTACATTTTATGCCTACAAATGTTCATACTCAATAAAATTATGACAAGTGTGATCATTCAATTATTTTTTTTAACTAACTCATTAAAGCCATATTAGAAATATATCAAATAAAATTAAATTGAATGAAATTATTGGGTAGGAATAATTGTAGGAATAAAATGTAGAAGGTAATTTAATGTCTCTTAAATTAATATGTGTTAGCTTTTCTTTCTACTATTTTTTCTTGATTATATATATATATATATATATATATATATATATATATATATATATATATATATATATATATATATATATATATATATAGGGAAGGGTTATTTGGAAAACAAAAAAACCATAAAAATGCATAAAAAAAATACCTAGAGATCACAAACATTTTTTTGACATTTTTTATGAAAAAATCGCAGGTGTTTAAAGAAATTCGCTGAAAAAAATTTTGAAAAAAAAAAATTGATTTTTTATTTTTTTTTCAGCGAATTTTAATAAAAAGCTGCGATTTTTTATAAAAAAAATTCAAAAAAAAGTTTTGTGATCTCTAAGTATTTTTTTTATCCATTTTTATGATTTTTAGGGTTTTTTTTAGGGTTTTTTGTTTTCCATAGAACCTAAACCTATATATATATATATATATATATATATATATATATATATATATATATATATATATACAAAAAAAAAAACAAATACACCTCTTTTAGTTGGTCTTGGACATATTTTTTGTTTAATTTGAATATCTATCGAAACGACCTTACTAACTATTACCATAATTCACTAATTATGGTAAGGTTGGTATGTGCATGCAACATTGACACCGACGTTTTTAGAGCAAAAGAAGGAAACGCCTTAAATGAAGGTTGTGGTGGTAAAAGAAAGCAACACGCAGACGTATAACGTCCAAAAACGGTGAATGAGGGCAGTGTTTGTGCATTATAACACGTAAGAACGCCAAAAAAATATCCCGGTAGGCGTTGCCAATACCCAACAGTCTAAGAGTGTCATTGAAGTATCCATACCCCCTACATTTGAATGTCTGATCCGGGAATAAGCTTGAATACCTGATAAGGGTCTACTCCAAAATCCCCCAAGGTTTCCACTGCTTTTTTAATGTTGTACCATACCCCTTTGGAGGTTTTCCTAGCAATGTAATGTGCTGGTTTTTTGGTCAAATTGTGTAGACGTGTGATGAATCTCTTCCAGAGGCTTCTATTCTCATTTATTAAATGCCACCACCATTTAATTAGAAGTGACAGGTTTTGTGCTTTAAGAGTTGATACCCCTAAACCTCCATCAGAAATAGGGGTTGTGATTTTTGACCAACTAATCCAATGTATCTTATGTTTTAATTATCCTCCTCCCCATAGGAAATTCCTTCTGATTTTTTCCAGAGTGCCAATGATGCCTTCTGGTGCTTTGAATAAGGGCATAAAGTACGTAGGTAAGTTGTTTAGAACTGATTTGATCAGAGTGATACGACCCCCAAAAGAGAGAGATTTGGCCTTCCAATCAGAAAGTCGCGAACTAAACTTATCGATGATGGGTTTCCAGTGTTTTTTCAATCCCATATTTGCCCCAACTGGAACTCCCAAGTATGTGAATGGGAAGGAGCCTTCTGTGCAACCAAGAATTTTGGCCATGTCTATTAATTCCGTTTCAGAAGTACCAATACCGGATAGACGGGATTTATGAAAATTAACTTTTAATCCTGATGAGATATGGAAGCATTTTAGAATTGCCGAGAGATTTCTAATACAAGATTTGTCCCATTCACCTGCGAAAATAGCATCATCCGCGTAGAACAAGTGAGATAAATGTGGACCATTGAAGGGAAGCTTGACCCCCCGTATCAGAGAGTTTTTTTTGGCCCGTTTGACAACAATATTCAATCCTTCCACAACGATGATGAAAAGGAATAGGGAGAGAGGATCTCCCTGACGGACCCCTTTTGTTATAGAGAATTCTTCAGTGGGTGATCCATTGACTAACACGGAGGCTCGCGATGAAGAGAGTCATCCCGAAATCCATTGTCTCCATTTACAACCAAAGTTCATTTGAGACATAATGGATTCCAAGTATTACCAATTAACCGAGTCAAGGGCTTTTTCAAAGTCCACCTTGAGTAAATACATCTTTTTTTGCTCTTTCTGTCCCATTAATAATTCTCGTTCATAATCAGCGGTCTGTCAAGAATGCTTCTGCCTTCAATGTATGTTGATTGTACTTCATCAATCACCGATCCAACCACCTGCTTTAAACGGATAGCAAGAAACTTGGCTAATATTTTCTACAAACACCCAATTAGGCTTATGGGTCTAAAATCCACCAGATTCAGAGGATCTGATACTTTTGGTATTAGGGTGATGAAAGAAGAGTTGCAACCGGTAGATATAGTGCCCATTCTTTCGAAATGCTTAATGTAACCACAGATGTCCCCGCACATAAGATCCCATTTCGATTTAATGAGCTTGAAAGTGAATCCATCGGGACCCGGAGACTTATCCCCTGCACAACACCATACTGCTGATTTAATCTCCTCAATAGTGAACGAAGATTCCAAGAAAATATTCTGGTCAAACGATATCTGTTTGAAATCTGAGCTGATGAACTTCGGCCTGACAGCCAGGTTTCGTGGAACTTTTCAGAATCTTCTCACCTCCTTCTTGATTTCTTTCGGTTCAGATACCCATACTCCATTAATTGTAAGGCCGTGGATTCTATTTTTTCTGCTCTTGTTTTGCAACGATCCATGAAAAAACCGCAAGTTTTCGTCTCCATCTTAAATCCATTTGACCTAAGCTTTCTGTTGCAGATCAAGCTTAGCAAGTCTTTCAAGGTCTATAATTAAATTATTACATTTGAGTCTTTCATAAAAAATGATTTACTTTTTTTTTTACAAAAAGTTACATTTAATTCTAATAAGAATTTTATAGATAATTTAGAAATAAATCATGAAAGTTCTACAGGGTAAACGGACAACAAAAATAATCGGTATGAGAATATGTTGTGTGTTATAGTTACGAATGTTGTAGAAATTGAGAATCCGACTAATATCATAGAGGAAGGGCGTGGAACTCGTCGAAAAAATATCATAACTAAAAAAAGGTGTTAGTAATTGAAGTTGCGAAGAGGAAGATAAATTGTAGGATATGCATTCAATTGGTTCATCGTGATGATAGAAATTGGTCATTTAAGAAAAAATAAATAAATAAGCCTAAAAGTTCGATTTGGTTTCTATAAAGAAATTAGTTTATAACCCGTGAGAACCACGGCTATAAAATTAATTAAACTTTCATATTAAAAAATCAAAATTATTAATCAATTATTTTAAATAAATTATTACTTAAGAGATATTTTTTTAGTTATATAAAATTATAATCGCTGATTTAAATAAATACGTGAAATTATATCACCTTATAATCTATATTTATTTTATTTTATTTTTAATCTAATGTTATTAATTTAATATAATTAGAGTAAAAAATTTGAAATTTGAAATTTAAAATTGAGAATCAATTATTAATTTAATGTAATTAGAGTGAGAAATTTGAAATTGATAATTAATAGGTTGACAATTGGCATGATATGTGACATATAATATTAATGAGGAGTTATAATAATATGACACTTGTCAATAGGAGAATAAATTTATTCATTTATTAGAATAGGGAGTTATTTTGTTAGATGTTTGTGATATGTGCATATTTAGCTATATATTTCCTATAGAATTTTATTACTTTTTGGCTAATTTATTGCAATTTATGGACAAAAGGTACTTAATTATGTTTAAATTGTATTTTCAGCCTAAAAGATGTGCTCGGAAGCAAAAGGAAGAGGGAAATGCAATCGGGAGCTCGGGGATTGAAGAAAGAAGAAAAAAGAGTCAAAATCTTGAAGAACTCGGCGAGTTGGATGCCTACTCGACGAGTCCACACGAACATTCGCGAAGCAAATAGAAGTCCTTGCCGTACACGGATTTTTAATGAGGGACTCGGCGAGTCGGTTATTAGACTCGGCGAGTAGCCTCTGTTTTCAGAAACCTATAAATAGGAGTCAATTTCCCGAAACCAAAACCTTCTCTGGAACCCTTGGGGATTAAATTGCGATTGGAGGTGCAGCTGGAGCTCTGGAACTCGTGGAACAACCTTAGCTTTCAATTTTGAGAAGATCAAAGGCAATTTCAGTTTACTCTTTACTTAATCTTTTGTTTGAACTATGTATGAATTATTAGATCTCGTTTTTGAGCTACTTTCCGCTGTAATCATGAGCTAAAACTCATATCTTCTGTTTAGGGTAGATGAATTTATGACTATGGTTCGATTTTGTGGTTGGATTAATTGAATTTGGTGAGTTTTGTTTTGTTAAGCTTGTTGAAGATATAATATTAATGAGGAGTTATAATAATATGACACTTGTCAATAGGAGAATAAATTTATTCATTTATTATAATAGGGAGTTATTTTGTTAGATGTTTGTGATATGTGCATATTTAGCTATATATTTCCTATAGAATTTTATTACTTTTTGGCTAATTTATTGCAATTTATGGACAAAAGGTACTTAATTATGTTTAAATTGTATTTTCAGCCTAAAAGATGTGCTCGGAAGCAAAAGGAAGAGGGAAATGCAATCGGGAGCTCGGGGATTGAAGAAAGAAGAAAAAAGAGTCAAAATCTTGAAGAACTCGGCGAGTTGGATGCCTACTCGACGAGTCCACACGAACATTCGCGAAGCAAATAGAAGTCCTTGCCGTACACGGATTTTTAATGAGGGACTCGGCGAGTCGGTTATTAGACTCGGCGAGTAGCCTCTGTTTTCATAAACCTATAAATAGGAGTCAATTTCCCGAAACCAAAACCTTCTCTGGAACCCTTGGGGATTAAATTGCGATTGGAGGTGCAGCTGGAGCTCTGGAACTCGTGGAACAACCTTAGCTTTCAATTTTGAGAAGATCAAAGGCAATTTCAGTTTACTCTTTACTTAATCTTTTGTTTGAACTATGTATGAATTATTAGATCTCATTTTTGAGCTACTTTCCGCTGTAATCATGAGCTAAAACTCATATCTTCTGTTTAGGGTAGATGAATTTATGACTATGGTTCGATTTTGTGGTTGGATTAATTGAATTTGGTGAGTTTTGTTTTGTTAAGCTTGTTGAAGATATAATATTAATGAGGAGTTATAATAATATGACACTTGTCAATAGGAGAATAAATTTATTCATTTATTATAATAGGGAGTTATTTTGTTAGATGTTTGTGATATGTGCATATTTAGCTATATATTTCCTATAGAATTTTATTACTTTTTGGCTAATTTATTGCAATTTATGGACAAAAGGTACTTAATTATGTTTAAATTGTATTTTCAGCCTAAAAGATGTGCTCGGAAGCAAAAGGAAGAGGGAAATGCAATCGGGAGCTCGGGGATTGAAGAAAGAAGAAAAAAGAGTCAAAATCTTGAAGAACTCGGCGAGTTGGATGCCTACTCGACGAGTCCACACGAACATTCGCGAAGCAAATAGAAGTCCTTGCCGTACACGGATTTTTAATGAGGGACTCGGCGAGTCGGTTATTAGACTCGGCGAGTAGCCTCTGTTTTCATAAACCTATAAATAGGAGTCAATTTCCCGAAACCAAAACCTTCTCTGGAACCCTTGGGGATTAAATTGCGATTGGAGGTGCAGCTGGAGCTCTGGAACTCGTGGAACAACCTTAGCTTTCAATTTTGAGAAGATCAAAGGCAATTTCAGTTTACTCTTTACTTAATCTTTTGTTTGAACTATGTATGAATTATTAGATCTCATTTTTGAGCTACTTTCCGCTGTAATCATGAGCTAAAACTCATATCTTCTGTTTAGGGTAGATGAATTTATGACTATGGTTTGATTTTGTGGTTGGATTAATTGAATTTGGTGAGTTTTGTTTTGTTAAGCTTGTTGAAGATATAATATTAATGAGGAGTTATAATAATATGACACTTGTCAATAGGAGAATAAATTTATTCATTTATTATAATAGGGAGTTATTTTGTTAGATGTTTGTGATATGTGCATATTTAGCTATATATTTCCTATAGAATTTTATTACTTTTTGGCTAATTTATTGCAATTTATGGACAAAAGGTACTTAATTATGTTTAAATTGTATTTTCAGCCTAAAAGATGTGCTCGGAAGCAAAAGGAAGAGGGAAATGCAATCGGGAGCTCGGGGATTGAAGAAAGAAGAAAAAAGAGTCAAAATCTTGAAGAACTCGGCGAGTTGGATGCCTACTCGACGAGTCCACACGAACATTCGCGAAGCAAATAGAAGTCCTTGCCGTACACGGATTTTTAATGAGGGACTCGGCGAGTCGGTTATTAGACTCGGCGAGTAGCCTCTGTTTTCAGAAACCTATAAATAGGAGTCAATTTCCCGAAACCAAAACCTTCTCTGGAACCCTTGGGGATTAAATTGCGATTGGAGGTGCAGCTGGAGCTCTGGAACTCGTGGAACAACCTTAGCTTTCAATTTTGAGAAGATCAAAGGCAATTTCAGTTTACTCTTTACTTAATCTTTTGTTTGAACTATGTATGAATTATTAGATCTCATTTTTGAGCTACTTTCCGCTGTAATCATGAGCTAAAACTCATATCTTCTGTTTAGGGTAGATGAATTTATGACTATGGTTTGATTTTGTGGTTGGATTAATTGAATTTGGTGAGTTTTGTTTTGTTAAGCTTGTTGAAGATATAATATTAATGAGGAGTTATAATAATATGACACTTGTCAATAGGAGAATAAATTTATTCATTTATTATAATAGGGAGTTATTTTGTTAGATGTTTGTGATATGTGCATATTTAGCTATATATTTCCTATAGAATTTTATTACTTTTTGGCTAATTTATTGCAATTTATGGACAAAAGGTACTTAATTATGTTTAAATTGTATTTTCAGCCTAAAAGATGTGCTCGGAAGCAAAAGGAAGAGGGAAATGCAATCGGGAGCTCGGGGATTGAAGAAAGAAGAAAAAAGAGTCAAAATCTTGAAGAACTCGGCGAGTTGGATGCCTACTCGACGAGTCCACACGAACATTCGCGAAGCAAATAGAAGTCCTTGCCGTACACGGATTTTTAATGAGGGACTCGGCGAGTCGGTTATTAGACTCGGCGAGTAGCCTCTGTTTTCAGAAACCTATAAATAGGAGTCAATTTCCCGAAACCAAAACCTTCTTTGGAACCCTTGGGGATTAAATTGCGATTGGAGGTGCAGCTGGAGCTCTGGAACTCGTGGAACAACCTTAGCTTTCAATTTTGAGAAGATCAAAGGCAATTTCAGTTTACTCTTTACTTAATCTTTTGTTTGAACTATGTATGAATTATTAGATCTCGTTTTTGAGCTACTTTCCGCTGTAATCATGAGCTAAAACTCATATCTTCTGTTTAGGGTAGATGAATTTATGACTATGGTTTGATTTTGTGGTTGGATTAATTGAATTTGGTGAGTTTTGTTTTGTTAAGCTTGTTGAAGATATAATATTAATGAGGAGTTATAATAATATGACACTTGTCAATAGGAGAATAAATTTATTCATTTATTATAATAGGGAGTTATTTTGTTAGATGTTTGTGATATGTGCATATTTAGCTATATATTTCCTATAGAATTTTATTACTTTTTGGCTAATTTATTGCAATTTATGGACAAAAGGTACTTAATTATGTTTAAATTGTATTTTCAGCCTAAAAGATGTGCTCGGAAGCAAAAGGAAGAGGGAAATGCAATCGGGAGCTCGGGGATTGAAGAAAGAAGAAAAAAGAGTCAAAATCTTGAAGAACTCGGCGAGTTGGATGCCTACTCGACGAGTCCACACGAACATTCGCGAAGCAAATAGAAGTCCTTGCCGTACACGGATTTTTAATGAGGGACTCGGCGAGTCGGTTATTAGACTCGGCGAGTAGCCTCTGTTTTCATAAACCTATAAATAGGAGTCAATTTCCCGAAACCAAAACCTTCTCTGGAACCCTTGGGGATTAAATTGCGATTGGAGGTGCAGTTGGAGCTCTGGAACTCGTGGAACAACCTTAGCTTTCAATTTTGAGAAGATCAAAGGCAATTTCAGTTTACTCTTTACTTAATCTTTTGTTTGAACTATGTATGAATTATTAGATCTCATTTTTGAGCTACTTTCCGCTGTAATCATGAGCTAAAACTCATATCTTCTGTTTAGGGTAGATGAATTTATGACTATGGTTTGATTTTGTGGTTGGATTAATTGAATTTGGTGAGTTTTGTTTTGTTAAGCTTGTTGAAGATATAATATTAATGAGGAGTTATAATAATATGACACTTGTCAATAGGAGAATAAATTTATTCATTTATTATAATAGGGAGTTATTTTGTTAGATGTTTGTGATATGTGCATATTTAGCTATATATTTCCTATAGAATTTTATTACTTTTTGGCTAATTTATTGCAATTTATGGACAAAAGGTACTTAATTATGTTTAAATTGTATTTTCAGCCTAAAAGATGTGCTCGGAAGCAAAAGGAAGAGGGAAATGCAATCGGGAGCTCGGGGATTGAAGAAAGAAGAAAAAAGAGTCAAAATCTTGAAGAACTCGGCGAGTTGGATGCCTACTCGACGAGTCCACACGAACATTCGCGAAGCAAATAGAAGTCCTTGCCGTACACGGATTTTTAATGAGGGACTCGGCGAGTCGGTTATTAGACTCGGCGAGTAGCCTCTGTTTTCAGAAACCTATAAATAGGAGTCAATTTCCCGAAACCAAAACCTTCTCTGGAACCCTTGGGGATTAAATTGCGATTGGAGGTGCAGCTGGAGCTCTGGAACTCGTGGAACAACCTTAGCTTTCAATTTTGAGAAGATCAAAGGCAATTTCAGTTTACTCTTTACTTAATCTTTTGTTTGAACTATGTATGAATTATTAGATCTCGTTTTTGAGCTACTTTCCGCTGTAATCATGAGCTAAAACTCATATCTTCTGTTTAGGGTAGATGAATTTATGACTATGGTTTGATTTTGTGGTTGGATTAATTGAATTTGGTGAGTTTTGTTTTGTTAAGCTTGTTGAAGAACCTTATGTGTTAACAACAACTATTTTCTGTTAATTAACAAGTATATTAAGCTGCATGAACATCTCTTAATTTCTTATATCATATGATTTATGTGAAAACATTGTTATGTGCCTAGGAATAGCGAACGTGAAACTATGGTTAACTAGAAAATAGGTAAGTTAATGTGTGAGCTTGTGTGACGAACCATCAACAAGAGGTTAATTAAATTAGTAATTTGATTAGCTAACTACAAGTCTTACTTAACCCGAATCAATAAACTAGGAAATCTATTAGTTTAATCACTTGATCACTGCTTGAATTAATTTGTTTTCTAAGGATTAGCAATAGCGAACGTGAACCTAATCACATTAATAGGTAGCCAATAACAATTAATACATTACACTTGTCATAAAATCAACCATAGGAGTAAATGAATCGAACCTAAACAGAAGTCTTCTTTGATATTGAATTTGGTTGATTTTTAGTTGTTTTAGCTGTTAATTGCTTTATTTAAGTGTTAGATAAGTGTTTAAGTTCCTAGTCTTGCAAAACTAGATAAAACCTTTTTCTTTTATTAATTGTTTCTTTTTAGATAATTTAGTAGTTAGTTTATTTACCGTTCCCTGTGTTCGATACGGTGCTTGCTTAATTATACCACCAATTGACAGGTACACTGTCTTTTGTGTGTCTAAATCATATTTAAAAAGTAGGATTAAAACTAGTGCATTTTACACACATCAGTTTGTCTCGAAATTTATGTTTCTTTATTTGAATATGTGGTTTTAACTTTTTTTGAGTAAATTATACGAATCGTGCCTGGTCCTAGTGTCAATTTGCACGTTCAGTTTTTATTTTTGAAAATTAACTCAGACCGTCCCTCATTTATTTAATTCATGCCCGTGTGGTTCCTTTCGTCGTTAGACGTTAGTTTTATCCTTTTGGGTGTCTCACTTGCCTAGCACGCAAGGGTATTTTCGTCATTTCAAGTCCTGTGTATATCATCGACTATGTATGGCGTCATATGCGGTACACCCAAACGTTGCATACCCATTCCTCGATCAAAACCTTTCTCTTCTCGCAAAAACCCTGGTTTTCCGTCAAAAGTAAAGATAAGTGGATGACGATTACAACCACAAATGGATGAAATCGATTTGGAAGCCAGTTACGTTAAGGAAAGCCAACCATTTTATGCTATGTTTTTTATCATTTAATCCCCGATTTTGAAATTTTTGTTGTTTTTTTCTTTCGAAGGTGGGAATCCAATTGTTTTTAATATAAGTTTGCACTATGGATGGGAGTTTACCAAATTTCCTAGGAGAAAATACATCAAGGGGACAACATAAATTTGTGGACTTGATCGAGGTCCGGTCCATTGACTTTCAATGCACGGGGCGATTTACTAAAAAAATGCCCTTATATATAAAAAAATTATATCAAAATTGAAATAAATTTTATAATCAAACTAAGTCGTAGTTATGCAAACAGAAACATACAAAAAAATAATCTAAAATGATGTCTACGTGCATTTTTTGAAGCAAAAACATCCCTAATTTTATGATAATCAAGACTTTGTAGAAAGTGAATTTCAATACTCAATATTGAAAATTCGATTAATCTTTCTTGACTCATGGTACTTCGAAGATATGATTTCAATAACTTCAATTTTGATAAACTCTTTTCCGCAGTAGCTACTGTAACCGGTATTGTCAACAAAATCTTATATGCTACCAACACATTGAGAAACATGTCCATTTTCTTTGCGAACTCCATAATTTGAATAGCCGTCCAAGGAAGTTCACATTTGTATGCTTCATCCGACAACATTACCTGCAAAACTTGTAATTCAATAAATAAATTTTCTCCATCAATATCAAGTTACTCACCATCTGTCAAATTAGTTTCTAGTTTTATACAACATTTTTTAATTCATCATCAAGTAAGGATTTTAACTTTGAACCATCCAACAAAAATCCAAAAAATGGATTCAAAATGTTTCATTTGCTCAAATCTACTTTTCAATTGTGCAAGAGCCATATCCACTAGAACAATAAAATAATCCATTTTAAAATTTTCTTTAGAAAGTTGTTGTTCTCTTTCAGTATTTGGAACTTCATCAAATTGTGTTTTTCTATAAGCAATACGTTTAATAGGAAATTCAAGTTTAACTCCAATACTATGTGTTATTTCTTTAGCTTCATTAATAGCATAGTCAACCCCATTTTCCTTATAATTTTCAAAATAATTAACTAACCCCGCTAAATTTTTTAACGCAACATCAAGAATCATATATTTTGATTGTAACTTTTTACTTACCAAATTAATTCTAAATAAAATATCATGCCATATTACTAAACTTAAAATAAATTCAAAACTAGAAAATTCATCATTTGTTAATGATTCGGCATCTCTACAAACTTTTTCATCATCACTCACTTTAGCAAATTTTTTTAAAACTTTTTTAATTTAAAAAAGTTAAATTTTTAATGCTTTAACACTTTCAATGTGACTTTCCCAACGTGTTACAGATAATGATTTAAGTATTAATTCATCTACATACTTAAGTAAAACACTCAATCTTTTATAAAACTAGAAAAAACATTATATATCGTTTGACAAGTACCAAAAAAAGTTTTTGCTTTATGACAAAATTTTGTCATATCACACAAAACTAAATTAAGACTATGACATCCATAAGACATATAAAAAGCTATTGAACTTATATAAAGCAATCTGTTTTGAACACATTGATGTTTGCCTTTCATATTTGCTTCATTATGATACCTTTGTCCTCGAATACAATTTAAATCCAAGTCAAGAGATTTCAAAGCATCTTGTAAACCATTAAAATGTCCTAAACCATATGTTTCTTCTACAATTAAGAACTGTAGAGAAAATTCTTCTACTTTTATTGGAATACTTGCAACATCGACACATCTTATAATCAAAGTCATTTGTTCTTGGTGACTTGCATCAATCTAGGATTATAAAAAAAATATTTTTGCATTTTTTATTTTTTTTAATAGTTGCACTTTTTACTTCAGATGTCAATATTTCAATTAATTCATTTTAAATTTTATAACTAAGATAATAATTATGACATTTTTTTATCTTGAATAAGTCGAAAATATTGTTTCATTACTGGATCAAATTCATCAATCATTTGAACTTTACGTAAAAAGTTACCATTAGAATCCTCATATATTTTTTCATTAGTGCCACGAAAAATCAAGTTACTTTCAGCTAAACATTCTACAACTGCAATTATTCTTACTAAAACTTCTTTCCAATGTTCAACATCTTTTTTAATCATTTCTAGTAACTCTTTATCAATTGTTTCATTTTTATTTAACCTAATTCATGTTTCAGTCTAAGTTTTTAAATTAATCATATACTCAGAGCTTTTTTCATGTTCACCTAATTTTTCACTAAGATGTTTCCAATCTTTAATTCATTGGTTTGCCAAATTACTTCCAAACCGAGCAGTTTTAAACAACTTACACAAAAAAAAAACTTTATCAAGTTCTTTTGAATACACCAACCATTTTCTATCACAAGTATCACCATTTCTTAATTTACGAACATAAAATTCACAAAAAAAATGTCTACCTAGTGCATCTTTTGGAAAAATTTTGTTAGTTCAATTTCTCTAATAGGACATTTTTCTATAAGCAAATCTTTCATTTTCAAATCTAACTCATCCCATACTCTTCGATCAAAAATATTAAAATAACATGGTTTTTCAACAAAATCATTTTCAAAATTAATAGAATTATCAACGGGCTCATTGGAATTATCAACGAGGTCATTAGAATTATCAACGGGGTCATCATTAGATATGTTTTCATTATCATTTTCAACAACATTTTCATTTCTAGGAAAATAATTATATAAAGACCCATGCGTTTTTTTAGCAATTTCTTATTATTTATTTTTTCGTTTTCTATTTTGAGCACCCAATGGTTATTTACGTGGAAACATAATTAAACAAATAAATTTAACAAATAAAAAATGTAACAATGAAAGATACAACCTGATGGAGGAGACTGTGAGGTCCTTGAGATAGTACTTAAAGGATGCATTCTGAAAACTGAAATAAAAAAAATTACTATAATAAAAATCAGGAATCAAAATAGGAAAAGTTTAATTATATAGAAATTACCTCAATTTGGAGACTAGGGCATCAAATTTGCTTCAAATCACTTTCATGTCTTCAAAAAAATTCACTAGTTTATGCTTGTATACTTCACAATCATAATATCAAAATAATTACTTATAAAAATCAGAATATTAAATAGCTAATATACCTCAGATTTTAGAAATCAAAACCTGAGAAGTGATAAATCAGAGCCAAGAGGGCAAGAGGCCAGAAAATCTGTGAATAAATCAATAAATGGATTACAATAAATATTAAAATGTCTTCAATAAATCTCAATATCTTAAAGAAACGCAGCAAGCCAGAAACTCAAACAAAACTAACCTCATTCAAAAAACCGTTGTCGATTGTATGATTTCACAGAAACGTTTCTTTATCTCAAGTCTCAATCGGTGATTGATGTAGATGTTTGAATCAGGGACGACTTTGTATCAGAATCATCCAACAAATAGCAAGATGCCAAAATCGATTTGAGGGTTTGCGGATTAGGTGGACCTGATCGATAATGGAGAGAAGAGAAGTATAAATGGGGAAAGGAGAATCACTAATGCCTAATAAATTGCAGTTTGCAAGTCGATTGGGGGAGTGGCTGTGATGACGTGATCGATTGCAGATTAATAGAAATTATCCTCATTCCAATCAACGCCTTTGATAGCGATTACCAAAAAAAACTTACTGGTTTTGTGATTCCTGTAATTGAAGCATGGAAATGTAAATACGGATATCTTTCTCCCGCGTTGAGCTCTCGTCTAGTAGGGTAATGGACTAAGAAGCATACTTCTGGCCTAATTAAATTGTATATACCCATTAGACCTCTTCAAAGAATGATGCCCCCTAGCCCAATGATGCCCTGGGTTATTGCCCTGCTGCTCCCCCCCCCCCCCCCCCGCGTTGGGTCGGATCTGACTTGATCGACAATGATTTGTTCTCGATTCACGACATTGATGATATGATGGAGGAGTTGGGTTGCGTTGAAGAAGGTAAGATTATGTATTATGTATTATCACTTCAAATGATCGTTATGGGATTTAGATTTTGGGTTGTTTACATTGGGTAGTGACCAATATGTCAACCACTTAAGGTCCTACGTTGCTTCACACAAGCTGATAGAAGTGCATACATAATTTTATTGTACCAAACTTCATACACATGCTTTGTCTCCTAACCCATAAAAATCAGGATTTAAGAGATTGCTGAACCCCTTCTTGTTCTACAAGGTTTTGTCTCGAATGGATTGACACAACCATAATTGAACCCCCTGTTTCTGAACCAAGCATGCAAAGCCCTAGTGATGTTAATGTTGCTCCAGCTTCAATTCCTATAATGGAACCTATCATGGAATCCCGTAGTCACATAGATGTTGCACATGTTTAACCCCTAGAATGGAATCCCCTATTCAAGTTGATGTTGAAGTTGTGAATGAACCAACCATGGAACCCCCTATTATGGAAATGTAACACTCGAGTTTGGTAAGTTTCACATTTAACCCTTTTTATCTAAAAACTTTGCATTGTGATCCTTAAGCTAGTATGCGGGGCATACTAGGGGGTACTCTTAATGTACTAGCCCGATATCTTGATCGTGGATCCCATCCACATACGCTAGGCGTACGTGGAGTATGCACGGCGTACGTGAGCATGATTGAAACCCTAATTTTACGGTTTGCACCCTATTTAAACCTTATGATAGCCTCATTTGGTCATGGTTAGCCAGGTTCCACCTTCCTTTGTCCTGAAATCGAAACCCTAGTGTGTTTCTGTGAGTTTTGAGCCTTAAAGAGTGTTTGTTGGTGGTTTGTGAAGGAGAAGAAGAAGAGGATCACTTGGAGAGGTGTCTTGAGCTTGAAGATTCGGGGTTAGATCATCATTTGCATGTTTTTTGAGGTAATAAACTCACATCTTGATGATCCATGATGCTAGATATAGTTATGTTGTTATTTTCTGCATTTTGAATCCTTGGAGTGATTGATGAGCTTCTTGACTCACTCCAGAAGTATTGATGTTAGATCTAGGCTTCTTTTGGTCCCCTTGTTCATAAAAATGCAAGCTTTATGGTGTATCTTGAACCATGCATGTGTTAAGACCTTTGTTAAGCTCTTTTTGAGCTCTTGAGCCCCATTAAGCCATGCATGTGTGTAAAGTTGCAAACTTTATGTGATAAGTGGTCTTATAGAATCAGATCTGATATTTTGGCTTGAAGTATCAATGGATTAAGTGCTTAATGGAGTGGGGTGGCCAACTAGGGAGTACGTTGGGCGTACCAAGCTGGTACGCTGCACGTACTAGCCCCAGAGGGTGTACGCTAAGCGTACAAGCTGAGTACGCCCCGCGTACATAGCAGATGGGCTTTTTGGGCTTGTATTCTCGGTTTGGGCCATAGGTTGGGTTTTCTTCATTTGGGCGTTGTTGGCCATTAGACTTCTAATTTGGGCTTTTTGCTAGTGTCTTGGGTTCTTTGGACTTAGGCCCATGATGGGTTTGGGCCTAATTTGGAAGATTGGGCCATATTTAGGCTTTAGGGTTATCAAATAGAATTTGGGCCTTCATAGTAGTTGAATTGGGCCTTGGTCTTGGTCCAAGTTAGATAAAGGGTAAAATGATCTTTTGCCCAGATGTTGGGCCCAACTGTTTAGACTGATGGTTATGGATTTGGAATCCAATTATTAATTGGATGTTATTGGTATTGATAGCGCAGGGATTTTCGGACCTGGAACCAGAGATTTATCTGAGTGACCCAGCAGCTTGAGGTGAGTTTCATCACTGTGTTTAGCGGGTCGAAGGCACCAATGTCGGCCCATGGTTTATTATGTTAGGATGCTAGATGTCTGCGTGACTCTTGCATTTGTTATGCATTGGTATGTATATCGGGCGGGGATCGATGTCGGGCGGGGCCCGATGACTGTATTGTATGCTATTGTCTTTGTGACTATCGTATGTGTTTGCATGATTATATGCTTATATGTTTATATGTGTACGGGGTGGGGCCCGATGTCAGTCGAAGCCTGATGATTGACAGATCTGTGTAAACCGAGTGTGGCTCGATGTCGGGCGGGATCCGAGGCCGGGTGCGACTCGCTGTCGGGCGAGGCCCGATGAAGGGCGAGGGCCCAGTAAGTGTTTATTATGTATGGTGTGTGGTAGTTTGGGGAACTCACTAAGATTTGTGCTTACAGTTTTCAGTTTATGCTTCAGGTACTTCTAGTGCAAAGGGGAAGAGCTCGGGCTAATTGCAGCGCACACACTATTTGTTCCGCATTTTTATAATTACTCTGATGTTTTATGATCGGGATGATACATTTAGATTGTCTATGATTATGATGATGTTCGGATAATTGTTTTGGTTAATTAAAAAAAATTGGTATATATTTTTGGGACGTTACAAGTAACCTTTACTGAACCCCTAGGTGGATGTAGTGAGAGTTAGGGTAGTGAAGATTCAAGTGAAAGTGATGATCGTGAAAGTGATGATAGTGATTTCTTTATCGATGAGGATAACTTGGTGGATGATCTTGTAGTTCACATGCAAGATTTCTACCTCAAAATTGATGATAATTTGGAGTGGGTTGGTGGTACCCCTGTTACAATAGATAATGTAGTAATGTATGATGAGGAAGTGGAGGTGATCAACTATAACATCCTGAGAAGTTTCTTATTGTGGACAAAAATGGATCAAGTAAAGGCCTTGGGCTTCAAGGAAATAAGGTTTAGACCTTGTTGGATGTTAATTATAACGTCCCAAAAACTACTAAGTAAAAATTTCATTTTAAAACCAACAGAAACATCATCCATTCATTTCAAAGATCCATCAAAACGTGATAATGTATAAAGTATTTATCAAAGTACAAATCATGTCATAAAACGTGGAATGTCGGTGGATGCGGTACGATCATGCCGGGCCCTTCCCTTTCGAACTAGAAGTACCTAAAACCATAAACATAAAACTATAAGCACAAAGCTTAGTGATTTTCCCCCAAAACACCCCATACCATACATACATAACACTTCAAAACTAAACTGGGTCTATTTCACCCCCTTCGGTATCTTTCAACCGGTACTAGGTCCATTTCACCCCCTTCAGTCTCTTTTAACTGGTACTGGGTTTATTTCACCCCTCGGTCTCTTTCAACCGGTACTAGGCCTATTTCGCCCCTTCAGTCTCTTTCAATTGGTATTGGGTCTATTTCACCCCTACAGCTAAGCATACAATCATATTAGCAAGAGTCACAAAGACAACAAGCACATACATGTATAATAGTAAGTGTCACAAAGACAACTATCATCCTACAAACATATTCCAATGGGCCAGTATTGGTGCCTTTGACCCACGAGTACAATGAAGAAACTCACCTAACAAATTATGATCAACTGCTATTGCTCCTGTTGCCGTGAATACAGATGCTACAAACCACATATTCAACTATACAAATTACAACCTTAGCTTCCCTTCTAAAACCAGGGGTTTGACCAAATGTCTTCGCAAGTCAAAAGTCAAAGTCAACCTTAGTTGACCTCTACGTCGTGGCCATCCTTCGGCTACGTTGTGGCTGATAGGTTCAACCCGATCTGAACCCGGACTCGGATAACCCAGGTACATAACAATATACATAGTTATGTCGTGGGCCAAAACACCACGTCGTGGCGGAGACAGTCTCAAACAGTCACAGAAAACCCCATCGCCACATCGTGGCACACTACTGCCACGTCGATGTAATGCATCTGAAGGCATAGTTCATTCCAAGGTCCTTAATCCATAAAGCCTTTTGTCCAAACTTTCCAAAAAGCACCTAAGGGTCCTATTGATCCCTAAAAGTGTAAACTTTATAGACATGCATGCCCCATGCATGTCTTCCATCAAATCTAGGTCAAAAGAGTAGAAAAGGGGCCTAAACTTATGCAAGGATCTCAAACCACAACCATTTCTCAGATCTATAAAGTCTAGTGTCATTGGGACTCATAAGAGTCATAAAGTTGCAAACTTTATCAATTTGCTTCACTCAAAATCCATTAAAGAGTTCAATCATCCAAGATAACTCTAGATCCATAGAGGAAAGATGAAAAGCTAGATTAAAGATCCTTATAAATGGTCCAGCAAGATGGTTCCAAAGATTGGAGTGTGTTGCTTGCTTGCTTCTAGCACTCAATATTCTTATACTTCCTTCAAAATCCCCAAGAATGCTTGAAAATGAGCTCAAAAGATTTAAAGTGATTAGGGTCTGGTTTCTGGCAGTTGAGAGTGATGGAGGTTGAGGATGGGGAACCCTAGCCTCCCCATTTTCCTTTAAATACCCGAAAACTAGGGTTTTCATGTCAGGGGGTCGCCATGACGTGGCCAATAGATGCCACACCATATGGATCATTAAGTGACCCGCGAAACCTCCAGTATTATCACGTCGTGGGATGCCTTCACCACGACGTGGTCACTCCCAAAATACACAACTTTAAAATTAAATACCTCCATGAATTCGGATGTTACAACTCTCCCCCACTTGAATCATACTTTATCCTCAAAGTCCGTTGCTGCAAACAACTCTGGGTAATGCTCCATCATCTCTTCCCCAGGCTCCCATGTCCACTCTGAACCCTTGAGGTGCTACCATTGCACCATCACCAGGCTCACAACCTTGTTCCGCAAGCTCTTCGTCTTGTTATCTAGAATCTCAACCGGTCTCTCTATGTAATTCAGGCGCTCGTCCACCTGAATTTCCTCCAAAGGAACCACTGTGGAATCATTAACCATACACTTCCGCAGTTGAGATATGTGAAAATTGTTGTGGATCTGACTAAGCTCTTTGGGCAGCTCCAACCGATAAGCAACCTTGCCCACCCGGGTAATAACCCTAAAAGGACCGATATATCTGGGGCCTAGCTTGCCCCACTTCCCGAACGGGATGACACCTTTCCAAGGTGAAACTTTCAGGTGTACCATACCTCCGACCTGAAACTCGAAATCAGATCGACAATTATCTGCATAGCTCTACTATCGACTCTACGCGATCTGCAACTGTAACATATACGTTTTGAAATCGTGTTCTGTAATTTGAAAAGTTAAAAATATTATGAAATATTATGTGAAATTGAGTGTTGAGTTCTAACAGATAGTTTTTACTAGAAATAAAGTAAAACTATGTTTAGAATCACTCATAAAATATTGGAAGTCTTATGAGATTCTAATTAAAAGCCAAATAGTAAAATTTAGCGAAAATATAAAATTTGAAATAAGTAAAATTTCATTATTAAAAGTTGTAGATAATCTCGTTAGAAACATGTAGGCGAAAACCTCATCGAAATCCGAGTTATAACGAAGAAGTTATGACCAATCGAAGATCCGCGATAAAACCGGCACGGTGCCAAATGATGTAAAAAGTGAGTTTTTGATAAACTACTTTTTAGCCTTAATGATCTAAATGAAAGTCGTAGTATTCCTTAAACCGAGAATTTTGATAAAAAGAACGCCAAAATCTGACTTCGTATGAGGAAGTTATGATTTTTCTAAGTTTCAGCTTAACAGTAGACAGCTAAAAACTCGAATTTTAGATCGAGTGATTTTTAGCCGACACAACCTAAACGAGAATCGAAGGTCTCGTCATTAGTAGTACAACGGTAAAAAGTCTGACGAAAACGGATGTCGGATGAAGAAGTTATGAATTTTTAACGGATTTACCAGTCCCGGTCTGTTAAAAATAATAATATTAAAAATAAAGTCAAAATTTTCCGACGAAGTCTAAACGAAAATTGTAGAGCATAATTTTCTCTCCGCGTGCATATAAAGAACGTCAAAAACGGAGCCCGTATGAGAAAGTTATGGATTTTATAAGACCGGGCACATTTTTTAAGAAATTTCGCATGAATAGTGCTGCCACGTCATCCTTCGCATGCAGCCTCCACGTGGCGTCTTCTGATTGGACCGCAGCCTCGCGTGGCACCCGCTGATTGGTCCGAAGTCGTCACCCTCTTTCCCCATTGGACCGAAGCTCGGTCCACTTAGGAGCTTGTATCTGTCCGAGCCGGAGACCCAGCCGATGACTCATCCGAAGCCGATGACTCCTCGCATCCGAAGCGCGCCAGCTGCTGCATCCGAACCTCGCTGGCCTTCGCTGCTTCTGCCCCGTGTCCGAACCCCTCGCTGCCGCGTGTCCCTTCTCGGCCGACCTTCGGATCTCCCCTCCTATAAATAGGAGACTTGCGAACCCTCCCGGGTAAAAATGGGATTTTGCCATTTTTGACCCCTTTTTCCATATTTTTATTATCTCGACATCCCCCGAAGCCCCGGGATTAATTCCAATGCCCGAAACACACCCCGAAATTCCCGAGAAGCCCAAAAAATTTATCTTTTCGGTTTCAAAGCCCAACCCTCGCAAGGCCCGGTTTTCAAGAAAACTCCCGGTTTTCAACAAATAAAGTCATATTTAGAGCCGAAATGCTGCACAAATTATTATTTTGACCCCCGGTTATTTCAAGGTGAGATTAATATATAGGAACAACTGTATGTTATGTGTTATATGTGCTATGTGCTTTTCCATGATTATCATCTTGAGTTATTATTTCCGCTATTTTTATAGCAAGGTTGTACCTTTGACTTGAAGTGTATGACATAAGCATCACTTGGGTATTGGTATGAACCGTTGACCATGAAGTGTATGACATAGGCATCACTTTGGCTTCGGTAGTATGCTAAGATAAGGCTGAAAGCCAAAATATTCTAGCAAAATGATATTCCTGAGTATTTCCTGTGCCATTTGTGCTGAAACTTTATTGATTGTATATCAAGTATGGAAATTGTTACGTCTCATTGATTGATATGGAAAGCTTTTCGCATTATGCCTTTGTTGTTCCTTGTTCCTCTTTGCTTCTGGCATATTGAAGTATATATATGGCATAATGTTATATTGTATCTATTATTGAACTCACTAAGCGTCGCCACTTACCCTCTCAATGTTTAACAAATTGCAGGGAATAAGTAACCAGTATAGTCTTATACTGTTGGAAGGTTTAGAATAGTTGTAATATTACTTTTGTATTTTGTTTATGTTTGTATAGATTTACAATATCCTGGGTAGTTATGTAAAATATTAAAACATAGTCGGTTTGTATCCAATCTTTTGTAATTACTTTATCAATGTAAGATAATGTTTTATAAATATGCATGTAGCATGTTTTGGAGTAACTATATTTAGAAATATGAAAGTTTGGGTCTTTCAGAATTATGAAAGTTTAGAAAGGGGTCCTTTCAGCAACCTCCCGCGCACCTGGTGGATCAACTCGATAGTCCGAAGCACAACCTCCGTTCTACCCATAACTCGCTGACCGACCTCACCCCAACAAATCAGGGTCCGAAACTTCCTCCCGTAGAGCAGCTCAAAAGGAGGTCGATCAATACAGGCGTGGTAGTTGTTGTTGTAAGAAAACTCAGCTAATGGGAGATACGTATCCCCGCTACCGCCAAAATCCAACATACAGGCCCGAAGCATATCCTCTAAAGTTTGGATAGTCCGCTCGCTCTGACCATCGGTCTGCGGATGAAAAGCAGTGCTAAAATGTAGACGAGTACCCTACTCCTCATGAAAACTCTTCCAAAATCTGGAAGTGAAGCGCACGTCCCGATCTGAGACCATTGATATTGAACCCTATGTCGTGCTACGACCTCTCAGATATAAACGTCTGCCAATTTCTCCGCAGAGATGCTATCCTAAATGGGAATAAAATGTGCACTCTTAGTCAATCGATCCACGATGACCAAATAGAATCCACTCTCTGAGTTGTTTTTGGCAACTTCGTTATGAAGTCCATCGTGATCTCTTCCCATTTCCAAACGGGGTTACCCAATGGCTCCATTTTTCCATGAGGTCGCTAATGCTCGGCCTTGACCTTTCTACAAGTCAAGCGCCTATCCATGTAACACGCCACATCCCGCTTCATGCAGGGCCACCAATACTCGGGTCGGAGGTCTCTGTACATTTTCGTCGCACCCGGATGAAAGGAAAATATCGACTTGTGTGCCTCCTCCATTAGTACCTGTCGTACACCACTCCAATACGGAACACAAATCCTCCGATTTAAGGTCAACAATCCCCTATTATCATAATCTAAAGAGGACACCTGCCCCACAATGCGCTCACACTTGCGGTGTTCCTCTTTCATGGCCTCGACCGGAGCCTCGCAAATTGATGTGCACAAATGTACCTATCAGTTTTAAATTTATAAACCTAACTAATTAAACTAACTATGAACCTATATGTAGTGTACCTAGTCGGATTATAGAATAACTTGGTAAGTCGGGTGTCGATCATAGGGAACGAAATTCTATTTAATAAAATAACTACTAATAACTAAACTAAATAAAATAGGTATATTGGGGGGTTTTTTTATTGATTTTGCAAGTCAGAAGAACTTAAATAACAATAAATCAAACAATTAAACAAGCAAAGAAAAAGAATTTTACTTCAAGATTAAAGAGCACTTCCATTAGTTTCGAATCCCTTTTCTCCTATGGTTAATTTATACTAGACAAATTATGTTGGCTTCCAATTTATTAACTAGTTATTACGATCAATTACCTAAATATCAATTTATGAATTACCATGCAATGGTCAGCACAGGTGAAACACACAACTAATAATAATATAAATTGTACTATGAATGGTAAAATTGAGAATTACTAATCTGTGGTCAAGACACTAATCCAAGCACTTAACATGGATAATTAATGCTCTCTAACACAACTAAAGCTATCAACTTTATTTACCTAACTCTATGATGTGGTCAATCACAAGATCTAATTATTTAATGGTCATAAACTACTAGAACCAAGTTAATGCAACAATAATGTTCATCTACTACACATAACTTGAATGGAAAGAATAAAAGCTAAAACTTTAACATGCTAGGTTTATAATTCATCAAACACAAGAAAAGCCACATAAATTGTCATAGAAGCATAAAATGAACACAAAGGGTTAAGGTTCATCATCCCTAACAAAATTTTAGGGTGATTAGCCCATAACTAAGATAAAAACACACAAATAATCAATGAAAATAAGACTAGACATGATTAGAACTAGCAAAACGAAAGAATCAATGTTGTTTTCTTCTCGATCTCTTCAAATCTTGAGCTCCAAACGATTTCTTCTCTTCCAAGGATTTTTCGGAGGGTTTTTGTCGCAATACTTCTCCATAAACTCAGCTGGAAATCCCCCAATCCAACCTAATGTTCGGATATATATACTTGCCTAAAATATGGCCAACACAACATGTTAAATGGCCAACATGGTGTGTTCTTCATTAAAATCCCGTATTCTCCAAGTCAGCGTCAAGAATTGTGAAGATTCCATTCACCACGGCGTGTTTGTGATAACCACGGCATGGTTGTTGGGAATCAACATTTTCTCACAACACAAAAGTCGTCTAAAATTCTTTCTAGTTTTCATAACATTTTGAATCTTGTCAATCGGAATTATGAGTCATGAGATATGGCCAAAACACTGAAGAGGGGTCAAGCTGTCCAACAACATCCTTCTTTGTCTTCTTTTTGCTTTATCTCACGTTTTCCTGCTTCCAGCTTCTCGTATGCTTCCTTTTTATCTCGAGCATGTCTTCGGTGCTACATGGCATATTTCAAACATAATAATTACCTTTTGTTCTAGAATTAACACAAAATGTAGCATAAAATATAAAGATAATGTATGAAATATATAACTAAATAATCACACATCAAAATACCCCACACTTAACTTTTGTTTGCTCCCAAGCAAAACTAAATTTTAACATACCAATACCGCACAAGACAATCCAAATTGAACCCAGCCATTATGCCAAGATCGCAACGCATGTATTTGTGTTTAAATTTTCCTAAGAACCTCCTTAATCCTAAATACTCACAATCTTCATAAACACTTGCCCACTTCTTTTGAACAACGCTCATTTTATGCATCCTTCCAAATCCCCAGAAATCTTTCTAAACCTCAAGGTATTTTTGGTTAAATCCCCAAGCATACATATGAAAAAATAACCTAGAAAATAAAAATACAATAAATAATTTAACAACTTTTGCCTTTGAATCTTTGATAATTTGGAGCTCTTCTTCATGATCTTTCTTCATCTTCATAGCTTTGTAGATTCTTTAAAACTTTTCAACTCTTTTCTTTTTTTTTTCTTTTTTTTAACAATCTCACTTTTTTTTCACTTAAAACTAAAAATCCTAGAAAAAACATATTCTTAAGCAAGGGGATTTGACTTAAACCTTTATTGATTAGAGGTATTAGTCTAGTGTGCAATGAATACATAAGCTCTCCTGGATACATTTCTGGTACACGATGCTAAACATATTGCGTCCATCCAACTCAGCAAGGTCGTGTTTTTGTTCCATGATTTCACTAGGATAGGGAGGCCACATAAACACTATAACATATGTTGGCTCAACTAAACATTTAGGTTCACATTAAATCATCCCACACAATACTAGCATTGGCGCCTAATAATGAAAATTGCTTTTAAAATTTACCTTATTTTCCTATATTAACCTAGTAATTTTTTTTCATGATAATGCAATTGTTTAAAAATCATACTTGGATTCTAATGTAACCACCCCCCTACCCCACACTTAATTCATGCATTGTCCCCGCTGCATGTTATGCAAAATAAAGGCCAATAAGTGAAAAAGGGAGGAAAAAAGAACAGACTCTCATGGGATAGAAGTGGAGAGGTTGATTTTTCTTCTCTTTTCTTCTTCAGCTGACTATGGCGTGGGAATAACTCATCCACGCCTTGGTTGTCATTCGTATTGTGTGGTGGACATCTCGAAACAAAAATGGAAATGGGACTTCTAGAACTTTTTCTTGTGAATGCAAATGTGCCAGAAAAATGTAAACCTAAAGCTAGCATCTTCAAAAAGTATGGTGCAGAAAACGTCAAAATAGAGTACTGACTCCCGACCACGGTGGTGGTTGTCGAGGCCAACAAAATTAATAAGCCTAAATCTTTTACACTAAAATAGTGTATAGTAGTAAAGAGGTCGAATCCACGGAGATTGGTTTAATTTTATAACTCTATGAAAATCTCTTTGTAAAATGACAATAAAAGTAAAAATGGGGGTTTTGGTCTTTTGAAATACTTGAAATAAACTAAAATTAAACTAAGGTTTAAATAGACAATTTCAACAAAAACAAGGTTTTAATGTAAAATCAATAAGAAAAAGATGGTTGACTTCAGGTTTCCTCACTTGAACATTTGGTGAATATATCATTAAAATCCAATAGTGCAATACGTGTTTTAAATCTTTAATTTGGCTATAGTAATCCAAGAAGCTTGAGATTACCTAGACTTTTCTTAGTTTTTAAAATTGTTAGAAAAGCTCATAACAATTTCCTAAGTCAAAGTCACAATTTTCATTAAGCATGTAATTAGTGAAAGTCAACTAGCATTAATAACCAAAAAGTCACCAAATCCAAGAGGAGTCAAATGCTTTCACTTCAATGTTGGAGAAAATGTTTTTATGATTGTGTGAAGTAAAACCAACACAAAAATCATTTGTTGCTTGCTAATTTGAGGATCCTTTACTTAATCAAGAAATTACCCAACTAATCACCACAAGCACATTTAAACTCGTGAATAAAAACATACAAGTAGTACTAAGATGTTAAAACACAAAACATTCACATAAAGATTCAAGAACAAGTTCATGGAGTCTTCAACATTCAACAAACATTCAAAGGATTTCACCAAAGTCAACCAAGATTAGTTTAGCCTAGCATGGCTAAACTCAAGAAACTAAAATTAAAGTAAAATGTACCAAACATGTAGCAGGATTTAGAGATGAAAAGACGATGTTCTTCAAGTGTTCTTGGCCTTCAAAGTCTTCAAAATCTATAGAGAAAGTGCTCCAAAATCGGATGTAAAAAAGTGTAGAAAAGTGGCACACCAACCTTCCCCATGTAGCTCAAAACAAGAATTCCCAAAAATGCCCCTGTAGGGCCTTGCGCGACCAACGTGCTGTTGCGCGGGTAGCTTGCGTGCTGAATTGGGTTCTTTTGTGATTTGGGATTCCAATGAATTAGCCCACTGGCCCAGAACGAATCCACTAAGCTTGTAGCCCAATATTCTTCATGTTTTCTTCAATTTAAGCCCAATTTGGCTTCCCCAAATCATTCATAGCTCACGTACTCGCCTGATCAATAATCTTTGCATGCTCGAAAATTCACCATTTTCTTCTAAGTTCAAGGCCCATCTTCTTCAAGCTCCATAGCCACTATCCCACTCCATGCATCAACTCCACTAGTCATCAAGCCCATAATCCTTGTTGTCCTCCACATCTAATTGCTTTCCATACGTCCCGAACATTCCCGCTCCACTGGTCTCCTTGAAATCTGCAATAAAGCTCACGAAACTAGAAAGTACCCGAAATAGTAAAATAACAAAAAGGAAAATATGCATGAAGATTAGCTAAGTTATGAATGAAATACACTAAAATAAACTATAAAAATAAGTAAATAAAATGAAACCATCAAATCACCCCAATCTTGAACCTTACTTGTCCTCAAGTAAGACAAGACTAAAATGAACTTGGGATGAACTATCCTAAGAAAAAACAAAAAGAATGGATAGAACCATAGAACCTGATCACAGTTAGTCAACATGGTGATAATTGATCTTGTTATTATCTCACGAACTTTCATTCGATGACTATGTAACCATAAACCATAGCCATAATAAATCCTCTAGGTGAGTAAGGAGGGATGGTAAGTCGCAGCCTCAATGGAACATGCATACAATGAAGAACATCTGTAGTAGGGAGAAAGTAGATGGACATGATCGTGTGGAGCTCTTCTTTAAGTGTACACTCTTATCACTAAAGTTGCGTGATCTCACGTCTGACAGTTGCTCTCATGTGTGATTGTGTTTTATCACTCTGGCACCGTTGTAGGAATCAATTCACTTAGTGTTGGCCCGAACCACCCGTAGTATCTGACTCGGCAGACTCCCTAACATCACCAATTTGCAAAAAAAAAATAACCCGACCTATATACAATAAAACAAACCTATATAAATGAATATCAAACGCCGGGTGACCAAAATGTAGGAAAATTCGTTCAATAATTGAACCGGTCACCCATCTAAGATAATCGCAGCCTGGAATTTGCTTGCTTGAGCTCTTTTTTTAAGAAGAAGAAGGTAGTTGAAGGTAATGCACTAACATATCGAAATATATATACTTTTTACTATCAAGAAAACTTTTTGACTCGAAATTTGGTTCCCAAAAGTATGTAAGTGGAACCGAAAGATAATAATAATCCGAATGGTATAAATTGTGAAAATGACCATGTGTGGAGCATAAAGATGTAGGCTCCTTTTCAAACTTGTGATTTTCCAAATATAATGAAAATGCCCAAATGTGGGCTAAAAGACTCTCTAAAATCCTAAGGAAATCGCAAAAAGAAATATGGTGATGTAAAGAGACTGGATATAGATTCTACTCGGGGATAAACACCAGTGCTTCATCCTAACGATTCAAACATGATCAAGTGTGATCCTCTCAGCAGTATGGACCGCAGGCTAAAAACATCCATTGCTAGAGTTATCCTACAGTTGTTAGTATTGCATGCATAATTCTTCATGAAAACTACCTGGCCATGATCACTTACCCCTTTAATCTCCAGCAGTTGATCCCAAGTATGAAGTCCCAAACTACGACCTAATGGTCCCTGTTCGATGTGTGAGATAGCAACAAGATCCTGGACCAATAATGATACAATAACTATGAACCTATTCCATGGCATCCAAGGGGGTGAGAATAACCAGACAACAAAAATACATGAATGCTAATGCCCTAAGCTAAATGTTATGCAAAAATAAAATGTGGAAAAGAAGAAAATAAAGTCTTTTTTGGAATTTTATAGAATAATAATATAAAAAATGAATGCAAATTAGCCTAAAACTAATATGTTATGCAACCTAAAAAAATGTATGAAAAAGTAAAAGGGAATGCCCCACCCCAAGCTTAAGAACAAGCATTGTCCTCAATACTTAAGGTAAGGGCAGAAATGACCTAAATCGGAGGATCGGGCGGCAGGAGATGTGTGTGGCGGTGGTTTCGTGAAATTAAGTCCGGTAGAACTCCGACAATCTTGAATTTTTCGGCGAGGTGGGTGTTTGGGAGCTTCTGTTCTTGAGAAAAATGGAGTTTGAGGGAAGAACTTGATGAACACAAGGGAGAAATGAAGGAGAAGGTTGCATTCATAAGTCATATGGTCAAGGGAAGTCAACAAGTCAACCCACTTAAAGATTTGGTCAAAAATCGTCAAAAATGGCCTAGCTCGGTGCGCGGGTCGTGCATGTCTCCATGCGGGTCGCACAGACCTTGCAGTTAAGTCTTGGGCCAATGTCGCTTCATCACACCCGGTCGCGCAACCTACCCGCGCAACAGCACGCGAGTCGCACAACCTGCTGATCCTGATTTTCATTTTTGCTTCATTTTTCTTTGTTTCTTCGCATTTTCTTGGATTCGAAGGCCCCAAACATATGGAAACACTTAATTTTTCAAATATAACTCCAAAAGAAACATCAAAACATCTTTAAAACTTCCTTATTCGAATTCAAAGACACGAAAGCACAATGCTTTCCAAAATGCCATTCTTTAACGTTTTTGGGAAGACGCCTCCAAACTTCACTTTAACACTTTGGGGCGTCCAAATGGACGACATTTGAATCAAAACCTTCATAGAACAGTTTCAATCAATGTCCATTAACCTTGCAAATTTTCCACGTGACGACATTTTGAATTTCAACTACTCCATGCTCGAAAACTTTCACTACAATAAAGGGACCATTCCAGCGAGATCTCCATTTGCTTGGGAAAAGTTTTAGTCTGGAACAATAAAGACAAACTTTTTGTCCCTACTTGAAATGTTTCCGGGCGAGGGACTTGTTGTGAAAAGTTTTCACTTCCTTCTTGTAAAACTTTACATTTCAAATGCTTTTTTTTCGAATCCTCAAGCTCTTGGATTTGCAACCTCCCATGTATCCTTAGTTGTCCCGGGTCCAACTTGTCAACCGTTTCATCAAATTCCGGCTTTGAAGGATGGTGTTTCATCTTCGTTGGTATGTTTCTTTGGTCACGAACTTTACTCAAACTCATCTCTAACAATTCATGGTTAGTAGACTCATAGAAATTTTGAGTTAAACGCTCAACAACATCAACAAAATACAAAGAAGATATATCTCTAGGGTATCTCATGGCATCATTATTATTGAATTTAAATACCTCACCATCAAATTCTATTGTGAGATTACCCGCATACACATCAATTTTTGTTCTAGCCGTTTTCAAAAATGGTCTTCCAAGTAAGATTAGAGTCGATTTGGAGGAAAATTGTTCCTCTAAATCAATCACATAAAAATCCGCCAGAAAAACCAATTGGTTTACATAAACTAAAACATCCTCTAAGACACCCCTAGGGATAACACTCGATTTGTCCTGAAGTTGAATAGTAACACCCGTTTTATTTAAAGGTCCAATATTTAGCAATTCATATACCGAATATGGCATGATATTAATAGAGCACCAAGATCAAGCATCACACTACTAATAGTAATATCACCTATCTTGCAAGGAATCATAAACATCCCAGGGTCTTTGCATTTTGGTGGGAGCTTCCTTTGTAAAATAGCTGAAACGTTTGCACTCATTGAAATCTTTTCATGTCCTTGAAGTTTTCCTTTTTTAGTGAAAAGTTCTTTCAAAAATTTAGCATACCTTGAGATTTTCTTGATTGTATCTAACAATGGAATGTTTACCTCAACCTTTCGAAGGGTGTCTAAGATTCCTCTTTCTTCCTCTTTCATCTTTGAGGAGGGCAAGTCGGGATGGGAATGGTGGTGGAATGTCTATGGGTGTGACCATCCTTGGAGCTTCGCCTTGAAATTTACTTTTCGCCATCGTCTCTTGACTCGGGACGACCTCACCCTCATCTTCTTTAGAAGCCTCCTTTGTGCTACTTTCTCCGGTTTCTCCTCCACTTCTCAATGTAAACATATTGACATTTGGGGATTTTTTTCAGTTTGAGAAGGGAATTTACCACGTGTTTCCAACTTGCTTAAGGATGTGACTATATCTCCCATTTGAGCTTCGAGATTGGAGATTCTAGTTGATGTGCATAGATTATACCTATCTAGTTTTAAATTTATAACCTAACAAACTTAACTAACTAAAATGCACCTAGGCAGTGTACCTAGTCGAAGTATAGAATAGTTTAGGTAAGTCGGGTGTCGATCACAGGGAACATTATTTAATTAATAAAATAACTACTAAAAGCTAAACTAAGAAAAACAACTAAAATAGGGGGTTTTTTTTTATCTGATTTTACAAGTTCAAGAAAACTTAAGCACTCAACTAAAAACGATTGTAATCAATATATTAAAAACACTTTCGTAGTTTAGAATCAACCTTTTCCTATGGTTAGTTCTTATTTATGGATTAATGAAGTTGGTTACCAAGTTATATGTAATTAGCAATTCAAGTCCAAATTTACTAATATTTTCACCAATTCATGAACTACCTTGTATGGTCATACACAAGCAAAACACAGAATTAGTTATACATTATAGATGGGCTATGTAAGATTTATCTAAGCAAACACAATTATGGTCACAATTATGTTCTCCAGCACAACCAAATTTGTTACTTTTATTACTTATCTAAGATTTGGTCGATCCTAGCTCTAGCAATTTATTGGTCACTAAATCACTAGGTAATCAAGTTCATGTAATTTAATGGTCACTAAGCTACACTACACTTAAAATTAAACAACAAAGTTACAGACCTTAACATGCTAGGTAATGATAATCAAACACATGTGTAAACCAAATTCATATAATCTATAAAGTAGAAACTAATTCATAGTTTTAGGTTTCATCTAACTAAACGAAAGTCTACTAAATTAGCTACTCGTGACAGTAATCAAACACAAAAACTCAATAGGAATAAGGCTAAACATGATCAAACCGAATGACTTGATGATGTTTTCTTCTAGATCTCTTCAAATCTTGAGCTCCAATCATTTCTTCCTCTTCTAAGGGTTTTCCAGAGGGTATTTATCGTAATACTTCTCTAGAAAGTCACCTCCAAGTCCCCCATTTCGTCATAATGTTTGGATATATATACTTGCCTAAAATCTGGCCACCACGACGTGGTAAAGGCACCACGTCGTGGTCTTCGTGTATATCCCGTATTCTCCAAGTCAGCGCCAAGAATCGTGAAGATTCCATTCACCACGTCGTGATGGGATCACCACGTCGTGGTTATCGAGAATCAACATTTTCTCAAAACATGAAAGTTTTCCGAAATTGTGTCTAGTTTTCAGATCATTTTGAATCACGTCAATCAAGTTACGAGTCATGAGATATGGCCAAAATATTGACAAGTGGTCAGGCTGTCCAACAACATTCTTCTTGCCTAAGTTCGCATTTTCCTGCTTCCAGCTTCCATATTGCTTCCGATCATGTATTTTATGCTATATAACAGATATTAAAGATAATAAGTACCTGTTACTCTATAATAAGCATAAATATAGCTAAAAATATTAAGATATGATGTAAAATATATATGTAGATATGCACATATCAAGATACCCCACACTTAACCTTTGTTCTCCCCAAAGCAAACTGTTTTTTAACTTACTAATATCACATAAAACAATCCATTTTAAACTCATCCTTTATCCCAATACCGCAATGCATGTATTTGTGTCTATAATTCCTAAACACTTCCCAGTCCTAAATACTCACAATCCTTACGAACCTTCACCCCTTAGTTTATACGACACTCATTTTTGCAACCCTCCGAATCCATCCTCATAAATCTTTCTTAACCTCAAAGTATTTTTGCTTAAGCTTCCCAAGCATACATATGATCTAGAAAGAATTGCAACTTTGATACCATAATGGAACTCTTCAAATTCATCTCTTCTTTGATATTTTCTTTATGATTTCTTTGAATTGAACACCTTCTCGTTTGATTTTTGGTATCTTTAATTTTTGATTCTTCAAAATTTTTGATATTTTGATCTTCATACTATGATAGCTCCAAAATTCTTACAACTTTTTTGCAATTTCTCTTTTTTTTTTATATAACTCACTTTTTTCGCTCAATTCTACATGCTTAAGCAAGGGAGCTTAACTTCAACCTTTATTGGTTAGAGATATTAGTCTAAGTGCTATGACTACATATGCTCTCCTGGATGGATTTCAGGTACACGCTGCAAAACTTATTACATCGTACAAACTACCAGATTATCTTTCATATCTCATGACTTTTCACTAGGAAACGGGAAGCCACACAATACTAGCATTTAATTTGTTAATTATCACTATTGGCTCAAGTAAACATTTAGGCTCTCATCGGATCATCCCACACAATACTAGCATTTAATTTGTTAATTATCACTAGATTTAATTTTAATTTATTATTTCTAATCTTTCTAAAAAAAATTAAATCCTAGTCATTTTTAAATTTTTTTTTAATCAGAATGCTTTTTTTTCCTAAATTCAACCCCTACCCCACACTTAAATGATGCAATGTCCCCATTGCATACTATTCACTTAGAGTATAAGTTTTACAACAACTGATGTTTACATGGAAATAGAATCTCCTAGCTGAAAATGCTAGTTGTGACATCCTCGTGATCTTTCCCGTATAATGGGATGTCCTTCAGTTGGGCGAGTATGTGACCTTTCAGCTTGAAGTTTGATGTTGCTGGAATTGCGGGTTGCACAAGACCTGGCCTAGTATCACCACGTATCCGCTTCTTGTATGCCTCCATTGATATGTTTGCAATGTCTGCCATCACTATTTCTGATTCGGGTTCACCCTTTGTTTCAATTTAGGTGTCTCGGGCTCGTGATCCACTGCCTTCTTGTTGTGAGTTTTCTCGAAGCTTTCGAATTTTTCTCTTTGGAAATTGCTACTCGATTCCCTGACCTTTTTATCTTTCTTCTTGTGAAATGCGAATTCTGAATCCTCAAGTGGTGGCACGATATTGAAAGTGGATCCCCTGGTCATAAATCACTGGAACAAAAACAAAACAAAAACGCGTAAAAGGAATAAAAACTAGCTAAATGATAAACTAACTGCATCGCGACCACGACATGGTGAAGATGACCACATCATGGTTACTGTTCAGATATAAAAATGTAACTAATGATGAAAAATAACTTCGTGCGGTTTTTACCCCACAAAAAGGATCGAATATCTAAAAGCAATTAAACTAAATAATAAAATAAGTCGTTCCCTGCAACGGTGCCAAAAACTTGATGTGCACAAATATACCTATTAGTTTTAAATTTATAAACCTAACTAATTAAACTAACTATGCACCTATATGCAGTGTACCTAGTCGGATTATAGAATAGTTTGGCAAGTCGGGTGTCGATCACAGTGAACAAAATTCTATTTAATAAAATAACTACTAATATCTAAACTAAATAAAACAAGTAAACTGGGGGTTTTTTTTTTACTGATTTTGCAAGATCAGAAGAACTTAAATAACAATAAATCAAAAAATTAAACAAGCAAAGAAAACGAATTTTACTTCAAGATTAAAGAGCACTTCCATTAGTTCTGAATCCCCTTTCTCCTATGGTTAATTTATACTAGACAACTTATGTTGGCTTCCAATCTATTAACTAGTTATTATTATCAATTACTTGTTGGGTTTTGTATACTACAACATCCTATGGTGCACATACAACCCTAAATACCTTGGATCTATGTTTCCACTAATTATACATGCAATGATGTTTCCAAGGTATTAAGCCTATAATTAGCATGCTATTGACATATACCATACAAGATACTAGTTAGGGTAACATACCTTTTATGCAGCTTGAAGTCTTGATGTATTTGGCCTTAAGAGCTTAGCCCCAATAGTGTGGAAGCCTCAAATGGAGTCACAACACATAATTGACAAAGGTGGCTCTTGAGAGAATCTCCATACACCAAAAACACCTCCATGAACTCCAAGAACATGTGTAACCACAAGTAGCGATTTTGGGCAAGGGAACACATATTTATATGTGGTGGATTCCAAGGGTCATGGGTATAACCCAAATCCATACCCATGGGTTTTATGATCCATGGTTCATGTGGCCCAACTCTTTATGTATCCATACATAAACTTGGTCCAACATGGATCATAAGCCTAACACATATAAATATAACTAATTACCATAATTAGTCCCCATAGATTTAATTAGTCTCTTTTGATCACAAAATTAATTCCAAATTAATTCTTGATCAATACTAATTAAAATATATGATTTCATATTAATATATTATAACTTATAATATATTAATAAATCATATATAACCTTCTCTCAAGAGTTCATCCTAACAAATTGTCCTGATGATATGGAACCCAAATGGACCATGCTACTCTCGGGTCGAGTACATACCAATAATAGTTATGGGCTTAGACATCTAATCCAACATTACCTAGATATATCAATGTATGAATTACCATGCAATGGTTAAGCACAAGTGAAACACACAACTGATAATAAGATAAATTGGACTATGAATGGTGAAATCTTGAATTACTAATTTGTGGTCAAGACAATAATTCAAGCACTTAACATGGATAATTAATGCTCTCTAACACAGTTAAAGCTATCAACTTTATTTACCTAACTCTATGGTTTGGTCAATCACAAGATCTAATTATTTAATGGTCATAAACAACTAGAACCAAGTTAATGCAACAATAATGTTCATCTACTACACATAACTTGAATGGAAAGAATAAAAGCTAAAACTTTAACATGCTAGGTTTATAATTCATCAAACACAAGAAAAGCCAAATAAATTGGCATAGAAGCATAAAATGCACACAAAGGGTCAAGGTTCATCATCCCTAATAACAGTTTAGGGTGATTAGCCCATAACTAAGATAAAAACACACAAATAATCAATGAAAATAAGACTAGACATGATTAGAATTAGAAAAACGAAAGAATCAATGTTGTTTACTTCTATATATCTTCAATTCTTGAGCTCCAAACAGTTTCTTCTCTTCCAAGGGTTTTCCGGAGGGTTTTGTCGCAATACTTTTCTAGAAAGTCGGCTGGAAGTCCCCCAATCCGACGTAAAGTGTGGATATATATATATATATATATATATATATATATATATATATATATATATATATATATATATATACTTGCCTAAAATATGGCCAACACAGTGTGTTAAATGGTCGTCATGATGTGTTCTTCATTAAAATCTCGTATTCTCCAAGTCAGCGTCAAGAATCGCGAAGATTCCATTCACCACGGCGTGGTTGTTTGGAAATGGAGTCCTAATCTGGTTGGAGCTTATTAAATCCATCCAACAGTCGCCATAAATGCTAATGTATCTTCATATCATAGTAGCAGTAACCCCATCCATATGGTTTCTTCCTAACAATGCCTTACCGTGGTCTTGACTGTACAAAATTAGTGCTTCTGTATTTCTTTCTCTTCCTTCATTTTCATCCTCTAATCTCTTTCTCTTTCTCTTTCTATATATATATATATATATATATATATATATATATATATATATATATCTGTCTCTCTCTCTCTCTCTCTATCATTTCTAGATCTAGAATAGAGATCACATGAGGCTAAACCATCAATGATTGAAAGAACTTAACTTACATCTCTATCTCTAACTGATATCCCTCTCGATTTCTCTCCATCTCTCTTTCCAGCTGCATGTAAAACACACAAACACACACTCACACTAACCGATTAAATTCAGGTTGATTCTTTGTATTTAGCTCTATCAGGTGCAACAACAAAACATGATGATGAATCTCCCATTCTCACACATCGACGATATCATGGGAGGACCATATGTCGATTTACATTAACTGGCAGTTATATTCCTACAATTGATCACTTGACAATTATCATCCCATAATCATAGGTTAATATAGACTAAGTTTATAAAATACATCTTTAGACCCTTATAATTCATTTTCCCTCCAATTGTATCACCAAATTATTATTATTATTATTATTATTATTATTATTATTATTATTATTATAACTTACTTATTTAGTTAATTAATTTCTTGATCATTAGATGTAAATACCTCTTATCTTTTAATTAAATAAAACACTAATGATTTGCTATTTATATTTTTAATTAATTTAGTAATTATATTCATCTTTTTAAAATTAATTATACACAAAACAAATTGGATGTTACAACTTGGGGTGGAATCATTTATTCGACCGTCTATCGGATCATTGATTATGTATGATTTGTATATGCAGAACAATTAGCGTGATTATTGGATACTTCTAGCGGTGCGGAAGGGTGGGTGAGGAGAAACCTCATATGATTACCTAAGAGATATATATGGCTCCTTGGAGCATATAGGTATGTGTGCTAATACACTTAATGTAAAGTAACTTGGTGACTGAGAGCCTTGGGAGGAATCTGAATCAATAGGGATAAGTGTGGAAGCTATTATGGGCCCATAGTATTGAAAGCACATGATCCGTACGAGATTATGACATTTTCTTCGTATGTTTCAGAATGGTGGTGACTGTCCGAGGTTCAGGCTCTAGCGATCTAGAGACACCCGGGTACTAGTGATGATGAGATATGTATGATCATTGCCGCTGAGTTGGCCGCAACGATGAGGGAGGCGATCCTGGAGATGTTCGGGTATATTAACACCATGTTGATCGATCTGTTTGATGAGCGTTATTATTGCAACCAATGCAGTCGTCGCGGCTTCGAGACTTCATGGGGGTGATTCGATGCAGTATTGGGAATTAAACAACACGAAGTCCCCAGAGTTTGACGGGATCAAGGGCTCGATTACTGTGAAGAGATAGATTTCCGATGTTGAGGGATGCTTCTATACCTGTTCGTGTCTAGAGGATCTGAAGGTTCGATTTGCGATGAACCGTTTTCGCTTAGGAGCGAAGGACTGGTGGAAGTTGGTGACAACTGATTATTCTCCTGTGGAGCGGGCCACAATGACTTGGAAGTGGTGACTAAGCGGTTCAAACCCGCTGATTTGAGATTAGGATGTCAAAGAGGCCTCATTTTCAGCAAGTGCGGTAAGGGTCATGAGGGATCCTGTTGGTTAGGGTCGGTATGTTATATGTGTGGTAAGGAGGGGAATTTTAAAAAGGATTATCCAAAGGGTTTTCATGTTTGCTTCAGCTGCAACCAGACGGTCCATGTGAATGTTAATTTCCCATTACTTGCCTCGAAATCAGTGCATACTCCATCTCCTGCAACCTTACGCATTACTGAAGGTCGCTAGGGGAAGGTCGAGGCCCTAAAGGCCTGAGGGTGAGCTTTCCAGTTAACAGTAGAGGAGGTCAGGGTGGTGCCTGACTTCATTACTGGTATGTGTTCATTTATAATTTTGTCAATTTATATTTCTTGTATGCTTATATCCATGCTTCTGTAGGTACATTCCTAGTGAAATCATTACTTGTATTAATGCTGTTTGACTTGGGTGTGAGTTGATATTTTGTGTCATCTTTGTTTAGTATGGATTTCCGTTTTGCCCTTGGATCATTGGAGCGACCTATGGAGGTCTCTATCTCCGATGACCGCACGGTTTCAGCCCCGGGTGTTTATTATGACTCCGTGTTGGAGATTTTTGGTGTAGGATTTCTGATCGACCTTATTCCTATTTCGATGAGGGGTGTATGTGTGATCACGGGTATAGATTGGTTTAGCCTATTCAGAGCATTGATTGACTGTGAAAAACGGTTAGTGGTAGTTTGTATCCTAAGTGGGGTAAAGTTGACCATTTATGGGGAAGACACTAGGTTTGGTTTTGCCTTCTGTTTGGTTGTCAGGGCTAGGCAGTATCTTTAGCATGGATGTTCCAGTTACCTTGCATATGTATTCGAAACTCGAGTTGAGGAGAAGAAGTCAGTTTCCCATGTTCTTGTGCTGAGAGAGTTTCCTGATGTTTTCACAGAGGATCTACCGGGCGTTCCTCCTGAGAGGCAGGTGGAGTTTAGGATCGATCTGATCCCTGGTGCTACCTCGATTGCCAAGGCACCATATCGCCTTGCACCGCGTGAGATGCAAGACTTATCCTTGCAACTCTAGGAGTTGTCGGGCAAACGATTTATTCGGCCGAGCAGTTCGCCGTGGGAGCATCGATCCTTTTTCTTAAGAAGATGATGGCTCACACCAGACATGCATTGATTACCGGGAGGTTAACAAGTTGACGATGTAAAAACGTTAGCCACTGCTGATGATTGGTGATCTTTTTGACCAACTATAGGGAGCGTATTGGTTCTCTAAGATTGATCAGAGGTCAGGCTACCATCAGATAAGGGTTAAGGAGGATGACATTTAGAAGACGACCTTCCATACTTGTTACGGTCATTACGAGTTCATGGTGATGTCTTTTGGGATCACCAAGACACTAGCGGCGTTCATGGATCTCATGAATCGGGTGTGCCGACCGATGTCGGATCGTTCGATGATCGTTTTTATTGATTATATCTTGGTCTATTATAAGACCGAGGGGCAGCATGAGGAGCACCTTCGTGAGATTCCTGGGGTTCTACGGGCGGAGAGTTTGTACACCAATTTCTCCAAGTGCGGGTTCTGGTTACGCGATGTTTAGTTGCTGGAACATCTCGTCAACCATGACGATATTTCGATCAATTTGGCCAAAATCAAGGCGGTGATTCAGTGGGAAGTTCCGAGATCTCTATATGAGATACAAAGTTTCTTTGGGTTGGCTGGTTACTATAAGAGATTTATTCGAGACTTCTCCATGATTGTAGTTACTTTTATAGGTTGACTAGGAAGGATGTCACTTTCCGTTGGGGGCTTGAGCAGCAGGCGTCTTTCGAGACCCTACGATCGAGGTTATGTGAGGCACTGGTTCTGGCACTCCCTGAAGGAGTTTATGACTTTGTGGTATATTGCGGCATGTCGATTATAGGCATGGAAGCCATTTTGATGCAGAGAGGGAATGTGATAGCTTACTCCTCGAGGCAGCTGAAGCCTCACGAGGCAAATTATCCTACTCACGATCTTGAGTTGGGGGCAGTGGTTTTCGCCCTTAAGATTTGGCACCATTATTTATACATGTTTCGTTGTACTATGTACACGGATCACAAGAGTTTGAGGTACTTCCTGGATCAGCTGAATCAAAATATGAGGCAACGAAGGTGGCTCGATGTAGTTAAGGATTACGATTCTGAGATCTTATATCACATGGGGAAAGCCAATGTGGTGCCCGACGCTTTGAGCCACAAGATGGCTGGTACTCTTATTCGAGACCTATGTTTGAGGATGACCATCATTTCACCACTTATGGATATGATCATAGAGGAACAGGCCGAGGGAATGAAGAAGGAGAATTGGAAAAAAGATAAGATCAAGGACCAGATTATTCCTTTTGTTATTCGTAGGCGCGATCTATTGACTTAGTGTGGGAGGGTTTGGGTTCCGGTTTCCAATAGAGTTCATCATATGGTGTTGCAGGAAGTTAACAAGTCTAAGTTCTCGATTCATCCTGGCGTGACAAAAATGTATCAAGACTTGGGACTCAATTATGGTGCCCACACATGAAGAGGGGGATAACATGGTACGTCGAGAGGTGTCTGACCTGTCAAAAGTTCAAGGCCGAGCATCAAAGACCACATGGTAAGTTGTAGCCTTGAGAGGTCCCTATGTGGAAATGGTAGAATATCACCATGTATTTTATCACCAAGTTACCAAGGACGACCAAGAGATTTGATTCTATTTGGGTTATTGTGGATCGTTTGACTAAGAGTGCCCATTTCCTTGCTATTCAGGGGAGCTCCTCGGTTGAGATAGATTTTAGAACAGTGATCAATGCAACTATTCTTTCACACTGTGAGGTAAGTTTCTTCACTATACTCTTGGGTCGAAGGTACCAATGCCAGCCCATTGGGTTATGTTTGTAGGATGATGGTTTTCTTTGTGACACTTGCTGATGTGCTTGTATGCGCTTTTTGTCTTTGTGACTCATGCTTATATGTTTGTATGCTTATATATGTGGGGTTGATACGGACCCGACACAGCTATAAGTTGTTATATAGAGTCATTATGGACTCGGGGTTGACACAGACCCGACACAGCTACATGCTATCATATGGGGTTGATACGAACCTGACACATCCACATACTGTTATATGTATATGTGTATTGTATGTGGTATTTTGGGAAACTTACTAAGATTTGTGCTTACGATTTCATATTTATGGTTTCAGGTACTTTCAGTTCAAAAGGGAAGGGCCCGACGCGACTGCACAACATCCCCCAGAGTTTTCTGCGTTGGCAATTAATGATATTACTATGATGTTGAAATAATATATTCACTTTGATCGGTTTTGGAACAACTCGTTGTATGATTATTTGTTTTAAAAATGAAAATTTTACCTTGGATTTTCGGGACGTTACATCCTTCCTAATTTAGATTCTAACTTTTTAGCGTACTTCTGATATAGTTCATGTATTAATATTTAGAGAAACCGGTGGGCAAGGATGTTGATACTAAGTGTTGTATATTGTTGTTACCGGTAAAAAACTGAGTTGTAGTTTAAAATTAAAAGTTTTTTTTTCATGGTAAGTATGTTGCTATAATTTGTAAAAAAATCACATAGCTATTGCTAGATAAAAATAAACATATGTTGCTATTGCAGTTTGTAGAGATTGTTGAGGATCAACTCCAAGTTAATAGGTTAAGTATTTAATATGAAAAGTTATACATTGTTGTTTTGTTTGACTTAATCTAGACTGAATGATGTACTATGTTAAGCCAAAAAACCTTATGTAATGTTTTATGAGATTTCAAATATAGAAGCATAATTTTGTAAGTCACATAAAGCAATCTTTGAAATGTTGTATTTACTGTACAAAAACATATACAAATTAAAATAATTATAGTTTAACCCTTTCTGGATTAAATTGTTTATAAAATTCATCCCCTTAATAGTGAATAAAAGATAAATTAAAAGAGACATTTAAAACAGATTAAATTACCGGTTTACCCTTCTAATGAACATTGTCCATACTAAATTAATGATTTACCTGTCGGGGAAAAAGAATCATGCTAAAAGAATCATTTTAGTACACGTGTCATCTCAATATCAGCTAGCAATTTAAGATATTATATACAATCAAAAACAGTAACCAGGTTGAGATAATCAAACAAACATAAATTGTAGCAGCTCACGATTTGATCAATGTTTAAATTAAATTACTGATTTACCCATCTGATGAACATTGTACATACTAAATTAATGATTTACCATTCGGATAAAAAATGGAAGTATCATGCTAAAAGAATACACAAAAAATAGACTACCATGAACATGAAAATGGGTAGGGGTGCATTTGTTATTCCATCAAAGTACTTTGCTATAATGTATTTTACCAGGTTTTCATCAAAGTACATTTTTTTATGGATTAAAGGTATGTAATATCTTGTCCTGTTTATGTGAAAAGTTTCAGAAAAGTAGTTAACCGATTTCATGTAATTTGTGACAAAGAAAATCGAAATATATTAATACATATATTTGATATAGGAACAAAAAATAATCGAAAAATATAAAAAACAAAAGAAGGTACTTACCTTCTAGTGCACAACAACGAATGTTTGAAGAAGAGAATGATGATGGAAGTTATAAGCAATCAAAATGATGTTGTAGGAGAAGGTTTGAAGAAATGCAACAATTGAAAATAAGTGTGAGCCGTGGATTAAATGATGAATCGTATATGTATGTGATAATTTGAATGTGATTTTTCGGTATTAATGGTTTCCTAATAAAAATGGATTTTATATTAATGGTTTACTAATATAAACGGATTTATATTAATGGTTGATATTTAATGTCTTAATTGAAATGATTTTTAATAATATGTTTTTAACGTTGACCATATTAAAACATTTATAACCGGAAATTCAAGATTTAAAATATGGGAAATTTTTATTGGAATTAAATACATTCCATTTCAACGGATGTAAGTTAATTTTGTTTGACAATTGGAAAGATTTTATTGGAATTAAATACATTCCATTTGGGGAAGATGATGTCAACAATTTGATCTAAGTGTGGAAAACATATGACTTAAATACAAACAAGGGTCCATATTGTTTAAGATGATGTCATAAGGTTTATTTTTTAATATATATATTAGAGATGTGTGAGATTTAAACATAAGACATATATTTGTATTGCTTAAAGTCTAAATGCTCACCACCAAAACCCCTTTGATTATGATACTTACCATTATACATATAAAACACAGTTTTGATTATGATACTTACCATTATACATATAAAACACAGTAGCATAAAAATCGCTTACATTACAAATTGGGGAGTAATTAAGTCGATTCAACTTGTGAGATATTCTATACCAACTTGAAAATATTACGAAAGAGAAATTAAATATCCTCCTACATTTTATTCCTACCTATCTTCCTACCATATCAAATGTTAACATGTGTCACATTTAATGACATATTTAATGAAATTGATAATATATTAGTCCGCTTGTCACCATTTAAAGTGGGTAGGATGATAGTATGAATAAAATGTAGGAGAATATTTAATTTCTCTACTCGAAATTCGTATTTTTTAAACTCGAGCTAAGTTCGAGCTTGAGCTACTCAAGTATATTATTAAGGCGAACTTGAGTTTTAAAATACTTGGCTCGTAAAATTCATGAGTTAAATCAAACGTAAATTATATTTACTAGGTTACCCTTTATTTTATTTATATTACATAATTAACCCGAGTTGAGTCAAGTTCACGAGCTTTTTAGTATTTATATTTTGGTTAAATATTACTTTATTTTTTGATAACTATTGGACCCGATTAAAAATGTCAATTATTCTGTTAACATCAAGCCCTAACATGAAACCAAGCCTTGACTGATCTCAAACTCGAGTTTTTTTATCCGATTTGATTTACGAGCTTGGTACCGATGTTCAGTTAGGCTAATGGGTATTCGTTAAGTTTGATGCTAACGTTGACGTTGATAAGAATGTGAACAAAACCCCCTTATGTCTGATATTGAGGTGGCGTTGTGCTTCGTGAACTTGGTCACACTCTCTTATGTTAAAAATTCATTTTTTATGTTTTTATTGTTCAGTTTTTGCTCCTATAAATTCTTATTCGTTACACACTCGTTTCACACAACCATATGATCAACCATTTTGCTCTTAAGTTTGTCAAAAAGTTACATAACCATTAAAAAATGGAATTATTTTCATATTCATCTTCATCATCCTTAGATGGTGATGTTTTTTCACAACAATCGTTCAAGCAACAATGAAGCTTTTTTAAGATGACGCCAAAAGTTTGCGTCCAAGAAAAAGAACACATGCTTTAAACAAATAGAGGTCAAGAAGCCGCATAGAAATATTTGAGGAAGCTGCATAGAAATATTTGGTATGCGACTAATTTGACAAGAAATGCATATACAACACTGTCCAGTTCCAGATTAGTCGATAATTATTTCTACATACGTGCATTTAAAGATTTGGAGGATAATTATAAATTCTTTCAATTAAGATGAAAGGTTATAGGCAGATGAGGGTTTACACCCTTACAAAAGTGTACAACCGCAATTTGTATTTTTGCATATAGTACCAACGTCGACGTGACACAATAGATGAGTACTTGAAGATGTTTTCGAAGACTACATACAAATATTCTTACAATTTTTTGTTAAGGCATCATCGAACTTTACGATAAAAAATATTTACAAAAACCTACGTATAGTAATATTGAATAATTGTACATGATGCTTAAGTCGAACATGGGTTCTATAAACTACTTGAAGGCATTGATTGTATACATTAGGAATGGGGAAATTACACAAATGCATGATTAGGTCGATATGATTAAGTTGATCATGGAGTCCTGATAATAATTGTAGAACGAGTGGCATTAATCGATCTCTGGTTTTGACATGTATTTTTTTTTGGTGTTGTTAGCTCCATCAATGACTTCAACATTATTCATGAATCTCTAATATCTAACAACATCTACTTGGATCATCATACATATTATAACTTTTTGATGAGATAAATCTCGTATCTGCTACAATAATCATATCTTTTTTATTTTCTAGAAGATTACAAACAAAAAAAATTCAAGGTGACACAAGAATCAGCAAAAAAAGATGTGGAACGGACATTTGAAGTCTTTAAGAGATGTTAGCACATAACTCAAAACACGCACGAGTTTGAGAACCGACAAAAATAAAATCCATAATATACGCTTGTATCATATTATATAATATCAGTAAAAGACAAACATCAAACCATTTGTATGTATAATTAAAAGAACCACTTCCACCTCTTGAAGTACTACATGATTCCCAATAATCTTTATGAAAAGTAGGAGATTCAATTTTATGAATAACAACCTTCACCATTGTCAGAAATTGGGTAGGGTTTATGTAACACCCCAAAATCATGACCAAAAATTTCATTTTTAGTATAACGATTCATAAAACATTTTAGAGAAAACATCATCAAGTTATTTCATATCATCAAATCCATAGATCATAATTCTCAAAAGCATCTCATAATCAAATAACAATATCATAGTACAATCCCAAGAACATCATAGTGCAGAAGATAGTGGTATGATGCGCTACTACCGTGCCGGCTCATTTCCCTTCGAAGAAAAAGGACTTGAAACAAAAACTGTAAACCGTAAGCACAAATCTTAGTGAGTTCCCCCATCATACCTCATATCATATAACAAACATACTGTCGGGCAATTCTGGGGTGCCCGACCTTCCCTGCCAGACCATTATGGGGTGCCCGACCTACCCTGCCAGGCCATTCTAGGGTGCCCGACCTACCCTCCCGTTTATCTCAACCGGCTACGAGGACTATTTCGCCCCTACTACTACCATATAATATCATAGCATAAACATACTGTCAGGCAAATCTGTGGTGCCCGACCTACCCTTCGGTCCTTACAACCGTGACACGGGGACTATTCCCCCTACTACCACTATCACATAACATCATATCATGCTAGCATATAAAACATATCAGGTAGTAGCAAACCTATATGATCATCACAAAGACAATCATCTAATCAAATAACTCCTACTAGTGGGTCGGCATTGTGGCCGTAGACCCACTTCTACTGGAAGGTAACTCACCTCAATGTCGTGCAGCAAATGAATTGTCCTCAGTGCTGGGATCAACCCTCCTCAACCCCTACACATAACAGTCTCCCTCAGTTACTCTTTCATATTCATAACCCCTTTAAGGGTCAATCTTGGATAATGGCCAAGTCAAAGTCAAAGTCAATGTCAATACTCTGGTCAAAGTCAACATCCTGGTTGAGTCAACTCGCCGAGTTGGTCCATCAAATCGTCGAGTTCCATAATTCCGAGAATCTCGAATTCGCGATCTGACTCGTCGAGTTACCCTCTAACTCATCGAGTTTCTCCTTATGGAAGAATCGGGGATTTCCATTTGAACTTGTCGAGTCCTTCCTTGGACTCGTCGAGTTCTTCTTCATACAGTTGGGACATTTGTTCACTGACTCGGCGAGTTCATCCTTGGACTCTTCGAGTCCTTGAGCTTAAGTCCAAAACACGTCTAACTGGCTGGGTCATCTTCTAGACTCAACACGTTGCTAAGTAACAGAGAAGGTTGGTGAACCACGACCCCACTCGTCGAGTCCTATCAACGACTCGTCGAGTCCCCCATGATCCTAAGACTATACAGTCAATTTCAGTCGGGCTTAACACATCCAAAACATAGATATGGCCTCCTAGGGTTGATATCACACGTAAAGTTACAAACTTTACGTTCATGCATGGGTTATCTAGCTCAAAATTCCTTAAAATGAGGTTCACAAGGTACATGGGACTCCCATGGCCATAAAGTTGGCACCTTTATGCCATGGAGTCCCTCAAAGGTTCCAGATCTGAAATCTTAGCCCCAAACATGCTTGCATCCATGGATGGTTCCTAAAATGGTTCCTTAAAGCCCTAAACTACTCCATGAAGGGATCTAGCAAATGAATAGTCAAGGTATAGACTTTATACCTCAAAAGAGCTGGAAATGGAACACAACCTCTGGATCTATTTGCTTCCTCTTGAACTCCCAAGCTTCTTCTTCCTTCTCAAGCTTCAAAACCACCAAAAACACACCAAAATGGCTCAAGAACACTCAAAATGGGTTAGGGTTTCGAGTTAGGGTTTTCTGGACTAAGGGAGGCGATGAGGGAGGCCATAGTGGGGGTATTAAGGTGTTTAAATAGGGTGCAAACCCTGAAAATTAGGGTTTCACTCTGGCAGGCCTACTTGTCGAGTCGAGGCTCCTTGACTCGTCGAGTAGACTTCAAGTCCCGCGTCCACATATCCAATTCCTACTCGACGAGTTTGGGGCCTCCAACTCGTCGAGTCCCTTTGTAAAAATGCATAATTCTTATTTAAAATACGTAGCAGGAACTGGGCGTTACAAATTCGTCCTCGAAGTCTGCTGCTGCATCCGGAAAAAGCTTGGGGTAGTGCTCCCTCATCTCGTCCTCCGGCTCCCAAGTCCATTATGAGCCCTTGCGGTATCGCCATTTCCCCTTCACTAACTCGACCTTCTTGTTCCTCAGATCCTTCATCTTCCTGTCGAGGATGGCTACTGGTCGCTCAATGTAGTTTAGGCTGTCATCAACCTGGATATCCTCTAGAGCCACCACCGCAGAGTTGTTTACCAGGCACTTCCGCAGCTGGGAGACATGAAAGGTACTATGGATCTGACTAAGCTCGGCTGGCAGATCCAACCTATACGCCACCTTGCCCACCCGAGCTGCAACCCTGAAAGGACCAATGTATCTGGGGCCCAACTTGCCCCGCTTCCTGAACTGGATGACACCTTTCCAAGGTGACACCTTCAAGAGAACCCTATCTCCCACCTGAAACTCCAGGTCCGATCGGCGCTTGTCGGCAGATCTCTTTTGCCGACTCTGAGCAGTCTGAAGCCTACTCCGGACCTGCTGGATCCTCTCTGTCGTCTTGAGTACCACTTCGATACTCCCCATGACCCTCTGTCCAACCTCTCCCCAACATATCGGGGTCCTGCACTTCCTCTCATACAACATCTCGAAGGGAGGACGGTCGATACTCGCGTGGTAGCTATTATTGTAGGAAAACTCTGTCAAGGGAAGGTAGGTACCCAGCTACCACCGAAGTCTAATACGCAGGCTCGCAACATATCCTACAAGGTCTGGATAGTTCACTCACTCTGACCATCTGTCTGAGGGTGGAAAGTCGTGCTAAAATGCAGACGAGTACCCAACTCGTCATGGAATTTCTTCCAGAATCTGGAAGTGAATCGCACGTCACTGTCAGAGATCACGGAAACTGGCACTCCGTGTCGAGCTACTACCTCTCTGATGTAGATATCGGCCAGCTTCTCGGCCGAGATGATATCCTGGATCGGTATTAAATGAGCACTCTTGGTCAACCGATCCACGATAACCCAAATCGAATCCACCCCTCGTGCGGTCCTGGGAAGCTTTGTGATGAAATCCATAGTAATATCTTCCCATTTCCACATGGGGATATCCAACGACTGCGTATTTCCGTGAGGCCTCTGGTGCTCAGCCTTGACCTTCCTGCATGTCAGGCATCTCTCAACGTACCAGGCTACATCCCGCTTCATGCAGGGGCACCAGTAATCAGGACAAAGATCTCTGTACATCTTCGTCGCCACGGGATAAATAGAAAATCGGGATTTGTGCGCCTCCTCCATCAGAACCTGGCGCACACCTCCATGATATGGAACCCACACCCTACGGTGTAGTGTCAACAACCCACGACTATCATAGTCGAAGGATGAAACCTAACCCACAATACGCTCGCTCTTCCGATGTTCCTCCTTCATAGCCTCCTTCTGGGCTTCTCCGATCTGCTCCAAAAGCGGGGTCACTACTGTCATCCGTAAGCAAATATCTCTGATCGGGGTTGCCTTGCGGCTAAGAGCATCGGCCACAACATTGGCCTTCCTCAGGTGGTAGAGGATCTCACAGTCGTAATCCTTCACCACATCTAGCCACCGGCGCTGCCTCATGTTCAGATTCAGCTGATCCATGAGGTACCTCAGACTCTTATGATCCGTGTAAATGGTACAACGGACCCCATAGAGGTAATGTCGCCAAATCTTGAGGGCGAAGATAACCGCCCCCAAATCCAGATCGTGCGTCGGGTAGTTCGCCTCGTGAGGCTTCAGCTGCCTCGAGGCGTAGACGATGACGTGCCCTCTCTGCATCAATATTGCGCGCAAACCCGAAATAGACGCATCACAATATACTACAAAATCCTCCACACCCTCGGGCAGGGCTAAGATCGGCGCCTCGCACAACCTCTGCCTCAACGTCTCAAACACTGCCTGCTGCTCAAGCCCCCGGCGAAATACAATGGCCTTCTTCGTCAGTCGGGTCAAGGGTACTGCTATCTTGGAGAACTCCTGAATGAATCTCCGGTAATAGCCTGCTAGCCCTAGGAAACTCCGAATCTCATATGGAGACTTCAGAACCTCCCATCTCATCACTGCCTCTACTTTGGTCGGGTCAACCAAAATCCCGTTCTGGTTGGCAAGGTGCCCCAGAAACTGCACCTCGCGTAACCAAAACTCGCACTTGGAGAACTTGGCGTATAAGCTCTCCCTCCTCAAGGTATCCAACACCTCTCACAAGTGATCCTTGTGCTGCTCATGCGTCTTGGAGTAAACTAAGATATCGTCAATGAAAACTATCACAGACCGATCCAACATAGGTCTGCATACGCGGTTCATGAGGTCCATGAACGCGACATGAGCATTCGGGCTCACCACGAACTCGTAGTGGCCATAGCGAATCTGAAAAGAAGTCTTCTGCACATCCTCCTCTCTGACTCGCATCTGGTGGTAGCCAGAACGCAAATCTATTTTGGAGAACCAAGATGCCCCCTGTAGCTGGTCGAAAAGATCATCAATCCTCGGGAGTGGGTAACGGTTCTTCACCGTTACCTTGTTCAGCTCCCGCTAATCTATACACATCCGATGCGACCCATCCTTCTTCTTCACAAATAGGATTGGGGCTCCCCAAGGTGAACTGCTCGGCCAAATAAATCCCTTGTCTAACAGCTCCTGCAGCTGTGTAGACAACTCCTGCATCTCGGGAGGAGCCAATCGATATGGTGCCATGGCTATCGGAGTCGCACCACGGACTAGGTCGATCCAGAACTCCACCTGCATCTCCGGAGGTGTCCTAGGCAGCTCTTCTGGAAATACGTCCAGGTACTCTCGCACCACTGGCACATCGCTCACGGTCGCCTTACCCGCTTCCCGGGTATCCATAACGTAGGCGACGTACCCTGCGCAACCCTGCTGAAGGTAGCGCCTAGCCCTTGCTGCTGATCACAAAGTTGGTCCTCGCTGCGACCTCTCGCCCTGAATAACCAACTCTCCCCTACGTGGGGTCCTAATACGCACCAGCTGCTGCGCACTGTCGATCACCGCCCCATTAGGGCTCAACCAGTCCATGCCTATGATAACCTTGTTCCCACGTAACAGAATGGGAACCAAATCTACGAGGTAACGCTCGTCATATAACCTCAATACGCAGTATCTGAAAACCTCTGATGCTTAGACAGGTCGGTCGTCAGCAATCTCAACCTCTAAAGGATAGTCTAACATGCCTGAAGACTCAGAAAACCTCTTGCTAAGCGCAAGAGAGACAAACGATCGGGTAGCCCCCGAGTCGAATAACACCTGGACTGGGATGCCGTTCACATGGAACGATCCTAAATATAACCCATAAACGCAGTTCATAAATATCATAATCGACATGTAATAAGAGTTAGGGAGAAGAAAACACACATGTCACCACATCAGGTGCGGCACACGTCTGCTCGGCAGTCAGCTGGAAGGCTTGGCTCCTTACCACTGGAGCATCTGTCTTGCCCTGTCGGCCATCTGTGATCCGCAGGGTCGCTGGAGCTGGCGCCGCTACTGGCGCTGCCGCTGTCAATTTAGGGCAGTTGGCCTTTTTATGGCCCTTCTGATTGCAATGAAAGCAAATCAGGTATGATGTTTGGAAGGTAGGGGTAGGGGCAGTACAATCCCTGCCCAAGTGCCCAGTCTTGCCGCACTTGTAGCAGTCCGATGACCCTAGTCTACAAACCCCCTCATGTGGCTTGCCGCATTTCCTACAGTGGTTCCGGTCCGGCTGGCCCTTCGACCTCGAGTCGACTCCCTTGGGTTTCTTCCCTGAAACCCAATTACCATGCTCAGTCTCCGCCTTCCTCTTCCAGATGTTCTCTATGTCAATCTCCCTCTCTCTCACCCTCGCAATCAAGTCATGTAATGTCGGACATGCCGAGTAGCTAACATATTTCTGAATGTCAGCTCTCAACATGTTATGGTAGCGGGTCTTCCGTATCTCCCCATCCCCTGCATACTGAGGCACTAGTAACGCCCTCTCCCTAAACTTGGCGGTAATCTCCGCCACCGACTCAGTCGTTTGCCTCATATCCATAAACTCCCTGGCCAGCTGCTGAAGCTCCACAGCCGGTGCAAACTCAGCCCTAAACCTGGTCACAAAGTCTGACCAAGTCATAGCCTCAATGGCTGGGGCTCCCAACGAATCACTAACTGCCTCCCACCAATCTCTAGCTCTGTCCCTCAAACACCCTGCAGCATACCGGACCTTCGACCCCTCAGGGCAGAAGCTTGTCAACTGGGCAGACTCCATGTATGCAATCCACCTCCTGGCAACAATGGGGTCCTTCACCCTATGGAAGTCTGGCGCACCACATCCCCTGAAGTCCTTGAAGGAGAGTGTGTGTGTGTCCCTGACTGAGTGGCATCCATGTCACTCCGAAATGCCCTGAGGCGATCCTCCATCAGCTCGATAATCGCTTCCTTGATCGACTCGAAAATCACCGGGTTCGACTCAAGGATACCTCTCGTGATCTCAGAAGCAACGAACTCACGTAGTTCCTCATCGACTGGCTCGACACCTGATCCCGAACTTGATCCTGAACCTGATCCCGACCCTGAACCTCCCCCTCCGTGTCGCGTAATCACCGCCATTCTGAAACAAAACACATAATCGTCAGGGTCATACATAACCTCGAGAGGTCTCACACATTCTACAAGTTCCCTGGTTCTATCTCAGCCCGCCTTGATTCGAGTACGGATCCTCTGCTTTCAGTAGTACGGGCCCATACTACCTTCCACATCTATCCGTACTTTCCTCAAGGATTGCCTTGACTTCACCAATTCCTTTCTACTACTACTGCTCACTGCACTAGTCTCATCCTAGGCTTACCCTAGGGTAACTCTCCGACCTACTCTCCGCCATCAACTGCATAAGGAATCCATGCTACCTTTACCTAACTATCTTGCGAGTACCATTACACATCACTAGGACCAGATAATTCTTCGAATGAGAGGTCCTATCCTACAACGGTTGGACTCAAACAAGAGCTGCGCAATAGGTCTAGACCAAACCTTCTGAAATTATTTAGTCGTTGCGATATGTAACTTAACGTATTCGTTTACTAGTTAACTAAGGATAACTAGAACTCCTAAAAGCACAAAGCAAGCAGCATTCGAGCATTGAGTAATCGTACCAAGCATATCCTATTCAGGTCTCATATTACTGACTAATCAGTTCTAGCATGTAACTCAATAAGCACATATAGCAGGCACATAAGGTATCTTCCTAGATCCTTATCCCTAATCTAGCATGCAGTTCTCATATACAGACAATAGGCATATAAGGCATCATTCCTAGATCCTTAGCCCTAATCTAGCATGCAGTTCTCATAATCATATCATATCTTAACATAACATGTATGGGTATCTTGGGGAAAACTTACTTGAGCTCGGCTGGTTGAACGCATCACACACCTTGTTCTTTATCAAAACCTTTTATTTAAAAAACTTAGAAAATTATTTTCTTGTAAAAATCTTTCAAACCCTCGATTTGAGTCCAGTCACCCCCGAAGGTGTGTCCGAATCCGTCAAAACAAGGCTCTGATACCAACTTGTAACACGCCAAAAATCATGACCAAAAATTTCATTTTTAGTATAACGATTCATAAAACATTTTAGAGAAAATATCATCAAGTTATTTCATATCATCAAATCCATAGATCATAATTCTCAAAATCATGTCATAATCAAATAAAAATGTCAGAGTACCATCCCAAGAACATCATAGTGCGGAAGATAGTGGTGTGATGCGCTGCTACCGTGCCGACTCCTTTCCCTTCGAAGAAGAAGGACCTGAAACAAAAACTGTAAACAGTAAGCACAAATCTTAGTGAGTTCCCCCATCATACCTCATATCATATAACAAACATACTGCCGGGCAATTCTGGGGTGCCTGATCTACCCTGCCAGGCCATTCTGGGATGCCCGACCTACCCTCCCGTTTATCTCAACCGGCTACGGGGACTATTTCGCCCATACTACTACCATATAATATCATAGCATAAACATACTGCCAGGAAAATCTGGGGTGCCCGACCTACCCTTCGGTCCTTACGACCGTGACACGTGGACTATTCCCCCTACTACCACTATCACATAACATCATATCATGCTAGCATGGGACTCCCATGGCCATAAAGTTGTGGAACGGACATTTGAAGTCTTTAAGAGATGTTAGCACATAACTCAAAACACGCACGAGTTTGAGAACCGACAAAAATAAAATCCATAATATACGCCTGTATCATATTATATAATATCAGTAAAAGACAAACATCAAACCATTTGTATGTATAATGTAAAAGAACCACTTCCACCTCTTGAAGTACTACATGATTCCCAATAATCTTTATGAAAAGTAGGAGATTCAATTTTATGAATAACAACCTTTACCATTGTCAGAAATTGGGTAGGGTTTATGTAACACCCCAAAATCATGACCAAAAATTTCATTTTTAGTATAACGATTCATAAAACATTTTAGAGAAAACATCATCAAGTTATTTCATATCATCAAATCCATAGATCATAATTCTCAAAAGCATGTCATAATCAAATAACAATGTCAGAGTACAATCCCAAGAACATCATAGTGCGGAAGATAGTGGTATGATGCGCTACTACCATGCCGACTCATTTCCCTTCGAAGAAGAAGGACCTGAAACAAAAACTGTAAACCGTAAGCACAAATCTTAGTGAGTTCCCCCATCATACCTCATATCATATAACAAACATACTTTCGGGCAATTCTGGGGTGCCCGACCTTCCCTGCCAGACCATTATGGGGTGCCCGACCTACCCTGCCAGGCCATTCTAGGGAGCCCGACCTACCCTCCCGTTTATCTCAACCGGCTACGGGGACTATTTCGCCCCTACTACTACCATATAATATCATAGCATAAACATACTGCCAGGCAAATCTGGGGTGCCCGACCTACCCTTCGGTCCTTACGACCGTGACACGGGGACTATTCCCCCTACTACCACTACCACTATCACATAACATCATATCATGCTAGCATATAAAACATATCAGGTAGTAGCAAACCGATATGATCATCACAAAGACAATCATCTAATCAAATAACTCCTACTAGTGGGTCGGCATTGTGGCCGTAGACCCACTTCTACTGGAAGGTAACTCACCTCAATGTCGTACAGCAAATGAATTGTCGTCAGTGCTGGGATCAACCCTCCACAACCCCTACACATAACAGTCTCCCTCAGTTACTCTTTCATATTCATAACCCCTTTAAGGGTCAATCTTGGATAATGGCCAAGTCAAAGTCAAAGTCAATGTCAATACTCTGGTCAAAGTCAACATCCTGGTTGAGTCAACTTGCCGAGTTGGTCCATCAAATCGTCGAGTTCCATAATTCCGAGAATCTCGAATTCGCGATCTGACTCGTCGAGTTACCCTCTAACTCATCTAGTTTCTCCTTATGGTAGAATCATGACTTTCCATTTGAACTCGTCGAGTCCTTCCTTGGACTCGTCGAGTTCTCCTTCATACAGTTGGGACATTTGTTCACTGACTCGGCGAGTTCATCCGTGGACTCGTCGAGTCCTTGAGCTTAAGTCCAAAACACGTCTAACTGGATGGGTCATCTTCTAGACTCCACACGTTGCTAAGTAACAGAGAAGGTTGGGGAACCACGACCCGACTCGCCGAGTCCTATGAAGGACTCGTCGAGTCCCCCATGATCCTAAGACTATACAGTCGATTTCAGTCGGGCTTAACACATCCAAAACATAGATATGGCCTCCTAGGGTCGATATCACATGTAAAGTTACGAACTTTACGTTCATGCATGGGTTATCTAGCTCAAAAGGCCTTAAAATGAGGTTCACAAGGCGCATGGGACTCCCATGGCCATAAAGTTGGCACCTTTATGCCTTGGAGTCCCTCAAAGGTTCTAGATCTGAAATCTTAGCCCTAAACATGCTTGCATCCATGGATGGTTCCTAAAATGGTTCCTTAAAGCCCTAAACTACTCCATGAAGGGATCTAGCAAATGAATAGTCAAGGTATAGACTTTATACCTCAAAAGAGCTGGAAATGGAACACAACCTCTAGATCTATTTGCTTCCTCTTGAACTCCCAAGCTTCTTCTTCCTTCTCAAGCTTCAAAACCACCAAAAACACACAAAAATGGCTCAAGAACACTCAAAATGAGTTAGGGTTTCGAGTTAGGGTTTTCTAGACTAAGGGAGGCGATGAGTGAGGCCATAGTGGGGGTGTTAAGTTGTTTAAATAGGGTTCAAACCCTGAAAATTAGGGTTTCACTCTAGCAGGCCTAATCGTCGAGTCGAGGCTCCTCGACTCGTCCAATAGACTTCAAGTCCCGCGTCCACATATCCAATTCCTACTCGACGAGTTTGGGGCCTCCAACTCGTCGAGTCCCTTTGTAAAAATGCATAATTCTTATTTAAAATACGTACCAGGAATCGGGCGTTACAGTTTACATTAGAGATATGGATACCCCTTGGATCGTGTAAATACTTTCCGAACTAATATTTCTACCTTATGCCCAGGTTACAAGAAACTCAGCCTAGGATAATCCCAATGGTACACTTATGAATCTAGGCATAGAAAACGTAAGCAAAATTGCTAGAATATTCTGAGTTCGTATGAAGAAAAACGAGAGCTAAAAGGTGATCTTTCTCCTCAAGAGGAGAGTCGTTTATATAGAAAACGAGATGTAGGGTTTTTTTCTAGGGTTGGCCGTCATTGGTTCCTTTGGAAACAAGTCAAGGAAATCCATAATTAATGAGGAAATCAAGGGTTTCCAAAACTGGCGATCTGAGTCAGTTTACCATATTTCCCCCAAAGAATTCGATTTTTCCACTATGTATCAACTTGTAAAATCCGAAGAGTTTTTGGGGCGCTGCCCCAAAGCCCGTAGGACCCTAACTAGGGGCTCTGCTCCTTGGACCCCGCTAGGAGCGCTGCCCCTAGACCCCACAAAACGGGCGCTGCTCCTTTGGAAACCCCAAACCCAAGGGCACTGCCCCCGGACCCCCCCCCCCCCCCCCCCGACTTATCGTCGAACCAACTTCTAATTCGATATTATACATGAATGCAATCCGCACATAACCAAACATATATCAGAGTACAATTTATGAATCCCATTAGCTCACATGTAACTTCCAATTACACAAAATGACCCGGTGACACTAAAATCACCAACAATCCTCCCCTATTTTAGTGTAACCCTGGAACAAACATAACATTATCAAAACAAAACCAAACTACTACATAAATGAAAATGTCGTAACGACTAAACTTCCATTTAGTATCATCCTCTTACAAATACTCGACAATCAGGGTGTTCTAAGAATTGAACCCATTAACTTGATAACCAGAAAGTAAAATACATACTAGTTTATTGAAATTCCTAGCAAAATACAATTTGACACTATTATTAAGCCGCAAGTTCTAATCCTCTCATGATCGTATCAAGGCCAAGTCCACAACCTCTTGAAATGCGGCTACACTTCACAATCACGTAGGTAACTCCTTTCCATGTATCTGCACATACATTTAATCAAAGGAATTATTAAGAAGTTAAACTTCAACATGGTCAACTGCAGAACCGAACACATTACCTGGGATGTATACTTCATGTGTTCCAATCTATATGTGTGAGGTTTTCACATTGAATTCAGATCCTAATGTCATATTAGGAGGGAATTGAGTGCCTTACCATTACAAAATTATATGGACTTTAATCCCATCCCTATCACATACTTGTGCACTAAGTCTCTTTAGAAACCCTTAGTCAAATGATCTGCCAAATTATGTTGCGATTTCACAAACTCAATCGAAATTACACCATTCATGATTAGTTCTCTAACCAAATGTGTCTGACACCTAAGTGTCGACACTTGTCATTACACACTTGAGTGTAAGCCTTGCCCAAAGCGGCAACGTTATCACAATGGATAGAAATAGCTGCTACCGATTTAGACCACAAAGGAATCTCATAGACTAAGTTCCTTAACCATTCAGCTTCTCTACTAGCAGAATGTAACACAACAAACTCACATGACATTGTTGAGTTTGTAATGCAAGTTTGCTTCTTGGAAACCCAGGAAATGGCACTTCCCCTAAGCAAGAATATCCAACCAGTCGTTGAGGAATGATCCTCCAGGTTGGTTATCCAACTTGCATCCGAATGTCCTTCCAAAACTGAAGGATATCCCAAGTAATTCAAGCCATAATCCATGGTTCCCTTAAGATACTTAAACACTCTATTCACTGCTTGCCAATGTTGAGCATTGGGATTTTTAGTGTACCTGCTAAACTTTCCTACACCAAAAGCAATAGCATTCCTGATACTTGGCATTGCATACATTAAACTACCAATGACCTTAGAGTATTCCATTTGTGAAATAGGAGTTCTTGTGTTGTTCATCAATTTCACACTTGGATCCATAAGAGTGCTCATAGGAGAACAATCTGTAAATTAAATCGCTTGAGAATTTTCTCAGTATAGTGACTTTGAGTCATTACCAAGCCTTTGTTCATCCTTTTAATTCTTATTCCAAAAATTATATCAGTCTCTCCCAAATCTTTCATGGAAAACTTCGATGATAAGAATTTCTTTGTTTCATCCACTTGATTTTGGTCGGTACTGAAAATCAACATGTCATCTACATATAAGCAAATGATCACTCCAGCACTAGTAGCATCATCAAATCTACTATAAACACATTTGTCACATCGGTTAATCTTGAAACTAGAGGACAAAATAACCTCATCAAACTTTTGATGCCATTTTTTAGGCGCTTGTTTCAGCCCATACAAAGATTTGACAAGTTTACAAACCATATGCTCTTTACCGGGCATAATAAAAACTTCTGGTTCATTCATGTAAACTTCCTCGTCAAGTTCACCATTCAAAAAGGCTGTTTTCACATCCATTTGATGAATAACAAGATTGTGGATACTTGCCAAGGCAATCAACAATCTAATAGTTGAAATACGTGCAACCAGAGCATACGTATCAAAATAGTCAACACCGTATTTTTGTCTAAAAACTTGAATGACTAACCCAACATTGAGCCTGTCAATATTCCCATTAACATTCATTTTTTTTTTTGAAAACCTTGAGGCAAATCAGTCAACAGCCAAGTGTTATTTTCAAGAATTGATAACATTTCATCTTCAATTGCTTCCTTCCAAAATATTACATCTCGAGACTGCATGGCCTCTTGAAATGTCTTTGGATCATCCTCAATACTATGACAATAAGGGTATTGAAGACTCTAATCATCCCTTGTTCCTTCCACCAAGTACATTTTGAAGTCGGAACCTATATGCCTTGGTTCAGTAACACCATCCGAACTTTCTGGATTTTACACTTCATTAATACCAAAAGTCATATCCTTAGGCCTTTAAATGGATGCAAAGCGTATCTCATCAAAAGTTGCATCCTGTGACTCAATAACGGTGTTAACCAATACCGAATCATTAGGTTCAATTATGTAGAACCTATATGCCTTGGAATGTCCAAAATATCCAATGAATATACAATCCATTCCATGTACTCCCAAATTTGTCCTTTTAGGCTCGGTTAGTTTTACAATTGTCCTACATCCCCGAACCCGAAAGTAACTTAAATTCAGCTTTTTCTTGAACAAAAGTTCATATGGGACAGATTTGTTTTTTTTATTTGGAACCCTATTTAATAAATAGTAGGCCGTTAACATGGCCTCTCCCCGGAATCCATTACTCAATTTCCGAGTATGACAACATCGAGTTTACCATTTCCTTTAAAACTCGATTTTTGCGTTCAACAATTCCAATCTGTTGGGGCGAGTAAGGTGTTGTGGTTTCATAAATGATACCTACTGATTGGAAATATATGAGATCCATATATTCACCTCCCCTATCAGTCCTAAGATACTTAACCGAAATTTCCCAATTGCAATTCCACCTCGGTTTTGTATATTTTGAATTTATCTAAGGCTTCGTCCTTAGAATGTAACAAATACACATAGCAAAACCGAGTGCAGTCGTCAATGAAGTTGACTACATACTTTTTATTTCCCAAGGAAGGAGTGGAGTGAAAATCACACAGGTCACTATGTACAAGTTCCAAAATATCTGAATTTCTAGTGACACTAGGAAAGAGATGTTTTGTCACTTTTGTAAGCATGCATGTTTTACATTTATCAGAAGTCATATCAAAGGATGGAATTAATCCATCTTTTGACATCTCATGCATCCTTCTAAAGTTGACATGACTTAATCTTGCATGCCAAAGCATAGATTTATCAACATTAGAAGTAGAAGATACAAATGCAGTATTTTGAATAGGTAATAATTTGTCAACAATACTCAAATGAAACATTCTATTATATAAATATCCAAAACCAATAAACATTACACCTCGAGATAAGATGAACTTATTCGACTCAATAACTTGTTTAAAACCATCGTAATTCAAACAACTAGAACTAACAAGATTCTTTCGAACCTTAGGAACAAAGAAAGCATCAAAAAGCCTAATAGTCTTTCCAGAAGTAAATTCAAGACACAAAACATCGACATCACAAATAGGTATAAAAGAATTGTCTCCCATTCTCAACACCGATCCATTTTCAAACGGCGTTAATGTTTCAAACATCCGTTTATCCTTGCATACATGGTTCGTTTCCCTAAAGTTGATCCACCAAGCAACATCATCATCCTATACATAAAATGATTCAGGAATGAGTGAAACATAATAAACATAATTCTGATTAGAATTATCAAAGTTAGTAAAAAACGGACCTCCTCTTACTTGGCCCGAAGACCCGTTCACACTTCCATTGGCTCCACTGTTTCCAGCATCATTGTTATTATTGTTGCCCAAGTTCACACGGCAATCATGCTTGCAATGCCCCACCCTGTTGCACCTCCAACAAACCAGTTCCTTTTTCTTTTTTTTTTGGAGTTATTTGGGACATGTTCCTGCTTACGTTTGCCATGTGCTTTATTGTTCGGGTTCCTGGCTTTGTTTTTAACCATATGAACCGAAGGTTGTCCAGATTCAACTTTCCCTTTGGTTTTATCAGATTTTACAACTTCCTTCGTATACAGAGATTCTTCAATACGAATATGACTAGCAAGTTGAACTAATGACAGTTCCTCATTTTGATGTTTTAGCTTATGTTTGAAATCCTTCCAAGATGGTGGAAGTTTGTTAATTACACTTAACACAACAATGGATTCATCCATATTCATGTTGTGCAGTTTAAATTGACCATAAATACCAAGGAGTTAATTGTATTGTTCAGTGACATACCTTAAATCGACCATCTTAAAGTTATTAAAAACCACTAACCAGAATCTTCTTGTAGCACCCGATTCTTGGTACGTATTTAAATTCAAGAAATGTTGCAATTTACTTTGGGACTCGGCGTGTTGGAGGCCCAACTCATCGAGTAGACTCGACTTTTGATCGGGGGTTTAAGCGACCTACTCGACGAGTCGGGAGACCGAATCGACGAGTAGGAGCTGTCTGAGTGCTCTCAAGCCATTTTTGTGCATTTTTGTGTGTGTTTGAAGTTGGAGAAGAGAAGGAAGCTTGGGAGTTCACGTAGAAGCAAGGAGATCCAAAAGTTTTACTTCATTCTCAGCTCATTTAAGGTAAAAAGTTGGAACCTTGACCATTTATCTCTTAGATTTTGTTTTGGGGTTATTTTTACCCTTTTAATGAGTATAGAGAAGCAAAAATCGAATTTTGTGGGTGTGCTTAGAGTTGCACTTCGGATCTGGGGCTATTGGGGGTCTTTATGGCATAAAGGTGCCAACTTTGTTGCCATAAACACCCCATGCATCTTGTAGACCTCCTTTTATGGCTTTTTGAGCCAAAGGCCCCATGCATGTACATCAAGTTTGAAGCTTTACGTATAAAATGGACCCTAGGAGGCCAGATCTATGGTTTTGACGCGTTAAGAACCATTATAATCGACTGTATAGTTTTGGACAAAGAGGGACTCGGCGAGTCACTTGGGTGACTCGGCGAGTCGGGACGCTTTTTCCCCCAAAACAACTTCTGGAAATGGTTTTGGTTGAGTGGAAGGAAACTCAGCCTGCTAGGGGTTTGTCTTGGACCTGGGAATCTTAGGACTCGACGAGTGTATGAACAGACTTGGCGAGTCCAAGGCAATCTCCCAACTCATGAAGACGGACTCGACGAGTTGTTCATAGAACTCGACGAGTCATAGACTGGACATATTCATAAGACGAAGATGAACTCGGCGAGTCGGTTGAAGATGGTCCCAATGCTATGGTTGAAGGCGAACTCGTCGAGTTCTTGCTAGACTCGACAAGTAGAGTCGGGGGTTGTATCATTTTGAAAGGATAGGGACTCGACGAGTTGGTGGACCAACTCGGCGAGTCAAGTCAACTGGATGTTGACTTTGACCAGGGTTTGACCTTGACTTTGACTTGGATTTGGATTGACCCTTGTAAGGGTTATGAGTATGCAATAGTAATCGGAAAAGGTTGGTGTGTAGGGATTGGGGAGTAGAGACAGGTCGATTCCTGTGCTGAGGACCGTGCAGATACTACACGACATTGAGGTGAGTTACCTTCCAGTAGCCGTGGGTCTACGACCACAATGCCGGCCCACCAGTAAGGGTTGTATGTTAGATGATTGTCTTTGTGATATTCATCTAGGTTTGCTACTACCTGATATGTTTATGTGCTAGCATGATATGTTATATGTGATAGTGGTAGTAGGAGGGGAATAGTCCCCAAGTTCGGTTGTTAGGACCGAAGGGCAGTTCGGGCACCCCAGATATGCCTGACAATATGATTATGTTACGATATGTGTGATAGTAGTAGTAGGGGTGAAATAGTCCCCATAGTTCGGTTATTAGGACCGATGGGTAGGTCAGCACCCCAGAATGGCTTGACATGGGTATGTCAGCACCCCAGAACTGCTTGACAGGGTAGGTCGGCACCCTAGAATGGCCGGACCGGGTAGGTCGGCACCCCAGAATTGCCCGGCAGTATGTAATGCTACGTGATTGTATGGTATGTGGTATGATGGGGGAACTCACTAAGCTTCGTGCTTACAGTTTTCAATTTTGTTTCAGGTACCTCTTCAGCGAAGGGGAAGGAGCCGGCGCGGTAGCGGCACATCACACACACGCAGGATTTCCGCACTATGAGATTTCTTGAGATTGTACTCTGACATTGTTACTATTTTTACGATATGATTTTGAGACATGAGATTATGGTTTTATGAAATGATATGACTCAATTATATTTTCTTATAAATGTTTTCCAAATTGTTATATCAAAAATGAAATTTTTGGTCTTGAAATTTGGGACGTTACACTTCTTGCTAGAAGCGTCCTCAGTGATGTATTTCAATTGAAGGGTGTCCCAAAAAATCCTTAGCAGTTAAAGTATCACCATGGATATCAAATAAAGCATCAGACATATCGTTCAAGATGTGACTTTACAGATGTAGTCGTCGTTGTCCCACTTTTTCCTCTTCCTAGTTTCTTAAAGTGTCTCTTCAACACCTTCCTCTGGTTCAGGTGGTATTGGAGTAGTCAACACGTATGCTGACTTCAGAGTAGTCAGAATGAAGTGCATCTTCTTCTTCTAGCGCCTGAAATCAACGCCTTCAAACTTCTCCAGTTTTGTGAACTTCGTGGTCATCTCACGAATTGATTCACCCATCTCCAGAAACAGGAAAAATCAGTTCGATTGTCAGAAATTGGGTAGGGTTTATATTGGAGATCTGGATACCCTTGGATCGTGTAAACACTTTCCAAACTGATATTTCTACCCTATGCCCAGGTTACAAAAAGCTCAACTTAGGATAATCCCAAGGGGACACTTACGAATCTAGGCACAGAAAATGTAAGCCAAATTGCTAGAATATTCTTAGTTCGTATAAAGAAAAATGAGAGCTAAAAGGTGATCTTTCTCCTCAAGAGGAGAGTCGTTTATATAGAAAACGAGATGTAGGGTTTTCTTCTAGGATTGACCGTCATGGGTTCCTTTGGAAACAAGTCAAGGGAATTCAGAATTATTGAGGAAATCAAGGGTTTCCAAAACTGACTATCTGAGTCAGTTTTAACATATTTCCCCTCAAGAATTCTATTTTTCCACTATGTATCCACTTGTAAAATCCGAAGAGTTTTTGGGGCGCTGTCCCAAACCCCGTGGACCCAGCTAGGGGCGCTGCCCCTTTGGAAACCCCGAACCTAGGGGCGCTGCCCCCGAACCCCCGACTTGTCGTCGAACCAGCTTCTAATTCGATCTTATACATGCGCTTACTCCGCACATATACCAACACATATATTAGAGTACAAATTATAAAGTCCCTTTTGCTCACATGTAAATTCCAGTTACACAAAATGACATGGTAATACTAAAATCACCAACAACCATTATTTTGTAGGAGCTAATTTGTACATAATAATTTTTTTCTCCATACACAATCGTTTATGTTTAAAATGTGTATTATATAACTTTTAACTTTGTAAAATATAAATTTTTATATAATGTTATATACAAATCACTTCCATTATTATATGGAACATATTAGGGCTGACAAAATTGTACCACGGAAAACCAACCAACATGTTACCAACCGAACCAATAATCTTGGTAGCCAATACATTTGGTAGACAACATGTTTGGTTGGTAGTACCGTACCAATTGATCAATGTTGGTACGGTAATGGTACAAAAATTTGAATACCATGGTAATACCGTATCAACCAATTCATTTATTATATATATATATATATATATATATATATATATATATATATATGAAATCGTATATTTCAACTATTAATTGTGTTTAGTGTTTACAGTTTTAATAACATTATATTAGTCATTTGATTGTATTAGTCAATAGTTATTATCACGTTAGAGCACGAAATTAAAACGTTAATTTAGCATTACTTTAGTATAATTCTTTTGTAAACAAAAGAACTACGTAACTAATTTGTATACTAAACATCAAAATCCCGATGTTTTTGCTTTAGTAGAATTCTTTTGTAAACAAAAAGAACTATGTAACTAATTTTTATACTAAACATCAAAATCCCGATGTCTTTACTTATTTTTAAATCTTACAATATAAAATTAAAAGAAGTTGGTATATACCATTACCAATTTGTACCAACGAAACATGTTGGTAGTCAAATCAATTGATACCAAGTATACTTGGTACGGTACGGGGTAGAAATTTTTTTATACCAATTATAGTTGGTACGGTATACGGTTTAAAAAAAAATAAATTGATACCGTACCAATTCCACCCTTAGAACATATATACAAAATCAGCAAATGTGACGATACCAATTACGAAGTAGGTGAAATATTCATTTAATTAACGAAATATTTTTAATTTTAATTTTATAAAAAAAATATTATTTGAAAAGGTGAAAGCCATGTTTCAAAAGCTTGAAACTTGTTTAAATTGTGATGGGGGATTCGCTTTTGATTGTTGGCTTTAAAACTTTTAGGTCCATGTGTTTGGACCTTTTCATGATACCGACAAGGCCATTCCCTTCTTTTTATGAACAGACACCACTCTCTGTGTGGCACTTTTGTAATTTTTCCCAAAACACAATGGCATTATCTTACCCCTGACATTTATTGTCTCTCCTCGAGCGGGAATCACGATCGCACTCCCCCCTTCTTGCCCGTTGTGCATCTTTTTGAATTTCAAATACTACAAGACAAAAAAACCACCCTCTTGACCTCTTCTACTACTCCCAAGAAACCCACCACCACTTTAATTCCCAAATCCCATTTCTCTGGTTCTTCGCGATTGCAATTCAGCATAACCCACTTCAGATTCTCTCTTGTATCAAGAATCTGATAACTATCGTCTCCTAACCATCAAACCCTTTTCGCAATTGAAGGTTTAATCGTGTAATCTACTCGATTTTCAGAAATGGGTGCTTCAGGAAAATGGATGAAATCCCTCATACTCAAAAAATCAGAAAAAGCTGACCAGGTAACACGTCATTACCTTCATCTCCTCAGATCTGTTGCTTTCTGACGCTTTTCGTTTATAGTAACGGAATCGATTTTGATCCTATCGTTTTCATGTAGGATAAGTCAGGTAAGAGTTGCAAGAAATGGAAACTATTTAGGAGTTCATCGGGGGAGATGATTGTTGGTTGGAAGGGTTTCAAAGGAAGCTACAGGGGGACAGCATCTGATGGATCAGATTCATCCTCTGTTATCAGCTCCGATCCTTACTCCGCTGCTGTTGCTACCGTTGTTCGAGCCCAACCCAAAGATTTCAAAGCTGTCAGGCAAGAATGGGCCGCCATTCGCATCCAAACCGCCTTTCGTGGGTTTTTGGTAATTTTTTTCTATGATTTCATCTTCTACTTATTGGATTCTTTACACAATCTCTAAAGGTTCGATTTCTGTAGGCAAGAAGAGCATTAAGAGCCTTAAAAGCAGTGGTAAGGATTCAAGCCTTAGTCCGAGGGCGGCAGGTCAGAAAACAGGCCGCGGTGACCCTGAGATGCATGCAGGCTCTTGTTCGTGTTCAAGCTAGAGTAAGGGCTCGTCGTGTTCGCATGTCCATTGAAGGTCAAGCTGTTCAAAACATGCTCAATGAGCGTCGCACTCAAGCTGAGCTCTTGAAAGAAGCTGAAGAAGGATGGTGTGATCATCGAGGAACTTTACAAGAAGTTAAAGCCAAGATTCAAATGAGGCAGGAGGGAGCGTTTAAACGTGAAAGAGCACTAGCATATGGTCTTGCTCAAAAGGTAATGTCTTTCCATTTCGTTTCGTCTTTCTTATCAGATTTCAAATTGAAATGCTAATGTTTTTGTCTTTTTGAATTTTTAGCAATGGAGATCGAATCAAGGACTCGATTCAAAAACGAGAGTTTCTTTAACTTCTCTTAAAACACAACAATTTGACAAAAGTAGCTGGGGATGGAGTTGGTTAGAACGATGGATGTCAGCAAAGCCATGGGAGAATCGTCTAATGGAGCAAGGCCAGAACGACCCATCGGAAACAACTCCGCCACCATCCAAGATTTCTGCCGACCACCACAAAGTAACCACCGGAAAATCATCAGAACCGGATCTGGTTAAGATCAGAAGGAACAATGTAACGACAAGAATCTCTGCAAAACCACCCCAGATTGTTGGTCAACGAACTCGTTCATCTTCTAGTCCAAGTTCTGAGTACAGATATGATGGGAGCTCTGGTTCATCATCTTTATGCACATCGACCACAACTCCAGTTTCCATGGAAAGAGCAGAAGAGAGTAAGCCAAGCTATATGAGCTTGACTGAGTCAACGAAGGCTAAACAGAGAAACCCATCTCCCAGAATCTACAGGCAGTCCATGGATGACTTTCAGTTTCTTAAAAACTCAGGGGTGTTGTGTAATGTCGACTCGAATAGCAGCAATTTATCTGAACCTTCATCGGTTAATTTATCTGTGTCCAGGCCACAGCCCATGCGAATGGAGAAAAACCTGACGAAACTGAGGAACAGAAGCTGCTATGCTTGAGATGACGATGGTATTGATTGATTGTATTGTTTCTGAGTTTGTTGCTAAGTTCAACAGCTTGTTGTTCTATAATCTTTTTCAACAAGGTTTGTGTAAAGTAGTAAGGTATGTAATTGGAGTTGATGATTTCCAGTTTTTAATTCGTTTGTCTAAATTAAAATTTGAAGAGTTTTGAAATGAGGATTTTGTAATCTTACAATATCTTGTGTGTTTAAAGGCCCATAGCATAAGTTTTCATTTTAATTTCAATTATTTTACAATATCTTGTGTGTTTGAAGCCTATAAGTTTCCCTATTACAAATTACCCAAGAAATTAATTTGACACCGATTTGGTACTTTCGTTGTTCAATGACCTTACATCTTTCAAACATTTATATACTAATATCTTGTGTGTTGTCATGTTTCCCTATTGGGTGTGGTCACTTGTTACATTTTTACATCTAGCCATTCACACAGCAAAATTAAAATATGTGGTATTCAAAAATCTATGGATGTGTTCTAAAATATTTCCAACTTGCATGTAGGTCCAAAACTTAGATTTTCTACAATTTTGGTCCATGATACACTTGAAAAGCCAATTTTACCCTTTTCATTTACTTTTAGTATTTTTTCTTGTTTATTTTATTACTTTATTAATTAAAAATTAAAAACAAATAAATCCGCCCAATACCCCATCTCAACCGTACCTTACCTTACATTTTTTTTTCTCTTTATATCTTTTTAACCTAATCCATCTTCATCTTCAAGAATCTTCCCCCATGTTCATCATCAAAACACACAAACATGTGATATTTCTTACCGCTGTCTCTGATATCCTTTCACCAGACTTGTGATCTTGTGATCTTCTTTTACCATATAAACAAAAAACCTACGAAACTCCCTCTCAACTTCACTCAGTCGTAGGCTCATAAACATGACAACATCAAGCTTTTCTGTTCAAAATCCGGTATCTCACCTTTAAATTCATTATCCTGCATCTGCAAATCAACAAGAATGCTCATCTGTGTAAGCGATTCAGGAATCCAACCACTAAATTTGTTACTCCAAACTTCAATTTTCCTCATCAAACTCATACCAACAAGCAAATCGTTCCCAATCACCCTCGATTGTCCCTGTTTTTTTTGTAATAGGTAATATTTCATTAGACGTGAATTATATGAGATGAGTAGTTGAAATAAAGCATAGAGTTGCTTTAAAATGAGAAATTATATTCAACAAAAGATAGTTGAGGAGATTTGTTGATCTTGTTGAGATGACTCCGTGGATGTAAAGATCATTGAAAACGGAGTCCGTATTAGAAAGTTATGTCCGTTTAAAAAATTAAGGTTAAAGTACGTTGCAATCGATTCTTATGAAATTGTTAGTATTCTGCTTCCTTTTTTTTGGCTTCCTTTGTTGTTTATTGGAATTAGTTTAGGTATTGTTTGAACTCCTATTTTGAAAGCGTTTATTGCCTATAACTAAAATCATACAAGATGAAGATACTAAGTTGATTAGTTTTAGGGATAGATAGATAATGATAATCATATGTTTTTCTAATCATTTTTATTACAACCTCTTACTTGTCCATCCACATCCTGATTAAATCTTAGTCTCCCAAGATAAATTCATTAATCAACATGCTTTAGTTTCTAGATTTAAGATTTAAACAAAATGGTTCTTATGCAAGTATACCATGCCTTATGTTATTGCGGACTGCAAACATTTAGAAAACAAATAATGTCACATTGGTAGTCACATCACTTCCTATGATATCACAACTCACAAGAATTCTATCATTTTTGCATCAATTTGATCTTATGTTATTCAAATTAGCAAATTCTTAGTTAAGCGTGCATCAGTTGTTTACTAGCATTGTTTGAATGTAGAGATGTGCGTGGAAACATATATTCTCTATTTGATGAAATTGAAGATGATGGTATTAGAGCCTCATCTTCTTACCCTTCCCATGAAATTAATGAACAGGGGAATGATAGAGCAATGTATGGGTTGCAAGATAAGGTTCTCATGCTGAAAAAGGTAAGCATCAAAACAAAATCTTAATAAAGGAAAGAACTTTTACAAATTGTTATAAATTAAAGATTTATTTCAAGCAAAATTAATGTGGATCAATGCTGCATTTTTAAAATTTTTCTCTCTTCATAAGTTTTATAAATTATAATATTTTTATTTTTTTTATTTTATGATTATGCTTTATAAAGTGGCAAACCCATTTCGTTTCGAATTTTATGAGTTTTAAACATGATTTATCATTTTTTGTGTTAATGGCTTATGTAGTGAAGTTCTCATTAGATAGGAGGACCGATAAAAATAGTAAATGACTTGATCAAATGTAGTAAGTTTTTATTTGGTACTTGAAGGAAATCAAATAAAAAATTGTAAGTTGCTGTCAAGGGTTGAAATCGTAATATTTTTTGGATAAAAAGATTTTTTTTCACAGAAGAATGTTGTTAATCCAAACAACTGTCAAAAGGTTAAAAAAAGAAAGAAATTATAATTTGTTTTTTGGTTCAAGAATAAGAAACTGTTGTTATGTTGCTATCAGTAGAAAAGTAAAGTTTTATGTTTAATTATGATTAGAAGACAAGTTTAATCTTCAAATACATCTTTATGTTTAGCCTAGACCAAAATATGAATAGATATGGAAGCTGTACAGACAAGACATAGCTTTTATCCTTTGTAATATATATTTTTTTTCTGTTGTACGATCACATAATTGCAAATCAATGAAACCACTCCATTACCTTATGCTAATGTTATATTTGTTGTCAAATTTTACTAATTGTTACTTAGTAAATGATATGTATTTTGAAGCCATTTTCCTTTTATGACTTTACATGATAACTTTTTGATATAATATGTTTTTGAAGTATTTTTTATTTGTTAGTTTACTTTTTGGATGTTGTTTATAGGCTTTACTTACAGGAAAGATAGTTTTATTGTTCACAAAAGATGGAGATAAGCACAATATCCTTCATGTCATGCGTTACATGAGGTTAGTTTTGATTACAACTGTTGATACAATTGTTTTTATATATAGTTTTCTAATTTGGAACTTCATTATCGTTCTAGCTTTGTTTTTTAATTTATTTATTTTCAAATCTTTAAAGCTTTCATTAGTGTCATAAATAATAAAGGAATTTTCCAAAAAATATATATAATCACCCACTAACACACACGCTCTTGCACTAGAAAGCATATTCATGCTTATGATGCACCATATGTTAATTTTTACTATTTTAATGGTTAGTGTTTATCGTTTGTTATGATTAATTTCTACGAATCATTTGTTATTTCTTATATTGGTTATTTTATTTACCGTGTAATCATAAAATATTAAAATATTAAAATACCGGGTTGGCAAACCAGGAAGGGATAGGTTTTGAAATCTAATGAACCGATGTAACACACTGGTTCCTAATTGTACATATTAAAAATAACATCCTACTTTTACAAAAACTTAAAATAGCATTCTACTTTTAGCAATCATGTTTTGTGCACGCGTTATTTAAAGACATCTCAATTTGTTCTAACTTATATTCAACACTTTTTCTCATAAAGTTTCATTGACCTGAATATAGTTCCAAAAAAATCATTATAAACAATTCAAAAATCGAGACGTACTTACAAATCTCATCATGAAATGACTGTAGGATTTTATATTTTTTTGAAACTCAACACGATTTGTGTGACATGTTTCTCATTTTTATTTTACTTAATTTAGTGAAGCTATAGTTTGGTATTGTGATAGATTTTCTATTTCAATTTCATTTAAGTACATCTCAATCTTAAATTCTAATTTTGTTTTTTTCTTATGTCATTATCCTTGGGATTTAATAGATTACAAGATGGATATACAGAATCTAGGACAAAAATTGTCTACTAAACCCAAACAGGAAGATCTTGATAACCTAAAGAATTAAATTCATAATCGGACTGTAGGAGAGGGAATGTGATTATGTTTCTGCAATAGTAGGTTTCTGATTTGGATTACCTCAATGTTTCTTACTGAAATATTTTTTGAGTTTTTTTTCCTGAGTTATTTGCAAGATATAAACAAAGTATGTTGCTATTTTTTTGAGTTAAATGCAAGAAATGCTCAAATTGTGTTACTTTTTTTGGGAAAAGAGTTATCCCCATATAATTAGTTGCTTTGTGAAAGTTTGGCATGGATTCTACTACATACACATGTTGATACAAATGTCTGGGGTATCCAAATGAAAGTAATCAACAATTACTATGTATCTTTTTTTTAGAACGACGAATTACTATGTATCTTGATTCTTGAATTTGGTTATGTGTATTGTATTTTTTTTAGATTCCATATAAAGTTAATCCCAGAACAAATTTTCGACTTTAGCGTTTTGTGGAACTTATTGATTTTTAGAAGCGACCACAAGTTTTTAACTTTTATGATTTTGTTGAACTTAATGGTTTTTCATATATTGTGATGTTTATTTGGAACTTATTGGAAATATGGAATAGTACTTATAACAACCTACTACTTGAAATGATCTACAAAAATATAGTAATTTACTTATTTATCTATAATTGCAAAGTACTATCATTTTTCTAACATAAAATGCCATTATATTTATAATTTTTTTAACTCTAAAGCAAAGTACTTATATCAGTTTGTTATAATCTATATAACCTACTTCATATAACAGGTAAAATTTTAGTTATGTATACTCTTTTAATTTATTCACATTCAATCAATAGATTCTAAACACACATCAGAACAAATGCTAAACATAGTTGTGTACATATATTATAGATAGCTTAACGGAAAATCATATTTTTCTATATGTTGTGTTGTTTGAAATATGATATTTTTCAAAAGAGAACTATTTATTGCTGCCGCTTATATAACTATATGTGTTTGTTGCTTAATGAGAATAATATTATTGATATGTTACATGCAATTTTCGGTATGACATGTTTTCTCAAATAACTATTTGCCAAAAAAAACATTTTCTTAAAAAACAAATTTCTAAAAGGAAACATGTTAAATATGACACTATGTTTTAACATTTCACAATTGCAAAAATTATCCTAGTCTCCACATTTATAAAAATCTAACTAAAGTCAAGAAGCTTCCCTAAGTAATTTGGTTTTACGATGTTTGGTTCTCGAATTAGATTTTTGGAAAAAATTTATTGATTTGAAAGAAAAGGACTTGTCGAACGAAAAAACAAATATGGATAAATCATTTAATTGAAATTTCCCTAATTATATAAAAATTAATCAATTAATCAGTTTCTAAAAATAACTTCTAAAAAGTTATATGAGTTTGTCAATGTTATGAACTATCATTTTTGAGTTTTATATCAATTATAGTCTTATACTTCCTTTTTTTTTCATACAACGAAATTATGTTGTTTCTCCTTTCGTTTAATTCAAATGAAAAATGACACATAAATTCAACTAAAAAGACAGCTTATGTGACGGGAAAAGTCGTCCAACTAATAAAACAAAAAATATTGTCTTCAAAAAGGTCATTCAACGATTATAGATATTCATGTATTTCATTGTATTTTTTAGACATTTCCATATAACCAATAACGCGAACTCTCTTTATGGTACTTCATATTTATTTATTTATTTATTTTTGTGTCGGCTTTTTATAAATTTATATGTACTTTTTTCTACGTTCCTTCATGTTTTACCCGGGTCATAATCTAGTACTAATAATACTAAAACAAATATAAGTTATCGGGTGTGGTCGCTTGTTACATTTTTACATCTAGCCATTCACACATCACTCTTAACACTTCTATCATTACTTCTCATTTCACCTAGGAAAAGTTTACCGTTCATCAATTAAAGACAAAAATTGTAAAATTGGTCTATGTGGTATTCAAAAAACTATGGATGTGGTCCAAAATATTTCCAACTTACATGTAGGTCCAAAACTTAGATTTTTCTTCACTTTTGGTCCATGATACACTTGAAAGGTCAATTTTACCATTTTCATTTACTTTGTATTTTTTCCTGTTTATTTTATTACTTTATTAATTAAAATTAAAAACAAATAAATCCGCCCAATACCCCACCTCAACCATGCCTTACCTTTTTTTTTCTCTCTCTTTGTCTCTGTTTAACCTAACCCACCTTCATCTTCAAGAATCTTCCCCCATGTTCATCATCAAAACACACAAACACAAACATGTGATATTTCCCACCGCTGCCTGTGATCGTCTTCCTTTCACCAGACTTGTGCTATTCTTTTACCATATAAACAAAAAACCTACCAAACTCCCTCTCAACCTCACTCAGTCGTAGGCTCATAAACATGACACCATCAAGCTTTTTTGTTCAAAACTCGGTATCTCACCTTCAAATTCATTATCCTGCATTTTCAAATCAACAAGAATGCTCATCTATGTAAGCAATTCAGGAATCCAACCACTAAATTTGTTACTCCAAACTTCAATTTTCCTCATTAAACTCATACCAACAAGCAAATCGTTCCCAATCACCCTCGATTGTCCCTATTTTTTATAACAGGTAATATTTTATGAGACGTGAATTATATGAGATGAGTAGATGAAATAAAGCATAGAGTTGTTTTAAAATGAGAAAATATATTCAACGAAATATAGTTGAGGAGATTTGTAGATCTTGTTGAGATGACTCTGTGGATGTAAAGATCATCGAAAACGGAGTCCGTATTAGAAAGTTATGTCAGTTTAAAGATTGAGCTGAAAGTACGTTGCTATTTCTAGAAAGTCAACGAAAGTCAAGTCAACGGTCAAGTCTTAATCACCACGACGTGGTGGTAAGCTTGCCACGATGTGAAAATGAGTGAGACACCAAGACACGTGTCAACCGGAGAGCGACATGTTGCAATCTGATCCCCATGATGTGGTAGAAGATTTACCACGACCTGACATGTGGCAAGTCAACAAGACACGTGTGGGAGAGTGCGACACGTGGCGAAACCAGGGTTTAAGTGGTCACCACGACTTGGTGCACATATGGACAAAACGTGGCGCACCCCAGACTATATATATATATATATATATATATATATATATATATATATATATATATATATATATACATATATATGAAAATTCTCGTGTCATTGGGAGATTTTGGTGTATTAGATCAGAGATGCTACTCGTGAATCATTCTCGGGAGATTATGACGGTGGAGATATACCACTGTACGAGAGATACGGGGCCGAGTATGAGATGCGTTGAGGTATCTGCTACCCCGTTAATTTGTGATTTCGATATATGATTATTATTGAGATTTGATTAGACCCGAGTATATTATGAGAATTCGTGATATGGAGCTGTTGCGAACCCTTTGGTAATATTTTTGAGAAAATCTTATGATTAGACATTAAGATTGATTGTTAAGGCTTATAAACCCTAATATCCAAGAATTACCCGTTATGAGAGATTTATCCACCGACCTACGGGTTAAGCATATTATGATTATATTACGAGATTTGATTATTATTATGAGAAGAGGTAAGAGGGTAGCTAATAATGAGTTGTGACAGGTCCTGAGGAACTTGTTACTTGATGATTAGGTGTTACCATATGATGAGCTGATAGGCAACGAATGATAAAAAACGAGACAAGAATTAGTCAGCCGACTAACTAGGTGAGTAACACTACTCTAACATTCGTTGTTGTGATGGCTGTGATATTTGATCTACTTGATTGAAAATTTATTGATGAAATTGATATTTAAGAAATAGATCATTTCTTAAAGACCAATCATCTAGAGAGATTGATATTATATGAGATAAATCCTGATCAAGAGATTAATTATTAATGAGATAGATCATTATTATTAGATTGATAATAACCGAGAAATTGATCATCGACTGATAGATTGATTATGATTGAGAGGTTTATCACGGTTGATGAAAGATTGATCTTTAATGAGATAGATCTGTAAAACCCGATCTAATGTATCAATCGAAGTTACTAGAATTGGTGCGGAATCACAATCTAATGATTAATGCAAAACAGTTATAATCAATTAAGAACACAATTATCGAATCTTCAATGCACACTATTATTGATTAATAGTCGGGTACATAAGATATTCTATGTTTCTCGGTTCTCTCTAAACTCAAAATCAGCTAATGGAATGACCAACCTTGAACATGACTGAAACAATACTATATATACCTAGACCTAATTACAAAGGCCCAACCCAAAAACTCAACCGAAAGCATCATTAAGCCCACGAAATCACATGGTGATTTCGGTCCAAACACCACCGAATACATGGTGTTTTCGGTCCTAGACCGAGAAATCTAAAAGCCATATAAAGTAAAGTATAAACCACAAATTATGTCCTAACAACCTCCCCTTTGGTTTATAGCTTTCTTTTCTTTTCAATCTTCTCTTTGTTCTTGACTTTCAACTTTCATCTTCGATTTTTTCACAACTTCCAGATGAACATATGAATTTCTACATGAATGACTTCATCTTGAATAGTTGAACTTCCTTTAAAATTTGACTTTGAACGCACATTGGATAGAGGCTTCTTGTATAGGTCCTTGAAAATAAACACTTTTAGCTTTGAAAAATACTTCAGATATAATTCCAGATGAACATATCAATACAGTTTTCAAGTTAACAAGTTAACTTGGCCCTTGGCGAGACGTTCAATGGTTTCTGAATCTTAGTTGAGTGTACCATTCTAGTGCCAGAGAGAGTTAATTAGGAATAACTCACAAAACCATCCTGTGACAAAACTATCCGAAGACATATTTCCACAGTTTAGCATGACACGAGGTCAAAAGCCCTTTGGCGGGACATTCAGCGATAATCGTGCCTTGCGAGGTGCATCGCCCTAGTGCCAATAACCGTTAATTCCTTACCTGCGTGGAATGTATCCGAGAATACATTTGAGTCTCCATAGTTTTGCATGACAAAAAGAATGTCAAGACCCTGGGCGAGATGTTCAACGATATCTATTTCCCGGTTGGATGAATCACCCTGGTGCCATGATAGTTCTTAGGTAAAGATAACTAACAAGACCAATTTTGACAATCTGTACAGTTTCAGGCTTTCAATTCCTTAAATACAACAGTTCTTAGAAAGAAACTGCCTAACTGACAGTTTGTACAGTTTCATGCCTTCAATTCCTTGTGACAGTAGTGTGAAGTGTAATTTCGTCAATTCCTTTCAAGATCTCTTTTTGCACAGAAAATTCCGACACAGTCTCCTTGAGTCTCTTCTTGTTTTGAATTCGCTTTTTAAGAAAAATAAATTTTTTGAGATAAAAATAAAATTAAAATATGCTCAAATACAATATTTTTGGATTTTTGATTTTTCTGAAAAAGAAATAAAAACAGAAATAAACATATTTTTGGATTTTTTGAATTTTATGATTTTTGTTTGGTTTTAATTATCCCCCCCTAAATTTGTGCATAGAGGAGAAAGAAAGAAAGAAAAAAATATGAAGAAATTTAAATAAAATACAAAATGTACAAAAAAAATTTCGTCAGTCTTCAAAACGAATCTTTTTAAGAAAACCTAGGAGTATCAAGAAAATTCAAATTGTAATTCAGCAATTGAAGTTGCATCCAGATGACCTGAGAATAGCAAGCAGATGCTGCAATGTATTCAGCCTCAACTGTGTTTCAATTCCGGAACGAAGTTAACATATTCAAAATTCATCACGTCCTTAAATACGGTCCCCATTTGTGTGATCTTTTCTTTCTCCCTTCCCGCAAAGGACAGATACCCTCAATTAAAGTTCTGAATGTCGTGCAGTTGAGAGATGTCTCCTGTCATGTGCCTGGAACAACCACTATCAACATACCAAGGTCTGATGATATTCCTCCATAGCTGTTCCTGCACAAGTTGCAGGATTAATTAGTTTTGGGAACCCATTCCATCTTGAAGCTGGGTTGACCATCACTATCAACTCGGGATACTCTTTCCCATACCATATCTTGTTTATCAAATAATGATTTAAAAGAATCTGAAGACCTTTTTGGACTAATTGATGATTTGGAAGAAAGGACTTTGGGTACCCATTGGTAATTTGGTTTGTGTACTTTCTTGTTGGACCGAATGGGACATTTTTCACTTACCTTTAGGATGGGACTACCTTTTGATTTAGGCTTGTATTGTGAGTGTAAGCTAGAAGACGACCCTTGAGATGACTTTGACCTCACCTGATTTGGTTTGGTTGAGCCATCTCTCGAGTTAGCTTTTGTTTTGTCCTTGAAGGCCTGATTCTTGGCCTTGTCATCATTCCAATTGTTATTATGGGGACGTGACCTCGAAGGATTTCTTTTGGAAGATCTCCCCATTGGCACATTCATCCATCCGAATTCAAAGAAGGGAGCATGTGAATGACGTGGACAATTTCTAGCCATGTGACCTCGAGTCCCACAATTAAAACAAATCTGTCTTTTCAAGGAAGTGTTATTGGAGCTTGGTCCTGGTCCAGAAGAGTCTTGTTTCAAAGAATTTCCACATGCACATTTACATTTATCAGACTCTTTCACAAATTTACGTGGCTTTAATTTTTCAAAAACAGGACTATTTGAATTTGAATCAAAAGCAACATCACCACAATTTTTAAAAGAATCTAAAGCAACATTTTTAATATTTTTGTTCACACAATCATTTGAAACAGAAGAAAATGAAACGTTAGTCTTTGAAAGGTTTTCAATAGAACTAGCATTATCAATGTCCTCCTTTTCCTCATCTTCCACTAATACTTGATCTGCACATGAGGTAGAGACGTAAGTATCGTTCATCTCAACATTTTTAGTGGGGCCAGATTGTTCAGTCTTAACTAAATTTGATACAGGGGCCTGGCCATATTGAGCAGATTTTTCTATTTCTATAGTCTCAAAGGTAGAAATATAATTGTCATTAAAAGGAGGTGAAACACTATGATACCCTAAGCCATTTTTCTGGTTATCTTTCCATTTCAATTGTTTTTCGATCATGGATTCAACTTTCTCACTTGACACATCAAATTTCTTAAAGTTAAATTGAGCATCTTTAAATTTAGCTTTTAACGCATCAAGTTTGGCAGTTAATTTGGCAATTTCCTCTTTAGCATAATGATGGTGAACACATTTGGTGCTATATTCCTCCCTAAGCCTAATTAAATCTTTATTTTGAGCATCTAGTTTTTCTTTAAGAGGTTTGTTTACTTTCTTAATTTCATATATTTCATTTTTAAGATCGAAAACTTCTCTAACTAATAACTCATTTTGCTCACGATATTTATTAACTTTATCTACGCAAGATTTAGAGCATGAAACTTCACTAACCTCTTTGGTGGTAGGAGTGGTGGAGACCATGAAAGCGAACTGCAACTCCATCATCTTCTCCTCAGCCAAATCTGCATCCTCACCATCTTCAATCTGGGCAAGATTAGCTCTTCCATCTTCAGTAAGATTGAGGGCCTGCATCTGATCTTCCCACGAAAACTGTTGTGCCACCATAACATTCTCATTATTTATAGGCGCTTCTCTGTTGTTTCCAGCTGGAACCAAAGCCCCCTCAACATTATTCTCCACTCTTGGCTTGGTGCACTCACGAGCAAAATGACCTGCCTCGTGACAATTGTAACACCTCAGCTTACTCTTGTTGAAGCCCATTTTCTTATCCACGTTCACTCCCCAATTACTCTTTCCAGTTCGCTGAGTGAACTTCTTCGCCCTGAAAACTGCCATAGCAATTTTCCATGATATCTCAATCTCTTCAACATCCTCAGGGTGAATTTGATCGAATTCTCCAATCATAACTGGAGGAACTAATTCACCAGCAACAAAGGCATTGTTGCAGTTCATGAATCCAGCCATCATAGACATGTTTTCTTCAGCTCCTTTGGTAGTGGCTGGAATCTGCGAGGTGGATTTGGTGGGGGAACTGGATGCAGAAGAGTTTGGAGATGCCATTGGAAGACCAAAGGATGGAGGAGCATGATGCGATGGTACATCTGAGAATGCATTGTTAGTGGACTCTCTTAAGCTTGCAGTTGAGTAGGAAGTGACATGATTAATTTCTCTATGCTTGTTATCCATGTCACTTGCCTTGATGATAGCCATCACTTCGGCAAAAGAGAGTTTGCTCAGGTCCTTTGTCTTCTTGATCACAGACACATTCATATCCCAGTTCCTGGGAAGTGAATTGAGTAGCTTCTTATTTATCTCAGAGCGAGACAACAGAATTCCGGCAGTGCTCATTTCTGTGTTGAGAGTAATAAAACGCTGTAACTGGGTTTCCAGAGCCTCCCCAAGAACATGATTAAACATGTTGAATCTTTGACGAAGCAAATCCTTTCTGCTTTGCTTCATATCCTCATTCCCTTCATACACCTCAATCAAGGCTTCCCACAAAGCCTTAGCAGATTTATACTCCTGAAAACCTTTATCAATGTCAGGAGGCAAAGCCATGGTAAGAATAGCCAATGCTTTCTCATCATCTTCAATCTTGTCAAAATCCTCATTAGTTTAGTCCTCTATAGGCTTATTAACCATAATTTTAGCTTCATCATCCAGAGTGGTTGTGATCTTGACTGGACCTCTTACAAAGCTTCTCCACACTTTGATATCTTTCATTTTAACATACTTCTCAAATCTGAATTTCCATTCAGGAAATCCATCAGCAGTCAGCAGTCGGGGAATTCGAGTTGTTGTCCCCATAACTGAATCAATATCACTTTGCATTGTTGAAAGAGCGGTGTTGTATGAGTCCATTGAAAACTGAAAAGTATATGATTTAACCGAAAACTACTAGGTTTGACCGAAAAGTCAAAAAGTCAAGACTATTGACCGAAATCCCGTTGACCGAAAACTTTGTTTGACCGAGATCAACTGTTTGAACGAAAACAGTTGACCGGGAACGCTATTTCATGGCCGAGAACCCTAAATTTCGTTACCGAGAACACTGTTCAGCCGCCGAGAACACTGAAACCTAACCGAGAACTTGAATCTTGCCGCCGAAAACGTCTAGACATGATAAAAAACTTCCAAAAATACCGGAAACACGAAATTGATAATTTAGCAAAAACAATTTCGATCAAAGTCACTAATATAGTGAAGAACAAAAAGAACAGCAACAACAAATTTTCATCAAAGAGAACTCAAAAACACCAAAAACACCAAAAACACCAAGAAAAATTCCAAGAAACGGTTAATATTTAGCCAATTCGATTGATACCAATCCTTGCTCTGATACCAATTGTAAAACCCGATCTAATGTATCAATCGAAGTCACTAGAATTGGTGTGGAATCCCAATCTAATGATTAATGCAAAACAGTTATAATCAATTAAGAACACAATTATCGAATCTTCAATGCACACTATTATTGATTAATAGTCAAGTACATACGATCTTCTATGTTTCTTAGTTCTCTCTATCTCTCCAAACTCGAAATCAGCTAATGGAATGACCAACCTTGAACACGGCTGAAACAATACTATATATACCTAGACCTAATTACAAAGTCCCAGCCGAAAAACTCAACCGAAAGCATCATTAAGCCCACATAAATCACATGGTGATTTTGGTCCAAGCACCACCGAATACATGGTGTTTTCGGTCCTAGACCGAGAACTCTAAAAGCCATATAAAGTAAAGTATAAACCACAAATTATGTCCTAACAAGATCATTGGTGAGATAGATCATTAATGAGATAGATCCTGACTGAGATAGATCATAACCGATAGATTAATTACGATCGATCGATCGAGAGAGAGAAAGAGAGATCATCACCGAGAGAGATTCACTAAGAGATATATCACTTCTGAGAATTGATTATATTAGATCTATGATATACATGAGATATACATGATTTATGTGATGTATGTGATTATGTTACAGTAGTTGTTATTCACTAAACCGTGAGGCTTATGTTTTTATGATGATCTAATTTGCAGGTAGATTATTATGATGGCCAACTCGATCCTGTACTTGAGGCCAGTACGATCCCTATGGTAACTTCTTGTAATCCAGAGTGCCAGTGTACACCAAGATTATTTGTAAATTTTAAATGAAAAAAGAGATTTTTTGGGGTGTACCTGGTATGAAAACCTAGACGTTACAAGTTTGTATCAGATTCATGGTTTAAGTGAATTAGGCTCTTATAATAGATTCCTAAACTTAAAATATAGAGTAGAGATGATAACTGATCCGATCTGATTATTACGAGTTAGATAATGTTTTTTTTATATATACGAAAATTTGATCTATTTATATATATATATATATATATATATATATATATATATATATATATATATATATATATAATTTCCGTATAAATAATGTGGTGAATCATTTCAGAATGAGTTGCGATGTATGATTGCGAGATTCACAGCAGAATACTAGGCGCGATGACTAGAATACATGGCATAATGATTCAAGATACGCGATGTAGTTAGATCGATAAATAGCAATGTACTTTGCTAACCACTACATGGACGGAGAGTGACCACGACACGATCATTAAGTCGAGTGCTATAACTGATCTGTAGAGACCACGACGTGGAAAGAGTGAGACCACGACGTGATGGAGATAATATCACGACGTGGTTACGAAGAGCTAATATATGAGGTAATATGTTTTGAGTAAGCGCGACGCGATGAGAGTTTTCGACGATGCATATTGAAAGCAGATTGTTTTATATTAATCATGATGATTTACTGAATAACTAGAAAATAGATGAGATTAGAAGGAGATGAGAGAGTATGAGATGCCATCGAGTATACGGGCATGAGTAGGAGTTATGATACCACTCATAATTCGAATTATTGTGATCGAGATCGAGCTAGAGAAAAGATTGAATTAGTTATGATAGATAAAAAGATAGAAAGATATAGATATAATAAGATTGAGTAGTGAGAATTTTGATCGAGATCATGAGATTTATATAATAGATCAATTGTAACAACCATAAAAAAATCATGCCAAATTTAAACTTTTAAATTCATTTCAAAACCATTAATCATTACAAAACTTGTTTTCAAAATGTATAATATAAGAGTATCCCAGAAACATAAAAACAAATATGATGAGCTGTACGATCACGCCTTTGCCTTCCCGCGATCACCTGATGTACCTGAAACAATAAACTGAAACTGTAAGCACGAGGCTTAGTGAGTTTCCCAAAATACCAATACACTGCACATAACACATATACAAATAACAGCATGTATTGGGTCCACAACTTTACAGTCTGGATTACCCCTGGGCCCACAATGTGAGTCTGGATTGCCTTCCGGGCCCACAGCTCACATCTGGATTGCCACCGAGCCCACAATACGAGTCTCCCTTAGCTCGTATCTGGAATGCTCCCAAGCCCACAGTACGAGTCTAGCATGCCCCACCTGGCCCTCAGCTCGTATCTGGAATGCTCCTGGGTTTGTCGGTTACCGCACGGAGCAGCATCACCTCAACCCACCCCACATAATATGTCGACATATAACACAACTAATGCACATACGAGTAATCACATAATAATCCAGGTAGTCCTACAGATCTCCCTAACTGGCATAACAACTAGCATACAACACTAACTCCTACTCAACATATTACCAACTGCGAGGATATCATATCCAATGGGCCGGTCTTGGTGCCTTAGACCCCTTAGTATAGTGAGGTAACTCACCTCGCAAGTAGTGCTGAAGTACCGAAAAACCCCTGATTGCTGTCTCACCGGAAATACCGAACTATCACATAATAAACACCAAGTCAATACACCACATAACAATCTTGACTAAGGGTCCACAGAATCCATCATGTCCATTCTCTTTATTGGGCCAAGGCCCAATGCCAAGTCCATAACCTTGAAGGTCCTTATGCAAAGCCCATTATTGGCCCAATTTACCAAATTGGGCCCAACTCCCTAATTGGGCCTAATCCCAAGATCCAATATCCAAAACTTGGCCCAAAATATCTTATTCATAAAGTCCAGCAAAGGCCCAAATCAATTTAGTCCATAAACAACCCAAAACTCGAAGCCCAATTGTCAACGGCCCAACAGAGGACGTACGCGGGGCGTACTCCTCTGGTACGCGGGGCGTACTCGTCCAGATGTTGACCATCATCGGGGTGGTTGACCCAGTACGATAGGCTTACTGGATTTACGCCGGGCGTACGTTGGGTTTCACCAAAACCCCAATAAGTGCTTAATGGCTTAAGCACTTAAGCCCAAACTCCAGATCCATCGACCAAATGTGCCATAGGACTATAAAGTCTCGAACTTTATCACTTTGGACGTCCAGAAAGTTTTTAACACATGGTCTTAATCCATTAAGACCTTCCTACTTTGTGCATGAGACAAACGTAGCTATTGGGACACCATTTTTATCACTTAGGACCTCCTATAAGGTCTGAAAGGACATCTCATTTCGTCCAAATCATAACATGCACCATTTTGGGACTTTTGGGACAAGAATGCTTCCATAAAGTTAAAATGACTAGATCTATCTCATACAAGTATAAAGTTCCAAGCTTTTTACCTTCTGGAGTTGCTAGGGCACAAACCAACTTCAGATCTGCAAGCTTGATCTTCTTCTCCAACTCCTTGATGCAACACCTTCTTCTTAAAACGCTCAAGAAACACTCAAAATCTCAAACACTCAAGGAAATGGCTAGGGTTTGGGGAAAACGACTCTAAGCAGTGGAGGCTGGGGTAAGGGAGGGTCTTGTGCTCATAATGTTGCTTATATAGTCCCCAAGCCCTAAATATTAGGGTTTCCTTCTGCCATGAGTACGCCCAACGTACACAAGTGTACGCCCAGCGTACACAAGTGTACGCCCAGCGTACCCATATGTACGCGCATCGTACTCCTCCTGATTCCAATAATTACAAATTAGCCCTTAGACTTTCATGGCTTCACCCTTCTATCCCGAGGGACTATAAATGACAAATCTTGGGATGTTACAATTCTCCCCCACTTAAACTAGGCTTCGTCCTCGAAGCCTGTTGCGGCAAACCATTCACGATAATGCCCCCGCATCTTGGAATCTGGCTGCCAAGTCTACTCGGATCCTTTCTGATGCTGCTACTGGTTTCCCTACATAGTTCAAGTGCTCTCCGACCTGAACATCAACCAGCGATACAACCGCCTACTCATCTAATATGTGCCTTTGCAGCTGCCCAATCGTGAAAAGCGATGTGAATCCAACCGGATCTTTTCAAAAGGCCTAACCTACATGCCACTTTGCCAACCTGACAAAATCCTGAAAATTCAACGTATCGGAAACCGAAATTTCCCTCTTCCTGAAGCAAACCCTTTGTGCTGACAGGATAAAGCGTCCTTCAGCTCCCAAAATGTCATACATAATCAATCCACTAATAAACACGAACACTTATGCCTGGACCAATCAGCCTCAGGTTGGAATACCAAGCATATCAGGTCCAATAAATCATAGGGTCCGATCATCCTCAGGATGGAATACCCTAGATTGGAATACCTCTATGAACATAACTCGGGTCTACTCATAACGTGAGATCCAAGGATCTATCCTTGCATATCATCCACCATCCTCTGATTCGTCACAACCGAGTGCAACTCCCCCGAATCTCAACAATACATCCAATCCGAACGCGCTCCTACCAGAGACATAACCAACACAATCTCTATGCCCACAGCCTATGACTGGAATACCCTTACATGGTCCTCAGCATAGGTCTGGATTGCCTCTGAGCCCACAACATGAGTCTGGTATGCCCTCTCCGGCCCTTAGCTCATAACTGGAATGCTCCCGATAACCTATTGACACTGCTGTCGTCACTTCAGATGTACAGCACTCCATCATAGAGGTACTCACATCCTCCATTGCCCAAGAAGGCCTAATCAATGTCCTTCTTAACACCAACAAGTGTCACAGTGCTGAAACCTCACCCTACTCTATCCACTTGCAGAACAAGTTGCTAACTCATAACATATATACTCAGAACCTGACCATATAACTAACAAAACCCATACAAAGTCTTCAGCATACTTCATCAGTATGTTCAATACTTGGGGATAGACCTACTGATTGCTATATCATAGCGGCATACTCAATACCCGTACATATATTTACTAACACACATAGAGTCTTCTGCATGACTGTTCTCACCCACTTGGGGTTCCGAACTCCTGATCCATTCCGTGGACTCTAACCCCGGCCTAACCCTAGGCCTCATGCTGATCGTCCACCCTCTCGGAAAACCGTGGCATGTTCCCTGACCCGCGTGTCAATCACATATGCTAAATAACTCGCACACCCGTGCTGAAAGCACTGCCGAGCCCTGGCAGCTAACAAAACCCTCCATCTATCAATCCAAAAACCCTTAGAGTCGAGCACACCCTCGACCGAACACTCGAACTAAACTCAATTCATGACTAAAACCCCGACCTTATTTCCCCAAATTCGGTTATCAACAACCGAGAAGACGTGATACACATACTGGGGAGTCTTACCGAACTCCCAACTCATACAACCCTCAAACCAAACAGCCACTTGGGTTGTCTTCTTTCCTGACCATGATGCGAAACTTAATCCATTTTCAATACCGCTCCTGCTTCTGTATCCCGGGATGATTCTCCCTCGCTTAGATTCGACTACGTCTTCACAATACATGAAAATTGGAGAATTCCCAATCTTTCTCACTTTCCAACGATCGATCCGATAACAACCAACTCTTCTAACTAGCACTCCATTACTAGCCATTCCCAATTGACCACACACTTCTAAGAACCAGATGAACACTTCCTGAATCCCAGTAAAATCGACAGTCCGTAATGCTTGAATGATCCCACACTCAAATCTTAAATACCAAAAGGCTACCCCAACTAATACCTCAACAACGAGCTACTTTCTTTGGCGCCTTCATCCGCCAATCAATAACGGTTACTAAAACCACTGATTCCTGACAATGCTGAATGACCATCCTGTGGAGCCCTGTCCGCAGACCCCCCACATAACACCCTTCTTCACAAGATGCTCCAAACAAGTCTCCCGCCCCGGGCTCTAGAAATCATTTCATTCAGGGTCTGCACCCTGACTCACTCACCCGCTCAAACGTCCACAGCTGAACTGCACTAGTTGAAGCAACCTCTGCCCTAAACCGGGCTACAAAATACTCCCAAGATATAGTCTACAACCCCAAAAGTGCAATAGGCCGCACAATCAATCCTTACCGCCTGATACAAGAGATCCAAGGCAAACCGGACCTCACAAGATACTTATGCCACATCAACCCACCCACGCTTACGAGCACTGAAATACTGCTGCCAACCCTTGTGACCAGCGGACCCGGGCTGGAAATATAACCTGACCCTGGGATCACAAGCCTGCTCACTCCTGTGATCTCAGGAAAACTAAAAGGATACAACCCTTGCCATAGATGATAAATTTCTAATCAACCATTCTACTCCCCACCCTCTAATGAATCCTTGAACTCTAATCACTTACAATCCTTTGATAATAAAATTCTCCTGACACCTCCAATGACCTAACAACTCATGAAACTCCGCAACACATAGATCAGACAAAACAGGTAACTAACCCGAAATTACTACTTATCCATACTCAACAATATTCCAAGACAAAATAAATACCGATCAAGGACGATTTGACCATAATATTACTACCGAAGGGGGGGGGGTTTCTAATTACATACCAGAGGCTCATTGTGGCTCGACTTTGACCTCCTGAGGAACGATCACCGCAGAAGTCCGAATGTCTACCGCCCACGACGTAGGACAACTGGACCTGAAATGACCTGGATGGTGAAAGTGAAAACATATTTGATCCTTCTTGCAATCCCGTTGTACATGCCCTCTCTCCCCACACTTGTAGCACCTGAACTTGTGACAAGCAAATCTGTGGGTTCCCCCACACTTGCCACACACCTCCTGACCCTTCTGACTTTCATTACTTAGGTTAGCTGTCTCAAACTCTTCGTCCTCTGCTGAAAAGTCCCTCTTCCTCTTTCTTAGTTGTGACCCCACCCCGACACTCCCCCAGTAGTCAACCCGATAGCAACATCTCTCACAGACAGCAAGGCTGCAACTTGCTCCTCGAACTTGGCGATCACCTTGGCGGTGACCCGGTTCACGACACCGAACAATTCTTCTTGCACAATCTGAGATACCTCCACGAGAATCATCTCCCGCATCTGACCAATGGACAAAATCGGCCTATTCTGGCAGCTAGCTCCTCCCCCTGCCGCTGTTACAGCTGCTGCGGCAGCCGTCTCAGCTAGGGCTGCGTATCTGTCATCAAAATACTCCATCATAGTGGTCTTGATAGACCCAAACAGATCCAGAATCTGACTCCGGACAATCTCAACCACCTCCTCGCGGATGATCTCCCTGACTCGATCCTCTGTCAATGCTGGTCCATCCTGACCGATGACCTCGGGTGCTGCCGGAGCACCCTGATCGTCCTGTCCTGATCCGAATCTCGTCACGAAACGCCTCATAACCACTATGCTGAAAACATACCACAAATATATCAAATACTCCTCATAACAATCTGGGAACCAACTCCAAATCCAAAACCCCAGGGGTTGTGACTTCCTTGCTACGCGTATGGGTCCTGTGCTTTCAGTAGTACGGACCCATACTACCTTCCACACCTACCCATATTTGTCTCAAGTATCATCACAACGCCCTAAATATATACATAACATGGCGATCGCTCAATCCTCACTCCTAGAGGAATGCTAAATATCTCATAACTGGCCTCCCGGCCTCTCACAACCCACCTATCTATGAACTGCCACCTGACCCTCCATTGGTGCCAGTTAACTATTGCATGAATAAAATCACATGTCGCATGGCTTAAACAATCTTAGACTAAAAGATTTAATCCAACAATGGTTGGACTCATACAAGAGCTGCGCAGCAGGGCCAAATCCCTTACCGTGAGACCATTTAACCCATGTAGCATGTGACTTAGAGTATTCACCCAATAGTTAGTTCATACGCGAAAGAGTCATAAACAATCAGTAAGGTACTCTACATAAGATAAGGCATCAAAGATCAGGCAATTCTATCATACGATTCCTGAGGATCCCTATCTTAGTACTAGCATGCTGTTCTAACATATCACATAATCAAACAACTGCATGGTATTTTGGGGTCTACTTACTAGCTCCGACTGATCGTACACTCTGCATCCTCTTTTTCTTATTTTGAAAACCATTAAAAAAATCATTTGAAAACATTTTTCCTTAGTTTGAGACTGGATTCACACGAGTGTTCCTCCAATTCACTCAAACCAAGGCTCTGATACCAACTTGTAACACCCATAAAAAAATCATGCCAAATTTAAACTTTTAAATTCATTTCAAAACCATTAATCATTACAAAACTTGTTTTCAAAATGTATAATATCAGAGTATCCCAGAAACATAAACATAAATATGAGGAGCTGTACGATCACGCCTTTGCCTTTCCGCGATCACTTGATGTACCTGAAACAATAAACTGAAACTGTAAGCCTGAGGCTTAGTGAGTTCCCCAAAATACCGATACACTGCACATAACACATATACAAATAACAACATGTACCAGGTCCATAGCTTTACAGTCTGGATTACCCCTGGGCCCATAGTGTGAGTTTGGATGGCCTTCTGGGCCCACAGCTCACATCTGAATTGCCACCGAGCCCACAGTACGAGTCTCCCTTAGCTCATATCTGGAATGCTCCCGAGCCCACAATACGAGTCTGGCATGCCCCACCTGGCCCTCAGCTCGTATCTGGAATGCTCTCGGGTTTGTCGGTTACCGCACGGAGCAGCATCACCTCAACCCACCCCACATAATATGTCGACATATAACACAATGAATACACATACGAGTAATCACATAATAATCCAGGTAGTCCTACAGATCTACCTAACTGGCATAGCAACTAGCATACAAAACTAACTCATACTCAACATATTACCAACTGCTTGGATATCATATCCAATGGGCCGGTCTTGGTGCCTTAGACCCCTTAGTATAGTGAGGTAACTCACCTCGCAAGTAGTGATGAAGTACCGAAAAACCCCTGATTGCTGTCTCATCGGAAATCCCAAACTATCACATAATAAACACCATGTCAATACACCACATAACAGTCTTGACTAAGGGTCCACACAATCCATCATGTCCATTCTCTTTATTGGGCCAAGGCCCAATGCCAAGTCCATAACCTTGAAGGTCCTTATGCAAAGCCCATTATTGGCCCAATTTACCAAATTGGGCCCAACTCCCTAATTGGGCCTAATCCCAAGATCCAATATCCAAAACTTGGCCCAAAACATCTTATTCATAAAGTCCAGCAAAGGCCCAAATCCAATTAGTCCATAAATAGTCCAAAACTTGAAGCCCAATTGTCAACGGCCCAACAGAGGACGTACGCGGGGCGTACTCGTACAGATGTTGACCACCATCGGGGTGGTTAACCCAGTACGCTGGGCGTACTGGATTTATGTTGGGCGTACATTGGGTTTCACCAAAACCCCAATAAGTGCTTAATGGCTTAAGCACTTAAGCCCAAACTCCAGATCCATCGACCAAATGTGCCATAGGACTATAAAGTCTCGAACTTTATCACTTCGGACGTCCAAAAAGTTCTTAACACATGGTCTTAATCCATTAAGACCTTCCTACTTCATGCATGAGACAAACCTAGCTATTGGGACACCATTTTTATCACTTAGGACCTCCTCTAAGGTCTGAAAGGACATCTCATTTCGTCCAAATCATAACATGCACCATTTTGGGACTTTTGGGACAAGAATGCTTCCATAAAGTTAAAATGACTAGATCTATCTCATACAAGTATAAAGTTCCAAGCTTTTTACCTTCTGGAGCTTCTAGGGCACAAACCAACTTCATATCTACAAGCTTGATCTTCTTCTCCAACTCCTTGATGCAACACCTTCTTCTTAAAACACTCAAGAAACACTCAAAAGCTCAAACACACAAGGAAATGGCTAGGGTTTGGGGACAACGAGTCTAAGCAGTGGAGGCTGGGGTAAGGGAGGGTCTTGTGCTCATAATGTTGCTTATATAGTCCGCAAACCCTAAATATTAGGGTTTCCTTCTGCCATGAGTACGCCCAATGTATACAAGTATACGCCCAGCGTACTAGGGCGCGCCTAATACGCCCATCGTACCCATATGTACGTGCAGCGTACTCCTCCTGATTCCAATAATTGCAAATTAGCCCTTAGAATTTCATGGCTTCACCCTTCTATCCTGAGGGACTATAAATGACAAATCTTGGGATGTTACATCCATGAGAGGTGATTGGATCTCATTGTGAAAGATCGAGATAAATGAGAATTTTGATCGAGATCATAGGCTTACATGATTATACATGTAGACGATTTGACATACATGTAGACGATTTGACTTACATGTAGACAATTTGACATACACGTAGACAATTTGACGTACATGTAGACGATTTGACTTACATGTAGATGATATTTTGTGATTGGGTCTTCGAGAGGTGACGAGGCCTAATTATGATACAAGATTGATCATTAAGATATATGTGATTAAGTTTCCAAGAGGTGACGAGACTTAATCATTGATTTACGAGATATAAGGATAAATCTCTGAGAGGTGATGAGGTCTAATCCCAATATGAGATCCGCTATGAGTAATTTGAGTTATTGATCCGATTGATCTGAGTGATCGGAGTAATTGATCCAGTTGATTTGAGTAATTGATCGGAGTGATTAATCTAAGAAATTAAGATTTATTTGAGTAATTAATCCGAGTAACTTATCTGCATGGATGATATCGATTTGAGAGATTGATTTGATTGATTTGAGCAATCCGAGTAATAGATTTGAGTAGTTGATAGTGATTAGAGTGATTGATATGAACGATTGATCTGAGCAAATGATAGATCCAAGTGATTGATCAGAATGACTAATATTGATATGAGTGATCTGATTAAGGGATCCGATTTATTTGAATAATTGATCTGAGTGAATGATCGTAGTGATTGATATGTTTTATGTTTGTAGGAAGTTGATGACTAATTTAACTCGTTTAATATTCTAAATCATATACTAGTAATGGAATTAATCTATCCTATTAATGGAACCTAAAAAGTGTGGCGTGATGCAATGCAAATGGAATTGGATGAAATCTAGAAAAACAAGACATGACAACTTACTGATTTTCCGCTCGACTACAACACAATTGGCTTGAATGAGTCTTTAAGGTGAACAAAGAAAACTTGGAAAATATGGTGAAAGATAAAGCTCGACTTGATGAAAAAGGTTATGTACTAAACCAATGATTTGAGTTTGATGAAGTTATTTCACCGGTAGCACATATTGACATCGCGTGACTTATTTTTGCTTTAGCGACTCAACATGGGTGGGTTATCCACCATCTTGATGTTAAGTCGACTTTTCTCAATAACGATCTCAAGAAGGTGGTCAATGTCACCAAATTGAAATGACATGTTGATAAAGTACATATTCATTAGGTGTTTAAGCTCTCTAAAGCTCTTGATGGTCTACGACAAGCTCCTCGATCTTGGAACATTCATTTGGATAAACGCTTAAAATGACTCAGTTTTTCGAAATGCTTACAAGACATGACAATTTACAAAAGGTACCCAAAGACATTATCGATTTCATGGAATAAAAGAAAAAAGAACTCAAAGTGAGTGACTTGGGTTTACTTTCTTACTACCTTGGAATTGAAGTGTCGTAAAATAAGTGGGGAATATTTTTACGACAAACGACTTATACAAAGAAGATTTTGGAGCAGTTCAGATAACTAGATTACAACCCAAAAACTTCACCAATGGAACCGAATTTGAAGGTTAAGAAGGATGAAGACAGTGAAAAAGTCGACCAACTAAATATAGGTGAGTGGTTGGTTTTTGAAGTACTTAAAGCACACTCAATTGGATTTGTCATTTGCGGTGGGAATTGCAATCCGTTTCATAAAGGAACAAACCATGTTGCATTTCCAAGTACTAAAGCATATCTTATAGTATGTAAAATGAACCATTAACCATGGACTCAACCATGGAATGGGTGGTGAAAAATAAGACCTAATTTGGTTTACTGATAGTGATCTTGGAGGTGACATAGTTAGGATCAAGAGGACAAGCAACATGAGTTTTAATCTTGGAAGAAAGAATGTTGTTACGTGGTAATATCAAAAGAATAATTTGTTGCTTTGTTGACGTGTAAATTCGAGTTCATGGCAACCATAGTGGCGACATGTCACACCATTTGGCTTAGGAACCTCATGAAGGAGCTTACGAGATGTCACATCATACCTATCACTGTGTATGTCGATAACAAGTAGACAATTGCCTTGATGAAAAATCCCATGTTTCATGATCGAAGCAAGAATAGTGACATTCACTTTCATTTCATATGAGAGCGCGTTAAAAAGCACAAGTTATAGTCGAATATGTTAATTCGAAGGATCAACGAGCGAATATCTTTACCAAAGATTTGACTCACGTGAAACACGAAGAAATACGAAAACATATTCGGTGTAACTGATACCGAGCATAGTCTGATTTAAAGATGAGAATGCGATATTTTAACTTGGGAAAGATTCATTTCTCTCTCCTGGAAAGAATTGAACATCCTACACTTCTCTTTTCTAACTACTTTTGGTTGGATGCATTTCTCTTTCCAAGGAAGGATGAGTCATCCATCATTCCTCTTCTATCATACATCTCTCCTAGATTTGTGGTTATGGGTCAACAACCCTCTATGACTTGTTTAATTTCGAATGAAAACTTCATCGGTTGCAAGCACCTCAAAGAACTCTTTTAATACGAAAGTATTCAAGTACGTCCCTAAATATATTAGTCCCTGAACTATAGTATAACTTGAAAATCTGGCATTACACTATCAATGTCAACATATTGGTCCCTAATAGGGTATATTCCCGAACTACGCATACAACCTTACCGAGAAGGACCTTCTCAATATTAACGAACCAATTACGTCATCTACAATGACCAAACGAGTGATGGTCACCCGAGTAGTCAATCTGCCTTTCGGGTGCAAGACAAATCTAAGTAAAGAAGGAAGATGTTAAACATCGGAACTAACGATAGAACATGTTATAATACATTTGATTAATGACAGTACCTAAGACTAGTAAGAAGTGACTAATGACGTTACTTATGTACACACGTTTATACCTTCGGTCTTACAAGAAATGAATGTGATAAGACTAAAACATGCTCGGTAGGAAGAAACAATGATTCCCGAGGAGAACGTAAATATCAGCTACTGGAAAATTAGGAGGCATGTTCAATCGAATTCATTCACATAACGAATTACGATTTCATATCTATGTGATTTTGACTTTATCATGGAAGCGTTGGTCCGGGAAAGTCTTCACGGTCTTCGGCTTATGAATTGTGTGAATTGTGTGTGTATTCAGGTTAAAGATTTCTCAGTGCCGAACCATCGAAGGAAGCGTTTACTTTCAGTTACCTGGAGGAACACCTGAGGCGCATAGTCCTAATTCGAAATTATCTATTTCAATTTTATCCCTTAGTATAAATTACAGCAGTCATGCCATTATGCCATTACAATGCTTTGGTGAAAATCATATGATATAGCAAATTAAAGATCAAGATTTGTGAGATATATGGAGTTCTTGAAGTTCTCTCCACAAGAATCGTTGTGGGACACCATCGACAACACGAGTGAAACTCGATGAGATTATACATGTGTGCATCTTTCTAACAAAGACATGAAGAACAAAATCTTCCTTCTAAACGTTGCATTATGTTGCGCATGCATAGATCCCTTCTCCAGGTCCACCATTTTGGACCATCCTCGTGCACTTTGATTCTCCATTCTTGAAGGAACTGCCACTAAAACCTACCTACTACCACAATGCTTTAGGCACTACACTTGTCAAAGTTGCCATCACCAAGGATTCTGCCACCTCCCAAAACCACCACATTCATTATACCTATATGTCATATGGCCCAACAAACCACTTCCATTTTTTTCCTTTTTCATGACGATGACTTCATCAATCAGGCAACAAATTGGTCTAGCTAAGCTGGTATGTCTTACTGGCCTGTAAATAGATGCTTTCTGAATGCTGCCAAGAATATTAGCACTTAGAACTTAGAAGTGGAAGTTAGGCATATTATTTGATCATTCGGAAGAGGCCCCAGGTTCCACTAAATGGAAGAAGGTCATTTCTTATTCCGTGTTCTATGTTCATGAACACAAGTTCAAAACTTAACAAACGTAATCTCAGCTACATTGATTCGAAATAAATGTAGTTGGTCCCACACAATAAATGTTTTTTTTCCTCAAAATATTGTAATTTACAAAATGAAACCTTTGGTGCTTCCATCAAGTTCGAATCAATTGAGCAATCCCTATCCACAATTATTTTTTATGACAAGGGAAAATAAATGGGTCAAGATATCAAATCACGCAATAAGTGCCTATGCTTTTATGTTATTGATTGTGGTGCATGATTGCGACTAACACGTTTCTCTTAGAATTGAATTCCTTTAAATACGGCTGAACTTCTGACTAAACTTCGCATTCTTGCAAGTGACCTCAAAATGAAGGCTTCTGTTTATTGTGTCGTATACATGTGTTGTATTCTGCTTAGCAATGGGAAGGAGGTTTCTGATACTTCTCATATTATGCCTCTTTATCGGGATCCAAGTCCCAAAAACCAACCAGGGAGACCATATTTCCATCTCCGACCCCCAAAGAACTGGCTGAATGGTATTTTAACTTTGCGACATATATAACCATAATCGTGCGTTCACCCTGTTTTTTTTGTTGTTGTTGTTGTTATATGTTCATTTTTTTGTTATTTTAAACAGTACTTACTCCATTTTTATTCTCTTTGCATGGTTTTGTATCTTTTGGCGGGTATTTTAACATACAGATCCTAATGGTAATCCCTTAAGTTACTTTAATTAGTAAGATGTTTTGAGAGATTATAAGTTTTGTTTTCTGATCATTCATTTAATGCGATAGGTCCAATGCATTACAAGGGAGTTTATCATCTATTCTATCAATACAATCCTTATGGTGCAATCTTTAATAAAACAATCCTATGGGGTCATTCAGTTTCCCATGATTTGGTAAACTGGATTCACCTCAAGAACGCCATTGTCCCAACCAAGCCGTTTGACATCAACAGTTGCTGGTCAGGCTCCACAACAATCCTTCCAGGAAACAAACCAGTGGTTTTGTACACTGGACTCGATTCCAAGAATCAGCAAGTTCAGAATCTTGCAATGCCAAAGAATTTATCAGACCCTTTTCTAAAAGAATGGAAGAAATATTCTGGTAATCCCATCATGACTCCACCTCATGGAGTCAAACCAGACAATTTCCGTGATCCAAGTACAGCTTGGAGGGGGGAAGATGGGAATTGGAGGGTAGTTGTAGGTGGTTTGAGAAACAATCTAGGAGTGGCAATTCTTTATAGGAGTAAAGATTTTGTTCACTGGAGCTTGCATGACGAGCCACTTTATTTTGGGAAGAATACTAATATATGGGAGTGTCCAGACTTTTATCCTGTATCTATTAACAGTAGAGATGGGATTGAGAACTCAGCGATCAGAATAAACCTCAAGTATGTGCTGAAAGCAAGCTTTAAATCACATGACTACTACACAATTGGAAGCTATGATGCCGATAAAGAAAAGTTCTTACCAGATGATGAAGGTCTAACTGGAAGTAGCTCAGACTTGAGATATGATTATGGAAAGTTCTATGCATCCAAGACATTTTTTGATAGTGTGAAGAATAGGAGGATACTATGGGGTTGGATAAACGAGTCAGATAGTTCAACTGATGATATCAAGAAACAATGGGCTGGACTCCAGGTATTTAGCTATACTAAAAAAATAGACAAAATTACAAAAATGGTCCCTGTGGTTTGTCAAAAGTAACAAAGTCAGTCCCTGCTAATTTTTTTTGATACAAATGGCCCCTGTGGTTTGCAAAACTTGCATAGATGGCCCTTTTTACCAACGTCGTTACTATTCTGCCATTAGGGACTGAATCTGTAAGGGCGTTTTCGTCTTTTCAAGTATAAAGGGACTGAATTCGTGACATTTACTAAACCACAGGGACCATTTTTGAAATTTCTTTGAAAAAAAAAATTAAATTGCTAGGGGAGGTCTCGAACTCATGACCTCCACCCCTTAAATTACCAAAGCCTTAACCAATTAAGTTGAATGCTCTCTTGGTTTATTCTTTCCTAAAACTAATTTATATATTAACAAAATCGTTAAAACACAAACAATAAATAAATTATAAAAGACACTTTTTTACATAATTTTTTTTAAATAAAACAAAATGTATTTTAGTCGTACTATAAAAAAAATAGTTTTTTACAAACAAATTTTATGTATTTTTATGTATTTATTTTACGTAAAATATATATTTTTTGTCTTTAAAAAATACGTTTTCGTATAAAAAATATGTTTTTGTAAAAAATGTTTTTTTATGTCTTTGAAATAGTAATAATTAACACTACTCATGACATAAAAAATGTATAGATTCTTTTGGTCGCTAGTTCTAACCGTTTTTTCGGTTATATGTATTAAAAACAAATTAACAACGATTTTGTTATGTATTTAAACAATTTATACGGTTTTTTTTTTATGTCAAGAGTAGTGTTAATAATTGTTATTTCAAAAAGATATATCACTGTGTCTTTCCATCTTCATTTTAACCATATGATTTAGAACTTGTGATTAAGATGAAATACGTATTTTTTACAAAAACGTATTTTTTATACGAAAACGTATTTTTTAAAGACAAAAAATATATATTTTACGTAAAATAAATACATCAAAATACATACAATTTGTTTGTAAAAAACTATTTTTTTACAGTACGACTAAAATACATTTTGTTTTATTTAAAAAAAATTATGTAAAAAAATGTTTTTTATAATTTATTTTTTGTTTGTGTTTTAACGATTTTGTTAATATATAAATTAGTTTTAGGAAAGAATAAACCAAGAGAGCGTTCAACTTAATTGGTTAAGGCTTTGGTAATTTAAGGGGTGGAGGTCATGAGTTCGAGACCTCCCCCTAGCAATTTAATTTTTTTTTCAAAGAAATTTCAAAAATGGTCCCTGTGGTTTAGTAAATGTCACGAATTCAGTCCCTTTATACTTGAAAAGACGAAAATGCCCTTACGGATTCAGTCCCTAACGGCAGAATAGTAACGGCGTTAGTAAAAAGGGTCATCTATGCAAGTTTTGCAAACCACATGGGCCATTTGCATCGGCGTTAGTAAAAAGGGTCATCTATGCAAGTTTTGCAAACCACATGGGCCATTTGCATCAAAAAAAATTAGCAGGGACTGACTTTGTTACTTTTAGCAAACCATAGGGACAATTTTTGTAATTTTGTCCAAAAAATATTAACATCCAACTTTCTTTTAACAAAATCATAGCAGCTTTATTACTAATTTTTACTTTGTTAATAAACCATATTAAGGCACCATAGTAATGACTAGTTTTGATGGGAGTTGCAGTCTATCCCTCGTCAAGTTTATCTGGACTCCACTCGACGCCAGCTGATACAATGGCCAGTTAAGGAAACTGAAAATTTGCGGGAGAAGCATGTTAGTTATTTTGGGAAGAAGCTAAAAAGAGAATCATTATTTGAAGTTTCAGGGATCACAGCCTCACAGGTTATCTCTGTTATAATTTTGTTCTTTCAAAAATCCGATTTTCTAACCCTTGATACATTTTATAATTTCATTGCCTAGGTTGACATAGAAGTCTCCTTTATGCTGCCAAAAGTAGAAGAGGTCGAGGTGTTGGACCCCAAATGGAATGATCCTCAACTTCTTTGTAGCACAAAGACATCGAGCGTCATTGGTGGAGCAGGTCCATTTGGGTTATTGTTAATGGCTTCTCAAGACTTGACAGAACAAACTGCAGTCTTCTTCCGTGTGTTTAAAGACAACCATAACCATCAATTCGTTGTTCTAATGTGTAGTGATCAAAGCAGGTTCATTCTCATAATCTCATACATTTATATTGATTAATATAAGGCATCTTGTTCATGCACTTTTTACTTCTTGTAGATGACCCACATCTCATATTCTTTCAATTTGAACTTTTCCAGGTCTTCCCTGAGACAAGGAATTGATAAAACTACCTACGGAGCTTTTATCTACATAAACCACAAAGATAAAATGATTTCACTTAGGAGCTTGGTATGAAGTTGTTTAATGTTTGAACTCTTGCAGATTATAACTATTTTTTATTAAGTTCCATATTTTGTAATTGTTCTTTGCTCTTTTCAGGTAGACAATTCAGTGATTGAGAGTTTTGGAGCTGAAGGGAGAGCATGCATTACGGCTAGAGTTTATCCAAAAATTTCTGTTTATAACAAAGCCCATGTTTATGCTTTCAACAATGGGAGTCTTGATGTGGTTATCCCAAGGTTAGATGCTTGGAGTATGAAGAAGGCCAAAGGCAACTGATGAGAAACGAGAACATTTTCACCTCGATTATATAAATCAGTTTGTAGGCTTGAATAAAGTAGCTATATATCTATCAGGTCTTGTTCCATGAATTGAAGAAGTATCAAGAAGACAAAACTGCCGTATTTAATTTTACACATTATGTGTTAAAACGTAATTGTTTTTGTTAATTATTAACTATTTACCACCAAAACGCAACAAATTGACAAAATTTTCCTTCAATTGCTATCTTTCTAACTAAACTTTCTTTAATTTTTTTTTTCCAAAAACGGAATACACAATTCTAGGGGTGAGCATTCGGTTAAACCCGATTTAAAAAAAAAATTGTAATTTATGAAAATTTTTAAACAACCATAACTCATTCGTTTTAAGTCGGATTGACACGCGTTTTTTTCCAACGTTTAATTTACAGTTTGTAAATGAATTTAGACTATAAGTTTGTTGATTTTGGTATTATATTGAATGAGTTACAGTATTTCAAAGTTGAGCTATCAAAGCTGAAAAGTTTCAGCTTTTCAGCAACATTTTTAAAATTTTTTAATCTGTGAAAATTTGTAAACAACCATAACTCATCCGTTTTAGGTCGGATTGACACGCGGTTTTTTCCAACGTTTAATTTACAGTTTATAGATGAATTTAGACTATAGTTTTGTTGATTTTGGTATTATATTCAATGAGTTACAGTCATTCAAAGTTGAGCTATCAAAGCTGAAAATTTTCAGCTTTTCAGCAAGATTTTTAAAATTTTGTAATTTGTGATTTTTTTTTAAACAACAATAACTCATTCGTTTTAAGTCGGATTGACCTGCGGTTTTTTCCAACATTTAGTTTACAGTTTGTAGATGAATTTAGACTATAATTTTGTTGATTTTGGTATTTTGTTCAGTGAGTTACAATCCTTCAAAGTTGAGCTATCAAAGCTGAAATATTTCAGCTTTTTAACTATTATTTTAGACTATAATTCTGAATTTTATGTATCTTTGACAGATAAATCATATGAAAGAGATCTTGGTGAACTTGATTTATATTTTAGTTGCTTTTATTTGGAAAATTAATTTTGCAAGTTATAATATTATAACATCAAGGTAGATTAGTTATGCATGAAACGGAAACGTAATTATTTTTACAAGTTGTATCGTATCAAACCCAACAACATATTCGTTTTAACGAGTTCTATCAAACCCAAAAACTTATTCTAACGACTTGTACTCTATGCAATTAAAGTTGTACCGGTCCAAACGGGTCCAAGAACCGGAAAACCCGGACCTAGACACGGACCCGGACACGGACATGACTCATCCGATCCGGTCCACGGTCCACAATATTCTCCATAACCGGTCCGGTCCAAGAGTCGGTCCGGTCCGGTTCGGTCCAAATGCTCACCCCTACGCAATTCACTCTAAAATGTTAAAAGCCCGGTTATAATACTACTACAAAAAGGTTGTTGTCGTAAAAGGCTATGATAACCGATAATTGTCATTAAAAGCTGTGATTCAGAATAGCGGACAAATATTTGTCCGTCGTCGATTTAAGACATACATTTACAACAAATATTTAAAACATTTATTTACTACCGACCGTACATACGACCTAATGTTGAAGATTAAATTAGTATATTTGTCTAGTATTGAAATGTATTATTCAAGTATTAGTTGTATTGTGGTTTTGAACATTGATGTAATTATGTAAATATTGTTTACATATAGGGAAAATGACTTACAAGGGTAACCATCTTTGTCATTGTCATCGGCTATAGCAGGTGACAATGGTAATATGTGAACAAATTAACAAAATAAATGGTTAAATGTGTACAAAAAAGAAAGTTGTCTAAATGTGAACAAAACGAAAAGTTAATTACCCTGATAAGTCATTTTCCCCACTTTTAATAGCGATTTAATTTTTCATATTTGTTTGTATTATTTTTTTCAAACGTTATTTTTAAAATATCCATAATTTCCTAAATATTAATTAAATATTTATCAATTTTAAACTTCACTTTTTAATTAATAAATATGTTTTTGTTTTGTGAAATGTTTTATATAACCTCTTATATTTTTTTTCTTTTGTTTTGAAGCATATACAATATTTTTAAAGTAAATAGCATCTAACAATAAAATTAAATAAATTAAATATGTAACAATAAGTACGGAGGGTCTTTTAAAAAATTAAAAAAAAATTACTTACCAAATAAAAAAAACAAAAAAAATAAATATAATGTAAATGTTTTAAAATTATTCAAACTTTTTAATGCTTTTTACTTAGAAGTTTATAAACTTTTAATTTTTTTATAATACACCGTTTTAAACTAGCATTTAACGAAAATATTTTAAAATGTTATAACAAAGTATTAAATTGTCATACAAAATCTGTGAAACACTTTAAAAATATTGTAAAGAAAGTTTAGAAATAAATATATGAAAGTTATAGAAAAATTGTATGAAAATGTAAAAAAAACAAGTAAAAAACTTGTAAGAGAATTTTAAAACATTTATAAAATATTATATGCAAAGTTTAAAACATTGTATTAGAAAAACCTATAAGAAAAAAAAATACCATAAAAATGTTGTAAGAAATTATAAAAAAATTTAAGAAATTTGTAAAAAAAAATGTGAAAAAATATCATAAAAATGTTTTAAGAAATTATAAAAAAAATTTAAGAAATTTGCAAAAAAAAATTATTCACATTTAGACAACATTCTTTTTTTTTATGTATTTGACCATTTAACTTGTTAAATATGTTCACATATTACCATTGTCACCTGCTAATGGTAATATGTGAACATATTTAACAAGTTAAATAGTCAAATATGTACAAAAAAAAATGAAGTTACGTAAACGTGAACATGACGAAAAAGTAATTGAACCTCGATGTAAGAAGGCTTATTCGAAATCCACAGGGGTACGTTGTAGCATGCACGAATCTGATCAAATCTTAAATCTCAGAGAATCTTTTACATTGAGATTTGCTTACGTGCGATGCTTCACGTGTAAATCCATAATGGATTTATTGTCTCAAATACTATATATATATATAAGTTCAATAGAAAACATTATTAATAAAAGATTCAATACAAAACGTCGAAATTTAAAACGATCAACGAAAAAATGAAAGGATTGTAGACTTTTACAATGCACCGGATTATAACAAAACCCTTTTTTTTTAGTTTAATTTTTTTTACGCCATGTTTTTTATCAAAAAAAAAACATACTATATCATTGCTCGTGATTTTTCGTCTTCTTTCCATAGAGATCCATATTGATGTATAAAAATAATTTTTTTTTCAAAAAACTCACTTCATTTTCTTAGTTTTTGGAAAAAAATGTCTATTTTTTTATATAAAAAAATTAATAAATATATCAAAATTCATACTTTTTGGTACTCTTTAAACATAGATTCATATTTATGTTAAAAAAATAAAAAAATAAAAAAATAAAAAAATAAAAAAAATAAAAAATAATCGATATTTCAGTTCAGATTCACATTGTGAACTTGTTCAGATTGACATTGTGAACCTTCTCAGATTCACATTGTGAACATTCTTAGATTCACAGTGTGCATAATAGTTGTAACACCGTAAATTTTCAAACAAAATTTTCATTTTTAAAACACATAATTCTCATTATCACATTCCAAAACCATGAGTATCAAATTGCCAAAACACAAAGTCAATAATCGTTTGATAAAATCCAGGATCCACAAAACATAAACTCCATCTCAAGTGTGTGTACAATCAAGCCGGCGTCTTCCCGCGATCCTGAGAAGTACCTGAAACACATATCACACACTACAAATAAATTAACATTTAGTGGCATAGAAAAAGTGACACTAAAAAACCGAAAAAGTGCCACTAAAGGCCCCCTAGAGAATCAGCGGCACAAAAAATAGTGCAACTACAAGCGCTCCCACTAAAGGCCTTTAGTGACACTTTTTGGTTGCGCCGCTGCAGTCTTATTGGGATTTAGTAGCACTTTTCAATTATGTCATTAAAGCACTTGTAGGTTTTAGTGGCACTATTTTTATGCTACTATTTAACTATTAAAATAAATATTATTTACATGTTTTTAGTGTCACTTTTTAACACAAAAAAAATTATATTAATAAATTTGTTCCGGTTTTTTAAAATTTTAAATGGAATATAAAATAGCAATAAACAATTAAGATTGCAAATGGAAACACAATATCATTACATAAAATTCAAACTTGTCTAACAACAATATTCTAAATATATTTAAGAACAATAGTCTTCAAAATAGTTCAACAAGTCTAAATGTTGTACTAGTACTCTAAACATAATACTATCAAACTAAATACTTGTTGGAGAACAAACACGAAACTTGATCCTTGAAAATGTAACTACTTAAATTCTGCAAGCCTTGAATTTGTACTTGTAATGGAATCAATTTGTCTTCCTGAAGTTAACCAAACTGATCACTCTTTCACTCTTGTCCAAAAAACAATGTAACACCTGCAATGAGATAAAACTACATTTTAACCCTAAAGGGGTGGTAAAAAACTATTTTAGAAAAGATGTTGTACCTTCTTGTTCAAGTTCTTTAACAAGATCTTGCAGCCCTTCATTAGTCAAGCCCTTGTGCACAAGTAGTGTTTCCTAAAAAAAATAGGTTTCCATAAGCAAAGTTGATTTAAAAAGTGTTTATAAACATGTGAATAAGTAAATATATAATTAAGCATACGACATTTTCCACAAACCTTCAACAAGTTTGGTATTTCCTCTCTTGATGTCAAAAGTCCAATTAATTTTGTACTTTTGTTTCGACAATTTCTTGGAGGGCAGAAGTGATTATCTACATTTTTATAAAAAGTAGTTAGATTTATAAAAAAATAATATAGGATTTATAATAAAAACAATTTTGAAAACCTTGTAAAGTATTGCATTTGATCTTTTAGATTATTTTCCTCCTCCGGTAATAAGTCATTCCAAGTGCAGATTACTAATAGAGCAATCTATGAATTCATTTCAGAAAAATTAGAGATTAAAATATGAAAATATGGAAGATAAAAATATTTATAAGATATTTTTGTTACCTGAACTAATACAAGAACCACCTGATGCTGATTACAAAATGTTTTGATTAAAATACCCAAAATGCCCCTGAAAAGATAAATCGGTTTATAACAAATAAGCCTCAGTCTAAAACATGTGGTATAAATAAATACAATATATATATATATATATATATATATATATATATATATATATATATATATATATATATATATATATATATATATATATATATATATATATATATTCTCTTAATATTTTTCCTACCACTTGAAGCTAATTAGAAAATGTTTTAATTCATACACCCACAAATGCCCTCGAATGCCTTTTTGAGTTGTTTGATTGATGCTTCCTTTCAAATCTCCATTGAAACCATCCACTCAACACCCTCATTCCAATTCCCTGTTGATTATTAATATAACAGTGGGGCATTTGTCTAGTAAAGAAACTGTCATAGCTATTACATGCGAACACAAATTGTTAAAGAGTGGGGTCACTTATATCTTAGTAATAAAAAACAAAAGGTTATAATTATTACCATGTTTTCTTTTTGTGAATACTCCTCCTGTTAACAATAATAAAATAGAGACATCATGCACATATTAAGATCTTCATAAAAAGGACACTAACAATTGGAAATATTCCAAAAAAGTATCATTTATATTCTTTTCTGTTACCATGTTCTCTCAAGCACAAAAATGATATGATGATACAGCTAAAGGCACTTAACAGCCACCAACGATTTGGTTAATCTCAGATTTTATCCATTCTTTCCTTTTATTGTCTTCAACAGAATTCCATTCTCACAAAGTCACGCCTAAAAAAAAAAAACACCAAAAGAAACATCAAACATATTTCTTATAAAGATCAAAAGTATTACAGAGTACCCTTGCAGAAACCAATACCTAATAATCTTTGTCTTAACCCCAAGGTCAATGCCTTGATCCATTGAACTCTAGTTATACTAACATCTGATTTGGCAATTTCACATATCATCCCAAAATGTTAATATTTAAAACCAAAATGTCAATATTTATCCCCATTTATAAGGAATTGATTTTTCAATTGAATCAACAAAGAATCATGATTAATCTATGCACTTCTTGAACCCTAGAACCTACAAAGAATGCACAAATCGAAAATTAATCCACTGTAAGGTTAAGTTCCTCCAAAATCTAATATAAAATTAGCACCTCAACATATAAAATAGTTAAAAAAACATAACTCAATAATATATGGAAAGTGAGGAGTGACAAAACTATACAGGGAAACACCTCGTTCCCAATTGAGTGATTGCAAAATAAGTAGCAAATTAGGTTATACGTTATGCTGAAAAATTACAGTAAGATTGAAAATTGAGTTAAACAACATATACGAACATGTAAACATTACATAAGAATAATTAAAGTGAGATGGATAATGACACAGACGACAAAAACTTATAGTAACACGAAGGACAGAAAACGATCTAGGGTGGAAGAGAGCGGAGTAGTATGGAAGAACGTTGAACAGGGGGACTCGGGCAGAGCGGTAGATCAATGTACCAGGACAGAACGATCTAGGTATGAATGGTCGAGCGGTGGAGCAGGACGGACGATCTAGGTCTGATAGGATGAGCAGCGGAGGGAAGCATGTGTGCAACACGAAGAAGAATTGTTCCCACTTTTGAATCGTCGAAATCCAAAGGCGGGATTTTTTTATATAATTTTTCGTTTTCCCGCATAGTGAAATGACTAGGGAGGAGGTGATACTGAAAATGTTTTCAAAAGCTATAATGACATAAACAAAATGTCATTAAAAGTAGGCTTTAGTGACACAAAAGCATAATGCCACTAAAACTTTGTGCCACTAAATGCAATTTTATTTGTAGTGACATAACACGGTAAGCACGAAGCTTAGTGAGTTCCCCAAAATACCACACATATCTAGTTAGCCTCTCATGGCTATACTGAAATAAGACCCTCCGGTCAATGTGTCTCAGTGGGACCCTCCGGTCCCACAACTTGGGTGGACCCTCCGGTCCTAACTCAGCAAGCTCAAAATAATACACAACATAAATCACATAGACATAATTCAGGATATCACAATACTCAATATAAGCACATAAGACCCTCCGGTCACACAAAGGTTACCACACTAGGTAAGTACAGTGAGAAGACTCACCTCGGATGATGAACAACTCCTATAAATGCTGTCGTTGCGCACCGGCCTCTATCTCTGAGCCAAATCTACAATTATCCCAAATTAGGATCTAAGTCCAAACCCTCATTCTCTAGGTCTAAAGGTAGTTCACTAACTAGCCCATAAATAACCCAAAACCCATTGGGCCCACGAAGGCCCAATAATAAATGAGCTCTCTCAAGGCCCAACTCTCAAGTCCAAGAGGCAAGCCCAACACAAGGGCCCAAGGCACACACACACACACACACACACACACATATATATATATATATATATATATATATATATATATATATATATATATTCCTCTGGTCCAAATCTCTAGTACAACAAGCCCAAACTCCAGGACCAACACTTAAGGCCCAATATGGGACTTAGCCCAACCTCCCTTGGTACGCTCAGCGTACACGGATCCTTATCGGGGACATCAACCCAGTACGCGGGGAGTACTAGGATTACACTCAGCGTATGTCCAGTTTCGCTTTTTCCCACTCTCTTTGTCTTAACTCGTTAAGACCTTAGATCAAATATCAGATCTGGACTCCCTAAAGGCTCTTACTCCATAAAGTCTGTGACTTTAAGCCTTTGCATGGCTGATAAAGTCACAAACACCCAAAACTCTCACTCTTTTATCTCAAAATGCTTATATCTCATGCATGGGTTGATTTAAACGTCCAAGTCTTGATTTTTATGACTCTACACCAGTAAAGATACTCAAAGGAGCTGATAATAATTCTATGGAGCTCAATATCTCATAAAGAATCCAACTTTGGGACCAAAACCCTAAAATGAACTAAAATGATGCACAAATCAAAAGGGTGAGAAAGCTTTGAGCTTTATACCTCTGGCTGAAGCTCCAAACACAGATAAGCTTAGATTCAAAGCCTGGACTCCCACTCCTTCTTCTTCAAGGATCCTTCTTCACTCCAAAGAAAACACAAAATCACTTAATAGCTCACAAATGGTCTCTCAAGCTCAAGGGATAGAAATTAGGGTTTGAGAGGGTTAAGTTCTGGAAATGGTGGCCAGAAATGAGGCCATCTTATTCTTTATATAGGGACACCCCCTCATTTAGGGTTTTCACTTTGTGCCTAGTACCCCCAGCGTACTAGGTGGCTTTGCTTTAAGTTCACGCACATGAGTACGCTAAGCGTACACACACATACGCCCAGCGTAATTAGCTGCCACTTTTCTCAAATAAGGGACTTATCTTGCCAAAACTATCATAGCTTCCTCGTTATAAGTCTGTTTCCAATGAACCTCGTATCCCCGGAAAGGTGACGAGAAGCCCTACGCTTCTAGCAACTTGTCGCTGCCTCGAGGCTTCCTCATACCCGGGTTGCAGCCCACGAACCCTAAATCACAGACGATCCGGAACAGGATGTTACAATTCTCCCCCACTTGAATTAGATTTCGCCCTCAAAATCGCTCCTTATCATTACCCAGATCCCAACAATTAGCTCAAGAAGCGCAACCGATTATTCGGAACATAACCAATCTCCCCAATTCAACCGAAATCAACCGGACCCTCCAACTCGAAGAAGAACAAACCCTTCACTGTTGCAGAACCCACTCTGCCTCTCCAACACTTGGAATCTGTTGTGGTATGACTCCCCGACTGACCGCACATTTGGTATATCCCCATGTCATTCGCTCATCGAATGACAGACTCGATAAAACATCTCCAACTCTGGTTACTTGTCGCGACTGATGGAACACGTCGTTAACCATAATTAGCTGCTGAACACTCCTGCCCGTCACACCAGTCGACTCCGATCGAAACCCAAAGAAACGGGGTCATCTCACACCAATGACCAATCTCCGATAATGCTATTAGAACCCATCTGAAAAGTGAACCTCAATACTCGGTCCTCAACACTAAATGAAGACCTGCCAATCCACATGGGAATCGAAACTCTACTCTAGGTCCGACCTCCCGTCAGACAGAATCATTTCACTGCCAACCCCAGGATGATTCTGCTCCGGACCCAAGCTTAACGTCCATGCCTGACCGAACTATGCACTGATAGCTGGAAATATAACTCCAGCTGTTTCTCAATGCTAGACACCAAATCCGATTACAAGATCGACTCCCGACCCAGCAGTTGAATCTCCGAGGCTACCCTAGCCCATTCGACAATAGGACTTCACAGAAGTCATATTCAACCGAGTGGAATCATCCAATCACATTGAACTCCACAATCACTAAGCTCTCTTTACCCAAAGCGATTTCTACTCCCGATTTGAAATCACACCCCACACACGACCTCAGTCGTTTACCACATGTTACCTCGTGCGCGTCGCGGTTCTTCCCAAACCAATGAACAGGTTCACCCAAAGCTAAAACATCAAATGGGAAACACATCCCTCTCAGAATGTAATCCACCCGAAATCCCCACCTGCTCGTCCTCCACACAGATAGAGCCAAACTCACCCAGCAGAGTCTGGCCTGACACAGAATTGGAACCACTCGTCCCAACCCAATACTCAACTCATGAGCCATGTTCCACGCATATACGCATGCATTACACCTCGCTTATTCCGACTTGTGACAACCCCTCTCTAACTCAAAACACAACGGGTTTCGACCATTGCTGAGACACCAGTCTCGCCCCTGGTTCGGCCACCAGGTTCCCACAGACCCATTTGGCAAGGCTACCCAGGCCTAAGAGCCCCTCTACGTCATCCCCTGACTAGTTAGGTTGCGGCTCCCTGCAGTTATACAACACTCTCTCACTGACTAACAAGTGCTACGGCTCCCCGTAGTCTTACGATGCTCTTCTCTGACTCACGTATGTTACAGCTCCCCGTAATCATACGATACTCTCTCTCTGACTCATGTATGTTACGGCTCCCCGTAATCATACGATACTCTTCTCTCTAACTCATGTATGTTATGGCTCCCCGTAATCATACGACTCTCTCTCTCTCTCTGACTAATGTATGTTACGACTCCCCATAATCATACGATACTCTCTCTCTGACTCATGTATGTTACGACTTCCCATAATCATACAATACTCTCTCTTACTCTCCATGGGCTCCCTCCACGGTCTCCCCTGGCAGTCCTAAGTGATTACTCCCACTCGGATCTGTTCACTCTCTTATCACCCCACATTCTCATCATCAAGTCATCACCATACTGAGTCCACTAGATCATGTTCTATGGTCCAACCATAGATATGTACACACATCCACCCAGATTAAGCATCTCTACTCCTGACGACAATTGCCGCAACAAGACACTTTCTCCTACTACAATTCACATTTGGATAGTCCCGTCCGATGACAATTAGCTGAAGGGTTCTCACTGGAACAATAGCCACTCGGTACTCCACCTGCCATCTCACAAACTCAAGTCTCAAATAATCCCAAAAGTTTAGGGCGTCATACTCAGATACCCCGGTACACCATCACAGAACCTTACGATGTCTTGTCTCATCTACAGATCTTCCACTCACGGCATCATACTCAGATACCGCAATATTGTACTACAACATCCTATGGTGCACATACAACCCTAAAAGCTTTGGATCTATGTTTTCTCTAATTATACATGCAATATTGTTTCCAAAGCTTTAAGCCTACAACTAGCATACAAATGATATAAACAACATGAAATACTAGTTAGGAGTTTACCTCTTTATGTAGCTTGCTATCCTTGATGTATTTGGCCTTTAATAACTTAGCACCAATAGTGTGGATGCCTCAAATGGAATCACAACACACCATGGACAAAGGATGACATTTTGAGAGAGAATCTTCATACACCAAAACCGTCCATATGAACTCCAAGAACATTGATGTTCATTTTTGGTTATGGAGTAACATATTTATATGTGGGATTCCAAAGGTCATGGGTTAACCCTAACCCATACCCATGGATTTATGATCCATGGTTCATGTGGCCCAACTCTTTATGTATCCATACATAAACTTAGTCCAACATGGATCATAAGCCCAACATATAAATATAACTAATTTACACAATTAGTCCCCATTGATTTAATTAGTCTCTTTTGATCACTAAATTAATTACAAACTAATTCTTGATCAATACTAATTAAAACATATGATTTCATATTAATATATTAGAGCTTATAACAAATTGTCCCCATCCTAACAAATTGTCCTGATGATATGCAACCCAAATGGACCAGGCTACTCTCGAGTCAAGTACATATCAATTATAGTTATGGACTTAGACACTAATCCAACAGTCTCCCACTTGGATAAGTCTAATAACTATTATTGCAAGTACGACTCCAAAATCCCGACTAGTAATCGTAGCTCTTAAAAGCCGCTGTCGAACTCTGACCTAGTCAATGACGCGTCCATTAGATAAGGGATCATATATTCCTCCATTCTAGATATCATATGGACTGAGACATGGATTATAATCATTCTCTCTATTCATCTGTTGTTTCCCGATTTCTGATTTATGACGAGCGACTAATTGAACAAATCAAATCAGTCCAGGCCCGGCCGAGCACTTAGGGTTGTCATCACTAAATCATCGAGGGGCCCACAGATATCGCTTTTATCCACATGGGGTAAAAGGAATGGATAAACTTCGACCCAAATGCTCGCTTGTACTCACTCATCAAATTACACACAACGATATGTTTTATAACATCCAAGCTACTGGTATGTTTACATATGTCAATGTGCAACCGACTCGCAACTACAAGTCACACGTCTCCGTTTGAAGAATATAAGATATTATCGTCTCATGATCACTCGTGATAAAATCCATGAAGTGATTCAAATGAGCGTGGGTTTAATCCAATACTCGAATCTTATTCCAGGAGCACTCATGAATACTGAAACTATGTCTAAAACATCTAGACATATTACAGACCCATTCATGACAGTTTTGCCTCAATACCTACTTCCAATGTATGATCGACCGTGGACGATTTGAATAACCTAGTTATTCGGGAAGTCAAAACATGCAAAGTGAAACACAAGAATAATACTAATCATATATGGCCCCAAAACTTTTGAGTGATATTGATTACTCATTATTCATTGTATAATGTTTCAAATAATAAACTTAATACTTGAACTAAAACAGTAGTTGTCCCATGCTACAAGCATGCACACTATGTTCACCTATGGTCCTTTCTTTGTGGAATAGATCAATTGAAAACATTTCAATGATGATAATTTCACAATTCCAAATCCTTATGATAAATGTAAGAATCCAAGATTCTTTGCCATTTTGTTAGATTCTAAACTTATATGCAATGATCCTCTTGTAATGACTATGCACAAAAGTCACAAAGACTTGGCAACAGACATTACAAAATATTCCAATGGAGAGCAATTCCATGGAAATGAAGTCTCACATTCAAAGTACATTCCTTTGAACATCTTTCTTGCATTAAGTTTTCTAATCTTACACAGATTTAAAGAATAACTTCCACTTATGGAAACATTTCCATATTCCCATTTTGACTATCACTTCTGAACAAGAGTTGCCTCTTTTCAGAATATGTCAATATGGTCCTTCCAAAATTAACAATATACTTCCAACTGTCCATGAGTAACCAATCTTTGGTAAGCCTCAGATTGTCCTCGACAATTGCTTAATCATTTTAGTCATATACAATTCTGGTCCTTTTTCCCTCTTAATGCCCTAGGCATTTGGAAAATTCAAAACACATAGAAATATTATAGTATATGCAATCGATCCTATACCCGAAGCATATGGGATACGATTCATAATGTCTCACATAAAGACATGATCCTAGACCAGTCTTTTGCTATAATTTTTCTGTTATCCATATTCTTAAAATTTGGACTATGAAGAGGGATGCCGTAATCATAATCGAATATTGAGAACGCAATTAATATTTCCATATATAGTATTTCCTTATGTTGAACCATTCCAACATAACATTCATATATATACTTGACTAAATTTGATTAAAATCTCAATTTTAGCTTTTAGAATTGGAATGAAGTATAATTTCATCTCCCTTAATTATAGCAAAACAACTTTTTAAACCCTGCAACTTTGCAAATTGAAACTTTTGTTTTCTATAATTAACATTCCTAACTTGCAACACTTAACATAATAATCATGCTCCCACTAACATGATAATTATATTCTTAGCAGCATAACACTTATGCTCTCACTAGCTTTGACATGTATTCAGAAATCAACTGAACTTCTAGAAATCAATACTTTATTGACTTTCATTACCAAAGTTCAGGTTTCTGATACGAGATGCTTCGATAAGACTTTATCTAAGCTTCCCAAAATCATACACCTTTCCTTAGATAGCTCACATGTGTGTCTAAACAATTTTAGAACTATGAAAAGGGATGCCGTAATCATAGTCTCAAATGTTTATACCTTTGCCATTGCTCACAATTCGAATTATGAAAAGGGATGTCGTAATCATAATTGAATTTGAGAATGCAAATATCACAATTTCTATCTCCTTAAAATCTACTTAGTGAAAGTGTTTCCTCACCATCATTTTCATGAATCAAAGAGAAACCTTATGACACTTAGATTTTATGGTGTATGTGTTCCTATCCATATGAATTTGTCAAAAACATAACCACAAGAGGAGGTTAGTGACAAATCCAAACTCATATGGACTGAACTTGTTCAATCTTAACTTCTTGCCACCTGGCAGCACAATGGCCTACCATTGCTTCCAAGTAGTTATGCAAACAACTGAGAACTCATAGAACTCACATGCATAGTCAACTTTAACTGGAATGGGCACAGAAACAAAAATATGTCAACACGATAGGTTATAAACCTCAAGTCGTGTGCTAGTGATAAACAATACCCTTGATTAGTTCTTGAAACTTTTCAAGATCTTTACCACTGACCTATTGACATATAAGATTCTCTTGTCAAGAACCATTCCTTGACAAAGCAAATATTCAAGAGTTAGTGCGGATTCTTATCAAGACAAGCACTTCACACAATTGGCCTTAGTTGGTCTTTGTTTTATCCAAAACATCACAACTCACCAATTTCAAATGTACAAGAGCAGAAAACATTTTACTCTACATTTGATAAGTGTTTTAAACCTACTTAACATTATGTCACTCAAGGCTCGATCTTGGAGTGTTACTCTAAGACACAATTTTGGAACGAAGTATGATTCATCTTTTGATTTAATCGTTTCAACAATCCACGATCCCTCTTCTTAGTCAAACAAATGCACTAAGATGTCCTTAGAGGATCAATTGTGATATGGTTTTTCATAATCATTAAGATGATCATAAAATATGATACTGAAGTACTCTCCCATCTTTTCAGATTGGAGAAACTTTTATCTTTCTGCCTAATTTGATTCTTCTCATTCGTCCTGCCATACATTGAAACTTTTCCAATGTTTCAGAATTATACTTAAACTTGTAAGCACAACCATATTTACTAAACTTTCGTAAATCATGACGAATAGCCTTATTGTTCTTTGTGGTGGACCTGATCAACGCACAACCAAGTGTACCCGATCTCCTAGTCCTTCACTTGACTCACATATACATGTGAACAAGGAAATAGTCTTAATTTCCCAAAGATGAAAATTCTCATTCATCATACAATACAAGTTGCATGATTCCAAGTTTCTATCCAACTGAAACTTGGGTGATGAGAATCTTTCCTTATTTGGTAAATTATGACACTACCACAAACGAAAGAATCAAATCCATATTCTAATATTTCTATCAATGGAATCATATAAACAACAATTTTCACAAATCCCATTGTAAGGATAAAATCAAAAAATTTCCTTTTATTTTAAAATTACGGAAAAACTTATCCTTACAATGCAAATATATATGAAAACTATGTTGTTATCTATTTCTAAGCAATCTATCATAACTCTTAAACAGCAGCTCAAAATTCTGATCTTCGAATCATGCGATCGAAATCCATCTTCGCGATCAGATTCAGCATACTCTTCTACTATGCTTCCTCTCCTTTTTCGATTCTACAAAACATCAAAATGCGACCTAGTCACATCATGTAATAAGAATCTCCAAATAGGAACTTAATAGAGTTAGATAGTGGATTTTACTTGAAGCATAGTCAAATTTATTGACTTTTACCATCCTAGTGAACTTTCAGGTAAATACGGCAGCTTCGCAACCAATGCCCCTTCCTTTTGGCAATAGAAACATATGGACTCTTTAGTAATGGTACATGGGACTATCTAAGACTTAGCCTTTCTCTTTACCACTTGGTCAACCGGATTGACTATGGCCGATCCCTTTCCATTGGGAAGAGAATACTTTTCTGGACTTCCAATGTTTCCATTGTCAATGTCCATGTAAGTTTGGGAAGTAGATCTTCCAATCAAATTTGCTTTACCAGTTCCCCAAATCATTGTTGATTCAGCAGCAACAAGCAAATAGGGTCATGTCGTGGTCTGTCACATAGTAGTCCTTTAAAGAACTCACTATATGACTCGGAGAGTGATTGAAGAACCCAGTCAACAGTGAACTTCCTTGAGACTTCGACACCCAACTCTCCCAGCTTGTCAATATGAGACTTCATCTCCAAGATGTGAGTACTGATAGGTTTTATACAAACAATCCTATGTGTGCATGCAACCCTAATTGGATCTATGTTCTCACTATTAGACATACAACTTTATAAACACAAAAGGAAACTTGGGATACTCCTATGATTTTCGAAATTCACAAAGGAGAATAGAATACATACCTTTTGTTGTTATATAGCAATAACAACTAGTTCCTTGAATTTCCTTAGCTCTTGAAAGCAAGTACCACAAGTGTAGTACCTCTAGTGGCTCACAAACACACTTTAGGTGAGAGGATGAATATGAGAGAGAGGAAGGGAGGCAAGAGGCTCCAAAATTCGACCCTAGTAGGGTTTCTCCAAGGGTTGGCCGAATTTGGTGCCTTAGGGTGCTATTTATACTTAAGGCTAACTAGGGTTTCAAGGTGGAAACCCTAATCCCTTATCTTAGGGCCTAAGCAAATCCATGGACTCCTTTCCTTAAGCCCTTGGACGAAAACTCCTAGATCCTTCTAGGATTTTCGGCCAAGCCTTAATAAAGGTGATCCAATGGCCCAAAGCCTCAACTATTGAATAATTACAAAATAGCCCCTGTACTTTTAATCAGTTCCTTTAATCCCAAAATTAATTCTAAATTAATTTCTGATTAAATACTAATTAATAATATGATTCCAAATTATTATATTAATCATATAATATAATAAATAAATCATATTTATGCCCTAATCAACCTCTCTCCTCAACTGTCATCCTATCTAGTCACCCGTGTGAAGGCAACCCAAAAGGACCATGCACAACCGGGTCAAGTACTTACCAAATATAGTTACGGGCTTAGACACTAATCCAACAGTCTCCCACTTGGATAAGTCTAGTAACTATAAATGCAAGTAAAATCCGATTAGCAATCGTAGCTCTCAAAAGCCGCTGTCAACTATGATCAGTAACTTGTCCTTTAGATAAGGGATCATATATTCCTCCATTCTCAAGATATCGTATAGACACTAGACATGGATTTAAATCATTCTCTTTGTCTATGTATTGTTTCCCGACATCGGATTTATGACGACTGACAACAGACTACAATTGAACACATCAACTTAGTCCCGGCTTGGCCAAGCGCTTAGGGTGTCATCACTAAATCATCGAGGGACCCACAGATATCGCTTTTATCCCACTTTGGGTAAAAGGAATGGATAAACTTCGACTCAAATGCTCGCTTGCATTTACCGATCGAATCACACACAACAATGAGTTTTATAACACCAAGTTACTGGTGCGTTTACTTATTATCAATGTGTAACCGACCAACAAATAACAACTCACACGTCTCGGTTTCAAGAATATACAATATTATCGACTCATAATCACTCGCGATAAAATCCATGAAGTGATTCACGTGAACGTGGGTTTAATCCAATACTCTAATCTTAACAAAGTACTCATGAACTCTGCAACAAACTTGTGCTATGTCTAAACACTTTAGACAATCTACAGACAGATTCATGACAATCTTCCTTCATACCTACTTCCAACGTATGGACGACTGTGGAGGTTCGAATAACCCAGTTATTATGGAAGTCAAAACATGCAAACTGAAACACAATAATGATACTTAATCCTTTATGGCCCCAAAACTTTTGAGTGTAAATAAAACACTTTTATTTAAAAGCCATATTGATTACTCATTATTCATTTGTTTAATGTTTCGGATAATCAACTTATTACTTGAATTACAACAATAGTTGTCCCATGCTCCGAGCATGCACACTATGTTTCCTATGGTCCATGCTTTGTGAAAAAGATCAATTGAAAACCTTTCCAATGATGCTTATTTCACAATTCCTAATCCTCATCGTTAGTGTAAGAATACAAGGTTCTTGCCACTATTAGAATATGTTACATTCTAACATTTTATGCAACGATCCTTTCGTAAAGTCATAGCACAAAAGTCACCAAGACTTGGCCAATGAAATTACAAGGTTCTCTATCAGAAATTGTTACAAAATAATTCTATAGATATGATGTCTCTCACTCAAAGTACATTCCTTTAAACATCATTTTTGCATAAAATTTTCTAATCTAGACATAAATTCTCAATTTCCAACTCCCAATATGGAAACATTTCCATATTTGCCATATGACAACTTATTCTAAATAGAATCTTATCTATTCATAATAATGTCGATATGGTCCATCCAATACTATACTTCCAACTATTTACAAGCAACAAATCATTAGCAAACCTTAGATCGTCCTTTGATAGTTGTTTAATTATTTTAGTCAAATCCAGTTCTAGTCCTTTTTCCCTCTTAATGCCCTAGGCATTTGGAAAATTTTAGAATAGTTAAATATTATAGCATTTGCAATCGATCCTATACCCGAAGTGTATGGGACACGATGCATAATGTCTTACATAAAGATATGATACTTTATCAATCTTCTGGCATAATATTTTATGTGTCACGTTCTCACAATTCGAACTATGAAGAGGGATGCCGTAATCATAATCGAAATTTGAGAACACACTATGTATCATTTGACTAAAAAATATTAAAATTTCTCAATCTAAGCTTTAGATTTTGAAACGAAGTATAATATTCTCTCCCTTAATTATAGCAAAACAACTTTTCAACCCTTGCGACTTTGCAAAGTATAACTCTTGTTTTCTATAATTAATATCGCTAACTTGCAATACTTACCATAATAATCATTCTCCCACTAACATGATGATTATTTCCTTATCAGCATAACACTTATGCTCCCACTAGCTTCGACATGTATTCAGAAAACAGCTGAACTTCCAGAAAACAATGCTTATTGAATTCCTTAAGTTCATATTTCTAATACTTGATGCTTTGATAAGCCTTTATCTAAGCTTCTTAAACTCATACACCTTTTCCTTAGAAAGCTCACATGTGTATCTCAGACAAATTCAGAACTTATGTTACTAAGTCTCAAATGTTCAGACTAATTGCCAAATTTCACAATTTGAACTATGAAAAGGGATACCGTAATCATAATCGAATTTGAGAATACAATTTTCACAATTGCTATCTTCTCAAAATCTCTCTTAGTGAAAGCATTTCCTCACAATCATTTTCATGAAGGAGGGAAACCTTATGACACTTAGATTTTATGGTGTATGTGATCCTATCCATGTGAATTTGCCAAAACCAAGGTTTGCGACAAATCCAAACTCATATGGATTGAACTTGTTTAATCTTGATTTCTTGCCTCATGGTAACACGAGTGCCCACCATGTCTTCCAAGTAGTTTAGCAACTCACCCTTACATATCAATGTACTTTCCATTGATCAAGGTGCTTGCCTTTATTCATACAAATGAGAACTCATAGAACTCACATGCATAATTTGCTCAATTGGAATGGCACAGAAAAGGAGTATGTCATTCACGATAGGCTATAAACCTCAAGTCGTGTGCTAGTGATGATTACCTAGGTTTATTCTTGATTTGTTCTTGAAATCTTTTCAAGACCATTTAAGACTCCCACTGACTCCTTGACATATAAGCTTCTTTTGCCAAGAACCATTTCTTGACAAACAAATATTCAAGAGTTAGTGTAGCTTTTCATTAAGTTTAACACTTCACACAATTGGTTCTAGTTGGTCTTTGTCTTACCCAAGACATCACAATTCACCAATTTCAAATGTGCAAGAATAAGAAAACTTTTCCTAATTCCACATTTGATGAGTGTTACAAATCTACCAAAAAAATATCACTCAATTCTCAATCTTGGAGTATGATTCTAAGATTCGATATTGGAACGAAGTATGATTGACTTCTTGATTTAACTATTTCCACAATTCTCGAATCCTCTTCTTATACATACAAATGCACTAAGACTCACTTTGAGGATCAATTGAGAAATGGTCCTTAATCTTTAAGACTTATCATAAAACACAATAAAAGGTACTCTCCCTTCTTCTTAGAATAGTGAAACTTTTATCTTTCTGCCTACTTGATTCTTCTTATTCGTTTTGCTATTGATTGAAACTCTTTCAATCAACTCAGAATTATACTTAATCTTATAAGTATAACCATATTTACTAAACTTTAGTAAATCATGACGAATATCTTTATCACTCTTGTGGTGGACTTGATCAACGCACAACCTAGTGTACTCAATTTCCTAGTCCTTCACTTGACACTTTGTCAAAGAATTAGTCTAATTTCCAAATACGAAGTTTCTCATTCATCACGCAACCAAGTTGTATGATTCCAAGTTTCTGTCCAATTGAAACTTGGGCGATGAGAATCTTCCCTTATTTGGCAAATTCTCGACATTTCCACAAATAACATAATTAAGAATCAAATCCATTATTGCTAATAATAGAAACAATTAAACATCAATTTTTCATACATACCATTGCAAGGATAAATAAATAAGATAAAATCAAATTTTATTTTATTGCGGAAAAAAATTTGTCCTTACAATGCAATTCAACTGAAAACTATGCTATTACATATTTCTTAGCAATCTATTCTAACTCCAAGTAGTAGCTCAAGAATCCAATCTTCAAGTAATGCAATCGAAATCCATTTCTTCACGATCAGATTCAGCTCACTTCTTTCCTTAAGCTTCCTCTCTTTTCTTCGATCCTACAAAAAACATCAAAATGTAATCTTATCACATCATGTATTAAGAATCTAGAATAGGAACTTAAAAGAGTTAGATAGTGGATTTCATACCTGAAGAAGAGTCATAACACTAGACTCTCCCATCTCTTAGATCCTTCAGGTAGACGTGGCAGCTTCGTCTCCAATGCCCCTTCTCTTGGCAATAAAAGCAAATGGACTCTTTTGGAATGACACAAGGAACTATCTCAGAATTTACCTTTTCTGGATTTCCAATGTCACCATTTTCAATGTCCATTGAAGGTTGGGAGTTTGATTCACCAGACAAATTTGCTTGATTAGCACGCCAAAACATCGCTGATTCAGCAGCTATAAGCAAATATGTGAGATCAATGAGGGTCACGTCATGTTCAATCATATAGTACTCTCTTACGAACTCACTATATGATTCAGGAAACGACTGAAGAACCCAGTCAACAGCCAACTCACCTGAAATCTCGACACCCAACATCCTTAACCTGTCAATGTGTGACTTCATCTCTAAGACGTGTGCACACACAGGTTTCCCATCTTCGTGTTTACTTGCCAAAAGGGCTTGAGTGATGGGATGTCAAGTCCACCAAGCAAATTACACCCTTTGATTTCTAAATAAACGTAATATAATGGTAAAAAGGGGTATCGATCCTCGGGGAAATGGTTGTATTCAATCACCAATGCAATTCAATAGAACTACTGAAATTAAACTAACTAACTACAATTAAACTAAAAAAGGGGGGGGGGGTGTTTGATTACTTGAAAACTAAAATACTTGAATAACTAAAAACCTTGCAATTAAGCAAGTTGATGAGATGCTCAAAGGTTGGGAATAATTGGTTAACTAAGGCAATTCAACACAATGAACATTTGTGTGTTTATCATTAGTATCTAATACAAAGCTTATCCTTCATCCCAAATTGGTTATAGCAATCATGAAGCATGATATGCCAAGATTCCTCATAGGGAGTATGGAGGTTGGGGAAGCCCACAACACACCTTCTTAATTAAGATCAAGGGTCAATTGAAGCAATTAATCCCAAGAAATCAATTAGCCTTAAGAATGAAGGAATCCCCAATTCCTAGAGGATGTCAAATGCTTACACATCCATAAAGGAGCTATGATTCATAAGCTAGAGATGATTTCTACCATCATAAAGCCTTTGTTCTAGATAAATTCAATGATCCAATGCAAAATCAATGAAACAAATCAACCATTGCTCAATCAAATACTAAGCTCATGATCAAAGCATCAAATAAGCATAAGAATTGTAAACTAGACTCATAAACATGGAATAAATTGATAATCAACATAAATCCTTCAAAACCCACAAACATTCATTGGTTTTCAGCCAAAGTCAACCAAATAAGAGTATTAGCCACTCATGGCAACAAAGTAACAAGAACAATAATTAATTTGCATCAAGAATCTACCTAAGACTTGAAAAGATGAAATAAATTGAGTATTTTGCTCTCCAAATCGTCACTTGCAGGTCTCCAATGGTGGAAAATTCGTGAATGAGCCTCTAGATCTGATCCCCCAGAGTTATTGTGAGCCAAATGACCAAAATACCCAAACTGGGCAGTTGCGCGGGTACCCGCGCAGCCAAAATTCCACCCGCGCAAATGTTGCTGGAATGCTATTGGTCTACCATTCCACTACTCCACCCTTCCACTACCAAAGATTCCTTTGGTCCCCCCCTTGTCCATGTAATTTGAATCCACCAATCATCATTTAGCCACTAAATGGATGCTCCAAGCCCAAAATTAGAAATTTATGATCCATCTTCACAAGCCCAAATAATCCAAGCCAATAACTTTCAAAGCCCAATTCTTCTTCTTTGATTCCGCCAAGCCCAATAATGCTTCGGGAGCCCACTAAGCCGTCTTCACTCAAATCCACAATCACAAAAAGCTCCAAAACCCTGCAAAATTCCTCATGCAACATAACAAGCCCCCGATACGATCCATGATAAAGAAAATAAAGAATATACAATGCAATACTAATAAAAAGAGCTAAAAATCTAAGATAAACTAATAAAAATAAAGAAATAAAATAAGCTATCAAATCACCCCAAGCTTAAACCTAACTTGTCCTCAAGTTAGAACAAGACTAAAATGAGCTCGGAATGAGCTAAACTAAAAAGAGAAAAAGAAAGATACCATAGAACTTGGTCAACATCAGTCAACATGGTCAGAATTAGTCCTTCAATGGACCCTACGCATCTTCAAAATGTTCCCCGCTTTAGAGCCATAAACCACATTCTCAACCACTTGATGGGCGAATAGATCACGGTTGGATGCAGTCGCGGTGTGCAAGACAAAGGAAACAGAGATGCGCCCAGTGGGGGCACTTTAAATCACCAATGCAGACCATAGTGCACGAAGGAAAGGCGCCTCTTCACACACTATGATTCCTACATTTGTCAGGCTAAAGTGTATAGTACGAAATAGGGTTTTGCAGCACGGCCTCCGGGCAAACATCCGGTTTCAGAGGCTTCTCTCTTGTACTGTCCTTTACAGTTTACCGTCTCATCGTCGGGGTCTTTTCTCACCAAAAATCAAAAATAAAATAAAATAATAAAAATTCTACTTAACCTAAATCTAAACCTAACAACCTAAGTCTTCGATCTTGAACTTTTGTTATTTAGTCTTCAGCCTCTTTGTTGCTTGATATTCAGCCACTTTTTTTTTTTAATAGATCTAAAGCCTTGAACTTGGATTCTTGTTCTTCTTTTTGTGTTGCTCTTTTTCTTCATTTTTCTTCTTTGTTTTTGTTGCTTTTCTTTAATCTTCTTCATTGTTTTTTTTTTTTTCACTTTTCCAATTTCTTCATTTTTTTGTGTTTTCTTCTTGGAAGGTCTAAGGAATTTCACCATGTAACAAAGGATGGAGGCTAACATGAACACCTAAAGATCATTAACAATGTGCCAAGATCAACTAAAAAGGGGTGGGGAATGACTCAAAAATGGGTGTTACCGAAAAGACTTGGTCCCAAAAGATGTGAATTGAGGGACCCACTTCAAAGTTCATCAAGCACCTTAATGCAAGGTGTGATAAACAAAATCTATCTAACTATCTACTCTAGACTCTTTAAAAAAAATAACCTATCTTAAAAAGGTGGTGAGAATCTAACTAAGCAAGGCTCGGACGAGACTCGGGAGTACTAAGGGGTATTCCCCCCAAAACCAAGATGCGAGTCTTCAATATCTTCAATGTACCTTACCAGGCTAATCTTTGCTCGCACACATTGGCATGACCAACCACATCCCTCCGCACCTAGACCCAATCAAGCTACTTGCATCTGACCCCCACACAAGCGGTCTTAAAATGGTCCGTGAGGCTCAAAACGTGTCTCACTTATCAAATACAAGGAATTCCATATCAAGACCCGGGACCAATCTATGATTCAATACTTATGACTCGGTGCTCTGGTACCTGTAGGGATGAGAAGACAAGAGAGAACAAAAATGCATGAACTTAAACTAGAATGCATCTAAAAAGTATGAAAATTAGAAAAGAAAGAAACAAAATATGGAATTTTTTTTTTTGACATTTTTATGCAATTTTTTTATGAATGACCTAAATGACTTACTCTAAATGCAACAATATACAACCTAAATGCAATAAAAAAAATGAAAAATAAGAATACCTCACCCCAAGCTTAAAATTAAGCATTGTCCTCAATGCTTAGGATGAGAGTAAGGAAGGATCATACCGGGATCAAGATGGAGGAGGCCCGCGAGGACGGTATGGAAGCAACACATGGGTCGCATAATGATGCTTGGATGGAGTTCTTGGCCGCCTAAATACACATGGATGAAAGCTTGGTCGCACAAAGGACACATATGAAATGGCTCGAAATTTTCTTATGAAATGACATATTTGCGCGGGTACCCTCGCAAACTTTGCGCGGGTGGGGGGCAGCCGCGCGCACACATCAGAATACATCCCATGTTGGGGTAATTTTCGAGCTCGGATTTGCGCGACTAGGGTTGGGTCGCGCAAGGGTTGCGCGGGTGGCAGTCGGTCGCGCAAACATTTGCGCGGGTGAGGAACCGGCCGCGCGCATACATCAGAATGCATCCCATTTGGGGGTAATTTGGAACTCGGAATCTGTGCGGGCACCCGCGCAAATTTCAAATTTTAGCATTTTTCAAACTTCACCAAGATCATTGCAAGACTTCCATATGCTTATTTTTAGACCAACTTCAAGCTTAGAAACACCCAAAACTTCAAGTGGAGATTATTTATTTACAATGCATTTATTTAACGTCTTTGCCAAGACATAGCTCCGCTTCCGTCAACCTTCGTAATTCGGATTTTACAATGTTATGTTGTCGAATTCTCCCATGTCAAAGCCTTCATAAAATGGTTTCAAACGGTGCCCATTCACTTTGAATATTTGATTTATTTCCAAATTCTTAATTTCAACCGCACCGTGATCAAACACTTTTATATCAATAAAAGGTCTGTGCCATCGAGATCGCAACTTTCCCGGGAATAGCTTTAAGCTTGAATGATAAAGAAGAACTTTTTGACCCGGAATAAAGTGTTTTTGGGTTATGTGCTTGTCATGAAATGCCTTTTTCTTCTCTTTGAACCTTTTGAACCTTTTAATTATCTTCTTCTTGATCACTTCCATCATTGGATGATTCAATCTTCTTTGAGCTTCCCTCTTAGGCTTACAATCATCTGCCATGAGTATCTTGTTTGTGCATACATTAGGGCTTATCTCATTTATTGGCTCAATCACATCAACCCGATACAATGGCGAAATGTTGCTAGGGTACCTCATTGCTTCAAAGATGTTGAAGTGAATGGTTTCTCCATCAAACTCCATAGTTATCTTTCCTTTATGGACATCAATGATTGTGTGAGCGGTATGCATGAAAGGTCTTCCAAGGAGGATCATAGATGATGTGGAAGGAGTCGTCTCTTCAATATCAATGACATAAAAATCCACGGGAAAAACAAGTTGATTAACTTGTACTAACACATCCTCCAACACTCCTCTTGGAGACACACTTGACTTGTCCGCTAATTGAATGATGACTCCGGTTTCTTCCAAAGGACCAACATTGAGAGATTGAAAAACCGAATATGGCATGACATTGATTGAGGCTCCAAGGTCTAACATGGCACTTTCAACATGTAAATCACCAATGGTACAGGGGATAGCAAATATTCCCGGATCCTTGCATTTGGGAGGTAACTTCTTTTGGATAACCGCATGCACGTTTGCATTGACTTGAATCTTTTCATTCGCTTTGAATTTCCTCTTCTTGGTGCATAAATCCTTGAGGAATTTTGCATAACTTGGAATTTGCTTAATAGCATTCAAAAGTGGAATGTTGATTTGGACCTTGCGAAAAGTTTCAAATAATTCATTTTCTTCCTCTATCTTCTTGGAAAAGGCTAACCGGGAAGGGAAGGGTGGTGGTATGACCAATGGCTTAATAGGCTTGTTGGAATATTCGGGTTGCTCAGTGTTTGGAACAACCAGTTCCTTTGGAGGAACTACCACTTTCGAAGGTTCAACAACAATAACCTCATCCTCTTCTTCTCTTGAAACTCTTTTGGGGTTGCTTTCTCCAAGTGTTTTCCCACTTCTCAAAATTATGGCACTCACATTGGGATTCTTCTCGGTTTGAGATGGAAGTTTTCCCCTTTGTTCCATCTTGTCGAGAGCGGTGGCCAAGTCTCCAATTTGTGCTTGAATGTTTGAGAAAGTGTTCTTGGTCTCTTGTTGAAATTGGGTTTGGCTTTGAGCAAGAGAAGTGACAAGTTCTTGAAGGCTCATTTGGTGGGTACCACTTGATTGGCCTTGTTGATGATGTGGTTGGTAATTTGGAGGGGTATAAGAAGTTTGTGGATATGGAGGTTTTTGAGAGGGGTATTGTGGATGTTGAGGTCTCATCAAAATGTTTGGTGGATTTTGCTTTGGTGGGTATGGGATGTTTGGGTTATTCCTCCAATTTGAGTTGAAATTGTTTTGAAATCCCATGGGTCTTGGTTGACCTTGATATCCGCCCATTGCATTCACATCCTCCGGTTCACTTACAAGTGTGGGACACTTATCCGTATAATGCCCCGTCATTGCATAAATACCGCATACCATCAATTGTTGACCACTTCCCACCACCATTTGACTTAGCACATTAGTCAAATCTAAAAGCTTTGATTCCAAGTGTTGAGTGTTGCTAACTTCACCAACTACTTGTGGAGAATTTCTCTTCATGTCATTTCTAGTCCCAAAGTTCCTTTGATTTTGAGAAATGGTTCCAAAAAGTGATCTTATCTCTTGAGGTGTCTTGTTGAAGATGTCACCACCACTTGAAGCATCAATCATCCTTCGATCTTTTTCATTCATACCCTCATAAAATTGTTGAAGAAGTAGTTGTTCGGGTATATTGTGTTGAGGACAACTTGTACATAAGTTGTTGAATCGCTCCCAAAAATCATGAAAAGTCTCATTCTCCCCTTGACGAATCCCCAAAATGTCACTTCTTTGGCTTGAAATTCGGGAGGTGGGATAGAACTTGCTATTGAAGGCTTTGAGTAACTCTTCCCATGTGTGAATAGATCCCGGTGGTAAGTTGAATAACCACTCTCTAGCTTTATCTTCCAAGGTGAGTGGGAATGCGGTTAACTTGAAATCATCCAATGTCACATTGTCGGGCAACATGCTAACACATATCATATGAAAGGACTTCAAATGCTTTTGAGGATCTTCTCTATCCAAACCATGGAACTTGGTTAGTTGATGGATGAAACTTGACTTCAATTCAATCCCTCGGCGGTTTGCGGGATAAACAATAGCAAGAGGTGTATGAGTAACATCCGTCTCGATCATTTGCCGAAGTGTCAACTCTTGAGGGGGATTGGGTGGATTGGGGTAATTGGGAGTTTGTTGCAAGTAATTAGGATGTTGTTGGTAAGGTGGGTATGGGTATTGTTGGGGATTGTAGATTGGTGGTGGATAAGGTTGGTAGTTAGGGTATTGGTTGTAAGGAGGTTGTTGTTGGGGGTACATTGGGTTTTGGTACATTGGAGGGTGTTGGTAATTGGGTTGATTAGGGTAATGTACTTGTTGAACTTGAAAAGCATTGTTTTGAGGTTGGTTGTTTTGGTGGAATTGTTGGTTTTGTAGTTGCGGATAATTGGGTTGGTTTTGAGGAGGGGCTTGATTCCAAGGTGGCATATCAATGAGAGGTTCTTGTTGTTGTCGTCTTGGTTGTTGGGTGGGGTATTGGCATCTTGATTGTTTGGGTTGGGATTGTGAGGTGGAGTGTGATTCATGGCTATGTAGTTTTCAAACGGAATGTCTTCAAAGGAATGACCAATAATTGGAGAACTCGGCTCGGTGTCGGTATCACTTGAAGTATGAACTTGATCTTCTATGTTGATTAGTGGAGAAAAGGAAGAAGCTTGAACGAGTTGTTGTTGCTTTGCTTGTTTGGCTAACTTTTTCAACCTTTTTGCTTCTTTTTCAATTTCCGGATTGTAGAGTAGTTCTCCGGTTCTTGTAGACCTAGGCATAAACAATCAAATAACAATAACCAACTTCCCCGGCAACGGCGCCAAAACTTGATGGGATGTCAAGTCCACCAAGCAAATTACACCCTTTGATTTCTAAATAAACGTAATATAATGGTAAAAAGGGGTATCGATCCTCGGGGAAATGGTTGTATTCAATCACCAATGCAATTCAATAGAACTAGTGAAATTAAACTAACTAACTACAATTAAACTAAAAGGGGGGGGGGGTGTTTGATTACTTGAAAACTAAAATACTTGAATAACTAAAAACCTTGCAATTAAGCAAGTTGATGAGATGCTCAAAGGTTGGGAATAATTGGTTAACTAAGGCAATTCAACACAATGAACATTTGTGTGTTTATCATTAGTATCTAATACAAAGCTTATCCTTCATCCCAAATTGGTTATAGCAATCATGAAGCATGATATGCCAAGATTCCTCATAGGGAGTATAGAGGTTGGGGAAGCCCACAACACACCTTCTTAATTAAGATCAAGGGTCAATTGAAGCAATTAATCCCAAGAAATCAATTAGCCTTAAGAATGAAGGAATCCCCAATTCCTAGAGGATGTCAAATGCTTACACATCCATAAAGGAGCTATGATTCATAAGCTAGAGATGATTTCTACCATCATAAAGCCTTTGTTCTAGATAAATTCAATGATCCAATGCAAAATCAATGAAACAAATCAACCATTGCTCAATCAAATACTAAGCTCATGATCAAAGCATCAAATAAGCATAAGAATTGTAAACTAGAATCATAAACATGAAATAAATTGATAATCAACATAAATCCTTCAAAACCCACAAACATTCATTGGTTTTCAGCCAAAGTCAACCAAATAAGAGTATTAGCCACTCATGGCAACAAAGTAACAAGAACAATAATTAATTTGCATCAAGAATCTACCTAAGACTTGAAAAGATGAAAGAAATTGAGTATTTTGCTCTCCAAATCGTCACTTGCAGGTCTCCAATGGTGGAAAATTCGTGAATGAGCCTCTAGATCTGATCCCCCAGAGTTATTGTGAGCCAAATGACCAAAATACCCAAACTGGACAGTTGCGCGGGTACCCGCGCAGCCAAAATTCCACCCGCGCAAATGTTGCTGGAATGCTATTGGTCCACCATTCCACTACTCCACCCTTCCACTACCAAAGATTCCTTTGGTCCCCCCCTTGTCCATGTAATTTGAATCCACCAATCATCATTTAGCCACTAAATGGATGCTCCAAGCCCAAAATTAGAAATTTATGATCCATCTTCACAAGCCCAAATAATCCAAGCCAATAACTTTCAAAGCCCAATTCTTCTTCTTTGATTCCGCCAAGCCCAATAATGCTTCGGGAGCCCACTAAGCCGTCTTCACTCAAATCCACAATCACAAAAAGCTCCAAAACCTTGCAAAATTCCTCATGCAACATAACAAGCCCCCGATACGATCCATGATAAAGAAAATAAAGAATATACAATGCAATACTAATAAAAAGAGCTAAAAATCTAAGATAAACTAATAAAAATAAGGAAATAAGATAAGCTATCATTGAGTGAGCTTGAACTTTTCAAGCCTTCGAACTTGTGGGTTAGGGAGAATAATTGGAGGAGGTGGAGGAAGTGAAGCATGATCTCTTGTTCCTCGATCATATCGTGGAATATCATCTTCGTTTGGAAGGCTTGTTCCAAGGGATTTAGGAAGACCATTGTCATTGGACATCTACAAAACGGGAGAAAATTCAAGTTAAGTTGATTGAGTCCTTAATAAAACACCCAAATGAGATATTAAGGCTAGGATCTAACACAATACTCTACAACCTAGAAGAGGGATGCCGTAATCTAGTTGCAGAATATTTGAAGGTAGGTAAATGACGATTTACCAATTTCCACCATGGAAAACGAAAATGAAGTTTAAGTTTTAAATGAATTGAAACTCCTAGATCTTTTGAGATTCATTAAACTTTTCAATGGCATGTTTAATCTCGATGATGCCCTTCATATTTGTGACTAGGATGCCGAGGATCACAAACAAGGTGTGAATAACCATACGAATCACGTGGTGCACCCAATGCTACTATCACCTAATCAATGTGCCGGTTAGCCACACACGCTCCATTGATCTATGATAAACATCGAGCCACCCTTCGCTACCAATGTCAATCCCGAATTAGTGTGTCGGTTAACCACACACGCTCCACTAACGTTCGCCAAGGGTACGAAGTGTAATTCCATGGATTAGCATACAATTTCACATTTTTCCTAAAGTAACTGTGATTTGGGAATTTGTAAAAAACATGTAGTTACTTTGTACTTCATTATACTTATAATGGAAGGTTTCGTCCTATTCTACCCGTTCGGCTAACGACCCTCCACTAGTCAAGAGTGCGGTGGGTAAGAGTGGATACCCATTCAATCGCTATTTTATAGGCAATTTCCTTAAACACCCCTTATAGACCAACTTCGTGAATGAGGCCTACTAACGGTAAGACTGACTGTTTACTCATACATATATATAATATTAGACTTTTAATGTTATATATAGTATAAGGTGTATTTAATACTTTTAAAATACTAGGTGGTCTAAATTATACTTTTAATTTAATTAAATTTAAACCAAAACTTTATGGAATTATTAACTCTTTTTTAATTATACACTTTAATTAATTAATAAAACCATCAGTGTGTAATTTGAACTTTTCAAAATACTAGGGGTTTTAATCATATTTAACTTTTTCGAAAAATTAAAACTTTTTAATTTTAAAATCTTAAATATTAAAATATTGATTTAATAATTATCCAAAATTAAACAATTAATTTAAAATTATTAAATCTTGTAGGATTATCTATTAAATTAAACAATTAATTTAATCTAATCCCATATCCCCTAAGATTTGAAAATTTATGGAATGGAATAATTCATAAGATCTTTAATTATCTATTTAAGGAATCAAGGATAATTACAAGATATGGCATTATCCAAATCCCTAAAATTTTGGAATCCTATCTAGGGGACATGGCAAGTTTCGAAATTCTAGGGTTAGACAACCCTAAAATCGAAATCTTGGGGCCAAAGGAAAGGGTTTAGGAAACCCTACCAAAATTTCGAAATCTAGGGTTTAGAAACCCTAATTTCGAAAATCAAGCCTCCAGGGTTTATTAGCCATAAACCCTAATTGTCATATTCATACATTTGTATCAAATCTAATTGAAAACAAAAACCTAAGGCTCTGATATCACTGATAGGTTTTATACAAACAATCCTATGTGTGCATGCAACCCTAATTGGATCTGTGTTCTCACTATTAGACATACAACTTTATGAACACAAAAGGAACCTGGGATACTCCTATGATTTTCGAAATTCACAAAGGAGAATAGAATACATACCTTTTGTTGTTATATAGCAATAACAACTAGTTCCTTGAATTTCCTTAGCTCTTGAAAGCAAGTACCACAAGTGTAGTACCTCTAGTGGCTCACAAACACACTTTAGGTGAGAGGATGAATATGAGAGAGAGGAAGGGAGGCAAGAGGCTCCAAAATTCGACCCTAGTAGGGTTTCTCCAAGGGTTGGCCGAATTTGGTGCCTTAGGGTGCTATTTATACTTAAGGCTAACTAGGGTTTCAAGGTGGAAACCCTAATCCCTTATCTTAGGGCCTAAGCAAATTCATGGACTCCTTTCCTTAAGCCCTTGGACGAAAACTCCTAGATCCTTCTAGGATTTTCGGCCAAGCCTTAATAAAGGTGATCCAATGGCCCAAAGCCTCAACTATTGAATAATTACAAAATAGCCCTTATACTTTTAATCAGTTCCTTTAATCCCAAAATTAATTCTAAATTAATTTCTGATTAAATACTAATTAATAATATGATTCCAAATTATTATATTAATCATATAATATAATAAATAAATCATATTTATGCCCTAATCAACCTCTCTCCTCAACTGTCATCCTGTCTAGTCACCCGTGTGAAGGCAACCCAAAAGGACCATGCACAACCGGGTCAAGTACTTACCAAATATAGTTACGGCTTAGACACTAATCCAACAAGTACATATAGACACTGCTTGCCAATAGGGATTGAGTGACCTTGAACTTTTCAAGAACTTGTGGGTTAGGGAGAATAATTGGAGGAGGTGGGGGAAGTGAAGTATGATTTCCAGTCCCATTAATGCACAACAAAGGTATTAATCTTTCACCTTGATTGCCATTTGGGATATCATCTTCATTAGGAAAGCTTTATCCAAAAGGATAAGGAAGACCATAGTGGTCATAACTAGACATCTATGAGGGAGAAATTCAAGTTTAGTTGATTTAAGCCCTTAATATAACACCCAATATGAAATATTAAGAATAGGACCCAACACAATATTTTATAACTTGGAAGAGGGATGCCGTAATCCAAGCTACAAAATATTTGAAGGTAGGTAAATGACGATTTACCAATTTCCACCATGAAAAACGAAATTTAACATTAGGTTTTAAAATGAATTGAAACTCCTAGATCTTTTGAGATTCATTGAACTATTCAATGACATGTTTAAATCTCGATTGTGCCCTTCAAGTTTGTGACTGGGATGCCGAGGATCACAAACAAGGAGTGAATAACCATGCAAATTTACTTGGTACACTTAATGTTACAACCACCTAATCAATGTGCCGGTTAACCACACACGCTCCATTGATCTATGATTAACATCAAGCTACCATTTGCCACACATTGTCAGTCCCATATTAGTGTGTCGGTTAACCACACACGCTCCACTAACGACTTAACAAGGTGCAAAGTGCAATTTCATGGGTTAGCACCAATTTCACATTTTCCTAAAGTAACTAAGATTGAGAATTTAATAAAGTTTAGTTACTTTATATTTATCATTATACTTTTAATGAAGGGAGAATTAATGTCTTGTCCTACCCGTTCGGCTAAAGATCCTCCACCAGTCAAGGAAACGGTGGGTGAGAGTGGACACCCATTAAACAGCAATTTTATAGGCAGTAACCTTATACCCCCCTTATAGACCGGCTTCGTGAATGAGGCCTACTAACGGTAAGACTGACTTACTCTTATATATATATATATATATATATATATATATATATATATATATATATATATATATATCTATATATATATATATATATATATATATATTAAACCTATAATATTATAATAGTATAAGGGTTGAATTTTAAACTTTTAAAATTCTAAGGGTTGGAATTAAAGTATACATGAGGGGGGGGGGGGGTAACTTTACAAATTCTAAAACTTGAGGACAAGTTTTGAACAATTCAAAAACTCTTGGTTTCCTTAACTTATGAGTTTAATATGGATTTTATGGAAGACTTTTCAAGTTCCATAACTTGAGGACAAGTTATGGAAGACATAAAACTATTTTATGATTATATTAAAAATAAGACCTTTCATTTTTTCATAACCTATGAATCTAAATGAACTTTTAAAAGAAAAAACTATTCATTTTCCATAACTTGAGGACAAGTTATGGAGTTCATAAAAACCATTAAGATCAAATATTCCAATTAACAAAATAATCAAATAATTTTTCCATGATCTAGATTAAACTCATAATAACAAGATAATTCATATCAACTATTTTACAAGAAATTAGTCTATTACATAAACTAACAAAAATCTTGAAACTATGACAATTATCTTTTGTTTGGACGAGGATAATAATTTTCACAACATAAAATCAAATTTTTATCAAGAAAACATTTTATAGTAATTATCCAAATCCAAATTAAGCCAAGAAATCCAAAAATCTGCCAGACCCGTCACCACCTTGTGGTAAATTTTATCACCTCGTGGTGATCATGCAGAATAAAAAAACGATTTTTTTCAAGCTTTGAAACCAAGTAGCAACAAGTATGATGGAAAACAACCCTTGGCGCTGATACCACTGTTGGGTTTTAGTATACTACAACATCCTATGGTGCACATACAAGATACAACCCTAAAAGCTTTGGATCTATGTTTTCTCTAATTATACATGCAATATTGTTTCCAAATCTTTAAGCCTACAACTAGAATGCAAATGATATAAACAACATGAAATACGAGTTAGGAGTTTACCTCTTTATGTAGCTTGATATCCTTGATGTATTTGACCTTTAAGAACTTAGCACCAATAGTGTGGATGCCTCAAATGGAATCACAACACACCATGGACAAAGGATGACATTTTGAGAGAGAATCTTCATACACCAAAACCGTCCATATGAACTCCAAGAACATTGATGTTCATTTTTGGTTATGGAGTAACATATTTATATGTGGGATTCCAAAGGTCATGGGTTAACCCTAACCTATACCCATGGGTTTATGATCCATGGTTCATGTGGCCCAACTCTTTATGTATCTATACATAAACTTAGTCCAACATGGATCATAAGCCCAACATATAAATATAACTAATTTACACAATTAGTCCCCATTGATTTAATTAGTCTCTTTTGATCACTAAATTAATTACGTACTAATTCTTGATCAATACTAATTAAAACATATGATTTCATATTAATATATTAGAACTTATAATATATTAATAAACCATAAATAACCACTTCTCAAAAGTCCATCCTAACAAATTGTCCTGATGATATGCAACCCAAATGGATCATGCTACTCTCGGGTCAAGTACATACCAATTATAGTTATGGACATAGACACTAATCCAACAAATACACCCTCTCAGAATCTCATAATATCTTTCATCGATCACCGATCTTCCACTCGCACGACTCGCAACCTCGAAATACTCCAACTCACAACTTGAAACACGGAGGAATCGTCAATGATCAATAAAACATTGATGACCATACGAAACCCCATCCTCTACTGCTCAAAACCCATGCGAGAATACTCATACTGACGCTGAAGTTGGTTGCCAAACCATTGTTGCCCTTCCTAGAGTGCATATAACAACCCATACATCGAACTTGAAAGTCTCAACAGTCGAAACTGGTCCTCAACGAGCCAACCGCCTCGAACTCAGCCACTACCAACTCGAAGAGTTCCTAACCACAATAAAGTCTCTGACTAATGGCTACTCGCTGTGGATACACTCATCCTTTCCTGAACACGTATAACATGCATCATCTCGCTCTGCACCTAGCCTCATCCACCAATAACCCAAGTCTTCGAGTGTCCTCAACGCAGATCTCCATAACCAGTGCTCTAACCGCCCTTGAACAGATCGTTGATCCTCTCAATGGAATACCCAGCTCTCCCCCACTCAGGGTTCGAACCATCACCAATTGGCATACCAACAGTCTACTCCATAGGTTGTGTCACCAGATACATCACTCTTGACTCTTGGAATCGTACAACGTAACACTTGATGATCTTCCCGATAGAGACCAAGCAACCCCAAATATCTAGAATCTCAGATGAAATCCTTTGAACCCTCCCAGCGCGACTGCCTCTAGTCATCCCGAAATCTCATACCGACATACCGCCGGATACCCCAACTATACTGAACTAGTCACGACTCTTACTCTGGCAGTAATACACTATCACACACCACGTCTCCGACCCCTCGACCATCACTCTATCGCGTCGATCATCATAAAACAGAGACCTCACTCTCACAGTCGATACACATTGTGGATAATGAGGGCCATCGCCCCAGTATACTCCTCTTGATCACTTGAAACTGCTGCTAAAAGTATGCCTACCTCGACTAAGGCATCTCTTTGTCCTCATCCATCTTAGTCCCCTCTAACAACTCTTTCATTGTATAAGAAATACCTCGTAGCAAATATACCACAATTACTCTGGTGAAAGTATCGCAATTATATGATACCCCACGGAATTTCCTCCAAACTCTAGAACCGGAAGCTCATTATCTCGTTCGTTCCACATGAGAAGCGGAAATAGTGTAATCTTCGTCACAGGATGTGACATCCCAGCCATCGATCGATCACTTAACCTAGAACGAAATTCTCCTCAGCGTATCACCTCCACTTTTCCTTAAGTCCCGCGACTCCAACTGGCAGCCCACCAGTCAACTCTTCGGGATCTAAACTCAATTCCCTCACAAGGTACACTCTATCGAAGCTCAATCGACATGGCCCTCTGGCCCCACAGTTTACCGTATCCTTTCTCAGTCTGAACACCCATCGTCGGATAACTGGTAAAGATGAAAATACACTCTACTACGAATCATGGTACCCGAACCATGTTATCTCCCTTTAACCTGCTATTTAGAACATCCAGGATTCTCCCTGCTTCGTGTATGGGTCCTCTGTTTTCAGTAGTACAGGCCCATACTACCTGCCACATCTACCCATACTTTCCACACGGATCGTCCCAGATTTCCTAAGTAGCTGCTCAGCCTTCTCGATCACTAATCCCGTTACACATGGTCGCTCTCCAACAAATACTCTCCTCTGTCGGCGTACTCAATTGACTAAAGTCACTCCCCAGGCTCTTCCTCAGTTCTCACACTTCTCTACCATCAGCTGCTGAAGAACTCCTCATGATTCCAGCCATCTACCTCCTGAATATCGTCATATTCACTCGGTAGCCGACTCCCATCATCAAGAGTTCCACAAAGCATAAAGCAAGAAACATTCGGGCATCGAATAACCTCCACCAGCACGTATAACCACTATGGCATATAACTCCTCTCACTCTATCCACAACTCAAAAGGCATCGCCGACTCAGGCAACCCTACCCCTCGTGGCATCTAACTACCCTCTCAATAGATTCCTCTAAATCACATCTAGGTATCTCTCCTAGATTACTGCACTACTCAAAGCTCTCTCTAAAAGATTCCCGCTAGATACTCTTAATCAGCACACACTCAAGGCACATACCATATAGCAACAACTCCTAGGCTAAGGCATCACAAATCAGGCAACTCTAGCCCTAAAATATGAAATACCTAGCCTATCCTCTAACATGCATCACTAACATCTCAACAATAACTCATAACACAAATAAGTAAGGGTATTTTGGGAAATCACCGTTCGGGCTCTGGCTGATTGTACACACTGCTCCAACTCGTTTTCGCTTAAAACTCTTTCTCATTTTAGAAAAATCATTTCTTTTGAAAATTTTTCTCAAATCCTCAGTTTGAGTCCAGACACACCCGAAGGTACATCCGAATCCCTCAAACCAAGGCTCTGATACCAACTTGTAACACCGTAAATTTTCAAACAAATTTTTCATTTTTAAAACACATAATTCTCATTATCATATTCCAAAACCACGAGTATCAAATTGCCAAAACACAAACTCAATAATTGTTTGATAAAATCCAGGATCCACAAAACATAAACTCCATCTCAAGTGTGTGTACAATCACGTCGGCGCCTTCCCGCGATCCTGAGAAGTACCTGAAACACATATCACATAACACAGTAAGCACGAAGCTTAGTGTGTTCCCCAAAATACCACACATATCTTGTTAGCCTCTCATGGCTATACTCAGATAAGACCCTCCGGTCAATGTGTCTCAGTGGGACCCTCCGGTCCTACAACTCGGGTGGACCCTCCGGTCCTAATTCAGCAAGCTCAGAATAATACACAACATAAATCACATAGACATAATGCATGATATCACAATACTCAATATAAGCACATAAGACCCTCCGGTCACACAAAGGTTACCACACTAGGTAAGTATAGTGAGAAGACTCACCTCAGATGATGAACAGCTCCTATAAATGCTGCCGCTGCGCACCGGCCTCTATCTCTGAGCCAAATCTACAATTATTCCAAATTAGGATCTAAGTCCAAACCCTAATTCTCTAGGCCTAAAGGTAGTCCACTAACTAGCCCATAAATAACCCAAAACCCATTGGGCCCACCGAGGCCCAATAATAAATGGGCTCTCCCAAGGCCCAACTCTCAAGTCCAAGAGGCAAGCCCAACACAAGGGCCCAAGGCATATATATATATATATATATATATATATATATATATATATATATATATATATATATATATATATATATATATATATATATATATATTCCTCTGGTCCAAATCTCTAGTACAACAAGCCCAAACTCCTGGCCCAACACTTAAGACCCAATATAGGACTTAGCCCAACAAGTCCACAGTGAGGTTACGTTGGGCGTACCTCCCTTGGTACGCTCAACGTACACAAGCGTACACGGATCCAGATCGGGGACATCAACCTAGTACGCGGGGCGTATTAGGATTACGCTCGACGTACGTCCAGTTTTGCTTTTTTCCACTCTCTTGGTCTTAACTCGTTAAGATCTTAGCTCAAATCTCAGATCTGGACTCCCTAAAGGCTCTTACTCCATAAAATATGTGACTTTAAGCCTTTGTATGGCTGATAAAGTCACAAACACCCAAAACTCTCACTCTCTTATCTCAAAATGCTCATATCTCATGCATGGGTTGATTCAAACGTCCAAGTCTCGATTTTTATGACTCTACACCACTAAAGATACTCAAAGGAGCTGATAATAATTCTCTGGAGCTCAATATCTCATAAAGCATCCAACTTTGGGACCAAAACCCTAAAATGAACTAAAATGATGCACAAATCAAAAGGGTGAGAAAACTTTGAGCTTTATACCTCTGGCTGAAGCTCCAAACACATATAAGCTCAGATCCAAAGCCTGGACTCCCACTCCTTCTTCTTCAAGGCTCCTTCTTCACTCCAATGAAAACACAAGGTCACTTAATAGCTCACAAATGGTGTCTTAAGCTCAAGGGATAGAAATTAGGGTTTGAGAGGGTTAAGTTGTGGAAATGGTGGCCAGAAATGAGGCCATATTATTCTTTATATAGGGACACCCCCTCATTTAGGGTTTTCACTATGTGCCTAGTACGCCCAGCGTACTAGGTGGATTTGCTTCAAGTTCGCGCACATGAGTACGCTAAGCGTACACACACGTACGCCTAGCGTACTTAGCTGCCACTTTTCTCAAATAAGGGACTTATCTTGCCAAAACTGTCATAGCTTCCTCGTTATAAGTCTGTTTCCAATGAACCTCATATCCACGGAAAGGTGACGAGAAGCCCTACGCTTCTAGCAACTTGTCGTTGCCTCGAGGCTTCCTCATGCCCGGGTTGTAGCCCACGAACCCAAAATCACGGACGATCCGGAACACGATGTTACAATAGTAAGTCAGATTCACAATGTGAATCTGAACTAATCGAGCTTTTTCACATTGTGAATGTTAAAAATTGAAATATTTACAGTTTAGATTCACAGTGTGAATCTACACTGATCGAGGTATTTTTTTTGTTTAGTCGGTGTTGATGTTTATTAATAGAGTACAAAAAAATAATATTTTTGGTATAATTAGATTTTTTTGATAAAAATAAACTTAAATATTGAAAAAACTAACAAAATGAAGTGAGTTTTTTTTAGCAAAAATTTCGTTTTTTATATATCAACATAGATCTCTATAAAAAGAGAACGAAAAATCGAGAACAACGGTATATTCGTTTTTTTTTTTCGATAAAAAATGTGGCCTAAAAAATTTTTAAACGAAAAAAAGATGTGAGTTTTTGGGTAAGAAGATGAATTTTTTGGTATAATCCGGTATTTGTGCGTCCAATGTACAAGTGTACATTTATTTCCTTGGCCGTTGATCATTATGATCACCGACGCTCACGATTGGTTCATTGGTTCCTTGTTAATTATGGTTCTCTATTGAACCTTACCCCATATATATATATATATATATATATATATATATATATATATATATATATATATATATATATATATATATATATATATATATATACTATGTTATTATATTCTAACTATCTATCGTGTGAATATAGGGTTGATTGTGGACCAATCATTTTGCTTATTTTAAAAAAATGATTAATAAATATTACTTAAATAAAAATAATTGAAAAAACCATCTACTTTCACTAGAAGGGTATTTTAGTCAATTGAGATAAATTTAAAAAAGAAAAATTCCACAGTTTTGGGGATAATTAATTCTATTAATTTAAAAATTATGATTTTTTTTAAAATTAATTCAATTTTAATTCTAACATAATTTTTAATTATACCGATTTTATTCTGTCAGAATGATATTCTATAAGAATGTCAGGATACATATTTCTGATAGAATATATATTTTGATTAAATGAACTTTTTTAAGAAGACAACATTCTTGAACTATTAGTTGAAAAATAACAAGATCCTTGTGTATTCGTGGACATCTGAATGTAGATTCATACATATATAATCTTATATATTTTAATACATTTATATATATTCTAAGAGAATGTCATACAAATGAAATAAATTCTTAAAATACATAGCATGCTTAAATATACAATTCTTGAACAAATGCACTTGATCTTCTTCAACGGTCTTGAGTCGACTTGTTTCAAATCATTCTTACGAGAATGACATTTTGTGAGTCTAACATCAAACGGGAATTACATTATATAAGAATACCATTCTGTGAGAACACATTTATCTTCATCATTTAATATATGCAATGCTCGTGTCTCTCCTAAAAGAAATACATATTATCAAATCCTATGATAAAATACCCTTATAAAATTTAGTGATTCCGAGATAATGCGTACCACGTGGTCATAACCAAAGAATTTTATATGAGAACCGAAAGAATATTACCCTTCCTTATTCTAACAGAATATTGATCTTCCTCATTCTAAAGTCTTCGCCATTCTGAAAGAATATTTGTAGGTAATTTGTCTAAAGCTGCAAAAGAAATGACCACAATTTAAACCTACACGTTTTTAATCTGTGAATTTGTTCTTAAGATGTGTGATTAACTTTTAACAAGAATATGACAAACGTGTTGTAAATCAAATTACTACCTTCTTACCAATACTATGAAGGACACATGTGTTTTTAACTTTTAACAAGAATATGACAAACCTGTTGTAAAGAAGAAGCAGGGGGAAGGCTCGTTGAGTTCATTCAATATTCATTCTCAATTCCCAATGGGCTTCAAGACCAAAAAATAACAGATGCAACTCACATTCCAGATTACATATTCAAAAACGACTTCTAATAAATTTGATTTAATTCTTCATAGTAACATACCAAAATCAGTTTAATTTCTAAATTTATGGCAGGGATTTTGCGATGGAAGTGGAAACTATCCATGGGATTTGGAAAATAAAATTGTGTACCCTTGGCAAAGACATAAACTCTTTTATACATATTATATTACACGTTTAGGTTTTCAAAACAAGGGGAAATGACACAAATGCCCTACGTACTTTCTAGGGTTGGTCATTTGAGTCCCTAAACTATTTTTATGGCTTTATGAGGGAACAAAGTCGTTTTTGTCGGGTCGGTTACGTCCTTTTGGCCAAAGTGAAGGGGTCACCCGATTACCCCTTTGCCACATTGACATTTGTTGACCAATTTTCCCACATTGACTTTGAATTTTCCCTTACCATTAGACCCATCTCTCTCTCTCTCTCTCTCTCTCTCTCTCTCTCTCTCTTTCTCTCCGTCACCATCTATCCACCACTAAACACAACCATTAACAATGGAAGGAATCATGCATTATGCAAGGAAATGGATTGGATAAAGCTACACAACGAGTTGAATTGTCCAATTGCTCATATCGAAAAAAAGGAAATGGAAAACATCAGTTGTGCATTATTTGGTGTTACTTTCCGATATGTTGTTTATCGTGACCTGGACATCTTTCAGCTCAAATCTGGAACGTCTGTAGCTTTTGGCTTTTCAAAGGTATTTCAGAAAGCTACTCCATTAACAAGTTCTGGATGATGATTAAAACCTAACAGATTCATGTTTTCGTTTGAAAATTTAACGCATGTCTTGCTACTATAACAGGAGGACCACCAATGGAGTTGCAAGCTGGTAGCATCTTGTCGCATACTTTCAGTGGTGCAGTTTTTGTATCAGAAAATCTTTTAATCTTCCTGTTTGCTGGTGTTGGTTTGGATTTCTGCATTAAATTGGGGATTTTAAGTCCATTTCCAATTGAAACTTCAGTCTCTAATACAGAAACGGATTGAAGTATCAATTGTACCAGAAAACCTTATTATATATACAGCTTTTGTCATGAAATCATTCTTTTGATTCTTGCTAACATGGAGATATTCCATGGAGTTTGATGGGAATCCTAGTCCAGCGGAAATAAACTCATTGACTCATACAACCAATCAAATTACAACATTAATATCTCCTTAATAATAGGATTGTATCTTGGATCATATGAATGATTGTTGATTTCTTTCAGGGATTGTGCTAAAGCGGAGAAGCAGGGGACGAGGGAAGATTATGAACAATAGATATTACTTTCTTAACACAATGATGAAAAATAGAGAGATGGGCCCCAAATTTTGTACGTATATGAGTCACTCAAACGTGTTAAAACAAGTAAATATGACTAAAAAGACAGGTTGCCCACGACTTTGTTCCCTCATAAAGCCACAAAAATAGTTTAGGGACTCAAATGACCAACCCTAGAAAATTCGTATGGAATTTGTATCACTTCCCCTTCAAAAAAATAAAAAAGAAATCGATGGCTGTGAGTTAAAAAAAATAAATGATAAATTTACCTTGGATGATGTTCTTATGTTGTCGATGGCTGTTGAGTTTAGAAAAAAGGCCAAATGATAAAAATTAATAAACACAATTGTATGGTTATGAAGAATGGCTTGTGATGGTTGCGATTGTTGGAATGGTGGTTGGGATTATTGGAATGGTTCGATGATGGTTGTCCGACGCTTAGCAAGAAGTCCAACGTCGTTGCTCTCTTCCATCTGTCGCTGCTTTTTCTCTCAATTTTTTTTCCTTTTCCACATGTGGGTCGAGTAGGCAGAAGCCTTGGAGATTGTCGAGGCAAAGATTGTGTCGATGCAAATGAATTGAGTGGTGATTTATAGGGTATTAAACTAATTTCCCTTATTTAAAGGGGGTATTAAATGTTTTCAATATTTACAAATCAAAAAGAGTACAGATTACTATTATACCCTTAAAATAATTTATTTATCATTTAATTTTTCTTAAATTTTGATTGATCCACAATCAATAGTACATCCACACAATAGATAGTTAGAACATATGAACCTAGCTCATATATATATATATATATATATATGTGCATTTTATGCACTTATTTTGCAAGTCTATTTCTATCTTTTCATTGTTGTTGAGTTTAGAAAAAAAGCCAAATGATAAAAATTAATAAACACGATGGTATGGTTATGAAGAACGGCTGGTGGTGGTTGCGATTGTTGGAATGGTGGCAGGGATTGTTGGAATGGTTCGATGAAGGTTGTCTGACGTTTAGGAAGAACTCCAATGTCGTCCCTCTCTTCCATCTGTCGCTGCTCTCGTCGTTGCTTCTTCTCTCAATTGTTTTTTTCTTTTGCAGCATGTGGGTCGAGTAGGAAGAAACTTTGCGGATTGCTGAGGCAAATATTGTATCCATGCAAATGAATTGAGTTGTGTTTCGTAGGGTTTTAAACTACTTCCCCTTATTTAAAGGGGGTATTAAATGTTTTCAATATGTACGAAAATTAAAAAGAGTACATATTACTATTATACCCTTAAAATAATCTATTAATTATTTAATATTTTTAAAATTTTTATTGGTCCACAATCAATCATACATCCACATAATAGATAGTTAGAACATATGAACCTAGCTTATATATATATATATATATATATATATATATATATATATATATATGATAGGTGCATTTTATGCACCTATTTTGCACGTCTATTTCTATCTTTCATTGCATTTTACTTCATAATTCTTGCATTTAGTTAATTATTTGGGCACATGCATGTTTTATTTGGAATGCCTTGTATTTCACTATTTTTGATTAATTTTGTAGTCATTATGGAGCTTGAAGCATTGGAACTATGGAGGCGATGTTGGAGCTTGGAGCTTGGAGCATTGGAGCATGAAGAGAAAATGGATCAATCATGTCATGGAAGAAAACATGAAGACATAATCCAAGTCGTTGCATATCATCATAGCAAATGACTACGTTTAAAACATGGGCCGTGTCAGTCGTCTTTGTCATTTTTATCGCATATTTAAGCAACATGACTCGTGGTGAAGCAAGACCGAAGACGGAGCCAAGTCTAAAGACTTATTGGAGTTTTAGCAAAAACGCATGGTCATGCTAAAACACATGGCCATGCTAAAAACACAAGGGAAAAAAGGCATGACCATGCTAAAAACACATGGTCTTATGGCAAGCACGTGAGAAGTTAATAAAATAAGGGAAGTCGCCATTTTTCAGGAGAGACGGTTTCTGGAGCATTTTTAGGGCGATTTTGGGATATTTTTTGGAGCTTTTGAGAAGAACAAATCATTGCAAACATTTTTTATTCCCATTTGTAAGAATGAAACACTTCCATTTCCATCTTTTTGTTGGTTGATTTGTTCTTAGCCATGTGTGGCTAAGAAACCATAATTTCTAGTTCTTGTTCAAAACATGGTGATTGCTTGACTTGAAGCATATGGCTTGCTATTTGATTTATGATTCTATTCTAGTGATTATATTCTTGTTTAAATTAGAATCCTTGAATATGATTTATGTTTGATTGGCCACTTATATGAATTGAATTCTTGTGTAGTTAATTAACTTTTAGGGCACCTAATCGTTCTATAAAGTTACTGATTGGTAAGAAACAATAGGTTTTTTTATTGTAGATACATATATCACATGTTTTCACACTTCCGAGCATATGAGAAGAAATGAACATTGTTGGGAAACTTGTACAAAACTTAATGCAATTTTTCAATACAATCTAAGAACGTGTTTAGGTTGAATTAGTAAAGCTAGGCCTAGTCAAAGAGCGTGTTTTGGTTAGATAATTTGACAAGTGAGGGGTATTAAAGTGTGTTAATACCTTTCAGTACCAACTTAGAATAGCAATCATGAATTACATCAGGTCATAATCAAGTTAAATGACAACATTGAGAACTAGAACTAAAATCATTTCAACAACTTGTTTACAAATCTATTTCCTTTTTCTGCATGTTTTCAAAGTAGTTTGTTATTTTCATTATTTAACTTTTGCCAAAAAAAACCCCTCTGTGACCAAATTACCTTATGCAAAGAGGTATAGACTTTTATCTTATGTCTTTGTGGTTTGACATTGCTTGCATTGTACTATTTTTAGACTATTAAGACGGTGTATTTGAAGTCTACTGTATCCTTATTATTTGTTGGGTTTGATACGCATATATATATATATATATATATATATATATATATATATATATATATATATATATATATATATGCTCACGATTATGTATGCACCAACGATTATATTATGTATTGTATTCCTTCGCGTTGTGCTTATGTTCCTTACAAACATTTGGGCTTTTGCAATTTGCCAGTATTTGAAAGTGATTTCGATTGTGTTCTTTATTAGTTTTATTTTTATTGTCTTCTATCAAGTGGTATCAGACTGAAAATCATTCATTTTTTTTGTACTTCTTTTCAGATTTGATGTCTTGTTCATCACTTTATCACGTTTTCATCAGATTTGGTTTTTGTGGTTTTATTATCCTAAACCTTTGAATTTTTTTTCATTATTTTTTTTTCTAACAAGGTCTAGCCGTTGATATATTACACTCAAAATTTAGATGTTGTGAAATTTTAATTTTTTAGCTCAAAAGTAGTTTATTCGGTAAATATTATGAAAAAAAAACTTTATAACTTTCATAAACTTCATAACAATCAACAAACCATCTGGGTTCTCCTAATCGCAGAGATGATGTATAAAAAAACTAAAAAAAAAACCATAGACCACCTAAATTTAGTATTTGTTGGCTCGTGAATATTTTTGAAAAAATAATTAAAAAATTAATTCGTAGGCCATTTTGATTTTAGCATATAACCTCAAGAATCGTAGATGTTTTGTTGTTTGTTTTCCATTTTTATAAGTGTTTAGGTCATTTTTAGTCACTGAACTTTTCTGCTTTTTTATTTTGGTAATTATATTTTGTTTAAGCAACCATTGTTCATTGAACTTGTCTATTTTTGTTCATTTTGGTCACTCTAATTGGTAGAGCCGGTGTATAACATCGAACGACATTGTCAAGATTATAATTAGTCATTGAACTTTTCTTGGTGTTTTATTTTAACCATTATACTTTATTTAAGTTATCACTGGTCACTGAAATTGTTTTTTTAATTCTATTTATTCTGTTTTTTTACTATCATTTATAAAAAATTAAAAAAAGACTAGTATTATTATTTTTTCTTTTCTCCACAACTAAACTTGTTACATCAATTATTTTAGAGTAAAGTATATGAATAATCCTTGTGATTTAGGGTATCATGCACGCTTAATGTTTTCAATTGCTTCATATAAAACATACCCCTTGTGCGTTGATGTAACGCTCTGTTTCGAATCGTTTTCCATTTTGGGGTGGTGATCAAGGATTGGGTATTAGCAGACTTAGGACCCTTGAAGAAAGTTTTAGACCCATTTGGACGTGGGTAATGTTGGTTATGTGATGAAAGTGTTCGGTTTGTGTTTTAGAGCCCAATGGTATCGGTAAAGGAGTTGGTTCTGGCCTTTTATGAATTTTAGATTTAAGTTCGGTTGGTTTTCAGGCTAAATAAAGTTTATAGAAGTGGAGGGCTTCTCGTTACCTTTCTGTGGATATAGAGAACGTCGAAAACGAATAAGAGATGAAAAAGTTATGACCATTTGAAGTTAGAGGGGTTTTGGGCCAAATTGGGTACGCATGGCGTACCAGGTGGGAACGCATGTCGTTCAAAAGGAAATTGGATGTAGGCCAACTTGGGAACGTTGGTTGTAACCTAAGGGAACGCAGGACGTTCGTTGGGCTGTTTTAAATACTCGTTTTTAGGGTTTGGCCCTTTTATAAGCATCATTATGGACCCAAACCTCTTCCATTCTTTAGCCTCCATCCTCTCTAACCCTAAGAACGAAACCCTAGCCTCCATTTGAGTGATTACTGAGCTTGATAGTGGTTTATGTGTGTTTTGGTGCTTGAGGAAGAAGAATGAGCTTCTTGAAGAGTCATTGATTGGCTTAGAGCTTTTGGATCCAGGCTTTGTACACCTAGATCTATCTTCTGGAGGTATAAAGTCTCAACCTTGATAAATCTTTCATATAGATCTTGCTATGTGGTATTTTGTTATGGTTTTGGTCCCTTTGTGGTGGTTCTTGTGAGTAGAAGTTACTCCAGAACCTTTGAGCTTCATATTTGGTCTTTGTTGGGGTTATAGAATCATAAAGTTTGGATCTTGACGAGTATAAACCATTCATGCATGATTTGGTAGTCTTTTGGTGAAGCTTGGGACATAGGGTTTTGATTTGGGCCCCATTAAGTCATGCTAAGTCATAAAGTCAGGAACTTTGACTTAAGAAGTCCCTTTGAATTAGATCTGGAAGTTTGGACAGAGCTCTTAAAGTATTAAGAAGTTTTTAAGACATTTTAGAGTGATTTTGACCTTTGGAGTTCATCTTTGGTGTTGGGCTTCATTAAGCCATGCAAAGGGTTAAAGCCTTCGACTTTATGGATTAAGTCACTGATATGAAGCTATTCTGAGGATTTAGACATTGGACTTAAGGTATTAAGACGTTTTGTGTGATTTTTGGACAATGGCTGGGAACGTAGTGCGTTCATCTCAGGAACACAATGCGTTCAGGAAAGGGGTCTTGATCTGTGGTCTGGCAACGAACGCCCAACGCTCCACCAGGGAACGTAGCGCGTTCGGTTCATCAGTGGGCTTTTTGGGCTTTTGGTCATGGACTTATTTTGGGGTTTGGGCTTGTTTCTTTGGGTTATGAATTATCTGTTTGGGCTCTGGTTGGCCCTCAGGACTTTGAGTGGGCCTTAGGTTTGGTTTTGGCCTCGTGTTGTGTTGTTGGGCCATTAGTGGGCCTTGGGCCAAGTTTGGGTTGTGCCCATTAAGGAAAGGTTAAAATGGTCTTTTACCCTAGGAGTCGGGACTTATGAGTTGAGACCACGGTTAATGGATTATGGCATAATTATTAATTGGGATTTATTTGTTGTTTGTGTGGGATTTCCAATTCAGCAGCCGAGTGTTATCTGATTAGCAACGGATCGAGGTGAGTTTCCTCACTGGGTTTTACGGGTCGAAGGCACCAATGCCGGCCCGTGATTTATATATTAGGATGATAGATGTCATCGTGACTCTTGCATGTGTTGTGTGATGGTATGCTTACCGGTCAAGGCCCGATGCCAGGCGGGGCCTAATGAGTATATTGTATGACAGTTATCAGTATGTGATTTTATGCTTACCGGCGAGGCCCGATGCTGGGCGGGGCTCGATGATTGTATGGTATGCTATGGTGTTTGTGATTATTGCATGTGCTAGTAATATTATACGTTTATATGCTTATATGGTTATATGATTATGTGTGTATCGGGCGGGGCCCAATGTCAGGTGGGTCCTGGTGATTGACAGATGTATAATCCGAGTGGGGCTTGAAGCGAAGCGAGGCTCGATGCCGGGTGAGGCCCGAGGCCGAGTAGGACTCGATACCGGGCGAGGCCCGATGGAGGGCGGGGGCCCAATATTTGATTTATGTATGTGTGGTATATGGTATCTTGGGGGACTCACTACGCTTTGTGCTTACGATTTTTAATGTATGTTTCAGGTACTTCGGTTTTCAAATAGAAGAGCTCGGGATTATTGCAGAGCACACACCACATATTTCCGCATTCTATTATTTACTCTGATTTGATGATGTTTTGATAAATATCGATTAACTTGGTTTTATGGAAGTGTTATGTATTAACGATTTATTAATCTAAAAACGAAAATTTTATGTCATTATCTTTGGGATGTTACAAGTTGGTATCAGAGCCTTGGTTTGAAGGATTCAAACATACTCTCGGGTGTGTCTGAACTCAAACTAAGGATTTGGTAATGTTTTCAAAAAGAAAAGTATTTTTAAGAAAAGCGTTTTCTAAGATAAGAAATGGTGTAGTGCATGCAATCAGCCGAGCTTAAGTAAGTTTTCCCAAAATACCCATACATGTTATTTGATATGATTTGATCTGTGAATCTGCGAATCGTATGCTAGTTAGGGATAAGGATCTGCTCAGTTTTGCATGGTAGAATGATAGGAAAGATGCCTTTGTATGCCTATTGTATGAGCTTGTAGACTTGCATGCTAGTTCTGATTAGCCAGTGATAGGTGGGCTTGATATGTGATGCCTTGTAGCCTAGGAAGCATGGGATGCTAGATTGAGTATAGTTTGTATGTGTGAGGAAATCAGTAGCGGGAGTGGGAGCTCCTAGTATGAGTTTCAATATGTGGGATTGGATGCTCGTGATTATTCTATGGATTGGAGTGCTACTGCACGAATGCTGCTTGCTTTGTGCTTTGTGGAACTCTTAGATGATATGAGTTAGCTACTAAGTGAATATGTCAAGTCATATATGACAAAGGTTAAATAATCTCAGAGTGATGAATTTGACCCTATTGCGCAGCTCTTGTCTGAGTCCAACCATTGTAGGGATACGTCTGTTACACGAAGGATTATCTAAGATTTGTTGCATATGATTGTATTCATGAGGTGGGTGACTGGCATTATGGGGAGTTCTTTAGCAGCTGATGGTAGGGTGAGGCCGAGAACCTAGGAAGGCCTAGGGTTTGCATCAGTGGGTTTCGTTGCACTGGTTAGCGAGTGTTTGGTGTATGGATTTGAGAAGGCGACTTAGAGGATTTGGGAGGGTTCTTGAGGAAAGTATGGATAGGTGTGGAAGGTAGTATTGGGCTTGTACTACTGAAAGCACTAGATCCATACTTGAATCGGGAAGAGTCTTGGAGAATCTAGGAAGCCTGTGGGATGAGGATTCTTGGGTATATTCGAATCTTTTGCATGTTGTTTTCGGTATGGTGTTGAGCACTTAGGGATGAGGTTCAGGTTCAGGTTCCGGCTCAGGTGTAGGTACTGAGCCGATCGATGCGCGGATGCGGGAGTTCATCTCGTCGGAGATTACTCGCGGTAGTTTGGATGGACCTCGGTAATCCTTGGTTCAGTCAAGGAAAGGATTTTGGAGCTCTTGGATGGTCGCCTTGGGGCCTTTCGGGCTGAGGTTGTAATAGGGAAGTTGGGGGCTCATCTGGAACCCAAAGCTCGTGGATCCCTAAAATACTTCAGGAAGGAAGATCCTATTGTTAGTTCTTGTCATTTGGGATCGGAGGGGAGTTTTGCACCATGTCCTAAGGATGGTTGGGGTAACTCAGGAGGAGGAACTCAGGATTCCTTCAGATGATTTTGCGGGTATATCATCTTTTGTTTTCTTCTGGGTTGTTATCAGGAATTTGTATTGCGTTGGAATTTTGCTTTGGTTCGGGGTAAGTTATATCTCAAGTTGTTTCTCTGATATTGTCTGGATTATATTATCAAGGATTGTGATACGCCATTCTGCATGCTGGGAGTCTTCGATGAATCTTTAAAGGGTTGTATTTTGTTGAACGGGCCCCAGCGTGTTCAGTTGTTGATCCGGGTCTTTGTCGGGATCAATTCAAGGGTGTTGTTTGGAAGATCTTTGGTCAAGGTTCAATGGTTTTATCATCTGTTCTGGTATGATTGGCAATTGCCTATGGAAGAACTTTTGGGTTCAAACCCTACCGTTGCTTGGAGAGGAGCGGTAGCAGGAAGATGGTGGTTTCAGTTGCATGATTTGTTTGGTCATTGGATGTGTCAGGAGAGTTGTATTTTCGCATGGATTATAGTCGGTTAGAGTTCAGTGATTCTTTGAGAATGGCTATTGGGGTGAATATTCGTCATTGCATGGCAAGGGTTATGGTTTCTAGTCGCCAGTATAAGAACTCAAGAAATTGGTAAGGTATCATGGGAGGTGATTTGGGTTATCAGACGGGTTAAGATTTCAAGAGCATTCTTCGGGATTTTAGGAATTGGGCGATCATTGAGCTTGGCTAACAATGGAACGTTAGTATTGATTAGTGTATGTCATAGACGGTTTATGCTATATAAGGTTGATGTTTGTTGGGTTGGGAATCCATTGGATTTATGGTATGAGAGAGAGCTTCGTCAAATCCAAGTGGGGGAGAATCGATCAGAATTCTGGGAGTTGGATCGGGTGTAGAACTAGGGAAAGTTTCACAACCTGGTTAGGAGGGAGACGACCCAAGTGACTGATTAGATTGAGGTTGTGTAAGTGGGAGTTCAGGAAACTTCCAACCGTTGGTCGGCGCCCTCTTTATTATGTATAACAGGCTTGTGGTTTAGTCAAAGTTGAGGGCTTTGGAACTCGAGTTATGACCCAAGCAACTGATTGGATGCAGGTTTCAGCTCAAGATGCGTGGGGTTGTGATGGATAGGGTGTGGTTAGGCCATCGGTGGTAACGGTGGTTGGTTTGTAGTGTTGTAAGGCTGCGATGGGAATGTAGCATTCACCAGTTCGAGGTAGACTATTGTTAGAGGTGGTCATGAGCATAAATGGGGAATTAGTTCGTGCCTTGGGCACGCCAGCCAGGATTTTCGAGGAGTATTTCTCTGTTTGAGTTGAGACCATTGGGGTCCGAGGCTCGTGTAGCTCTAGATGGGTGGGACCCGTGGGTGAGGCCGCTCTGTGGTATAGTTGGGTGGGACCCGTAGGCGAGGCCCGTGTGATTATGGCAATACAGGTGGGACCTGGTGGAGACCGTTGGGTCAAGGTTTTGGATATTGAGTTGCAAGATCAAGTGGGTGGTTAGTGTGTGACGCATAGGGATTTATAGGCTGGGTAGCCTTGTTATTTGGACTCTTGGGAACCTGGTGGTTGGACCAGGTGCGAGAGTGGTAGTCTCAGCGATGGTTTGGGAACCTTTATATCTCGGTCTACTAAGGGGTTGCCGTGAATTAGAAGGTTTTGGGTGAAATGCAAGCGTAGATCCGTGGATCTCGGATTTTTGAACCTGTTGCGCAGCTCTCGTCTAAGTCTAACCGTTGCAGGGACGAGTCTCCTACTCGAAGGATTATCTGAGCCTTCTATCAAGTAAAAGTTTTCCATAGTAATGAATGGTCAACGAATTTGTTCCCGGTAGAAGCGATAGGATAATCAAGGGTTGGAAGTATATTCTTTAACTTGGAATTCTAAGTGGAATTGGCCTGGTGGTGGGTCAGTGTGGGTGGTTTGTTGGGGAGTCAGATCAATTCAAGATTTCATATTTTGGGTAAGGTAGAAGTGGTTATTCTACAAGGGAATAAGGATTCGTTCAATTTCGAGTTTGGAGAGCCCTGCTAAGGTTGGGTTCAGTTTCCTTGGGGAGGCAGTTATATGCTTAAGGTTGTGGCCGTGTTGCACAGGTTGTCTGGCATGCCGGGAATGCTAAGGAATGGTTTTGAGGACGAAATCTAATTTAAGTGCGGGAGAGTTGTAACGCTATGTTTCGAATCATTTCCCATTTCGGGGTGGTGATCAAGGATTGGGTATTAGCAGACTTAGGACCCCTGAAGAAAGGTTTAGACCCATTTGGACGTGGGTAAATAAAGTTGATAGAAGTGTAGGACTTATCGTTACCTTTCTGTGGATATAAAGAACGTCGAAAACGGATAAGGGATGCAAAAGTTATGACCATTTGAAGTTAGAGGGGTTTTGGGCCAACCGGGTACGCATGGCGTACTAGGTGGGAACGCATGGCGTTGAAAAGGAAATTGGACACGGGCCAACTTGGGAACACAGGGCGTTCGCTGGGCTGTTTCAAAAACTCGTTTTTAGGGTTTGACCCCTTTATAAGCATCATTATGGACCCAAACCTCTTCCATTCTTCACCCTCCATCCTCTCTAACCCTAAGAACGAAACCCTAGCCTCCATTTGAGTGATTCCTGAGCTTCTTAGTGGTTTACGTGTGTTTTGGTGCTTGAGGAAGAAGAAGGAGCTTCTTGAAGAGTCATTGATTGGCTTAGAGCTTTTGGATCCAGGCTTTGTACACCTAGATGTATCTTCTGGTGGTATAAAGTCTCAACCTTGATAACTCTTTCATATAGATCTAGCTAAGTGGTATTTTGTTATGGTTTTGGCCCCTTTGTGGTGGTTCTTGTGAGTAGAAGTTACTCCAGAACCTTTGAGCTTCATATTTGGTCTTTGTTGGGGTTATGGAATCATAATGTTTGGATCTTGATGAGTATAAACCTTTCATGCATGATTTGGTAGTCTTTTGGTGAAGCTTGGGACTTAGGGTTTTGATTTAGGTCCCATTAAGTCATGCTAAGGCATAAAGTCAGGAACTTTATGACTTAAGAAGTCCCTTTGAATCAGATCTGGAAGTTTGGACTGAGGTCTTAAAGTATTAAGAAGTTTTTAAGACATTTTAGAGTGATTTTGACCTTTGGAGTTCATCTTTGGTGTTGGGCTTCATTAAGCCATGCAAAGGCTTAAAGCCTTCGACTTTATAGATTAAGTCACTCATATGAAGCTATTTTGAGGATTTACACGTTGAACTTAAGGTAATAAGATGTTTGGTGTGATTTTTGGACAATGGTCAGGAGCTTTGTGTGTTCATCTCGGGAACGCGGTGCGTTCAGGAAAGGGGTCCCGATCTGTGGTCTGGCAACGGACGCCCAACGCTCCAGCATGGACCGCAGCGCGTTCGGTTCATCAGTGGGTTTTTGGGCTTTTGGTCATGGACTTCTAATGGGGTTTGGGCGTGTTTCTTTGGGCTATGAATTATTTGTTTGGGCTTTGGTTGGGCCTCAGGACTTTGAGTGGGCCTTAGGTTTGGTTTGGGCCTCGAGTTGTGTTGTTGGTCCGTTAGTGGGCCTTGGGCCAAGTTTGGGTTGGGCCCATTAAAGAAAGGGTAAAATGGTCTTTTACCCTAGGAGTTAGGACTTATAAGTTGAGACCACTATTAATGGATTATGGCATAATTATTAATTGGGATTTATTTGTTGTTAGTGTGGGATTTCCGGTTCGGCAGCCGAGTGTTATCTGATTAGTAGCGTATCGAGGTGAGTTTCCTCACTGGGTTTAGCGGGTCGAAGGCACCAATGCCGGTCCATGGTTTATATATTAGAATGCTAGATGTTTGCTTGACTCTTGCATGTGTTGTGTGATGGTATGCTTATCGGGAAAGGCCCGATGCTAGGTGGGGCCTGATGAGTATATTGCATGCTAGTTATCAATATGTGATTTTATGTTTACCTGGTAAGGCCCGATGCTGGGCGGGGCTCGATGACTGTATGTTATGCTCATGTCTTTGTGATTATTGCCTGTGCTAGTAAGATTATACGTTCATATGGTCATATGGTTATATGATTATGTGTGTATCGGGCGGGGCCCAATGTCAGGCGGGGCCTGGTGATTGACAAATTTGTAATCCGAGCGGGGCTCGATGCCGGGCGAGGCCCGAGACCGAGTATGACTCGATACAGGGCGAGGCCCGATGGAGGGTGGGGGCCCAGTATTTGATTTATGTATGTGTGGTATGTGGTATCTTGGGGAACTCACTAAGCTTTGTGCTTACGGTTTTCAGTTTATGTTTCAGGTACTTCGGTTTTCAAATGGAAGAGCTCGGGATGATTGCAGAGCACACACCACATGTTTCTGCATTCTGTGATTTACTCTGATTTGATGATGTTTTGTTAAATCCCGATTAACTTGGTTTTATGGAAGTGTTATGTATTAACGATTTATTAATCTAGAAATGAAAATTTTATGTCATTATTTTTGGGATGTTACAGTTAAAGGATGATCGAGTTCCTTGATTCGAGCATTTGGAATAAGATGTAGACTTTTTAGTGTTTACCAATGACAAGAGTGATATGGTGAATAATAGCAAAATTGGTTTTTTTAAAGCAATTAGGAGCATTCGAGTTAAAAAAAGTTAAGAACTAAATGTACACGTTACCCTAAATCACAAGGATTATTCATATAATTTACTCTAAAATAGTTGAAGTAACTAGTTTAGGTGAGGAGAAAAGAAAAAAAATAGTAGTTTTTTTTAATTTTTTTTAAATAAATGATAACAAAAAAGAGAGTGACTGAAATGAAAAAAATAAATAAGTTCAGTAAGAAATGGTAGCTTAAACAAAGTATAATGACTAAAATAAAACGTCAAGAAATATTGAATGACTAATTATAACCTTGACAATGTTGTTCGATGTTATACACATGCTATCAACGGTTAGAGTGACCAAAATTAACAAAAATAAACAAATCCAATGACTAATTGTAGCTTAAACAAAATATAATGACCAAAATAAAAGGTAAAAAAAAGTTTAGTGACTAACAACGTACATTTTTACATTTTTGTGTTTTTGGAGGAAAAGGTTTTCACTGCGTTCATCTTTCACTCCATTCGTATCCACTCTCCATCACCAAGCGTCCATGGCCGAACGCCCTTGCATTTCTGATGATTCACCATGAACGCGCTATTAGAGTCCTTGATTACTGTCTCCGATTCCGATTTAATCAACGCGTCATTCGATGCCCTCTTTGAATCTAGGGTTACTTATTCAGATGAAAATGATTTTATCCAACTTGTTTGCAACGTTGCATCTGTATTGCTCATCTGTATTGCTCAAAGCTGGCAAAAGATCCGACCGTAGACGCTCCTCCGTCCATAATGCATCTGTCTGGCCTCTCCCTCCCTACCTCACAATCAGGGTATTTCCATTTCTATTTTGCTATGTTGGTTTTTGATTAATAAATGCATCAAGCATTGTGGATTTTTGTTGTGTTTATTTATACTTGCATGATTATTTGTAGGTTTTTTCTATGTTGGATACACCAAGCGTATGCTCGTTTTTTCAGAAGTATGCTATAGATCCTCTGTGTTATACTAATATTGACTTGGCTACTGGACTCCTCAAGGTCAACGATGCTGTTGTATCTACAATGATTCAATGAGCTGGATATGCGCTTCGGTAACATCTCTTTTCTTCCTAGTGCAGTAGCTTTATCTTGTTTTTGCATGATTGTTGGGTAGAATCCATTATGAACTGATTTGCAAGATAAACTCAAAACAGAAAACAGAACCAAAAAAAAAAATTATAATATTGATTGATAAAACACTCAAATTAACACCAAAATGAACAAAAATAACCTAATGCTTGCTAGCGATTCGAGAGCCTAGCCTCTCCCAAGGTATGAAATACCAAATTTAGATGATGATACCCACATACCCTCTACCCTCTTATAAACACTGTTGCAACAAACTAATTAACATAACTACCCAAATAAAATGCTCTTTTTTCTTGCTGATTCCCTATAATACCCCTTTCTATAAAATGTAAGATCAAGTGAATGCTTAGCATTTGTGGCCGATGAAATGATAAATGAGGAATGATGTCGTAGAACTCTGTCATGGGATATAAGCTTATCTAGTTTCTGTGTAGAAGCTGAAATGACATGTAGGATCACACTTATAACTTTGAGGCTGAGGTTTTGATACACATATGTTTGGTGAATTTTGTGAATGCATATAATGTTTTATCATGTGTTTTGTGAGCTTTATGCTATTGATGGTATTAATCTTTCATTAGTACTAAAAATGGTATTAATCTACTTGAATTTTATGTCTATGAAGCTAGGTGTACCTATGCTTCCTTATTCCTTTAAAAATAATGGTGTAAGGGGATTGAAAGGCATTTCCATAAACCTAATGGAGTCACCTATTTTAACAAGCTCTTGCTTGAGCTCTTTGAGTAAACCTGGGTATGTATGTATGTATGTATGTATGTATGTATGGTATGGTATGGTATGTATGTATGTATGTATGCTGTCATTATTTCAAATGAAAGCATGAATTATATTTTTGCAAAAGTATAGATTCTGACACAAACACTTTATGTTTTATTTGTAATGTATGATTAAATTTGCTGTTTCGATTAGATTCAACAACAGATGACCTCACTAATGTTTATTATTATTATTATTATTATTATTATTATTATTATTATTATTAATATTTATATTTTAAGACTCTACTTTTGCAGTTAAACAACTGTGCATTTCTTGACCACATCCAGTGGCAGTTAAAATAATGGTAGGTATCATGAACAATTAGGTTTAATACTATCTAATCAGTAATGCTTTTACCATTGAAAAATGTGGCACTCCTCATTTTGTAGTTAGTTAAAGTTGTTGTTTAGTGGGAAGGGACTACATCCATGAATTTAGGGCAAAGTTAGTGTTTTGAGGGGGTGGGTGGGTATGTGAATTGAGAAAAGAGAAACTTCTTTTGTACAAATACATATTATTTTGGCTCTCCTTATTATACCATGTTTTCCGGAGTAAGATTAGTCCAACCCTTTTAAAACTATAGATACTAGGTAAAAAAATTTATCACTAAGCTAGTTTTAAGTGATTCCAGGGAAAACACCGATTTTGGAACTAAGTTTGATCAAAGATGAAATGAAAGGTGAGTTGAATTGTATAATGTAAAAAATAATGTATATAAGTATTTAATCTTTGTATAAGTTTAACTTGGTGTATAACAATTTAATAATTTAATAAGAAGTGACCCATTGGAAAAAAAACGTAACCTATTATCCTCTTTGATTATTACACGAATCAAAGAGAGAAAAATGTTGTATTGAATTAACCACTCTGAGCTAATGTATCACCCCGATCTTGGTATGTATGATTTTCCCCTTAAATTTTCAAGATTTGCATTTTTTGCCCTTTAAGCTGGTACGTGGGGCATACCACTTGGTACGCTTAGCGTACTGGCTAGAGTTGGATCAGACAAGCGGGTGCGTACGTTGGACGTACGTGTGCCTTCTAGAAACCCTAATGTGGGGTTTTGCACCCTATATATTCATCCTTAACCTTTAGGGTTGGCCTCATCTTTTGTCCCTCAACCTCAAGAAAACCATGTTAACGTCACCGTATGCGGCCACGTTAAACTTAACGGAAAACACTAACGGGGCGTTATCAAGCCAGGGCCTTGGCCGGGACCTGGCCTTGGCTCGAGCAGGCCAGCGTTGAGCTTGTAGCCTGCTTCCTCTCATGAGGAAAGAATATTCCTCGTAATATTGTCATTCTCTCACGACCAATCAGGTCATGACACGGAGCCTGGTGACGCCCAGAACTGACGTCACCTGGCAGTTAGTTATCGTGGGTATACTCCTCCAAATAAGAGGGTGCCACGTCTCACTCCCACATGGGAGAGTCACTTCATTCCGTTAGAAACAAGTATAAAAGGATCTCTTCCTGCCTAAGGAAGGGATCCAACTTCTTCTCTAGACAATTTACCCTAAACTCTCTCTAAGTGAGGACTAACTTGATCGTCGGAGCGACGTCCCGGGAGAACCCCCGGTCGTCCTTTAACGATTCTTATGTGTTGTGTTCATAGGAAAAGCACCAGGTCAAACCCGTCTATAAGCAGCCAATCCCCTGATGAGCATGTCACAACATTTAGCGCCATCCGGACGTATCCTCAGAGTGATACAACCAATAGACGATGATGGTTCTCTGCATAAGGGGGATCTAAACCCAACAACATCTAGGGCGGCAGTAGAAGATCTGTTTAGAATACCGGTGATGGTAAACGACGACCACCACCGTGAGTGCAGAACAATCGTCCTAATCCAGGTGCTAATGGAACAGGTCTCACCGATTACGGTAGAAATAGTAGAGCCAGTACTCCAGAGCAGTTTCTGGCAAATGTTGTTGGAAGGTTCGCTGCCTCAGACGGCGATACCGCATCCCGATATGATGCAGGAACCTTCGTATGATGGCACCGAGGTACTCATTGTCTCTAAGTCCCTTAAGATAAACGCAACTCACCAAGCGGAGGACGAGATAAAGGTACTCTCGAGAAATCTACTCATTATTAGTTTTTCGAGCAGCGATCCCAGGCCGTTGAACTGGGATCCGCGAGATCCACTGCTCATATCTGGATTCATTTGTCATACAAAAATCCATCAAATATACATTAACAATGGTAGTTGCTCCGACATACTCTATGAGCATTGTTTCCGGAAACTACCAGAGGCATGGAAGGAGGGGCTAAAGCCCCCGACTAGAGGACTACTGGTGTGGTTCACCGGTCAAAGCTTGTGGCCATTGGGCACTATCCGGCTACCCTTGACGTTGGTTAGTCATGATGAAAGGGACAGAATCACAAGAACAATCGAATTCTCTGTGATCCGGTTTCCAGCAGAACACAATATTCTGCTTGGACGGTCAGCAATCTCCCTACTACAGTTCGTGCCATCAATGATATACGACAGAGTTAAATTTAGCACACGCCAGGGATCAGCGACAATCATCGCCACAAACACCAGGGCGCAACACTGCCATCAGATTATAGCTGCTCCCGAGTTGGTGTGAGCACCAAAGAAGTCGAAGGAGGGATGTTCCACCAAACAACACCAGATAAACGTGGAATACCCAGAGCAGCTCATGCGAATTGGCGCTCACCTATCAGGCGAGACCAAGGCACGACTGGTAGCGCTCCTAAAGCAATATTCCACTGTTTTCGCGTGGAAGCTAACATATCTGACATGTGTAGATCGACAGGTTATAGAGCACAACCTCAATATCACGCCTGGAAGCAATCCTGTCATACAAATGAATGAAGAGGGGCCAGACGGAAGACCGGAAAGGCTATAAATGCAGAAGTAGCCGACCTAGTAAGTGTCGGCATACTTAGGGAAGTAATTTTCCCGACATGGATAGCAAATCTTGTTATGGTAAAGAAAGCCAATTGGTTATGGCGAATGTGCATTGATTACTCAAACCTTAATAACTCTTGTCCAAAGGATTGTTATCCTCTCCTGGAGATTGATCAGAAAGTCCAATCGCTTGAAGGATTTCAGTTCAAATGTTTCCTCGACACGTACAAAGGTTATCATCAGGTACAGATGAAACGAGAGGACGAGGCGAAAACAACCTTTCATACCGAGAAGGGCACTTTCTGCTACCAGAAAATGCCGTTTGGACTCAAAAACGCGGACGCTACATATCATAGACTAATGGACAAGATATTCGCTGATCAAATCGGCAGAAATATCGAAGTCTATGTTGATGACATGGTAATCAAGATCCGTAACGAAGAAACTCTACTCCATGATATGGAAGAAACTTTTAAAACGCTAGCTAAAGCACATATGAGGTTAAACCCGGATAAGTGTACCTTCGGTGTAGAGGAAGGTCAGTTCCTTGGGTATCAGATATCCAAGGAAGGGCTTCTGCCCAATCCCACCAAAATCCAAGAGTTCCTCGAGTCGAAAACTCCCACAACCTCATGGGTGTACAAGAGATCAACGGTAGGCTAACGACATTGGGAAGATTCATCGCCAAATCAGCGGAAAAGGCGCTTCCTCTGTACCAAACCCTCAAAGGGTGCTTAGATAAAAAGCAGTTCAAATGGATAGAAAAAGCAAACGAAGCATTGCAACGACTGAAAGACGCCTTACACCAACTACCGACTCTCGCTTGCCCGCTACCAAGGGAGACACTACAGATGTATTTAGCCGCTTCGGAAGAAGCTATCTCCTACGTGTTGGCGGTGGAAAGGGAAGGAAAACAGGTCCCCATCCACTTTGTGAGTAGGGCCTTTCAAGGGCCAGAGGTTAATTACCCGGCCTTAGAGAAATTGGTCCTTTCCTTGGTATATGCTGCTAGGTGGCTACGGCGTTATTTTCAAGCCCACAAGGTGGATGTCCTAACCAGCTATCCGATAAAGTAAGTTCTGCTAAGGCTGGAAAAGTCTGGGCGCCCGGCTAAGTGGGCCATAGAATTAGGCGAACGCGATATCAATTATCACCCCCGGACTAGCATCAAGGCCCAGACCCTCACAGACTTCCTAGTCGAAATCCCAGATACTATCAAGGGAGTACCGACGACAATCTCTGTCGACCCATTGGAACCTGAAGCCGACAAAGAACTTTGGAATTTATACACCGACGGTGGGAAAGTAAGGAAGGCTCAGGCGCAGGCCTGATCCTTCAAAGCCCCAAGGGCGAAGAAATCACTTACGCACTGCGATTCCATTTCCAGGTATCCAATAACGAAGCGGAATACGAAGCACTTTTAGCGGGACTGAGGTTGGCAAAGGAGGTTGGTGCAAAGCAATTAGCAGCTCTTAGTAACTCATTACTTATCACAAACCAGATAAATGGAACATATGACGCAAAAGATCCAAGGATGCAGAAATACCTAGATGCAGTCTGCAGCTTAACAAGCACATTCAAAAACTTTTCAATACAACAAATTTTCCGTGGAAAGAATGCGAGGGTGGGTGCTCTCAGCAAGCTAGCCTCGACTTCCTATGATCACCTAACAAAGAAAGTGTTAGTTGAAGTGCTCCCAGAAAGAAGCATTGATAACAAAAAGGTTAATACAGACTCGACTATCCCGGAGTGGACCAAACCATACGTCGAGTACTTGCGCCATGGCGTACTCCCGGACGACCCAGAAGAAGCGAGGAAAGTTAGGATCAGGGCGTCACATTTCACAATCAGAGACAAACAACTGTATCGAAGAGGGTTTTTAAGCCCATGACTAAAGTGCATCTCTAAGACAGAAGGGCAGATGCTCCTGGAAGAAAGTCATTCCGGAGATGCTACTGCACACAAAGGCGCTCTAGCGCTCACAGGCAAAATACTACGCCTAGGAGTACATTGGCCAGACATATACAACGAGGCGGCAGCCCTAACCAAGAAAAGCAAAGAATGTCAGGCATTTGCTCCTTTCCAGAATCAACCGGCCATGCCGTTGACCAGCATCATCAGCCCCTGGCCTTTCCATCAATGGGGAATTGACATAGTGGGGCCATTCCCACCAACGCCAGGGGGTGTGAAATTCTTGTTAGTTGTCATGGATTACTTTACAAAATGGATAGAGGCGGAACCGCTGGCCACTGTCACAGGAAAACAAATGATAAAGTTCATGGTCAAAAATATTTTGGCTCGATTTGGTACATCCAGAGTTCTCATAAGCGACAACGGCACACAATTTGAAGGGAGCCCCTTCAAGGAGTGGTGTGAAAACAAGAAAATTCACTGCCGGTTCACGTCCGTGGCGCACCCTCAGGCCAATGGACAAACTGAGATATCGAACAAAACCATAGTCAATGGTTTGAAGAAAAGGTTGCTCAGATCAAATTCTGCCTGGGTGGATGAGATCCCGATAGTGATGTGATCATATCGTACCACTGCAAGGTCAAGCACGGGAGAAACGCCATTCAGCCTAACCTATGGGACGGAAGCAGTCCTCCCATTGGAAAAAGTGGTTGGCTCACTGCGAACAGAGAGTTTCGAGGAAACAGCCAATGAAGAAGGGAGATGCCAGGACTTGGACATGCTAGATGAAAAATACGAGGCTGTACAGAGGTGCCAAGCGTTGTACAAATCGCGCACCGAGAACTATTACAACCGCCAAGTCCGAGTCAAGAATTTCAAAGTTGGAGAATGGGTGCTAAGGAAAAACGAGTCCAGCCATACCGAGCCATTGGGAAAACTCAGTGTCACTTGGGACGGACCGTACAAAATTAATGAAGCCCATAAGAATGACACTTATGTACTAGAAGCCCAGGACGGGCGTGCAATCCCAAGAACTTGGAATACGCAGAGCCTGCATCATTTCTATTCTTAAAACAAGTGTCAAAGATAAATTGAATGTTAGCAAAGGCATTGTATATTAGTTTTGGAATGTAAATTTAACCATAAAAAATTACTTTACCACTTCCAGTCTTATAACACTCAAACAATAAAATTAGAAAAAAGAGAAAGAGCAGTTCAGATGCTCCTTATTTTCAAGCTTGAAAAGTAAGATAAAGAGGCTATGTACGTTTACCATGTGACAACAAGGATTGATCATCCAACATCACATGAGCGAAATCGATATAAGGAGTCAGCCAGGGGGTTTATATAAAAAAGGTTCATAACCTTTTCCCTAAAACATGTTCATCACTCACATTATAGCAAAGGTTCCCAAAAACAAACGTGCAAAAGAACATGTGACATAAGTGTAGAAGAGTCATAACCTTCCACTAATGACAGAAGCACCGCCAGGTGAGCCTCAAGATGACGATCTTGGCTGCACCTAGGGTCTTTAAGCAGCAAGTCAGAACAGATTTCTCAAAGACTAGCATGAGTAAAGCATAAAGAGTTCACAAGTAAAAGGACTCAGACTGGGAATTTAAGCAAGCCCTGCATAAATACTATGTGATGGGCAACATAAACCATTAACAAAGCAACCAGACAAAAGAATATATGCGATAATAGGAAACATTCACATCCATGAATTAAAAGCAAACATTGTCAAATCGCCGGACTCCCGGACTTTAGGACTGCCACTAAGGGCATCAAAGACAAAAAAAGAGAGAAAAAGAAAATATTGTTCACAGAAGTTACATAAAAACAACCAGGAAAATAACATTACTTGTGGACAGGGACAGTAGCATCACTGGGTGGAGGGCTTTGGCTAGGACCCGACTCATCACTTTGAGCATCTTGACAAAGAACACGAAGCCCAGCCAAATCTGTGTCACCAAGTCGGAGATAGCCAGCAAAATCTGTCTCCATGAACGCCGCCATGGCGTCCTCCATCTCCCGAGTCTTGGTGGCCACATCCACCTCTACCTCTGGATCAAACTCCCCGGAAACCACGAGTTCTCTTGAAGCTCTTTTCCCCTGCTCCACGCCTGCCGCAACGCAAGCTGCCTGCACATGAACCAAGCCCTTGAGAAACTAGGGGCTTTCGATCACCCTGTCCACAAGCCGGCTGAGCGCATCACGAAGGATCCACGAAATATCCTTCTCCAACACCCCTCTTGTGACACTTTCCCTAACCAGGTCTGCCTCCAGTTCTGTTGTTCGCTCGCTTAGGCTGGTGTTTTCCAAGGTCAGGGCCACCACACGATCATTCAGGCGCTTTACCTCCCCGTCAAGCTTTACCACGTGTTCTTTTAGGATTGCCTTCTCGCACAATGCCAACTCTTGATAGGCCTCCCAATTGCGCTTGTCGGCTTCCATCTTCTCCACCTGGGCCTTTAGATATACACATTCAATGCTTATCTTGTCCGCATGAGACTGGATAGTCTCTATGTCGGAAATGCGCTCGACAGATGAAACCAGGTAGGGCAAGATAAGCATTGAATGTGTAGGGGGGGGGGGGGTAGGGCAAGAGAAAGTAGAAGAAGAAACATCATACCTTCTTTCTCGACGATAAACTCATGCATTTTCCCACGAGCCCTCCAAGTGGCGCTCATCCCGCCAGCGGCCAAGAAGCAGTCGAGCCAGTCCTCACCAATAATGCTGACCTTCTCTAGGGTATCAACCAACTCTTTGTCAACACCAAAGAGTGTTGGAGCGCGGTCCACATACGCCTTAGTCCTCGGATAGCTAAGCACCACAAGGTCGTTGTTCACCCGCAAAAAAATTCTCCTGCCAATTCTTCTTGGATTTTTTTATCGTGAATGAGGGTAGGGACTCCCCGCCTACGAGAAAGGGTTCAAGTCCCAAACTGGGTGGAAGCATTGAAAAAATGCTTGAACGCCGGGACAGTTGGCTGATGGCCTAGGGCACGGCAGAGAAGCTCAAAAGCCACTATCTTGTTTATGGCGATTGGAGTCAGTTCCCTCACAGAAAACCTATCTTCACGGATGATCAGGTTGAAAATGTCTGTAGTGGGCAAACGCAGACCCTCCTCGAACAAGGCAATCATAATGCCGACCTTGCCCTCGGGAGGAAAATAGAGCGACGCATTAGGAAGAGGAATTTGAACCCTATGTTCGGGGACAAACCCAAATCGGAATTGAAAGGACTCCCATTCCTCATTAGTAAGTTCCCTTCCAGAAGGACGAGCGGTAGCCATGGAAGAATGCAAAGAAAATGTCGAAAGGGTTCTTTGAGGCATGAAAGCAGAAAGAGAAAGGCAGGAGCGAGGAGGAAACGCCTGGAGTAACAAGGGTTTAAATGTTACTAAAGTAGTAGCGAAGCGTCTCATGATGAAACCGCCGAAGAATGGCGACTTCTTCCTGACAGCCGCACAAACTAGCAATAGCAGTCCGCCACATGTCTACTGGTAGACCAGAACAACTCTGCTACATCACAAACATAGAAGCCTACTGGTCTAAGGGACTTGTTAACATTACCGTATGCAGCCACACTAAACTTAACGGAAAGCACTAATAGGGCGTTATCAAGCCAGGGCCTTGACCGGGACCCGACCTTGGCTCAAGTAGGCTAGCGTTGAGCTGGTAGCCCGCTTCCCCTAATGAGGAAAGAATATTCCTCGTAATCTTATCATTCTCTCACGACCAATCAGGTTATGACAATGAGCCTGGTGACGCCCAAAACTGACGTCACCAGGCTGTTAGTTTTCGTGGGCATACTCCTCCCAATAAGAGGGTGCCACGTCTCACTCCCACATGGGAAAGTCACTTCATTCCGTTAGAAATAGGTATAAAAGGATATCATCCTGACCAATAAAGGGATCCAGGTTCTTCTCTAGACAATTTACCCTAAACTCTCTCTAAGTGAGGACTAACTTGATCGTCGGAGCGACGTCCCGGGAGAACCCTTGGTCGTCCTTTAACGATTCTTCTGTGTTATGTTCACAGGAAAAGCACCAGTTCAAACCCATCTATAATCAGCCAATCCTCTGATGAGCATGTCACAACAAACCCTAATCGTCCCTTTAGCCTCCATTTTTACATCTTTGAGCTTTTGAAGAGAAATTTGTGTGTTTTGATCCATCCTTGAAGAACCAAAAAGAGAGTGAAGTTCATAGCTTGGTAGGAGATTTGAGATCCAAAACCCTCCATCACATTGCAAGCTTCTTAAGCTATAAAGTTCAAACCTTGACTTGTTAATGTCTAGTTTCCTTTATGGGTTGATTTGGCTCTCTTTGGTCCCTTTTTCAGGGATTTATTGTTTAGGTTGACTTGATGGGATCATTTCATTAGATCTGACCTTATTAAAGGTTTCCTTGGCATAAAGGTGCCAAATTTATGGGGTTTTAGTCATCATTCATGAATTAAGCCATTCATTAAGTCAGTTCTAAGCTTAATAGCGTCATGTAGCCATGCATGAACATAAATTTAGCAACTTTACGTGTTATTTCATCTCATGGAAGTCTGATAGCTTATTTTATTTCCTTATTTTTATTAGTTTATTTTAGATTTTTAGCTCTTTTTATTAGTATTGCATTGTATATTCTTTATTTTCTTTATCATGGATTGTATCGGAGACTTTTTTTTTGCATGAGGAATTTTGCAGGGTTTTGGAGCTCATTGCGGTTGTGGTTTGACTGGAGTTGGGCTTAGTGGGATTTCCGATGCATTATAGGGCTTGGTGGATCCACCAAAGAAGATTTGGGCTTAAAAAGCTAAAGACTTGGATGAAATGGGCTTGTGAAGATGGATCATGGATTGCTATTTTGGGCTTGGAGCATCTATATTTAAAGCTAAAAGATGATTGGTTAATTTGAATCATGTGGGATATGGAGGGGACTAAGAGAATCTTTGGTAATGGGATGGTTAGTGGAGGAAAAATGAGCGAATAACATTCCAGCAGCACTTGCGCGGGTAAAATTTCCGTCGCGCGGGTACCCGTGCAACTGCCCAGTTTTGGGCATTTTGGTCATTTGGCTTGCCATTACCTTGGGGGATTGGATCTATCAGCTATACTCTCGATTTTACACCATTGGAGACCAGAAGAAGGCGATTTTGAAGCTTGAAACTCATTTCTTTTCATCTTTCCAAGTTATTGGTAGTTTCTTTATGCAATTAGACTTTTGTGATTGTTGTTCTATTTCCATGAGTGGCTAAACTCTCTATTTCGGTAGACCTTGGCTAAAACCTATGAATGTTTGTGGGTTTTTGAAGGATTTATGCTTATTTATCATTTATCTTATGTCTATGATTCTAGTTCATATTTCCTATGCTTGTTTACTGCTTTGATCATGAGCTTGGTACTTTAATAAGCAATCGTTGGTTTATTTCTTTGGTTTAGCATTGAATCATTAAGTTTACTTAGAACAAAGGCTTTATGATGGTATAAATCATCTCTAGCTTATGAATCATAACTCTTTTATGGATGTGTAAGCATTGACATCCTCTAGGAATTGGGGATTTCTTCATTCTTAAGGCTAATCAACTTCTTGGATTCAATTGCTTCAATTGGATCCTTGATTTTGATTAAGAAGGTGAGTTGTGGGCTTCCCCAACCTCCATACTACCTATGAGAAATCTTGGCATATCATGCTTCATGATTGCTATAACCAATTTGGGGTGAATGATAAGCTTCATGTTAAATCCTAATGATAAACACACAAATGTTCATTGTGTTGAATTGCCTTGCTTTACCAATTCTCTCTAATATTTGAGCATCTCACTTTCTTGCTTAATTGCAAGTCTTTAGTTATTCAAGTCTTTTAGTTTTCAAGCAATTATAACACCCCCCTTTTAGTTTAATTGTAGTTAGTTAGTTTATTTACAATAGTTCTTTTAGATTGCATTGGTGATTGAATACAACCATTTCCCCGATGATCGATGCCCCTTTTTACCATTATATTACGTTTTATTTGCAAACAAAGGGTGTAATTTGCTTGGTGGACTTGATATCCCACCAAGTTTTGGCGCCGTTGCCGGGGAAATTGGTTATTGTTATTTGATTGTTTATGCCTAGGTCTACAAGAACCGGTGAGCTACTCTACAATCCGGAAATTGAAAAAGAAGCAAAGAGGTTGAAAAAGTTAGCCAAACAAGCAAAGCAACAACAACTCGTTCAAGCTTTTTCCTCTTCTCCACGAATCAACATAGAAGACCAAGTTCATACTTCAAGTGATACCGACACCGAGCCGAGTTCTCCAATTGTTGGTCGATCCTTTGAAGACATTCCGTTTGAAAAAAACTATATAGCCATGAATCAAGATTCCAATACACCACCCCAACAACCAAGACAACAACAAAACCAAGAACCTCTCATAGATATGCCACCTTGGAATCAACCCCCTCCACAAAACCAACCCAATTATCAACCACTACAACCACTACAACCAACACTTCCACCAAAACAACCAACCTCAAAACAATGCTTTTCAAGTTCAACAAGTACATTACCCAAATCAACCCAATTACCAACCCCCTCCAATGTACCAAAACCTGATGTATCCACAACAACAACCTCCCTACAACCAATATCCTAACTACCAACCTTATCCACCACCAATGTACAATCACAACCAATACCCACACCCACCTTACCAACAACAACCCAATTACATGCAACAGTATCCCAATCACCCCTTTCCACCCAATCCCCCTCAAGAGTTGACACTTAGACAAATGATGGAGACGGATGTTACTCATACACCTCTTGCTATTATTTATCCCGCAAACCGCCAATGAATTGAATTGAATTCAAGTTTCATACAGCAACTCACCATGTTCCATGGATTGGATAGAGAAGATCCTCAAAAGCATTTGAAATCTTTTCATATGATATGTGTTAGCATGTTGCCCGAAAATGTGACATTGGATGATTTCAAGTTAACCGCCTTCCCGCTCACCTTGGAAGATAAAGCTAGAGAGTGGTTATTCAACTTACCACCGGGATCTATTCACACATGGGAAGAGTTACTCAAAGCCTTCAATAGTAAGTTCTATCCCACCTCCCGAATTTCAAGCCAAAGAAGTGACATTTTGGGGATTCGTTAAGGGGAGAATGAGACTTTTCATGATTTTTGGGAGCGATTCAACAACTTGTGTACAAGTTGTCCTCAACACAACATTCCCGAACAACTACTTCTTCAACAATTTTATGAGGGTATGAATGAAAAGGATCGAAGGATGATCGATGCTTCAAGTGGTGGTGACATCTTCAACAAGACACCTCAAGAGATACGCTCACTTTTTGGAACCATTTCTCAAAATCAAAGGAACATTGGGACTCGAAATGAAATGAAGAGAAATTCTCCACAAGTGGTTTGTGAAGTTAGAAATACTCAACACTTGGAATCAAAGCTCTTGGATTTGACTAATGTGCTAAGTCAAATGGTGGTGGGAAGTGGTCAACAATTGATGGTATGCGGTATTTGTGCAATGATGGGACATTATACGGATAAGTGTCCCACACTTGGTAGTGAACCGGAGGATGTTAATGTAATGGGCGGATATCAAGGTCAACCAAGACCCATGGGATTTCAAAACACTTACAACCCAAATTGGAGGAATAACCCAAACAACCCATACCCACCAAAGCAAAACCCACCAAATGTTATGATGAGACCCCAATTTTCTCAATACCCATCACAAAAACCTGCATATCCACAAACATCTCATCCCTCTCCAAATTACCAACAACCTCATCAACAAGGCCGATCAAGTGGTAACCACGAAATGAGCCTTCAAGAACTTGTCACTTCTCTTGCTCAAAGCCAAACCCAATTTCAACAAGAGACCAAAAACACTTTCTCCAACATTCAAGCACAAATTGGAGAGTTGGCTACCGCTCTCAACAAGATAGAACAAAGGGGTAAACTTCCATCTCAAACCAAGAACAATCCCAATGTGAGTGCAATCACCTTGAGAAATGGGAAAACACTTGGAGAGAGCAACCCTAAAAGATTTTCAAGAGAAGAAGAAGATGAGGTTATTGTTGTTGAGCCTCCGAAGGTTGAACCTACTCCAAAGGACCCGGTTGTGACAAATATTGAGCAACCCGAATCTTCCAACAAGCCTATCAAGCCATTGGTCATACCACCACCCTTCCCTTCCCGGTTAGCCTTTTCCAAGAAGATAGATGAAGAAAATGAATTCTTTGAAACTTTCCGCAAGGTCCAAATCAACATTCAACTATTGAATGCTATTAAGCAAATTCCAAGTTATGAAAAATTCCTCAAGGATTTGTGCACCAAGAAGAGGAAATTCAAAGTGAATGAAAAGATTCAAGTCAATGCAAACGTGTCTGCGGTTATCCAAAAGAAGTTACCTCCCAAATGCAAGGATCCGGGAATATTTGCTATCCCTTGTACCATTGGTGATTTGCATGTCGAAAGTGCCATGTTAGATCTTGGAGCCTCGATCAATGTGATGTCATATTCGGTTTTTCAATCTCTCAATGTTGGACCTTTGGAAGAAACCGGAGTAATCATTCAATCAACGGACAAGTCAAGTGTGTCTCCAAGAGGAGTGTTGGAGGATGTCTTAGTACAAGTTAATCAACTTGTTTTTCCTGCGGATTTTTATGTCATTGATATTGAAGAGAAGACTCCTTCCAAATCATCTATGATCCTCCTTGTAATACCTTTCATGAATACCGCTCACATGATCATTGATGTCCATAAAGGGAAAATTACTATGGAGTTTAATGGAGAGATCATTCACTTCAACATCTTTGAGTCAATGAGGTACCCTAGCAACGTTTCTCCATTGTACCGGGTTGATGTGATTGAGCCATTAAACAGTATAAGACCTAATGTACGCACACATAAGATTCTCATGGAAGATGATTGCAAGCCTAAGAGAGAGGCTCTAAGAAGATTGAGTCCTCCATTGATGGAAGTGGTCAAGAAGAAGATAATTAAAAGGTTCAAAAGATGCAAAGAGAAGAAAAAGGCATTTCATGACAAGCACATAACCCAAAAACACTTCATTCCGGGTCAAGAAGTTCTTCTTTATCATTCACGCTTAAAGATATTCCCGAGAAAATTGCGATCTCGATGGCACAGACCTTTTATTGTTATAAAACTGTTTAATCATGGTGCGGTTGAAATTAAGAGTTTGGAAACAAATCAAATATTCAAAGTGAATGGGCACCGTTTGAAACCATTTTATGAAGGCTTTGACACGGAAGAATTCGACAACGTAACATTGGAAACTCTGATTTACGAAGGTTGACGGAAGCGGGGCTATGTCTTGGCAAAGACGTTAAATAAATGCATTGTAAATAAATAATCTCCGATTGAAGTTTTGATGTTTCTAGGCTTGAAGTTGGTCAAAAATAACCATCTTGAGGTTTAGCAATGATCTTAGTAAAGTATGGAAGAAAACCGGAGCTTGTGGAGCGAAAAATTGCAAAAAATGTCAAAATCTGCAACTTGCGCGGGTACCCGCGTAAACGTTGCGCGGGTACCCGCGTAAACGTTGCGCGACCCAACCCTACCCGCGCAAAATCCGAGCTCAAATTACCCCCACACGAGTTGCATTCTGATGTATGCGCGCGACTGCTCCCCACCCGCGCAAAGTTTGCGAGGGTACCCGCACAAATATGTCACTTCATAAGAAAATTTCGAGCCATTTCATATGCTTCCTTTGCGCGACCAAGCTTTCATCCATGTGTATTTAGGCGGCCAAAAACTCCACTTACACATCATTGTGCGACCTATGTGTTGCTTCCGTACCGTCCTCGCGGGCCTCCTCCACCTTGATCCCGGTACGATCCTTCCTTACTCTCATCCTAACCATTGAGGACAATGCTTAATTTTAAGCTTGGTGTGAGGTATTCTTTATCTTTTATTTTTTGATTTCCTTTAGGTTGTATATAGTTGCATTTAGAGTAAGTCATTTAGGTCATTCATAAAAATTGCACAAAAAAAAAATTCAAAAATATTGCATATTTTGTTTCTTTCTTTTCTAATTTTCATGCTTTTTAGATGCATCCTAGTTTAAGTTCATGCATTTTTGTTCTCTCTTGTCTTCTCATCCCTACAGGTACCAGAGCACCGAGTCATAAGTATTGAATCATAGATTGGTCCTGGGTCTTGATATGGAATTCCTTGTATTTGATAAATGGGACACGTTTTGAGCCTCACAGACCATTTAAGACCGCTTGTGTGGGGGTCAGATGCAGGTAGCTTGATTGGGTCTAGGTGCGTAAGGATGTGGTTGGTCAAACCGATGTGTGCGAGCAAAGATTAGCCCGGTAAGGTATTTTGAAGACATTGAAGACTCGCATCTTGGTTTTGGGGGGAGTACCCCTTAGTACTCCTGAGTATCGTCCGAACCTTACTTAGTTAGATTCTCACCACCTTTTTAAGATAGGTTATTTTTTTTAGGAGTCTAGAGTAGACAGTTAGATAGATTTTGTTTATCACACCTTGCATTGAGGTGCTTGATGAACTTTGAAGTGGGTTCCCCAATTCACATCTTTTGGGACCAAGTTTTTTCGGTAACACCCATTTTTGAGTCATATCCCACCCTTTTTAGTTGATCTTGGCACATTGTCAATGATCATTAGGTGTTCATGTTAGCCTCAATCCTATGTTACATGGTGAAATTCCTTAAACCTTCCAAGAAGAAAACACAAAAAAATGAAGAAATTGGAAAAGTGAAGACAAAAAGAAACAATGAAGAAGATTAAAGAAAAGCAGCAAAAACAAAGAAGAAAAATGAAGAAAAAGAGCAACACAAAAAGAAGAATAAGAATCCAAGTTCAAGACTTTCTTCCAAAAAAAAAATCGAGCTACAAAGAGATTGAAATCCAAATAACAGAAGCTCAAGATTGAAGATTTAAGTTGTTAGGTTTAGGTTTAGGATGAGTAGAATTTTTATTATTTTATTTTATTTTTTATTTTTGGTGAGAAAAGGCTATGACGATGAGATAGTAGATTGTAAAGGACAATACAAGGGAGAAGCCTCTGGAACCAGATGTTTTCCCGGAGGCCGCGCTGCAAAACCCTATTTCGTACTATACACTTTAGCCTGACAAATGTAGGAATCATAGTGTGTGAAGAGGCGCCTTTCCTTCGTGCACTATGGTCTACATTGGTGATTTAAAGTGCCCCCACTGGGCGCATCTCTGTTTCCTTTTTCTTGCACATCGTGACTACATCCAGCCGTGATCTATTCGCCCATCAAGTGGTTGAGAATGTGGTTTATCGCTCTAAAGCGGGGAACATTTTGAAGATGCGTAGGGTCCATGAAGGTCTAATTCTGACCATGTTGACTGATGTTGACCAAGTTCTATGGTATCTTTCTTTTTCTTTTTTAGTTTAGCTCATCCCGAGCTCATTTTAGTCTTGTTCTAACTTGAGGACAAGTTAGGTTTAAGCTTGGGGTGATTTGATAGCTTATTTTATTTCCTTATTTTTATTAGTTTATTTTAGATTTTTAGCTCTTTTTATTAGTATTGCATTGTATATTCTTTATTTTCTTTATCATGGATCGTATCGGGGACTTTTTATTTTGCAGGGTTTTGGAGCTCATTGCAGTTGTGGTTTGACTGGAGTTGGGCTTAGTGGGCTTTCCGATGCATTATTGGGCTTGGCGGATCCACCAAAGAAGATTTGGGCTTAAAAAGCTAAAGACTTGGATGAAGTGGGCTTGTGAAGATGGATCATGGATTGTTATTTTGGGCTTGGAGCATCCATATTTAAAGCTAAAAGATGATTGGTTAATTTGAATCATGTGAGATATGGAGGGGACCAAGAGAATCTCTGGTAATGGGATGGTTAGTGGAGGAAAAATGAGCCAATAGCATTCCAGCAGCACTTGCGCGGGGTAGAATTTCCGTCGCGCGGGTACCCGCGCAACTACCCAGTTTTGGGCATTTTGGTCATTTGGCTTGCCATTACCTTAGGGGATTGGATCTATCAGCTATACTCTCAATTTTACACCATTGGAGACCAGTAGAAGGCGATTTTGAAGCTTGAAACTCATTTCTTTTCATCTTTCCAAGTTATTGGTAGTTTCTTTATGCAATTAGACTTTTGTGATTGTTGTTCTATTGCCATGAGTGGCTAAACTCTCTATTTTGATAGACCTTGGCTAAAACCTCTGAATGTTTGTGGGTTTTTGAAGAATTTATGCTTATTTATCATTTATCTTATGTCTATGATTCTAGGTCATATTTCCTATGCTTGTTTAGTGCTTTAATCATGAGCTTGGTACTTTAATAAGCAATTGTTGGTTTATTTCTTTGGTTTAGCATTGAATCATTGAATTTACTTAGAATAAAGGCTTTATGATGGTAGAAATCATCTCTAGCTTATCAATCATAACTCCTTTATGGATGTGTAAGCATTGACATCCTCTAGGAATTAGGGATTTCTTCATTCTTAAGGCTAATCAACTTCTTGGATTCAATTGCTTCAATTGGATCCTTGATTTTGATTAAGAAGGTGAGTTGTGGGCTTCCCCAACCTCCATACTACCTATGAGAAATCTTGGCATATCATGCTTCATGATTGCTATACCCAATTAGGGGTGAATGATAAGCTTCATGTTAAATCCTAATGATAAACACACAAATGTTCATTGTGTTGAATTGCCTTGCTTTACCAATTCTCTCTAATATTTGAGCATCTCACTTTCTTGCTTAATTGCAAGTTTTTAGTTATTCAAGTCTTTTAGTTTTCAAGCAATCATAACACCTCCCTTTTAGTTTAATTGTAGTTAGTTAGTTTATTTACAATAGTTCTTTTAGATTGCATTGGTGATTGAATACAACCATTTCCCCGAGGATCGATACCCCTTTTTACCATTATATTACGTTTTATTTGCAAACAAAGGGTGTAATTTGCTTGGTGGACTTGACATCCCACCAAAGTTAGATCTACGTTTTGGGGCCTTATCTTAAGGTATTAAGTGCTTAATGGGATTTTTGGCTTAGCAGAGGAGTACGCTAGGCGAACAAGCCAGTACGCGCAGCGTACAAGCCCCAATGCGAGTACGCCTAGCGTACAGCTGGGTACGCCCCGCGTACTCAGTCTGTGGCCATTGAGTTTTTGGGCTTCGAGTTTAGGCCACCTTTTTGGGCTTACATGCTTGGGTCTTCTTTGGGCCATCTGAGTGTTGATGTTTTGGGCTATGTGAAGGATTGGGCTTTGGGGGAAATCTCAAGATGGAGTTGGGCCCAATTTGGAAAATTGGGGCAATAATGGGCCTTGGATGGTTATTTTATGGTTATAAGTTTTGGATCAAGATTTGGGCCTGGGTCTTAGCCCAACAAAGGAAAAAGGGTAAAGTAGCCATTTACCCTAATATTGGACTATCAACTTAGATTGTAATCCAAGTATTAATTAGATAATTTTTATGTTGTGATAGTGCGGGGATTTTAGTGAGCTAGCAGTCGGAGACTTTCAGTGTGATTTCAGTAGTGAGAGGTGAGTGATCCTCACTGTACTTTTGGGTCGAAGGCACCAAGGCTGACCCTTTTGGATTGTTATCTTGATTATTGCATGATTGAGTATTGTAGTGACATGTTAGATCTGTATCCTGGTAGATAGGATAATGTTATGTTTAGTGATCTGTAAGATCTGTTTGTTTGTTATTGGCTGGTTAATTGTATGATTATCTGTTATATATATATATGCGTGTGTGTGTGTCGACACGGTGTATGTGTGGTTGGGTTGAGGCGGACCTGCTTTGTGCTGAAGGCCAACAGACCAAGGGCGTCCCGGATAGACTGAAGGCCAGTAGGGCGTACAGCGTACCAGTCAGGCCGAAGGCCCGGAGAACGGTCCATATGGGCTGAAGGCCCTGATGTGGCATACCAGTCATGCTGAAGGTTCTGTGAGTGTACCAGAAAGACTGTAGGCCGGTCGGGCGTTCCAGTCAGACTGAAGGCTCTGTATGCATGCTGTTTATTGTTATTTTTCTGGTTTTGTGTTGTGTTGGTACTTTGTGGGAAACTCACTAAGCTTTAGGCTTACAGTTTTGGGTTATGTTTCAGGTACCTCAGATGATCGCGGGAAGGAGAAGGCTTGATCGTGCACCTCCTCATGTTTTTTTTTGTGATTTTGGGAAAACTCTGATAATTGACATGTTTTTGAAAACTATTTTTGTAAACAAGTGATGATTTGGGATTGTTTTAAAAGTTTAAATTTTTGTGAATTTTTTGGATGTTACAAGTTGGTATCAGATCTTTGGTTTGAGTGAATTGGATGAAACACTCGTGTGAGTCCAGTCTCAAACTAAGGACAAGATTTTTTTCAAAACAATTTTTCAAAAGTTTTCAACATAATCGAGGAGGATGCAATGTGTATGATCAGCCGGAGCCAGTAAATAGACCCCAAATTACCACACTGTTATTTGATATTGTGATATGTTAGAACAACATGCTAGTGATAGGCAAGGGATCTTCAGGAATTTGCATGATATAATTGCCTGATTTTATGATGCCTGATAGCCTAGGGTTCTTCTTACATGGAATTGACATCATTACTGTAGTTACTTAGTGTATGCATCATGCACATGCATAACTAAGATTCTATAGCATGAGAATGTTTGATTTGGCCTTATTTATTATTCTTGTTTGATGAAGGGATTAGGGTAGGATCAAATACTCGACTGTCTATGGGGTCCAACGTTATGTATGACTAGCATACACGAGTGCTGCAAGGTTGGTGGAAGTTTCATGGATAGGTTGTGTGGGGTCAGCCGGCCAGTTCTAATATGATTAGCATTTCCTATAGGGTGTGAGGATCGATTGTATGTTTATGCTAATATGTATTATTAGGGTTGTTGTGATGATCCTCTGGAATAAATGCGGGTAGGTGTGCAAGGTAGTATGGACCCGTACTACTTGAAGCACATAACTCGTATGTGTAACAAGGAAGTCACAACCCCTAGGGCTTTACTGGGAGTTGGTTCCCTGCTTTGATATGCGTGTTATCTGATATTCCCTGGTTTATTTTCAGTATGGTGACGACGAGGCGATTTGAGACTGGGTCCAAATCAGGATCAGGAGCTGGCAGTCAGGGTGGGTCAGCTGCATTGGATGATAGGATTAGGGAGATTCTCCGCGAAGAGGTTGTGGTTACTGTCAGGGATCAGATACCGGAGTTATTTGGGTCTATTAAGACCGCGATGATGGAGTTCTTTGATGACAGATACGCAGCCGTTGCTGAGACTGCTGCTGCTGCAACTTCCGTAGCTGTTGCAGCTGTAGGTGTTGGACCGGTCGGGTTTTTTAGTATCGGGACTTCAACAATACGAAGCCCCTGAATTTCGATGGAGTTCAGGACCTGATTGTAGCCATGAGGTGGGTATCTGATGTCGAGGGATGCTTTTTCACCTATTCTTGCCCAGTTGACCAGAAGGTCAGGTGCGCTCTGAACCTCCTGAGGCCCGGAACGAAGGATTGGTGGAGACTTGTTACGGGTTCATATTCTGTTGAGCAGACGACCGTGCTATCTTCGTATCAGTTCATGGATATGTTTCCGTACTCGATATGTGTCGAGGGTTGAGCGTGAGAGGTTGGCCCAAGAGTTTTTGGATCTGAGGCAGGGATCAGAGTCGGTGACGGAGATCACCAGGATGTTTACTGAGAGGGCCATGTTTTGCCCTGAGTTTGCTTCGGAGCAGGCTCAGATGACCCGTTACTTGAGCATGCTCAAGATGGATATCAGACAATTTGTTTCCACCTAACGATATTACTCTTCGTTGGAGATGCAGGAGGCCGCTAGGCGGCGTGAGATTGAGAAAGATTTGCAGACGAGAGAGCAAAGACCGGCCCCCGACGCAGTCGCAGCCAGCGCTGAAGTGGCTAAAAGCTGCTGATTCTAGGTCTGGGGGTCAGCGAGGCCGCACTTGTGGGAAGTGGGGAAAGGTTCATGACGGGGCTTATCGATCAGGAGGTGTATGCTACAAATGTGGCAGGGAGGGGCACTATGCGAGAGATTGCTGCCAGTTGGCTCTTGTCCAGAGTACTAGGATCTTCTATCATTGTGATCAGGTTGGCCATGTGAAGGGCAATTGTCCATTGCTCACCACCAAGCCGGAGCAGGCCCCCACGTCAGCTACTTTGAGGATCACAGATGGGCACCAGGGGAAGGCGGAGCCTTCGAAGGGTCGAGGTCCTGCTTTTCATATCACTGCCGAGGAGGCCAGAGCAGCTCCAGATGTTGTGACTGGTATGTTTCTATCCATTATCTTATTGATTATGTATTGTGTTATGCTTATATATTTGTACCTCTGTTAGGTACGTTCCTAGTGAACTCATTGCCTGCTTTAGTGTTGTTTGACTCGGGTGCGAGTCGGTCCTTTGTTTCTCGGTCGTTTAGTAGGATGTTTGATATGCCCATTGGGGAGTTGGAGTGTCTGTTGCAAGTTCCTATCGCCAACGAACACGGGGTTTCTGCTTCTTCAGTGTATCAGGGTTGTGTTCTGGAGATCTTTGGGGTATCTTTTCCGATCGATTTGATCCCTATCCCCATGGCGGATGTCTGCGTGATTGTAGGTATGGACTGGCTAAGCCATTTTGGTGCTCTGATTAATTGTGAGGGCCAGTGCGTGGTAGTTCGAACACATAGTGGGGGAGAACTAGATATCTATGGAGAGGGCACCAGGATGGGTTCAGGGTTTTGTTCTGCAGCCAGAGCTCGACAGTATATTCAGCACGGGTGTGCAGGTTATTTGGCTTATGTGGTGGATACACGTGTTGGGGATCAGGTTTCAGTTTTAGAGGTCCCAGTTGTCAGAGAGTTTGCCGATGTGTTTCCGGAGGAGTTACCCGGTGTTCCTCCTGTGAGGCAGGTTGAGTTCAGGATTGACCTCGTGCAAGGTGCGACCCCGATTGCCAAGGCGTTGTACCGCTTGGCATCGCCTAAGATGCAGAAGTTGTCATCTCAGTTGCAGGAGCTGCTAGGAAAGCTGTTCATCAGACCGAGTAGTTCTACCATAGGGAGCATCGATTTTGTTCATCAAGAAGAAGGATGGTTCACATCGGATGTGTATTATTACCGGGAGTTGAACAAGCTAACGGTGAAGAACCGTTATCCCCTTCCACGGATTGATGACCTCTTTGATCAGTTGCAGGGTGCATCTTGGTTCTCCAAGATAGATCTGAGGTCCGGGTATCATCAGGTTAGGATGAGAGAGAAGGACGTGGAGAATACTGCGTTCCGGACTCGTTATGGGAATTACGAGTTCGTGGTGATGCCATTTGGGCTCACCAAAGCGCCTACAATATTTATGGATTTGATAAATCGAGTGTGCAGGTCGATGGTCGATCGTTCGGTTATTGTATTCATTGATGATATCTTAGTATATTCTAAGACCAGAGAGCATCATGAGGAGCATCTTCATGAGCTTCTGGACGTGTTGAAGCGAGAATGGATTTATGCTAAGTTCTCGAAGTGTGAGTTTTGGTTACGAGAGGTTCAGTTCCTTGCACACCTCGTTAACCATGATGGGATATTGGTCGATCTGGCCAAGATTTAGGCCGTGATGCGATGGGAGGTTCCAAAATCTCCCTCGGATATCAGGAGTTTCTTGGGTTTGGCAGGGTACTATCGGAGATTCATTAAGTATTTCTCTAATATTGCAGTACCCCTCACTCGCCTGACGAGGAAGGGGTGGATTTTCGATGGGGCCCTAAGCAACAGACAACATTTGAGACCCTTTGTCAGAGACTATGTGAGGCCCGGTTTTGACCCTTCCTGAGGGAATTGAGGATTTTGTGGTTTGTTGTGATGCATCCATCACTGGTTTGGGGGTAGTCCTCATGCAAAGAGGACGGGTGATAGCTTATGATTTGCGGCAGCTGAAGCCGCACGAGACGAGATATCCCAAGAATGATATGGAGTTGGGGGCTGCGGTTTTTGCCCTCAAGATGTGGAGGCATTATCTTTATAGGGTCCGTTGTACTATCTAAACGGATCACAAGAGTTTGAGACACATTATGGATCAGCCGAACCTGAACATGAGGAAACACATGTGGCTGGACGTAGTCAAGGATTATTAGTGCGAGATCCTTTACCATCCGGGTAAAGCGAATGTGGTGGCAGATGCTTTGAGCCGCAAGTCAGCCGAGTCTTCAGATGGGGCATTATGTGTAAGGAGATCATTGGATTCTCCACTTTTGGGATTGATTAGGGAGGCTCAGGACGAGGGTGTTTGGGAAGAGAAGTGGAAGATAGAGAGGATCAGGGGTGAGCTTGCCAGATTTGTTTTGTATAGTCGTGGACTATTGACCCTTTGTGGTCGGGTATGGGTTCCTATGTCTGGTGGGGTCAAACAGATTGTGTTGGAGGAGACTCATAAGTCTCGTTTTTCTATCCATCTGGGGGCCACTAAGATGTATCGGGATCTGAGATTGAGGTATTGGTGGCCATGTATGAAGAGGGAGATATCCTGGTACGTGGAGAGGTGTATGACCTGGAGGATGGTTAAGGCTGAGCATTAGAGGCCGCATGGAAAGCTGCAGCCTCTGGAGGTTCCCATGTGGAAATGGGAGCAGATTTTGATGGATTTCATTACCAAGTTGCCGAAGACGGCGAAGGGTTTCGATGTTATTTGGGTCATCGTGGATCGATTGACCAAGAGTGCCCACTTCCTGGCGATTCGAGAGAGTTCTTCGGCTGAAAATTTGGCCGATGTGTATATTTGTGAGATCGTTGCTCGCCATGGGGTTCCGGTCTCCATTGTTTCAGACCGGGATGTTCGATTCACCTCCCGTTTTTGGCAGAGGTTCCATGAGGAACTGGGCACGAGGTTGCACTTTAGCACAACTTATCATCCGCAGACCGACGACCAGAGTGAGCGGACGATACAGACCCTTGAGGATATGTTGCGGGCATGTGTCATCGATTTTGGTGGGAGCTGGGACTCCTACCTACCTCTCGCAGAGTTCTCCTACAACAACAGTTATCACTCCAGCATTGGTGCCCCGCCTTTTGAGCTCTTGTATGGGCGGAGATGTCGTACCCCGGTTTGCGGGGGCGAGGTTGGTCACAGAGTTATAGGGCGGACCGGTGTGGTCCTCCAGACCACAGAGATGATTCAGCAGATCAGGCAGAGATTGCAGACTGCTTAGAGTCGGCAGAAAAGCTATGCGTGATCCGAGTTGGAATTTCAGGTCGACAACATGGTATTGCTGAAGGTCTCACCTTGGAAAGGTGTGGTTCACTTCAGGAAGAGGGGAAAATTGGGTCCCTGGTATATTGGTCTGTTCCGAGTGATCGCCAGGGTTGGCAAGGTTGCTTATAGATTGGATGTTCTTGAGGACCTTAGTCAGATTCACAACACTTTCCATGTTTCGCAGTGGTGGAAGTGTGTATTGGATGAGAACGCAATGGTATCCTTGGTTGATATTCAGGTCGATGAGCGCCTGAACTATGTTGAGAGACTAGTGGCTATTCTGGAAAGGAAGGTACGTTGGCAGCACCGGAGGGGCTCTGAGTGGACCTGGGAGTCGGAGGCTGAGATGCGGGAGCATTATCCATATTTGATTTCTGCAGCAGACTTCGAGGACGAAGTCTAGTTTAAGTGGGGGAGAATTTTAACACCCCGATCTTGGTATATATGCTTTTTCTCCTTTAATTTTCAAGATTTACATTTTTGGCCCTTTAAGCCGGTACGCGGGGCGTACCACTTGGTACGCTTAGCGTACTGGCTAGAGTTGGATCGGGACAAGTGGGTGCGTACGTTGGGCGTACGCTTATGTACGTTGGGCGTACGTGTACCTTCCAGAAATCCTAATGTGGGGTGTAGCACCCTATATATATATATATATATATATATATATATATATATATATATATATATATATATATATATATATTCATCCTTAACCTTTAGGGTTGGCCTCATCTTTTGTCCCATAACATCTAGAAAACCCTAAACGTCCCCTTAGCCTCCATTTTTTTCATCTTTGAGCTTTTGAAGAGAAATTTGTGTTGTTTTGGTCCATCCTTGAAGAACCAAGAAGAAAGTGAACTTCATAGCTTTGTGGGAGATTTGAGATCTTGAACCCTCCATCACATTGCAAGCTTCTTAAGATATAAAGTTCAAAACTTGACTTGTCAATGTCTAGTTTCCTTTATGGGTTGATTTGGCTCTCTTTGGTCCTTTTTTCATGGATTTATGGTTTGGGTCGACTTGATGGGATCATTTCATTAGATCTGACCTTGTTAAAGGTTTCTTTGGCATAAAAGTGCCAACTTTATGGGGTTTTAGTCATCATTCATGCATTAAGCCATTCATTAAGTCATTTCTAATCTTAATAGCTTCATGTAGCCATGCATGAACGTAAAGTTACCAACTTTACGTGTTATTTCAGCTGATGGAAGTCAGATCTACGTTTTGGGGCCTTATCATAAGGTATTAAGTGCTTAATGGGATTTTTGGCATATCAGAGGAGTATGTTGGGCATACAAGCCAGTACACGCAACATACAAACCCTAATGCGAGTACACCTAGCATACAGCTGGGTACGCCCATCGTACTCAGTCTGTGGGCTTTGCATTTTTGGGACACCTTTTTGGGCTTAGATGCTTGGGTCCTCTTTGGGCCATCTGAGTGTTGATGTTTTAGGCCAAGTGAAGGATTGGGTTTTAGGGGAAAGCCCAAGATGGAGTTGGGCTCAATTTGGAAAATTAGGCCAATAATGGGCCTTGGATGGTTATTTTATGGTTGGGCCTTTTGGATCAAGATTTGGGCCTGTGTCTTAGCCCAACTAAGGAAAAAGGGTAAAGTAGCCATTTACCCTAATATTGGACTAATAGCTTAGATTGTAATCCAAGTATTAATTAGATGATTTTTATGTTTTGATAGTGCGAGGATTTTAGTGAGCTAGCAGCCGGAGACTTTCAGTGTGATTTGAGCAGTGTGAGGTGAGTGATCCTTACTATACTTCTGGGTCGAAGGCACCAAGGCCGACCCTTTTGGATTGTTATCCTGATTATTGCATGATTGAATATTATGGTGATCTGTTAGATCTGTATCCTGGTAGATAGGATGTGTTATGCTTAGTGATCTGTAAGATCTGTCTGTTTGTTATTGGCTGGTTAATTGTATGATTATTTGTTTTATATATATATATATATATATATATATATATATATATATATATATATATATGTGTGTGTGTGTGTGTGTGTGCGTGTGTGTGTCGACACGGTGTACGTGTGGTTGGGTTGAGGCGAACATGCTTTGTGCTGAAGGCCAACAGACCGAGCGCGTCCCAGATAGACTGAAGGCCAGTAGGACGTACCTTTCAGGCCGAAGGCCTGGAGAACGGTCCAGATGGGATGAAGGCCCGATGTGGCATACCAGTCATGTTTAAGGTTCTGTGAGCGTACCAGATAAACTGTAGGCTGATGGGGCGTTCCAGTCAGACTGAAGGCTCTGTATGCATGTTGCTTATTGTTATTATTCTAGTTTTGTGTTGTGTTGGTACTTTTGGGTAAACTCACTAAGCTTTGGGCTTACAATTTTGGGTTATGTTTCAGGTACCTCAGATGATCGCGGGAAAGCGAAGGCTTGATCATGCACCTCCTCATGTTTTGTTTGTGATTTTGGGAAAACTCTGATAATTGACATGTTTTGGAAAACTATTTTTGTAAACAAGTGATGATTTGGGATTGTTTTAAAATTTTAAATTTTTGGATGTTACAGCTAAGCTCTTACAATACATATAACAAACTCTAACAGACAAATATAGAAATATACAATATCAACCCTGAACTATTTACAAATGTACAATAGTATTCCTAATATCCCCCCTCAAGGTGGCAGAGGGGAATATATGTTCTTCAATGCCATCTTATTCATGAAAGGTTGCAGATTTGTAGATCGAAGAGGCTTAGTAAACATGTCAGCTAACTGAAATTGAGATCGAATGGGCATTAATCGAATTGTCTTATCATGGAATTTTTCACGAACAAAATGCAAATCGATTTCTATGCGTTTAGTGCGCTCATGGAAAATCATATTGGATGCAATCTTAATTGCAACATCATTATCACAGAAAAGTAACGTAACTTCTTTCGGGGGGCAATCAAAATCTCTCAAAAGTTGTCTCAACCAAATAATTTCAGTAGTGGTAGAAGCAATGGATCTATATTCAGGTTCAGCTAAAGAACATGAAATAGTTGGTTGCCTCTTCGATTTCCATAACACTAAAGAATCTCCTAGGAATATACAAAAATCAGTAACTGATTTTTGATAATCCAAGCATTTTGCCCAGTCAGCATCGCAAAAAGCTTTGAGTGTCAATGGTGATTTGGCAAAGAAGAAAATGCCTTGACCAGGACTCTGTTTCAAATATCTAACCAAATGATAGGCTGCTTGATAATGTGGAATATGAGGATTGTACATGTATTGAGATAATTGTTGAACATAGTAAGAAATATCAGGTCTGGTGATATTTGGATATAGAAAACGACCAACTAACCTTCGATAACGAGCTGGATTGTCATATACATCACCCACATTACTTCGTAAATTGTTTCTGGGATCCATCAGAGTGAAAACAGGCTTGGCACCTAAGAACCCAAATCTTCAATTAGTTGAAGAGTGTAATTTCGTTGAGATACAAAGATTCCTTCTTTAGAACGAGTAACTTCCAACCCCAAGAAATAACCTAAAGATCCCAAATCTTTAACTTTAAATTGATCACTCAACTTATTTTTTAAGGAGTTTATTTCATTAACCGATGATGCTATAATCAAAATGTCGTCTACATAAACCAAAAGAGCAATATAGTTGGCCCATGTTCCTTTAAAAAACAATGAATAATCAGATTTGGATTGCTTAAAACCAATTTTGATCATGAAATTAGAGAACTTCTCAAACCTGTCTTAATCCATAAATGGATTTATTTAGACGACATACCAGTTTGGTACCTTTTGAACACTTGTGTCCTTGAAAATTTAAACCAGGTGGAATGTCCATATAAAACTATTCTTTTAGATCATCATTTAGGAGCATTTTTTACATCTAATTGAACCAAGTTCCATGATTTTGCAGCAACTATAGCAAGAAGAAGTTTAACTGTAACCAACTTAGCTACTAGGGTATAAGTGTCAAAAAATCAACACCTTCCTGTTGACTGAACCCTTTAGCAACAAGCCTTGCTTTGTGACGTTCAATCTGACCATTGCTTCCAAATTTAAGCTTGTATACCCATCTACATCCTACATTATGTTTGTATGAAGGTAAGGGTACGATAGTCCAAGTGTTATTAGAATGCATTGCTTTTAACTCATCATCCATAGCATTGCACCACTCAGGATATTTAGCAGCTTGATTAAAATTTTGAGGCTCAAAATTAGCAGATATGCTCATCACCATGGCTTTATGAGAAGAAGACAATTTATCATAACTGATGACATCCTCCAAAGGATACAAAGAAGAAGTTGTTTTGGAATGCTTCAGAGAATTACAATGAAAATCCTTTAAGTATGTTGGAGGATTTCTATTTCGAACTGGTCTTGTATTTTGTGGAGGAATAGGTTCAGGAATCTGAATTGCTGGTGATGCAATTGGAACATGATCAGATTGAGTAGCATTAGAAACAACTTCAAAAGGAATTTCAACAGTCATTGGAAATGACAGAACAATTTTGTCAAAAAGGCCCATATTAATTGAAGAAGCAGAGCCATTTTTTAAAGGAAATATAGTTTCATGAAAGACAACATCTCTTGAAACAAGAAACTCTTTTTGGTAAGCGTAAGCATTTAGTAAGAAGAAAAAACTAGATATGAAACTCCCGGTATCAGTTACAATGCTCACTATTACGGATCCCATGACGACAGCTCCCGCTGAAGCAATTGTTGCTCCGGAGGTAGCTAAATTACCTATCCACTATAGACGGAAAAGGCATGCTGTGGCGGACTTAAATAAACCTTAGTTGAAAAAAAATTATTGGTGGACCAGAAAGAAATTATTGACCTTGATATAACTCTTTTTATACCGGATTAAATGAAGACTCCTAGAATGGCACGCACGAAGAAGCCTACTCAGAGTAGGAATCCCGCACATTATAAAAAAAGTAAAATGGACTTGCAACTACCTTAGACTTTCTTTAAGGAAGATATCTCGTCTTGTTCCTCAATCTTCGAAGAATGCGGCGTTGTATTATTGTAAGTTTCCTGTTCCAAACATTTCCTTCAAGTAGACGCCAAGTTTTAAATCTTAAAGCGGGCATTCCTCCCTTACATGCATTTGCTTGCAACAGATTCTTACTAAGACCCCATAGATACGGTCTCGGTATCTTCATTGTGCCCCTCTTCTCAAAGCCCTTCGAGATGAAGATGAATGTCAATGTGCCAATTTATTCTTTCCCCCCTACTATTTACTCTTCTCCTTCACTGCACACTTTAGATAGATGTTTCCATCCAATCACAGACGGACAAATCAATAGGAAATGTAATTTGCTTTGTAAGAAGAAGAATTCACTTCTATGAAAGACTTTCACGGGAATTGTCTTGATCGTCGGGTATCATTTTAAAGTAAATAGGAATAAAATCATACAATTTGTAAGCTTTCGTATTGGGAGGATAGCCAACAAATATGCATGATTTGGCTCTTGGATTGAACTTGGTTCTTCTTGCTTGTAAAGTAGATGCATATGCTAAACAACCAAAACTTCTTAGATGTGAATATAAAGAATGTTTTCCATATAATTTGTAAAAAGGAGTTTCCTTTTGAAGAATTTTGGATGGTAAACGATTGATAAGATATGTTGCAGTCAAAATGCACTCACTCCAAAGACCAATGGGCAAATTTGAGTGAAAACACAGTGCTCTAGCAAAATTAAGTAAATGTTGATGTTTTCTCTCAACAATAGAGTTTTGTTAAGGTTTAGCAACACAAGATTTCTGATGAATTATTCTATTGGCTGCAAAAAAATCTTTTAATTTAAGTTCCATAGCATTGTCAGATCTGAAAATCTTGTTTTTCTTTGTAAATTGAGTGACAACCATTTGATAAACGGAAGGAATGATTTGAATGATGTCAGATTTGCTTTTAAGCATATATACCCATGTATATCTGCTATAATCATCCATAATAGTAGCAAAATATCTAAAACCTTGATAAGAAAGAATGTGATATGGTCCCCAAATATCACAGTGTACAAGGGCAAAACAGTCTTTTTAAAGAAGATTCATGGATACAAAGGGTAATTGTTTCTGTTTGCCAAGAGGAAAAACATTACAGTGTGAAAACAAATCTTGTTTAATTATGTTAACAGATAAGTGATCTCTTATTGGAAACAAAGGTTGTATAGAAGGATGCCCTAATCTACTATGCCATACATCCAAACACACATTATTCACATTGCTCACTCTATCATGCTTCTTGAATTTGCTATCATCCAACGCATATAATTCTTGACACAAATCAGCCTTGCCAATCATCTTCATTGCCCTCATATCCCGAATTAGAGCATGATAACATGTAAATTGAACAATTAAACTGTGATTCTTGGTTAAAGAACTAACAGAAATGAGGTTTTGATCAAATGAAGGAACATAGAGAACATCTTTAAGAGCAAAAAGATGATCTATGTTAATATCTCCAAAAAATTTAGTTGGAAGAGTAATTATATTAGGTAAGGTAACTGTGTGATGATAAACTCTTCTGGTGTTTAGAAACATTGCAATTTCATGACAAACCTGCTGAGTAGCACTTGAATCCAATATCCATTTGTGTGATTTTTGTCTAGAATTAACAGATAATGAATAGCATTTACCTGTAGTAGTTTCTTCATGAGTGTTAACAGTAATCATGTGATTGGATAAAGCCAACATCACTTGTTGACATTGTTCTTAAGAAAATCCTTTGAACATGTTGGAAAGATCGTTGTTGATAGAAGATATTTGATCCGAAGCATCATCATGAGTTTGAACAACAGTAACTCTGTTTTTGGATTTATATCCAGGTGGATATCCATGAAGTTTGTAACACTTATCGACAATGTGACCCTGCAATTTGCAGTGAGTACAATATGGTCTGTCTTTGTTATTAGATCTGGTATTTGTTGCAGGCTTGCGAGCTTGAGAAGAAGAAGAAGATGATGCTTTAGCAACAAACTCCATCGACTGTTGAACATTTGTGTCACGACTGAGAGATTTCTGCTTCTCTTCTTGAACAATTAACGAGAAAACACGGTTGATCGATGGAAGAGGATCCATGAGAAGGATATGTCCTCTTGTTTGAGAGAAAGAATCGTTTAAACCCATTCGAAAGTTCATAATATGCTCATTATGAAAATATTTGTTGATTTTCTCAACGCCACCACAATCGAACTTATTACATGTGCAATGTGGCCTGAAATTCATGAGTTCATGAGTGAGAGTTTTGAGTTTAGTGAAGTAAACACCAATAGCGTCGTGATTTTGATTGAGATTCGACAACTCTCTTCTAATTTGAAAGATGCGTGGACCATTGCTTTGTTGAAATCACTCTTTCAGATCATTCTAGATCTGAAATGCAGTATCAGTAAACAACACTAGCATATATTTTTTTAGAGGCGGAATTTAATATCCAATGTATTACCAATTTGTTGTTCCTCATCCAAGCACTGTAAATAATCGCTTCAGAAGGATTTGGTTTAGGTAGAGAACCATCAATGAATCTAGTCTTATTCTTAATAGAAAGAGCAATTTGCATTTCTTGACTCCAAGAATCATAGTTTTCGCCAGTAAGCAATTGTAATACGAGAACAAAACCAGGGCTGTCAGCATGATAAAGATAATACGGATGCATACGATCATCCATAGGTGAAACAATGGAACCGGAATTGGTAGAATTAAATGTCAACATTTCGAAAGAACACAATTAGACAAAACAATAGTTGAATGACTAATTCAAATCGAAATGATAAGATGATCGTAGAAACGATAAAAAAATAAACAGAACGGAAAGCAGTTACGCTCTGATACCATATTACACGAATCAAAGAGAGGGAAATGTTGTATTGAATTAACCACTCTGAGCTAAGCTCTTACAATACATATAACAAACTCTAACAGACAAATATATAAATATACAATATCAACCCTGAACTATTTACAAATGTACAATAGTATTCCTAATATTGATATAATCTGCTACGAATAACAAAAAAAAGAAAAAAAAAAGTCGTAAGCCTTTACTCCTTCCGTCCTTTACCTGTTGAAATACTTGGTTAGGATTGCATTCTCATGTCTCACAAAATATGTAAAAAAAATCAAAAATTTTCATTTATTTTGCATTTTAAAAATATTTTTTTATCATCAAAATGAATGGTTAGGATTGCGTTCTCATGTCTCACAAAATATGAGGGTCTCACATGAACCTATATATATATTGCATTGTTAACTTTATATAAAAATTAGTTCGTAATCGAAAAGTTACAATTTTTTGCTAATGAAAACTTAAAAAACGATTACATATATAGGGTGTGTTCGGCATACAACTTTTGGGAGTTTCTGGTTTTTAGATTTTAAGAAAACGCTCGCAAAAAATGTAAAAACTTCGTTTGGCGACAGGAACGTTTAACTTTTAGCCTTAGCAAAACGTTTCTAAATCAAAAGCTATATGAAAAAGTTTTCAACAAAACGTTCCAAAATCAAACACTATCCGCTACTCGTTAGCAGCTACCCACTACCCAGTAACTATTACCCGCTACAAGCTAATTTTGCCGAACACATTCATAACCCTTTGGTCCCCGGTATAAATATGCGACACTAATAAAGCATGGGCTAGTCAAAGCTTAGATACAAGAAAATTTTAAAATGAACATATTGTCCGGAACATGATATTCCCGTGTATATTTTTTTATTTTTGCTGTATGCTAATTTTTCAATTATGTTTTTTGTATTTGTAGAATGTTGTTTCGAATTTGACATATGCATGATTTTCATGTGTATGTAATTAATTATGGTTTTCATGAAAGGCAATGATATGCTCTAATACAATGTGATTTTACAAATTTTCCATATCACATCTTCTCATTCAATAGCAATATTAATACAAAATACAACAATATGGGCTGCGGATTTTGGTTAGGCCAATACAAAGGCTTACTGAATACTACCTCTAAATAATTACAAATACACAATAAACATACGCTAACAAACAAATATATAGATACAATAATTACAAAAGAGATCCTACATTGTACAAAGTGTAATAAAAGTAAAAAACTATACAATGCTATTCTAACGCTCTACATTATCAAACAAGCATTAGGATTCTCGTCACTAAATATCGTATACAATGAACTCTCTTCCAAATATTCATACATCACGGGATCTGGGGCTGGTTGCCCGAATTCTTCTTGTTCTATATTCCCTTGATCTAGTGGAATGTCGTCTTCAGAAGGCAAAATCATTTCCACTCTCTTTCCTGTCTTCTTCAATTTCTTCAACACTTTGTCCGGATCAATCTTGCCTATCACCATAACTTGATGTCTTGTCATATCTGTCATAAACTTCTCAACCCCTTCAAGGATTTTATAAAATTTTAATTTTATGTTATCAAATGTGACGTTGAATATTAAAAATAGGAATCACATACACAAATGCTTAATAAAAATGGTGTTACCAATTATCAAAATGGTATATAAATCGCAATATTTGAATTCCAGTCTGAAATATAGTTAGGTGGACAAGGTATATGTATGATTGAGGATTTGATCGAGTACACTATATCAATAAGTAAAGTCTAGAATTTAACGAGCAAACAATATTTTAGATCGTAATATATATAGTGTATGTTTAGTTCTCCATTATATGGGGTTTGATCAGTAGCTTCAAGCAAAAAATATACCTTCGATTTTTGAAATTGTATCTGCTACCAACTTTTCACATCCGTCGCAATACAATGAAATTTTGAATTCTGCTACAACCACCTAAAAAACAATCACTGTCGGATTATATTAAACAAATTTTTATCGAAAAGTAGCAGAAAACTGAAATATAGTTACTCGTGTCTTACTTTATCTTGATCGTTCATTTTCTTCTTTCCCACATTAACTAATTGCTACGATTAATGAGCAAGGAATGAGATTAGGTCTCACAACCCAATCGTGGTTTTGCTGTCTTATATATATATTCCTGTATATGATTTTATTAAGAAATTGATATTTTATTAAGAAATTGATATGATACATGCACATTACTTCTGTAACTCATGTAATGCATAAAGTACTTAATTAATGTGTCACGAGCAATCCAGTAACTCATGTTAATTAGGATGTTAAACATGCAAGACTGGTCTCTAGATGTTTCTAACAATCTAAGTTACAGTCAAATTCTTCATGTGCAAGATTCGACCTGATGTTAAATATGTAATATAAAATGCCATCAAATAGTTCCTAGGATCGTACAACAATAACTAATTTCTTTCATAATATTTTAATTTATATCAAAGATCGAGTGAGTCGAATTCACAAAAATATTTGAATTAATTTGAACTTAAATTTTAATGGATTAGAGGTAGCTTCAAACATTAAGGAATAAATCAATTTCAAATGTTTCCATAGATTTCATAAAAACCTTAATAAAAAGATAAAAGCTAAATATCATATTGATGATTTTAATTTTTTTTTTAATATATTGATATAATTAATGGTCCTATGCACGATCTTACGATGCTACTAACGGTCTAACGATCTTATTGATGATCGCAATCCTACTCTAATTTTACCCTTAAATTTCTCTTGTTAAGATTGAGATCGTTTTTAGATGTCAGGATCGTAAAATCATATGTAGATACTATAATAAATATTGCAATTTTAACAATATATAAGATTGATGTGAATGTATAAGACAATCAAATATTGCACCTATTCTCCGATGATATATATTATATATAATATATAAAATAAATTAAAATTCTTATTTTTGGTGAATTATAATAGAAAACTACTCCCATATCCTACATGGATGTCAATACTTTCTCTTGTATCTAATTATCTATTTAGGGAAAAATTATTGGTCAAGCTAATTTAGTTTGCAAAAGGATCAAAGGATTGTACATTAACACACATTTTCCTTGCATTTCGAAAAGGAAATGTAGCTTTATACCGTACCATTCTAGCCAAAAAAAGTAACCTGACTACCTAGTTTCTGAAGCTTAATTTGTCATTTTGTTCTCTACGTGATATCTTCTTTGGCACTAAAATTTTCAAAGTTTCGTCAAGCAATGTAAAAAGACAATATCGACGTTGCAGAATGTAATCGAGGAAGAAAAAGGTCATAACTTACCTGCGCCGGCAAAGGAAAAAAAATAGATTGACGCATATGGTGGTATAAAACAATGTCCTTGTTTATTCTTCTTTGTCGTACCCATGGGGGTGATGGAGATTATGGATGGACAAGAAAATAACTGAATGTAAATAAACGTGAGATTAAGCAAAATGTTTGGGAATTACTATGTTTAGAAACAAAGGTCGTCGTAGATTCTCTTCCTTCTTCATTGAGCATGTATATAAAAAGAAAAACAAAGAAATAATGGTTGTCATTTTACTCAAGCCTACGTATTATAACAATTTTCAAGTATCATTGTTGAAAAATGAAAGAATCAATGCACAATTTTTTAATGGTATCATTTAAAACCAGTCTAATGCCCGGAAGGGGTGAACAAAACTAAACCCGAAAACCGAAAAACTCATAAAAATTGAAACCGAAACATAAACAGGCGGCTTCGGTTTAGTTTTTTCAAAAACCGAAAATTTCGATTTGGGTTCAGTTTTTGGATTTGGTAAAACCAAAAGAAACCGAACTGAACCGATTATAAAATGTTTAAAATATATATTTTTTTATATACATAATATAAATCTCGTTTGCGAAATACTTATAACAAAAATAGTAGTTGATTCAGTCGCTATGCACGCTTGGTCTTTGACCCCAAACTATGAGGTTCGAAACACCTCACACACACCTTTCTTGATTTATTTTTCCAAAGAAATTCAGCATATGTATAGATATATGTATATCGTGACTTTTAAACACACGCATAATCCTTGTTGAGTTAAGGCGCTTTGTTTATTCTTGAGGTTTTAGGTTCAAATCTAACTCCTTACACTTTCTTATATATGTATAACGTTCTTGTTTTATATTACCATAATTGAAGTCCATCCCACATCGCTGCATACATTGAAATTTACCCATTCTAACCTGTTATATAAATTAGATACATTCATGCTTTATTTGGTAAACTCTTTTGACCCCACCTCGATTCAAGTATCAAAACATATATCAACTTCAATTAAAAGTTAACTTGAGGTTTAGGTTTGAAACTGAAGCCGAACCGGGAGAACCCAAGTAGAAACCAAAAACCGATAAACTGAACCGATGGTTTTGGGTTGGGGTTCGATTTTTAAGAGTTTGAAAACCGAAGTGCCGGTTTTGGATCAAAATCGACCTACACTGACCCATGATCATCCTTACTGCACGTTGCACATGAAACAAACTATATACTACAATAATATTAACATATGTATGGTTTTGAAAATAAATTAGTTTGTGTCATTAACTATAAAATAAAATTTGTTATACAAAATTAAAAAATATTGTATGGCGAACTAGCTCAATTCAACAATTTAACTAAAATGATTCATACTAACATTCTCATTGATCATATATATATATATATATATATATATATATATATATATATATATATATATATATATATATATATATATATATATATATATGTGTGTGTGTGTGTGTGTGTGTTTACATATGTTTTCTCTCTATTTTCTCCAGTGTTTCAAGTGTGTTTACAAGTACGCAAGAACACACTATATATAAGGAAAATGTTGGGTAAGCCCAAAGTTGTAGGAGTTATGTACATAACTCCTACTTATGAAAGAGTTAAATGTAAGAAACCTATCATTATCCTACTAGTTACAACACCCCCCATGGGTGATTAGATTTACAATGAATCATACTTGTACTTCTTTGTCTTGTATCTTCAGATAATACATCAAACATTCGTCTCGTTAAAACCTTGTCGGAGAAAATCCTTTGGGATAAAAACTCTGGTCGGTGGATAAAAGAGTACGATTTAAATGTCATGAGAAAAGGATATAACCATACATGAACTGCATTATTAAAATATTGTTAAAATAAAACCCAGTGGGAGAAACCTCTAAATGAGGGACAAAAGAGTACACAATGGTTAAGGAAGTATTCAACATGATACTCCCCATGATTTCATCAATCCTTAGTGAGAATGGGTTACATTTTGTGTCTCGTTAAAAATAAATTTGTCAAGGTAACCCAATGGGACAAAACCCTTGAACTAAAGATAAAAAGATTACACAAGCATTCGTTGGGATGATTCCCTCATATGAACTCAACAAGGTGTTAAGCATATATCAAGTTGCAATCTTTACTTGTACACAATTAGGTGCATGATACATGTCATTTAGGCAGTTCAGAGATCTTCCTAAGTCCAATGGATCTGACATGTTTTTGGAATTAATACTTTGGAAGTGACTTGTGTTGGAGAATGGTGCCCATAGCCACAACAAGTCGGTAATATAACTATAAATAGAGTGTCCTTTTAGGTTACACGCAAGAACAAATATGAGCAGAACTGAAAAAAATAATTAGTTATAAGGTATGAAATGTTAATTAATTAATAGTTTAATTAATTAAATGAATCTAGAGATCCTGGAATGTTCTAGATAAAAGATTTAAATATCAGGATAATTACCAAAGTTAGAGATAATTATTCTGAGCTATGATATTTATTTGTTAGGATTCAAATCCTTCCCCTATAATAGAAAGGCCTAAAATTGGAATTAAGAGTTAGAAAATCAGCCAAGTCCCTAAGAAATCCGCAGGTGCCCTCAAATCTCGAAAACCCTAGAAGCCATTAACCACACTGTGGTCTATCTGTGACATCCCCAAAATCACGGCCAGAAAAAACCGATTTAATTTATGCTTTTTAAAATAATTCCAGAGTAATCCTTTGATTGAAAGAGTTGCGGAAGTTGTTCCCAAAACAAAATATGATAAAATAAAATTTATCAAAGCATTTCTTAAAGAAGTGTATTTTCATATATAACAAAACTCGGGATGTCATGTTCCGATACAGACCAAAAACATAAACGACACATTATAGGACTTACAACGGTTATTTACAACTACATGCCTACAAACAAAATATCTTCACAAGTTGTCCAACTTATGCTCTCGCGCCACTACCTGTAATACAAATAAAACTGAGTGGGTCAGGCTTGGGAGCCTGGTGAGCATATAGGGTTTTCAACCCACAATAAATAATTATATTTTATTTCACCAACCAACAATAACCCGATTACCCATTCCCGTTATCCTCACTTTACGTCCCTAAAACAACAACTATCACAAGGGACCTAGTCTAAGGATTTCCATCGGGATGGACATTACTGCAAAGGGGTTTCCTCGACAATAGATATCCTAAAGGCAACCATGAGGGGTATAGAGTACACCGGTGAACACATCGTTCACAACACCTACAGGTTATGAACCTGCCAGCGTTCCACTGGACAGTCTAGAAAGAGTCTGTGGTCGTCATCCATACTCCGCTAGATGACTAGATCAACAACAACATCGAGGCCTCTCATCATTTTTTTTCATCACACATCAACTATCTACCCATGTTATACCCAACAGTTTTGTAGATAACACATACATATATACATACTTATACAACTTTAAAACCTGTATAATATATCCAATCAATACTCAAATATACAAACACATCGCACGTATTTTATAGAGAATAATTCATATCTATGTGTTATAAGAAAGCAACTACACACTCACTTGATAAGAAGATTTTCGGACAACACTACGGCTTTTAAAGCAGTATTCTTCAATGAAACCGGGATATCTTCACACACCGGGCTTCTCACGGGCAGAGCTTCGGCTTGAAACTCTTTTCTTCTCAGGATCTTCGGTGCTTCAGGACTCGCTTCGGGTGTCGGGATCTTCGTTACAATCTCTCCCCCTTAGGATGATTCCGTCCCCGGAATCACACATCAACAAACAAATACGGATAGCGACTCATCATGTCACTCTCCTTTTCCCAGGTGAGATTTGGCCCATTCGTATGTTTCCAACGGACAAGCACTAATTCGACCATCTTGCGTCGTAACTTCTTAGTCTTTCGGTCAACGATTGCCTCTGGTTCTTCAATTAACCTTTTGTTCTCATCAATTCTTAACTCAGAAATTGGAATTATATCGGGAACTTCTCCCGTGAACTTCCTCAAATAACACACATGGAAAGTGTTATGAATTCCATTCAGTTCTTCGGGTAATTCAAGCTTGTAAGCTTGGTTCCCAATCCTCTGAAGAACTTTAAACGGTCCAATAAACCTTGGACTTAACTTTCCCCTTTTACCAAATCTTATAAGTCCCTTCCACGGTGAGACTTTAAGCAAAACCGAATCTCCAACTTCAAAAGTCATCGGTCTTCGCTTGTTGTCAGCATAACTCTTTTGACGATCCTCAACTGCTAACATTCTCTCCCTAATTATTTTCAACTTTTCAGCAGTTTGATGGACTATCTCAGGTCCCATAAACTGCTTTTCCCCAGCCTTAAGCCAACAAGACGACGTACGACACTTCTGTCCGTACAAAGCTTGATAAGGTGCCATCTTTATGCTCGAGTGGAAACTATTATTGTAGGAAAATTCTACCAAAGGTAAATGTTCATCCCATTTACCTTGGAATTCCAGGGTACATGCTCCCAGCATATCTTTAAGCGTTTGTATCGTTCGTTCGCTCTGCCCATCAGTCTGTGGATGGTAAGCTGTACTCAAACACAACTTGGTACCCAATTCCTCTTGTAGACTTCTCCAAAACCTTGAGGTGAAACGGCTGTCACGATCCGATACAATCGTTAACAGAACACTGTGAAGCCTCACAATTTCTTTCACGTAAGAATTCGCAAGCTTATCCATAGACCATTTTTCATTGGTTGCTATGAAGCGCGCACTCTTAGTAAAGCGATCCACGACCACCTAAATCATGTCGTGACCAATATTTGTTCTGGGCAGCTTAGTGACAAAATCCATAGTGATGTCTTCCCATTTACCCATAGGTACGGGCAAAGGTTCTAAACTCCCATACGGTTTCTGATGTTGTGCCTTAACTCTTGCACAGGTCAAACACTTGGCCACATACTTTGCAATATCCAGTTTCATCGTCAGCCACCAGTAATAGGTTTTAGGTCCCTATACATTTTAGTGCTACCGGGATGTATCGAGTACATGGTTTTGTGAGCTTCTTCCATCAGAAGATCTCTTACTACTCCTGACTTAGGTATCCAAATCCGATCTTGGAATACCTTCAGTCCGTGACTGTTTATACCGAACACTAACGTTTTGCCCAATCGTTCTCCCTTTCGGTCATTCTTTCCTGAAGCTTCTTCTTGAGCTTTCTTTATACTCTCCACAATTATCGAGACAACTTCTATTCTCAATGCTCTTGGCTTTTTTCTTTCAAGATTGACTTTCCGACTGAGAGCATCAGCAACAACATTGGCTTTACCGGGGTGGTAAAGTATCTCACAGTCGTAGTCCTTAAGTAACTTTAGCCAGCGTCTTTGCCTCATATTCAATTCTTTCTGACTAAAGAGATATTGGAGACTCTTATGATCAGTGAAAAGTTTGCACCTCGTGCCATAGAGGTAATGCCTCCATATCTTTAGAGCAAATACTACCGCTGCTAACTCCAAATCATGAGTGGGGTAGTTCTTTTCATGCTCTTTCAGCTGTCGAGACGCATATGCTATCACCTTTTCTCTTTGGGTCAAAACACAACCCAACCTAACCCCAGACGCATCGCTATAGACAGCGAAGTCTTCAACTCCATCGGGTAGAGAAAGAATCGGTGCTTCACATGTTGGGTTTTGAGCAAACTAAATCTCCTAAGGTGTTCATGCAACCCTAGAAACCTTGGATCTATGTTTGTATAAAATACATGCAAAATAATTTTCCAAGGTTCATAACCTATCTAGCATACATGGGGTACTTTTAAACATAAAAGATACTAGAAGAATTACATACCTTTGTTAGTGAGTTGATTCCTTGAGAGTTTGAGAGCCAAGCACCAATAATGTGAATGCCTCAAATGGAAATCACAAATCACCACAAACTTGGAAAACTTATGAGAGAGTATCCAATCACTCTAGAAATTCGGCCACACCTTATGCACACATACATAGTGTCTTTTCAAGCACCATAAGCCTCTTTATATAGTGTAGATGATTAGGGTTACGAACCATGCAAACCCTAATAACCCATGTCTTTTCCTGTTCCAAGGATCCATGGGTTAAAAGCTCCATGGATCATCCATGGACTCCCATTTAAGCTTAGCCCATTCCCTAATGAGTGTTAGCCCACACTATATAAGTACAATAGCCCATTATTTAATTAGTCACCTTATGATCACTAAATTAATTCATAATTAATTTAAGATCAATACTAATTAAATAATACAATTTCATATTAATATATTATAACTTATAATATATTAGTAGGCCGTAAATATACTATTCTCATAATGTTATCCATATAAATAGTTCGGGTGAAGTGCAACCCAAATGGACCATGCCGGGTCGGGTTAAGTATATACCAAATAAGTTATGGACTTAGACACCTTATCCAACAGTCTCCCACTTGGATAAGTCTGATAACTGTATTTGCCTATATAGCTTCAGGAACCAACCGACAATCGTAGCTCTCGAAAACTCTGTTGAACTATGAAGCGCCATTTTAGATAAGTGATCACATAATCCTCTGCTCTCATGATATCAGCCGGACAAATACATGGAACAATGTCTTACTTATTGTCCAGCAGTTTGTTTCCCGATTTCCGATTTGTTTGACAAAGAACTTAATCGAACACATCAATTTAGTTCTGACCGGGCCCGGTACATAGGTCAAAACAAAATCATCGAGGGGCCCAAATATCGCTTCTATTTCTAGAAGGAACAGATAACTTTGACTCATATGCTTGTTCTACTACTCATTGAATTGCACACAAAGGCACGTTTTATAACATCAAGTTACTGATGCGTTTACGTGCAATCAATGCACAACCAACTCATAGGTAACAACTCATATCTCTAGGTTTGAAGACTTATATGATATTACCGTCTCACGATCACTCGAGATAAATTCCATGAAGTGATACAAGTGAGCGTGGGTTTATTCCAATACTCATAACTTATGAGTACTCATGAATGTTGTAGCAACCATTGCTATGGCTAAACACTTTTAGTCATCTACAATCCCAATTCATGACAGTCTTGATTCATACCTACTTCTGACATATGACCGACTGTGGAGAGTTTGAATAAACTTATTATTCTGGAAGTCAAAACATGCAAAGCTGAAACAATAGTAAATAATTGACAATGATAGCAACACCTTACTCATGAATAAATCACAACTTTTATTCATCATCAAACGTCGATTACATTTTACAAGTTTCAGTAATAACTATCTAATCTGTAAAACTAATATCGTCCCTCAGCCCGATGCGCCTCGCATGCTGCAAATGCTTCACCCTCGTCAGTCCCTTCGTAAGGGGATCCGCAGGGTTCTCATCTGACGATACCCTCTTTGCCACGAGGAGTCCCTCTTCTATCTTGTGTCTTATGAAGTGATATTTTCTGTCAATGTGTCGGGATCTGCCATGATCTCTTGGTTCCTTGGCTAAGGCAACCGCACTATTGCTGTTACAGAAAATCTCCATAGGCTCCTTAATAGCTGGTACAACTCCAAGGTCTCCGATGAAGTTCCTCAGCCATATCGCCTCCTTTGCCACTTCACTCGCTGCTATGTACTCTGATTCACAAGTCGAATCAGCTACAGTCTCCTGTTTGAAACTCTTCCAAGTGATTGCCCCTCCATTTAAGGTAAAGACCCAGCCCGACTGAGAGCGGAAGTTATCCCTATCAGTCTGAAAGCTAGCATCACTATACCCTACTACTCTCAAGTCATGACTCCCACCAAGGGTAAGGATCCAATCCTTAGTCCTCCGCAGGTACTTGAGAATATTCTTTACCGCAGTCCAATGAGCCTTGCCAGGGTTCCCCTGATATCTGCTGACCATGCTCAAAGCGAAGGCCACACCAGGACGGGTACAAGTCATAGCATACATGATCGAGCTAACAACAGAAGCATAAGGTAATCGACTCATCTCAGCTATCTCATCTTCTGTACTCGGGCTCTGAGCCTTGCTCAGTTTGGCATTGCTTTGGATTGGTAATTCTCCTTTCTTGGAATTCTGCATGTTGAACCTTTTCAACACCTTATCCAAGTAGATACTCTGACTAAGTCCAATTAGTCTTTTACTCCTTTCTCTTAATATCCTTATCCCTAGGATATAGGCAGCTTCTCCAAGGTCCTTCATAGCAAAGCACTTCCCAAGCCAGGACTTAACCTCCTGCAAGGTTGGGATGTCATTTCCTATGAGTAGTATGTCATCCACATACAGTACCAAAAAGCTAACTATACTCCCACTAGCTCTGACATACACGCAGGACTCATCTTCACTTCTTGAGAAACCAAACTCTTTGACCTTCTCATCGAAACAAAGATTCCAACTTCGAGATGCTTGTTTCAATCCATAAATGGATTTCTCAAGCTTGCACACTCTATTGGGGTACTCTGAACTGACAAAACCTTCTGGCTGATTCATGTAAACATCCTCAGCCAACTTTTCGTTAAGGAAAGCGGTTTTGACATCCATTTGCCATATTTCATAATCATGAAATGCAGCAATGGCTAGCATAACCCTAATAGACTTAATCTTTGCTACTGGTGAAAAGGTTTCATCATAATCAATACACTGAGTCTGAGTAAAGCCCTTCACAACCAGTCGAGCCTTATAAGTGTGCACCTTCCCATCCATGTCGGTCTTCTTCTTGAAGATCCATTTGCACCCGACTGTCTTACGGCCTGGTACATTGTCAACCAAGTTCCAAACTTGATTGTCATACATGGACTGTATCTCGCTGTCCATAGCCTCCTTCCATTTAGCAGACTCTGGGCCTGCCATGGCTTCCTTAACACTGTTAGGTTCATCCAGATTTACCAGTGTACTGTCACTGATAAATGTATCACCTTCCGTAGTAATATGAAATCCATAATAAAACTCAGGTGTGTTCCTAACCCTTGTAGAACGCCTCGGAAGTATAGACTCGTCAGCTGGATCAACATGAATTTCCTCCTCAGGTTGATTGCTAGTGTCTGAGGTTCCTTCACCAATTGAGTCTTGAATTTCTTCAAGGTCAATTTGCCTCCCACTGTCTCCTTGGTTTATAAATTCTCTCTCTCGAAAGACCCCTCTCCTTGCCACAAAGACCACATTCTCAATGGGTTTGTAGAAGAGGTAACCAAAGGATTTTTGTGGGTAGCCGATGAAAATACACCTTTCACTTCGAGGTTCGAGCTTGTCATGAGTCTCGCGCCTAACGAAAGCCTCGCAACCCCAAATCTTGATATGGTCCAAATTGGGAACTTTCCCAGTCCACATTTCATGAGGTGTTTTGGCAACCTTCTTTGTAGGGACTAGATTAAGGATGTGGGCGGCAGTCTCTAAGGCATACCCCCAAAAAGAGATTGGTAGCGAAGCTCGACTCATCATAGAGCGAACCATGTCCAACAAAGTTCGATTACGCCTCTCAGCTACACCATTGGGAACTTTCCCAGTCCACATTTCATGAGGTGTTTTGGCAACCTTCTTTGTAGGGACTAGATTAAGGATGTGGGCGGCAGTCTCTAAGGCATACCCCCAAAAAGAGATTGGTAGCGAAGCTCGACTCATCATAGAGCAAACCATGTCCAACAAAGTTCGATTACGCCTCTCAGCTACACCATTCAGCGGTGGTGTCCTGGGAGGTGTCAATTGTGAGACAATCGCACACTCCTTAAGATAGTCGAGGAACTCAGTACTAAGATACTCACAACCTCGATCGGATCGAAGCATCTTAATGTTCCTGCCCAATTGATTTTCTACTTCCTGTTTAAACTCTTTAAACCTTTCAAAAGTTTCTGACTTATGTTTGATTAAGTAGACATAACCATATCTACTAAAATCATCAATAAAAGTCACATAATAGCGATTAGCATCCCTTGTGGCGGTTTTGAATGGTCCACATACATCAGTATGTATAAGGTCCAACAAACCCTCACCCCTTGCACAAGTACCAGTGAAGGGTGATTTTGTCATTTTTCCAAGTAGACAAGACTCACAACTATCATCCGACTTGAGGTCGAACGACTCCAAGACTCCATCCTTTTGAAGCTGGCCTATGCGTTTCTTGCTTACATGTCCAAGACGACAATGCCACAAAGATGCTTTATCCAAACTAGTAGAAGAATCAATACATAATACATTATTTCCTAAATTATCTACAACCGATATAGCTTCATACACACCATCACAAGGTAATGCTTTAAAATAAAGAACATTATTAAAGAAAGCATTAATACTACCAATTTCATTATCAAAAGAAAAGGTAAAACCTTGTTTGTACAAAGCATGAAAGGAAATAATATTCCTCGCCATTTCAGACGAGTACACACATTTATTCAAATCTAACTTTTGTTGGGATTTGAGCATTCTAACACTCCTATGGTGTACATGCAACCCTATAAACCTTGGATCTATGTTTTCTCTATTATACATGCAAATATTAAATATTCCAAGGTTTCATCCTAACTAGCATATTATGAAGCACCTATACTACAAAGTTCTAGTTAGATGACATACCTTTTGATGTAGCTTGATGTCTTCAAGCTTTAAGAGCTTAGCCCCAATAGTGTGGAAGCCTCAAGTGGAATCACAAATCACCAAAACACCTTGGAAAACCTTTAGAGAATATGGATACTTGGCTCACACTATGAAATCGGTTATTGCCCTCTTTAGTGTATCCACACTAGCCACTAGCATAATTTCATGAACCATAAGACCCTTTATATAGTGTGGAGGATTAGGGTTAAACCCTAATACCCATGACCTTTCCTTTCCTAGGATCCATGGGTTAAAGCTCCATGGACTATCCATGAAGACTTAGCCCAACCTAAATGAACTTGGCCCACTACACATATATATATATCTAAGAGTCCATATTTAATTAGTTCCTTTTGATCACTTAATTAATTATAAATTAATTCTTGATCAATACTAATTAAATAATATGATTATATATTAATATATTAGAACTTATAATATATTAATATAAATCATAAATATACTATTCTCAAAAGACTATCCATATAAATTGTGTCGGTGAAGTGCAACCCAAATGGACCATGCCGGGTCGGGTCAAGTACATACCAAATATAGTTATGGACTTAGACATTAATCCAACAACTTTAACCCACTATCTAGCAACAAAGTATAAACTCCAATCTTGGCAACAGGTGCAACCTTCTTGTTCCCCATGATTAAGTTTATCTTTCCGTGCTCCACATCCTCACTTCTTCTTAGGCCCTGCAAGTCACAACAGATGTGAATACCACAACCTGTATCAAGAACCCAAGAATTAGAATATGGTGAGTTATTAGACAATATAGTGTAAATACCTGCATGGGATGGTTTCACTTTCCCATCCTTGACATCCTGCAAGTACTTTGGGCAGTTTCGCTTCCAGTGCCCCTTATTTTGACAGTAGAAGCATTCAGCATCCTTAGGGATGGCAGAAGGAGTGATAGAACCACCTTTAGTTCCAGATGAGGAGCCTTCAAGGGACTTTCCCTTGGTACCCTTTGAAGGGTGCTTCCTCTTCTTCCCTTTGCCTTGCCCGATAGCCAAAACAGGGGTAGTAGTAGGAGTAGGAGTAGTAATCGACTTACTCTTAAGACCACTTTTGGCAGTCTTCAGAAGTCCTTGAAGCTTACTGAGTGTGACTTCCTCCTTGTTCATGTGGTATGTCATACGAAATTGATCATAACACGAGGGCAAGGAGTGCAAAATGATATCAATTGCCAACTCCTCAGGGAAGTTCACATTCAGTTTCATTAGACGGTCCACATACCTTTGCATTTTCTGCATGTGGCTCGTGATTTGTTCGCTATCCTTCATACGGGTAGTGATCATGGAGGAGATTATTTCATACCGCTCTTGACGAGCACTCTGATGGTACCTTTCCATCAGATCCTGATGCATCTCAAAAGGGTAATAGTCCTCATAGGACTTTCGGAGTTCAGCTGTCATGGTGGCCATCATGATGCATGCCACCTTGGTGGCATCTCTTTCATGTGCCTGATACTCAGCGACCTCCTCAGGAGTAGCAGTGGACTCATCAAGCTCCTTTAGCTCCTTATCGAGGACATATTCTTTGTCCTCGTAACGAGTGACCATCCTGATGTTCCGGATCCAATCCATGAAGTTGGAACCATCAAAGATGACCCTCCCACAAAGGTTCATGAGGGAATAGGAGCCAGTAGGGTTAGAGCCCGAAGCATTGTTGTTGGAAGACATCTAAAAAGAAGAAAACAAGTTTAGATTACATATATCGAATCCTTAATAATACACCCAAATGTAATATTAAGGCTAGGATCCAACACAATATATTATAACTTAGAAGAGGGATGCCGTAATCTAAGCTATAACATATTTGAAGGTAGGTGAATGACGATTCACCAATTTCCACCATGAAAACGAAATGAATTATTAGGTTTAATTGGTTTTGAAATTCCTAGATTCTTTTGAGATTCATTGAACTTTTCAATGGCATGTTTCAATCTCGATTGTGCCCTTCAAGTTTTGTGACTGGGATGCCGAGGATCACAAAACAAGGTGTGAATAACCATGCAAATTCACTTGGTACCCTTAATATTATCACCTAATCAATGTGCCGGTTAACCACACACGCTCCACCGATCTATGATAAACATTAAGTCACCCTTCGTGATCCTTACTAGTCCAAGTTAGTGTGCCGATTAACCACACACGCTCCACCAACGACTTGGTAAGGTACAAAGTGTGAATTTCATAGGTTAGCACCATATTCATATTTTCCTAAAGTAACTAAGATTGGGAATTTATTAAAGGTTTAGTTACTTTATAATATTCATTATACTTTTAATGAGAATTTAAAGTCATTGTCCTACCCGTTCGGCTAACAACCCTCCACCGATCAAGGAAGCGGTGGGTGAGAATGGACACCCATTAAGTTGCCATTTTATAGGCAACAACCTTATACCCCCCTTATAGACCGGCTTCGTGAATGAGGCCTACTAACGGTAAAACGACTTAATCTTATACATATATATAATAATTAACCATTAATGTTATAAATCGTATAAGGGTTGAATTTTAACTTTTAAAACTCTAAGGGTTTGGAATTAAAGTATATTAAAGTGCGTGTAACTTTACAAATTCCAAAATTTGAGGACAAGTTTTGAAACTATTCAAAACTTTTCATTTCATAACTTATGAATTAAAGGTTCATAAAATGAAGACTCTTCATTTTCATGTGACTTATGTGTTTTAAGTGTGCATAAATGAAAGTGACCTTTGGAAATCCATAACTTGAGGACAAATTATGGACTCCATTAAAACACATAAATGATCAAGAATTATCAATAAACAATTTAGCAAATAATTCCTATGATCTAACAATAATTCATAAGAACATGAACATCATATAAAAAATTCCAAGAACATATGAACACATATTATCATGCAATTTTGATATAAGCCATTGTAAATGGATTAGCATAAGCATTACACCATCTAAAACAGGTTTTATTACACCAAAACAGTTTAGGGTAATGTTTCTAGTTCATTTCCAGCAGCAAAACTCGAAAATCTGCATTCTGAGGCTTCTACTCGTCGAGTGCACGAACCTACTCGACGAGTAGGATGAATTTACTCATGTACTCGGCGAGTCCCCCCATGGACTCGGCAAGTTCATGCTGCAGAATGCAGAAAACTTGCGTTTTTCAACAAGTTTGCAACAAGTATCAAACAAACAAGCCTAGGCTCTGATACCACTGTTGGGTTTTGAGCAAACTAACACTCCTAAGGTGTTCATGCAACCCTAGAAACCTTGGATCTATGTTTGTCTAAAATACATGCAAAATAATTTTCCAAGGTTCATAACCTATCTAGCATACATGGGGTACTTTTAAACATAAAAGATACTAGAAGAATTACATACCTTTGTTAGTGAGTTGATTCCTTGAGAGTTTGAGAGCCAAGCACCAATAATGTGAATGCCTCAAATGGAAATCACAAATCACCACAAACTTGGAAAACTTATGAGAGAGTATCCAATCACTCTAGAAATTCGGCCACACCTTATGCACACACACATAGTGTCTTTTCAAGCACCATAAGCCTCTTTATATAGTGTAGATGATTAGGGTTATGAACCATGCAAACCCTAATAACCCATGTCTTTTCCTATTCCAAGGATCCATGGGTTAAAAGCTCCATGGATCATCCATGGACTCCCATTTAAGCTTAGCCCATTCCCTAATGAGTGTTAGCCCACACTATATAAGTACAATAGCCCATTATTTAATTAGTCACCTTATGATCACTAAATTAATTCATAATTAATTTAAGATCAATACTAATTAAATAATACAATTTCATATTAATATACTATAACTTATAATATATTAGTAGGCCGTAAATATACTCTTCTCATAATGTTATCCATATAAATAGTTCGGGTGAAGTGCAACCCAAATGGACCATGCCGGGTCGGGTCAAGTATATACCAAATAAGTTATGGACTTAGACACCTTATCCAACATCACATAGCTTCTTCTTTAGCAAGTCGAATGCCTCTTTGTGTTTATCACTCCAAGCATAAGTAGGTCCTTTGTGAGTCAAAGCTGTTAATGGAGTAGCGATCGAAGAAAAGCCTTGGATAAACCTTCGGTAATATCCAGCTAATCCCAAAAAGCGTCGGATCTCTGTGGGACTTTTCGGTTGTTCCCACTTCATCACAACTTCAATATTTGCTGGATCAACCATTATCCCTTCTTGGTTGACCACGTGACCCAAGAATTGGACTTCTCGAATCCAAAAATCACATTTGGAGAACTTAGCATACAACTTCTCCTTCTTCAAGACTTCCAACACTTCTCGCAAGTGTCTGCCATGCTCCTCCTGGCTTTTCGAATAAATCAGAATGTCATCTATGAACACTATCACAAATTTATCAAGGAACGGATTACAAACCCTGTTCATTAAATCCATGAATGCTGCTGGAGCATTGGTTAGTCCAAACGACATAACCAAAAACTCGTAGTGTCCATATCGTGTTTTGAATGCAGTCTTCTCGATATCCTGCTCCCTCACCTTTAGCTGATGATATCCTGACCTAAGATCGATCTTCGAGAAATAGCTTGAACCTTGTAGCTGATCGAACAGGTCATCAATCCTTGGCAATGGATATCTATTCTTTATCGTTGCCTTATTCATCTCTCTATAATCAATGCACATCCTCATACTCTCGTCCTTTTTCTTTACGAATAACACCAGAGCTCCCCAGGGTGATGAACTAGGTCTAATGAAACCTTTGTCCAATAACTCCTGAAGTTGCATCATCAGCTCCTTCATCTCCGTTGGCGCTAGTCGGTAAGGTGCTTTTGCTATTGGCGTCATTCCTGGTAACAAGTCAATACGGAATTCTACTTGTCGATCAGGCGGTAATCCAGGAAGATCCTCGGGAAATACTTCCGGATAATCACACACGACATGAATGCTCTGCATCTCCTTTTTCTCCTTCTTTGCATCCATCACGAATGCCAAATATGATGTACATCCTTTGGCCAAACACTTTCTGGCTTTCATTAGAGAAATAATCCCAGAATTCACTCTGCGTTTGTCCCCATACACCATAAATGACTCTTTCCCTGGCGGGTTTACTTTTACAATGTTCTTCTTGCATAGTATTTCGGCATCATTGGCGCTAAGCCAATCCATTCCCAGCACGATGTCGAAACCATTTAACTCAATAGGCAATAATTCTCGTGGAACTTATTCCCATTCAAATCAATTATGACGTTTTTCATACGATGGCTAACAGGTATAAACTTGCCACTAGCAACTTCGACTAATAAAGCATTATCTAGTCTATCAATAGGCAAAGCTAGTTTTCTGCCAAATTCATGCGAAATAAAGGAGTAGTTGGCTCATGAGTCAAACAAAATTTGGGCAGGCAATTCGTTTACGAGAAAGGTACCTGAAGTGACATCAGTTTCTTCTTTAGCAGCTTCCAGTGTCATCTGAAAGGCTCTCGCCTTCGGCTTTGGTGGAATGTTGGGTTTTGCTGCCTCCTTCTTTTTCGGACAATCCCTCGAGATGTGCCCCTCCTCACCACACCCATAGCAGACTTTCTTGGTAAGGGTGAATTCGTTGGCATAGTGCCCTGGATTTCCACATTTGAAGCATGTGACTTCCCCGTCACATTTCCCGTGATGCTTCTTCTTGCATTTGTCGCACCATTTCGCTTCGCCTCCTCCACCCCCTCTCGAACCGGATTTCGAGAATTTATTTTTCTTGTTGGACCCTGAAGGTCCATCGAACTTCCTCTTCTCACCAACCTCCGACCTCTCCAGACTCTTCTCCCTGATCTGAGTCTTAACATTCTTAGCAGCCCAGATGGCGGCTTTCAATGTGGTTGCTTGCTTAACCATTGGACCAAAGTCCGCTGGTAATCCACTGGCAAACTTGTTGACCTTTGAGAGTTCTGTTGGAACTAGGTATGGGATAAGCTTCATCTTTTTCTGTGAAACTTGCAGTGTATTCAGTAACGCTCATTTTTCCCTTCTTCAAATTCTGAAACTCATTATTGATTTCCAGAAGGTCCTGCTCTGAGCAGTATTGCAGTTTCAGTTGTTCCACAAAGTCTTCCCAAGTCATCTTGCTAGCTTCTCCCTTGGGCATTGAGTCGGCTAATAGTTTCCACCAACTCAATACTCCAGATTTTAACAAAGGTATCGCAAGAGCGGTCTTCTGCCTGTTGTTGCATTCGCAACTTTCAAACATTGTCTCTATTTCGGAGATCCAGTTTATAACTTCTACCGGCGTCGGGCTTCCGGATAGACATGGTGGTTTGGATGCCATGAAATCCTAGTATTTGCATCCATGACCGTCGTTTCCTCCATCTTGGTTGTTACGTCTAACTAACGGTGGGTTGGCTTGACCAACAATCCCACTGAAGTTTCGTCCATCCGACTGCCCTCCATTCACTTCGGTCTCTTCAACTTGTATTGAAAGTTCTTCAAAATTCTGCCGAAGTGGACGTCTAGTTTCTTCCATCTGACGATCCAACATCGTTTGAATCATCAATTATACACCAGCCATTGTCATTGGCTCAGGTGCTGCTGCTACAACAGGTGCTTGCTCGATTACAGGTGGTTGAGTCCTATTTTCGTTCGCGTTTCCAACTCCGCTTCTTGTTCTTGCCATTGTTGATCTATACACCGAATAAGGTGAATTTAGATCCTTATTCACGATAGATATTTAAATCATCCATATCACTCCGAAACGTTTACATGCTAGTTCTAATTCCGTAGTCACACGCTTAGAATCCTAAACACATAAGGTCTCCAGATCCGGTTGGCAACAAACCGTAGATCCGAACAAATAATATCATATATGATTTAGTACATAAAAGCATTTTAGGCAACTTTCCTAAAATATACTAGTTCGCTTAAACTAATGCTCTGATACCAACTGTGACATCCCCACAATCACGACCAGAAAAAACCGATTTAATTTATGCTTTTTAAAATAATTTCAGAGTAATCCTTTGATTGAAAGAGTTGCGGAATTTGTTCCCAAAACAAAATATGATAAAATAAAATTTATCAAAGCATTTCTTAAAGAAATGTATTTTCATATATAACAAAACTCGGGATGTCATGTTCCGATACAGACCAAAAGCATAAACGGCACATTATAGGCCTTACAACGGTTATTTACAACTACAGGCCTATAAACAAACTATCTTCACAAGTTGTCCAACTTATGCTCTCGCGCCACTACCTGTAATACAAATATAACTGAGTGGGTCAGGCTTGGGAGCCTGGTGAGCATATAGGGTTTTCAACCCACAATAAATAATTATATTTTATTTCACCAACCCACAATAACCTGATTACTCATTCCCGTTATCCTCACTTTACGTCCCTAAAACAACAACTATCACAAGGGACCTAGTCTAAGGATTTCCATCGGGATAGACATTACTGCAAAGGGGTTTCCTCGACAATAGATATCCTAAAGGCAACCATGAGGGGTATAGAGTACCGGTGAACACATCGTTCACAACACCTACAGGTGATGAACCTGCCAGCGTTCCACTGAACAGTCTAGAAAGAGTCTGTGGTCGTCATCCATACTCCGTTAGATGACTAGATCAACAACAACATCGAGGCCTCTCATCATTTTTTTTCATCACACATCAACTATCTACCCATGTTATACCTAACAGTTTTGTAGATAACACATACATATATACATACTTATACAACTTTAAAACCTGTATAATATATCCAATCAATACTCATTCCAGATAACAGATAATATACAAACACATCGCACGTATTTTATAGAGAATAATTCATAACTATGTGTTAGAAGAAAGCAACTACACACTCACTTGATAAGAAGATTATCGGACAACACTACGGCTCTTAAAGCAGTATTCTTCAGTGAAATCGGGATATCTTCACACACTAGGCTTCTCGCGGGCAGAGCTTCGGCTTGAAACTCTTTTCTTCTCGGGATCTTCGGTGCTTCGGGACTCTCTTCGGGTGTCAGGATGATACCGGGGCTTCGGGGGTACTTCAAGACAGCTAGAGAGGGTATCGGGAGTGAAAAAGTGAAGGAATTAGCAACAATGGTCAGCTGCCCTTCGGTTTCTATTTATAGGGTCGAATTTTTGGATTCACGTCGTGACTTCACTCGTCATCAGGTGCGTCATCGCAACTTCGGTCTGTCAGGCTCCAGGAGACGTCATCTCTGAGTTCACGTCGTGAACCCTATGTTCACGTCGTGAACCCTATGTTCACGTCGTGAGCTTTGACACAATGTCGGGGTTCGTGCCCCGAACTTCAGAAATTTATATCTTTCACATACGAGCTCCGTTTTCGACGTTCTTTATATGCACGCGTAGTTGACATTATGCTCTACAACTCTCCTTTAGACTCCGTCGGCTAATTTTGATTTTAAGTTTTATTATATTATTTTTAGTAGGTCGGGACAGGAAAACTCCGTTAGGAATTCACAACTCCTTCATCTGACGTCCGTTTTCGTCTGTCTTTTTACCGTTGGACTACTATCGATGAGATCTTTGATTCTTGTTTAGATTGTTTCGGCTAGAAACCACTCGATCTCATATTCGAACTTTGGGCTGCATACCGCTAAGTCGAAACTTCAAAAAATCATAACTTCCTCATACGAAGTCAGATTTAGACGTTCTTTTTATGCACGCTCTCGGTTTAACGTATTCTACGACTTTCATTTAGATCACTAAGGCTAAATATCGCTCTATCGTAAATTCACTATTTACGTCACGCGGTGTCGTACCGGTTCTGTCACAAAACTTCGACATGTAATAACTTCTTCGTTATAACTCGGATTTCGGCATTCTTTATATATTCGAAAACCTTGCCACGACCACTACAACTTCCTTCATAGATATCGTGCTTATCTAATATTTTACTTTATCGCTTATTTTTATCCTTAATCAATTTAAATCACACAATTAAGCAATAAAACACATAATACTCAAAATAATACATTTTTATTATTTCACAACGGTTTACAAAGGTTAACCTAGACTATTAGATCATCATTAATGCCTAGCCTAGAAACACGGGCGTTACACTATCGATTCCAGATTTAGATATGTTCTATTTCATGGTGTGCTCTCAGTTGGGTGTTTTCAGTCTTGCTGTTTGTTGATAGGTTTTCTAGGTTACAAAGTTTTAATCAACATGATTTGCACAAGAAAATTTACATAAAACTATTTAGGGGCACATGCAACCTAGTGATCTATGACTTTTCTCATAATATCAACAAAGTTTGAAAAAGCTAAACTAAACTATGTAAAATCGAAAACTATAGGATTGGAAACTTACATTTGCTATTTTTAAAAATAGCAATCTATTTTTCTTCAAGATCTTCCTTGGAAAGGAAGCACCGAAAGTATGATGCCTCTGAAGGCTCACACCCAAGACCCTAGAAGTCTAAGGAACGATTTGGAGAGAGGAGAGGGGGATTGAAATTTTGGCTATGGATTTTCTAGGGAACAAATGCCGAAAATCATAGCCTTAAGGGCCTTATTTATAACTGCTAGGGTACCAGGATAAACCCCAATTTGAATACTAAAATAATCCATTTTAATCCTTATTCATATTAGTTTCATTTTAGGCATTACGAGGCTTCCAGAATTCCTTGAAGGAGCCTCCAAAACTATCCCATGTAAGGTGGTTCTAAAATCTCTCCTTTATCTAACTTTTGAACAGTTACAACTTAACCATTGTACCTCTAAATAATTCCAATTAATCAAAAATTAATTTCCAATTAATTCTGATTAATTCTAAATTAATTCTAACCAATTTATAATTAATTTATTAATCATATAATAAACTAATAAATTAATTCCTCTCTCTCCTAATATTATTCATAGCTATTTCTGGTTATGAGGGCAACCCAAAAAGGACTTTGGTTTTATTCACAAGATTATACTAATTTAATTTAAACCTTAGACACCTTGATCCAACAGTCTCCCACTTTGATAAGTCGCTAACTAAAAGTGCTCGTATCAACTCTAAATAACCAAAAAAGAGTGCTTTCCAAAGTCGCTACCGAACTCTTATTTAAAACAGATGCTTGTACTAAGATAAGTGAGAAACTACTCCTTCTTTCTACAAGATATAATATGAACACGAGACATGGATACCAATCAATCTCGTAGTTCAAGATTTTGTTTCTCGATTTCCAATTTATGATGACCTTAATAGACTACGAATTGAACAACATCAATTTAGTCCAGGCTAGGCCCAACATTTTAATGTCAACATTAAATTACCGAGGGCCGAAAAGATATCGCTTTTTCTTTATTAGGCAAAAGGATCAAATAAACTTTGACTACATAATTATAACCATTATTCATCATGCCATACATGGAACTATGTTTTATGACATCAATTAATAGATGCATTTTCATAAGACCAATGCACAACATATTTACAAACTATAACTTATGTATCTTTATTTGAAGAATAGAAGATTTTATTGTCTTAGAATTACTCATGATTGAATCCATGAAGTAATCTATAAGCGCAGGTTTAACCAATACTTAAAATCCCTATTTTAGGCACTCATGAGCATAGCAGCAATCTATATGTCATGTCCAATTTCCATGAACCTCTACTAATACTTCATGACAGTCTTGAATCAATGCCCACTCCGTAAGAGTATGACTGTTTGTGGTAATTTAAATAAAAAAATACTCAGGAAGTAAACATGCAAAATGAAACTCAAAATAAAGAATTAAAGAAGACAATACACATACTCATAAATAACTCTCTATTATTTAATCTCCAAAAACAATTATAGTTTATTTTTCTACATCGTTTCAACCTATCGACTAATTACTAAAACTAATATCGGCTCTAAATCCTATGATCCTAGCATGCTCGATGTGATTTGCCTTTCTCAATGCCTTTGTAAAAGGATCAGCTGGATCATACTCTGATGATACTCGATTCACCAAGAGATCGCCATCTTTAAATCAATGTTGGACGTAATGATATTTCCTCAGAGTGTGCCTAGATTTCTGTGGGTTCTTGGATTGACAGAACAAATCCGTGATCAATGATGAAAATATTCAGCCATGTTGATTCCTTTGTTGCCTTGCTAGCTGCTATGTACTCTGATTCACAGGTAGAATCAGCCACCGTTTTCTGCTTGGAACTTTTCCAAGTTACAACCCCAACATTCAAAAGGAATACCTAGCCAAATTGTGAAAAATAATTGTCTTTATCTAGTTAGAAATACGGCATCACAATAACCCCTCACTCTTAATTCATCTTTGCCACCGAGAACTAAGAAATTTTTTTTTGGTGCTGCATAAATATTTCAAAATGTTCTTAACTGTTGTCCAATGGGCTCTGCCAGGATTATCCTGAAAATGAATTTCCATGCTTAAAGCATAAGACACATCAGGTTAAGTACAGGTCATAGCATACATGATCGATCCAATAGCCAAAGCATATGGAATTTGACTCATAACATGTATTTCTTCATCAGTACTAGGACGCTGATTCTTTCTCAATTTAACAGTATAGTGAATCGGCAAATCCCCTTTCTTGGAAATTTCCATACTGAAATGTTTCAATGTTTTTATAATGTACTTTGGCTAAGTCCAATTAGACATTTTTTATATCCTTGTGAATTCTTATTCCAAGAATGTATGTAGCCTCTCCTAGATCCTTTATAGTGAAACATTTTTCAAGCCAATACTTTACTTCTTGCAAGGTTGGAATGTCATTTCCTATAAAGAGTATGTCATCAACACAAAAGACCATGAAGGTTACAACACTCCCATTAGATTTGACATACATGCAATACTCATCTTCACTTTTATAGAACCCAAACTCTTTGACTTTCTCATCGAGACTTCTGGTGCTTGTCTTTAAAGACAAATAAAGAAGGAATACTAGTTTATTTGCTAAACTAAAGGTATGTAATTTCTAATAACCATTTCTTAATTTCGAAAATAACAATGTACTTTTAGGGTTCTTGATATTCAATTGTTTGTTGCAAATAATAGTGAGAACATAGATCTTTTAGGTTGCATGTGAACTTAGGGTTTAAGTTTTTCCGCCAAAATAAGTTTTTTGTAACCTATAAAACCCATAAGTGGTATCAGAGACATTGTTCTCATTGATCTTGCACAAAGTTGAATAGATCAAAATTAGGGTTTATAGAAACTAAACCCTAAGGAGGTAATTTTTGAAATTTACTAGGGTTCTTAAAACCCTAGCCTCCACCCTCATATTTTTTATTTTTTACCAGGGTTTTAGAAACCCTAGCCTCCTTAGCCATTTTCAAAAATTGAGGAGTCCATTTTTAGGATTTACCTTGTTTCCTTATTTGTTATTTTAAATGCCTTAAAATATGAACAATTAAAACCTGATCAACCCTAGCCTATTTTCCGAATATTGGAAGGCTTAGGATTAGGATTAAATTTGAATTATTTTATTAATTTGTTATTTGTAAATAATTATTTAACCCATAATGATTTAATTAATTTAATTAATTATTTAATTAAAAGATAAAGATTAAATCAAAATTGGTTTATTTTTAAATTAAATTAATTTTTTATATTAATTTCGAAAATTTAAATTTAAACCTAGTATTTTAGAAAAATTTTAAAATACACCTTATACTATATATAATTAAAAGATTAATATATTATATGTATAAGACAAGTCAGTCAAATCGCTAGTACGCCTCATTCACGAAACCATACTATAAGGGGAGTTTAAGGAAGCGGCCTATAAAATGACCGTCATTGGGTATCCACTCTTACCCACCGCTCTCTTGTATGGTGGAGGGTCGTTAGCCAAACGGATTTGATAGGACATAATCTCATTAATAAGTATAATGATATAAAGTAACTATACCATTTTTTAAAAAAATTCTCACTCTTAGTTACTTTAGGAAAAATGTGAAAAGTATGCTAATCCATAAAATTGCACATTATGCTTTATATGTAATTAGTGGAGCGTGTGTGGTTAACCAACACACTAATAGTGAATATAAAGAGTAATAATGGGCATCTTGAAAATTATCATTGTTAATGGAGTGCGTGTGGTTAACAATCATTAATTGGAGATGATAAATGACATCGAGAGTGCCAAGCATATTTGTATGGTTATTCACATCTTGTTTTTGATCCTCGGCATCCTAGTCACAAATAGAATAGCATAATCTGAGATTAAACATGTCATTGATAAGATTTAATGAATCTCAAATAGATCTACGAATTTCATAGTTCAAAATTGGTGAATTGCTTTTTGCCCACCTTTCATAAATTCGCAATAAGATTACGACATCCATCTTCTTATTTGTGAATTGTTATATTGGATCCTAGCCTTAAATATTAATTATGGGTTAAAATATTAAGGATTTATATCATCTAACTGAAACTTCTTCTTCTCTATAGATGTCTACTCCTGGTGATGCTTCTGCTTCTCAAAACTCTACCCACACCTTTTCACTCCTCTCGATCGTATCCAAGGTGACATTGGATGGCACCAACTACAATGATTGGATGCGAAACATCAAGATGAGTCTTCGATATGAGGGCAAAGAGTATGTCCTTGAGAAACAACTCATTGAGATCGATGAGGCCACTGCTACTTCTGAAGAAATAGCCTCCTACAAGAAACATTATGACGGTGTGACTAAGGTTGCTTGCATCATGGTTGTCACCATGATTCCTGAGTTGAAAAGTTCTATGAGGACTACTGGTCATACGAAATTAACTTGGATCTTATGGAAAAGTTTCACAAGAGATATCATCAAGAAAAATATGAGGTTGTCAAAGCTCTAATGGCTTGCAAATTAAAGGAAGGAGAGTCTGTCTGCAACCATGTGTAAAGAATGCAAAGATACATGGAGCACCTAGAAAGACTAAATGTGAATTTCGATGAGGAGTTGGCCATAGACACGGTCCTTAACTCTTTGCCACCTTGTTATGATCAGTTCATTTTGGCTTATCAGTTGAACAACACAGAAACCACATTTTCCAAACTCCATAACCTGTTGCGAACGGCTGAGTCAGGAATGAAGAAGAATCAAACTCCTACCTCTATTAATGCTCCTGTCCTTTCCATTGGAAAAAACAAAGGAAAGAAAAGGAAAGGTACTCCTAAGTAGAATTGGAAGGGTAAGGCCCATGTTGGGTCGTCTAGCAATGGCCCAAAAGCGAAGCCCAGTTCTGACATTACTTCTATTAGTGATCCCAAAGAGGTCATTTGCTTCTATTGCAATGATAAGGGCCATTGGAAACGAAGCTGCCCCAAGTACTTGCAGGATATCAAGGATGGCAAAGTGAAGCCATCGTTGGCAGGTATTTACATTATTCAAACTAATAACTCACAACCTTCTCATTCTTGGGTCCTTGATACAGAGTCTGGTTTTCACATTTGTTCTGATTTGTTGGGACTAAGAGAAAGTGAAGAGGTGGAGCATGGAAGGACGAATCTAATCATGGGCAATAGGCGATCTTCTCCTGTTACCAAGATTGGAACTTATAGTCTTATGCTTAGTAGTGATGTTAGATTAGATTTAGTTAATTTTTGCTATTCGTCAAAAATGACGCGACACGTTATTTCTTTTCATGCACTTTTTAGATAAGGTTTTAGATGTTCGTTTAATGACATGAATGGATCGATTTTGGTTTATAAAAATGGCATTTTTATGTTTCAAGCTTTACCTTGTAATGGTGTGTATGAAACTGTGATTTGTGTTGATAGCTTAGGTAATAGTGTATTTCATATTGATTCGTCAAATGGTTTAAACAAGGCATGCTTGGGGCATTGTCTTCTTAGGCACATTAACAAGAAACACATCACCCAACTCCAAAAGGATGAAGTGTTGGAATCATTTGAATTAAGGACATAAGATGAATGCGAGTCTTGTCTTTTGGGGAAGATGGAAAAATTGACTTTCACTAGATCTCGCGAAAGAGGTGAGGGTTTGTTGGATCTCATACACACAAATGTGTGTGGGCCCTTTAGATCCACCACAAGTGTCACAACCCCGGCCGGCGGCGGAAACGCCGGGAGGTGCGAACATGGGGAAATTGGATCGAGGCATACAAATATATATGGAACATAACACAAATGTATATCACAAACATAACTTTTATTTATTATAAATTATTCTGGGATTACATTGTTTGAAAGACAAGAACACAACCTAACGTCACTGGAAACGATAAACAGAAGAAATTAAACTCCAGCAAGCTTACTTGAAGACCTCTTCCTCCTTAGCACAACAATCGTCCAGACTCATCTCCTTGAGAATACATGTTTTTTTAAACGTCAACATAATATTTGTGAGTGCACAAGTTTTTATAGTTTTCGGGTTTTATTTGGTTGTATAAATTTAAGAATCCTTTTTCTTTTAGAAAAACCTTTACTAAAGTATTTTATCAACCCTAGCTTTTTATCTTTTTAGGATGTCTAACAATCCTTTCTTATTATCTTTTTAGGATATCTTATTAGTCCTAATTAACTATCTTTGTAGGATAACTAATGACCATAATGTATTTAATCTACCATTCTAAGGCGTCCCTAATGGTAGTCGGATTTCTATGGTTTTTGTAATATATTACCATGAATCCCAATAATCGACAATATTTAACTAATAATTTGTCCCGCCATGACGCTTCATCAGATGTCGAATAGTGAATAATAAGAAAATTATATTGTCGGGATTATAGCTAGCAATCGCAGGTGGGGGTGTTAATCCCCGTATAGATCTATACATATCATTCTAGCTCTCGCAAGATTAAACACTTATAGGTACCAGGGAATGCCTAATTTAATCAAGGCCTTCAGATGAATATTATCAACTCATTAACACATTAACCTTTGTATTTATCATTTATCATTTATCTTTTATCCTTCCTAAGGATTTCCTATGACTATCACAATATAAATCTTTTATCTTATATTTGATAATTATAACTTTTGATCTCATAATTATTTTGTATATATAAGTATTCATACATATACCCTAATTATGGTTATTTGAAAACATGATATTTGGGTAGAGTAACAGTTAGGTACGGTGCATATCTCTATATTTGACCAGCATAACTCATAGGTACTACATTATCCTAGGGATTTAGCCATTATAACATCTAGGTATTATCTCTTCCTAGACTATCGGGAATCATAACTCTTTGGCATAATATCATAGCTTATAACAAGGCATAGTATCTATAGCTACATTATCCTAAGACTTTAAGCTTTGTAAAATGATTTGATATTTATAGAAATAAATATATTTTGATAAAACCATTTGGTAAGCATGTATTCCCCCCTCCCCTCGCGCGTAAAACATTTAAAATAGTAAAATAGGGGCCGTGAAATCACCATAGTCGCATGAAACTCATGATATAGGGTTGAATCGGGCTCAGGACTCTGGGGATCACTCCAAAGGGCAGCTACTTCAAGAAGAGAATGAGAGAGAAGTTTGAGAGGTTTGCTGGATGGAGTGACACAACCCTCTATTTATAGTCGAGTTTTGGAGGTGCGCAACTTGCACTGAACATCGTGCTTCCATAGGAAGTTGCCACATGTCACTCCGCCACTCGGCCACGTCACTCGCAATCTACTCGAATCTGGTGACATGTGTGCGGCGTGTAGATAGGCGCACCTCGTGCGCAAGAAAAGATTTTTGTTAAAATTATAACATCTTTGTGCAACCTCCAAACTAAGCCCTCTTTATATCTATGTGATGATCTCAATGGGTACTACAACTCTCCTATAGGTTGTTTCAGCTAATTTTGACTTTCATTTTCATGCCTAACGGGGGTAAAAATAAATGATTTTACAAAAATCATATCTCTTTCATACGGATCCCATTTTCGACAAACTTTGTCCTAAAGTTTATATCTTGAGGAGCACTACGTAACTCCTTTTTTCACTTTTTGTCAAAACTCAACCAAACTCTAAGTACCTTTTTGACGTAATTAGTTTTAATTACGCGGTTGATTTCTATTTCTATAAAATCCATAACTCTTTCCTTTGGAGTCAGATTTTTACGAATCTTATATCCTAAGATCACGTTAACGAGTACTATCCAAGTATGTTAACCAACTTGGAAAACAACACAACTTTTTGGACGCTAATTTTTTACCATAATGGACGTTTTAACACATAAATGTAATGGCACATTTGATTCTTATTATCTCAAAAATCAAATATTATAATACTAAGCTATTACATCTATTTTCCTACTCTTTCCTAATGGTGATCAGTGACTGAAACCTCTCGGTTGTCTCAGTCTCCCCCTGTTTAGGATATTTTGTCCCGAAATTTTATCTTGTCATCGGGCTTCCTTCAAACAAGTGAGGGTACCTGTCCTTCATCTGGTCCTCTCGTTACCTTGTGTACTATGGTCCTCGATTAGAGTTCCATCGTACCTGGAAAATAGGAATCCGACTCTACTTGAGTCGTTTGACTTCTCTATCTATTATTTCTACTGGCTCTTCGATGAAATTTAGTTTAGGGTTAATCTGAATTTCATCAAGTGGAATGATGAGTGTGTCGTCGGAAAAGCACTTCTTAAGATTAGACACATGGAAGACATCATGCACGTTATTAAGCTCTTGGGGTAACTTAAGTCGATATGAAACTAAACATATCCTGTCAAGGATTTCGAATGGTCCTATGTACCCCAGATTTAGTTTACCCCTCTTTTCAAACCTTATAACTCCTTTCCAAGGAGATACCTTGAGCATCACCCTATCTCTGAATTGGAACTCTAGGGTTTACGCCTCACGTCAGTGTAGCTCTACTGACGGTCACGTGTTGATTTCATGCACTCTCGGATCTGCACTATATTTTTAGTCATCTCATGGATAATCTTTGGGCCTGTTTGTAGGGTATTCCCTGCGAATTTCTTGGCCCGTTGGGTGTCCCCAACTTCTGTCCAGCAAATGGGAGATCAACATTTCCAGCCGTATAGTGCTTCGAACGGTGCTACTTTGATGCTCGTGTGATAGTTGTTGTTGTATGAGAACTAAACCAGAGGAATGTGAGTATCCTATGCACTTCTAAAATCTATCACACATGCTCTGAGCATGTCTTCCAGCGTTTGGATGGTCCTTTCACTTTGGCCATCGGTTTGCGGATGATAGGTCAAACTACTATCCATATCAAAGATAATAGATAAGAGTACCCCATGCAATCTGACGATCTCTCTAAGGTACGTCCTAGTCAACTTCTCCATCTTATCTGTCTCTTTTATTGGTATAAAGTAGGAAGACTTGATTAATCTATTGACAACTACCCATATAGTGTCACAAATAGCATTAGTCTTTGGTAATTTGGTAAAAATTGCCATTGCGATCTGCTCCCACTTCCACTAGCGAATATTTGGTTGCGGCAACAATTCCAAGGGTTGTTGATGTTCTTCCTTCACCTTTGAACATGTTAGGCATTTACCTACGCAGGTCGCAATCACAGCCTTCATGTTTGGCCACCAATAAAAGGGCTTCAGGTCAAGATACGTATTGTCTGCTCCAAGATGAATGGAATATCTAGTTTTATGGGCCTCATTTAGGACTAGTTCCTTGACCTCTCCAAATTTCGGAACCCATAATCGGTTCATGAAATATCTCGTTCCATCATCCATCATCCTTAATTTCAAGTTGTATTTCCATCCCTCTGAGGCTTTCTTCTTTAACATTTTCTTCCGTTAAAGCCTCGAGTTGAGCACTCCTAATATGCGAGATTAGATTTGATTAGATAGTCATCATAAGTACTTTGACTCTAAGAGGTTTAACCCGTTCTTTACGGCTCAAGGCGTCAGCTACGGCGTTAGCCTTTCCTGGTGATAATGAATCAAATAATCATAGTCATTCAGTAACTCTTACCATCTTCTTTGTCTCATGTTGAGCTCCTTCTGAACGAATATGTGCTGCAAATTCTGTGATCCGTGTATACTACACACTTGGTTCCGTAAAGATAATGACGCCAAATCTTCAAGGCAAAAACTACCGCTCCCAACTCTAGGTCGTGGGTGGTGTAGTTGGTCTCATGCACCTTAAGTTGTCTTGAGGCGTAGGCTATGACCTTCTACCTTTGTATTAATACACATCCCAACCCCTGATGTGAAGCATCACAATACACTATGAAGTCATCAATACCTTCTGGGAGGGATAGTATCGGTGCGCTACACAACATTTCTTTCAACTTTTGGAAAGTTGTTTCCTGCTGGTCTCCCCAAACAAATTTTAATTTTTTTGGGTTAATGTTGTGAGGGGTTTGGCTATGCGAGATAAACTTTCTATAAATCTCTGGTAATAGCTAACCAATCCTAAAAATTGATGAACTTCTGTTGGCGTCTTGGGCGTTTCCCAATTCTTCACCGCTTCGATCTTAGAAAGGTCAACATGAACTCCTCTGCTGCTTACCACATGCCCAAGAAAGTGTACTTTTCTTATCCAAAATTCACACTCAGATAATTTTGCATACAACTTTTCTTTTCTTAAAATCTCTAGAATCACTAGAAGGTGTTGCCCATGCTCTTCCTTGGTTCGTGGGTATACCAGAATATCGTTGATGAATACAATCATGAATTTGTCCAAGTAGGTCTTGCACACTCGATTCATGAGATCCTTGAAAATAGTTAGGGCATTGGTCATTCCAAAGGGCATGACTACGAACTCATAATGACCATATCACGTTCCGAAGGCAGTCTTTGGAATGTCCTCTACCATGACTTAAAGTTGATGTTATCCAGATCTCAGGTCGATCTTAGAGAAGTAACTTTAACATTGTAGTTGATCGAAGAGAGCGTCTACTCGGGGTAGTGGATATCTATCCTTAATGGTTAATTTATTTAGTTCTCTATAATCAATGCACATTCGAAAAGATCCATCCTTCTTCTTGACAAATTGAACGGGTGCTCCCCAAGGCAAGAAGCTTGGTCTAATGAAACCCTTGTCAAGAAGTTCTTGTAGTTGGCTAGAGAGTTCTTGCATCTTCGAGGGTGCCAATCTATAAGGAGACTTTGCTACTGGGGAAGCTCCTAGAACTAGATCGATCCGAAATTCTACTTGTCGAGCTGGTGGTAGACCTGGTAGATCTTCAGGGAATACATTAGGGAAATCGCACACCTGAGGTACTTCCTTGAAAATTTTCTTCTTATTGTCTTTCCTATCGACATTATGAGCTATGAAGACGAAATACTTTTTCTAAGATTTTTATTGGGTTTGTCACCGTAGACGATTAAGGGTTCTCCATTTGGTAGGGATATACTTAAGGCTTTCTCGAAGCATAGTATGTCGACGTGGTTAGAGGATAACCAATTCATACCGATGATGACGTCGAAACTTCCAATGACCATTGGCATAAGGTCGACGAGAAACATATGATTATCTAACTTTAAGGCCTAGTTCCTAAGTATTTCCTTAGTACTAACGTATTGGCCGTTAGTCATTTCTACCCTATAGGCTTCCCTAAGTTTACTAGATGGGTGATCTAATAACTTCCTAAATTTGGGAGTAATATAGTTCTATCAGCGCCAATATCAAAATGTATATTTGCATATAAATTATTGATTAGGAACGTACCCGTAACTACCTTCGGGTCTTGGACGGCCTCTCTGGATCCTATAAAAAATAATCTTCTCCTAGCATTATCTCCCTGACCTTTCAGCTTTGGACAATCCCTCCTGATATGTCCCACTTCCTTACACTCAAAGCACGCTCGACTCTCTACTGTTGTAGTTCCTCAATTGGGTGGGGGTTTTGTATCTGTTGGCAAGATGACCTTTCTTGTCGTAGTTGGTACAGACCCAACATTCTCCATTATGACAAAACCCACACTCATTGCATCTAGGGCTACTTCCAGAGGTAGTCCATGTCGAGGGTGTTAAAACCACAAACGCTTGAATAACTTCCCGCTTCTTCTCTGTTGGTTACCTAGCCTTCCCTTTGGACTATTTTCCAAACTTCCTTTTTCTACCCTCCAACTTCGGAAGGTCAGCCTTCTGGACCATCGTTCCATGACGAACCTCTTGATGGGTCAAACTTTTAACGACGTAAATTTTCAAAACAATTTTTCATTTTTCAAACATAACATATCTCATATAAATCATCTCAACTCAAGTGTATCAAATGTTATCACGGTAAAACATATCCCAGAATCTCAAATACAAAATCCTTTGTCAGTGTGTACAAATCATGCCGGCGCCTTCCCACGATCCTCGCTAGTACCTGAAACACATATCACATAACACGGTAAGCATAAATGCTTAGTGAGTTCCCCAAAATACCACATACAACACATAAGCCACTCGAGGATATGACTCGGTATGACCCTCCGGTCAATGTGTCTCAGCGGGACCCTCCAGTCACGTAGCTCGTTGGACCCTCCAGTCCGGTCTAGCTCGTTGGACCCTCCAGTCCGGTCTAAATCGTTGGACCCTCCGGTCCGGTCTACTCGAGGACCCTCTGGCCTCGTAATTCGTTGGACCCTCTGGTCTGGTCTATATAACATATAGCATACATATATCACAATGCACATAATCTCCAACATAAACATAACACATAAGACCCTCCGGTCTGCACATAGATACCACTCTAGGTAATGTATAGTGAGAAGACTCACCTCGTACGATGTCTAGCAAACTCTCGTGCTCGATATCCCCGACCTAGCCTCCGCCTATCAAAATGATAATATCTCTAATCAATACTCTCCTTATGTTCTCATCTCTAAAGAATGGGTAGAAGACCATTCTACCCTTTCATGGCCTCTCATGAATCAGTTTGACCAAACCCCCAAGGTCAACAGATGTCAACTCCAGTCAACGGTCCAACTTTGACCAGACTCGTCGAGTGTACTCGGATGACTCGGCGAGTCCATGCATGTCCTCTGAATCCTCCTAAGGCCTCACTCGACTCGTCGAGTTAACCTTTCACTCGATGGGTTACCACTGATCACGAATCGCGGGGCAACCAGATCCGACTTGTCCAGTCCTCTCATGGACTCGACGAGTTTCCTCCATGGCATTACTCATGTGACCTTCTAAGGTCAGATCTGTTTCTCTAACTTATAGATCTGGCCTTCTAACACCCAAAAATCACGTAAAGGTCTGAACTTGGTGTCCATGCATGGTGTATCTTGCATTATATACCATAGAAACCCCATTAATGCTTCCTAGCTTCAAAACCCTATGATTACTCGACTAAAGCTTCATACTCTCTGGCTCTCTGGACCTAGAAAGGTCCAGATCTATAACACAACTAGGAAGAGGGATTTGATGCATTCAAGACCCCAAAAATGAAGTGATTCAAGCCCTAACCCCAAAAATGGAATCTACACAATAGGGAAGAAGAGGGGTTCGATTTGGTACCTCAGAATGAAGCTCCTTGCTTGACTAACCCAGAAAAACAGCCTCCTCTGGTCCTTCTTGCTGGAACTCTTCTCATCCTTTGCAAAATCACACCAAATAGCTCAAGATAGCTCTTCTTCTCACTCTACACACTCAAACTCGCTAGGGTTCTCTCTTCTGGAAAGGTAGCCGCAATTGAAGGCCATAAGTGCCTTTAAATAGGACTCAAGCCCAAAGATTTAGGGTTTCTGCCAACAGCGCGGACTCGTCGAGTCCATTCATTAATCCGAGTCATCAGTTGCGATCCTACTCGACGAGTTTCGGCGTCAACTCGTCGAGTCCCTCTTCTCATCTGAAAAACAAATATTTAAATTATGATACCTGGAAATTCGGATGTTACAATTCTCCCCCACTAGAATCTGACTTTTCCCTCGAAGTCTTACTCTGCAAACAACTCTGGATGCTGCTCCCGCATCTCTGCCTCCGGCTCCCAAGTCAGCTCGGACCCTCTCTGATGTTGCCACTGGACTTGAACCAGGGGCACCTCTTTGTTCCTCAGAACCTTGATTTTCTGATCCAAGATCGCGATCGGTCTCTCGATGTAATTCAGGCTCGCATCCACCTGAATATCCTCTAGCGGCACTACTGCGTGGAAGGTATCATTAATTTGGCTCAACTCCGCAGGTAGCTCTAAACGGTATGCTACCTTACCCACTCTCGCTGTCACCCTAAACGGACCAATGTATCGGGGCCCTAGCTTGCCCCTCTTCCTAAATCGGATCACTCCTTTTCAAAGAGATACCTTCAGGAGTACGAAATCTCCAACCTGGAACTCGAGCTCGGATCGCCGCCTATCCGCATAAATCTTCTGGCGGCTCTGGGCTGTCAGTAACCTCTGTCTGACCTGTTGTATCTGCTCAGTCGTCTTAAGCACTATCTCAGTGCTACCCATCACTCGCTGCCCTACCTCTCCCCAACAGATGGGAGTTCGACATCTCCTCCCATATAAAAGCTCAAAGGGAGGCATACCTATACTCGAATGGTGGCTGTTGTTGTAAGAAAATTCAGCCAAAGGTAGGTAAGTGTCCCAACTTCCACCGAAGTCCATAACACATGCCCAAAGCATGTCCTCGAGCGTCTGTATCGTCCGCTCACTCTGTCCATCCGTGTGTGGGTGGTAAGCAGTACTGAAGTGCAATATCGTTACCAACTCCTCATGGAACTTCTTCCAGAACCTGGAAGTGAAATGTACATCTCGGTCTGACACGATCGAGATCGGCACTCCATGCCGCGACACCACCTCCCTCACATATATCTCTGCCAGCCTCTCTGCAGAAGAGCTCTCACTGATAGCAAGGAAGTGAGCGCTCTTCGCCAGCCGATCCACAATCACCCAAATTGCATCGACACCTCTCGCGGTCCTCGGCAATTTGGTGATAAAATCCATAGAAATCTGTGGAACCTCTAATGGCTGCAGTTTGCCATGCGGACGCTGGTGCTCGGCCTTAACCCGATGACATGTCAAGCACCTCTCTACTACCCATGCAACATCCCTCTTCATACAGGGCCACCAGTAGTCCCTCTTCAGGTCCAGATACATCTTAGTGGCCCCGGGATGGATTGAGAATCTCGATCTATGCGCCTCCTCCATCAGAGTGCTACGTGTCCTGCCCGTATACGGCACCCGAATCCGACCATGAAAGGTCATAAGCCCTCGACTATCCGTCACAAACTCGGATACCTACCCAATCACCCGCTCCTTTTTGCGGTTCTCCGGTCTCACATCCTCTGCCTGGGCCTCTCGGATGGTATCCAATACCGGAGTCATCACCGTCGTCCTCATGCATATATCTCGAATCGGGGCACTCTTCGCCCTGAGGCTCATAGCATCGGCTACCATGTTAGCCTTGCCTAGGTGGTACAAGATCTCACAGTCCTAATCCTTTACCACATCCAACCATCTCCTCTGGCGCATATTCAGGTTGGGCTGATCCATCAGATACTTTAAACTCTTGTGGTCCGTGTATATGGTACACCGCACCCCATACAAATAATGGCGCCATATCTTGAGGGCGAACACCACTGCCCCCAACTCCAAATCGTGGGTGAGATACCTCGTCTCATGAGGCTTCAACTGCCTCGATGAGTATGCTATCACATGCCCTCTCTGCATAAGCACCGCACCCAACCCCGATATAGACGCGTCACAGTACACCACGAAATCCTCCATTCCCTCCGGAAGGGCTAACACCAGGGCTTCGCATAGTCTCTGGCGAAGAGTCTCAAACGAGGTCTGCTGCTCGGGACCCCAAATAAAAGCAACGCCCTTCCGGGTCAATCTAGTGAGGGGAACGACAATCTTGGAGAAATCTCTAATAAATCTCTGATAGTAGCCGCCCAACCCCAAAAAACTCCTGATCTCGGTGGGGGATCTCGGCACCTCCCAACTCATGACAGCCTCAATCTTGGCCGGATCGACCAATATCGCACTCTGATTAACGAGATGTCCCAAGAACTGGACCTCTCGTAACCAGAAATCACACTTGGAGAATTTGGCATAAAGCCTCTCCGATCTCAGCACTCCAAGGATCTCCCTCAGGTGATCCTCATGCTGCTCTCTGGATATCGAATACACTAGAATATAGTCGATGAACAAAATCACCGATCGATCCAACATCGGTCTGCATACTCGGTTCATGAGGTCCATGAACGCTGCTGGTGCATTGGTGAGCCCAAAAGGCATCACCACGAACTCATAATGCTCATAACGAGTCCTAAACGCCGTCTTTTGGATATCCTCATCACGCACCCTCATCTAGTGATATCCATACCTCAAATATATTTTGGAAAACCACGACGCACCCTGCAACTGATCGAATAGATCGTCGATCCTCGGTAATGGATAACGGTTCTTGACCGTTAACTTGTTCAACTCCCGGTAATCAATGTACATCCGGTGTGAACCATTCTTTTTCTTGACAAAAAGGATCGGCGCTCCCACCGCGAGCTACTCGGTCGGATGAGTCCCTTCCCCAACAGCTCCTGAAGCTGCGAGGATAACTCCTGCATCTCCGGTGGCGCAAGGCGATAGGGTGCCTTGGCAATAGGCGCTGCCCCCGGAACCAAATCGATGCGGAATTCCACCTGCCTCTCGGGAGGTACACCCGGCAACTCCTCGGGGAAAACATCCGGAAACTCTAGCACTATCGGTACCTCACCGACATAACTCGGCCTCTCTGCGGCAACTCGCGTATCCATCACATAGGCTACAAACCCTCTGTAGCCCTGCTGTAGACTCTGTCTCGCCCTGGCAGCCGAGCAAAATGCTGACCCAGATCGGGTACTCTCGCCATACATCGTAAGTACTCCCCCACTAGGGTCTTGTATGGTTACCAACTGACGCTCGCAGTCGATAACAGCTCCAAATCGGCTCAACCAGTCCATGCCCACGATGACACAGACATCCCCCATCGCAATCGGTACGAAATCTATCGGAAACTCAACGCCGAAAATATCGAGTACACATCCTCGAATCACATCAGAAGCAAAAACCGCTCGCTCATCAGCTATAGAAACTCGCAGAGGTCGACTCAATGCCTCTCGTCGGATACTGATGTGCTGACTAAACGCTAATGACACGAAAGATCGACTCGCACCCGAGTCAAATAACACCAAAGCAGGTACAAAATTCACAAGGAAAGTACCTATGCATACCACAATATAAGCACAATATCTAGAACTCAGAATAAGTAAATAAAAGAATACATACCAGCCACGACATCGGGCGCTGCGCGGACCTCCTCCGCTGTAAACTGAAAGGCTCTCCCGCGAGCCTTCGGTGCCTCGGCCTTCGCTGGCCGGACCTCGGTAGCTCTAGCAGCAGGTGCAGATCCATGTGCTGATCCCTGAAGTAGCTGTGGGCACTCGGCCTTCCGGTGGCCAGTCCGGTTTCAGTGAAAGCAAACTACAAACCCCTTGGGGCAATCCCTCGCGAAATGCCCCTCATTGCCACACTTGTAGCACACACCCGCTCTGCACACCCCCTCGTGGCTCTTAACTCACTTTCCGCAAGTGCATCCCTTCTGTCCTCCAGATCTCGAATCAGTGGGCTTTGCCCGCTTGGCTGCCGGTTGAGACTGTACCGACCGCCTATCCCTCCTCTGAGACTCGGCCTCCTCCCTGGCATGAGTCTCTAGCTCAATCTCCCTCTTCCGAGCATTTGCCTGGAGCTCGGCAAATGTCCGACATATCGAGTTCGCCACGAACTCACGAATGTCTCTCCTCAGTACGCTCAGATATCGGCTTATACGTGTCTGCTCGGTAGACACGTGCTCGGGGCAAAACAACGCCCTCTCATGAAACATCCGTGTAATCACAGTCACGGACTCCGTCCCCTGCTTGAGGGACAAGAACTCATGTGCCAACCGTTCCCTCTCCACCGGGGGAACATACTCATCTCGGAACATGGTGGTGAACCTCTCCCAGGTCACTCTGTAATCTCTGCAGGAGTGAAGTCTGCCGTCACAAACTTCCACCAGTCCTTCACTTCCAAGCGAAGCTGGTTCAGCGCGAACCGTACTCTCAGATGCTCCGGACAAGAACATGTGTAGAAGCATCCCTCAATGTCAGAGATCCATCTCATCGCGGCTATCGGATCCTGAGTCCCATCAAACTCTGGTGGCTTCGTGTGGCTGAACTCCCGGTACAACAACGAGTCACCCACCTGTGGCCTAGCAGCGGCAACGGCTACGGTGGCCGCAACAACATTAGCATCGGTAAGAGCAGCATACCGCTCCAAAGCAGGTACAAAATTCACAAGGAAAGTACCTATGCATACCACAATATAAGCACAATATCTAGAACTCGAAATAAGTAAATAAAAGAATACATACCAGCCACGACATCGGGCGCTGCACGAACCTCCTCCGCTGTCAACTGAAAGGCTCTCCCGCGAGCCTTCGGTGCCTCGGCCTTCGCTGGCCGGACCTCGGTAGCTCTAGCAGCAGGTGCAGATCCATGTGCTGATCCCTAAAGTAGCTGTGGGCACTCGGCCTTCCGGTGGCCAGTCCGGTTTCAGTGAAAGCAAACTGCAAACCCCTTGGGGCAATCCCTCGCGAAATGCCCCTCCTTGCCACACTTGTAGCACACACCCGCTCTGCACACCCCTCGTGGCTCTTAACTCACTTTCCGCAAGTGCATCCCTTCTGTCCTCCAGATCTCGAATCAGTGGGCTTTGCCCGTTTGGCTGCCGGCTCAGACTGTACCGGCCGCCTATCCCTCCTCTGAGACTCGGCCTCCTCCCTGGCCTGAGTCTCTAGCTCAATCTCCCTCTTCCGAGCATTTGCCTGGAGCTAGGCAAATGTCCGGTATATCAAGTTCGCCACAAACTCACGAATGTATCTCCTTAGTATGCTCAGATATCGGCTCATATGTGCCTGCTCGGTAGACACGTGCTCAGGGTAAAATAACGCCCTCTCATGAAACATCCGTGTAATCACAGTCACGGACTCCGTCCCCTGCTTGAGGGACAATAACTCCTGCGCCAACCGTTCCCTCTCCACCGGGGGAACATACTCATCTCGGAACATGATGGTGAACCTCTCCCAGGTCACCGCTGTAATCTCTGCAGGAGTGAAGTCTGCCATCACAAACTTCCACCAGTCCTTCACTTCCAAGCGAAGCTGGTTCAACGCGAACCGTACTCTCAGATGCTCCGGACAAGAACATGTGTAGAAGCATCCCTCAATGTCAGAGATCCATCTCATCGTGGCTATCGGATCCTGAGTTCCATCAAACTCTGGTGGCTTCGTGTTGCTGAACTCCCGGTACAACAACGAGTCACCCACCTGTGGCCTAGCAGCGGCAACGGCTGAGGTGGCCGCATCAACATCAGCATCGGTAAGAGCAGCATACCGCTCGTCAAATGTCTCAATCAGCATGGTCTTGATAGACCCAAACATCTCTGGTATCTCAGCTCGAATGGCTGCAACCACCTCATCATGAATCATCATGCGAATCTCATCATCGCTAACACCGCTACTCTCTGGAGTGTGGTGCGTACCCACCATAATGTCTCTGAAACACAACACAAAAGAAATCAGAGACTCGCTCGAGCATTCTCGCACTCTATCACTTAACCCTACTTGCTCCTTAGTACCCTAAGGATTCTTACTTGGGCTGCTCACTGATCCAGTGTTTCCAGTAGTACGGGCCCTTATACTACCTTCCACACCACATCATTAATCACCCCAAGTCCTCCTCCTAGGATTCTAGTTCACAAGTACCCTATATCTCGTTGAGCGCAGGCTACCACCCAGTAGACCTCTCATAAGCTCCTCCCTGCTACCTACTCACACTCAAAGACATTCACAGTAGCAGTAACTCCTAAGCTAAGGCATCACAAATCAGGCCCACTCTAGTCCTATATATGAATTCCTAGCCTACTCTAGCATGCATAGCATATCACATAATATCTCATAACACATAATGTAAGGGTATTTTGGGAAATCACCGTTCGGGCGCTAGCTGATCGTACACACTGCTCCGTTATGCTTTTCTCAAATCTTTTACTCTTTTTAGAAAAATTGTTTCTTTTATGAAATTTTTTCTCAAATCCTCAGTTTGAGTTCAGATACGCCCGAAGGTGCATCTGAATCCCTCAAACCAAGGCTCTGATACCAACTTGTAACGACGTAAATTTTCAAAACAATTTTTCATTTTTAAACATAAGATATCTCATATAAATCATCTCAACTCAAGTGTATCAAATGTTATCACGGTAAAACATATCCCAGAATCTTAAATACAAAATCCTCTGTCAGTGTGTACAAATCATGCCGGCGCCTTCCCGCGATCCTCGCTAGTACCTTAAACACATATCACATAACACGGTAAGCATAAATGCTTAGTGAGTTCCCAAAATACCACATACAGCACATAAGCCACTCGAGGCTATGACTCGGTATGACCCTCCGGTCAATGTGTCTCAGCGGGACCCTCCAGTCCCGTAGCTCGTTGGACCCTTCAGTCCGGTCTAGCTCGTTGGACCCTCCAGTCCGGTCTAAATCGTTGGACCCTCCGGTCCGGTCTACTCGAGGACCCTCTGGCCTCTTAAGTCGTTGGACCCTCCGGTCCGGTCTATATAACACATAGCATACATATATCACAATGCACATAATCTCAAACATACACATAACACATAAGACCCTCCGGTTTGCACATAGATACCACTCTAGGTAATGTATAGTGAGAAGACTCACCTCATACGATGTCTAGCAAACTCTCGTGCTCGATATCCCCGACCTAGCCTCCGCCTATCCAAATGATAATATCTTTAATCAATACTCTCCTCATGTTCTCATCTCTAAAGAATGGGTAGAAGACCATTCTACCCTTTCATGGCCTCTCATGAATCAGTTTGACCAAACCCCCAAGGTCAACAGATGTCAACTCCAGTCAACAGTCCAACTTTGACCAGACTCGTCGAGTGCACTCGGGTGACTCGGCGAGTCCATGCGTGTCCTCTGAATCCTCCTAAGGCCTCACTCGACTCGTCGAGTTAACCTTTCACTCGACGGGTTACCACTGATCACGAATCGCGGGGCAACCCGATTTGACTCGTCGAGTCCTCTCATGGACTCGGCGAGTTTCCTCCATGGCATTACTCATGTGACCTTCTGAGGTCAGATATGTTTCTCTAACTTATAGATCTAGCCTTCTAACACCCAAAAATCACGTAAAGGTGTGAACTTGGTGTCCGTGCATGGTGTATCTTGCATTATATACCATAGAAACCCCATTAATGCTTCCTAGCTTCAAAACCCTATGATTACTCGACTAAAGCTTCATACTCTCTGGCTCTCTGGACCTAGAAAGGTCCAGATCTATAACACAACTAGGAAGAGGGATTTGATGCATTCAAGACCCCAAAAATGAAGTGATTCAAGCCCTAACCCCAAAAATGGAATCTACACAATAGGGAAGAAGAGGGGTTCAATTTTGTACCTCAGAATGAAGCTCCTTGCTTGACTAACTCAGAACAACAACCTCCTCTGGTCCTTCTTGTTGGAACTCTTCTCATCCTTTGCAAAATCACACCAAATAGCTCAAGATAGCTCTTCCTCTCACTCTACACACTCAAACTCGCTAGGGTTCTCTCCTCTGGAAAGGTAGCCGCAATTGAAGGCCATAAGTGCGTTTAAATAGGGCTCAGGCCCAAAGATTTAGGGTTTCTGCCAACAGCGCGGACTCATCGAGTCGACTCTCCGACTCATCGAGTCCATTCATTAATCCGAGTCATTAGTCGCGATGCTACTCGACGATTTTAGGCGTCAACTCGTCAAGTCCCTCTTCTCATCTCAAAAACAAATATTTAAATTATGATACCTGGAAATCCGGATGTTACAAAACTAAAGGCCAATCTCTTTGTGCTATCGAAGGTGGTTGGTTTTGAGGCAGTGACCAAGCCTTACATAGGCTGAGGCAAACCGCAAATATACCTCTCTATATTCTTATCTTCTGGGGTAACCATCATTGGACATAAGGTGGCTAGGTTGTTAAAACGACTTGTATAGGTGGCAACATCAGCTTCCTGCATTGTAAGATTACACAACTCCTGCTCCATCTTTTACATCTCTTTGCGTGGACAGTATTCCTCAATCATAAGTTGCTTTAATTCACTCCAAGACATTGCGTTTGCTACATTAATGCCCACGGTACTTGTGTAAATGGTCCACCAGCTTAAGGTTGCATCTGCTAGCGTGCAGGCGGCGAATTTGACTTTACAGTCCTCTGGACAGAAACTTATCTCCAAAACATACTCCATCTTTTCCATCCACCTAGTCAGCCCAACTACACCTTTGTTTCCATGGAAGGGTTTTGGCTTACAGTTCATAAAATCTTTGTATGAAAAGACTCTAGTCGGACCTCGATTATCTCCTTGTGAGCTCTCACCTCCATTCCCTCCTAATCATAAGTTTCTAGGTGTTTCTAAGCTTGCTATAGATTTAGCAACACGTTGAGACACTAGTGCCTCAATCACACCTGAGCTCATAGGCTCGGGATTGGTTTCGGGTTGTCATGGGTTTCTTCTAGTGCGAGGCATGATTCTAAATTTTATGGCATATGTTAGTTGTTATGATAAATTTTGAATTTTACTTTGATAATTTAGTTAAGAGAATTAACTATATCAAAAAACAATCAAACAAGTAACACAATAAACATTAAGATCACATAAATTTCATTAATTTCCACAAACTATTACATTTAGATTTTCCAAAAAGAGTGTACAATGGTGTGGTTTGAGTAGGAAAAGTGTTTATTTTACAACAAAAGACGTAGCGGTTCCCTATCATCTGCTACCCTACTATTCCTTCAATCAAGCCTAAAAATCATAGTTCCTAGCTTCCCTAGGCTAGAACTATCTACCATAACCCAAAAGAAACTAACATCCAAGCAACTTTCTGCGCTATTTGATGCTGAAGGAAACTGATCATCACCCCATAGTGGCTATAACTATCTCCAACACTACCAACCTCATCTTTTTCTCTCTCATACGCTGCTCAAGACTCTCAATCACGATCTGTTCATATTGTACTAGATAATAAGTCTCCTCCAGATGATCATAAGCATGGAGGATCCTTTTCTCCTTATAATCTCCCTCCTACTCTAACTCCCTAACTCTACCAGCTAATAACCTGACCTCCCTCCTTAATGAGTCGTGATCCTCCTCCACTTGAAGAGTGTGATCCTTGTGTCATGCCCTGCGTGGGTCGACTAACACTGAGATCGCTCGATCCGTGGGATCCTCTAGGATGGAATCGTGCCTCGGTAACTGGGATGACTCTCTGATCTCCTAGAACCCAATACTATCCTCCTCGATCCACTCGTCCACCGGGGGTTCCTATTTGTGGGTGGGGGCAGGGTTTATTTGATGGATTCACGGATGATGGGGGTGAGGCTGCCCTCTTGTGGGATGGGATGGGAATTGATTTTTTTAGGGGTAGTGATAATCCTGTGTCCCGACACATGAATATTGAGAGAGGATGGGGGAAGTGGGGCAACAGTCTCTGGGGATGACTCTGACTCAGTAGAGTCCTCCTGTTGAGTCTCCTCACGATCCTGATGGGAAGATGAATCTGGGTAGGGCGAACTGTCAGCAGGTACTCCACAGATCTCATCGCTAGGCTGCTCCACCTCACTGGGTCCTTCCTCCTCTTCCAATGGCTCCTCGTCAGCTGATACTGGAGTAGGTGGTAGGGGCATCGTCAGATCGTAATCACTCTCAGTCTCGGGCATGTGTAGCACCACTTGGTCTTCTTTCGGATAAGGATGTGACACCCAGTCCCATATCTTGAATATCTTTTTGATTTCCTGCATAATACATCAAACATGTAGATGTTTATGAGAAATAATATATAATACATATAATTTCCTATTATAGTGTGTGTGTGTATATATATATATATATATATATATATATATATATATATAGAGATAGAGAGAGTAGATATTACCGTATCTTTGGTAACTTTCTATATGGGTGGTATGTCGTATGCCTGTCTCTATTCTATATATCCTCAAGGTGTACCATCCTCTTGCACTAGGTCTTGATCTAAGGTTCTAGTCTTCAGGTGGTCGATCTATGCTATTGATTCAAAGATCCTCTAGTCGTAGGCCTCGTCCTAATATCCTAACTAGGCGTAATAAACTAATGATCCATAAATCCTCAAGTGTTTAGATTGTGAACTACGAAAACCAGGTTTAGGCGTGCGTCGGTCGGACCATAATAAAACTTAGTTGCGCATTGTAGGTCTAGTTGTGGTATGGCCGCAGTAATAGACTAACCCTAGGATTCGTTTTTGACCTAAAATATTAAGTTGTGATTAGAATGGATAGTTTTTATGATACACAAGTGTATTTATATGAGTATAACTCTTTATCTTATTAGTGTTTTATTAGAGTAGGAAAAGTCGGAGGGCAGGACCACTTTGGCATATAGCCGTTCTGAAATCCAGCAACCCAAACGACAATTTTTTTCCAGCCTAGGCAGCTCTCCCATAAGTAGTTTATCCATACGGATATTAATAATAATACTTTATAAAGTTTTATGCACTATGTTATAGTCGTAGTTCCTATGAAATTACTAGTTCGCTATAACCTATAGCTCTGATACAAATCTATCACACCCCCAGCCGGCGGTGGAAACACCGGGCGGTGCGAACGTGGGGAAATTGGATCGAGGAATACAAATATATATGGAACATAACACAAATGTATATTACAAACATAACTTTTATTTATTATAAATTAATCTGGGATTACATTGTTTGAAAGAAACGCACACAACCTAACGTCACTGGAACGATAGAAAAACGAAATTAAACTCCAACAAACTTCCTTGAAGACCTCTTCCTCCTCGCCACAACAATCCTCCACACTCATCTCCCTGAGAATACATGTATTTTTGAAAACGTCAACATAATGTTGGTGAGTGCATAACTTTTTATAGTTTTGGCTTTTCTTTGGTTGTATAAATTTAAGAATCCTTTTTCTTTTAGAAAAACCTTTCCTAAAGTATTTTATCAACCCTATCTTACTATCTTTTTAGGATGTCTAATGATCCTATCTTATTATCTTTTTAGGATATCTTATTAATCCTAATTAACTATCTTTGTAGGATTAGTAACGACCCTAACACATTTTATCTACCATTCGAAGGCGTCCCTAATGGTAGTCGGATGTCTAAGGATTTTGTAATGTATTATTATGAGCCCCTATAATCGATGTTGTTTGACCAATAATTTGCCCCACAACGATGCTTCATCGGACGTCGATTAGTGAATAATAAGAAAGTCAACCTGCTAGGATTATAGCTAGCAATCACAGGTGGGCGTGTCAATCCCCGTATAGATCTATACATATCTTTCTAGCTCTCGCAAGATTAACGATCATAGGTATCGGGGAATGCCAAATTTAATCAAGGCCTTTGGATGAATATTATCATCTCACTAATGCATTAACCTAGGTATTTATGATTGATCATTTATCTTTTATCTTTTATCCTTCCTAGGGATTTCCTATAACTATTACAATATAAATCTTTTCTCTTATACTTGATAATTATAACTTTTGATCTCATAATTATTTTGTATATATAAGTATTCATATATATATATATATATATATATATATATATATATATATATATATATATATATATATATATATATATATATATATATACCCTAATTATGGTTATTTGAAAACAAGATATTTGGGCAGAGTAACAATTAGGTACTGTGCATATACCTATATTTGACCAACATAACTCCTACGTAGTACGTTATCCTAGGGATTTGGCCATTATAACATCTAGGTATTATCTCTTCCTAGACTATCGGGCATCATAACTCTTAGGCATAATATCATAGCTTATAACTAGGCATAGTATCTGTAGCTACATTATCCTAAGGCTTTAATCTTTATAAAATGATTTGATATTTATAGATATAAATATATTTTGATCAAACCATTTGATAAGCATGTACCCCCCCCCCCCCGCTTAAAACATTTAAAATAGTAAAATAGGGGTCGTGAACTCACCCTACTCACGTGAAACCTTTGATGTAGGGTTGAATTGGGCTCGGGACTCCATGGATTGCTCCAAAGGGAAGCTACTTCAAGAAGAGAGTGAGAGAGAAGTTTGAGGGGTGTGTTGGATGGAATAACACAACCCTCTATTTATAGTCAAGTTTTGGAGGTGCGCACCGTGTAATATCCCTGCGCGACGTGCACTGGACATTGTGGTTCCACATGAAGTTGATTTTGGATTTGGTGTCTAAGCCCATAACTATACTTGGTATGTACTTGATTTGATATGTAGCATGGTCCTTTTGGGTTGCCTTCACTCATGTAACTTGACAGGATGACTAGTGGAGAGAGAGTAGAATTTATTATGTGAAATAATAAATTGGTACTCAAAAGGTTTTATTAATATATTACAAGATTAATATATTATTTGGAATCATATTATTAATGGGTGATTAATCAGAAATTAATTTGATATTAATTTTGGGATTAACGGAACTGATTAATAATTGAAAGGGCTGTTTTGCAAATCACTGATAGTTGCAGAACTAGGCTATTGGACTCCTTAATTAGGAGTGGACGAAATCCTATAGGGAGGCCCTATAGATTTCGTCCAAGGCCTCATAAGGAGGAGTCCATGGGCTGCTTAAGCCTTAAGCAGGAATTAGGGTTTCCTCTAGAAACCCTAGCAGCCCACAGCTATATAAACCCCTTCATACACTAGGAATTTCAGCCTATGCTTGAAATATCGAAACCCTAGCCGATTTTCCTTGTCTCTCCTCTCATCCTTTGCATTGAGTGTTTGTGACTCCATTAGAGGTGCAACACTAGGGGCACTCAGCTTTCAAGAGTCAAGGATCTTCAAGGAATACTTGTTATTGAAATATAACAAGTGAGGTAATCTTCTAACCCTATTTTCATTGTGAATTTTGAAAAATAGTATGCTAGATCTAGGGTTATTGCTTTGGTGTTCTATTTGCATGTCCAATAGAGAAAAGCTTAGATCCAAAGTAATTAGGGTTGCATGATCACATAGGAATGTAGATATGCTCAAAACCAATCAGTTGCCACATGTCACTCCCCTACTCGGCCACCTCACTCACAATCTACTTGAATCTGGTGTCAGGTGCGCGGCATGCAGAGACGTGCACCACGTGCGCACGAAAAGATTTTGTAAAAATCATAACTTCTTTGTGCGAGCTCCGATCTAATCCCTCTGTATGTCTATGTGATGATCTCAATGGGTACTACAACTCTCCTTTAGGTTGTTTTAGCTAGATTTGACTTTCATTTTTGTACCTAACGGGGTTAAAAATAATCGTTTTACAAAAATCATATATCTTTCATATGGATCCCATTTTCGGAAAACTTTGTCCTAAAGTTTATATCTTGAGGAGCACTACGAAACTCTTTTTTTTTTTGCACTTTTAGTCAAAATTCATCCAATCTCTAAGTACCGTTTTGACGTAATTAATTTTAATTATGCGGTTGATTTCTATTTCTATAAAATCCATAACTCTTTCCTTTAGAGTTGGATTTTTACGAATCTTATATCCTTGAGATCACGTTAACGAGTACTATCCAAGTATGTTAACCAGCTTGGAAAACAACACAACTTTTCAGACGTTAATTTTTTAGCAGAATGGACGTTTTAACACATAAATGTAATAGCACATTTGATTCTTATTATCTCAAAAATCAAATATTACAATACTAAGCTATTACATCTATTTTCCTACTCTTTCCCAATGGTGATTAGTGACAGAAACCTATCGGTTGTCACAACAAGGGATGCTAATCGATTTTATGTGACATTTATAGATGATTATAGTATATATATGGTTATACCTACTTAATCAACCATAAACCAGAAACCTTTGAAAAGTTCAAAGAGTTTAAACTTGAAGTCGAGAATCAATTAGGCAGGAAGATAAAGATGCTCCGATCTGACAGAGGCGTTGAGTATCTTAGTATCGAGTTCCACAACTATCTCAAGGAATGTGGAATTGTTTCACAACTGACTCCTACTAGGACACCACAACTTAATGGTGTGGCTGAGTGGTGTAATTGGACCTTGTTAGACATGGTTCGTTCGATGATGAGTCGAGTTTCTCTTCCCATTTCTTTTTGGGGTATGCCTTAAAGACAGCCGCCCATATCCTCAATCTTGTCCCTACTAAGAAGGTTGCTAAAACACCTCACGAGATGTGGACAGGGAGAATTCCCTCGTTAGCACATATCAACGTCTGTGGTTGTGAATCATTTGTTAGATGAGAGACTCATGACAAGCTAGAACCTAGAAGTGAGAGATGTATTTTCATTGGCTACCCACAAAAGTCTTTTGGATATTTGTTCTACAGACCTAGTGAGAACGTGGTTTTTGTAGCACGAAGAGGAGTCTTCCGCGAGAGATAGCTCATATGCAAAGGGGATAGTAGGAGTACCAATGTCCTTGAAGAGATTCAAGAGTCAACCAGTGAAGGAATCTTAGAAGATACTAGCGCTCAATCAGAGGATGAGACTACTGTTGAACGCATTGACAAATCATTACCTCTTCGCCGATCTAGTAGAGTTAGCATGCCACCTGAGTTTTATGGTTTCCATATAACTACAGAGGGCGACACGTTTGTTAGTGATCATACACTGGTAAATTTGATGAGCCAGCTAACTATAAGGAAGCAATGGTAGGCCTTGAAGCTTCCAAGTGGAAAGAGGCAATGGATAGCAAGATCAAATCCATGTATGATATTCAAGTTTGGAATTTGGTTTATTAAGAAACTAGTCGAAAGATAGTTGGTTCCAGATGGATCTTATAGAAGAAAACCGGCATGGATGGAAAAATACACACTTTCAAGGCACGAATAGTTGCGAAGGGATTTATTCAAACCCCAGGGATTGATTATGATGAGACCTTCTTACCAGTAGCCAACATAAAGTCTATTAGGATAATGCTTGCCACAACCGTCTTTCATGATTATGAAATATGGCACATGGATCTCAAAACTGCTTTCCTTAACGGGAAGTTGGCTGAAGATGTTTTTATGAGTTAGCCGAGGTTTGTATGGATGCAAAGTTTCCTAATAGAGTGTGTAAGCTTGAGAAATCCATTTATCGATTGAAACAAGCGTCTCGTAGCTGGAATCTTTTCTTCCATGAGAAAGTCAAAGAATTTGCTTTCTCTAGGAGTGAAGACGAGTCATGTGTGTATGTCAAGGCTAGTGGGAATATAGTAACCTTCCTAGTATTGTATGTTGATGACATACTCCTTATAGGAAACGACATTCCAACTTTGGAAGAAGTAAAGTCTTGGCTTGGAAAGTGTTTTGCTATGAAGGATCAAGGAGAGGCAGCCTACATTCTTGGGATAAGAATCTCAAGGGATAGAAAGAAAATACTAATCGGTCTTAGTTAAAGTACATACATGGATAAGGTACTAAAACGTTTTTGTATGGAGAATTACAAGAAAGGAGAGCTACCTATTCAGAGTAATTACAAGTTGAGTAAGACTCCAAGCTCTAGTACAGATGAAGTGATAGAAGAAATGAGTCAAATCCCATATGCTTTGGCTATAGGATCGATCATGTATGCTATGACAAGTACTCGCACTGATGTATCATTTGCTTTAAGCATGTTCAGTCGTTTTCAGGGGAATCCTGGCAGAGCTCATTGGACAGCAGTAAAGAATATTCTCAGTTATCTGCGAAGTACAAAGGATTTGATTCTAGTCCATGGTAGCAGTGAAACATTGAGATTAAGAGGGTATAGTGACGCCAACTTTCAAACAGATAAAGACAATTTTCGTTTTGAATTTGGCTGGGTGTTTTTGTTAAATGGAGGGTCAGACACTTGGAAAAGTTCCAAGCAGGACACTATGGCTGATGCTACTTGTGAATAAGAGTACATAGCAACGAGTAAAGCATCAAAGGAAGTAGCTTGGCTGAAGAATTTCATCGGTGATCTCAGAGTAGTTCTGACCATTCAGGAGCGTATGGAACTTTTCTACGATAATTAAGGAACAATGGCTTTGACCAAAGAACCGAGAGATCACAGTGAATCAAGAAATATCTTCAGAAAGTACCATTATATCAGACATATGTTTGAAGCAGGTCATCTTATAGAGACTATTTATGATTTTGTTTGATGCCTTTGTCAATTATTTATTCTTGTGTTTCATTTTGCATGTTTTACTTCCTGAATAATTTGATTATTTGAAGCTCCACAGTCGCTCACACTTCAGGAAGTTAGTAGTGAATGAAGACTAACATGAATTAGATTATAGATTTTCTAAGGAGTTTAGACATAGCAATTGTGTTGCTACAATGTTCATGAGTAATTAGAAAACGGAGATTTGAGTATTGGATAAACCTGTTGGATTAATGTCTAAGTCCATAACTATATTTGGTATGTACTTGACCCGACCCGGCATGGTCCATTTGGGTTGCACTTCACCGGCACAATTTATATGGATAGTCTTTTGAGAATAGTATATTTATGATTTATATTAATATATTATAAGTTCTAATATATTAATATGGAATCATATTATTTAATTAGTATTGATCAAGAATTAATTTAGAAATTAAGTGATCAAAAAGAACTAATTAAATATGGACTCTTATATATATGGAATGAGCCAAGTTCATTTAGGTTGGGCTAAGCTTTCATGGATGGTCCATGGAGCTTTTAACCCATGGATCCTATGTAAATGAAAGGTCATGGGTATTAGGGTTTACATGGATGTAACCCTAATCCTCCATAATATATAAAGGGGTCCTTGGCTCACAAAATTGGCACAAGTGTGTGAAAATAAGAGTGGACTGATTTTAGTGTGCATACATATTCTCTCAAGTTCTTCCAAGGTGTTTTGGTGATTTGTGATTCCATTTGAGGCTTCCACACTATTGGGGCTAAGCTCTTAAAGCTTGAAGACATCAAGCTACATCAAAAGGTATGTCATCTAACTAGAACTTTGTAGTATATGTGCTTCATAATATGCTAGTTAGGATGAAACCTTGGAATAGTTAATATTTGCATGTATAATAGAGAAAGCATAGATCCAAGGTTTATAGGGTTGCATGTACACCATAGGAGTGTTAGAATGCTCAAAACCCAACAGTGGTATCAGAGCCATGGGTTGTTTTCTGTTATATTGATGCAAATGTTTTATTTTCAAGTTGGAAAAAAAAGGAAAAAAAAAACATGACGTTTGTCAAATTTTAAGATAATTACTTGTTTTATGAAAAACGAATTATTTGTAAAAATTTGAATCATTTGTTATATGAGTTGAATTAGGTCAAATTTAGTAAAAGATAAAATGATATGATTATTTTATTAGTTTTAAAAGTTTGATCTAAATGTTTTAAGGAGTTACATATTTTGTCATAAAATTTTGGAGCTCAAAAGTTTTTTTTTTAAAGTTGTGATCTTAAGGGTTTTGAAACTTCCATAAGTTATGGATATGAAAGTTTCTTTTTTAAAAAAAAAATTTGATTCAAAGTTTTATGGAGTTACAAAATTTGGTGTTAATGTTTTAAAGAATTCCATAACTTGTTCTTAAGTTATGGAACATGGAAAGTTTCATCATAAAACACCATTAATTCCATAAGTTATGGAATCCAAAGGTTTTCAAGAATTACAAAACTTGCCCTCAAGTTTTGGAATTTGAGAAAAGTTTTTTATGAAAAAAAAAAGAATTGAATTCTAAAACTCTTGGGTTCATAACTTAAACAATTAATTAAATGGTTTTAATTTTGAGTTTAATAATTGGAATTATGATGTTTTGTTGAATAGTTCAAATTAACTCTTATGGACTTTATTAATAGTTAATTAAAGCATTTAATTAAAAGAGTATTATTAAATCCATAAATATATGGTTTGAGTTTAATTAAATTAAAAGTCTAGTTTAATTAATGGATTAAACCATCAAGTATTTTAAATGTCTAAAATACACCCTTATAGTATTATAATATTAAAAGTTTAATATATTATATGTATAAGAGCAAGTCGTCTTACCATTAGTAGGTCTCATTCATGAAGCCGGTCTATAAGGGGGGTATAAGGTTGTTGCCTATAAAATGGCAGCTTAATGGGTGTCCACTCTCACCCACCGCTTCCTTGACTGGTGGAGGGTCGTTAGCCGAACAGGTAGGACAAGGACTATAATTCTCCCTTCATTAAAAGTATTAATGATAAATACTAAGTAACTAAACCTTTTATTAATTCCCAATCTTAGTTACTCAGGAAAATGTGAATAAGGTGCTAATCCATGAAATTACACTTTGCACTTTGTTTAAACCGTTAGTGGAGCGTGTATGGTTAACCGGCACACTAACATGGATTTCACAAAGTAGGCAAAGGGTAAATTAATATTTATCATAGTATCGGTGGAGCTCGTGTGGTTAACCGGCACATCGATTGAGGGGTAAATATTAAGGGTACCAAGTATATTTGCATGGTTACTTCACACCTTATTTTGTGATCCTCGGCATCCCAGTCACAAAACCTGAAGGGCACACTCGAGATTGAAACATGCCATTGAAAAGTTCAATGAATCTCAAAAGATCTAGGAGTTTCAAATCCAAGTAAAAAACCTAATTAAATTATTTCGTTTTTCATGGTGGAAATTGGTAAATTGTCATTTACCTACCTTCAACTATTTTATAACTCGGATTACGGCATCCCTCTTCCAGTTATAAATAGGTTGTTGGATCCTAGCCTTAATATTTCATATTGGGTGTTATATTAAGGACTTTAGATCAACTATCTTGAATATCTCCCAAAAGATGTCAAGTTCAGACATCTATGATCTTCCCAAATCTCTTGAAACTTTACTTCCTCCACCTCCTCCAATTATTCTCCCTAACCCACAAGTTCAAGGTCACTCAAGCCCTAATGGCAAGCAAGGTCTATGTGTGATCACATCTTAGAGATGAAGTCACATATTGACAAGCCGGGAGAGTTGGGTTTCAAAGTCTTGAGAAAGTTGGATGTTCAATCACTTTCTAAGTCACATAGTGAGTTCCTTTGGGACTACTATGATACAGACTATGACATGAACCTTAATGATCATATCTATTTGCTTGGTGCTGCTGAATCAACAATGATTTGGAACGATAGTGAAGCAAATTTGATTAGAAGATCAACTTCCCAAAAACTTTATGGACAGTGACAATGGTGACACTGGAAATCCAGAAAAAGCATTTTCTTCCCAATGGAAAGGGATTGGCCATAGTCAACCCGGTTGACCAAATGGTAAAGAGAAAGGCTAAGTCTGAGATAGTCCCATTACCAAAGGGTCCATATGTTTATTTTGCCAAAGGAAGGGGCGTTGATTGCAAAGCTGCCAAATTTACCTAAGGATGTTAAAGTCAATAAGTTTGACTCTACATCAGGTTGAGCCCATTATCTAACTCTGTTAAGTTCTATTCTGAGATCCTCATTACATGATGTGACTGGGTCACATGTTGATGTTTTAAGAATCAAAGAATAGAGAGAAATCTTAAAGGAAGTATATGCTAATTCTGATCGCGAAGGTGGATTTCGATCGCATCAGAATTTTGAGCAGTTGCTTAAGAAGTTATGATATATTGCTAAGGAATAGATAACAACAATTTTCCATGTGGATTGTAAGGATAAGTTTTTCCGCAAAGTTTTAAAATAAAAGAAAATTGTTTAATTTTATTTATTTGAAGTATCCTTACAATGACATTTGTGGAAAATTGTTGCTTATATGATTCCACTGACAGCAATATTGGAAAATGGATTTGATTCTTTCATTTGTGGTAGTGTCTAAATTTACCAAATCAGGAAAGTTCCTCATCGCCCAAGTTTCAATTGGACCGAAACTTGGAATCATGCAAGTTAAATAGTATGATGAATGAGAACTTTCAAGCATTAGAAAATCAAGACTAATTACTTGTTCACATGGATGTGTGAGTCAAGTGAAGGACTAAATGGATCGAGTACACATTCTTGTGCACTGGTCATGTCTACCACAAAGCTCGTTAAGACTATTTGATTTACTAAAGTTTAGTAAATATGGTTATACTTACAAGTTTAAGTATAATTCTGAAACATTGGAAAAGTCTCAATGTATGGCAGAACGAATGGGAAGAATCAAATTAGGCAGAAAGATAAAAATTTCTCAAATCTGAAAAGATGGGAGAGTACTTTAGTATCATGTTTGTGATCATCTTAATGATTTAGAAATCATATCACAATTAGTCCTCTAAAGGTCATCTTAGTGCATTCTTATGACTAAGAAGAGGAGTCATGAATTGTTGAAATGGTTAGATCAGGAAGATGAGTCATACTTCGTTCCAAAACAATTCTTAGAGTCATACTCCAAGATTGTAACTTGAGTGACATATCTTAAAGAAAGGTTTAAAACACTTGTCAAATGTAAGAGTAAAAGTGTCCTACTCTTGTACATTTGAAATTGGTAAGTTGTGATGTTTTGGATAAAACAAAGACCAACTAAGGCCAATTGTGTGAAGTGTTTGTCTTGATAAAGAATCCGCACTATCTCTTGAATATTTGGCAAGATAGTTTTATATGTCAAGAGAATAGTGGGAGTCTTAAAGATCCTAAAAAGAATTTCAAGAACTAATCAAGAATAAAACCTGAGGTTCTTCACTAGCACACGACTTGAGGTTTATAACCTATCGTGTTGACATATTCTGTGCCCATTCCAGTTAAAGTTGGCTTTGCATAGGAGTTATGAAAGTTCTCAATTGGTTGCATAACAACTTGGAAGCAATGGCAGGCCCTGTACTGCCAGGTGGCAAGAAGTTAAGATTGCATAAGTTCAGTCCATATGAGTTTGGATTTGTCATTATCCTTGTCTTGTGACTATGGTTTTGACGATTCACATGGATAAGAACACATACACCATAAAATCTAAGGGTCATAATGTTTCTCTCCGATTCATGAAAATGATAGTGAGGAAACACTTCCACCAAGTAGATTTGAAGCAGATGGCAAAAGGTCTAAACAATTGAGACTATGATTACGGCATCCCTTTTCATACTTCTGAAATTGTTTAGACACACATGCATGCTATCTAAGGAACGGTGTATGATTTTGATAAAGTTTTATCAAAGCATCTCGTATCAGAAATCTGAACTTTGGTAAGAAAGTCAATAAAGTATTGATTTCTAGAAGTCCAGCTGATTTCTGAGTACATGTCAAAGCTAGTGGGAGCATAAGTGTTATGCTAATAATCATCATGTTAGTGGGAGCATGATAATTATTGTTAGTGTGCAAGTTAGCAATGTTAATTATAGAAAACAAAAGTTTCAATTCGTGAGGCTGCAGGGATTGAAAAAGTTGTTTTGCTATAATTAAGGGAGAGGATATACTTCATTTCAGTTCTAAAGGCTTAGATTGAGACCTTAATCATCTTTAGTCAAGAATATATATATGAATTTCATGTTGGATTGGTTCAACTTAAGGAAATTCTATATATTGCATTCTCAAAATTCGATTATGATTACAGCATCCCTCTTCATTGTTAAATTTTGAAAACATGGCAAATAAAAATATTGTAGTAAAAGACTGGTCTAGAATCATGTCTTTATGTGAGACATCATGAATCGTGTACCATTTGCTTTGGGTATAGGATCGACTGCATGTGCTATAATATTTGTCATTTCTAAATTTTTCCAAATGCCCAGAGGCATTAAGAAGGGAAAAGGTCTAGAATTGGATATGACTAAAATGATTAAGCAATTGTCGAGGACAATCTGAGGTTTACCAAAGATTGGTTGCTCAGGGACAGTTGGAAGTATAGTGCTAATTTTGGAAGGACCATATTGACATATTCTGAAAAGAGGCATCTCTTATTCAGAAGTGATAGTCAAAATGAGAATATGGAGTTGTCTCCATAGGTGGAAGTTATCTATGTAAGATTAGAAAACTTAATGCAAGAAGCATGTCCAAAGCAATGTACTTTGAATATGAGACTTAGTTTCCATGGAGTTGATTTCCATTGGAATACCTTATAATGACTGTTGACAAGTCTTTGTGACTTTGTACATATTCATTACAGGAGGGTCAGTGCATATAAGTTTAAAATCTAAACAGATTTCGATAAATGATAGGAATTTGAAATTCTCACATTTTTCGATAAGGATTTGGGAGTGTGAAATTAGAATCATTGAAATTATGTTCAATTGGTTTATTTCACAAAGTAAGGATCATAGACAAACATAGAGTGCATACTTGGTGTATGGCAAAGCTATTGTTTAAGAAAAACATAGTGTACATGCTTGGAGCATGGGACAACTAGTGTTTTTAATTCAAGTATAAAGTTGATAAAACCGAAACAATGAATAATGAGTAATCAGTATGGGGATAAATAAAAGTGTTTATTTATATTCATAGGGTTTGATACCATATTTGATTCATTTATTCTTGTGTTTCACTTTGCATGTTTTGACTTCCAGAATAACTAAGTCGCTCTTCATGAATGATTAAGTTATTCAAACCATCCACAGTCGGTCATATGTTGGAAGTAGATATGAATCAAGACTGTCATGGGTTGGTTTGTAGAGGTCCAAGTTAGTGGACAAAGTGGTGCTACAACACTCATGAGTGCTCATAAGTTCTGAGTATTGGATTCAACCCGCGCTCATTTGAATCACTTCATGGATTTTATCACGAGTGATCATGAGACGATAATATCTTATATTCTTCAAACCTAGAGATATGAGTTGTTACTATGAGTTGGTTATACATTGATTGCACGAAAACGCATTGGTAACTCGATGTTATAAAACGTGCCTTTGTGTATGATTCAACAAGTAGTAGAACAAGCCATATGAGTCGAAGTTTATCCATTCCTTTTACCTTCGGGATAAAAGCGATATCTGTGGGCCCCTCGATGATTTAGCGATGACACATGTGAGTGCTTGGCCAAGCTAGGACTGATTTGATTTGTTCAATCAGTCAGTCATCATAAATCGAAAATCGGGAAACAACAAATGGACAGAGAGAATGATTATAATCCATGTCTCAGTCCATATGATATCTAGAATGGAGGAATATATGATCCCTTATCTAATAGACAAGTCATTGACAAGGTCAGAGTTCGACAGCGGCTTTAAGAGCTACGATTGCCAGTTAGGTTTTGAAGTCATACTCAATAATAGTTTTAGACTTATCCAAGTGGGAGACTGTTGGATTAATGTCTAAGTCCATAACTATATTTGGTATGTACTTGACGCGACCCGACATGGTCCATTTGGGTTGCACTTCACCGGCACAATTTATATGGATAGTCTTTTGAGAATAGTATATTTATGATTTATATTAATATATTATAAGTTCTAATATATTAATATCGAATCATATTATTTAATTAGTATTGATCAAGAATTAATTTAGAATTAATTAAGTGATCAAAAAGAACTAATTAAATATGGACTCTTATATATATGGAATGGGCCAAGTTCATTTAGGTTGGGCTAAGCTTTCATGGATGGTCCATGAAGCTTTTAACCCATGGATCCTATGTAAATGAAAGGTCATGGGTAATAGGGTTTACATGGATGTAACCCTAATCCTCCATAATATATAAAGGGGTCCTTGGCTCACAAAATTGGCACAAGTGTGTGAAAATAAGAGTGGGCCGATTTTAGTGTGCATACATATTCTCTCATGTTCTTCCAAGGTGTTTTGGTGATTTGTGATTCCATTTGAGGCTTCCACACTATTGGGGCTAAGCTCTTAAAGCTTGAAGACATCAAGCTACATCAAAAGGTATGTCATCTAACTAGAACTTTGTAGTATAGGTGCTTCATAATATGCTAGTTAGGATGAAACCTTGGAATAGTTAATATTTGCATGTATAATAGAGAAAACATAGATCCAAGGTTTATAGGGTTGCATGTACACCATAGGAGTGTTAGAATGCTCAAAACCCAACAAAACCCACGATCAGATAATTACTTCATGGATTATATCACGAGTAATTATGAGACGATGATATCTAATATTCTTAAATGGAGATATATGAGTTGTAATTTACATGTAGGTTGTAAATTGGTATTGCAAAAATGCATCAGTAACTTGATGTTATAAAACGTAGTGTCATGTATAATTTGGTGAGAAAAGGATACAAGCATATGTGTCAAATTTTATTCGTTCCCTTTTCCCTTCCGAGAAAAGTGATATGTTTGGGACCCTCGGGGATTTGGTGTTGACTTATAGTGTTGGGCCCAGCCAAGACTAAATTGATGTTTTCAATTAGAAGTCTTATGACATCATCACAAATTGGAAATCAGGAAACAAAGTTTGGACAATGAGATTGATTATGGTCCATATCTCATGTCCACATGATATCTTGAAGAATGGAGGAATATTTGATCACTTATCTAAGAACCAATATCTGATCGAATCAAAGTTCGGCAATTGCTTTGGAAAGCACACTTTGCTGTTTGATTTAAAAGTTATACCTGTAATTTAGTTTTAGACTTATCCAAGTAGGAGACTATTGGATTATGTGTCTAAGCCAATAACTAAATTAGTATAATCTTGAATTATTAGGAGAGTCCTTTTGGGTTGCCCTCAAACGTAGTTATTGACTGGAACGCCTTTTGGAGAGAGAGAGAGAGAGAGAGAGAGAAAGAGAGATACTGATTTATTAATGTATTATATGGTTAATAAATTAATTAGAAATCAAAATAAGTGATTTATTAATATATTATGAGAATAGTATAATAATTATAAATATTATTGTATAATTAAGAATTAATCATAAATTAATTGGAATTAATTTTGGGATTAATTGGATTAGTTAAAAGTAGAAGGACTAAAGGTGACAATGTTCAAAAGTTGAAAATTGACCAATTCTAGAACCTCCCAAGAGGAGGACGGTTCTAGAGGGTGAGTCTAGAGTTTTTCTTGGGCTTTAAGGAAGCTTAGAATGCCTTAGGGAGGAAGCAATAGGATAAGGGTTATCTAAAAGGAAACCCGCCTTATCTACAACTTTCCTAACACCAATATAAACCCCTAAGCGTTTAGAATTTCATATTCATCATTCTAAGAGCCTTCTCATCATCTCTCCTATTTAACTTCCAATTGCTAGGGCTTGGGTGTGAGCCATTAGAGGCACACGACTTCTTTTGCTTGCTTTCTAAAGACCAATCAAGAAGGAATAGTAGTTTATTTGCTATAATAAACTAACGATATGTAATTTCTAATATCCCTTTTTTAAAATTACAAAAATAGAAATGTACTTTTAGGGTTCTTGATATTAAATTGTTTGTTGCAAATCATAGTGAGAACATAGATCCTTTAGGTTTCATGTGAACTTAGGGTTTAAGTTTTTCCGCCAAAATAAGTTTTTTGTAACCTATAAAACCCATCAGTTTTAACATCCATTTTTCATACCTCATAATCATAGAAGGCGGTTATGGCAAGCATTACCCTAATACACTTGATCTTGGCTACTCGTGATAAGGTCTCATCATAGTTAACCCCTTAGGTTTGAGCAAAACCCTTTGCAACCAACCTAGCTTTGAAAGTGTGTACATTCCTATACATATATGTCTTCTTCTTGAAGACCCATTTACAACCCACCGTCTTTTGACAGAGTGTCTGATCTACCAAGTTCCACACATGGTTATCATACATGGACTGAATCTCGCTGTCCATTGCCTCTTTCCACTTTGCAGCCTCAAGGCCTACTATCGCTTCCTTGTAGTTAGCTGGTTCATCCAAATTTACCAGTGTTCTATCACTGATATACGTTTCCTCATCCAACATTATTTAAAATCCATAAAAGTCGGGTGGCGCACTAACTCTTGTAGACCGACAAAGAGGTAATCACTTGTCAATGGGCACAACAGACGTTTCTTCATCTGGTTGAGCAATAGTGTCAACTAAAATCTCCTCATTGGCTGAGTCTTGAATTTCATCAACATAAATGGCACTCCCACTGTCCTCTTTGAATATGATCTCTCTTTCACGAAAGACTCCCTTTCGATATACAAAGACCACATTCTCACTTGGTCTGTAGAACAAATATCCAAATGAATTTTCTGGATATCCAATGATTACACACCTCTCGGATATGAGTATCCGAGGAATATACACCTCTCGGCTCTAGGTTCTAGCTTGTGACTGGGATGTCGAGGATCACAAACAAGATGTGAATAATGTATTAGGGTTTTTAGGTTACAATAATAATGTACTTACAGAATTTCACATAACACTTATGGTGTAACATCCAGTTTCCTTTCATTTCTTATTTCAGGGTCGTGGGTCGGAAATCAATTATGTAAAGGCTTGAGGCTTTAAAGAGTTAAAGATAGGCCCTTTAGAAGGTGACAATGATGGTTGTGAGATCTAAACCTTTGAATTATGTTTCGGGCCGAATGGTTGAAAAGGGAAAAGTCTTAGACCAGGTTCTCGCATGAATTACGGATTTTAGTTCGGGAAGTTTTTAGTCCAAGATATCTAGACAATATCGTGGAGCTCTTGAACACCTTTCCATGCATATAAATATCGTCAAAATCAGAGTTAGAACGAATAAGTTATGACTATTATAAGTAAGGAAGGCTTTGAGTTTAGGCTAGTACAATGGGCATACAGGGTGTACGTTGGGCGTACTAGGCATGGCTGATCGCGAAGATCCAACCTAGTATGTTGGGCGTACGCAAGCCTGATGCAAACCTTAATATATGGGTCTTGGACCCTATTTAAAGACCTTAACTCATTTCAACCCCTTATTACCTTCATCCTCCATCCTCTCTAACCCTAATTTCAAAAGCTTGGCCCCATTTGTGGGATCCTTGAGTTTTTGAGTGTGTTGGAGTGTTCTTGGTTCATCTTGGAGAAGAATGAGCTCATTGGAGAAGTGTTGCTTACATTGGAGCTTGTAGATCCAGACTTTGTTCACATTGATCTTCCGTCTAGAGGTATAAAGCTTGAATCTTGATGATGCATTTGTTAAATCTAGCTAGTTTTGTGTGTTATCAACTTTTGGTCACTTTAGTTCATAAAGTTTAGATCGTGAAAGTTTGTGACCTTGCTATGGATAAATTTGGAAACATTATCAATCTAAACATCATTTTGATTCATATATGAAGTTTGGAGACTTGGACTTAATGGATTGAGTTGACAAAGATGCACTTTTGGTCCATTTGAGACTAAAAGACTAGATCTTGGTTGTTTGGACCATTCTAATGGATAATGTTGGAAACTTTATCCATTATGGAGCTATTAAGAACCATAAAAATGTGATCTTGGACCTTCAATCCTCTCAATGCAAGAGTTATGATGTCTTAATGGATTAATAAATTAGGGTTTTAGATTTTTGGACCTTTTTAAGCCATGGAAAGTCATAAAGGTGGAAACTTTATGACTTAATTCGATGTTTTGAGTCTAGATCTGAGCTTTGGACAAAAGGACTTAATGGATAAAGTGCTTAATGGATGAGTAAGAACAGGTCGCGTAAGCTGGGCTTACTCAACAACCTTGGACTTTAACTTTCTTGATTTCCCCTGACCATTGACTTTTGACCAAGTTTGAATTTGGGTCAAAATTGAGGATTTTGGGCTATTGATTAAGATTATATCTGGTTCGGGTGTTTGTGAATTCGCAGGTGTAAGCAGTGCTGAATAGGGATTGTATCATAGTGTTTCAGAGTTCTTAGATTCAGGTGAGTTTTCCTCACTGTACATGTGGGTCGAAGGCACCAATGTCGGCCAACTAGGTTATGTATCCTGGTATATAGGATGTTGTTATGTTGTGGTGATATATTAGATCTGTATCCTGGTATATAGGATGTTTTTTGTGCTATAGTGATCTGCTAGATCTGTGTATATATCCTTATTTGATAGGATGTTGTAGTAGTGGTATACTAGTTATCATTTAGTGGAGTGCCCTAGGGGTTGTATTTAGTCATGTAGGATAGCCTGAGAACTCTTGATCTAGGCTTTCTTGCCTGTTCTTGGTTTGGTTGATCTAGGCTTTCTTGCCTCTGGTTACTTATGGTTACACATTTCATGGAGGTTAGTTGGTAGAGGAACAATGTGTTCTGAGAGGAATAGTAGGGGGTAGTGAGCTGTATGATTGATGTTTTCCTGTATTATGTGCCTACTTGATCCTTGATTATTTATATGCGGGCCAACTGTATGCCGCAGGCACTGAGGCTCGGGAAGATCGGTTGGGTTGAGGCGGTAGGCCAACAAACCCTGGGTATTCTAGCCCGATGGCTTATTGGACCCGTTGCATGTTGGCATTCCAGTCTGAGGATTGATTGGGCCTAGGCAATCCAATCTGATGATTGTGGGCCGTTGTGCATTCTTGTATGATTATTGGGATGGGGTATTTTGGGGGAAGACTCACTAAGCTTTGTGCTTACCTAGTCTTTTATATTTTTCAGGTTTTATCGGTGATCGTGTGAAGGCGAAGGCGGGACTGTAGACACTCATCAACAACATTGATGATTGCGGGTTTCATATATTACTCTGATTTTCAATAAATGTATTTTGGAATTAACGATATTCTTAATAATGGATTTATAGATTGGAAGTTTTACTTTAATAAAATGAAAATTTTTTATTGTGAAAATGGGACGTTACAAGTTGGTATCAGAGGCATGGTTTGAGCGAATTGGAGGAATACTTGTGTCAATCTAGTCTAAAACTATGATCCGAGAATTTTCGCAAAAATGTTTTTAAAAAGAACTTATAATAAAAGGGCCGGGTTAGGGACATGGGCTCGGTTTCTTGTCATGTTCTTGTTTGATTGTTGGCTTGGGATTGTGAATGTGAACCTTGACTTAACCTTGGTTTTACATGAAGATGTGGTGTCTACAGTGAACCAGAGCCCGAACAGGAGAGTGGTCCCAAAATACCCATACATGTTATTGTTGGATTAGGTGTCTAAGTCCATAACTATAATTGGTATATACTTAAATTGATGATAGCACGGTCCTTTTGGGTTTCCGTCAAGACTAGCAACTAGACATGATGATTTTGGAGAAAGAGGTTGATTTATTATTTGAAATAAATAATTTGTTAATATACTATGAGAATAATATATTAATTAGAAATAGTAATATTTAATTAATATTTAATCAGAAACTAACTGGAATGAATTTTGGGATTAAAGGAATTAATTAAAAGTGCAGGGACTGAAATGCAGGGGTTCAATAGTTGAGCAAGTGGCAATCTAGAATCCTCTATAAGGCTTGGATGGTTTTCTTGATGCCTTAGGGTTTCTAGAATAGTCCCTATTGGATAATCAGGAAAGTGGATAATTACCCGGTTTAAGATAATCTACGATTTTGGCTTTTCTAGGGTTTCCTAACTGCACTATAAATAGAACCTCAACCCTAGGTTTTTCGGCCACTCATTCTTTTGAAGTGATAGCTGAATTTTCTAGCCCTCTCTCCTCCTTCTCAATCATCTTCCTTTGATAGTGTTGGGTGTGAACCACTAGAGGTGTGCCATTTGTGATGCTTGCTCTCAAGGCTTCAACAACACAAGGATTTGCATTGTTATTACTAAATAGCAATCAATGTATGATTCTTCTAACCCTATTTGAATTTTTCGAAAATATGCTAGTGTTTTAGGGTTTCTATTTTGTTGTTCAAACTTTTATGTTCAATTAGAGAAAAAAATAGATCTATTAATAGGGTTGCATGCACACATAGGATTTTATTATGTTTTGCATAAAACCCATCAGTGGTATCAGAGCATAGGGTTTGTTTTCTTTTGAATTGTTTCTATTGTTGAACTTGAACAAGGAGATGATAAACAGAATCGTCATTATGTTCCGCCACCACGGCGTGGTGACCTGCGAATTCGTCCAACCACGGCGTGGTGGACAGTCAGATCTTTAAAATCGGGTTTTTGCATAACTCATGTTGATTAGGATAATTACCTTAAATAATGTTTTGAATAAGTAAAACTGAATAATTATCTAAGTAATTGGATATCCTTATCTTAAATTCATGATTGGTTTATTTTTAAATTAAAATTAATTTCTTAATTTTCGAAATTTAAAATATAAACCCTAGTATTTTGAAAAGTTTAAAATACATCCTTATGGATCTTATTATTAATTTAATTAAGTTATTATTTAAAAGATAATCAATAAATCCATAAAATGGTTTATATTTAATTAAATTAAAAGTTTAATTTATTTAAAAAATTAAACCCTTGCTATTTTTAAAATGTTTTAAAATACACCTTATACTATGTATATAATTAAAAGTTTAATATATATATATATATATATATATATATATATATATATATATATATATATATATATATATATATATATATATATATATATATATATATTATATGTATAAGAAAAGTCAGTCGAACCACTAGTACGCCTCATTCACGAAGTCATAATGTAAGGGGAGTTTAAGGAAGCGGCCTATAAAATGACCGTCATTGGGTATACACTCTTACCCACCCCTCTCTTGTATGGTGGAGGGTCATTAGCCGAACGAGTTTGATAGGACTATTAATTCTCATTAATAACTAAACTATTTTCTAAAATCCCACTCTTAGTACTTTAGGAAAATGTGAATTTGTATGCTAATCCATGAAATTGCACATTACACTTTATAAGTCATTAGTGGAGCATGTGTGGTTAACCGGCACACTAATGAGGGACTAATAAAGAGTGGTAATGGGTGTATCGAAAATTATCGTTGATTAATGGAGCGCGTGTGGCTAACCGGCACATTAAAAGTAGATGATAAATGACATCGAGAGTACCAAGCTTATTTGCATGGTTATTCACATATCATTTGTGATCCTCGACATCCCAGTCACAAAAGGTGAAAGCATAACTGAGATTAAACATGCCATTGATTACATTCAATGAATCTCAAAAGATTTAAGAGTTTCATAAGATTGAAACTGGTAAAAGCCTTACCTACCTAAAATAGATTCGAATTTGATTATGGCATCCCTTTTCAAAGTTCGAGTAAAAAATATGGATCCTAGCCTTAATTTAAATCTATAGGTTAATAATTAAGGATTAAAAATCAACTAACTTGAATTCTATTTTCCCCATTTGTAGATGTCAAGTAATGACAACAATGGTCTTCCTCATTCTTTTGGAAATGGTTTTCCTATACCTTCTGAAGATGATCTTCCACATTCTGATCAAGGTGAAAGTATGTTCCCTTCTTCGAGCAATGGTGAAAATGGATATCATGCTTCTCCATCTCTTCGTCCTCCTCCTCCAGTGACTCTCCCCACGTCTCAAGTTGAAAGATACGAAACTACTCAAGCCCTATTAGCATGTAAACATCAAGATGGAAAATATGTGTGTGCGCATATTCTGGAAATGAAATCGCACATTGATAAATTGGATAGAATGGGTGTCATTTTCCCAAAGGACCAGGCCATTGATTTGGTTCTACTTTCGCTTCCTAAGTCATATAGTCAGTTCATTGAGAACTTTTATACGAGCAACCACGACGTGACCCTATATGATCTGACACATATGTTGATTGTTGCTGAAGCAGAAATGCTTAAGAGCACAAGTGAAGCAAAAGTGTTTTAAGGATCAAATTCTAAAGTTTCCATGGATAATGACAATGGTGAAAATGGTGGTCCAGAAAAGATTTCTCTTCCCAATGGAAAGGGATCGGCCAAGGTCAAACCGTTTGATTGTATGGTAAGAGAAAGGCTAGTTACGAGATAGTTTCATGTGCTAACCCTAAAAGGTCCATTTGTTTCTATTGCCATTTGAAGGGACATTGGTTGCGAAGCTACCCAGACTACCTGAAAGATCTTAGGGATGGTAAAGTCAAGTCGTATGACTCTACTTCAGGTATATATATATATATATATATATATATATATATATATATATATATATATATATATATATATATATATATCATGGTTTAAGAAATCGCTAATCGGCCGCAAATCGGTGGACTAGTCATTAGGGATTAATCGGCTAGGCGGGGATTAATCGGGAGATTAATCGAGGACCATTACTTCTTAAGAAAATTATTCAAAAATTTATAAATCTAACTTTAATCCTCCAAAATAAGCGATTAATCGACGATTAGGTCCGAGTTTGACCTGCATTGACCAAACCTGATTAGGTCTGATTAAGTCCGATTAGGTCCGATAAATTCCGACTTTGACCTGCATTGACCAAGCCCGATTATAGTGACCGATTAGCAATAAATCTAATCGGCGGAGGTCCAATTAGCGATTAATCGCCGATTAGGCTGATTTTTGCAAAATTGATATATATATATATATATATATATATATATATATATATATATATATATATATATATATATATATCCATTATCTAACTCCCTCATTTTGATAAATTCCTATTCATAGATTCTTAATACATGATGTGATGATCACATTTTGATGTTTTGCAATATCTAAGAGAAAGAAGGAAGGTTAAGAAGAGTAAGTTGGATCTGATCGTGAGATATGGACTTCGGTCGCATGGTTCGATGATCAGATTTTGGAAGCTACTACTTAGGAGTTATGATAATTTAATAGATTACTTAGGAAATGTCTAGAAACATTGTTTTTCATTTATGCACTGTAAGGACAAGTTCCAATTTTTTGTTTATTATCAATAAAAGTGAAATTTTTGTTTATATGGTTGGTATACTTTATATTTCCTTGCAATGGCATCTATGAAAGTGTTGGTTACATTTCTATTATTAGCAATATTAATTATGGATTTGATTCTTAATATTTCACTTGTGGTAAATGTCATAATTGACTTAGTGATAAAGAATTCTCATCACCCAAGTTCCAATTAGATAGAAACTTGGAGTTATGCAATTTGAATTGTGTGATGCATGAGAATCTGGATCATTGGAAGATTATGACTAATTCATTGATCACATGTTTATATGAGTCAAAGTGAAGGACTAATAGATTTAGTACATGTTGATATGGACTATTCATATCCACCACAAAGGATGAAAAATTTATTCGTCATGATTTACTGATGTTTCAGTAAGTATGGTTGTATTTATAAGATTAAACATGATTCTCATACTTTTAAAAGTTTCAAAGAGTAACAGAACGAATAAGAAGAATCGGTTAGGCAGAAAGATAAAGGTTTCTCCAATCTGAAAGGAAAGGACAGTACTTTAGTATCGTGTTTTATGATCATCTTAATGATTGTGGAACTATATTACAATTGATCCTAGAAGAACATCTTAGTGCAATTGTTTGACTTAGAAGAGAAATCAGATATTGTTAAATGGTTCAATCGAGAGATGGGTCATACTTCATTTCTAATCAAGTTTAAGAGCCATCCTCTAGTTACTTCGAGTCGTATCTTGAAACTTATTTCATACTAAGTAGGTTTATAATACCTCATGAAATGTGAAGTAATAATGTTTTCTTACTCTAGGTAATTTGGAATTGAAAGTTGTGATGTTTTGGTTAAAAAAAAAGGATGAACTAAGGCCAGTTCCATGAAGTGTTTCTTGTCAAGAATTCGCACTAACTCTTGAATATTTGTTTTGCTCGTCAAGGAATGTTCATTGAAAGAGAAATTTATATGTCAAGAAGTCAGTGGGAGTCTTATTGATCTTGAGAGCTTCAGGAGTCAATTGAAATATAAACCTTTTAGTTATCACTAGTACACAACCTGAGGTTGATAACCTATCGTGTTAAGTTGACACATTCTTGTTTCTATGCAACTTCCAGTTGAGTTGGCAATGTTTATGAGTTCTATAGTTCCCATTTGACTACAAAAGTTAGAGAACATTAGTTAGTGAAAGTACATTGATCAATATGAGTGAGTATCTTAACAACATGGAAGCACTAGTATGCCCTTGTGCTACCAGATGGAAAGAAATTAAGAATAAGCAAATTTTAGTCCATGAAAGCTAAATTGAATTTGGTTTTGTCATAAACCTTATCATATTATTGTAAATTGGAAATGATAGATTCACAGGGATGGGAACATGTACACCATAAAATGTAGGTGGCAAAAGGATTCGCTCTAATTCATGAGAATGATTATAAGGAAACACTTTTGCTAATAGTTTTTAAAGATCTGATAAATATCATTATGGTTAGTAGTTGTGGTAATTGCATTCTCAAATTCGCAATATGATTACGACATCCCTTTTCATAGTTCGAATTGTGAGAAATGGCAAGGAAATGTTTGAACTTTCAAGACATATGGCTATAAGTTATGAAAGGGTTTAAACACACACATATGTATAAGCTTGAGAAGTCTAGTTAGAGACTTATCAAAGCATCACATATCATAAGTTTTCACTTTAGTAAGAAAGTCAAGAGTATTGATTTCTAGAAGTCCAGTTGATTTCTGGCTACATGTCAAAGCTAGTGGGAGCATAAATGTTATGCTAGAAGGAGCATAATTGTTATGACTGAGTGTTGCAAGTTGGCAATACTATTTGTAGGAAACAAAGTCTACAAATTTGCAAGTTCCAAAGTTTGGAAATTGTTTCGCTATACTAAAGGCTCAAGGGAGAGGGCACTCATACTTCGTTTCGAGTCTAAAAGGTTTAAATTGCGTAGTTTAAAAGAACTTAGTCTTGGACGTATATGACTATCGTGTTGAAATGGTTCAACATAGGAAATTCAATATATGGAAATATTATAGCAAGAGACTGATCAAGTATCAGATCTTTATGTAAGACATTATAAACCGACTCCCATATGATTCAGATACAGGATCGATTACATATGTTATAATATTCACTTGTTCTGATTTTTCCAAATGCCTTGGGCATTAAGAGGGAAAAGGGCTAGAACTTTGTGTGACTAAAGTTGTTAAACAACTGTCAAAAAAGTTTTAAGGTCATACCAAAATATCGGTTGCTTATAGACAGTTGGAAGTATGGTATTGTTTGGAAGGACCATAGTGACATGTTTTGGATTAGGATGATTCTTGATCAAAATTGATGGTCATATGGGAATATGGAAATGTTTCCATAATGGGAGTTGATGATTAAAATCTACATGTGAGTTAGAAACTTTAATGCAAGGAAGGTGTTCAAGGAGTGTGCCTTGAATTTGAAACTTCATTACTTTGGAATTGGCTTAGTAACAAATCTCCAATGGAAGATTTTGTAATATCGTTGGCTAAGTTTCTGTGACTTCGAAGCCTCGACTTTACATAAGATCATTGCATGTAAGTTTGAACTCTAACATATTCTAGTAGTGACAATAATTTGGAATTATGAAATGAGCATCATTGGAATAGTGTCCAATCAATCTGTTCACAATGGAAGGACCATAGAGAGACATAGTATGTATGTTTACAACATGGCATGACTGATGTTTAATTCCAGTATTTAGTTTATTACTCGAAACATTATACAATGAATAAAGCCTAATTAATATGGTGATTAAATAATAAGAGTTTTATTTATATTCAATAGTTTTGAGACCATAGTTAATTAAGTTATTATTGTGTTTCACTTTTCATGTTTTACTTCCAGAATAAGTTGATTATTCGAAATTCTACAGTTGATCGTACTTTTTGAAGTAAGTAGCGAATTAAGATTGTCATGAATTAAATTGTAGATTGACTATGGGGATTAGACATTGCAATGGTTGCTACAATATTCATGAGTACTTAGAAAATGGGGATTTTGAGTATTGGATAAACCCACACTCAGAGAATTACTTCATGGATTTTTATCACGAGTAATTTTGAGACGATAATATCTTATATTCTTGAAACGGAGATATATTAGTTGTTGTTTACAGGTCAGTTGTGCATTGATAATACGTAATCGCATTAGTAACCTGATGCTTTAAAACGTATTATTTTGCATGATTTGATGAGTAAATAGTACAAGCATATAAGTCAAAGTTTATTCGTTCCTTTTTCCCTAACGGTAAAAGTGATATATTTGGGCCCCTCGATGATTTGATGTCGACATCTAAAGTGCTTGGCCAAGCCAGGATTGAATTGATATCTTCAATTGGTAGTCTGATTTCAGTCGTCATAAATTAGAAATCGAGAAACAAAAACTTGGAAAATGAGATTGATTAAATACCGTGACTCATGTGTGTACGATATCTTGTAGATGTTGGGTTTTGAGCATTGTAACACTCTTATGGTGTACATGCAACCCTATAAACCTTGGATCTATGTTTTCTCTATTATACATGCAAATATTAACTATTCCAAGGTTTCATCCTAACTAGCATATTATGAAGCACCTATACTACAAAGTTCTAGTTAGATGACATACCTTTTGATGTAGCTTGATGTCTTCAAGCTTTAAGAGCTTAGCCCCAATAGTGTGGAAGCCTCAAATGGAATCACAAATCACCAAAACACCTTGGAAGAACTTGAGAGAATATGTATGCACACTAAAATCGGCCCACTCTTATTTTCACACACTTGTGCCAATTTTGTGAGCCAAGGACCCCTTTATATATTATGGAGGATTAGGGTTACATCCATGTAAACCCTAATACCCATGACCTTTCATTTACATAGGATCCATGGGTTAAAAGCTCCATGGACCATCCATGAAAGCATAGCCCAACCTAAATGAACTTGGCCCATTCCATATATATAAGAGTCCATATTTAATTAGTTCTTTTTGATCACTTAATTAATTCTAAATTAATTCTTGATCAATACTAATTAAATAATATGATTCCATGTTAATATACTAGAACTTATAATATATTAATATAAATCATAAATATACTATTCTCAAAAGACTATCCATATAAATTCTGCCGGTGAAGTGCAACCCAAATGGACCATGCCGGGTCAGGTCAAGTACATACCAAATATAGTTATGGACTTAGACATTAATCCAACAGTCTCCCACTTGGATAAGTCTAAAACTATTATTGAGTATGACTTCAAAACCTAACTGGCAATCGTAGCTCTTAAAGCCGCTGTCGAACTCTGACCTTGTCAATGACTTGTCCATTAGATAAAGGATCATATATTCCTCCATTCTAGATATCATATGGACTGAGACATGGATTATAATCATTCTCTCTGTCCATTTGTTGTTTCCTGATTTTCGATTTATGATGACTGACTGATTGAACAAATCAAATCAGTCCTGGCTTGGCCAAGCACTCACATGTGTCATCGCTAAATCATCGAGGGGCCCACAGATATCGCTTTTATCCCGAAGGTAAAAGGAATGGATAAACTTCGACTCATATGGCTTGTTCTACTACTTGTTGAATCATACACAAAGTCACGTTTTATAACATCGAGTTACCAATGCGTTTTCGTGCAATCAATGTATAACCAACTCATAGTAACAACTCATATCTCTAGGTTTGAAGAATATAAGATATTATCGTCTCATGATCACTCGTGATAAAATCCATGAAGTGATTCAAATGAGCGCGGGTTGAATCCAATACTCAGAACTTATGAGCACTCATGAGTGTTGTAGCACCACTTTGTCCACCAACTTGGACCTCTACAAACCAACCCATGATAGTCTTGATTCATATCTACTTCCAACATATGACCTACTGTGGATGGTTTGAATAACTTAATCATTCAGGAAGAGCGACTTAGTTATTCTGGAAGTCAAAACATGCAAAGTGAAACACAAGAATAAATGAATCAAATATGGTATCAAACCCTATGAATATAAATAAACACTTTTATTTATCACCATACTGATTACTCATTATTCATTGTTTCGGTTTTATCAACTTTATACTTGAATTAAAAACACTAGTTGTCCCATGCTCCAAGCATGTACACTATGTTTTTCTTAAACAATAGCTTTGCCATACACCAAGTATGCACTCTATGTTTGTCTATGATCCTTACTTTGTGAGATAAACCAATTGAACATAATTTCAATGATTCTAATTTCACACTCCCAAATCCTTATCGAAAAATGTGAGAATTTCAAATTCCTATCATTTATCGAAATCCGTTTAGATTTTAAACTTATATGCACTGACCCTCCTGTAATGAATATGTACAAAGTCACAAAGACTTGTCAACAGTCATTATAAGGTATTCCAATGGAGATCAACTCCATGGAAACTAAGTCTCATATTCAAAGTACATTGCTTTGGACATGCTTCTTGCATTAAGTTTTTTAATCTTACATAGATAACTTCCACCTATGGAGACAACTCCATATTCTCATTTTGACTATCACTTCTGAATAAGAGATGCCTCTTTTCTGAATATGTCAATATGGTCCTTCCAAAATTAGCACTATACTTCCAACTGTCCCTGAGCAACCAATCTTTGGTAAACCTCAGATTGTCCTCGACAATTGCTTAATCATTTTAGTCATATCCAATTCTAGACCTTTTCCCTTCTTAATGCCTCTGGGCATTTGGAAAAATTTAGAAATGACAAATATTATAGCACATGCAGTCGATCCTATACCCAAAGCAAATGGTACACGATTCATGATGTCTCACATAAAGACATGATTCTAGACCAGTCTTTTGCTACAATATTTTTATTTGCCATGTTTTCAAAATTTAACTATGAAGAGGGATGCCGTAATCATAATCGAATTTTGAGAACGCAATATATAGAATTTCCTTAAGTTGAACCAATCCAACATGAAATTCATATATATATTCTTGACTAAATATGATTAAGGTCTCAATCTAAGCCTTTAGAACTGAAATGAAGTATATCCTCTCCCTTAATTATAGCAAAACAACTTTTTCAATCCCTGTAGCCTCACGAATTGAAACTTTTGTTTTCTATAATTAACATTGCTAACTTGCAACACTAACAATAATTATCATGCTCCCACTAACATGATGATTATTAGCATAACACTTATGCTCCCACTAGCTTTGACATGTACTCAAAAATCGGCTGGACTTCTAGAAATCAATACTTTATTGACTTTCTTACCAAAGTTCAGATTTCTGATACGAGATGCTTTGATAAAACTTTATCAAAATCATACACCTTTCCTTAGATAGCATGCATGTGTGTCTAAACAATTTCAGAACTATGAAAAGGGATGCCGTAATCATAGTCTCAATTGTTTAGACCTTTTGCCATCTGCTTCAAATCTACTTGGTGGAAGTGTTTCCACACCATCATTTTCATGAATCGGAGAGAAACCTTATGACCCTTAGATTTTATGGTGTATGTGTTCTTATCCATGTGAATCGTCAAAACCATAGTCACAAGACAAGGATAATGACAAATCCAAACTCATATGGACTGAAATTATGCAATCTTAACTTCTTGCCACCTGGCAGTACAGGGCCTGCCATTGCTTCCAAGTTGTTATGCAACCAATTGAGAACTTTCAGAACTCCTATGCAAAGCCAACTTTAACTGGAATGGGCACAGAATATGTCAACACGATAGGTTATAAACCTCAAGTCGTGTGCTAGTGAAGAACCTCAGGTTTTATTCTTGATTAGTTCTTGAAATTCTTTTTAGGATCTTTAAGACTCCCACTATCCTCTTGACATATAAGACTATCTTGCCAAATATTCAAGAGATAGTGCGGATTCTTTATCAAGACAAACACTTCACACAATTGGCCTTAGTTGGTCTTTGTTTTATCCAAAACATCACAACTTACCAATTTCAAATGTACAAGAGTAGGACACTTTTACTCTTACATTTGACAAGTGTTTTAAACCTTTCTTTAAGATATGTCACTCAAGTTACAATCTTGGAGTATGACTCTAAGAATTGTTTTGGAACGAAGTATGACTCATCTTCCTGATCTAACCATTTCAACAATTCATGACTCCTCTTCTTAGTCATAAGAATGCACTAAGATGACCTTTAGAGGACTAATTGTGATATGATTTCTAAATCATTAAGATGATCACAAGCATGATACTAAAGTACTCTCCCATCTTTTCAGATTTGAGAAACTTTTATCTTTCTACCTAATTTGATTCTTCCCATTCGTTCTGCCATACATTGAGACTTTTCCAATGTTTCAGAATTATACTTAAACTTGTAAGTATAACCATATTTACTAAACTTTAGTAAATCAAATAGTCTTAACGAGCTTTGTGGTGGACATGACCAGTGCACAAGAATGTGTAGTTGATCCCTTTAGTCCTTCACTTGACTCACACATCCATGTGAACAAGTAATTAGTCTTGATTTTCTAATGCTTGAAAGTTCTCATTCATCATACTATTCAACTTGCATGATTCCAAGTTTCGGTCCAATTGAAACTTGGGCGATGAGGAACTTTCCTGATTTGGTAAATTTAGACACTACCACAAATGAAAGAATCAAATCCATTTTCCAATATTGCTGTCAGTGGAATCATATAAGCAACAATTTTCCACAAATGCCATTGTAAGGATACTTCAAATAAATAAAATTAAACAATTTTCTTTTATTTTAAAACTTTGCGGAAAAACTTATCCTTACAATCCACATGGAAAATTGTTGTTATCTATTCCTTAGCAATATATCATAACTTCTTAAGCAACTGCTCAAAATTCTGATGCGATCGAAATCTACCTTCGCGATCAGAATCAACATATACTTCCTTTAAGATTTCTCTCTATTCTTTGATTCTTAAAACATCAACATGTGACCCAGTCACATCATGTAATGAGGATCTCAGAATAGAACTTAACAGAGTTAGATAATGGGCTCTACCTGATGTAGAGTCAAACTTATTGACTTTAACATCCTTAGGTAAATTTGGCAGCTTTGCAATCAACGCCCCTTCCTTTGGCAAAATAAACATATGGACCCTTTGGTAATGGGACTATCTCAGACTTAGCCTTTCTCTTTACCATTTGGTCAACCGGGTTGACTATGGCCAATCCCTTTCCATTGGGAAGAGAATGCTTTTTCTGGATTTCCAGTGTCACCATTGTCACTGTCCATAAAGTTTTTGGGAAGTTGATCTTCTAATCAAATTTGCTTTACTATCGTTCCAAATCATTGCTGATTCAGCAGCACCAAGCAAATAGATATGATCATTAAGGTTCATGTCATAGTCTGTATCATAGTAGTCCCAAAGGAACTCACTATGTGACTTAGAAAGTGATTGAACATCCAACTTTCTCAAGACTTTGAAACCCAACTCTCCCGGCTTGTCAATATGTGACTTCATCTCTAAGATGTGATCACACATAGACCTTGCTTGCCATTAGGGCTTGAGTGACCTTGAACTTGTGGGTTAGGGAGAATAATTGGAGGAGGTGGAGGAAGAGAAGTATGACTTCCATGAGCCAAACTCGGAAAGTCATATTCATTAGGAAAGCTTGGTTTGGGAAGATCATTATTGTCTAAACCAGACATCAACAATGGGAGAAATTCACGTAAAGTTGATTTAAGTCCTTAATATAACACCCAATATGATATATTAAGGCTAGGACCCAACAAACTATTTTATAACTTGGAAGAGGGATGTCGTAATCCAAGCTATAAAATATTTGAAGGTAGGTGAATGACGATTCACCAATTTCCACCAAGATAAACGAAATGTATTATTAGGTTTTAATTGGTTTTGAAACTCCTAGATTCTTTTGAGATTCGTTGAACTTTTCAATGGCATGTTTCAATCTCGAGTGTGCCCTTCAGGTTTTGTGACTGGGATGCCGAGGATCACAAAACAAGGTGTGAAGTAACCATGCAAATATACTTGGTACCCTTAATATTTACCCCTCAATCGATGTGTCGGTTAACCACACACGCTCCAACGATACTATGATAAACATTAAGTTACCCTTTGCCTACCTTGTTAAGTCCAGGTTAGTGTGCCGGTTAACCACTCACGCTCCACTAACAGCTTAAACAAAGTGCAAAGTGTAATTTCATGGATTAGCACCTTATTCACATTTTCCTAAGTAACTAAGATTGGGAATTTATAAGTGTTTAGTTACTTAGTATTTATCATTATACTTATAATGAAGGGAGAATTATAGTCCTTGTCCTACCTGTTCGGCTAACGACCCTCCACCAGTCAAGGAAGCGGTGGGTGAGAGTGGACACCCATTAAACTGCCATTTTATAGGCAGTAACCTTATACCCCCCTTATAGACCGGCTTCGTGAATGAGGCCTACTAATGGTAAGACGACTTGCTCTTATACATATAATATATTAAACTTTTAATATTATAATAGTATAAGGGTGTATTTTAGACATTTAAAATACTTGGTGGTTTAATCTATTAATTAAACTAGACTTTTAATTTAATTAAACTCAAACCATATATTTATGGATTTAATAATACTCTTTTAATTAAACGCTTTAATTAACTATTAATAAAGTTCATAAGAGTTAATTTGAACTATTCAACAAAACATCATAATTCCAATTATTAAACTCAAAATTAAAACCATTTAATTAATTGTTTAAGTTATGAACCCAAGAGTTTTAGAATTCAATTCTTTTTTTTATCATAAAAAAACTTTTTCCAAATTCCAAAACTTGAGGGCAAGTTTTGTAACTCTTGAAAACTTTTGGATTCCATAACTTATGGAGTTAAATACTTGTTTTATGATGAAACTTTTCATGTTCCATAACTTAAGAACAAGTTATGGAATTCTTTAAAACATTAAGACCAAGTTTTGTAACTCCATAAAAAACTTTGAATCAATTTTTTTAAAAACCTTTTCATATCCATAACTTATGGAGGTTTCAAAAAACTCTTTAGATCAAACTTTTAAAACTAATAAAATAATCATATCATTTTATCTTTTACTAAATTTGACCTAATTCAACTCATATAGCAAATGATTCAAATTTTACAAATAATTAGTTTTTCACAAAAACAAGTAATTATCTTAAAATTTGACAAACGTCATGTTTTTTTTCCTTTTTTTTCCAACTTTGAAAATAAAACATTTGCATCAATATAACAGAAAACAACCCATGGCTCTGATACCCCTGTTGGGTTTTGAGCATTCTAACACTCTTATGGTGTACATGCAACCCTATAAACCTTGGATCTATGTTTTCTCTATTATACATGCAAATATTAACTATTCCAAGGTTTCATCCTAACTAGCATATTATGAAGCACCTATACTACAAAGTTCTAGTTAGATGACATACCTTTTGATGTAGCTTGATGTCTTCAAGCTTTAAGAGCTTAGCCCCAATAGTGTGGAAGCCTCAAATGGAATCACAAATCACCAAAACACCTTGGAAGAACTTGAGAGAATATGTATGCACACTAAAATCGGCCCACTCTTATTTTCACACACTTGTGCCAATTTTGTGAGCCAAGGACGCCTTTATATATTATGGAGGATTAGGGTTACATCTATGTAAACCCTAATACCCATGACCTTTCATTTACATAGGATCCATGGGTTAAAAGCTCCATGGACCATCCATGAAAGCTTAGCCCAACCTAAATGAACTTGGCCCATTCCATATATATAAGAGTCCATATTTAATTAGTTCTTTTTGATCACTTAATTAATTCTAAATTAATTCTTGATCAATACTAATTAAATAATATGATTCCATATTAATATATTAGAACTTATAATATATTAATATAAATCATAAATATACTATTCTCAAAAGACTATCCATATAAATTGTGCCGGTGCCGGTGAAGTGCAACCCAAATGGACCATGCCGGGTCGGGTCAAGTACATACCAAATATAGTTATGGACTTAGACATTAATCCAACAGTAGAACGAAGGAATATTTGATCACTTATCTTAGGACACGTAACTGACTGGGTCAGAGTTTGACAACGGCTTTTGAGAGCTACAATTTGCTAATCAGTTTTAGAAGTTATACTGTCACTTATAGTTATTACACTTATCCAAGTGGGAGACTGTTGGATTAGGTGTCTAAGCCTGTATCACCCCATTTTGAAAGGTACTTCGGTGGTGGTCTCGGAGGCCCAAGATATAAGCGATTCGGTCTTTTGTGGGTCTCGTGTTTTATTCGAAAGGTTTTAAGGCTCGAGTGTGGAGATAGGAGTGTAGGCCTTCTCGCCACCTTTTCGTGGATATAACGTTCATCGGAAACGGACTTAGACTGAAGGAGTTACAGCACTTTGAAGTTATTGGCAATATTGGCCCTTGATGGAGAAAGATGGCAAGAAAGGACCATGCATGCAAAGGTGGCAACTGGGTGAGTACGTAAGCTGGGGTACGCCCAACGTAGAAATGGTAAATGGTCGCGGGTGCTGGAGACGTACGCTCAACGTACAAGAGGTATGCCTAGCGTACGAGTGGTACTAAACCCTAAATTTAGGGTCAAGCACTATATAAAGAACATTATGACTAAAACCCTAGCCTCCTTATCAGCCAACCCAACCTCAGGAAAACCCAAGAATGCCCCATCCCCTCATTTTTGTGTAATCTTGACCTTGGGAAGCTCATCTTGGTGGTTTTAAGCTTAGAAGAAGAAAGGAGAAGTGGCAAAGAAGGACTTAGGGTAGCTTGAACTCATAGATCTGGGATAACATCATCATTTGGGACTCTTTGGAGGTATAGAGTTCATAACTTTCCTCAAGAATGCTTAGATCTAGTATAATGTGGTTTTAATTTCCTATTTGGTCCCAAGTAAAGAACTTTATGGTTCAAACCCGATTTCTAGACTTAGAGTTGCCACTCTCAGTTCAAAATGACTCCTTAAGGCAGAAGGTTGCCATCTTGAATGTCTTATTGGGTTCATACATGAGTTAAGAGCATTTCAGTGAGAATGGAATGTTATTTTGGAGTTTGGGCTTAATAAGGTCATGCAAAGTCACCAAGTCAGTGACTTTATGGATTAAGACGTTGAAAAGGACTTGGATCTGTGATTGTAGTTTCTGGATTAAAGTATTAAAAACTTAATGGGAAAGTGGCTTAACAGGGGAGTACGATGAGCGTAAATGCAAGTACGCCCAGCGTACGCACCATTTACCTTGTACGCTTAGCGTACATAGGAGTACGCCCAGCGTACTCACCAGATATGGACTTTACGTTTTTGGGCCTCGGTTTGGGCCATTCCTTGGGCTTGGCAGATGTTGGGCCGTGATGGGCCACCAGGAGTCAGTTAAGGGTCCAATGACTAGTTTGGGCTTGGGTGGGAAAGCCTATTTGAGGAGTTGGGCCCAATTTAGCAAATTGGGCCATTAGTGGGCCACCAGTGGGCTTGGAAAGCCTACCTAGTGTTGGGACTTTTTATATTATGGTTTTGGGCCTTAGAGATGGTCCATGTGGGACTAGGGGTAAAATGGTCATTTTACCCTAAGAAGGATTGTTGATACGATCTAAGTGTTGTTATAGTATTGATAGTTCGGGGAGCCGAAGGATCAGCAGTCAGGGAATTTCCAGTAACAGTCAGAAGTGTATCAGCCAGATTTCAGTAGTGCGAGGTGAGTGTTCCTCCAGTAGGAACGGGTCTAAGGCACCAATGTCGGCCCGTTTATGTAGTTACAGGATGTCGGACTCTGGTCCGATGTCGGGGTTAGCTTGATGCAGATTACATGTTTTCGGACTTCGGTCCGATGCTGGGGTGGTCCCGAGAAGTAATTATGTATGCGTGATGTCTTTGTGATTCATGCATGTTCTATGTTATGTGTTATGTGTTCCGGGCTTCGGTCCGATGGCGGGGCAAGCCCGGTGTATGTTACGTTATATGATATTTTTTATGTGTTCCGGGGAAAGCCTGATGTATGTTAGTTTATATGTTACGTGTTATGTGTTCCGAGGCAAGCCCGATGTATGCTAGTTTGTATGTTATATATTATATGTTCAGGGCGTCGGTCCGATGCCGGGGCAAGGCCGATGCAGGTTATGTGATTATGTTATGTGTTTATGATGTATGTTATGTTGTGAATGTGTCGGGGTAAGCCCGATGCCGGGGTGAGCCCGATGCCCGATGCGGTCTGATGCCGGGGTGAGCCCGATGCCGGACAGGAGTCCGATGCCAGGTAAGCCGATCCCAGGTTCGTCCCGATGCAGCTGGGCGGTGTTCCATAGTTGTTTTATGTGTGATATGTTATGTGTATGGTATGTGGTAGTTTGGGGGAGCTCACTAAGCTTCGTGCTTACAGTTTCAGTTTTGTTTCAGGTACTTCAGCTAGCAAAGAGAAGGGCTCAGGATGATCGCATGGCACACACCACAGTTTTCTTAGCCTGGGAGTTTACTCTGCTAATTTATATGAGCTTCTGATATATTTGACAGATGTTATGATATTCTTGAGATACACGGCTTACGATTTTTATTTGTTGAAAGATAATTATGGTTTTATTAATGATTTAAAACGAAATTTTTAGACTGTATTTTTGGGTTGTTTCAAGTTGGTATCAGAGCCTTGGGTTGAGGGACCCGGGCACACTCTCGAGTGTGTCTGGAGTTAATCTAAGGACTTGGTATGAAAATTTTCAAAAAGAAAATCATTTCTATAAAAGAATTTTTAAACAAGAATAGAATTTTGAAAAAGAAAAGAACTTTGATATGATTATCAGCTTTATGAGAATAGCTTTATGTTATGATCAGCCGAGCTCAAGTAAGTACTCCCAAATTACCCATACAAGTTTATGTTATGATATGATTATTAGCTTTATGAGAACAACATGCTAGATTAGGACTAAGGATCTAGGAAGGATGCCTTATGTGCCTATTATATGTGTATCAGCTTTATGAGAACTGCATGCTAGTTTAGGGCTAAGGATCAAGGAAGGATGCCGTATGTGCCTGTTATGTGTATCTCAGCTTTATGAACTGCATTCTAGTACAGATTAGTTAGTGATGGCCTGTATGTAATATGCTTGATTATGTGTACTCGATGCTCGAATGCTGCTTGCTTTGTGCTTTTAGGAGTTCTAGTTATCTCTTGCTAACTAGTAGATGAATATGTTACGTTACATATTGCAATGACTAAATAATTTCAGAAGGTTAGGTCTAGCTCTATTGCGCAGCTCTTATCTGAGTCCAACCGTTGTAGGGTAGGATCTTTCATTCGAAGAATTATCTAGTCTTAGTGATATGTAATAGTATTCACGAGCTAGCTAGGGGGAGGTAACAGGGACTTCTTATGCAGCTGATGCCAAAGAGTGGGTTGGTGGTTACCCTAGGGCAAGCCTAGGAAGAGTGTAGTATGAGATCAGAAGTGGTAGTAGAAGGGACTTGGTGGAGTCGAGGCAGTTCTTGAGGAAAGTATGGATAGATGTGGAAGGTAGTATGGGCCCGTACTACTGAAAGCAGAGGATCCGTACTCGAATCAAGGAAGGATGAGATGAATCCAGGAAACTTGTAGCGTGTGATATCCCTCGAGTTATGATGAGTATTATGATATTAGTGATGGTTTATTACCGAGTATACGCTACGTGGTAGACCTGATGGCAGTTCTGGTGCCGGCGAGGGATCAGGCTCGTACTCTGGAGCCGGGAAGCTTGTGATATCCCTCGAGTTATGATGAGTATTATGATGTTAGTGATGGTTTATTACCGAGTATAGTGACGCTAAGTGGTAGACCAGATGGCAGTTCTGGTGCCGGCGAGGGATCCGGCTCGTACTCTGGAGCCGGGAAGCTTGATGGTCAGATGAGGGAGTTCATTCCATCTGAGAGTACGCGCAGTATTATTGACCAGACTCATGCAATCTTCATTATAATCGGGGAGGACAGTTTAGAGATTTGTGATGAGAGACAGAGTGCATTCCGCACTAAGATGGCAGTCATGATAGGGGCACATATGTTGATACTTCGGGAGTTCAGCGCTTGTGAAGCGCCAGATTATCATGGGGCTAGGGACCCCATTTCTAGCAGCAGATGGTTAGCAGATGTCTCCAATATTTTCGTACCAGCCGTGGTCTCGAAAGGGGACAAGGACCAATTTGCTTCCTGCCTCCTGAAGGACAGGGCACATGATTGATAGAAAGAGGTTGGTAGAAGGTTGAGTGACGATGCAGTAGATGTTATGTCATGGGATGACTTTTAGACCAGATTCTGGGTAGAGTTTACCCAGGCGATTGAGGCGCAACAGTTGGCGCAAGAGTTGTTAGTGTTGGGTTATGAGCATTCTAACACTCCTAAGTGTACATGCAACCCTAAATACCTTGGATCTATGTTTTCTCTATTATACATACAATTATGAACATCCAAGGTATTATCCTAATCTAGCATACAAAACAATAAATATAACAAGATAGAATACATACCTCTTTGATGTAGAATGTCTTCATGAAGCTTGAGTGCCTAGTGCCCCAAGTGTGACACCTCAAATGGTTCACACAACACCAAATACACTTGGAATAACTTGAGAGAAACTTGAACACTCCTTGAAATCGTCTAGCCCTCACACTCACACATTAGTGCACAATTTCTTGAGCCATGGGATTCTTTTATATGGTGGCTATTAGGGTTACACCATGTAACTCATAACTTTACCCATTCCTTATGCTCCATGGATTTTAACTTCCATGGAGTATCCATGGGTCACCCCATGGACTTAGTCCAACATAAGGAATCTTGGATCACAAGCCCACATATATAAGAATGAATGATTTACACAATCAACCCATATATTTAATTAGTCTCCTTTTGATCACTTAATTAATTCCAAATTAATTCTTGATCAATACTAATTAAATAACCTTATTAATATATTAGAACTTATAATATATTAACCAACCTTAAGTGTTATTTCTCTCATTATAGTCTATCCAAATGCATGATGCCATGCAACCCAAATGGACCAAGCCGGGTCGGGTCAAGTCTTACCAATTATAGTTATGGACTTAGACATTAATCCAACAGTCTCCCACTTGGATAAGTCTAAAACTATTATTGCGTATGACTTCAGGAACCGATCAGCAATCGTAGCTCTCAAAAGCTTCTGTCGAACTCTGACCTTGTCGATGAACTCTGACCTTTATCAATGACTTGTCCATTAGATAAGGGATCATATATTCCTCCATTCTAGATATCATATGGACTGAGACATGGATTATCAATCATTCTCTCTGTCCATTTGTTGTTTCCCGATTTCCGATTCATGATGACTGACTGATTGAACAAATCAAATCAGTCCTGGCTTGGCCAAGCACTCACATGTATCATCTTTAAATCATCGAGGGGCCCACAGATATCGCTTTTATCCCGAAGGTAAAAGGAATGGATAAACTTCGACTCATATGGCTTGTTCTACTACTTATTGAATCATACACAAAGGCACGTTTTATAACATCGAGTTACCAATGCGTTTTCGTGCAATCAATGTATAACCAACTCATAGTAACAACTCATATCTCTAGGTTTGAAGAATATAAGATATTATCGTCTCATGATCACTCGTGATAAAATCCATGAAGTGATTCAAATGAGCGCGGGTTGAATCCAATACTCAGAACTTATGAGCACTCATGAGTGTTGTAGCACCACTTTGTCCACCAACTTGGACCTCTACAAACCAACCCATGACAGTCTTGATTCATATCTACTTCCAGCATATGACCGACTGTGGATGGTTTGAATAACTTAATCATTCAGGAAGAGCGACTTAGTTATTCTGGAAGTCAAAACATGCAAAGTGAAACACAAGAATAAATGAATCAAATATGGTATCAAACCCTATGAATATAAATAAACACTTTTATTTATCACCATACTGATTACTCATTATTCATTGTTTCGGTTTTATCAACTTTATACTTGAATTTAAAACAATAGTTGTCCCATGCTCCAAGCATGTACACTATGTTTTCTAAACACTAGTCATGCCATACACCAAGTATGCATACTATGTTTGTCTATGATCTTTACTTTGTAAAATAGATCAATTGAACATCACTCCAATGATCCTCTTTTCACAGTCCCAAATCCTTACTGCAAATGCAAGAATTCCAAGTTCATGCCATTTACTGAAATCTGTTAGATTCTAAACTTATATGCATTGATCCTCTTAATGATTATGCACAAAGTCAGAAAGACTTGACAACAATCATTACAGAGCATTCCAAAGGAGATCAGCTCCTTGGAAACATCCTTCTTTCATTAAGTTTCCTAATCTTACACAGATTGAATAATTTCTAACTTTGAAACATTTCCATATTCCATTTTGACTATCACTTCTGAACAAGAGTTGCCTCCTTACAGATTATATCAATATGGTCCTTCCAGAATTAACATTATACTTCCAACTGTCCTTGAGCAACCAATCTTTGGTAAACCTTAGATTTTCCTCGACAATTGCTTAATTATTTTAGTCATATCCAATTCTAGACCTTTTCCCTTCATAATGCCCCAGGCATTTGGAAAATTTTAGAAAGGATGAATATAGCACATGTAATCGATCCTATATCCGAAGCATATGAGACACGATTCATGATGCCTCACATAAAGACTAAACCAGTCTTTTGCTATAATATTTCCATTTCAATTTGCCAAGTTCTCAAAATTCAGATTATGAAAAGGGATGCCGTAATCATAATCGAATTTTAGAACGCAAATAATGGACCCATATATAGAATTTCCTTATGTTGAGCCATTCCAACATGAAATTCATATATGCATCCTTGATTAAATACGATTAAAATCTCAATCTAAGCTTTTAGAATTGAAATGAAGTATAATTTCCTCTCCCTTAATTATAGCAAAACAACTTTTTCAACCCCTGCAACCTCACGAATTGAAACTTTTGTTTTCTATAATTAACATTGCTAACTTGCAACCTTTGTCATAATTATCATGCTCCCACTAACATGATGATTATTAGCATAACACTTATGCTCCCACTAGCTTTGACATGTACTCAGAAATCAGCTGACTTTCTTACCAAAGTTCAGATTTCTGATGCTAGATTGTTTTGATAAAACTTTATCAAAATCATACACCTCTCTTAGATAGCTCACATGTGTGTCTAAACAATTTTAGAACTATGAAAAGGGATGCCGTAATCATAGTCTCAATTTTTTAGACCTTTGCCACTTCTCACAAGTCCATGTTAGTGTGCCGGTAAACCACACACACTCCACTAACGACTTTGAGAATGCAAATATCACAATTGCTATCTAGCTAAAATCTACTTAGTGAAAGTGTTTCCTCACCATCATTTTCATGAATCGGAGAGAAACCTTATGACACTTAGATTTAATAGTATATGTGTTCTTATCCATGTGAATTTGTCAAAACCATAATCACAAGACAAGGTTAGTGACAAATCCAAACTCATATTGATTAAACTTGTGCAATCTTAAATTCTTGCCATTTGGCAGCTCAGGTGCCTGCCATTGCTTCCAAGTAGTTGTGCAACCAATTGAGAACTCTCAGAACTCCTATGCAAAGCCAACTTCAATAGGCACAAAAATTTCAACACGATAGGTTATAAACCTCAAGTCGTGTGAGTGTGAGGGCTAGACGATTTCAAGGATTGTTCAAGTTTCTCTCAAGTTATTCCAAGTGTATTTGGTGTTGTGTGAACCATTTGAGGTGTCACACTTGGGGCACTAGGCACTCAAGCTTCATGAAGACATTCTACATCAAAGAGGTATGTATTCTATCTTGTTATATTTATTATTTTGTATGCTAGATTAGGATAATACCTTGGATGTTCATAATTGTATGTATAATAGAGAAAACATAGATCCAAGGTATTTAGGGTTGCATGTACACTAAGGAGTGTTAGAATGCTCATAACCCAACAGTGGTGTCAGGTCAAGTCTTACCAACTTATAATATATTAACCAACCTTAAGTGTTATTTCTCTCATTATAGTCTATCCAAATGCATGATGCCATGCAACCCAAATGGACCATGCCGGGTCGGGTCAAGTCTTACCAATTATAGTTATGGACTTAGACATTAATCCAACAGTTAGATCTCCACCAGACGACTGAGACTGTGGCAGAGATCACTGCCAAGTGTCGGGAAAGAGCTTATTTGGTACCACAGTATGCATCAGATGAGGAAATAAAGAAGGTAAGGTATCAGAACATACTGTAGAATGATAGCAGGGAGATCGTGAGTATCTCGGGGTGCAAGACCCTAAATGATATAACTCCTAGAGCTTGAGAACGGGATATGGACTTGAAGCACATTGGTAAGAGGGAATCAGACCAGTTGCTTATACTGAAGGGTCTCGGGAGGAGACCCAAGATTTAGGATTAGCTTTTGAGAGGCCAGCAGGGCCAGATTCGGTGCAGCACTTGAGGGAATCTGTACGAGGGAGCCTTTTGTTCCAAGGGTTTGAGTAAGTGTAACTCTGGGTTATCCTATGATTGTGTTTGAATTATATTTTCAAGAGATGTCATATGCCAATTTCATACCGAGAATTATTAGCGGACAGCGATAGATCATTTCCCAAATTGCGGGATTAGGAGAGTACAGCGTCATCTGGTTTATTCCAAGACTGAGGAGCAGCACGAGAAGCACCTGAGCAAGGTGCTAGAGACTTTGAGGAGGGAGAGACTTTTTGCAAGGTTCTCCAAATGTGAGTTCTGGTTGCGCGAGGTGCAATTTCGTGGGCACCTTGTCAACCAGAAGGGTATTCTGGTTGATCCGTCCAAGATAGAGGCCGTGATGTAGTGGGAGATTTTGAGGTCTCCAACTGAGATTCAGAGCTTCCTGGGTCCAGCGGGTTAGTACCGGAGATTTATTTGGGACTTCTTTAAGATTGCAGTTCCTTTGACCCGACTGACCAAGAAGTCGGTGGCCTTTCGCTAGGGACCTGAGTAGCAGGCAGCCTTCGAGACTCTCAGACAACGGTTGTGCGATACCTCAGTTCTCACCCTGCCAGAGGGTGTAGATGATTTCGTAGTTTAGTGTGACGCTTCGATCACGGGCATGAGTGCGGAACTGATGCAGCGGGGTCACGTGATAGCAGGCTTTAGGGAATCAGGTTGGGGATTCCAGTCGAGACATGAGTTCAGTATAGTATTAGGTCAAGCGCGCGTTTGACCCAAATAGTGTTAGACTGTTGTAAGTCTACGGGTGTAGCCGTAGCATTCACTAGCAGCCAGACAGTGATAGAGTGTTGTAAGTCTGCGGGTGTAGCTATAGCATTCACTAGCATCCAGATATTGTTAGATTGTTGTAAGTCTACGGGTGTAGCCGTAGCATTCACTAGCATCCAGATAGTGATAGGGTGTTGTAAGTCTGCGGGTGTAGTCGTAGCATTCACTAGCAGCCAGATAGTGTTAGAGTTTTGTAAGTCTGCGGGTGTAGCCGTAGCATTCACTAGCATCCAGATAGTGTTAGAGTGTTGTAAGTATGCGGGTGTAGCCGTAACATTCACTAGCAGCCAGATTGTGATAGAGTGTTGTAAGTCTGCGGGTGTAGCATAACATTCACTAGCAGGCAGATAGTATGAGAAGGTGTTGTAAGTCTGCGGGTGTAGCCGTAGCAATCACAAGGTTGGCAGGTAGTGCTAGAGTATTGTGAGTCTGCAGGTGTAGCTGTAGCATTCACTAGGTTGGTAGATAGCATGGGAGTGTTGTTAGATCGCAGAGGGAATAGTGGTACCCACCAGTTCGGGTGCAGCAGTGGGGGCGTGGCAAATCCGCAGATTAGTTTACGGTTTTCCCCAGATGAATTGGACTTGGTCGAGCCGGTGATGAGACCGTGGGAACGCCACTACACTCATTTGTGATATAAGGCTACCAATGGCCATGTAGAAATCACTTCTAGCCTGGGGTTTGGTGACGTCAGGACTCGATGTATGGACCTGACCAGTTAGAACAGATGATCGTTAGAGCCTCAATGGAAAGATATTTAGTGGCAACTGTTGACAGACAAAGATTTCATTCGGAAGTCGTGAGGGGCGACTGTGAGATTGCTCTTGGCTCGGCAACCGGGCAGGACTTCAGCATTTCAGATAAGTTGGGACCAGGGAGGTATCAATGGATTTTGGGAAGTAGCCATGTTGTTGCATACTATTTCAGGCAGTTCAGTATTCCAGGCAGTTCAGTGTTTCAGACAGTTCATTGTTTCGGGAAGTTCAGTGTTTCAGGAAGTTCGGTGATTCAGACAGTTCAGTGTTTCAGGCAGCTCGGTGTTTCAGACAGTTCAGTGTTTCAGGTAGTTCAGTGCTTCGGTCAGTTCAATATTTCAGGCAATTCTTTGTTGCGGGTAGTTTCAGAGAACCGGAACGCCGTGAGAGGTTGTGGGGTAGATGGCCGTAGCGGACTTCGAGGACGAAGTCCAATTTAAGTGGGGGAGAGTTGTAACACCCCGTTTTGAAAGGTACTTCGGTGGTGGTCTTGGAGGCCCAGGGTATAAGCGATTCGGTCTTTTGTGGGTCTCGAGTTTTATTTGAAAGGTTTTAAGGCTCGAGTGTTGAGATAGGAGCGTAAGGCTTCTCGCCACCTTTTCGTTGATATAAAGTTCGTCAGAAACGGACTTAGACTAAAGGAGTTATAGCACTTTGAAGTTATTGGCAATATTGGCCCTTGATGGAGAAAGATGGCAAGAAAGGACCATGCATGCAAAGGTGGCAACTGGGTGAGTACCCCCAGTGTAAGCTGGGGTACGCCCAACGTAGAAATGGTAAATGATCGCGGGTGCTGGAGACGTACGCTCAGCGTACGGGAGGTACGCCCAGCGTACGAGTGGTACTAAACCCTAATTTTAGGGTCAAGCACTATATAAAGAACATTATGACTAAAACCCTAGCCTCCTTATCAGCCTCCCCAACCTCAGAAAAACCCTAGAACGCCTCATTCCCTCATTCTTGTGTAATCTTGACCTTGGGAAGCTCATCTTTGTGGTTTTAAGCGTAGAAGAAAGGAGAAGTGGCAAAGAAGGACTTGGGGTAGCTTAAGCTCATAGATCTGGGATAACATCATCATTTGGGACTCTTTGGAGATATAAAGTTCATAACTTTCCTCTAGAATGCTTAGATCTAGTATAGTGTGGTTTTAATGTCCTGTTTGGTCCAAAGTAAAGAACTTTATGGTTCAAACCCGATTTCTAGACTTAGAGTTACCACTCTCACTTCAAAATGACTCCTTAAGGCAGAAAGTTGCCATCTTGAATGTCTTATTGGGTTTATGCATGAGTTAAGAGCATTTCTATGAGAATGGAATGTTATTTTGGAGTTTGGGCTTAATAAGGTCATGCAAAGTCACCAAGTCAGTGACTTTATGGACTAAGACGTTGAAAACGACTTGGATCTGTGATTGTAGTTTATGGATTAAAGTATTAAGCACTTAATGGGAAAGTGGCTTAACAGGGGAGTACGTTGAGCGTACATGCAGGTACGCCCAGCGTCCACACCATTTAGCTTTTACGCTTAGCGTACATAGGAGTACGCCCAGCGTACTCACCAGATATGGACTTTATATTTTTGGGCCTCGGTTTGGGCCATTCCTTGGGCTTGGCAGATGTTGGGCCGTGATGGGCCACCAGGAGTCAGTTAAGGGTCCAATGACTAGTTTGGGCTAGGGTGGGAAAGCCCATTTGAGGAGTTGGGCCCAATTTAGCAAATTGGGCCATTAGTGGGCCACTAGTGGGCTTGGAAAGCCTACCTAGTGTTGGGCCTTTTTATATGATGGTTTTGGGCCTTAGAGATGGACCATGTTGGACTAGGGGGTAAAATGGTCATTTTACCCTAAGAAGGATTGCTGATACGTTCTAAGTGTTATTTTAGCATTGATAGTTCGGGGAGCCGAAGGATCAGCCGTCAGGGAATTTCCAGTAGCAGTCAGAAGTGTATCAGCCAGATTTCAGTAGTGCGAGGTGAGTGTTCCTCCAGTAGGAACGGGTCTAAGGCACCAATGTCGGCCCGTTTATGTAGTTACAGGATGTCGGACTCTGGTCTGATGTCGGGGTTAGCCCGATGCAGATTACATGTTTCCGAACTTCGGTCCGATGCCGGGTGGTCCCGAGAAGTAGTTATGTATGCGTGATGTCTTTGTGATTCATGCATGTTCTATGTTATGTGTTATGTGTTCCGTGCTTCGGTCTGATGTCGGGGCAAGCCCGATGTATGTTATGTTATATGCTATATGTTATGTGTTCCGGGGCAAGCCCGATGTATGTTAGTTTATATGTTACATGTTATGTATTCCGGGGCAATCCCGATGTATGCTAGTTTGTATGTTATATGTTATATGTGTCGGGCTTCGGTCCGATGTCGGGGCAAGCCCGATGCAGGTTATGTGATTATGTTAGTTTTTATGATGTATGTTATGTTGTGTATGTGTCGGGGTAAGCCCGATGCCAGGGTGAGCCTGATGCCCGATGCGGTCGGATGCCGGGGTGAGCCCGATTTCAGAAAGGAGTCCGATGTCGGGTTCATCCCGACGCAGCCGGGCGGTGTCCCATAGTTTTTTATGTGTGATATGTTATGTGTATGGTATGTGGTAGTTTGGGGGAGCTCACTAAGCTTCGTGCTTACAGTTTCACTTTTGGTTTCAGGTACTTCAGCTAGCAAAGAGAAGGGCCCGGGATGATTGCATGGCACACACCACAGTTTTCTTAGCCTGGGAGTTTACTCTGATAATTTATATAAGCTTTTGATATATTTGACAGATGTTATGATATTCTTGAGATACACGGCTTATGATTTTTATATGTTGAAAGATAATTATGGTTTTATTAATGATTAAAAACGAATTTTTTAGACTGTATTTTTGGGTTGTTTCAAAGCCCATAACTATAATTGGTATATACTTAAACTGATAGTGGCACAATCCTTTTGGGTTGCCCTCAATACTAGTAACTAGACATAATGATTTTGGAGAAAGAGGCTGATTTATTATTTGAAATAAATGATTTGTTAATATTTTATGAGAATAATATATGAATTAGAAATAGTAATATTTAATTTATATTTAAATAGAAATTAATTGAAATTAATTTTGGTATTAAAGGAATTAATTAAAAGTGTAGGGACTGAAGTGCAGTTGTTCAATAGTTGAGCAAGAGGCAATCTAGAACCCTACATAAGGCTTGGACAGTTTTCTTAAGGCCTTAGGGTTTCTAAAATATTCCCTATTGGATAATCAGGAAAGTGGATAATTACCCCGTTTAAGATAATCTTGGATTTGGGCTTATCTAGGGTTTCCTGACTGCACTATAAATAGAACCTTAACCCTAGGTTTTTCGGCCACTCATTCCTTTTAAGTGATAGCCGAATTTTCTAGCCTCTCTCCTCCTTCTCAATCATCTTCCTTTGCTAGTATTGGGTGTGAACCACTAGAGGTCTGACATTTGTGACGCTTGCTCTCAAGGATTCAACAACACAAGGATTTGCATTGTTATTACTAAATAGCAATCAATGTATGATTTGTGACATACCCAATATCACGGCCCGAAAAGACCGATTATGTTTATGCGTTATTTGAAAATCAGAGTATATTTTTAAATAGATATATTGCGGAATTTGTTCCCAGAAAAACATGATAAATATATTATCAAAGCATTTCCGAAGAAATGTATTTTGTTCATATTAAAACTTTGGGATGTCATTGTCAATACTGAAACATAAGCATAAACAGACCTTACATTTATTTACACTAGTGATCTACATCTCCTTTAAATCTCTCAGTGTAAAGTGGCTTCGTATCGACACCTGTGATACAAATAAACTGAGTGGGTCAAGTTGGGAAACCTGGTGAGTACATAGGGTTTTCAACCCACAATAATATAATTATTATATATAATCATCAAACAATCAACCCAATTACCCATCCCCATTATCTTCTTTAATCTTAAAGATCTACCCTAAGAATCATCTATCCTTCATTACTAAGGATTGACCTAAGGAATAGGCACGAAGTCCATCGCTGCCCGAGGTTTATACTAAAAGCACTAACGAGCGTCGATCCCCACGTACTATTCCTATACAATGATCTTACAAGATCTAGCCTAAAGGATCGATATGAACAACAAACTGACGAAGCTGCTTTGAAAATTCCCTAGCAGCAAACGAGGATTGATAAAGACATCAAATGAGGGGAATGGAATAAGTTTCACCACGAACATTCGTTCGTAAAAGAAAGAACCACAAGACAATTAAGTCAAGGGTAGTTATCTAGATAACAAAGCCTAATAGCGGTCCGAATATCGTGAGGTATTTTACCACCAGACTCACCCTATCCAGCATCGAACTTTGCCTAGCAGTGGTCTGAATATCGTGAGGTATTTTACCCCCAGAATCACCCTATCCAGCATCGAACTTTGCCTAGCAGTGGTCTGAATATCGTGAGGTATTTTACCCCCAGACTCACCCTATCCGGCATCGAACTTTGCCTAGCACTGGTCTGAATATCGTGAACGGAAATGCTGACACATGAAGCTCGTCCGATCACTTCATAAAAGAAACGAAGACTCCAAAGCTCTTTAAAATAAAAAGTAAAGGGAAAATACTATCAAAGTACTCCGGTACGCTCCCGTACCGCGACACACAATAGTGTCAAAAAGAAGAACTTTGTACATGATACTTATCGGATGAACACATAGTTCAAAAATACCTAATCCATACTCCCGGATTAATAATAAATAACTATGTCTATACTCTGTTAGATGACTAGATCATCTTAAACATCGATACCTCTCATCAATTTTTATTTCATCACATATCATCTAATTCATCTACCCATGTTTTACCCCAACATATTTGTATATATAAAATACATATACAGTTTAAATCATTTAAAACATGTATAACAGTGTTCATCTAACATAGATAACAAGTATACAGATAATATGCACACATAGCACGTAATTTATATAAAATACTTCATATCTATGTGTAAGATGAAAATAATATGCACTCACCTTAGCAGCGTGAGTTGATAGAATCTAACTAGAAACGGACAGCGCTTCGTGATCGTCGGGCTCGGGAAGCAGAAACGGCTTCAGCACACGAGAGAGAAAGGAAGTAGAAGGTGTAAGGAATGAAAGGGTCTTGATCGCTATTTATAGGCTGTTTTGGGCTCATTCACGTCGTGAACATGATAGGTTCACGTCGTGAACTTCCATGAGTCATCCCATAGCTTTAACACGTGTTTTCTAGCCCTGATTAGTGTCTCTAACACGTTTCACATCGTGAACTTCATGTTCACGATTCCCGGTGTCGTGCCGGTTTTGTCGTGAAACTTCGACAGGTCATAACTTCTTCGTTATAACTCGGATTTCGACGTTCTTTATATTTACGGAAACCTTGTGACATATACTAAAAATTATTTAAGATTATTTATTATAAATAATCCTCTATCAAAAAGTTATTTTTTTGATGCTTATCGTCTCTAAATTGACTAGCCCGAATCTGCGGGCGCTACAATTATCTCCCCCTTAGGATGATTACGTCCCAGAATCATCAACAAAACAGGGCTTGTATAATGACTCCATGCGTTGTCTCTTCATCCTAGGTAATAATCATAACTTTTATGTTCCTTTGAAATAAGTTTCTAACTCTTGGACTTCTTGACTGCATGCGATGCTCAATCTTGCACTCGCTCTTTATCCTATGTTGGACTTCCAACTCGTAACCTTCGAGTTACAAAATTGATACTTATTGGAGACTTCTTCTTCTTCTTAAACAAACTAATCTTAAGAGAAGTTATTTACTTCGATTATCATAACAGACCGATGGGTCATGTTCTAATGACCTCTCATCGTATGATGCAACGCTTAGACTCAGGTCTATTAGAGTCAAATTTACAGAATGGAATATACCTTTCTACATGTTCTAATGTGATATAATCACATTTTAGCATGTAGCATTTCTATCTATAGGCTTCTTACTTAAACAATGGTCGTGATACTTCTATTGATCGCTTCGATTAACTTTCACTTCAATCTTCTGGCTTATGTCGGATGCTACATCGAACTTGGCTCTCTGAACCACGTAGAATACATATCATCTTCTTAGTCATTACCGAAACGATGGTAACGACATACTTGAACAAAACGGAATCAATTACTAGCTCCTTGGTAACCCTGTGACTTTCCCTGATCCAAGTGCGAGTCCTGTGCTTCTGGTAGTATATGCATCTACTACCTTTCACACTTACTCATACTCGTCCCAAGTATTGTCTCGCAGTCCCCAAGTCCTAAAATCATAAAACAATTTAACACATACGAGTGTGTCCAAATAATCATAAAAAATTTTCCCTAGACTCTACTAGGATTTCTTCCATGCACATCTTCAATCATCAATTTTGCTTCAACTCCGTTGGTATTGGAAATTCCAGACCATGGGATAACTTTATGGATTATACCAAAAATTCTTTCTTTCTGCCAATCGAAAGTGTACTTCTCCCGTACTAGACGTATTATTTATTAGACGCATTCTAAAGGCAAGATACCTCTCTTACGATATCTTCTGATAGGTATCATTCACTATCATAAGCCTTATTATTTCCTCTATTTTATCAGTCTATCATGGTTCGCATCACTTCCTGAACTTTTGGCATTGTGATAGGTTCAGATGCAGGCGCAACGACCAATGCATGACCCATCACATTTTTCGGCTCAAGTTGTCGTCTTCCTCAGATACTTCCTAATCTGTATTCACCATGACGTTTTGTACACCCAAGCAGACATTCGGTGTACCGAGGCGAGAATTTAAGATACGAAAGATTTTATTTACGATAGACGTATAAATCTACTTATTACTCCGAAAAGTTACATGCCAGTTCTAATACCGTAATTAAACGTTTAGAAATCTGAACACATAAAATTTCCAGATCCGGTCGGCAATAGACCATAGATCCGAAAAAATAATAGCATATAAGGCATCTTTATAGCTATAACATAAAACATTTAGCACATAAAACATCTTAGGCATCTTTCCTAAAATAAACTAGTGCTCGTGTCTATGCGTTATTTGAAAATCAGAGTATATTTTTAAATAAATATATTGCGGAATTTGTTCCCAGAAAAACATGATAAATATATTATCAAAGCATTTCCGAAGAAATGTATTTTGTTCATATTAAAACTTTGGGATGTCATCGTCAATACTGAAATATAAGCATAAACAGACCTTACATTTATTTACACTAGTGATCTACATCTCCTTTAAATCTCTTAGTGTAAAGTAGCTTCGTATCGACACCTGTGATACAAATAAACTGAGTGGGCCAGGTTGGGAAACCTGGTGAGTACATAGGGTTTTCAACCCACAATAATATAATTATTATATATAATCATCAAACAATCAACCCAATTACCCATCCCCATTATCTTCTTTAATCTTAAAGATCTACCCTAAGAATCATCTATCATTCATTCCTAAGGATTAACCTAAGGAATAGGCACGAAGTCCATCGCTGCCCGAGGTTTATACTACAAGCACTAACGAGCGCCGATCCCCACATACTGATCCTATACAATGATCTTACAAGATCTAAAATAAAGGATCGATATGAACAACAAACTGACGAAGCTGCTTCGAAAATTCCCTAGCATCAAATGACGATCGATAAAGACATCAAATGAGGGGAATGGAATAAGTTTCACCACGAACCTTCGTTCGTAAAAGAAAGAACCACAAGACAATTAAGTCAGGGATAGTTATCTAGATAACAGTGCCTAACAGTGGTCCGAATATCGTGAGGTATTTTACCCCCAGACTCACCCTATCCAGCATCGAACTTTGCCTAGCAGTGGTCTGAATATCGTGAGGTATTTTACCCCCAGAATCACCCTATCCAGCATCAAACTTTGCCTAGCAGTGGTCTGAATATCGTGAGGTATTTTACCCCCGGGCTCACCCTATCCGGCATCGAACTTTGCCTAGCAATGGTCTGAATATCGTGAGGTATTTTACCCCCAGACTAACCTATCCGGCATCGAACTTTGCCTAGCAGTGGTCTGAATATCGTGAATGGAAACGCTGACACATGAAGCTCTTCTGATCACTTCATAAAAGAAACGAAGACTCCAAAGCTCTTTAAAATAAAAAGTATAGGGAAAATACTAACAAAGTACTCTCGTACGCTCCTATACCGCGACACACAATAGTGTCAAAAAGAAGAACTTTGTACATGATACTTATCGGATGAACACATAGTTCAAAAATACCTAATCCGTACTCCCGGATTAATAACAAATAACTATGTCTATACTCTGCTAGATGACTAGATCATCTTAAACATCGATACCTCTCATCAATTTTTATTTCATCACATATCATCTAATTCATCTACCCATGTTTTACCCCAACATATTTGTAGATATAAAATACATATACAGTTTAAATCATTTAAAACATGTATAACAATGTTCATCTCACATAGATAACAAGTATACAGATAATATGCACTCATAGCACGTAATTTATATAAAATACTTCATATCTATTTGTAAGATGAAAATAATATGCACTCACCTTAGCAGCGTGAGTTGATAGAATCTAACTAGAAACGGTCAGCACTTCATGATTGTCGGGCTCGGGAAGCGGAAATGGCTTCAGCAAACGAGAGAGAAATAAAGTAGAAGGTGTAAGGAATGAAAGGGTCTTGATCGCTATTTATAGGCTGTTCTGGGCCCATTCACGTCGTGAACATGATAGGTTCACGTCGTGAACTTCCATGAGTCATCCCGTAGCTTTAACACCTGTTTTCTAGCCCTGATTAGTGTCTCTGACACGTTTCACGTCGTGAACTTCATGTTCACGTCGTGACTTAAGGCGGCTAGGGTTTCAGCCACGTGTCATGCTCTCAACAGCTGCATCTTCGGAAAGCCATAACGTTTGCATACGAGCTCCGTTTTTGACGTTCTTTATATCCACGCGAAGGTGGAGACGTACTCTACAACTTTATTTTAGAAACCTAAGGCTAAAAAGTGGTATATCATAAACTCACTTTTTACGATTCCCGGTGTCGGGCCGGTTTTGTCGCGAAACTTCGACATGTCATAACTTCTTCGTTATAACTCGGATTTCGACGTTCTTTATATGTACGGAAACCTTGTGACATATACTAAAAATTATTTAAGATTATTTATTATAAATAATCGTCTATCAAAAAGTTATTTTTTTGATGCTTATCGTCTCTAAATTGACTAGCCCGAATCTGTGGGCGCTACAGTTATCTCCCCCTTAGGATGATTACGTCCCGGAATCATCAACAAAACAGGGCTTGTATAATCACTCCATGCGTTGTCTCTTTATCCTAGGTAATAATCGTAACTTCTATGTTCCTTTGAAATAAGTTTCTAACTCTTGGACTTCTTGACTGCATGCGATGCTCAATCTTGCACTCGCTCTTTATCCTATGTTGGACTTCCAATTCGTAACCTTCGAGTTACAAAATTGATACTTATTGGAGACTTCTTCTTCTTCTTAAACAAACTAATCTTAAGAGAAGTTATTTACTTCGATTATCACAACAGACTGATGGGTCATGTTCTAATGACCTCTCATCGTATGATGCAACGCTTAGACTCAGGTCTCTTAGAGTCAAATTTATAGAATGGAATATACCTTTCTACATGTTCTAATGTGATATAATCACATTTTAGCATGTGACATTTCTAGCTATAGGCTTCTTACTTAAACAATGGTCGCGATACTTCTATTGATCGATTCGATTAACTTTCACTTCAATCTTCTGGCTTATGTCGGATGCTACATCGAACTTGGCTCTCTGAACCACGTAGAATACATATCTTAGTCGGACTCGATATGATATGAACACTAGGGTCGGAATAACAATCATCTTCTTAGTCATTACCGAAACGATGGTAACGACATATTTGAACAAAACGGAATCAATTACTAGCTCCTTGGTAACCTTGTGACTTTCCCTGATCCAAGTGCGAGTCCTGTGCTTCTGGTACTATATGCATCTACTACCTTTCACACCTACTCATACTCGTCCCAAGTATTGTCTCGCAGTCCCCAAGTCCTAAAATCACAAAACAATTTAACACATACGAGTGTGTCCAAAAAATCATAAAAAATTTTCCCTAGACTCTACTAGAACTTCTTCCATGCGCATCTTCAATCATCAATTCTGCTTCAACTCGGTTGGTATTGGAAATTCCAGACCATGGGATAACTTTATGGATTATACCAAAAATTCTTTCTTTCTGCCAATCGAAAGTGTACTTCTCCAGTACTAGACGTATTATTTATTAGACGCATTCTAAAGGCAAGATACCTCTCTTACGATATCTTGTGATAGGTATCATTCACTATTGCAAGCCTTATTATTTCCTCTATTTTATTAGTCTATCATGGTTCACATCACTTCCTGAACTTTTGGCATTGTGATAGGTTCAGATGCAGGCGCAACGACCAATGCATGACCCATCACATTCTTCGGCTCAAGTTGTCGTCTTCCTCAGATACTTCCTAATCTGTATTCACCATGACGTTTTGTACACCCAAGCAGACATTCGGTGTACCGAGGCGAGAATTTAAGATAGGAAAGATTTTATTTACGATAGACGTATAAATCTACTTATTACTCCGAAAAGTTACATGCCAGTTCTAATACCGTAATTAAATGTTTAGAAATCTGAACATATAAAATTTCCAGATCCGGTCGGCAATAGACCATAGATCCGAACAAATAATAGCATATAAGGCATCTTTATAGCTATAACATAAAACATTTAGCACATAAAACATCTTAGGCATCTTTCCTAAAATAAACTAGTGCTCGTGTCTAAATTATAGCAGACACTCATCTCACAATCATCGCTTAGCATTCTAAGTTTAAGTCTAGAAATTTCCTACAAATTCCTAGTTCGCTTAAACTAATGCTCTGATACCAACTGTGACATCCCCAATTTCACAGCCCGAAAAGACCGATTTTGTTTATGCTTTATTTGAAAATCAGAGTATATTTTTAAATAAATATATTGCGGAATTTGTTCCCAGAAAAACATGATAAATATATTATCAAAGCATTTCCGAAGAAATGTATTTTGTTCATATTAAAACTTTGGGATGTCATCGTCAATACTGAAACATAAGCATAAACAGACCTTACATTTATTTACACTAGTGATCTACATCTCCTTTAAATATCTCAGTGTAAAGTAGCTTCGTATCGACACCTGTGATACAAATAAACTGAGTGGGTCAGGTTGGGAAACCTGGTGAGTACATAGGGTTTTCAACCCACAATAATATAATTATTATATATAATCATCAAACAATCAACCTAATTACTCATCCCCATTATCTTCTTTAATCTTAAAGATCTACCCTAAGAATCATCTATCCTTCATTCCTAAGGATTGACCTAAGGAATAGGCACGAAGTCCATCGCTGCCCGAGGTTTATACTACAAGCACTAACGAGCGTCGATCCCCACGTACTGATCCTATACAATGATCTTACAAGATCTAGCCTAAAGGATCTATATGAACAACAAACTGACGAAGCTGCTTCGAAAATTCCCTAGCAGCAAACGAGGATCGATAAAGACATCAAATGAGGGGAATGGAATAAGTTTCACCACGAACCTTCGTTCGTAAAAGAAAGAACCACAAGACAATTAAGTCAAGGGTAGTTATCTAGATAACAGTGCCTAACAGTGGTCCGAATATCGTGAGGTATTTTACCCCCAGACTCACCCTATCCAGCATCGAACTTTGCCTAGTAGTGGCCTGAATATCGTGAGGTATTTTACCCCCAGAATCACCCTATCCAGCATCGAACTTTGCCTAGCAGTGGTCTGAATATCGTGAGGTATTTTACCCCCAGACTCACCCTATCCGGCATCGAACTTTGCCTAGCAGTGGTCTGAATATCGTGAGGTATTTTACCCCCAGACTCACCCTATCCGACATCGAACTTTGCCTAGCAGTGGTCTAAATATCGTGAACGGAAACGCTGACACATGAAGCTCGTCCGATCACTTCATAAAAGAAACGAAGACTCCAAAGCTCTTTAAAATAAAAAGTATAGGGAAAATACTAACAAAGTACTCCCGTACGCTCCCATACCGCGACACACAATTGTGTCAAAAAGAAGAACTTTGTACATGATACTTATCAGATGAACACATAGTTCAAAAATACCTAATCCATACTCCCGGATTTATAACAAATAACTATGTCTATACTCTGCTAGATGACTAGATCATCTTAAACATCGATACCTCTCATCAATTTTTATTTCATCACATATCATCTAATTCATCTACCCATGTTTTACCCCCAACATATTTGTAGATATAAAATACATCTACAGTTTAAATCATTTAAAACATGTATAACAATGTTCATCTAACATAGATAACAAGTATACAGATAATATGCACACATAGCACGTAATTTATATAAAATACTTTATATCTATGTGTAAGATGAAAATAATATGCACTCACCTTAGCAGCATGAGTTGATAGAATCTAACTAGAAACGGTCAGCGCTTCGTGATCGTCGGGCTCGGGAAGCGGAAACGGCTTCAGCAAACGAGAGAGAAAGAAAGTAGAAGGTGTAAGGAATGAAAGGGTCTTGATCGCTCTTTATAGGTTGTTCTCGGCCCATTCACGTCGTGAACATGATAGGTTCACGTCGTGAACTTCCATGAGTCATCTCGTAGCTTTAACACGTGTTTTCTAGCCCTGATTAGTGTCTCTGACACGTTTCACTTCGTGAACTTCATGTTCACATCGTGACTTAAGGCGGCTAGGGGTTCAGCCACGTGTCATGCAATCAACAGCTGCATCTTCGGAAGGCCATAACTTTTGCATACGAGCTCCGTTTTTGACGTTCTTTATATCCACGCGAAGATGGAGACGTACTCTACAATTTTATTTTAGAAACCTAAGGCTAAAAAGTAGTTTATCATAAACTCACTTTTTACGATTCCCGGTGTCGGGCCGGTTTTGTCACGAAACTTCGACAGGTCATAACTTCTTCGTTATAACTCGGATTTCGACGTTCTTTATATGTACGGAAACCTTGTGACATATACTAAAAATTATTTAAGATTATTTATTATAAATAATGCTCTATCAAAAAGTTATTTTTTTATGCTTATCGTCTCTAAATTGACTAGCCTGAATCTGCGGGCGCTACAATTATCTCCCCCTTAGGATGATTACGTCCCGGAATCATCAACAAAACAGGGCTTGTATAATCACTCCATGCGTTGTCTCTTTATCCTAGGTAATAATCGTAACTTCTATGTTCCTTTGAAATAAGTTTCTAACTTTTGGACTTCTTGACTGCATGCGATGCTCAATCTTGCACTCGCTCTTTATCCTATGTTGGACTTCCAATTCGTAACCTTCGAGTTACAAAATTGATACTTATTGGAGACTTCTTCTTCTTCTTAAACAAACTAATCTTAAGAGAAGTTATTTACTTCGATTATCATAACAGACTGATGGGTCATGTTCTAATGACCTCTCATCGTATGATGCAACACTTAGACTCAGGTCTCTTAGAGTCAAATTTATAGAATGGAATATACCTTTCTACATGTTCTAATGTGATATAATCACATTTTAGCATGTAACATTTCTAGCTATAGGCTTCTTACTTAAACAATGGTCGTGATACTTCTATTGATCGCTTCGATTAACTTTTACTTCAATCTTCTGGCTTATGTCGGATGCTACATCGAACTTGGCTCTCTGAACCACGTAGAATACATATCTTAGTCGGAATCGATATGATATGAACACTAGGGTCGGAATAACAATCATCTTCTTAGTCATTACCGAAACGATGGTAACGACATATTTGAACAAAACGGAATCAATTACTAGCTCCTTGGTAACCTTGTGACTTTCCCTGATCCAAGTGCGAGTCTTGTGCTTCTGGTACTATATGCATCTACTACCTTTCACACCTACTCATACTCGTCCCAAGTATTGTCTCGCAGTCCCCAAGTCCTAAAATCACAAAACAATTTAACACATACGAGTGTGTCCAAAAAATCATAAAAAAATTTCCCTAGACTCTACTAGGACTTCTTCCATGCGCATCTTCAATCATCAATTCTGCTTCAACTCGGTTGGTATTGGAAATTCCAGACCATGGGATAACTTTATGGATTATACCAAAAATTCTTTCTTTCTGCCAATCGAAAGTGTACTTCTCCCGTACTAGACGTATTATTTATTAGACGCATTCTAAAGGCAAGATACCTCTCTTACGATATCTTCTGATAGGTATCATTCACTATCGTAAGCCTTATTATTTCCTCTATTTTATCAGTCTATCATGGTTCGCATCACTTCCTGAACTTTTGGCATTGTGATAGGTGCAGATGCAGGCGCAACGACCAATGCATGACCCATCACATTCTTCGGCTCAAGTTGCCGTCTTCCTCAGATACTTCCTAATCTGTATTCACCATGACGTTTTGTACACCCAACCAGACATTCGGTGTACCGAGGCGAGAATTTAAGATAGGAAAGATTTTATTTACGATAGACGTATAAATCTACTTATTACTCCGAAAAGTTACATGCCAGTTCTAATACCGTAATTAAACGTTTAGAAATCTGAACATATAAAATTTCCAGATCCGGTCGGCAATAGACCATAGATCCGAACAAATAATAGCATATAAGGCATATTTATAGCTAGAGCATAAAACATTTAGCACATAAAACATCTTAGGCATCTTTCCTAAAATAAACTAGTGCTCGTGTCTAAAATATAGCAGACACTCATCTCACAATCATCGCTTAGCATTCTAAGTTTAAGTCTAGAAATTTCCTACAAATTCCTAGTTCGCTTAAACTAATGCTCTGATACCAACTGTGACATCCCCAATTTGACGGCCCGAAAAGACCGATTTTTTTTATGCTTTATTTGAAAATCAGAGTATATTTTTAAATAAATATATTGCGGAATTTGTTACTAGAAAAACATAATAAATATATTATCTAAGCATTTCCGAAGAAATATATTTTGTTCATATTAAAACTTTGGGATGTCATCGTCAATACTGAAACATAAGCATAAACAGACCTTACATTTATTTACACTAGTGATCTACATCTCCTTTAAATCTCTCAGTGTAAAGTAGCTTCGTATCGACACCTGTGATACAAATAAACTGAGTGGGTCAGGTTGGGAAACCTGGTGAGTACATAGTGTTTTCAACCCACAATAATATAATTATTATATATAATCATCAAACAATCAACCCAATTACTCATCCCCATTATCTTCTTTAATCTTAAAGATCTACCCTAAGAATCATCTATCCTTCATTCCTAAGGATTGACCTAAGGAATAGGCACGAAGTCCATCGCTGCCCGAGGTTTATACTACAAGCACTAACGAGCGTCGATCCCCACGTACTGATCCTATACAATGATCTTACAAGACCTAGCCTAAAGGATCGATATGAACAACAAACTGACGAAGCTGCTTCGAAAATTCCCTAGCATCAAACGAGGATCGATAAAGACATCAAATGAGGGGAATGGAATAAGTTTCACCACGAACCTTCGTTCGTAAAAGAAAGAACCACAAGACAATTAAGTCAGGGATAGTTATCTAGATAACAGTGCCTAACAGTGGTCCGAATATCGTGAGGTATTTTACCCCCAGACTCACCCTATCCAGCATCGAACTTTGCCTAGTGTGGTCTGAATATCGTGAGGTATTTTACCCCCAGAATCACCCTATCCAGCATCAAACTTTGCCTAGCAGTGGTCTGAATATCGTGAGGTATTTTACCCCCAGACTCACCCTATCCGGCATCGAACTTTGCCTAGCAGTGGTCTGAATATCGTGAGGTATTTTACCCCCAGACTAACCCTATCCGGCATCGAACTTTGCCTAGCAGTGGTCTGAATATCGTGAATGGAAACGCTGACACATGAAGCTCTTCTGATCACTTCATAAAAGAAACGAAGACTCCAAAGCTCTTTAAAATTAAAAGTATAGGGAAAATACTAACAAAGTACTCCCATACGCTCCCATACCGCGACACACAATGGTCTCAAAAAGAAGAACTTTGTACATGATACTTATCGGATGAACACATAACTCAAAAATACCTAATCCATACTCCCGGATTAATAACAAATAACTATGTCTATACTTTGCTAGATGACTAGATCATCTTAAACATCGATACCTCTCATCAATTTTTATTTCATCACATATCATCTAATTCATCTACCCATGTTTTAACCTAACATATTTGTAGATATAAAATACATATACAGTTTAAATCATTTAAAACATGTATAACAATGTTCATCTAACATAGATAACAAGTATACAGATAATATGCACACATAGCACGTAACTTATATAAAATACTTCATATCTATGTGTAAGATGAAAATAATATGCACTCACCTTAGCAGCGTGAGTTGATAGAATCTAACTAGAAACGGTCAGCGCTTCGTGATCGTTGGGCTCAGGAAGCGGAAACGGCCTAAGCAAACGAGAGAGAAAGAAAGTAGAAGGTGTAAGGAATGAAAGGGTCTTGATCGCTATTTATAGGTTGTTCTGGGCCCATTCACGTCGTGAACATGATAGGTTCACGTCGTGAACTTCCGTGAGTCATCCCGTAGCTTTAACACGTTTTTTCTACCCCTGATTAGTGTCTCTGACACGTTTCACGTCGTGAACTTCATGTTCACGTCGTGACTTAAGGCGGCTAGGGTTTCAGCCACGTGTCATGCTCTCAACAGCTGCATCTTCGGAAGGCCATAACTTTTGCATACGAGCTCCGTTTTTGACGTTCTTTATATCCACGCGAAGGTGGAGACGTACTCTACAACTTTCTTTTAGAAACCTAAGGCTAAAAAGTAGTCTATCATAAACTCACTTTTTACGATTCCCGGTGTCGTGCCGGTTTTGTCGCGAAACTTCGACAGATCATAACTTCTTCGTTATAACTCGGATTTCGACGTTCTTTATATGTACGTAAACCTTGTGACATATATTAAAACTTATTTAAGATTGTTTATTATAAATAATTCTCTATCAAAAAGTCATTTTTTTGATGCTTATCGTCTCTAAATTGACTAGCCCGAATCTGCGGGCGCTACATGATTCTTCTAACCCTATTTGTATTTTTAGAAAATATGATTGTGTTCTATGTTTTCTATTTTGTTGTTCAAACTTGTATGTTCAATTAGAGAAAACATAGATCTATAAATAGGGTTGCATGCATACATAGGATTTTATTATGTTTTGCATAAAACCCATCAGTTATATGCACTGAGTTTTTGATTTTATTGATATGTGAAATGTTATAAAGCATGCTAGTGGATAATCTTAGGTTCTTACAGGGACCTTTGGATAGAAGTGTCTGATTTCGGTGATGTCTTATGATATAGGGAATTGCCTTACTTTTTGTTCCTTTTTTGGTTGTGGACTTAGGGCAAAGTTAATTATTCGATAGTCTATCTGACCCCGTATTGTGTACAACAACCATGCGCAAAAGCAACCAGTGGTGAGGGAGTGAGGATAATCCTAGGAAGAGTGCCTAGGAAGTCATTTGTAGCTCATAGGAGAAGTAGGTGTTAGCACACCTAGGAGTGGTCTAGTGCAGTGACTTAGGACCTTGGGATGAAATTTGAATCGACTACGGATATGTGTGCAAGGTAGTATGGGCCCGTACTACTAAAAGAAAAGGATCCATATGAGATTCGGGAGGAATTTCGAGGTTACTAAGGAACTAATAGGAGTGTGGCCTGTTGTGGTGAGCATTGTGTTGTGATATCTGATATTTTATTGGTATATTTTCAGTATGGCGGCTATTCAAGGTTTAGGATCAGGAGTTGGCATCTCTGGAGGAGCGTGTCTGAGTGAGGAGGAGATCCGCGAGATCATTGTTTCTGGAGTTACCGAGGTGATCAGGGAGGAGAATCCGGAGTTTTTTGGGTTGGTAAAGACCACGTTGATCGAGAAGTTTGACTGGCGCTATGCGGTCGTTAAATAGTTAGCTATTGTCGCAGCCATAACAACCGTCACCATTGCAGGATCTCAGAGACACGTGGTGATGAAGTACCGAGAGTTCAGTTGTATGAAGCACGTGGAGTTCAGAGGCGAGAGGGACCCGGTCATCGTTTCGAGTTGGATTTCTGACATGGAGGGATGTTTCTTCATGTGTTTATGTCCCAAGGGCAGAAGGTGAAGTTTTTGTTGGACCTTCTTCTCTGGGGCGTGAAGGATTGGTGGGAGTTTCTAACCCAAGGTTTTTCACATGCAGAACGAGACGTAGTGACTTGGGAGCAGTTTCTAGATATGTTCTGACCTTAGTATGTTCCTCTTGTTGAGCGGGAGCGACTGGGACAGGAGTACCTATTGCTCAAGCAACGATTGAGTCGATGACGGAGATCACCATGAATTTTACGGAGAGAGCTCTTTTCTACCCTGAGTAGGCCACTTCAGAGTAGGCATAGATAGCACGATACTTGAGTATTCTCAAGACCGAGATTCGAGATTTTGTGTGTACTTAGTAGTACCAGACCTTGACTGAGATGCAGTCAAACGTTAGGAGAAAGGAGATTGAGTTGGAGACTCAGCAGAAGGAGGAAGGCACAACTTCAGGACAGTATCCGCCAGCGGCCAAGCGGTTCAAGTCCGCCGGCCGGAGTTCGGGATCAACTAAAGGGAGGTGCAGATATTTTGTATATCACAGGTGTGGCAAGGAGGGTACAGGCGGAGTGCGGGAGTTTGTTTCCATTGCGGCCAAGAGGGCCATATCAGAGCTCGTTGTCCTTTTTCTCATTTTCGGTGAGGTATTTGACCCTACACCCCTATCTTGGCAGTTACCCAATGGACGTTGTGGGGCGTCCAGATTCCCAGTGACTGAGGTTTGAGTTATCAGTTCCTCTATTTAGTCGATTGTTACAGTGTTGGTATTCATATGTATGTTATGTTTATGTTTCGAAGTTAAGTTGTAATCTTGGATGATCAGTTGAAGGGAATTATCTTATTTAGATTTGTTTAAATTGATTTCTTGTTATGAATGGGTTAATTACCTTTGTCCTTGGTTGTATGCATATTAGAATTTGTGAATGTTGTGTCGGTTCCGATTCTCCTATGTATCTGGATATCAATGGTTGGGATCGGGTAATAGAGTTCAAGTTGGTCTGGGTATCAAAGGATTGTGAAGTTGTTAGATTCTAGCATATTTCAAGTGGGGGATAGTGGAATCTCGCAGCAAGAATACCTTGTGCAAAGGTTCGGTTCTCAGTCGGATTTCTCCAAGTTCAAGACTTCCGCCCAGCTGTAAATCTTCTGATTTCACGTCAAGATCATCGCCAACTGTTGGATTTCCCTTCACACTACTAGAAAAACAGCCTTTTACGACGCGCAATGCGTGTCATAAAACGCTCAGACGACGCGCAAATGCGTGTCAATGAAGGCCCTGTCATAACGAGAGACGACACGCTTTTGCGTGTCGTCTATAGACGACGCGCATTTACGACGCACATTTAAGACACGCGTTTACGACGCGCAATGCGTATCAAAGAAGCCCCTGTCATAAAGGAAGACGACACGCATTTGCGTGTCGTAACCTTACGTCGCACGTTTAGGACACGCATTGTGTATCATTAAATCCCCTGTCATAAATGAAGATGACATTCATGTGCGTGTCATAAACTTCAGCAACCATTTACGATATACATTTACGATGCGTCTTTATGATACTCATATACACATAATACAAAAATATGGAAACAAATATATACCAAAACAATCAATTTCATCCATAACATCATGTCAAAAAATTGTAATACATTGGTATTAAGGGGATCCGATTGTACATTGTTATTAAGAGGTTTTCCCTAACTATATAACCTAATACTACATTGCTATTAAGGAACACCTTCTTGTTTCTATTTCTTATTTTTATGCTTCTGTTTCCACATGATACCTGTTTTCATCATCAACACATTAGTAGTAACATACCTTTTTCCAAGAATCCAAGCTTCAATACAGCCCATACCTGTACAAAATAAAATACAATAAATAAGTACCTCTGAAGATGAGGTATACATGTATACACAAGAACGATTTAAGAGATGGTATACATGTCGAGTTGATTTTATTTCCAACTTTGGTTCAATTTGCTAAAGGATGAGGTATTGGAGGAAAGACAAATGTGTGTCCAAAAGCTGTGAATAATCTGAAATTACACATGTGAGGGACTTTGATGACTTATTGGCTTTCCCCTTTATTCATTAAGTCATAACTTTTTACAAATTTACCCTCGTTTGTTTTTTCTTTCATTTTCTCAAATAACCTTTAAACATAATTTATCCATATTCCAGAAATTGATGAGTAGAAAGTATTTAGAAACTAACCATAACATACTTGATGCCTTCTTTCTTCAAATCATTCATAGAATAATAACAAGACGTATTTGTAAGATCAATTACTAACCCCAGCTGAAAAAATATCAATAAAAAATCAAATAAGAATAGCTTCCCACAATTAGTCCAACCATACACAATACATAACAAGGCATTGCAGAAATAAACAGAAAAACATTTAAGTGATAACATATACTCACCTTCCTCTCCAAAACATTTGTTGGTGAATGACTTGTCTAAAGGAGTATGTTTTACCAAGGACAATACATAACCCTATCCATTTTTCTTCTAAATCTTTTTTTATTTTGGGATCCTATACTCTAACTGACAGCTTTTAATTTTCCTAAACTAATGCTACAAACGCCTAAGTATATGTGTTTGGTATTTGGTAATGTAGGGAACATTCCTTCTCTAGTGAACTGAAGATGGAATTAAAATGTGTCAAGTTTTTTAAAAACATTCCACAAGGTCTTATGGCGTGAGGATCGTACAACTAAATTGTTACTCGATATATATATATATATATATATATATATATATATATATATATATATATATATATATATATATATATATATATATCCTTACAAGTAGAGATACAGTCTACCTGTAGCATTGGTGGTTCATCGCATAGCCCTGTCATCTAAGTTAACTACACAGGAGGCATATGACATAATAGTTTTTATAGTATGAAATTAGGAAAAGGAAAAGGAGAAGATACCTAAAAATTCACAGAAATCCTCGAAGGAAGTTCCAGGTCCCCAAAGACCAAGGCGGACCATATAACCCAGATTTCGAGGTTCTGATGCACCAGTGGCTGAACCTGTAATTGCCACCATACCACAGGGACCGTTTTTGTAAATAATAACATGCACATCATGAATGGAAATATAATAAGCCATCTACAATGTAAAAACTCACAATCCTTATTTTCCAACTCGAATTCAGCCCACATTTCGCTCAAGCACATTTGAAGGTTCCCAAATATGACCCCGGTCTCGGTTGACAACACCTTAATGTTGGCTTTGATCTGCTTGCTTGTTTGAGGGGAAAGAGTGTAATTTTGCAGTATGTTGTATGACTATATGTACATGACACAGAATCCCAGGTTTGTACTCTCTATCTTTTCTTGCATTTACATAAATAAAGCTTCAATTATTTATGCATCCAACAAACATTAAATTTACAAACACTCATAAATCATAATCATAATGGCAGGTTGTGGGTTATGAAGAAGATTTATCCGGGAGGCAGATGATCATAGACAGAGTTCGCACACGAACTGGCCTCACCCCAAAACCATCACTTTCAGCTGAGTTTCACCAAGATAAGGTTAAATTGGTAAAATGACATATCACACCAAGTCACCTAACTAAATGACTGGTGCCCTTGGAAAAGTTACAAAAAATAACCAAAGTCTATTGGACAAGTAGTTAACTTACAGGTTCAAGATTTGTGATGAGATGTAATATGTCTTTTTACCCTGTTTGTATCAGTTTTTCACTTTCACATTCTTTTTTTTTCAGATTATGTGTTGTATTCAGACTAAATGTGATTAAAAATAAAAATAAAAACTATTAATATACCTCAAGATACGGCTTGGTGTTGCTTTGCCAGTTCCCTCTTGAAGTGGCACTTAATGTCTTCTGTCTTAAAACATGGTTCTCTTTCTCCAAACTTGTTAGCTTCTCCTCAAAGCTACACAATAAAATCAACCATAAAATAGAAGCATATAATATATAAAAACAAAAACTACTAAATATAACAATACCTTTTTAACTTATGTTGGAGTAGTGCACATGTTTTCTCAACCTCCCTCAGCTTTTTAAGGGTACTGGATGCATCTTCTTTAGCCTCAGTTTGTTGGTTTTGCAGTGTTTAGTTCTTTTCTTCCAATGTACTCAGTGAGCTCTACATGGAGAAATGAAATAAGTAGCTTGAAGTTCCATATTTATATATTCAAAATAACTCATCTACTTACCTTCAAATAAGAATTTTCATTTCTCAAGTCAGCCATTCCAACTAGTTCTCTTTCCAAAGAAGATTTTTCTTTCATTGACATTTCCAGTTGATTTTGCAACACTGCATTTTTGTTGCATTCATTCACAGTAGCCATCTTTGCTGCATCCAACTCAAGAACCAAAGATTGCACTGTTTTTTTAAGTTTTGCAATTTCCACAGATTTTAACTCATCAGTTGACCCCTGCATTACATTGTTGTCTCATTATATTAAAGGCATCTAAATTTTAGCAAAGAGAAACCACTAATACCCTTAATTTTTTCTATAGTTGCAAGCGCCACGTCAGATCCTCCAGCTGTTTTTCTAACTTAGTTTTCACTTGGAGCAAGGCACTAGTTTGATTAGCCTCCTATACGATGTAAAAGGAAATGATATACAAATACAAAACAAGAAATAATAACTAAACAAATAAAACAATAAATGTAACATTTTACCTGCTTAAGCCTCCTAAACTCTCTCTTTGCCAATTTTCTTCTCCAAAGACATTATATTTTAGTAATATCATGCACACGATGAAGAAAAGTGGAACGGATTTTATAAGATCTCCATCGAGCCTGTGAAGTTAAAAAACAATGAGATTATTATTTCAATTTTTAAACAAACTTTTCTGTTTAATTTTTGAAAGTTTACCTGAATTACAGTTGCGGCTCTATGTTCCCTTATGTGGATGCATCGATTAGGGAGAAAACAAACTCAGAGAGTGGAGTGAAGTCGGATTTAGGAGAAGTTGTACCAGTTTTAGGGAGAAATCGAATTAGTTGGTCTTTGTTGTTGATCTTCTTTGTCGGGATTACTGGCTCGTGAATAGAGAGAAAGGTTAAGGTTTCTTGATTGAGAGAAAGGTTAGGATTGATAGAATTTACGAGAAAGATCTTGTGGAAGGAGTTGATAAAGCCCGAGGCTGTGACGATGACCATATGGGATAACGAACGGCTGACTCCGGCGCAGGTGCAATATGCGTGCATTGATGCTTTTTCTGAGTTATAGAATGGGGAGGTTCTTGATTGAGAGAACCTGAACTAATTCGAAGTTGAATTCACAGTTTTTGATCTAAGGCACCGTTTCTCAAGAACAAATTAAGGTTCTTAATATTTAGGGATTTATGATTTAGGGTGATTTGGGGAGTTGTAGTGTCGAGTTGTATTAGTTTTAGTTGTGATAGCATCCGTAGGGCGTTCTTGTGCTTTAGACTCTAGGATGTTAGGAGCCCAGGTTGAGGGATATGATAAGGGATTCCGTGTCTGTTCTTGTTTGATTAGGGCTTAGAGGTCTGAGTCATGACTCGAAAATTTGGTAGGGTCAGTTAAGTCTTGTAGGCCCGAGTGATGTTGATTGGTTAGTGGATCGGGGGTAGACCTGACTATTGTTGATTGGTTAGTGGATCGGGGGTAAGCCCAAGTGATATTGTTGATTGGTGGATCAGGGGTAGACCCGAGTGCTGATGATTGATTAGTGGATTGGGGGTAAGCCCGAGTGTTGTTGCCAATTATTGGATCAGGGGTAAGGCTGAGTGTTGCCAGTAGATAGCTAAGCAGGGTTGTCGGAGCCGAGTAGGAGCGTGGCCTAGTTTAGTATGTAACCAGTTCGTTTTCGTCACGATGGTGCACTTATGTGCGAGATTAGCATGACGTTGTTTGGCCGAGAGGGTTTGAGCCGATCAAATATGCAGATTTTCGATCAGTTTGGTTGATGTGGGGGGTTGCATCATGAAGTGGAAGCGAGAGCTGATTTCGAGGACGAAATCTAATTCAAGTGGAGGAGAATTGTAACATTCTGTTTCCTGTCATTTCTTATTTCAGGGTCGTGGGCCAAAAATCGATTGTGTAAAGGCTCTGGGCTTTAAGGAGGTAAAGTTAGGCCCTTTGGAAGGTGAAAATGAAGGTTATGAGATCTAAACCTTCGAATTGCGTTTTGGACTGAAGGGTTGAAAAGGGAAATGTCTTAGACTGGTTTCCTACATGAATTGCATATTTTAGTTCATGATGTTTTTAGTTCAAGATATCTAGACAATATTATGGGGCTCTTCAACACCTTTACGTGCATATAAAGATCGTCGAAATCGGAGATAGAATAAAGAAATTATGATCGTTAGAATTTAGGAAGGTTTTGAGTTTAGGCTAGTAAGTTAGGCATACAGGGTGAACTATGGGCATACTAGGTATGGCTGATCGCGGAGGTTCAACCTGGTATATTGGGCGTACCAGCGTACCAGGAGTATGTTGGGCGTACGCATGCCTGTTGCAAACCCTAATATTTGGGTCTTGGACCCTATTTAAAGATCTTAACTCATTTCAAACCCTTATTACCTTCATCCTTCATCCTCTCTAACCCTAATTTCGAAATCCTAGCCCCATTTGTGAGATCCTTGATTTTTTTAGTGCGTTGGAGTGTTCTTGTAGCATCTTCGAGAAGAACGTTGGAGAAGTGTTGGTTGCATTGAAGCTTGTAGATCTAGAACTTGTTCACCTTAATCTTCCTTTTAGAGGTATAAAGCTTGAATCTTGATGATGCATTTGTTAAATCTAGCTAGTTTTGGGTGTTATGAACTTTTGGTCACTTTAGTGCATAAAGTTTAGATATTGAAATTTGTGACCTTGTTATGGATAAAGTTGGAAACTTTATCCATCTAAACATCATTTTGATTCAGATCTGAAGGTTGGATACTTGGACTTTTGGTCCCTTTGAGACTTAAAGACTAGATCTTGGTTGTTTTGACCATTATAATGTATACAGTTGGAAACTCTATCCATTATGGAGCTATTAGGAACCATAAAATGTGATATTGGTCATTATATCCCTCCCATGCAAGAGTTATGATGTCTTAATGGATTAATAAGTTAGGGTTTTAGCTTTTTGGACCTTATTTAGCCATGGAAAGTCATAATGGTGGAAACTTTATGACTTAAGTCAACGTTTTGAGTCTAGGTCTGAGCTCTGGACAAAAGGCCTTAATTGATAAAGTGCTTAATAGAGGAGTGAGAACAGCTCGTGTATGCTGGGTGTACTCAACAGCCTTGGACTTTAACTTTCTTGACTTCCGTTAACCGTTGACTTTTGACCAAGTTTGAATTTGGGTCAAACTTGAGGATTTTGGGCTATTGGTTAAGATTCTATCTGGTTCTGGTGTTAGTGGATTCGCGGGTGCAAGCAGTGCTCAAAAGGGATCGTATCGCAGTGTTTCAGATTTCTTCAATTCATATGAGTTTTCCTCACTGTAGATGTGGGTCGAAGGCACCAATGCTGTCCCACTATGTTATGTATCTAGGTATATAGGATATAGTTATGTTGTGGTGATCTGTTAGATTTGTATCCTGGTATATAGGATGTTGTTGTGCTATAGTGATCTGCTAGATCTGTGTGTGTGTATATATATATATATATATATATATATATATATATCCTTATATGATAGGATGTTGTAGTAGTGGTATACTAGTTATCATCTAGTGGAGTGCCCTAGGCGTTGTATGTAGTCATGTAGGATAGCCTGAGAACTTTTGATCTAGGCTTTCTTGCACGTTCCTTGTTTGGTTGTGGCTCTAGAGTAGGATCATCTGTTCGGTTGGCTATCTAACATCTAGTTACTTATGGTTACACTTTTCATGGTGGCCAGCTTGTAGTGGGATAGTGTGTTGTGAGAGTAATAGTAGGCGGTAGTGAGTTGTATGATTGATGTTTACATGTATTATGTTCCTACTTGATCCTTGATTGTTTATATGTAGACATATGGTGGTAGTGGGTTGAGGCGGTCCTTCTTTGTGTTGTAGGCCAAGATACCCGGTGTGGGTCGGCTGTAAGTCGTAGGCACGGAGGCTCGGGAAGATTGGTTGGTTTGAGGAGGTAGGCCAACAAACCCTGGGTATTCTAGCCCGATGGGTGATTAGACCCGTTGTATGTTGGCATTCCAGTCTGAGGGTTGATTGGGCATGGGTATTCCAATCCGATGATTGTGGGCCATTATGCATGCTGGTATGTTTATCGTATGGCTTATTTTAGGGGAAGACTCACTTAGCTTTGTGCTTACTAGTTGTTTATGTTTTTAAGGTTTTATCGGTGATCGTGGGAAGGCGAAGGCGGGACTGTACATACTCATTAGCAGCATTGAGGATTCCGCGTTTCTTATATTACTATGACTTTCAATAAATGTATTTTGGAACTAACGATTTTCTTAATAATGGATTTATAATTGGGAAGTTTTACTTTAATAAAATGAAAATTTTTGGTTGTGAAAATGGGACGTTACATATGGGTACATGCAACCTAAAACATAATATGGATTTTCACTATAAATAGAAACATATTTTATGAAACAAAACTAAAACCCTATAATAATTGAAAATCATAGATAGACGCATACCTTTTCTTAAATCGAATTAAGATAATAAAAATCCTTAAAGATCTCCTTGGAAAACTAGCTCCAATTGTGTGGTAGCCTCTAAGGTGTCACACCCAAAACCCTAGGAAGCCCTATAATCGAAAATAGGAGAGAGGAGAGAGAGGATAAAACTGATTTCTATATGTGAGGAGGAGGGATCAGTTCTGACATAGGGTTAGGACCCTTTATATAGTTGCAAGATAACCTTGAAACCCTATATTTGAATAATAAAATAATACTATTTTATTCCTATTCAAATATAGTTTCCTAATCTGATTCAAGATCTTCTATAACCCTTCCAATAGCCACTCAAAACCGTCCATAGGTTGGAGGATTCTAGAATTGTCTTTTTTGTTCAACTATTGAACAATTGCATTTTAACTCGTGCACCTTTTATTAATGCTAGTCAACCTACAATTAATTCCAAATTAATTCTGATTAATTCTTAATTAATTATTTCTATTTCCAATTAATATATTAATCATATAATGTATTATTAAATCATTTTATTTCTCTGTTCTTATCAATCCAAACTATTTCCTGGTTGTGAGGGTAACCCAAAAAGGACATTACTTTTATTCATCAAGATTATACCAATTTAGTTAAGATCTTTGACAGTTAATTCAACAGTCTCCCACTTGTATAAGTCACCAACTACAATTATAGGTACAATTCTGAATAACTAGTAAAGCGTGTTTTCCAAAGACACTACTAAACTCTGATCAGATCAGACGTTAGCCCTAAGATAAGTAAGTTGCTATCCCTTCATTCTTCCTGATATCATATGTACATGAGACATGGATTAGAATCAATCTCATGGTACAAGATTATGTTTCTCAATTTTCGGATGTATGATGACATCATCAGACTACTAATTGAACACATCAATTTAGTCGTTGATGGGCCCAACACTATAATGCCAACATCAAATCACCGAGGGCCCTAAAAATATCACTATTTCGTACAAGGGAAAAGGAATGAATAAACTTTTAATATATAATCATACATTTTACTCATCTATGCATACAAGGAATTCTGATTTATAACATGCAGTTACAGATGCGTTGGTGCCAACCAATGCATAACAGATTCACATATTATGGCTTATATATCTCTGTTTTAAGAATATAAAATATTATCGTCTTAGAATTACTCGTGATTAAATCCAAGAAGTAATCACTAAGTGTGGCTTTAAACAATACTCAAAATCCCCATTTTATAAGTACTCATGAATATTACAACAATCCCTATGGGCAATGTACCAATAATTCATGACAATCTTAAATCAATACCTACTCCTAAAGTATGACCGACTATGGTGTTTCAAATAAATTAATATTCAGGAAGTAAAACATGCAAAGTGAAACACAAGAATAAATTAATTGACTAATGGTATTACACACTTTGGACATAAATAAATCTCTATTAGTTAATCACCATTCAATTTCAATTTATCATTGTTACATTGTTTCAAAACTATCAACTAACTATCAAAATCTAGAATCTAATATCATCTCTTATCCCAATGCTCCTAGCATGCTCGAAGTGCTTAATGTTTCTCAAACCCTTTATGAGAGGATCACCATGATTATCCTATGATGATACACAATTCACCACGAGTTCACCTTCTTCAACCTTATGTTCGATATAATGGTATTTCCTTTAGATGTGCCTTGATCTACCATGATCCTTCCGTTATTTGGTCAAATCAATCGCACACTTGTTGTCACAGAATATCTCCATGGGCTTTTGGGTTGATGGAACAACTCCAAGATATACAATGAAATTCTTTAACCATCCTGCTTCCTTTTCCGCCTCGCTTGTTGTGATGTACTCTGATTCATGAGTAGAATCAGCCACCGTCTGCTTCTTGGAACTCTTCCAAGTTACTGCTCCACCATTCAATAGAAATACCCAACCAGATTGCGAATAACTATTATCTCGATCTATTTAAAGCTGGAGTCACTATAAACACTCACCTTAAGTTCATCTTTACCACCAAAAACTAAGATCATATCTTTTGTTTTTCGCAAATACTTAATAATGTCTATCACTGCTGTCCAATGAGCTATACCGGGATTTCCCTGGTATCTGCTAACCATGCTCAAAGCATAAGCCACATCAGGTCGAGTACAGGTTATAACATACATGATCGATCCAATAGCCGAAGCATATGGGACTTGACTCATAGTATCTATTTCCTTATCACTATTGGGACATTGAGCCTTGCTCAGTTTTACAATATGATGTTGGGTAAATCCCCTTTCTTGGAATTCTCCATACTGAACCATTTCAATATTTTATCCAAGTACGTACTCTAGCTAAGACCAATCAAACGTCTATACATATCTCTACATATCCTTATTCCAAGAATGTACGTAGCCTCTCCTAGATCCTTCATAGCAAAATATTTCCCAAGAAAAGATTTCACTTCTTAAAAAGTTGGAACATTGTTTCCTATAAGGAGTATGTCATCAACATACAAAACTGGAAAGGTCACTGCACTCCCACTAACCTTCACATACATGCAAGACTCATCCTCACTTCTAGAAAACCCAAACTCTTTGACCTATTCATGGAAGAAAAGATTCCAACTACGAGATGCTTGTTTCAGTCCATAGATAGACTTCTCAAGCTTGGCAACCTTATTAGGGAATTTGGCATGTTCAAAACCTTCTAGTTAAGCCATGTAAACATCATCAATCAGTTTCCTATTAAGAAAAGCAGTTCTAACATCCATGTGATATACTTCATGGTCATGATAATCAATTATGGCAATCATTACCCTAATTGACTTAATCTCGGCAACTGGTGAAAATGTTTAACCATAGTCAATCCGTTGGGTTTGAGTAAAGCCCTTCGCAACCAACATTTCCTTGAAGGTTTGTACATTACTATCCATGTCATTCTTCTTCTTGAAGATTTACTTTCACCCTACCATCTTTCGACCAGGCATCTGATCAACCAAGGTCCACACGTGGTTATCATACATGGATTGGATCTCGCTATCCATTGCCTATTTCCATTTTGTAGCTTCAGGGCCTGCCATCGCTTCCTTATAGTTAGCTGGCTCATTCAATATAACCAGTGTACTATCACTGAAAAACATATCCCCATCTATCCTTTTATGGAAACCATAAAACTGAGGTGACATACTAACTCTACAGGATCGACGAAGAGGTGACGAACTGTCAACAGGCTCAACCTCAGGTTGAGAGTTAGTGTCATCAAAGGTTCCTTCATTGGATGACTCTTGAATTTCTTTCAGCTCAATCATACTCCCACTGTCCTCTTTGGATATGATCTCTCTCTCTCTCTCTCTATCTCTCTCTCTCTCTCTCTCTCGAAAGACTCTCCTTCGAGATGCAAAGACCATGTTCTCACTAGGTCTGTAGAATAAATATCGAAAAGAATTTTGTAGATAACCAATGAAAATACATCTCTCGGCTCTGGGTTTCATTTTTTCTTGGGTATCACGCCTAATGAGAGCCTCACAACCTTAGACCTTGATATGTGCGAGCAAGGGAGGTTTCATTGTCCATATCACATGATGTGTTTTGGCAACCTTATGGGTCAGAACAAGATTGAGGACATGGGCAACTTTCTCTAAGGCATACAAATAGAACAATATAGGGAGTGAAGCTCGATTTATCATGGAATGAAACATGTCAAGAAAGGTTTGATTACGCCTCTCAGCTACACATTAAGTTGTGGTGTTCTAGGAGGTGTCAATTGTGAAACAATTCAACATTCCTTAAGATAGTCGTTGACTAAATAGATATAACCATATCTACTATAATCATAAGTAAACATCACGTAGTAGCAGTTAGCATCCCTTGTGATTAATCTGCAAGGACCACATATAGTAGTATGAAAGAGGTCTAACAATCCTTCACCTCTTTCACAAGTACCAGTGAAAGGTGACTTAGTCATCTTGCCTAATAAACAATATTCACATTTATCGTCAGGTTTTAGGTCAAATGATTCCAACACTCCATTCTTTTGGAGTTGGGCGATGCGTTTCTTATTAATATGCCCAATACGGTAATGCAGAATCCATGCCTGGTCTAAACCATTAGAAGAATTAATACTGAAAACACTAATTTCCTAGTTCATTCACACACAACTGTTTCCTACACACCATTACAAGGATAAGCTTTGAAAATAAATGCACCATTTTTATAAACTAAAATTACACCATCATTATTATCAAAACTATAATGATATCCTTGTCTAAATAAAGCATGAAATGAAATTATGATTCTTGTCATTTCTGACGAATAACAACAATTGTTCAAATCAACCCTAACACTATTATTAAACACAAGCTCATAAACTCCAATCCTGGTAACAACCCTATAACTCTTATCAAATTCAAGCCCCAAAAGTCGAGGCATATGACACACTCACCAAGAAACTCAATATGAGTTTTCAGCGAGTGTTCGAACAGTTGGAAGAGATCAAGTCAGATTATGTGCATGCATCAGAGGCAGGGCCTTCCCATGCAAGATTGGTAGAACAAAAGCAAGTGCATTGGAAACCGATCTTGGACTATGCACTCTGAGATGAATCAACCAATGAAGAAATCTTGGAAGTAGAAACTCTTGAAGAAGAAGATGTTGATGAAGAGTATTTAGTGGAAGACATGATTCTAGGACTTCAGGCTATTAGGGAACCACCTATCAAATTCCATTCGGAAACAGAAAAGATGAAATGGTCCTCGGTTTCTTGGCCATAATCTTTAGGCGAAACCTTTCAACGGAGCCGAGACATGGCTATGGTAAAAACCAAGCTAACAATCGATTCTTTCCGAGCCAATCAATCAATGTCTCATCCAATTCCTTTTGTAAAGATTGCTCAAATAGATGAAGGTTCTCTCATCAGGAAACCTGATGAAATCCCTGAAGAGTCTCTCATTCCTCCTCCATCTGAGCTACTCATTACCCAAAATAGTCAACAGATCATCTCCTCCGTCTTATCTCAAGTTGATCCATTCACAGACAAAGGCAAACAAATAGCCACTGATTTGACAGCCCAATAAAGTCATTTAAAAAGTCTGAGGGTTGGTCAAAGGAACACTTACAGCAAGCATTGGAAGAAATCATTCGGATTCAAGCTCTCAAAGTTAATCCAAATCCGATGCTTGGAATTTTTCCTCTCTTCCGAGAAGGGATTATTCATGATATACGTTTTGTGCCCTTCATGTATTTTGATCTTCCAACTCAAGATGTTGATCAGATGGACTTACTAATCTCCCCACATGGACGCTACTATATCAAGTTTGCACCCTTGCATCCAACTGATGATCCTCAAACTATCATCCGAACTGATCGTGAGAGATTGAGAACCTTTTACCCTACCAATGCTCGTCCAGAAAGAGAAGTATGGTCTCGGAAGTGAATTACCAAGATAGTTGGTCATGGTAGAAAATTCCAAAGAAAGTTTTATCTTGATTGTCTTCTGTACAAGTACTTCATTTCTTGGAACAAGGAATCCACCATCACAATCTCAGATGCATACTTTCCTTCGATGAATCCAAATGACATTCTTGTCACAGCTGCTCACCTCCGAGATCGTCAAATTAATGAATCAAGCATCAGAACATACAACTCTGCCATTTGATTTTTAAAGGACTATATTGCTGAATTTTGTCGATCAGATGTGGAGTTAGCTCATCTCTTCAGAACAACAAACTTTATGGCTAAAATCACTACCGAACTTCCTGAATCGCAGATCTTAGCTGAAGGACCAATTGAAGAACCAGAACTTCGTTATGTCAACCTCAAGAAGAAGAACAATCAAAAGGAATTTTTCAGAGTGCTTGACAAATATCTCATTCCTACCAAGATTCTTCAAAAGTTCATTGCAAATGCTGCCAAAAGTGATTCTACCGAGCACATCAAGAAGAAATTTATTGAGCATCTCCAATGGTACATCGAAGTCCGAAGCTGGCTCCAGAGTGCCTACTTATTTGTGTTTGATGAAACAAAGTGATAAGTTGGATGATTGCAATGGTCACTTAGGGTGAGATTATTAGAAAATGAAAAGTGACCTCATGCAATCCGAAGTGAAGGAAATCCGAGATGATAAGTTCCAAAGTAAAGACCAGTCTGAAGCAGAAGACATGTTTGAGATGCATCTTAGAGATAGAATATTTCGAAGTCTGTAATGTGCATTTATTATTCCAAGCACTATTTTTTCTGTTCTTATTGTTTGATAGTATAGTACATGGGACAATATCAACAGAAGAGGATGTGTCAGTCTGTTGATCTTCAGATGTCTTTTAGTTCATGCACTTTATCAGATTTGTCTTATAGTCACTCCTTTTCTATTTAAGGATTTGTTACCTTAGTGTTAAGCACACATGAGTGCAACATTCACCTTTATCAATTCCGAGACAAGACCGGCTTACCATATTTGATTGGATCCTCATTATTACTAGACATTGATCTTAAGTTAATTCAAGGTTTGACTTTTCAAACCTTGTCCACACAGATCTTTGCTATCATAATTTCGTCACTTACAATTAAGAAATGAGTGGCCTAAGGTGTTAAAAAGAGTGACTATATGGTTTTTAAAGTCAAGTAAATATGTAGCCTTTTGTATAATTGGTGACACGACAATTGTATGCAGTTTGGTACAGGTAGTCACTCTAAAAAATTCATTATTTGTGTGACAAATATGATTATATATATATATATATATATATATATATATATATATATATATATATATGTATATATATATATATATATCTGTGTGTGTGTGTGTTTATTTATTTATTTATATAAAACATATCAAAACCAAAAACACAAACCCAACAAAATTGTAATAATTTACATAATTAATTAATTCAAAAATAAAATTGTAATTTCGTACAAATTAAATAAAATACTAAAGTAACATATCAAAAAGATCTATATAACATTTAATAATCACAACTGTAAATTCTTTTGAATCTTCACTGACCCTTTCTTGTTAAGTAAGCTTCATCAGCTTCAATCAAATATTCTGCATATCAGGCTGCAAGCATTTTGATCAAAAGGGAATATATTATATATAGATTTCTGAATCATGGTATGTATGTATGTATGTATGTATGTATGTATGTATACATGTATGCACCTTTATGAGGTCCAGTTGCCTCTCAGAAAGTTCATGGCCCTAAGTAGTAGTCTGGTTTCCATTCCACATAAAGACAAGTGTATCCTTGTGTAATATGAAACAGTATGAAAAGTTCAAGGAAGCTGCAACCTGACCCAATCACGTACAAAAGAAAAAATATAATGTCAAACTCAAATATATCCCTATCTCCTAAAAGGGTTAAATATAATATATTTGAACTTATATGTTCAACTTGAATTTATTCCATATTTCAGGTCCAGACCCTTGAACTCGAAATATATGAATCTGGTGGGTTTAGGGTTAAACAAACTAAATCAAATACCTTCTAATAATGGGGAAGATCTTGCAACAGAAAACGTTTGTATAAAAGTGTCTGGGATCAATTCAAACAAGTCGACCCGTTTGACCTTTAAAATATTTTGTCCATTCAATACTTTCATAAATAACTTTTCTTATAACTTAATATCAAAATCTTCAATATTTCTAGTTTCAGACCAAACTTTGATAATCCAAATATGTCATTCAGTTTCATATTTGCATCAGAAAATTGCCCAGAGGAATAAAAGAGAAAAGTTCCACACTAACCTTCTTCATTAAAAAGCCCATACCAAGAAGAAACCATATGACATAAACACTCACTCCCCATTGGCAACATTATTCACATCTTCAGCTTCAGTTTCCTCTGCTTTTCCATTCTCCATTGGAGACACTTATGTTTTGCTCTTTTTGGCTTCCTTTGATTTTGAAGTGTCTGACTTCCTTTTGGCATTCTTTTTCTTAAAATCTGCAAGTATGAACAACTTGTTAATGTAACAATCACAACAAAAGTGTATATATCTAAGCAGTCTTGAATGCAATATCAAGTAATATAACTACAAAGTAAGCTAAACCCCAACATATAAATACTATGATAGACCCGTTTTGTTGGTTCACCAAAAACAGTATCAAGATGCATATAATACATAGCAATAATTTTTTAACCTCTAAACAGTATAAACTTAATAAAAAAGATAAAAAAAGAAGGTAACATAGAAATATAAACACAATGTTTTATTGTATTTATTCCTTAAGAAGTAAAATGATTGAATTAAAAATCAGGAATCTTCAACTTTAGTTCTTGATGACGGTTACTGAGCAAAATCTTTTTTATGCAAGCCTTCACTGTGAATAAATAATTCTTCAAATATAAATATTGAAAGGCCCTAAAGACAAAGTTAAATATACATAAAATATAAGACTACAGTATTGAAATAATAATTTTAAAAAAGAAAAAGAAATTAGAGTAACTAACATCTCCTACTATGATCACAAAAGATGAAAATTTAGAGTGCAACTATGTGATAGTCCTCCAAGGTTTACAGAATCTTGGAAGATGGAGAAGAGAATGATGGTTGGCAACATAGAAGGAAGAGTTTGTATTTAAATCATTAGAGACAATTGCAAAGAGTAAAATTTGGGGTTGTTTAACGACAATTGGCAGAATGTTTGAGGATAAGAGCGAACTCCATTTCTCTTTACTCAAGGGATCATTCAAATTGAACATCAAAGGCCTATTTTGAACTTAAAATCGAACCATTGAACTTTATACAATTGTAATCCATAGTAAATAACTTTCCTTTTCAATGAATTCCTCCTCAACTCGTTGGAACCTCACCCAATATTCATGAACCTTAGCATAATGGACAATAGACCTTCTGCATAAAAAATGACCCAATTATTGATTATGTATGAAGAAAACCCGATGAATCAATAAAGAATGGAATAGAAACTGACCAATATAGATGAGAAGTTTGAAGGAATCAAAAAATACTTGTAATTAGGGATGAAGTGATCGTTTTCCTACTTTTTATGGCTTCTTTACTCAACAGTGTACGTGATAGAAAAAGAAGAATTCAGAATTCTAATTTATTTATGCAATTTCCCAAAGTTTCCAGAAAAAAATAAGGGTTTGTGATAATTATTTATTAGCTCGTAACACACATGAAGAACAATTACCATAATCAAGGATTTTAATTATCCGTTAAAGTGTATAATTATTATTACTATACCTTAAACGTCTAGCCCAAAATTGCGGGCGTTACAATTTGCAAAAAATGGTCCCAAAAGTCTTTAAGTTTAACAAAAACAATTTAAGTTTCAAAATGGTTATAGATGAGGGTTAACAATTCAAATATCATTACATAACCAACTACCATGACATCACAGTGGCTATCAAAATATTTTTCATCCTCTAAACCTTAATCATTATTAGAACCTAAATACATTTTAAAAAGTAGTAGGTTAGGCATTGGAAATGCCTAGTGAGTAATATCAGTACTTCATTACGTGTATATTAAAGTAATGACTCCATCACTGACCTATGCTGAATTCCCTAAAATCAGTGCAAAACTTATAAATCATTTTAAAACTCATTTGATAAAATCTCTTAAATATTTGAACTCTTTACTTTTAACTCTTCAAATCATTTAGAGAGATACATTTAAAATACATTATAATAGGAAAGAAATGCAATGAAATATGCAACTACACCCCATCCCGTTTATCTCTTAGTCTCCTTATAGTTTCTCATTTTGATAGCAATGAAGACTATGACATAGTTAGCACAGAGCACTTTATGTCACGACTTCTCTCGTTTCATCATTAGTCATCATCATGGGTACAGGTGAGTTATCAGGTCGATGGTCACGTACAAGAGGTAGCTAGCCTCTTGCAAATGTGTGGCATGTATAGAATACAACAATACCTTCTTGGGGTATATCATAGTCTCATTTGCCACAAACTTTGGAGGGACACACAAGTCATTTCCTAATCCTGCATAACTCTTTTCTCTTTATCAAACTAGTTTATAAAATCATTTTCATGCAATGCACAATTAAATAAGCACATAAATAACACATAGCAAGTAATCATGGTAACTTTTTAATTCAATCTCATTTTGACAAATCAAAACTTTGTTGTTAAGAACATGTATTCGATACTACTCACCTTTAATAAAATCCAAGTTGTTCTTTTCTTCTTAATATTTGAAAACCTATTAATCAACAACTATTGTAATTAATAACCAATAATTTAAAAATGACTAAAATACCCATATTGGGTTCTTGACATATTAGACACCTTTTATACCTTATTTCTATCCTATAAGCTTATATTTAAAATTTAGGAACAATCGTAGATTGGATGCTAGGTGAAGTGGATATTTAATTTTTCCATACATGCAACAACACACCCTTTTCCACAGTGCAGGTCACTAAAAATGTATATTTTTTCTCATTAAGGCATTTTAATTTATACAAAAATCTCGTGATGATTACCAAACTTCATAGACTAAACAAAGGTTTTTAACCCTAGATATACTCAATTAAGTATTTCCATCATTTGTCTTAATAATTAATACCTTTAGAGGTCATAGAAACTTTTGCGAAGCTTATATAGACAACAAGTATCCAATAAAGGCCTTAGTAGTTCCTAATGACCAATTTACCAACAATGATTCATCTAAGCTCGTATTCCATCGATAAATCCTATATTAATCATTTATAAAACTTCAATTAAGTCATGGATCTTAGTAATTAGAATCGATGGAATGTAATTAGGGATTCCATACATGAATTTCCTTCTAAATCTAAATCCATTAGAGGTTGCTTCAATTGATTCCTTCCATAATTAAAAATGTACAAGTAACAGTCTAATTCAGAAGAGATTGGATTTGAATAATTGATTTTATAAGTTAATCATCTAAACATATACTAATTCCATATTTGACTCTGAATTAATGAATACAAGCTAGACTACAACTCATCATAGCCAAGGTATGATTCATATATGAATCTAGAGTTTGAATCATCTATGTTCACCATTAATTGATGGATTGAAATATTTCAAGGATCATTTCACAATATTATGATATTCTAAAGGATAATACAACAATCTATAACTCATTTTCAGTATAAGATAGAGAACTTCCCTCATTAATGGAGCTTGGAGCTCAAAACTCAACCAATTCTCCATCAAATCAAGTCGAGTTTGATTAAATATAGAGATGGAGTTCCAATACTTAAATATTACATGAATCTATCATCCGTTTATCTAAATAAAAACCATAATATGATTTTGGGGTATAAACCCAAACCTTAGGTTTGAATTCTAGATGGAAAGGAGAAAGTTATACCTTAATTCAATAATGAAGATGCTCTACTTTGAATGCTAGCTCTTCTTCTTCAATTATAAGCTCTACATATTCTTTGCATCATCAAATTGCCATTTCTCTTCGTCTCTTCTCTCAATTCATTCATCTCAATCAAATGGGAGGGAAGACCCATTAACTAGCTTCTGACTTTCCCTACTTGCCACTTTTGGTCCATCCTTTCTTATTTCTTATATAAGTGACACCATTTATTATTATTTAAATTTTAATTAATTTTAATTTAGTTAATTTCAAAAATTTTAATTTCTTATGAAAAGGACAAAACCACTAGGTAAGATTTCAAGATGGTACACTGTTCTTCTAGTTAGTAAGAACATGAATCATGACTGTAAACATCAGTTGTCTCTATTAGTTTGGAATTTTGTTTTATGTAACTCGTTATATTGACATTTTCTTTACTTTTCAAGGACCACAAATTATTTCGAAACACTTGATAGTGACCTTGACAACCAACCAATAGGCTGTGTGAGGTTTTTTTTATATTGATTCGTCATTATCAATGAATATGAAACATCAGTACGTACACATAATATGACATATGTGATTAATCTCAAAGCTAAAGCATATGGGGTTCAACACATCCTATCTAGTTTTGTTAGTAGAACTAGGACATTGAGTTCATATTACTCCTAAATCATGTTGGATAAGTATAAACAATTTTTAGAGTCTTGTATTTTAAACTTCTTCAATATATCATATGTTCTTTGGCTAAACATATGTATTCGTCTAAATTTATCTCCATATATATTAGTTCTCAATATGTACATTATATTCCCATCTTTTTCATAGAAAATAAATTGTTTAACCAAGATGTTTTAACCTTTGAATAGTAGGTACATTGTATATTAAATAAGAAAGAGTACAACGCTCCCACTACTCTAAACATGTATGCAAGGTTCAAATTATCTTCTCATAAGATCATACAATTTGACTTCTCATCAAAATTTTGTATGCAAGGTTAAAATTCTCTCCCATTATTTTACTTTTCACCAAAATTATGTGTTTAAGCTCAAGGAATCCATATATGGGATTAAATAGTCACCGAGGGCTTCATATGGAAACATAATTGAATCCTTCGACAAAATGACTTCAATATAACCATGATTGATGTAAGCTTATTTGTGAAGAAAGTAGGGAACAAGGTAGTAATAGTATTGGTCTATACAGATGATTTAATAATCATTAGAAATCCTGAGGAATTGATTAACTAGCTAAAGGAGAAGTATTGCACCCGATTCCATAAGAAATGTCTTGGGAGACTAAGGTATTTTATGGGTTTAGAGTTGGGTTTTGATAAATGGGTACATAAAAATGCATCAACAAAAATGGACTATTGATTTATTAGGGAAGCTTGGAATGTTGAGTGAAAACTTGGTGTGACACCCATATAAATAAATGCAAATTTGTATATAGATATATGTAAGGAATTGGAAGACACAAAAATATACAAAAGAATCATAATGCAGTCTTATATACCTTATAATAACAAGAACTAATATAAAATTTTTTGTCATATCATTAAGTTGATATATGTAAAGTGCATCGAAGCGTCATCTTGATGTCGTTCATAGAGTGTTATCGTATGTCAAAATGATGTTAAATTGTGACATAGTATTTAATAGAGATATGGAGAGAAATCTTTCAAGGTATATGTGATACCGACTATATTGGTGATGTGGACACACGCCGATCAAAAATAGGTTATATCTTCATGATTAGGTCTAGTTTCATATATTTCTACAAGAAACAATAACCTACATTGTCCATATCTTAGACTGAAGCAAAATACTGAGTTACGGATACTGCAACTCAAAAACATTTGTGGCTTTTAAAGTTTCTAAAGAAATTTAATCAAGAACTTGGTTGTATCAAATCACACTTTTGTTATAAGCTTTCATCTATTTAACTTACTGAAAATCCTACATTTATTTTTTCATACTAAGCATGTTGAACTCCATTACAATTTCATCCGAGAAATGTTTTGAAATGACATATTGATTTAAAGTAAATGAAGATCACAAAGAAAATACCAGACTCATCCATTGAGAGTTTAGCAAGTAACAAACATATTCAAATTTATGATCATATGGGAATAGTGGAAGTATGTGTTGAGAGGAAGTATTTACATTCAACACATGTCTCATGAAAACCTATGCATTCATGTGTCTAATCATGCATAATGACCATGATGGATATTAATATATTACATATTTATCTTTATGTATTTATTTATATTGCAAGATACAATTAATCTTATGCTAGTGGTTAGTATTCTGAGCAGTAGAAATCATAGAGTTAGTGGCTAGTTTCTTTAACGTTTTTCTCATTTTCAATAAGCCATATATGGTAGTTTAGTTTATGTAAGAGTTTGATATGAGAAAATATATACACACTACATGATTCCTTTTTCACTATCTTGCACTATGAATTTTGTTGTGTACAAAGGAAAAGTTGTTTCATCCATTTTAATAGAGGGAACTTAATGTCCCAATACCCAAATACTAAAAAATTTGCAAATCAAAATTTGTATAACATGATAATTATGTTTAATAAAGCATGGTCTTTGTAAATGAATTCGTCTAGTTTTATTTATATGACATTTTAATAACGGTGATTTCATTTGTTCTTGATAAAATAAGATCCTCATATATTTGTCAGTTGCTATTAGTCATTCTTAGTTCACATCCAAGTACTAAAGCCCTAGCAAAGCCATGCCACATCGTTGTAGGTATATTAATGTTCTAAAATACATTATGTTTAGAAAAAAAATTCTTAATCTATATAAATTTCAAACTCCCTTTTAATCTATCATGATCCAACGACAATCTCATGGTTTCTTTTAGTATTTTCTCTTCATGCCTAAAGCATGTGATACATTTGGTCTAGTAAAGAATGTCGCATACTTTATGAAATCAACGTCAAAAGCCAAAAAAAGACCATTCATGTGTCTTACATCATAAGGTGTTGTAATACATCAAGAACTACTCAATATAATGACATGTTTCATTACCAAAGCTCCAAACTTAGATTCAATATTTGTATTTTGATTGGGTATGAACTAGTCGTTGATAATTATTCATATAGATATTGATTTTAATGGTATATGTTGTTTATTCTAGATGTTTTAAAGCAAATCGATTTCCAAACCAAGACAAAAACTAGATGATTAGAATATCATTACATATGAGTCATATGTTTAAAAGTACAAAATCAAGAGGACAACAATGCTTCCACTAGCTCTAATGTAAAAACATATCTTATCATGGTTATGAGCAAATCCAAACTCTTTGAATTTCTCGTATAACTATAGATGCGAGCTCTTAGATGCTTGCTTCAATATCTTTCAAGTTTGTATATTATTATAGGATGTTATTGAATTTAGAAACATTTCCCGTTACACTATAAACACGTCCTTGCTAGGAAGGTCAGTTAAAGAGATGGTTTTCACATTGATTTGACAAAACTCTTCATAGTCATAGTATACAACTATGTATGTTAGTATCCTTATTGACAAAAATTTTCCTTTTAGTCTGTATGACGAAGGCATTCTCTATACGGAAAACCTTAAAGATATGTACATTTCTATCTATATCGTTCTTTATACTGAAGACCTACATACACCCAAAAAAGCTTATTGTTAGGTGTAAGTTCAAATAAGTTTCAGACTTAGTTGTTCTTTATGGATTGCATCACTACATTCATGGTTTCAAGGCATTTTTTTAAGTATATGGATCCGATGCAGCTTCTTGGTAACCAACGGATTCATAATTATCCTCTACTTTACCTTCTATAATAGAAACATGAAATTCATATATCTCGGGTGGTTGATGAATCCTACCAAAACTATGAATGTTGGGTGTTTAATCCTTTTTGTACCTCAGTAACCAAGTACACATGCCCAATACCTTTTCAATTTTTCCAAGATTACATTTCCATTATCATTTTTTAACTAAGGTCCAAGTACGATAATACATGTGTACAAGTTCTGAAAGCATGTCCATACAACACATCATAATCTCCTATTTATCAACTCGAGTTACAAAATGGATACTCAAATACCATTTTTATAAGGTGTTGGATGTTATCACTAAGGAATGCCAATAATAAACAACATGCAAGAGTAGACCTTGACAACTGTATATGTTATTGTTCATCGTTGTGTTTGGTTTCCTATTGGTTATAAGGAAATTGAATTCGTTCAACCATATATTCTTATGGTGTCTCATTGCTCGCTGTTGTGGAACAACATCTACAAGTAGTGGACTTGTAATTGATCCTAATTCTTGTATATTAATTAGTTTCTATACATGGTTGATTCAATACTTTTTTTAAATCAAGAAAAAATGTATTAATGTGATGATGCAAACTAAGTTATGGGTTATATAACAGTATCAAAAAGTATTTGTCTTTAAAGCTAAAAAACATCGAAGACTCACTTCTTTAGGGTATCCACAATATGTTGAACCCCATACAGTTAAATGGATTCTCACATCGTCATTCTACGTTCCATACAACTCAATTAATATTTCTTATAATGTACTGAACTCTACAAAGCTCAATGGAATATTACAAAAGCTCATTTATAATATCCATTTAATAATTATAAAATTTTCATTTTTCCAGTTGAATAGTTCTATGACCATTGAACTCCGTAGAATTCAATGGATTGTCACATCATTATTTTACATTTCATACAATGGTGATTGAACTCCAAATACATTAATACCAAGATGGCATCTCATGTATTTCACATGGTAGATTTTTATCCATTGAGTGACAACTAGATTTGTCACCTTATTCAACTTTCTTATTGATCTCGCAGTTGTGAAGATTCTATTGACATTAAGCTCATTTACTTTTATATCTCTAATATGGATGGAAAATATTTTATTCTTATGTTCTTGCTGGCGGGCATGTTTGGCATGGACTTTTAAGAGCATTTAGTTTTTTTTTTTTTAAACTCGGATATTTTTTATTTTCATTAGATTGTAGAAGATTTTAGGTTTTACTTTAAAAAAAAAAAAAAAAAAAAAAAAAAAAAAAAAAACTTTGAATTCAAAAGCTAATTTGTTGGAGCAGCTTTTATTTTTTAATTAAAAATAAAAGCATTTTTTAATTAAAAATAAAAGCTACAACTAATTCTAGCTTTCCTCATATAAAAACTACATGGTAGTTGTATACTTTACATATTAACGAACTAACTTTTCATCGTCTTTTTTTCTACATTTTACTGTTTGGATTAGGTTTGATTGAACATAGGAAGGAACAAGTCTAAAACTTCAAATACTACAAGCAAATAATATGTTTTTCTTGAAACTTACAAAAGAAACGAGAATTGTAAGGTTTGCCTGGCGATTAAACCTAACAAAATCAACTGTAATAAGCAAAAAGGACTATGTAAGTAAGCGCTTAAAACACGATAAGAGGGTGAAAATATATAAGTTGAATTTTCCCATTATCGTCCATGGACTTGCTAGCTTAACATTACCCATGCCAAGGTAATTGATTTTGGTTCTGGCTATGATTATCTTGTTGCTGTTGATGCTGCTGCTGTTGCTGTTGATGATGATAGGGTGAAGAAGTGCTTAACTGATCCAAACCAGCCATACTGAGAAAATGATGATCAACAGTATGAGGTGGAAATCCTGTAAGTCCCAAGAAATCCCTTGTCAACTCATTGTTTTGACCACCGCCATTTCCTTTACTCGGGTTCAGTGCTGCTTCGCCTGACGCTGATATAAATGCTTCTTGAAAGCCGGTACTGTGAGCACTCTTTGTGGAACTCAGCATGTTATTATAAGCCTCTTGAAATGCAGTTGACACTCCAGTTGTACAAGCCAAGGATTCAGTATGAAGCAGCTGAGAGTGAGCATGCATAGCATTGGTTGTGATTGCATCAGTTTGGTGGTCGAAGCAACCGGTGTTCACGTTAGCAAACCCGCCACCTAATCCCAGCATCCCTTGTTGTTCATTATCACTTGAAGACAAATTTCCAAGACCGGAAGCGTGATGATGAGCTGTTAACAGTGATGTAGGTGCACACATGTGATCATGATGGTGGGGCCCACTTAGAATGGACTGGTGCTGTTGCTGTTGATGTTGCTGTTGCTGTTGCTGCAGTGACATGACCATGGCAGTATTGGTACCAGTTGCAGGCTTGCTCATGGTCACACCCATCTGAGCTGCCTTTTGGAGCAATGCGGTGGCAGACATGTGAGGAGGAGAAGAAGGAGAAGGAAGATGAAGATTATTACTTGAATTGTTATTAGGGGTAGGGTTTTGTTGATGATGATGAACAAACCAGGATGGTAACTGATGATTTTGTTGTAAAGTATTTGTCATGATGTTTGAATTGAGTTGTGGGTGTTGCAGGAGATGTTGCGGTTCAGTTTTGAGTGGGAAAGTGATTGGCAAATGGAGAGGAAGGTGGTTTGATGAAAGTAGTAAGGATGATGATGATGAAGATCTTGCATTTTCTCCTGCTAAAGCACCACAGAAGGCTCTGTGCGTAATGAAGCTGTCCCTCCTGTCGTCATGATAGAGATGGAACAAAAAAGAAACAAACAATTTAGCACTCTAAACAAAAAAACGAAACCCATTTATTGTATGTGGAAGCTTAAAAAATTATACCATAACACTGTTCTCTTTTTCTCTCACTCACACACACTTCAAAAATCAACACTATATCATAATATGGATTATTCCACTCGTGAACTTTTATTAAATACTATATGTTTTGTTTATTAAGAATTATTAGACGATTTTACCTTGAGAAAAGTGTGCCACAATCACATCGATATTCTCGTGTGCCACAAATCTTGGAATGAGCTTTCCAGTCGGATTGAACAGCATATCGCTTCGAACACTTCTCGCATTTCCATTTCTTCTCGCCATGTTTTCTTGAGAAATGTTTTTTGATACCAGTGAGGTCTCCAAGTGCTCTTGCGGGTTCATGGTGGACACAACTGGGTTCTGGGCATACATACACCTTCTTCCTAACCACCTCTTGTTTTGATCTTTGCTTCAGCTTCCATGGCAGATTGTGACCTCGTCTATGCAACTGAAGATTCTGATCTCTTTGAAACCCTTTGTTGCAAATCTCACATACAAATCTGTTTGTTGCCATCAGTGATTTTGGAGACATAGCTATCACCTCAGCCTCTGGGTCTTTAAGATTCAATTAAAATGATGTAATTAATCAAATAAAGAAATGGTCTTTATATATATATAACACTTTTAATATCAGAAGGTAGAAGCCAAGATGAAGATACAAGATCAATAAATATACGTCTATATTATAATAACATTGACGTATGTACATGGATTTGATAAGAATCAAACAATAACATATGATAACCAACATGGTTTACCTGGATTGCCTGGAAGATTTCTCTTTTTCTTGTTCGTTTGCGTTTGATTGTCGGAATTAATTGGCACAGAAGCTAAGGAGGACTGTTGCATCTGCTGTGGTGGAGGGTACATAGTACCAACTTCATTCTTGTTACTTGATGAAGATAGGCTTGCTTCATTTGATGCTGATGTTAAGTTTGACATACTGTCATCCAAAAACATACCCTTCATCTCTCTCCTCTCTTTCTTTCTTTATTTTTTTTTCTCTCTCTCTCTCTCTAGGTTATTAAATGAACTGGATTAAACAAAAATTCCTTTTAGCTTTTGCTTTGACTCGATATATCAGAAAGATTGACTGATGATACTTTTATCTTCTTTGAAACCCATGTTCTACGGATCTGAATGACAAGAAATTAAGCCTAAATAAGAAACAAAACATTAGAAGAGCTTTTTGTTCTTGATGAATCTAAGATAAGTTAAGATACAACTAAAATTCAAACGCCAAAAGTCTGGACCTGGCAGGCAGTTACCAAACTTCTTCTTGTCCGAGATATATAGTTATAAGCCAACTCTCCAAGATGATCCAACACAAGAATCCACACGCTCAAGTACAAATTGAGTAACCAAAACAAAAACAAAAATCCAATCCGTACAGGTTAAGAAAACAAGTTCATCAATACTCTGTGTGTGTGTGTGTGTGTGTGTGTGTGTGAGAGAGAGAGAGAGAGAGAGAGAGAGAGAGAGAGAGAGAGAGATGTGGATGAGAACGTATCCCTAAATTTGGACCTCTTTGATCAAGCGGGCAGCTCTAACCCATCAAAATGGAACCAAAAAACCAAAAGGCAACCGCGATTCTGAAGTTGCATGTTTTTGTCCTATCCTTTGTTTGCTTCTCATTCAAAAATAAACTCATATACATTATTGGCTTTGCTTTTTGGGATGTACAATTACTACTTTCTCCCTCTCTCATATAAAAATTTATGGTACACTTAAAAAATGAAAATAGTATGTGAACAAATCAATAATAATGATCGAGAAAGAAAGTAATTATAAATTGTAATTTAAATGATCGAAAAGGCGTTATAATTGATATCAAATATCAAAAAGAGATTTGTAATACTGTTTCAAGCAACTTTTTGGACTTTTCTATTGCTCTTGTTCATAAAAGTTGAAATAAAGATAATAATGGATTCAAATTTTTTGCCATCAATATCGAAAGGAGTACACAAGAAAAGGGAGTGAGCTTTTGACACACGAAAGTCCACCTTCACATCCATCTTTTTCTTTTTTTGAAATTAAAGATTTTTTGCCTTGGTATTAATTCTTTTATGCAATAAAAACAAATATATTGAGCATTACATATTAGGTTATAGTCATATTAACTACTACGTGTGAGACACATATTATATGAGTTTATTTAAAAAAAAAATTAAATATAAAATTGTAAACATTTGAAAAGTTTGAATTTATAAGAAAAGTGAGAAAAATATTGAATTATAAAAATTAAAGTGTTTTTTTTTCTCTTTAAATTTAAACAAATAATTTAGATAAATAAATAAATGAAATTAATGAAGCTTTAACTTAGTAATTTTGAAATTAAAAAGAAAGTTCATTAATGAAATTGATATGCATTTATTATTATATTTAAATACTATATGGAATTTAATAAAATAGAAAAACCATAAAATGAAATGTGGAATAAAAATTAATTTAAAATAACCATAAAATTGCATGTGGCAAAAAGATCTTTATTTATTAGAGTAGATATGTTCTTTCATTATATTCACTTACAGACAAAAACATAAGAAAAAAACAAAGTGGTGTAAATATATTGAACATAACAATTAGAGCTGGCAAAAATCGACCCAACTCACCAACCCAACCTAAACCCAACCCAAAATTAACATGTTGGGTTGAGATTTTCAACTCATTTAACTTTAATGGGTCAACTCGTCTAACACGTTTGATTAAATAGGTTGGGTTGGATAAAAATTATCAACTCATTTCAACCCGTCAACCCATTTAACTTTAATATATATATATATATATATATATATATATATATATATATATATAATTTGAATATTATCATGTATTAATCATAGTATTAATTTGTAAATTATAATGTTGCATTATTATTATTATCTATGTTTAATAAAATTCAGTCCTAATTTTCATCCTTTTTTAGTGTCGATAATACTGGTCACTCTGCAAAATCACTATGAAACTAAACATTTTAATGTTATTTGAACAATTTATTTGTATTTATGAATTATGATTGTGCTTTTGTCATAAATATGAAGTTTTATTTACGTTTTATAATTTAAGTGGTATAATATATAATTTATTTAATTGATTTTAAATGGGTTAACCCAAGTTTAACTGATTTGTTTAATAGGTTGGGTCGGGAACTACATAAACAGATTAACCCAGTGACAACCCATTTATCTAAAATATTGGGTTGGGTTGGAAATATAATCTCATTTAAATAAACAGGTTGGGTAGGGTTTAAAATTTTCAACCCAATTATTAAATGGGTTGAACCCGATCCCAACCCAGGTCGACCCATTGTCACCTCTAATAACAATCTTTGTCAAGGATTTATATACAAATTACTCTGTAAAACAAACAATAAGACCCTAATTTAAAAACTAAAGCTTAATATTATTGTTATCCAATCAACTACTACTTTTTAATTTCATTTGGTTATTAATCTTTTTTTTTTTACGTTAGTTTCGTAAATATCATTTTGCCGGTTAAAATAGGGAAAATGTCTAATTTGGGCTCAGTTACACCTAGTCTCGGTTATTCCAAGTATGTGTGGCATTTTTATTTTTTAAAAATTTTAAAATAAAACTTAATTCATCTCGTATATGTGAAGCTTAATTCATTTTTAATTCCAAGTGGCCTTCTTCTTTATATAGGATTGTTTTTTCTTCTGATTTTGTGCTTAGGTGGGTGTCGGATAACTCTCTTTTATTTTTTGTTCCTTCTCTCTCCATAATGAATCAAGAACATGGCTAGCTCTGAATTTGTGCTCACCACTCGAAAACTCAAGTAAGAAGATTGTCGGTATTGGGTTTGTTTTTCCTTCTGATTTTGTACTGACCACTATGTCTCTTTCTTCACTTGAATTTGGTACACGGGAGAACAAGGTATAATTTTACTATTGGAGTTTACATACGGGTTAGTGAAGCGAGTGGAGGGGAGAAGAGGCTTCAACTTTATATATGGGTTTTATTTTTCCTTTGATTTATGCTATGAACTTCCATTTTACATCTAAGTTAGAGAACCAAGTGGATGAGATACTAAGGGTTTGATTTTGCATCTAGCTATTTATTCTTACTCCGATCTTTGTTATTAATTTTTATTTTGGACGGCAAAATTATATTAAACTAGCAAGGAGCTAGAAAATAAAACAATTACATGAAATTCAAAGCAAAAACATGGTTAGGAAGCCAAGCTAACTTGGTTTTACTACATCTATTAGAAACCCAAAAGAAAGTATTATATACGATATCATCAAATAATAAAAACTTTTTTTTTGATAGCCATTCCAAAGATGGTGACATTCTAAAAATTCCAAATGCACCAAAACGTTGTCAAAATCACAGCATCGAAAACCTTTCGATGTCTTCCCCTCAAATCTAGAGGACGTAAACCCCACTAAATAGCAATTTGACTCCAAATATTCATAATCATAGAGCACCCTGAAAAAGATGGTCAATGGTCTCCACTGCATAAGAGCAAATCAGATACATAATCATCGCCGCCATAATACCCCTGGAAGATAATCTATCTCTCGTAGCGATACTCTGAAGTTGTATCCTTCAAATCATAATATTGAGTTTAATGAGAACCCAATTATTCCATTTAGTAATCATATCACCTGAAGTAATCAGACCATTATCCAAAAAAGCGCGAGCCGAAGAGACTGAAAAGCTATCAGATATATCCAGAGACCACCCAAATATGTATGGTGCAGCAGTAAGCTGAACGTCCTGCATCAACCTAGAGAAAGCATCCAAGTAGGCTTGTTCAATACCACCCCTAGGCAACCATCTAAAATTATTAACACTCTAACCTAAAGCAATATGGTCTCTGATTGTAAAAGCACGATGGTTTTCCAATGTGAACAACCTATGAAAAGAGACAGCAAGTAGGATGTCTCCCATCCAGATATCGTGTCAAAAATAAGTACGTGCCCCATCCCCTATCTATATAGGACACACCGCCTGAAAATCAAAACCACGATCACTAAGATTAGATAACATCCCTGTAACGCTATTCAAAGGACCTATTCATTTTCTCTTCGAAATCAAAGAATAAGGTTAACCCTCCAAACCATACAAGACTTTCACCACCCTAACCTACATCAAATATGGGTAATGAAAGAAATGTCATCGTCACCTAAGAAGTAAAGCCATGTTATAAGTAAAGAGACTACGAACGCCCAAACCCCTATCATCTCATGAAGCAAGAACCTTATCCCACCAAACCCAATGCATATGACAGTCATCCAAATTAGCTCCCCAAAAGAAAGAAGCTCTTATCCTCTCTAATGAGTTCAACACCATGATAGGAACATGAAAAATGGACATCAAACAGCTGCCTAAGGACCCCAAGATAGACTTAATCAGAGTAAGACGTCCCCGAATAGAAATACATTTTGCCTTCCAACCCACCAATCTACTCCTGAAGCGCCCCAAAATAGAAGACCAAGCTCTAACTATAGACATATTTTGACCAACCTTCACTCCCAGATGAGTGAAAAGAAGAGTATCCGAGACACACCCCATATGCTAAGCCATAGAAGAAACTTGATCCGCACTAACACCCACACCGGACAACTTACTCTTGAGTAAGTTGATTTTCAGACCTGAAATCATAAAGAAACATCTAAGAATACGAACAATGTGAAGTGCATTCGTTTGATCCCACGCAACCTTCAAAACAACATCATCGGCATAAATAAGATGAGACATATCAATGCCCCTAATGGAAATCACCCTATAAACATTGGCCATACACATCATGGTCAATGTAACGTCCTAAAATTTCATAGTAAAATTTTCATTTTTCAAACAATAAACTATAAAAACGAGTTGTTCTAAAACCAATCAAAATGAATATATTATTTAAAGATCAAAGTAATATTGGAAATTGTCAATTCATAAAACTCTTGTGGATGCGGTGCAGTCATGTCGGGAATTTCCTTTTCGTACCGGAAGTACCTGAAACCATAAACGTAAAACCGTAAGCACAAAGCTTAGTGAGTTCCCCAAAATACCTCATACCAAACATACATAACAATCAAAACATAACTGAGTCTATTTCACCACCTTCGGTATCTTTCAACCGGTACTGGGTCTATTTCACCCCCTTCGGTATCGGGTCTATTTCACCCCTACAGCTAAGCATACAACCATATCAACGAAAGTCACGAAGGAAACATGCATAAACATACATAACATGGAATTGTCACGAAGAAACCTATCATCCTACTAACATAATCTAGTGGTGCCTTCGACCCACAAGTACAGTGGAGGAAACTCACCTCCCAGAAAGATCGCTGAACAAGACACTGCTCAGAATATCAGCTCTACTGGTCACCTATTCATTGGAATATGACCAAACTTAACTTATAATCAATATACCCAAAATACCCTTAGGTTAAACTTGGTCAAAAAACAAGTCAATGTCGAAAAAGTCTAAAAACCCAACCGAGTCAACTCAGCTGAGTACGCCCAGTGTACTCAGCTTGTACGCTTAGCGTACTCAAGCCTTGACCAGAAACGGGGTGTTAACCTCGTACACCCTGTGTACCATAGCATACGCCCAGCATACGTTCAGCCATCATTTCCTTCTATTAAGAGCTTAATCCCTTAAGCTCTTTCGTCCAAATTCCAGATCTAGTCCTCAAATGATGTCCTTCTATTAAGAGCAACCAACACTTCTCCAATATGCACCAAGAACACTCCACAGCACTTAAAAACACCTTCTTTTTGCTCATAAGGCTCAAACTAGGGTTAAGGTTTCAAGGGAGGGTATTTGAGAGGTGGAGGTTGAGAATGTAATGGGTTTGGGGAAGTTAAGGAGCTTAAATAGGGCTCAAACCACAAAAATAGGGTTTAGGCACTGATCGCGTACGTCCAACTTATTTTTGTTACACTCAACGTACTCATGGATAGTCTAGTACACCCAACGTACTTCCCCGTATGCCCAGTGTACGCGACTTAACCCAAAACCATCCTAACTTCAAATAGTCATAACTCCATCGTTTCAGCTCCAATTTCGATGATCTTTATATCCACGGAAAGGTATTGAGGAGCTCTACAATCCTATCTAATTACTTTTAACTTAAAACACATCGAACTAAAATCCTTAATTAATAAAAGTAGTCTGAAACACCACTTTTCCCATTATACCCTTGGGCTCCAAAGCACAGACCAAACTCTTGGATCACATAATCTACATTACCCACATCCAAATGGGTCTAAACCTCTCCTTCCCCAAGGCCCGGAGCCTTATTATAATTGATCTTCGGGTCATGGCCCCGAACAATGGAACGACTAAAAAACAGGGTGTTACAGTCAAAGTGACATGCAACCCTTCCATGGCCAAAACAAAAAAGAAAGGGTGATAGAGGATCACCCTGTGTCAATCCTCTATGCATACAAAATTCTCGAGTAAGAGACACCCATTCACAAGAACTGAACTTGTAGCCGACGACAACATCTCGATAATCCAAACGAACCAAAACCCATAATCTGCATAATCTCCATTAGGTACACCCAAGATAAAGAATCATAGGCTTTCTCAAATCCGCTTTGAAAATCAAAAGAGGATTTTTTGAAACCTTGCTCCAAGCAACAATCTCGTTAAGAAGAAATGGCCTATCAAGAATCTGTATGGCTTTAATGAAGGCATAGTGATCCATACCGACCACGGTCCCAATAACTTCCACCAGTCTATTAGCTAAAAGTTTGCCAATAATATTATATTGGCAACCAATAAGATTAATAGGTGTAAAATCATTGACAGTCTTTGGGCCTCTAACCTTCGGGATCAAAGTAAAAAACAAAACATTACACCCCTTAAAAATGGAGGAGTGAGTATAGAAATACGAAACAAAATCAACAACTTCATCCTCCAAAATATCCCAATAAGTCTTAAAGACACCAAAAGAGAACCCATCTAGACCGGGAGCCTTTGTCGAGCCATAATCCCACACCGCCTGTTTAATCTCCTCACTAGTAAAAGGAGCATGAATAAAAGAAATCTAAGACTCCGATAAAGTAGAGAAATGAATAGAATACGTAGTAGGTCGAGGCTCTTTCTGGTTCGAAAAAAAAGACTAATAATAATCTATGAATTCCTCCTTCATAATAATCAGGTCATCAATCCACACCCAATCTCGTAACACATCACGAATAGCCATTTGACACCTCTTACTCTTTATGGATACATGAAAGTAACCGGAGTTTTCATCACCCTCACTGCCCCACTGGATCTTTTCCTTTTAAGCCAAATCTAATTTGGTAATATGATTTAAATTAGTGAGTTCCTTAAGAACAGTAACCATTTGTTCATGTAACTCAATCGTGCCCCCGTTATCCATAAGCCGAATATCAATAGAGTCTAAAACCTCCTGAATCTCCTTATGTTTAGAACTCATCCAGACCCAACTACTAGCATGCCAAATACGTAGATTAGATTTAAGAAGCTATAATTTCTTCTTAAATTTAATCCAAGGACGGGAAGAAACCATCCTTAAGTGCTTTTGACACCAAGAATCTCGAACTACCCCATCAAAACCATCCATATCGAACCAAGACGGAAACATGCGAAAGGAAACTAGACCATAATCCACATTGTGCTCCAATAAAAGAATAGTCATGTGGTTTGGGATTTGTTTCTCCAAGGCCATACCAGAAAGATGAGGAAAAGAATCTAATAAACCGTTTGTAACCAAAAACGATCTAGTTTGCTAAATTTAGATCCCCACTTATCACTCCAAGTAAAACGAGGACCACCCATAGGAATATATGTCAAGTCAACCTGCGCAATAAACTCATTGAAGTTTCTCGTTGTGATGATGTTAAATTGAGACCCCATTCTCTCCGACTCATCTCGGGGGATATTAAAATTACACATTAACACACACTCCCCATGAGAAATAATTAAGAGAATGATATCCCTCCCTAATTGTCTCTTACAGCCTGCCCCTTGAGGAGCATAAACTGTAATGAATAACACCTCCAATCCCGTAATTGACCACACCGCCTCAATAGCAAGAAAATGATCAGAGGAATAAATTTTCTTAAGACAAAATACGATCCAAGTCCCAAATTACAAGAATACCATCCGAAGCACCACGAGAGTGAGATGAAGCATGAGAAAAAGAATTATTGCCCCAAAAAGACCTCACCGTATGTAAATCAGTAACTTCCATCTTCATTTCTTGAATAGCTAAAAATTTAACTTTATGTTTATGACATAAAGTTATAATCCAACTCCACTTATCTTTATAGCCCGCTCCTTGAATGATGATGGAAAGACAATTCATTTCAACACCGGTCTATTCTCGCTCCCTTCAACTATTTCTTTAACACATTCAAAATAGTAGTTAAAATAATAACCCATATACTTCCCGATGTCTAAGGTTTTTAGAATTTCATTCAAAAAAAGGAATTATTAAAAGAATTCTCTGAATACCCATTATTATTCTTGAAATTAAAAAAGCCCAGTGGATGTGAAAGGTTATCCTCCGAGTCTACAATCCTCAAAATTCTAACAAAACCACCAGAAATTCCCACCGGAGCTGCTACCTTTTTTATTTATTTCAGCACCTACTTTCTTACTCGGGGTAGAAGACATCATAGTAGGCCTAGACGGACCTATTGTGGACGAAAAACGGCATCAACAACAGTCGAAGCTGCAGGGACAACAGTTGATGTATCAGCAATGATGACAATAGGAGCCTCTACTGTCGGTATTGGGTGTGAAGAAACAGCATGTGACGAGGTTTCTATTCCAACTGTACGGGCTTGAGAGCAGGCTTCATGATGATCAACATTCGACACAAAGGATCTAACATGTTTTGATTTTGCAAGAAAAGATTTCCGATTATGCCCCTCCAATTGTGCATTATTATAAAAAAATTTCCTTCCATTTTCACAAAGATCATTCTAAAAACATTCATCGTTTTTCATTTTTTTCTAAAATATCATAGATTCGAAATGGGTCATACGAACCTCATCCTTTTCATTACATCTAACAAAATCTCCTATTCTTGAAAATTTTGATGATCTTCAACTTTATCAAAATTGGGCTTAGAAGAATCACATGAGAAGGACAAAGTCCAACTTGTAGCTTCTTTTAATTTAATCAAGAACAAATGACCATCAAAACTAACTTTCAACACTTCTAAAATAATTCATTGATACGTAGTCAAAACACATATACAGTTTCTATATACATCTTCTCCCAAGTTGTCATCTAGATGTATAATGGTTCCCCACGTCAACCCACACTAATCTTTCTGGGGGCACAAAATCTCTATCCCAAGGGCGTTTTTCAATGATCCATTGCATCACTTGCTAGAAAACTCTTACAAACTTGTTTGTGCTTGAATTCAAACATTACCCAAAGACCACCAACATAAAGAATGTCAAACTCATCAAAACCTTCATCGAAACATAACATTCGAAGATTAGGCAAAGTAAGTAAGTCCCTAGCTTTGACTAAACAAGCTCACTTTCTTTTTTCACAATGAGTAATCAGTAATGGTGCTAATATGCTATTATCGGAGGATAATTGGATTGGTAATGGCTCGTTAAAGAAAACGTTTCATCGTTTATATGCTTTGGAAATGGACAAGCATGCTTCTGTTGCTTTAAAATTACAACAACCGGAGTTGTATCCTTCTTTTAGAATGAGACCGAGATGTGGTATTGAGGGATTGTGGTTCCTTGATTTTCTTCGTTGTCGTCTTAAGTTTTGCTTTCAGATTCAGATGGCAGATGGAGTTGGTCCATGAATAGTTTGGGTTTGTTTTTGTGGGGTCCGCTAGAGCCAAAGTTCATAAGCATCTTCTCCTTTGTTCGAAGTCTCCGACTAGATGGGGTCGTTTAACCCCTATAAAAGTTAATGTTTTTTGTTTGATGGCATTCATTGAACAAACTTTCCACTACGCATAATCTTTCTTCTAGAGGCTTGGAGATAAATTCTATTGTTTGCTCTATCTGCGACAAGGAATTGGAGAATATTTTGTCACCTTTTTTATTAGTGTGACATGGCTATATATTTATTACGGTTATTATGTAGACGGTGGAACTTACTGGTTCCTCTTCTATTCTCGTTTCAGGATTGGTTGATGCGTTGGCCATATCTAGCGTGTGTAAGGAGTTTTTGGAGGTTGTTTTCTACATTTTATGGTGGTCTATTTGGTGTTTTCGTAATTCCTTTTTATTTGGTTGAGTTAAGCCTAAAAAGAGTTTGTTGTTTGATAATGTGGTTTCTCAAAGCTATGTTTTGGCTAGTTTTAGGTATCGGGAAGCTAGAGTCAACGAGGTTGCTTGATTACAGGATTCTTTTTGTCTATATCTTCCATGTAAGTGCTTTTTAATCTAGTTTCTTGCTACTTTTTTAATAAAATTTCTGCCGTTCTAAAAAAAAGTTATGAATATCACTTTTTGTTAAGATTTTTCGTTACAAGTTAACGCTAACTCATCACTCCAAATAATACAATAGAGCTCCATAAATGTAGAGTTTTCTCACCATCTTATTATTGGATACATAAATCTGGAATATTGTATTGTTTTTCGTCTATATTTGGGAACTAACAATTTTTTTTGAATGACGGGTTGGTACAACGGGCAGTGACATCTGATAGGGCATTATCCCTCACCGAAGAGATAACAACAACATCCCTAACAACACAGTTTCCCATTAAGAGACTTCACTGCTTTGGATACAGATAGAACTCAGCATCATTACTCCTGAAATCCTTGGGAGGGAAAAACTGGAATGTGTCTCCACCAAGTTGAACCGGACCTCAGGACCTCATTGGCAATTGGGAATTAACTATTAGATGTAAATCTTTAGGACCCAACATAATAGTGTAAAAATATTCAACTAGTAGATTTATAAGGTTGATTAAAAAATAAATTGGATGAAAAAGCTCCGACAATAGAGTAAGCTTTCTTATTATTTTTTTGAAACATACAAACTTTGAATAAAAAACTCTGAAGAATTTCGAATAATGTTATGTTATCTTTAAGTAAATAGGAAAAACATGTAATGTATGAGTATTACAAATGAATCATATCATAATCACTTTTTTGTATTTTGAAATATGTATAACATGATCAAGAACGAGAAACAGAAATGATTGAAAAGTAAAAGTTGAAATTATAAAGCTAATAGACTTTATAAGTTTTTAGGAAATAATTATTCTCTTTTTGTAGTGGATCTACACTTATCCTCACGTGATAGTTGTAGTGATTAAAATCCAACAGATGTGCACATGCTCCTTGAAATTCCAAAATCTATTTGTTATTATTTTCCGTATGAACTATAATTTTACATATCTCAAAATAGATTATATAATTGATTTATATTCGGATAGTGTTTGGAAAAACTAAATCGTAGCTGGTAGCGTTTTGTTAAACGTTAATGACTTAACTTTTAAATTTTGAGTGTTTTGTTTAATTAAACGCTAAAAGTTTGTAGTATCAAACAAGGTTTTTTTGGTTCAAAACATAACGTTTTGTCAAACGCTATAACGTTTTGTGAAACGCTAGAAATTAAAAGCTCCCAAAACGTTCTCAAACATTTCGTGTCGAACAAGCCTCAGTAAACTATTTATACATCGAACATAGGGAAACTTGAGAAACAATAGTTAAAAAACATCTCTTCTTGTAAAAATATGCTAAATGGTCATATTTTCTCAAAAATTTATAGAAAAACCCTACAAATACAATAACTTATTATCCTTTCAATATCTGAAAATATCAATACGTTATTAATTTGTATAAGAAAACCATTGTATTTCCCGACCATTTCTAAAATAAGATTACCATCGTTACAAGGAGACCCTTAATAGCCGGTTACCTAGCATTAGTGGTTTTATGAAAAACTCAATTTATTATCCTCCAATACGCAACAAAGCTATTATGTTATTATTTTGTATAATAAAAACATTTTAATTTCTGATTTTGTATAAGAAACAATTTTATGTTTTGGTTTTGTATAATAAAATATTATCTTCCCTTTAATGGCTTGTGTTTTTCTCTTGAGAAATTATAATGGGTAAATTTTTTTATTAATTCCAACAATGAATTATAGTTTATAAACAATACAAACTAATGGTGTATGGGGTAAGCCCATACATAAAAGTGACACTACAACAATAAGAAAGGTCTAACCAACACAGTAAGCCCACCAGATCGACTCCCTATAGAAGCATGGAAACACAAAAAAAAGCATTACTTTTATAGAAACATGGTACCAATCTTTATGCAAAATCTCAGGAAACACATAAAAGAAAATAATTACTTAATGAAGGGTACTACCCTTGCAACCTATGAATAAAATCATAACTCGGTCAATAAAACAAGAACCCGGACTCTTTCGTTTGTATATAAAGACCATGACACACACCGGTAAGGGAAAAACTTTTCTTTCAATAAGCAATTTTGCAGCATTCACAATTCACATCTAACTTATGCATCGAAGAGCAATATCGGGGTTTATACCTCGGTATCACTTTCTAACCTATCATATGTCTACTTTTGCAGCGTTCCTTCTTGTTTGTGCATTAGGAGACTAGACGAACAGATTATTATAAAGCATCCAGGAGGCTACATAGAAACATTGATGTCATCCTTAATAATCATGAAAGGCAATCAACAAACCTCGCTCCCTTTGTCATACTCACATTTCAGTATGATTAGCGTAATCCAATCGATCAATCCAAATGCAACAACACCGAGCACCACACCACCGACAATAACCCCATCTCAACAAACAACACATAATCCTTCTCAGACAAATGTGCACACCGTAGAAGGATCGAACAGGCAATCACTCGTAAAATGAAAGAAAATGAGACAGACAATGTCTATCATGGTAGAAACAACAAGAAGTTCCAGATGGGAGAACCAAACATATCCAAAAGGTCATCTAAATCAACCCCTAGGAACAACGAACTAACCGTGCAAGTCCTACCACCCTTTTTACAACAACATTTAGCAACAATAAAAACATCAGCAAAGAAATGTGCAGTCGTACGTACAAATGCCACCACCATTCATGTATGTGCAATATCAAGCATTTTGCCCATCACAATCCAGGCCAACGTATATGCCTTAGAAAATTTTTGGAAACCAAATGATACCGCAAATCTAGTGGACACCACAAACAATAAATAACGAACCACATGTAGAAGAAACATAAAAGTCAACCATTCTCGTGTCCTACAGTCAGATAACTCACCTCTCAAAAGGAGTATATGGGAGTACCAGTTGCCAATAGGAATGAACCTACCTGAAATATCGAAATACGATAGGTCAGGCGACACTGATGATCACATCCAAAATTACAAGTGGACAACGGATTCCGGTTATTGGGAATAGAAGTACTGGTGTATCTTTTTTCCATCCAACTTGTCCACGCCAGCAAGAATATGGTACAAAATATTGCTGGTGGAAATTATACGTAATTTTAACTAGTTTCAAGAAGAATTTTTGGGCCACTTCATACAATAAATAAAATACACAGCGGATGCCTAAGCCATAATGGGATATAGGCAACGAGAAGATGCATCACTATACGCTTTCGTGTACCGATTCAATAAAGCAATTCTCCGCACCCTATAACGGGAAGGCAACATGGTCATTGTCACTTTCACTTATGGATTACGTCCATGAGTTTTGTTCAAAAAACTGGTCGGCAAGTCACCTAAGTCAAGGAAAGACATGATGGAAAGGGTCCACCGTTTAATGAAGCAAGAAGAGGTGGCATCAAAGAAAATTAAAAGTGATCACGGGGAAAGGATTTATATAAATAACAATAACCGTACACCTTACATCAAGACTTCGGTGCAAGAAAATCAAAGATATGGCAACATTAGGACACAACGACATACATGTTTTGTGCAGCAAGGTCGAAGCTACTTACCAACAAGAAATAGGGGAAGAAATGGAGTGGAAGCAATGGGTAAGGGCAAGAGGAATAAAGGGAAAATTTTGGGGATAAGCTAAGCGGTGGGGAGCATAACAAATATTGCGAGTTCCATGACTCTGTTGGAAATGGGTGTCCAATGTTATAAGTAAATTGGTATAACTTTGGGAATAATAACAAAGTCCTTTTACGGTTGCCCTCAAGAGCTAAAATAGCTAGAAAAAGATTTAAGAGAGTGAGATAAATAGTTTAAGTTATTATAAGTTAATAAATTAATTAGAAACTTGTTAAAATTAATTTAGAATTAATTTGAATTAATTGGAATTAAATAGAATTAATCAGAAATTATTTAAAGGTACAGGAACTGAATTTTAATTGTTCAATGGTTGAGCAAGAGGAACATTTCGGGTCCCCACAAAGGGTGGACGGTTTTAAGAAGGTCTAGGATACTTCCAGAATCGAACCAGAAAACAGATAAGGAAAGAATTTGAATTTGGATTAAATCTGATTATTTAATTGATTCAATCAGTTCTATCTACAAGTTATCTCAATTATAAATAGACCCTTTGGTCTTCATTAAGTTCATTCCTTTTCTTACATTCACTTAGAGAATCTGATTCCTAAAGTGTTTTCTCATTTCTCTCCTCGATTTTCTAGGTTTTTAGACTTTTGGGTGTGAACCTTTAGAAGCATTCCTATTTTAGGTGTGAGATCCTTCCAACAGAAACTAAGAGTTCAAGATCTTCAAGGAAATCACAAGCATATACGATTATACTTGAAAGGTTAGTAATTGTACCCTTTTTGTTAGTTTATATTCATAGTTTTGAAAGTAACTTGCCATAATAGTAAAACCTTGATCTAGGGTGCATGTACACTTAGGTTTATTATTAATTGCTTAGGTTGGCCAATTTTTAGTGTATAGATGCATAGAAAATCCAATAGTGGTATCATGAGCCAAGTTTTAGTTATGAGCACTTCTTTGAAAAACTGAGCAAAACCAAAGAAACATGTGAATTGCAGGACGCGACGCGCCATAACTAATTTTTAGGATTTTGGGGTTTTTATTATAATTTAAAATTATATGGTTTACCTTTAGATTTAAATATTGGTTTAATCTGTAAAAATTGAATATTTAAGTAAGAGGATAAATATGCCGATATTTGAAATTATAGATAATTGAGTTAAATTAAATAATTAAAAGTTAATTAGAGATAATATGTTTAAATGATGTATTCTTAAATAGTTTAAAATACACCTTACACATAATTATTATAGTTTATAAATAGTATATATATATATATATATATATATATATATATATATATATATATATATATATATATATATATATCAAGGTTGTAACCGTTCGACGGTAGCTCGGCGGTCGACTGGGGTCAAGCGATTAATCGGTTTGGCGGAGATTAATCGGAGGATTAATCGGGGACCATAAATTACTAATAAAACTATTTTAAAACTTAATATATCCTAAGAAAAAATAGTATTTGAAAATTTAAAATTTTTAAATTTTGAAGTTTTGAAATATTTGGTATAATATTTGAAAATTTGAATATTTAAAAATTTAAAATTTTGAAGTTTTGTAAATTTTGGTGTAATATTTGAAATTTTGAAAATTTGAATTTTTTAAAATCTTCCCGCCAAGGACCGCCGAGGACCGCCTAGCCCGAGTTTACCGATATTGACCAATTTCCGCCAAGCACCCCTAATCATAATCAGTTGCAGACCGCCAAGCGCCTAGGCGGCCGCCTAGGCCGATATTTACAACACTGATATATATATATATATATATATATATATATATATATATATATATATATATATATATATATATATATATATATATATATATATATATATATATATATATATATATATATTAAATCAAGTAGAAACTCAAAAAAATGATAAGAAACTGCGAGGACAATTCTTGGCCTTAAGATTGAAAAAATAAATGACCAGATTTGATTTTATTTATCGTCAAAATATCACAAGACGATATGACATTTTCTTAATTAATTTCGAGATTCTGATAATTTTCGGGGAAGGTTAATTCTTTGGAAAATACAAGTGACAAAAGCAAAAAGATTAAATGAAAAAAAAATCGGTCATGTGGCCTCTCGAGGCTGACACATGCCCCCACCCAGCATGACAAGTGTCCAGCCCTTATTGGCTGGTGGGTTTTTTTCCACCCGCTTACTTTTTCGGCCATCACTTTTTTTTTGAAAAAAAAAATATGAAAAAACCAAAGTTCTTAAAATTTAATGCTTTACAAAATAAACACAATCATGAAAATTTGAAAAAAAAAATTTATTTTTTATATTTATAAAAAAACCCACAAAAAGAATTACCCAAAAATTATAAAATTTTAATGAATACTTCTACTCACTATTATAATGCTTTGTAAAAGGAATTTTAAAAAAAATAAGGTATTTTAGAAACCAAACTTGATTTTAAAAGATTAAAAGTTTAAAAAAAATATTGAACATAATATGATCCAAATAGAGATGATTCAAAATATTTATGATTCAAAAATATTATGATTCAATATGTTTATGATCTTTAACTTGTTATGATCTAAAAATATTTTGATTCAAATATTTAATGATCCTTAATTATTATATTCTTTATGATTCAAATTAAATGGTTCAAAAAATATAATGATCAAAATGTTGTATTGAACAAAAACTTTATTTAATTAAGTATATTATGATCCAAATTAATATTATTCAAATTAATATGTTCCAAAAATATATGATGCATGATATTGTTATGATTCAAAATACCATGATTCAAAATTCTATGACTCAAAAATAATATGATTCAAAAAAAATTATGAACGAAAAATATAATGATCTTTAATATTCTTCTTATTTAAAATTTTATAATTGTTAAACATTCAAAAGTCAAACCGATATTTAGTATAAAAAATCAAAAATAATCCAAAAAAATCAAAAAATAATAACAAAAATAAAGAAAAAACTCTACTATCTTCAAATATGTAGTAAGAAATTATAAAAAACCGAAAAAAATAACTTTTTTTTAAAACGAAAAAAAATTTTAAAAACATTAAAACCGAGCATATATCTATTTAAAAAAATTGATTTTTTTAACGAAAAATTAAAAAATTAAAAAAAAAACAAAAATAAATGAAAAGGAAAAGAGAAACTCATTTAACAAAAATAAATGAAAAATAAATGAAAATTGATTTGGCGCCGTTGCCGGGGAAATTGGTTATTGTTATTTGATTGTTTATGCCTAGGTCTACAAAAACCGGTGAACTACTCTACAATCCGGAAATTGAAAAAGAAGCAAAAAGGTTGAAAAAGTTAGCCAAACAAGCAAAGCAACAACAACTCGTTCAAGCTTCTTCCTCTTCTCCACTAATCAACATAGAAGACCAAGTTCATACTTCAAGTGATACCGACACCGAGTCGAGTTCTTCAATTATTAGTCATTCCTTTGAAGATATTCCGTTTGAAAACTACATAGCCATGAATCACACTCCACCTCACAATCCCAACCCAAACCCAAACAATCAAGATGCCAATACTCCACCCCCAACAACCAAGACAACAACAACAACAACAACAAGAACCTCTCATTGATATGTCACCTTGGAATCAAGCCCCTCCTTAAAACCAACCCAATTATCAACAACCACAACCACAAAACCAACAATTCCACCAAAACAACCAACCTCAAACCAATGCTTTTCAAGTTCAACAACAAGTACATTACCCAAATCAACCTAATTACCAACACCCTCCAATATACCAAAACCCAATGCACCCACAACAACAACCTCCTTACAACCAATACCCTAACTACCAACCTTATCCACCACCAATTTACAATCCCCAACAATACCCATACCCACCTTACCAACAACCTCCCAATTACATGCACCAATATCCCAATAACCCCAATACACCCAATCCTCCTCAAGAGTTGACACTTCGACAAATGATGGAGACAGATGTTACTCACACACCCCTTGGTATTGTTTATCCCGCAAATCGCCGATGAATTGAATTGAAGTCAAGTTTCATACATCAACTCACCAAGTTCCATGGTTTGGATAGAGAATATCCTCAAAAGCATTTGAAGTCCTTTCATATGATATGTGTTAGCATGTTGCCCGAACATGTGACATTGGATGATTTCAAGTTAACCGCATTCCCGCTCACCTTGGAAGATAAAGCTAGAGAGTGGTTATTCAACTTACCACCGGGATCTATTCACACATGGGAAGAATTACTCAAAGCCTTCAATAGCAAGTTTTATCCCACCTCCCGGATATCAAGTCAAAGAAGTGACATTTTGGGGATTCGTCAAGGGGAGAATAAGACTTTTCATGATTTTTGGGAGCGATTCAACAATTTGTGTACAAGTTGCCCTCAACAAAACATACCCGAACAACTACTTCTTCAACAATTTTATGAGGGTATGAATGAAAAAGATCGAAGGATGATTGATGCTTCAAGTGGTGGTGACATCTTCAATAAGACACCTCAAGAGATAAGATCACTTTTTGGAACCATTTCTCAAAATCAAAGGAACTTTGGGACCTGAACTGAAATGAAGAGAAATTCTCCACAAGTGGTTGGTGAAGTTAGCAACACCCAACACTTGGAATCAAAGCTCTTAGATTTGACTAATGTGTTAAGTCAAATGGTGGTGGGAAGTGGTCAACAATTAATGGTGTGTGGTATTTATGCAATAACGGTGCATTATAAGGATAAGTGTCCCTCACTTGGTAGTGAACCGGAGGATGTTAATGCAATGGGAGGATATCAAGGTCAACCAAGACCCATGGGCTTTCAAAACAACTACAACCCAAATTGGAGGAATAACCCAACCAACCCATACCCACCAAAGCAAAACCCACCACATGTTATGATGAGACCCCAATTTTCTCAATACCTATCACAAAAACCTCCATATTCCCAAACATCTCACCCCTTCCACATTACCAACAACCTCATCAACAAGGTCAATCAAGTGGTAACCATCAAATGAGCCTTCAAGAACTTGTCACTTCTCTTGCTCAAAGCCAAACCCAATTTCAACAAGAGACCAAGAACACTTTCTCCAACATTCAAGCACAAATTGGAGACTTGGCCACCGCTCCCAACAAGATGGAACAAAGGGGTAAACTTCCTTCTCAAACCGAGAAGAACCCCAATATGAGTGCAATAACCTTAAGAAGTGGGAAAACACTTGGAGAAAACAACCCTAAAAGAGTTTCAAGAGAAGAAGAAGATGAAGTCATTATTGTTGAACCTTCGAAAGTTGTATGTTATTGAGCACCCCGAATCTTCCAACAAGACCATCAACCATTGGTCATACCACCACCCTTCCCTTCCCGGTTAGCCGCTTCAAAGAAAAACGAGGAAGAAAATGAATTCTTTGAAACTTTCCGCAAGGTCCAAATCAACATTCCACTATTGAATGTTATTTAGCAAATTCCAAGTTATGCAAAATTTCTCAAGGATTTGTGCACCAAGAAGAGGAAATTTAAGGCAAATGTAAAGATTCAAGTCAATGCAAACGTGTTTGCGGTTATCCAAAAGAAGTTACCTCCCAAATGCAAGGATCCAGGAATATTTGTTATCCCTTGTACCATTGGTGATTTGCATGTTGAAAGTGCCATGTAAGACCTTGGAGCCTCGATCAATGTGATGCCATACTCGGTTTTTCAATCTCTCAATGTTGGACCTGTGGAAGAAACCGGAGTAATCATTCAATTAGGGGACAAGTCAAGTGTGTCTCCAAGAGTAGTGTTGGAGGATGTGTTAGTACAAGTTAATCACCTTGTTTTTCCCGTGGATTTTTATGTCATTGATCTTGAAGAGAAGACTCCTTCCAAATCATCTATGATCCTCCTTGGAAGACCTTTCATGAATACCGCTCACACGATCATTGATGTCTACAAAGGGAAAATTACTATGGAGTTTGATGGAGAGACCATTCATTTCAACATCTTTGAAGCAATGAGGTACCCTAGCAACGTTTCTCCATTGTACCGGGTTCATGTGATTGAGCCAATAAACAGTATAATACCTAATGTATGCACGCACAAGATTCTCATGGAAGATGATTGCACGCCTAAGAGAGAGGCTCTAAGAAGATTGAGTCCTCCATTGATGGAAGTGGTCAAGAAGAAGATAATTAAAAGGTTCAAAAGATGCAAAGAGAAGAAAAAGGCATTTCATGACAAGCACATAACCCAAAAACACTTTATTCCGGGTCAAGAAGTTCTTCTTTATCATTCACGCTTAAAGATATTCCCGGGAAAATTGTGATCTTGATGGCACGGACCTTTTATTGTTATAAAACTGTTTAATCACAGTGCGGTTGAAATTAAGAGTTTGGAAACAAATCAAATATTCAAAGTGAATGGGCACCGTTTGAAACCATTTTATGAAGGCTTTGACACGGGAGAATTCGACAACGTAACATTGGAAACTCCGTTTTACGAAGGTTGACGGAAGCGGGGCTATGTCTTGGCAAAGACGTTAAATAAATGCATTGTAAATAAATAATCTCCGCTTGAATTTTTGATGTTTCTAGGCTTGAAGTTTGTCAAAAATAAGCATCTTGAGGTTTAGCAATGATCTTAGTAAAGTATGGAAGAAAACCGGAGCTTGTGGAGCGAAAAATTGCAAAAAATGTCAAAATCTGCAACTTGCGCGGGTACCCGCGTAAACGTTGCGCGACCCAACCCTACCCGCACAAAATCCGAGCTCAAATTACCCCCACATGAGTTGCATTCTGATGTATGCGCGCGGCTGCTCCCCACCCGCATAAAGTTTGCGAGGGTACCCGCGCAAAGCTTGCGAGACTACTCCCCCCACCCGCGCAATGTTTGTGAGGGTACCCGCGCAAATATGCCACTTCATAAGAAAATTTCGAGCCATTTCATATGTTTCCTTTGCGCGACCAAGCTTTCATCCATGTGTATTTAGGTGGCCAAGAACTCCACCCACACATCATTGTACGACCCATGTGTTGCTTTCGTACCGTCCTCGCTGGCCTCCTCCACCTTGATCCCGGTACGACCCTTCCTTACACTCATCCTAAGCATTGAGGACAATGCTTAATTTTAAGCTTGGGGTGAGGTATTTCTTATATTTTATTTTTGATTGCATTTAGGTTGTATATTGTTGCATTTAGAGTAAGTCATTTAGGACATTCATAAAAATTGCATAAAAAAAATCCAAAAATATTGCATATTTTCTCTCTTTCTTTTCTAATTTTCATACTTTTTAGATGCATTCTAGTTTCAGTTCATGCATTTTTGTTCTCTCTTGTCTTCTCATCCCTACAGGTACCATAGCGCCGAGTCATAAGTATTGAATCATAGATTGGTCTCGGGTCTTGATATGAAATTCCTTGTATTTGATAAATGAGACACGTTTTGAGCCTCACATACCACTTTGAGACCACTTGTGTGGGGGTCAGATGCAGGTAGCTTGATTGGGTCTAGGTGCGGAGGGATGTGGTTGGTCAAACCAATGTGTGCGAGCAAAGATTAGCCCGGTAAGGTATTTTGAAGACATTGAAGATATTGAAGACTCGCATCTTGGTTTTGGGGGGAGTACCCCTTAGTACTTCCGAGTCTCGTCCGAGCCTTACTTAGTTAGATTTTCACCACGTTTTTAAGATAGGTTATCTTTTTTCTAGGGGTCTAGAGTAGATAGTTAGATAGATTTTGTTTATCACACCTTGCATTGAGGTGCTTGATGAACCTTGAAGTGGGTCCCCCAATTCACATCTTTTGGGACAAAGTTTTTTTCGGTAACACCCATTTTTGAGTCATTCCCCACCCTTTTTAGTAGATCTTGGCACATTGTTAATGATCATTAGGTGTTCATGTTAGCCTCCATCCTATGTTACATGGTGAAATTCTTTAGACCTTCAAAGAAGAAAACACAAAAAAATGAAGAAATTGGAAAAGTGAAGACAAAAAGAAACAATGAAGAAGATTAAAGAAAAGCAACAAAAACAAAGAAGAAAAATGAAGAAAAAGAGCAACACAAAAAGAAGAACAAGAATCCAAGTTCAAGGCTTTAGTTCTAAAAAAAAATTGAAGATTTAAGAAGACTGAATATCAAGCAACAAGGAGGCTGAAGACCAAATAACAAAAGTTCAATATTGAAGATTTAAGATGTTAGGTTTAGATTTAGGTTAAGTAGAATTTTTATTATTTTATTCTATTTTTGATTTTTGGTGAGAAAAGACCTTGACGATGAGACGGTAGACTGTAAAGGATAGTACAAGGGAGAAGCCTCTGAAATCGGATGTTTGCCCGGAGGCCGTGCTGCAAAAACCCTATTTCGTATTAAACTCTTTAGCCTGACAAATGTAGGAATCATAGTGTGTGAAGAGGCGCCTTTCCTTCATGCATTATGGTCTACATTGGTGATTTAAAGTGCCCCCACTGGGCACATATCTGTTTCCTTTGTCTTGTACACCGCGACTACATCCAACCGTGATCTATTCGCCCATCAAGTGATTGAGAATGTGGTTTATGGCTCTAAAGCGGGGAACATTTTGAAGATGCGTAGGGTCCATGAAGGACTAATTTTGGCCATGTTGACTGATGTTGACCAAGTTCTATGGTACCTTTCTTTTTCCTTTTTAGTTTAGCTCATCCTGAGCTCATTTTAGTCTTGTTCTAACTTGAGGACAAGTTAGGTTTAAGCTTGAGGTGATTGGCGCCAAAACTTGGTGGGATGTCAAGTCCACCAAGCAAATTACACCCTTTGTTTGCAATAAAACGTAATATAATGGTAAAAAGGGGTATTGATCCTCGGGGAAATGGTTATATTCAATCACCAATGCAATCTAAAAGAACTATTGTAAATAAACTAACTAACTACAATTAAACTAAAGGGGGGGGGGGGGTGTTATGATTTCTTGAAAACTAAAAAGACTTTAATAACTAAAAACTTGCAATTAAGCAAGAAAGTGAGATGCTCAAATATTAGAGAGAATTGGTAAACTAAGGCAATTCAACACAATGAACATTTGTGTGTTTATCATTAGGATTTAACATGAAGCTTATCATTCATCCCAAATTGGTTATAGCAGTCATGAAGCATGATATGCCAAGATTTCTCATAGGTAGTATGGAGGTTGGGGAAGCCCACAGCACACCTTAATCAAAATCAAAGATCCAATTGAAGCAATTGAACCCAAGAAGTTGATTAGCCTTAAGAATGAAGAAATCCCCAATTCCTAGAGGATGTCAATGCTTACACATCCATAAAGGAGTTATGATTCATAAGCTAGAGATGATTTCTACCATCATAAATCCCTTGTTCTAAGTAAATTCTATGATTCAATGCTAAACCAAAGAAATAAACCAACAATTGTTTATTAAAGTACCAAGCTCATGATCAAAGCACTAAACAAGCATAGGAAATATGAACTAGAATCATAGACATAAGATAAATGATAAATAAGCATAAATCCTTCAAAAACCCACAAACATTCAGAGGTTTTAGCCAAGGTCTACCAAAATAGAGAGTTTAGCCACTCATGGCAATAGAACAACAATCACAAAAGTCTAATTGCATAAAGAAACTACCAATAACTTGGAAAGATGAAAAGAAATGAGTTTCAAGCTTCAAAATCGCCTTCTTCTGGTCTCCAATGGTGTAAAATCGAAGTCATGGCTGATAGATCCAATCCCCCAAGGTAATGGCAAGCCAAATGACCAAAATGCCCAGTTTCGGGTACCCGCGCAAATATTGTTGGAATGCTATTGGCTCATTTTTCCTCCTCTAACCATCCCACTACCAAAGATTCCCTTGGTCCCCTCCATATCCCACATGATTCAAATTAACCAATCATCTTTTAGCTTCAAAAATGGATGCTCCAAGCCCAAAATAAAAGTCCAAGACCCATCTTCACAAGCCCACTTCATCCAAACCTTTAGCTTTTTAAGCCCAAATCTTCTTTGGTGGATCCCGCAAGCCCAATAATGCATCAGAAAGCCCACTAAGCCCAACTCCAGTCAAACCACAACCGCAATGAGCTCCAAAACCCTGCAAAACTCCTCATGCAAAATAAAAAGTCCCCGATATGATCCATGATAAAGAAAATAAAGAATATACAATGCAATACTAATAAAAAGAGCTAAAAATATAAAATAAACTAATAAAAATAAGGAAATAAAATAAGATATCAGACGTTCCATGAACCTTCGTCACACATGATTATTCCCTCGAGTCCGTATTACTTTCCATGCACGTACGCTACGTGCGAACGCGTCACGACCAAGTAAATGAGTTTCACGTTTATACCCTTAACGAAATGATTGGTGGAGAATATTATGATTAATGCACGTTGCACATAAATTGTGTCCTTTTCACTCACCATTTCTATGTGTGGTGGATTATCATTAGCCAGAAGGATTTGATGGGATGATATCTCGTTAAAAGTATAACGTATAAAGCACTAAAACCAAATTCATGTCTTAGTTATTTTAGGAAAATGTTAATAGTTGCTAACCCGTGAAAAAAGCACATTATTACTTATTGTCTATTTATGGAGCGTGTGTGGTTAACCAACACATAAATTTGAGAAGTAAGAATAAGAAGAAGATGATGTGACACTTGTGGTTGTGGTTTGTTGGCGGAGCGTATGTGGTTAATCGGCCCATCAATTTGATGACCATGACATAATCAAGGGGTCACATGTTTTTTCATTGTTGGTTTACCATCTTATTTGTGAGACATTGGTATCCCATGAACAAATATAGGATGTGAAAATCCGAAATTAACATGCCATTAAATTGTTTTAATGAATTTCAAAAGATCTAGGAGTGTCATGGAGATTGAAATTGGCAAGGGTATTGCATACCTTATGGTGTGTTGACGACATCCGCCTACAAATCGTGAAGCCAAATATAGATCCTGGCCTTAGTAAATAATAAATTAGGATTGAAAAAACCATTTAAAGGATAAATAAAACAAATAGAATGGAATTAATATTAAATGATATCAACAAGATAATACACTAACATCTATTACTATAATACCTCTCAAAAGGATTAGTTAATTCGTAATTTGATAATAGTTCATATTTACGAATAGAAAGATCGTGTCTTAGATAAAGCTCTTCTTGGGATTCCACTAACCACTGCATTCCAACACTATTAAGAACATATATCAAATAAACATACTGAACTAAAATGGAATTTCATTTTGTTTGGAGTTGACTATGCTAATAAACTAATCTAACAATGTACATATAATTTGTTCACTCTAATTTTGAAATGAGCAATTTGAAAATGTCCATTAAGGAGTTGAATGTCATGTAGAGACCCTTTAGGACTGACATGGAACAATCATAGAAACTCCAACTTCAAATACTCTCATATTCACTATCATGAATATAAGTGTCAAAAAGAGGAAAGACAGTTGCCCATATGATTTGTGGTGATATACCTAATCCGGCCCAAAATGCCAAAGACAACAGAAAGTATTATTCAGAGACTTGTTCTGACAAACAATCGTTTCCAAAAAATAAGAGGACTTAGAAAGCACTTATGCCCAATATGTTTGATGATAAGATTGAAACATAGAAATGATAATTTGATCATGGATTACGAGCCCGTAGTCTACAATCAGATATATAAATTTGTAACACCCTTGTAAAATTACTTCCAATACTTGAGTATTTTACTAAAGGATAACATATTAACATTCACAAGAATGTGTAGTGACTGAAAATGAGTAAAGAGAACTGAAACAAGGAGAACCAAAGTAGATCATGAAAATCGGGTGCTTGCCACTATTCATAGGATCGAAAGATATCTCATTCTCCCGAATGTTTAGTCTATGGTTTTATGATTCAAAAACTATTAATACAAATTTCATGAGATTATTCTGATTCAAAATCTGGTATGTAAGGAACAGTTCACAAGGTTGATTCAAATATTTGAATGCGATGTAATATTGTGGAATCATATTCTTGAAAATAAGAATTGCATTTCCAAATATATAATTGGATAGGACTTTGGAGTTCATTTGACCGCAAGTGTTATGATAAATGTGACTCCTATTTATCAAGACATATAATAAAATCACTTTGAAATAGTGTGAATATCTATTTGATTAGTTTTGACTAATGGTTCATTCAGACTATCCACAATACGTACCGATTCTAATACATCCAAAAGTTTGGATAAAATGTATTTGTGTAATTGTTGTCTTGAATATATACACATGAAATGCACTGTCAAGTATCTAGTTGGATCAGATCTTGGATATCACTAGATTGTGATTCTTATGGTAAATGCAAATCATGTTTATCAATATAGACGATTGATACATTACTTGGTAATGTGAATATTTGTTGGAATTAATTTGCACTAATGAACCATTAAGATAAATCACAATACATAGTAAGAATGACTTCGTATGAAAATGTTTATCTAAACAAACATTGAGACTTGAACCTTGTAGGTATTCAGTGTTTTTATCAAACTAAGTTTAGAATCAACTGGGAAAAAGGGTAAGATACCTAGATCCAATAGGAATAGTAAGCATCTTAGTCAGAACCATATCGATCATCTAAGGAGTATGAAAAAGTTTCATAAATTGTCTCTGGCACTATCACAATTACTGTTGTGGGAAAGAGAAACAAATCATTGTTTGATTTTATACTATATGAATTGTATTATGCTTAGCAGAATAGCTCATGGATAGTACCATGAATAGTGTTACAATAGTCCTTGGTCTTATACCAAATAAGAAGGTTTTGAAACACTCACTGAAATGTGGAGTAAGTGTTCATCCCTCACTAAGTACATTTGGAAGTATATTATTATGAGGTTTACGTTCTTCATGAAGTGCTGACAATCTACGAATTAGATTAGAGATATGTTGTGTCGTTGGATATCCCAACAAGAATTTTGGGTAATTGTTTTACAAACCTTAAAAGAACAAAATGTGTGTTGCTTGAAGGAAAGTATTCCAAGAGAGGGAGATGATATCCAAAAGATTTAGTGGGAGCCACAGTGGTCTTCATAAGATTCAAGAGTCAACTAACTAAGAACCTAAAGTTGGCCCTAGCATTCAGTTCAAGATTGGAAGAGTTATTAAGCAAACTGGCATATGTCCAACTCTTCTAGATAGACTTGATATAGGAATTCATATATCTAGATGTAAAGACTTTATATTACAAAGGTAATATGAGTAACTAGCAGACTATAATCAGAGTACGCCAGTTATCAGAAGCTATGGCGGGCCGTATGAGGCTGCAAGATGGATGAAGGGCATGAAGAAGGAGATTCAATGCATAGAAGTTTGAAAACATGATTGATCAAACACTTCACATTAAAGTGTAAGTGTTAGTGAATCTTCAAGAATATGACAAACATGGATGGGAACTAACACATAATCAAACCAAGATAGGTTATGAAGAATGTGTAAGCTTGTGAAGCTCATTTCTGAACTAAACAAGCATCTCTCAAGATGAGATCTTTTATTCAAGAACGGAATTCAAGGAGTTTAAGTTTTGTGATAAGAAGATGGACCATAAGGTATGTCGAAGATAGTGGGAGTAATTGGGATTTTTGTTTCAATGAAGAAGTTCAAGGAGTTTGACTTTCAAGAAATGAAAATAAGCCATATATATATATATATATATATATATATATATATATATATATATATATATATATATGTCAATGCTAGTGGGAGAAACAGTACACATACTGAATGTGTTGATCTATGGAGGTAGATCTAGGTAATTCATTAGGATACGCCAAAGTACATGAAGTCTTGAAGAAATTAGAAATAGTTCATAGTGTGTGGCATGACATTGAGATAATCTCCTAGTTCTAGTATTGAGCTAGAAATGAATCGTGTCCCACATGATTTTCCTTATAGGATGGATCATGCATGCCATAACATATACTAGATCAGATGACTTGTATGGCAAGTCATATCAGATCAACTTGGCAAGAATCAATGTAGAAGTTACACTGATGCTAAATTCCATATTAATAAAGATGAGTTTGTTTGCATTCGGAATTAACACTTTTTACTGAATGGTGAAGTATTTAATTGGAAGAGTACCACTTAATACACCGTAGTGGATTTAACTATAAACTTAGAGTATATTGAAATTAGTTAGATTGCAAAGGCTGTTATGTGACTAAAAGGGAATCATTAGTGACATAGTTGTTCAAACATTAATGATATGTTTGATGGTTCGTGTGATTGAAAGGGTAAACTTATCTCGAGTATGGATCTCAAAGTCACACAAAATCACATGACATAATTTCTTTTTTTTCTTAAAATAGAGAATCATTGAGTTCTTTGCATACAAGTTGGTTGTGCATTGGTCTTGCTCTAACGTTATCCCTAACTAGTGGTCATAACGAGCAAGTCCATATGTGGTTTGACAAGTAGACAAAAACTATGTATTGAAAGTTTATATGTTCCTTCTTCATTAACATGAGAAGCGATATCCTTAGGCCCCTAATAATTTCATGTTGATATCTAATGTACATGGCCAGTTCCAGACTAAATTTATGTGTTCAATTAGAAGTATGATTTGATCATCTAAAATTAGATATCAAGAAACATAATGTTGAACTATTATGTTGATTCATAATCCATGACTCAATGTACAATGATATCTTGTAGAAACAGAGAAATAATTGATAACTTATCTAAGGGCTGATACTTGATTAGATCATAGTTTGGAAGTTTTTTTGGAAGATATGTTTTGTTGGTTATTCGAAGATTATTTGACTAATATTAGGTAATGGCTTGTCCAAGTGGGAGAGTGTTGCAAATGGACGTCCAATTTCATAACAAAATTGGTATAACTTTGGGAATAATAAGAAATTCCTTCTAGGGTTGCCTTCAAGAGATAAAATAGTTAGAAAAATATTTAAGAGAGTGAGAGAAATAGTTTATTAATTTATTACAGGTTAATAAATTAATTAGAAACTTTTTAAATTTAAATTAGAATTAATTGGAATTAATTAGAATTAATCAAAAATGATTTAACGGTACAAGGATTGAATGTTAATTGTTCAATAGTTGAGCAAGATGAACATTCTAGGTCCCCACAAGGGGTGGACGGTTCTGATGATATCTAGGAGGCTTCCAGAATCGATCCAGGTAACAAATAAAGACAGGATTTGAATCTGAATTAAATATGATTATTTAATTGATTCCAATCAGTTTTATCTGCAAGTTACCTCTGCTATAGATAGACCATTTAACTTTCATTAATTTTGTTCCTTTTTTCCATGCATCTATAAAATTAAATTTCTCAAGTGTTCTCTTATATCTCCTCAATTTTCTAAGGTTTTTTAGACTTTTAGTTGTGAGCCTTTAAAGGCATTCCTACTTTGGGTGCTAGATCCTTCTAAGAGCAATTAAGAGTTCAAGATCTTCAAAGGAATCACAGTTATATATAATTATACTTAAAAGGTTAGTAATTATACCCATCTTGTTTGTTATATTCATATTTTTGAAAGTAGGTTTCCATAATAGACAAAAACTAGATCTAGCGTGCATATACACTTAGGGTTACTATTAATTGCTTACATTGACTAATTTTAGTGTATAGATATTTATAGAAAACCCAACAGACTCTACCAGACATGATAGCATTGAGTGCACAATGCTTAGAAGAGAGATGGAAAACAAAATGCAAGTCAAACAACTAAGCGACCTGACAAGAGCACTCTAGTCCAAACAACTAGAAAGCATCGCCCCATAGAACCCAATGTCAAGAGTTCTGGAAAAATTGAAATTTTCATGTTCCAACAACTAAAACACCTAGAAGCTAGCCAGGATTGGGATGGAGACAAGTTCACATTTGAAAAATGGGACTACCACATCAACAATCATCGCGAAGATGAACCACTAGTCATTGAGGGGTTCATAGGAAAGAAGTATGTAAAGGACATCTACATGGATAATGGAATTTCTACAGATGTTATTTATTATCACTTCTACAAGAAACTCGCAAGTCAATTGCAAAGGAAAATGGAACCACCAGAGACTCACCTGATAAGTTTCGAAGGCCATAACATATGGCCAGAAGGTACAATCACTTTGCCACTAACGCTAGTAGATTACAACAACGACAAAAATGGTACTCGGGAAATAAGGTTTGTAATCATCAACTCGTCATCACCATATGATATCATATTCGGAAGGTTGACAATGCACAAGTTCAAGGTCATAGTGTCAACAATACATGGAGCGGTCAAATTTTACACCATGTCGTGAATGGGCACAATCCCTACGAATAAGAAAGCAAGGAAAATAGAGCAAGATCACAACCATGACAACAAAGTTGGTCACCCAAACAACATCACATGACATCATAGACACACAACACCAACTCTTGGGTAGGAAATCATACAAGACAAAGAAGAACATCAAAGATAGAAAAGCAAGCAAACAGAAGGGAAAGCAAGTTGTCCAAGGGCAGATAGAAACTTATGCACATCAATCGAACTGCTATAAAGAACAAACCTCTCCCAAACTAATATTAAGATGTTTCAATCACCATAGGCTAATTCACATGGTGCGTACAAGTAATAGTGAGTAAAAAACATTATAACATCCATATTTCAGGTACTATGTTCTTAAGTTATTGAATGAAAGTATGTGAGTGTTGTGGTCTTGCCACAGTGTGGAGCAATGTTTTCCATGATATGGTGGTTAAGTGATTCCATGGCATCGTGTATTATTTTCCATGGTGTGGCCCGACTTTATGCAGAAAAACCTAAGTTTCGAGCGTTGGGCTCTATATAAGGAATGTGGGGGCTAGGTTTTCGACCACCCTCAGCCTCCATAACCTCCATAGGATAATATCTTTAACCATAGCCTCTTCCTTTGTCATTTGAGATCATTGTTGGGGATTTATCCATTTGTAGGTTGAACGAAGGCCTTATTGAGCGAAGGATCAGATAGCAAATTCATCTCCATCTCTTGGTGCATCTTTTGGACTTTTGTAAGTCCACAAGCTCTTACCTTTTTTTATTCAAGCTTTCTAAATATAGTTTTTAATGTGTAACATCCAGATCCTAGATGTACGAAAAATTAAGTAAAATACGGATTTGAAGATGCTAACAACGTGTAAGAAGCGCCATACGTCATGACATGGTCGTGCTATGCGGGTTGGGTCATTAAAGTGTCACAACGTGACACTATAGGGGTCACAACATGACACCTGATCAAATGGAAAACCCTAATTTTCAAACTTTGGAGCCTATTTAAAGGAAGTGAGGGGCTAGGGTTTTCTTCACCCTTAGCCTTTATCACCTCCAAACCAAAAAAAAGAAAACCCTGATCCCTCTCCTCTATTTTTTGGATCATTTTGGTGCTTGTACTTGCTTTTTAAGGAAGAAGGACTCATTGGAAGACTTGTGAATGCATTAGCTAGCTAGGAGCTTCATTTTGAGCAAGTTTGGACCTTTGTACGTGTCCAAGATCTAAACTTTCTTATGCGAGGTTGCTAGATCTAAAGTTTTGTCCCATTTTCTTCATATATGAGTTTGTTAGAATGATGGGATTCCATAAAGTTGGCAACTTTATGGATCCTTGAGGTCCTATGTTTATCATATGATTCAGATCTAGAAATTGAATGTGTTTTGGACCCTTACATGCGAACTTTGGTGATTTTTCTTCATTTTGCCCGAAAAATGAGATCTAAGCATGCATTGGAAATGCATGTCTATAAAGCATCGAGTTTTAGGTTTATTTTAGAGTTATAAAGACCCTCTGGAAAGTTGGAATGCATGGCTTTAAGTATTATGGTTTAATGCATTAAGATGCCCATTTTGTGTGAGTCACGACGAGACGATTTGGTGGTCATGTTGGACTGGCTTGGTCACGACATGAGGGTATGGCCATCACAACATGATGGTGGCATGGATCGGATATGAGTGGAGCTGAGACTTATTTGAATCGTGACTTAGTTGGAACTAGGTGAAATCTATTTTCTACGACGTGACCACGAGTTGGTCACGACGTTGAGGGTCAGTTGATGGAAGTGATGACAGTTGACTTTGACCGTGACCATTGACTTGTTGACCTACTTTTAATTTGGTTAAAATCACTAGTTTTGGAAGTTAGACTAAGGTGGGACCTTGTTTGGCTCGATAGGTGTGTTGTAGTGGCGTTTGCGAGACAGTGAGTTATGTTTTAGTTGATTCTATGAGACAGGTGAGTCTGATCACTATATTGTGTAGGATGCTAGCTGTCTTTGTGACTCTTGCATTTGTATGTTGGGTGGGGCCCATTTATTTGTATGTTGGGTTGGGCCCATTTATTTGTATGTTAGGTTGGGCCCATTTGTATGGTATGTGGTATTTTGGGGAACTCACTAAGCGTTGTGCTTACGGTTTGTGGTTTAAACATTTTCAGGTAATTCTAGTTCCAAAGGGAAGGACTCGGCTTGACTGTACAACATCCCCTTATGATTTTTGCGTTGATGATTATTTTACTCTAATGATTTTGATAAATTTGTACTATGATTGGTTTTGAGACAAATGATGTATGGATATAATGATTTTAAAAATGAATATTTGTATCCGTATTTTAGGATGTTACAAGTTGTTATCAGAGCCTTGGTTTGAGTGATTCAGGCACACCCTCGGGTGTGTCTAACTCAAACTGAGGAATTATTGATCTTTTTGAAAAGGAAGGCAAGTTTTCTAAAAAGATTTTTACAAAGAAAGGAGTGTGATGCGTGTAATCAACCGAGCTCAAGTAGGTGAATCCCAAAATACCCATACATGAGTATTGTGATTAGTATCATGTTATGTGAATTGCATGCTAGAGTAGGGATAAGGATACCATCATGAAATCGTATAATAGAATTGCCAAATTTGTGTGATACCTTGTATCCTAGGAGGAATTGGGTGATATGTATTACTGGGAATCTATATTGACTGTGTTAATTGCTAAGTGTATATTTACAAATTATATACGGTTAGGATCACATGGCCTTGAATGATTGATTTGGCCTTATTTCTTGTTCCTTATTTGGTTGTGGCTTACGGTAGAATAATTATTCGACTGTCTATCTGATCCCGTATTGTGTACAATTTGAATGCATAAGGCAACCGGCGGGGTTGGTAGAAGTTCCTTGTATTGAGAGGCTAATGAGGTGAGGATTCCTAAAAGAACCTAGGGAGTACTTTAATGGGAATATGTATGTTGCTTAGCATAGGGATTGTGTGTTTTTGCCTTAGTAGAGTGACTTGGAGGATTCGGGATGGTCCTTGAGGAAAGTATGGATAGGTATGGAAGGTAGTATTGGGTCCGTACTACTGAAAGCATAGGATTCATACTCGAGTCAAGGATGGTCTCGGAGATTCTAAGGATCTTGAAGAGTGAGAGCTCCCTCGAGTTTATTCTGATTGTTTGTATGTTTGTATTTCATTATTGTGACCACTCGAGGAGGAGGTTCTAGATCGGGTTCTAGTTTTGGCTCTGGTGTCGAACCAATTGATGAGAGAGTGCACGAGTTCATCACGTCTAAGATCACTCACAGTATATTGAATGCTACTCATGTGATGTTTGGTACCATCAAGGAGGGGATTATGAAGCTTCTAGAGGAGCGCCTGGGGGACTTTCGGGCTGAGATTGCGACAGGACAGTTAAGGGCACAAACTCTCTCATTTCAAGATTTCAAGGCTTATGGAGACCCAGAGTTCTTTGGGGCTAAGGACGCTATTACTAGCTGTCGATGGATAGATGACATGGATAATGCTCAACGAACGAGCTTCTTCCCCAAAGGGTTGAAGGTAGGATTCACATCATGCCTTCTGAGGGACCAAGCTCGTGATTCATGGGAGGAGGTTGGTCATGCATTGGGATCTGCGTCCATAGTGTCCGTGACGTGGGATGATTTCGTGTCGAGGTTTTGAGCTTATTTTGCACCGGCAATCAACGTGCAACAATTGGTGAAGGAGTTTCAAGACCTTTTCCAAACCACGGAGACTCTGGTAGAGATCACTACCAAGTTTCGAGAGAGAGCTCTACTGGTTTCGTAGTATGCAGTTGATGAGGAGATAAAGAAGATGAGGTACCATGATATGCTGACAGATGAAATTCATGAGTTATTGAGTTTGTCGAGTTACAAAACCCTCGAGGATATAATAGCTAGAGCCCAGGAGCGGGAGGTTGATTTGGAGCTTCTGAGGAAGAGGATACCAGTGAAGATATCATAGGACCAGGCAAAGAGTCCCAATATTGTTGACTCAAGATCGAGAGGCCAGAAATGTCAGTGTCGTTGTGCCAAGTATGGGAAGTATCACGAGGGGAGTTGTCGCGAGTAGGGAGGGAGTTGTTTCAAATATGGCCAGATGGGCCATTTCAGCAAGGATTGCACTCGTGGGGCATTGATATGATTCCAATGAAATCAAACGGTCCATAAAAAGGCCGATTGCCCGAGACTGATGGGAGGAGCAGTGGCGGCGCCTGCACCAGCCACTTTGAGAATTACTTATGGCCACCAGGTTAAGGCGGGGGCTCATGCGGTTAAGAGCAAGGAATTCTAGTTGAAAGATGAGGAGGCGCGAAAAGCTCATGATATGGTTACCAATATGTATCTTCATCATATCGCTTTCTGCTTTCCTTGTTTATGCTTATGTTTTATCAGATCATGTATATGGACTTTCTTCGTGAATGGTATGACTGCTCATATTCTGTTCGACTCAGGTGCTTGATGAAGTGATGAATCGATTATGTATGAAATCAGAGTAACACAAATGTAATTTGAACACACGATGTAAATATGATCTGGTTTCAGCTCTATTATGCTTTCAATTCTTACAGAGAGAATGTAGACAAGTTCGTACAAAGACTCTTATCTAACTCTAAGTAATGTCCTTATTTATAGGAAACATGAAAGCACACAAAAAATTACAAGGACTAAACATCTAAGCTTCGTTACAAAATTCCTTGTAAAATAACATTAAGTCTTCGACATATTACAACAGGTCTTCGACCCTTACAATCTCCCCCTTTGTAATAATGTCGACCTTCTTCAATTCGAGAGAATCTGTATAGCATACAGCATCACCCTTCGTATTTCAGAGTATCAAGAAATAATCCTCTTCAACTCTTTCTTGTCCCCTTCATTATTCTTCTTGCAGCTATTCATACGAACAATAAAGTTCGTATACTGGGACGTAGTATATCTCTCTACTTCACATGCTTGGAACAAAAATCTTGTGGCCTTCCCATTCTTATCCTTCCCTGCGAAGACTAATCCAAATGGCTTTAAGCATATCTCCCCATCTGCATACTTCTTTAACTCAGTTTGGGGGTTCGTTGGTTCCATGGGTACTTTCACTTCAAATCCCTTCGCAGTTGCCAACTCCACATCAGTTAGTGCCAAACATTCATAATAGTTGTCTATGAATATTTTGATGTGAGCAAGACCAAGACGAAAAACTTTTGGATCAGTTTCTCGAAGATACGAAGCATCTTTATCTTTCAAAAGTAATGCAACTTGTATAAGATCATACAAGTTCATCAACGGAAAATTAGCCATAGAGAAATCACATACTTGCCATTCGCCCTTGCAACATGAAAACGAAAGTTCTGCATCATGTTCTCGAACAAAACATCCTTCTTAATGCAGATCACCTTCTTTATTTTCACAAGTGACCATATTTCCTCTGGAAGTTTCCCAAGAACAACATGAAACCTGAGTTTCATATATGTGTATTCATCATCATTGTCAAATTTCTCAGCAACCTTATATTGAGCCATGATGAACATCATTTCGTTGATTGGAAAGTCAAGTTGACTCATATCTGTATTCGAATAATTGTAGCTCTGCTTTGGTTTCTTATCAAAAGCATACATATGATTATATGTAACTCTCGCTTCGATTGTTTCATAGTTGTAATGCTTGCTTGGATCACCCTTGTTCATTCCAGGTGGATCACTTGCACGTCCAGTCATGATGCTTTGAACTAATCTTAGTTTCTCCACTTCAGCATCAGCCTCAGCTTTCTTCTCCTCTTTTGACTTTTCAACTAAAATCGTTTTCCCTTTGTCTTTGTGCGAAGAACTATCAACGGTATCCTTTGGCTTCGAACTACTACCACCTCCAGCAGAAGAACCAATCATAATTCCTTTAGAAATTGGCCTTGTAATTGGCATCGTGGTAACAACCGTTGAAGTAACAGGCCCAACATTTGAGACTATTGGCTTTGTTGATGGAATCTTCATTTGAAAAATTGTCCCAACAGTCTTAACAACTTCATACGAAACCTCACCGTCCTTCTTTTCTCCCCCTTGCACCCCTGTGATAACAGGTGGGGCATCTATTGGTAGAAGACTTGAGAACTTGGACAATGGAGCCAACTGTTTATGCAAAACAGCTTCGAATTGAAAAAACTTTTGAGATAAGAATTCTGGTGTAATGATCGAAGAGGAAACAGGCTTGACAGATAAGTCTTTCAGCTCCGTTAACAAAGTACCAATCTCCACAAAACTTTGGTTGTTATCCGTAGAAAGTTGAGTTACTTGAGGACTCAAACTTTCATACAGCTTAACATACTTTGTGACAGCATCACAAATAATATCCACATTCTGATTGAGAGATGCATAATCTTTCTGAGCAATAGCAATCTCTTTCACCATGTCTTCACGAAGTTCTTGAAGCTTGAAGTTGACATCTTCTCGTACCTGCTTCACATCTTTAATAAACAAGACATGTCTTTCTTTAGCCATCCTTCGAAAATCTTGAACTTCATCCAGAAAATTCGAAGATTGAGACTTCATCCGCAACTCATTACACTTATCATTCTGATCCAACTTCTCCATTAATCGTGATTCAGAATCTGCAATCAATCCAGAACATTTGGTAACCATCTTGGCTACAAATGCTTTCATCATAACATCAATTTCTAAACTTGACACAGATTGACTTCCTCCCATGTCAGCTTGAGACTGAATAATCGAATTCATCTTTTTATTCAGAATCTTGAACTGCTTCATCGTCATTAACATATTATCTGGAAACGTTTCTTCTTCTTCATCAAATTCCAACTCTTCAAATGTACCTCCAAATCCTCCTTCTTCAGTATCAGTGTCCTCAGTAGATTTGGGTGGATCAGTTGATTGAGATGAGAACAGAGTAGTGAATGGTTGATTGAGAATGGTTGCAAAAGTGGGTGAATTGGTAGTGTTTGAAACAGGAATGATAAAAGGAGGTAATGAAACAAAAGTATCCATTACAGAAGGTTCAGGATTACCTTGAGTTGTAACAAGAATTTCTTTATTTGAATCTCCTTCACCCATAGTGACATTTACATCCGTATCAGATACGTGTGTATGGATGTCTGAAGTTCGAACCTCCTCAGAAACTGACTTGGTTAACGAAACTTCGAGTGGTGTGACCTCAGTCTTCTCAGGAGTCGATTTGGGTATGGAAATATTATCTTCAGGTGATTCAGGAACTTTCTCACCTTCGGATGATTCCTCTTGAAGAACCAACTTTCGTTTCTTTATCTTCTTCTTGGAAATATGTTTGGCCACATCTTCTGCTCTTCGTTTCTTTGATGAAGGAGAAACAAGAGCTGGAACCTCACGAATAAGGATCCCTTGGTGATTAAGATGTGATTTACGAACCATGGTAGGAGAAAACTTAAAAGAGCCATCTGTAGACTTTCGTGAACCACTAGACTTATTCTTAATTCTTCGAAAGATACCAGATTTTGATGGAATGGTTTCCTTTGCTTGTTCATCAATAACAGGCTCTACCGGCTCAATCAAAACAGTCGAAACTTGTTCTTCTGGCTTCGTCTGTTTCTTTGATGACTTCTTTTTCTTGGGCTCCTGAACAGGTTTCTCAGGAGTAGTTGTTGCATTCTTCTTTGATTTTCTTGACTTCTTAGAAGGACCTGCTCCTGCTTTTGGCAACAACTTCCCAGTTTCAACATCAGGATTAATTGTTTTCAAATACTCCACGAGGACTAACTTTGTTGGATCAACACGCTTTAACATTGCATCAGGGATTCTTGCAATGTGCGTAAATACTTCAGCATCATCAGTAACCTCCTTTGGAAAGTGATATTTCATGAATTTGGCTGTCTCTTCACCAGCATGCACCGCAATCCCTTCTTTGTCATAGAAATATCGAAGAATTAAACTCCAATACCTTGCACACGAAATTCCTTGAACAACATTCGTATTTTCAACACTCTTCTGAAACTCCTTCCATAGCTGTGTAGAGTAATCGACTGAAATATCATAATACAATCCAACAACCATAGCATAAACTTCCATTCGACCTTTATCTAATCCAACACTGTGACCAGTCAAGCAGCGTAGAAAGATTCCAAATAGAAAATTCCAAACAGTCGAAAGTGCATACTTCTTGAAATCACTGATCTTGGTGAGTGGGGGTTGATCACCCATCTCATTAAACATATAGTTGACTTGAGCAGAAGTAAGATCAGCATATGGTGGAGAATTAGGGATATCAAGAATCTGACAGAATATCTTCTTGGTCAAACGTATCTTCTTATCATTCACCAGTTGGAAGGTAATAATATCCATTGCTTTGCTGTAAGTAGCAGTGGATCCTGCTTGTGAAAGCCATGAAAGAGGAACAACAAACGAATTGAACATGGTTGTCGATAGACCAGAGCCTCTTAGAGTGACTACCAACATCTTCAATTCTTCTAGATAAAGTGAAACATCCGCTTCGATTTGATAGTTCGTGCCTTGAATCTTCATGATTGGTTGTGAAGTAACATCTTCAGTGGATTGGGATGGAGCATTGACAGCAACAGAAGTGGCCATGATTAGGGTTTGTTGAAGCTTTGAAGATCAACGTGAATTTGCAGAGAAAATTTGGGAATTTTCCTTTTGAAAGCGTAAACTGATAAAAATCCCTTGATTCCCCTTTTATATGTAACCCTAGAGTTTGAATATGAAGCAGGATGTGCATTAAATGAGATCCGACGTGGCACCTTGAATCTCGCACCACTCTGTCGATAAAGTAGCCATGCGTCAATAAGTAACTGTCACATTGCCTTGAAACCCGGACTGAATACAAAACGTCGCATCAAACAGCCTGTATTGTTTCACCCAATGGAATTGTAACCGTCACCAACCTTCGGATGGAAGTAATGCTCTTTCACTTTTGGGATGAAAAGCGAAGTCATATGCCAGATGATCGAAATCACCAGCCTGAGCTGGTATTACTCAGAACCTCAAGGATTTCGTGAGTGCAGTGTGCCAAAGATAGGATAAGAAGCAAATTAACTAAAATTTGGATCTGTGTTGTCGAAAAAAAAAATTCGACACGAAGGCAGTAAAACCCCGGGCAAAGGTTGCTTCGTTAGTCATCAAGAGAGATGATCAACAACTTGTGTATTCTCCCGTGAATTACAATCGAATACTTATAGAGAAGTATCGAAGGGCTTCTTATATAAGGCTTCGTGGGTGGATTACTAATTTCGTTACATATCAACCTAAACATAAGGTGAGTAAGTGTAACAGAAATTACCTGTTTGACCAGTGTAGTCAGTGACAAGTACGCTTTGGAGTATGTTTAAAAGTGACTTTGAAATGGAATGAAACTGACACAATTATCATATTCATGAAAAAATATTTGTGCTGGATCCTGTTGTGTAACAAACATCGTGGGTTTCGATAGTTTGATCAAGACCACTCATAAGAAATGAATATGATTTGGAGTTTCGAAAGTCGGTACTGAAACAAATGTTTCGTTAAAATCTGGAACATAGTTCCTTGTCAATTCCTTTTAAAGTTAGAATTTTGGGTTTCACTTTCATCACGGCCTCATGATGTCAGATCATTAACACAGAGTTTAGATATGTCTAAATCTTGACGGGTTGTATCAAAGATCTCTTGGACATATGTCTTTGTGTGTGTAAGTGTAAGAAATTTGTAGATGAAAAAGATTTGTTTGAGAAACGACTTGTACCTCTGTTATATTCGGACCAAACAGAAAACTCTTAACTCAGTTGAGAAGAGTAAGGTAGCTCATTTGACTAATGTGAATATAAGCCTGACTTGGGAAGAAATTTTTGTATGAAAAGTTTCATTAAGGCTTTTGTACACACACATTGAGTCGATTGAGGCTTCGGTCGACATGCTGCAGCATGCTTCTAGGGACAGTCTAACTAGTACAAAGTTGTCGAAATTGTACCTTCCCATAGAAACACAAGCATGACCCTTGTAAAACTTTTTTTTGAAATCTGCACTAAGGAAAGACAAAGAACAAAATAACAAAAATCTTTTTGATATTTTTGAATTTTCGAAAAGAAAGAAAATATTTTTGTGTTTTTGTAAGTTTTTCGAAAAATAAAACAATTAATCAAAAGAAAATCTTTTTGAAATTTTTGATTTTTCGAAAATTAAATGACAAAACAAACATAAAATCTTTTTGTACTTTTTGATTTTTCGAAAATAAAGCTATTTTACTTACGAACGTAAAAGTTTTACAAACTGACGAAAATTTGAAAACTAACGAAAATTTGACAAACTAACGAAAATGTGTTAAACTAACGAAAATGTGTACCCCAAGACCAAAATCCTCAATGTGTAGAATTCGAAGGGGGTCGAAGCGTTGACCGTGAACAGTAACCTCTGAACGGTTAATACTGTCAGCCTCTGAATGAAACATTATTGCCTCTGAATCGACACATTTGTATAACACTTCTTTGTTATACATTCGAAATCATTCCTGGAACTGAACTTGCTTCGATCATTCCCAAACCTGTCAAAATTCGAACAAATGATTTTTCATCCAAAGCTTTTGTAAAAATATCAGCAAGCTGATCAGTTGTTTTTACAAAATGGACTTCAATGTTGCCATCTTCCACATGATCTTTGATAAAATGATAACGAAGAGCTATATGTTTTGTTTCGAATGTTGTACTGGATTATGACAAATGCGTATAGCACTTTGTGAATCACAGTACAATGGAATCTTTTTCATATTAATGGCATAATCTCGCAACTGACTCTGGATCCAAATAATTTGTGAAGTACAAGCAGCAGCTGCAACATATTCAGCTTCAGCAGTAGAAATCGAGACACACGTCTGTTTCTTCGACTGCCAACTAACCAATTTTCCATCCAGAAATTGACAACCACTTGTGCTTTTTCGATCCAAAGTACATCCTCCTAGATCTGCATCTGAAAACGACTGAATAAAAAATCCTGATTTCGAAGGATACCACAATCCTAATGAAATTGTTCCCTTGAGATAACGAAAGATATTTTCCACACCAGTTAAGTGTGGTTCTCGTGGATTTGCTTGATACCTAGCACAATTACATACAGAAAACATGATATCAGGTCTACTTGCAGTAAGATAAAGCAATGAACCTATCATACTCTTGTATAAGGTAAGATCAACCGCAGGCGTTTCTAACGAAGGTGATAGCCTTGTTCCAACCGCCATTGGTACTCTTAACTTCGTGCTATTTGTCATTCCAAATTTTTCGAGCAAATTCCTTTGTATATTTTTCCTGATTGATGAAAATGCCTTCTCTGCTTTGATAAATGTTTAAGCCAAAAAAATTATTGATTTTACCCATCATGCTCATTTCAAATTGGCTTTTCATCAAGTTTTCGAATTCACTAGACAAAGCAGGGTCAGTAGAGCCAAAAATAATATCATCGACATAAATTTGAACAAGCATTAGATGATTCCCAACTTTCTTTCGAAATAATGTGGGGTCAACTGATCCTTGTTTAAATTTCGACTGTTTTAAGAAACTAGTAAGAGTTGCATACCATGCTCTTGGTGCTTGTTTTAACCCATATACAACTTTATCTAAAATGTACACATGATCAGGATGCATTTCATTTACGAAACCTAGAGGTTGTTCAACGTAAACAGTTTCTTCGAGTTCACCATTGAGAAAAGCACATTTCATATCCATTTGATAAACATCAAAATCTTTGTGAGCTGCATAAGCCAAAAATATTCGAACAGCCTCGAGTCTTGCGACAGGGGCAAAGGTTTCTTCATAATCGATACCTTCTTGTTGCGAATATCCTTTTACAACTAATCGTGCTTTATTTCGTACAATATTTCCATCCTTGTCGGTTTTGTTTTTGAAAATCCATTTTAATCTGACAATCGAAACATTTTTAGGTTTAGGAATTAATCTCCAAACCTTGTTTCTATCAAACTCAGCCAATTCAGATTGCATTTCAATAACCCAATCAGATTGTTCCATTGCAACCTTATATGTCTTTGTTTCGATTTTTGAAATGAAAACATTGAACATACAATATTCTTGATGAGTATTCAGTACCTCATTCTTCGCACGAACTTGAGCTCTTGTTAAGACTCCTTCTTATGGATTCCCGATCTCTTGTTCTTTCGGATGATCTCTTGTCCATTTCTCTAATGGTGGATATGCTGGATCAAAATCCAAATGTGCATCTTCGTATAATTCTTCATTTTCTGAACCTGCAACAGAAAGATTATCATTAATTTTGTGAAAATCATCATTCTGATCATGACTTATCATATCATCGTTATTTTGTTCAATTTCGACAGAAAGATCATTCTGATGCTCCCCCTCAATAGGATGCTCCCCCTCAACTGGATGCTCCCCCTCAACATCTGCATTCATTCTCCCATTCTCCCCCTCGAAAGAATGCTCCACCTCAAGCAGAGTATTCGAATCCAAGTGCTCCCCCTTCACTGGATTATTGTGCATACTTTCGCCAAAATTTAGAGAATTCGATGTAGAATTACTGTCTAGAATTGTTTGAGGGATTTCCAAGTCAACAGTATGCTTCGAAGATTCAGATTGATGATTATCATTCGCATGAACTTTAGCATCCACTGCCCTGTCAGGAACACCAAAAATTAAATCATAATCAAAATCAGATGAACTCACAATTGCAGATTCATCAGTTGATTCATTAATAATCGGCTTTTGTTCAAAATGTTTTTCAATTTGTTTGACATAATAATCATCAAAAGTAAGATTAAATGTCTCTTCGACTTTTCGTGTGCGCTTATTTAACACTCTGTATGCAACCGAATTGTGCGAATATCCCAGAAATATGCCTTCATCAGCCTTAGCTTGAAATTTCGAAAGATTATCCTTGAGATTCATGATAAAGCACCTACAACCAAACACATGAAAGAATTTAATATTTGGTTTGCGGTTATTGATAATTTCATACGGAGTGATTTTGAAACGTCGATTAATAAAAGAACGATTCTGAGTAAAACATGCTGTTGACACGGCTTCGGCCCATAAATATTGAGGAAGATTCGCATATGTCAACATTGTTCTTGGTGCTTCGCAAAGTGACCTATTTCTTCGTTCAACTACACCATTTTGTTGTGGTCTATATGGTGACGAAAATTATGCGAAATTCCTTTCTCAATTAAGTACGAATCCAACATCTTGTTTTTGAACTCAGAGCCATTATCACTTTTGATTTTTCGAACATTCTTTTTCAAACTCATCTCAATTTTCTTGATAAAATCAATCATTGTTTGAGCGACTTCAGATTTTAACCTGAGAAAATACACCCAAGTGAATCGAGAAAAATCATCAACTATAACCAAAATGTACCGTTTCTTGTTGAGAGTTTCAACAGTTGATGGTCCACAAAGGTCAATATGAAGAAGTTCCAACGGTTCCACAATTTTCGAATCTATCACAATTGGATGTCCTTTCCTATGTTGTTTCCCTTGTCCGCAAGCTGCACATAAGGTATCATTATCAAATTTTAAAACCGGTAAGCCTCGAACAAGATCATCTACTACCAACTTATTTAAATTTTGAAAATTTAAATGTGATAAACGACGATGCCATAACCAGCTAACATCAGATGTAGCTTTCGAAAGTAAACAAACTGAAGGTTTCCCAACAATCGGTTTTAGATCAAGAGTAAACATATCGCCATAGCGTTTTGACTTCAGTAACACTTCGTTCGTTTTAACCTTTGAGATGATACTCCCTTCTTCGTTAAACACAACTTGATTGCCAGTGCCCACAACGAGTTGTGAAACACTTATCAAATTATGTTGAAGACCTTCGACATAAGCAATGCGATTTACAGTAAACTGTCTATTCGTTACTTTCCCATATCCTTTCACCTGACATTTATGATTGTTTCCAAACTTCACAACACCTGCATTTTCCAAGCTTCGAAAATCTCTCAAATTTTCCTTTCGTCCAGTCATGTGACGTGAGCAACCACTATCAATATACCATTTCTCATCATATTGCTTGTCACATAGCACCTGCGATCAATGAAAGAATTTAGGTACCCAAGGCTGTTTGGGTCTTTGGAAATTAGCTTGAAAAACAGAATGAAATGCAAAAATTTTAACCCAGTCACAAACTTTAGTTTTGAAACTATCAATTAAGTCCACATCACTAGGTAAAGGAACTGAAACATAAGTTTTTGATAGTTTGGGATTGTCACTGACATATGCCTTCGTCTTCTTAGGTTGTGTTTGAACATGCTTCTCTTTCGAAATCGGTTGCCAAGTCTTTACCGATACATTTGAATCTTTTGAAGATGAGCTTTCAGTTGACGAAGTATTTACATACTTCTCATAAGCTTCTTGAATTTGTTGTTGAGAGTATTTCCTTGATTGATACATTCGTCCTTTTCCTTCAAGCCAATGATCGATGTTTTTGTCACGAGACAACCCTTTTTTTCTACGAAACTTTTAAGGTTTGTTTTGCAGACGGATTCGGAAAATTCGGTTTTTGTGGAACGAAATCAACATTTGATTTAGGACGAAATGCCATGGCATAACGACTGCCATCATTATTTCCAACACTTGTATTTTGAGAAAATCGATTGTGAAGTTGTTGTTTTGAAGAAAATCTTTGTTGATGAGTAGAAGAAAATCGTTTTGTTGAGGGTTGATTTTGAAAGCTCTGTGATGTATTTTTGACATTTGTGGAAAACGTTGTATTTTGAACTTTCGAAGAATTTGTTTTTGGATAAAATTCAGATTTTGTGTTGTTTGATTGAGCGGGATTTTTCTTTTGATCTGAATAGGATGCTAAATTTGAAGACTTGTTCTCAACAGATTTAGTCTTTATGTTTTCAGACATTTTCAATGTCAAACCGTTTTGTTTCTTTCGAGACTCAACAGTTTGCCAGAAAATTTTCTTTTGTGCTTGTCTTTTTGAAATTTCATTTTCTTTTGAAAACTTTTCTATTTGTTCTTTAAATTCTTGTGAATTTAATTTGACAACACTTTCATTTTCCACAACAACTTGTTTTGTAACTTCTTTCTCAGCTTTTTGTTTTTCAACCCATTTGCGTTGAGGTTTTTGTCTTTGAAAAACATACGAATTCTTTGTTAGATTATTTTCGACAGTGCTTTGATTTTGTTGGGTCTAGAGTGTTGCGTCATATGGGCTTAATGTTGATATTTTGATTACCCGGTTTGGGCCTGTCCAACCGTGGTTTAAGCATTAGGGTTACCTTATATATTTTGCATGCATGTATAGCTTTAGCGGTAGACGTTCTCATTAATAGCTTTTGCATTGTAACCCTAAACACACCTCTACAGTCGAAGTTCTTCATCGAGCTCTTCTCAGGTGTGAGATATTAATCATTCGACATCTTTTGATCCATCCTTGTGTTCTTTGATTGCTTCATTCTTGTTTATCTGTTTTGAATCTATCGATCTAATAGCGCAATAATCTCATCAATTGGTATCAGAGCAGGAGACTGTGTAATATATACACATCTTTTCTGTTTGAAGAATCCATTAGGGTTTCCGCTTTTATCGAATATATAGAAGCCGTCTTCCTCTTGTCGACGGTGTATCTGGTGTTTGATAAAACCCTAGTTTCAACTTTACAAGTCTGATTCAAGCAGATTAAAAGAAGAAGTTTTTCATCATGTCTCACGACGATTCTCAAGTCAATCCAATCAACATCTCGAACAGTATAGGATCCACTACGAGGGTTCCTGTGACACCAGTCAAATTTTGGTCAAAAATAAATTGATCAATAATCGTAATTGGGATGAACCAAGTGGTAGAGTTTGTAACAAGGTTTCCAAAAATATAAAGAACACTGAAGTCCGAGTTATAACGAAGAAGTTATGACCAATCGAAAATCCGCGATAAAACAGGCAAAACACTGTTCAGTGTAAAAAGCGAATTTTCGATAAAAGGCTTTTTAGCCTTAACAATCTAAATGAAAGTTGTAGAATATGTTAAACCGAGAATGTTCATAAAAAGAACGTAAAAATCTGACTTCGTATGAGGAAGTTATGATTTTTCGAAGTTTCGGTTTAGCAGTAGACAGCTAAAAATTCGAAATATAAATCGATCGATATTTAGCCGACGCAACTTAAACGAGAATCGAAGGTCTCGTCAAAAGTAGCACAACGGTAAAAAGACAGAAGAAAACGGACGTCGGATGAAGAAGTTATGAATTTTTAACGGATATCCTGTCCCGGTCTGTTAAAAATAATAATATTAAAAATAAAATCAAAACCAGCCGACGAAGTCTAAACGAAAGTTGTAGAGTATGATTTTACCTACGTGTGCATATAAAGAACACCAAAAACGGATCTCGTATGCGAAAGTTATGATTTTCGCAAGTTTTTGGCACAAAAATCAAGAAAATGTGGAAAACCGGGCAAATTCGCATGAGTCACCTCGGACACGTCACCTTGCATGCGAGGCCTCCACGTGTTCGCTTCTCATTGGACTGCAGCCTCGCGTTTCGTCTCCTGATAGGTCCGAAGTCGTCACCTCCTTTCCTCATTGGACCGAAGTCCGGTCCACTTAGGAGCCTCCACCTGTCCGAAATCACGTGCCTCACACCGGGTCCGAATTTGCGCACCGCCTCAGACTTCGCACGTGGCTTCACTGCTGACTGCCACGTAGCTGCTGACTTATCCGCACCTTCGCCAGCTGCCACCTCGGACCGCACCCTCGCACCCTTATATAAAGGGTGCGAGACTCCTCGGCTAAGAAGAGTTTTTCACCCAAAATTTCCCCAAAATTCACATTTTAACCCCGTAAACTTTCTCACGACCCCCCAAGGCCCCGGTATCGTGTCTAAATCCCGAAGCAAGCCCCGGAGCCCCGGAATTCTCGAGAAGTTATCCTCTCTCCTGTCGAACCTCTGCCCGATTTAAGCCGGTTTCTCGTCAAATAAACTCTTTCCGGGAAACGAAACGTTGCCCGAATCACCACTTATCAAAGTGAGTTCATACCGCTATAATTTACATTTTTAATTGTTTTTAAATGGTTTTTAGGGGGGGGGGGGTGGGGGAATACAAGTTTAACATAATATAAATTGTGTTAATAATTATGTGATAAAAATCACACAAAGGCTTTCGTATATTTTTAATAATTACGAAATACTTCCAAAATGACTTAAGGCCATGTTAAACCTTTAAAGTCATGTAAACTTCATTAAATTCTTTGAAAAATGTTTTATAAACTATTTCAAATTATATTTGCCAAAATCATGTTTATATATGTATAAATATATAAATAAGATTTGAAGGACTTAGGACTAATGAATTATCTTAATTCCTCTTCCTTGTTTGGATGTGGAATTAAGGTGGTGTTATTTGTCCGAAGGTCGTTTCCTTCTTAATTATATATATATTATACATATATGAGTATTAAAGGTTACTCCTTTTGGTATCATTATCTTTGTATCAGGCTGAGCAAAGGTGTTCATCCATGAGAAACCATGCTAATCAGATAGAACATATAAATTATAATAGGTATAATTTATGATTCAAAACTAAATATCCAAGTATGATTCACGACTGTATACTTTCCAAGGAAATTACCAAAATTCATTCAACTATACCAAAATATGTATAATACCTTTAATATACGAACAATATATTAAAGAAGTAAAGATACATAATACAGGGTTTGCATTAGCAATGGTACTATACAGAGTACCAGAGTTAGCAAACACGAGGTAAAGAGACATAATACCGGGTTTGCATTAGCAATGGTACTATACAGAGTACCAGAGTTAGCAAACACGAGGTAATAATACATAATACCGGGTTTGCATTAGCAATGGTACTATACAGAGTACCAGAGTTAGCAAACACGAGGTAATAATACATCATACCGGGTTTGCATTAACCGAGGGTACGATACAAAGTACCAGAGTTAGCATTCATAGGGTAATAATAATACATCGTAAATCTCGTTGAAACAATAAATTTGTGAGACCCTTCACGGTGTACTTATCTAAGTACGACCTTTTAAGTCCTGAACTATTAGCCAGAATCTCTTGTAGGGAGAGCGTGAATTTGTGTATAGATCTATATGGGACTGACAATCCCGCACCTCTACTGTTCGCTACAGTTTGGCCGGCAGGCCTAGGGTGTCAAATATCATTCCATTCTGACGCCTGAAGAACGTCGCCGCAGGCATATCAGTCATATTAGTATGGTTAATAGAACTCACATGGATAAAACAACGAGTGAATTACAAAGTAATATACTTCTCTTATAACAGTAAGAAAAGTTAATTACATCCCGACTAGATATACCTTCAGTAGTTTTTACTTACAGTAAAAGCTACGCATCATGAAATCAAGTATTGTACTTCTGGTTTTGAACATTTAAAACCACAAGGCAGTATTATAGATAATACAATACTCTCTAGGATTAATACTAAGGTTTTTACTATAGAACAGTTATAACTAAGAACACTTTTACAAATGAAACGATTTATGGGATTAAACCACTTATACAAAGGAAACGGTTTATGGGATTAAACCACTTATCAAATGAAACTTAGTCATTCAATCTTTGTAAACTAGTATAACATAAAAGACCTTTAGTGGTTAATTCTATAATTCCTTAGTTATTACATCAGAGTTATGCATAAGTAATGTCCGATTGACAGTGAAATGTGTGACTTCCGCCTTACTTCATGTTCCTTGTTTGGTTGTGGGCTTAGGGCAGATACACCCATTTGACTGTCCATTCGATATTGGGTTATATATAATCAGTATAAACTAAGTAATTACATAGGGAAACTATTGAGGTTATCAGTCAATCACCTCAGGAAATATAGGATTTCCTGGAGAAACCAGTGAACTTATTCAAAGAACTTATGGTATACTTAATAGAACTAAAATACTTATGAATTCACCAGCTTAAATGCTGATCTACTCTTTCCAAATAACTTGTATTCTCAGGAATCCAGTAGACAGGTACACTCCCGAAGCTTTTGAGAAGACTACCTAGTACCGTACCGCGACTCTTGTCTTCTACTGTACCTACTTTAGTGTTTGAATATGTAATGTTTAAACACTTATGTAAAACTTATACTTATTAATGCAATGGTTGTTTGTACTTTGATTACTATATTGCATGTGTTGTGATACTTACCTAAAGTCCTCCGCCCTCGAACGTTTCCGCCGTTCTGGTTTGGGGGTGTGACAGTTCCCATTCTCTATACTCAAGATTATGAGGTATGGGCGCATCACTTTGAAGACTACGTCGTTGGATCTGAAGACAATGGCTATCTTATTTGGGAAGCAATAACATTGGGTCCGTTTGTTCACTCTGGAACGAACAGAACGATCAAGACTCAAAAAGAGTATAACCAACTCTTGGTGGACGTAGAGAAAATCCCTCAAGACGAAAAAGACAAGGTGTTATGCAATGTTAAAGCCATGAGAATGATCAGATTCGCTTTGCAAGCCGATACTTTCCGTTTAGTAAGTTCATGCACTACAGCTAAAGAAATATGGGATAGGTTGAAAGAATTATATTCGACTAATGAGGATCTAGAGCACTCGATCCAAACCCTATTGCTCTCTGAGTTCGGTGCTTTCGAACAAAAACCTGAAGAGAAACTCATTCAGACATTCGATCGTTTCAACCATCTGCTTAGCAAAATGATGAAGTATGGTATTGAAAGGAAGGTGATCGAACAAAAGGTCACGTTCATGAATGGCTTAAGACCCGAATGGATGGCAGTGGTCTCGACTGTGAAGGCACATGAGCAATTTTAGTCCTACTCGCTGGCGAAACTAATGGGTATACTTAAATCTCATGAAAGCGTGGTGTCTAAATAAGCGAAAGTAGTTTCGGGTGTGATTTCTCTGGCCCTTGTTTCTAAGAGCAAGAGTGTGGCAGACGAAGAGGAAGAATCTGATATGTCAGAGTGCGATCTGACTAATGAAGAATATGCAATGATGGTAACGAACCCAAAGAAGTTTGCTCGTAAAAAGTTCCCTTTCAGCAAGAACCGAAACTGGCAGGGAAGCTATAGCTCTGAAAAGACGAAAAAGGAGAGCAAGAACACTACTCAGAAGGACGATGAGAAGAAGGAGAGCAAGCTTGTGGGAGATTCAAGATATGACTGCAACTACTGTCACGACAAGAACCACTTTGCTAAGGATTGCATGCTGAGAAAGATGTCTGAGAAAAAGGATGATGAAGATGACAAAGCTTACCACATGCGAAAGTTGGAGGAGATAAAGAAGAAGAAAGCAATTAACGTTTCTATGAATGTTTTAATTGTGCAGGAACATGTTATTGATGATGAGTTTGGTGGAGTAGAAGTCTGGTCTACAGACTCTGAAGATGAAGAGGTACGCAGACCCTCGCATGGAAGAGCTTATGTGGCGAGAGAAGGAGTTACTGAGTCGGCTGGGAGATGCTTAATGGTAACAACCGTAAGTAAGCATGAGGAAGCGAAGCTTAAGGAAGACAAATGTTTTGCTGCCAAGCCTGTGAGTTAAAAGATCAGCGATTGCGATCAGTTGATCAAGAAGGTACAGTCTATCCTAGAATCACTTAAAATACCAGTAACAAACTACGAAAAAGAATTAAATGAATTAAAATTCAAGTTTTCTAACTTAAGTGGCAGTCTTATGCAAACTCGCTTAGCAAATTCTAACCTAACTGACCAACTCAGCAGGGAGTCTTCCAAGAGTGAAGAAAGAAGGATGTGGATACAGCAGAAGGAGTCAGAGTTAGTTAGGGCTAGGGATGAACTTTTTTATGTGCAACGAGACAATTTGAAGTTTTTAAAACAAAGAAATGTTTTCTGTTTGATTGCTAAACGCTTATATACTAATATCACCCAGTTACATCTAGATTGTGAGATATGGAAAAAGATTCGTAAAATGATTTTGCCTTTCCTTGAATTTAAGGAGGACGAAGTCATTGCTGAATGTGAATCTATAATGTCCTCAGATGAGCTTTCAGTGACATACAAATATGGACTGGACAAAATTGAGGCTTTTATTGAGTCCAAAGAACATAAATGTATGTTAAAGAATTTGCTGGATGAAAATGATAAATTAAAAATCAAAACCGAGACCATACAGAAGTTTGACTCATCCAATGCTAAATTAAGTTCAGAAAATAAAATGAATTTAGAAACTACTTCTAAATTTGATGAAGAAAGTGAAATGAGTGAAATTTCAGTAGAGGACGAGATTGACTATTCAGAATTTCTCAAGAGCGAATCCAAAACAGCAAAATCGCTTGTATCTGAAAATTCCGTTGAATTCGCTCGCATTTCCAAAGATAAGTCCAAGGTCCTTAAAGAAAAGGCGTTAGTTTATCAAAAGGTGCAAACAGTACCGAACCAAGTATATGATGTTGAAGGAATAACTAAGAAACAAACGGCAGAGTTGACCTCCTTGGTTGATAAAGATAACGCTGAAGGTTGTGACAACTACTTCTGGTCTGCACCCATAGACAATGCAAACGAAACGGTTGGCCTGTCGGAGCGAACCTCATGGAGAGTCAAGGGAAGATACGTGGTTGAACCCATCAACAAACCTTCAAGTTTTGATAAGCCAAGTTCAAGCGGCACAAAAGAGATACCAAACTAACCAATGAAAGCATCAAGCATATCTTCAACAACAACCGAAAAACATGAGGAGAAACCGAAACCAAGAGTGAATATTCATAAATCTCAAGAGCAACTTTCTGAACAGAAACGTCAGAGGAACAAAAGATACATGAAGAACCTCAATGAGAGAAAACAGTTTTGGCAATCCCAAAACCCTAATTATGTTCACTCTAAAAGGGCGTCCAATCCCAAAGCAAATGACAAATCAAGGGACAAATCTCCTTCAAGCAATCATTGCCACACAAGTAGTCAGACAAACCGAAAAGGAAGTTTCGGTCCCAACTCTTACTACGCCAAGAACCGAAAAGGAAGTTTCAGTCCCAACTCTTACTACGCCGAGAACCGAAAGTCAAGTTTCGGTCTTAAATCCCATTCTCCTCACTCGCAACCAAAACCAAACCCGGTGGAGGATATCAAAGGAAAGGGAAAGCTCGTCTCTAATAATGAAGCACAAGTTAAGAAAAAGTCAACTAACCTTAGGACTCCAAAGAAAAACTCAACTGAAAAACCAACTAACAATAAGACACCCCAATTGAAGCAAGATAAAAATAAAATCAAAGTTTACACCATCAAACGTAAAGATGAAACCACATTAATAAAAAGAACATATTTGGTTGATCTTTCTGTTGCAATTCCCTATTCTGTAAAAGACTCACCAGGGCCCAAGAGACTTTGGGTTCCTAAATCTGCTTAATTTTGCAGGTTATCAGTGACGAGCAGTTTGACGACGAATGGTATATTGACAGTGGCTGCTCTCGTCACATGACAGGAAGGAGGGAAGAGCTTAGGGAGTTTCGGTCCCTTAAGGATGGTGGATGTGTAAAATATGGAAACAACTCATATAGCACGATCAAAGGATATGGGATGATTACAAATGGCGATTTTTCGATTCGTAAAGTAGCTTATGTGGAAGGATTGCAGCATAATCTAATCAGCGTCTCTCAACTGGTTTTGGGAACTGGATTAAAGGTTTCGTTCGATGACGAGGGTTCGGAGATCAACGAGAAGAAAACTAAGAAAGTCCTGTTGAAATCCATGCGCAAAGGCGAGATGTATCCTCTGAATCTCAACCCAATAAGAGGAAAGCCAGTTGTATGCCTGCTAACAAAGGCGAACTCAGATGAAAGTTGGTTGTGGCACCGAAGACTCTCGCACCTGAACTTCAAAAATATTAATAAGCAGGTGCTTGGAGATCACGTGCGTGGACTTCCTGTTCTCAAATTTGACAAGGAACATCTGTGCGCAACATGCGAGATGGGCAAGCAAAGCCGAAAGAGTCACCCTTCTCGTATCAATACAAAGATCATCGAACCTCTTGAACTACTGCACATCGACCTATGTGTCCCATCGGCTATCGAAAGCATCGGTGGTAGTAAGTTTATACTTGTAATTGTAGATGATTTTTCACGCTTCACCTGGGTTTTCTTTCTTAAACAGAAATCAGAGGCGACTCCCAAGCTGAAAGTTTTTATCAAGCAAGTGGAATTGCAGCTGCGAAAGGTGGTAAGAAACATAAGAAGAGATAATGGTCTAGAGTTCAAAAATAAAGCCTTTAAAGAGTTTCTGGCTGAAAAGGGAGTAACTCACAACTTCTCTGCTCCCTATACTCCACAACAGAATGGGATCGTTGAAAGGCGAAACCGTTCATTGTGTGAAGCCGCCCGAGCCATGCTGAGTTTCGCTTCTCTTCCATTATACTTCTGGGCAGATGCTATAGTTGTTGCTTGTTACACACAGAACCGGTCCTTCCTCAACAAGCAATTTTCCATCACTCCATACGAGATTTTGAATAATCGCAAGCCCAATGTAAAGTTTTTCCATGTGTTCGGTTCAAGATGCTTTATTTTTAACTCCAAAGAGAACCGAAACAAGTTTGATGTAAAGGCAGATGAAGGAATCTTTCATGGCTATTCGCTTACTTCAAAAGCATATAGGGTTCTGAATAAATGCTCAAGGAAAATTGAAGAAACCTACTATAAAACTTTTGATGATAATTACATGAAGAAGATTCAAGCAAGCGAAGGTTCAACGGAGGAAATCTTTTCGGAATCAGGTAAAGTCTCAATTCCCATTTCCAATCTGTTTGAAGAGTACATGTTGCTCTTTGATGAACCAGAGAAGGCGATCCACTCAGAAGCGAAAGCAGCAGATAACAATATCGATACCTTGAAGAAAATAATCGATGAAGCTACTAAAGACATGGAAAGCGAACCTTAACAACCAACCGAGAAGCAGACTCAAAGCGAACCTACTGCAGCAGGTGATCATCCAGCTACCAATGACCCTCCAATAGAAAGCTCTATACTCCAGGGGGAGGGTTCGTCTACACCAAAAACAACCGAATTGCCTTATCAGGGGGTGAATCCATCACAAGGCCCAACCCATGAAGGTCCATTCGAGGGGGAGAATCCAGATTCTGACATGGGATACGCTTCGCCATTCGAGGGGGAGAATGAAGATGAATCAGAACTTGAAGTGGAACTAAATGCTGAGCTGGATCCTGCCTATGATCCAAATTACCCTCCTCTCATAAAATGGACAAAGGATCATCCTAAAACTCAAATCATTGGTGAATCATCTGAGGGAGTTCTCACACGCTCTCAACTGAAGGCGAAGCAAGCTGCTTTATTCTCTCAAGTAGAAATCTACATGTTTAATTCGTTTGTCTCCAAAATTGAACCGAAAACAGTAAATGTTGCTCTTGATCACTCTGATTGGGTGCAAGCTATGCAAGACGAGCTCCATGAGTTTGAACGAAATCGTGTTTGGAGGCTGATTTCCACACCAAAGGATGTATCTGTAGTCGGTTTAAATGGGTTTTTATAAATAAGTTAGATAAAGAAGGCAACGTAATTCACAACAAAGCGAGGCTCGTGGTGAAAGGATATTGTCAGGAAGAAGGAATAGATTATGAAGAGACCTTCGCTCCTATAGCAAGGTTGGAGTCAGTGAGAATCTTTCTGGCATATGCTGCACATAAAAACTTCGAAGTTTTCCAAATGGATGTAAAATGTGCTTTCTTGAATGGAGAACTTGGAAGAAACGGTATATGTTGAACAACCACCCGGATTTGTGAACGAGAAGTATCCTGATCACTGCTACATTCTGGATAAAGCAGTCTATGGTTTGAAGCAAGCCCCGAGAGCCTGGTATGAAACTCTAACACGTTTTCTCAAACTGTCAAAATTCAAACAAGGTTCGGTTGACCCAACCTTCTTTCGCAAGAAAGAGGGCGAACACTTAATGATAGTTCAGATTTATGTCGATGACATCATCTTCGGCTCCACGAATCCTAGCTTAACAGCTGAATTCAGGAAGTTGATGGAGACTAAATTTGAGATGAGCGCAATGGGTCCAATTAACTTTTTCCTTGGATTGAATATAAGACAGGGACCAGAAGGCATCTTCATTAATCAGGAAGCGTACACGAAGACTCTGTTGGCGAAGTTCGGCATGACGGGAGATTCCAAAGTAAAGGTTCCAATGTCATTTGGCACGAAACTGACTCCATCTCTTGAGAGATCGGCTGTTGATGTGACTCTCTATCGTCAAATGATAGGGTCCCTTATGTATCTAACGGCTAGTAGACCGGACATATTGTTTTCAATCTGCTATTGTGTAAGGTTTCAAGCAAATCCAAGAGAACCTCATATGGTTGCAGTGAAAAACATCTTCCAGTATCTGAAGCGAACCTTCTCTCTCGGTCTTTGGTATCCTGCAAAATTTGGCTTCTTTGTTCAAGCCTTCTCGGACGCTGATCTTGGTGGGTGTGGACTGGACCGAAAGAGCACAACTGGTGGGTGCCAGTTTCTCGATGGTAAACTAGTTAGATGGCAATCAAAGAAACAAACTTGTGTGTCTCTTTCAACAGCCGAAGCTGAGTACATCGCTGCAGCATCCTGTACATCACAAGTCATATGGATTCAAAGCCAACTTAGAGACTATGGCTTATGCATGAAGAAGATTCCTCTCTACTGTGACTCAGAAAGTGCGATTCGAATATGTCACAATCCGGTGCAACACTCGAAGACTAAACATATTGCACTAAGATACCACTTCATAAAGGACCATGTGGAAGATGGTAACGTTGAAGTTCACTTCGTTCGGTCCTCAGATCAACTGGCTGACATCTTCACTAAGGCCCTACCAGAAGCAAGCTTTAATAAAATTCTACAAGGCTTGGGAATGATGGAAGGTGAGTCGGTACCGAAACCCCTTCCGTTTCACAAAAAAAATGGAAAACCGAAATAGAGCGAACGCTCGGTCTATTTCGATTCCAGAATTTTCGGGAACCGAAATGAACCGAACGCTCGGCCCATTTCGCTTCATCTTTATGAAGTTTGATTTTGGTTGTATGTTTTGTATATCTTGTCTATCTTTTCACTTACCTTTTATTTCTCTTTTATTTTCATTCCAAAAACTCCAAAAATATTTTTATTTTCTGTTTTTATTCTTTTTCAGAAATATTCAAAACTCCAAAAATATTTTTCTTTTCTGTTTTTATTCTTTTTCAGAAATATTCAAAACTCCAGAAATATTTTCTTTCTGTTTTTATTCTTTTTTAGAAATATTCAAAATTTCAAAAATTTTTTTGTTACGTTTCGTTTTTTTTGTTTTGTTTGGCGATCACAGATACTATCTCAATTACAATTGGAGCTGGGGCAGGTATACCACTCTTCTCTTTGTACTAGTTAAGTGTCCCTAGAAGCATGCTGTTGCATGTAGACCGAAGCCTCCTAGACTCTGAGTGAAGCCTTAATGATTCGATCGACACCTATCGTTTCTTCCTATTAAGGCTGCTAAATTAACTCCAGTTACGAGCTACCTTACTCTTCTCAGAGTGAGTTAAGAGTTTTCTGCTTTGTCATTCTTAATTCACAGAGGTACTTTCGGCTCTTTAACCACCTCATTTTTCTCCATCACATTTCGCTCCACAATCGTAACCCTCGAGACTCTCAACAATTACCACTGAGGTTTATGGTTACACAATATCTATGTTGATGATCTTAGACACGTTCACCACGTGCTGAGTGAGACCCAAAATTCAACACCTTGAATGAATTGACGGTGAACGCTAAAATGTTCAATTTATAACTTGTACCTCAAGTGTTAGAACAAAGTTCTCTTAGGATCGTATGATTCTATGCAAGCTAATGATTAAGAATGTAATAAAGAACACAAGAATGGCACTGAATATGTCGTATGATTAACACTTCAACACCTCAGAAGAGCTCGATGAAGAACTTCGACTGTAGAGGTGTTTAGGGTTACAATAATAAACGTAATGATCGACTTTTTAATACGCATACATGCATGCATATTTATAGTAAAACCCTATTAACTAATCTAGATAATCACGGATGGACAGGCCCAATCCGGATACAAAACTTAAGGTCCAAGACGCAACACAAATGGACTCAACAATCTCCCCCTTTGCGTCTTTGGAACCGAGACCTCAATCCTGTTTAATAACAGAAGCCTTCTTCACAGTTCTAAACACCTTCGGTATAACAGCTAAAAGATGGTAACAAAATGTAATATACCACCGAAGCATGTCTGTAAAATTCTTCTTATCAGCCTCTGAATTCTGCTTGCATCTATGAATGATGTTGATGATATGCTCCAAGCAGTCTGTTGAAAATAGATGCTTATCAACCAGAGCAAACAAAAACCTGTGAGCTTCACCTTTCGTGAACATGACAGTAAGATTCGTTGAATCTATCTGTCCCATTTTCATCTTGTTCACATCCCCTGGTTTCGGTGTAGGCTTGACAGTCGGCTTCTTGTTCATGACTCTTGCTATCTCCTGATCCATAGTAGCAACTTCATGGATGTAGGAGGCCAACATTCTCTTCAGATGTTCTAAAATAGGCTCATATTCCTTAGGATTAGTGAGCAGAATGTTGAACAGCAAAATCCAGTCATGGGGATTGAGATTAGGAAGATCTGCTAGAGAGATAGTTGACACCGTGTTCGCTGAACCACGAGTGATCTTGAAATTAACGTTAACAAATCTCCCAGCAGGTGAGGGTTTGAGTACCTTGACTGTAATGATCTTCTGTGCGCTCCAAGTCAGGTACTGCGGTTGCCCATACTTCAAGTAGAAGTCTATCAACTCTCGGTCAACCTTAGGATGGGGAAAAGGAACCTCAGCAGTCGCATCAAAGCAATGAAACGTGAAAGCTTTTCTGGTAATCGGCATGTCGAACTGTTAGTCCTTGGAGTTATCACAATCAAACGAAGCAACCGGTTCCAACCAATAGACAGAAGGAAAATCAATCGCCTGATTGATAAGTGTCTCTTTTGTCCACAAGGGAAACAAAGCCTTCTTGCAGTTCAAGGCATCTTCTTCTTCTTTGTTTCTCCTTTCCCTCTCCTCTGCTTCTTTAGCAATTTTCAGAGTTTCATCCAGCTCTCTGTTTCTTTTCTTTCGTTGGAGAGCTTCAGCAATGGTTTCTTCTACATCACTATCACTTTTATCAATGGTCTCCTTTGGCTTTGCTCGTGAACCAGAACCTGAAGCTACATTATCCTTCAGTTCGGTTGTTACTTTCGGTTGAGCACCTTCTGTTTTCACAATGACTCTCGGTTGAACAACACGAGCACTACTTTCTCCCCCTTGTTTTGGAGGTACGAATCCCTCCGAAACACCCTTCATTTCATGCAGTATTCCAAGGGCAGGAAGGAGTTTGGATGTGAGATGATTGCGAATTGTAAGAGTAAGAATAGGATCATGAGCACCAAGCAAATTTGTCAACATGTCCTTCACCTCACCTGCACAACTCTTATACACAGCCCGTTGTGTCTTCAATAAAGAGATTTCTTTCTCAGCATGGGCTAGCTGCACCTTCTGGACTTCAATGGTGGCTTTGTGTTTGGCCAGATCCTCCTTCAAGGCACTTTCGGTTGCCAGATTAGCATGAAGAGCATCAAAACGAGAATCCACTGATTGTAAAAAAGAAGTGGTCTCGGTTTGGAGCGATGAGCGTACAGCTTCAAACTTAGTGCTTTCTTCTTGAAGGGACTTAGCATAGGAGTCCACAGAGGATTGTACCTTTGCTGCATTGGTGTCAGCATGAGCTTTCAAAGAGTCAAGAAAGATCTGAGTTGTGTGAACAACCTCAGTAACCTCTGTTGTTGCCTTTTTATAGGAAGAGGTGGACGCATCAACTGCCTTAGTAGATTTCTCAATGGCATTTGTGTATTGGTCGATGGCAGTTTCTAAAAAAGCTTTAAGAACCACACCACCATAAGCTTTGCTATCTTCAAGCAATCGGTCCAGCTTGTCATGAATGCTCTGTAAATCTTGACTTGTGACTGGAGCATCATTATCATCATCAGTCGGAAGCCTGTAAGGACTGAAGTAGGTAGAGTCAAATTCCTCATTCTCTCCTCCAAGAGTAGCACCAGAATCAGTTGAGTGTGTTGGTGAAAGAGGTTTAGTGATGATAGGAGTTTCTGTTGCAGTAGTAGCCCCCGTATCAGATACGTTGACGCCTACTGTGGGGTTAGGAATGGTAGTGGTTGTGGATTCTGTAATGATTGGAGATGACAAAGGAATGGTGGAAATAGAAACAGATGTAATGGGAGGTGGTGTGGGAATTCTGTTGTGATTGGGAGATTTTGTTGGAGTAGGGGAACGGGGAGGAGTGTTCCCTCTCGGTGAGTCATGGTGAATCTCTTCTTCCTCATTTTCCTCATCGTCATGATCTGTGCTTGGAGGAGTGGGACTCTTAGACCTTCGAGCCATCTTCTTTATCTTCTTCTTCTTTTGTTGAGAAGAATCCCCTTCAGTAGACTTTCGTTTTGAAGACTTGGAGGACTTAGACGTTCTTTCCTTAATGGGTTCTTTCTTTGAGATCCTCTTCCCTCGGTTGGTAGGTTTGTCCAAGGCATCCAGGGCAGCCTGCTGTTCTGGAGAAAGTACCCTCGGTCCAGAGGGAGGGAGTTTCCGATAGTCAGCCATAACATTGCTCTTTTCTGCAACACCTCGATACATAGATTCAGGAATAGATCCATTATGAGGAAACTTGATTGGATCCGAGATGATGATCTTTTTTGTGTGGAAGGTAGCGATAGATGCAAGTAGAGCATCCTTCATCACCGGAATCTCCAAAGAATTAATCACTTTCCTCGTAATCAGAGTCCAAAATCTTCCACAAGAGATTTCAGAATGCCTCGTTGATGTGTTGAGGCTCTGCACCACCTGAGACCAGATTATTGACCCATAATCAAGATTGATCCCGTTGTAAAGGCCATAAAGAGGGGTAAGGAAACCCTTGTTGGTACCGTCTAAACCACCACATCGTTCTGCTAATCCCTTAATCAGTAGAGTGAGCAGACCATTCCATTGAGACGGTAAACATGACTTCTTCACTTTGGTAATCGTGGTGAGCACATCAGTATACCCCATCTCATAGAGCATTGAAAATAACTGTGTCGTCGTTATAAAGTCCGGCGAGATGACAGAAGAATCGACAGCAAGATTCAAAATCGAACAAAACTTCACCTTCGAAATAGATGCCTTCTTATCGTGGATGACAAAGTAAATACGTTCTTTGTTTTTGTCATAAGATGCTATAGAATAGACCTGCGATAATAACGACATTAGAACAGCTTCAACCTGGGTTAGGGCTAAAACCAGGGGTGAATACTTCAAACATTCCACCACGTGCAGCATATATGCATCATACAAGAACGGGTTAAGTTCGATGATCATATTTTGGTTTGGCTTAATGGTGAGTAAAGATGATGATGCCGTCTGATCATGAATTGATGAAGAAGTCGCCATTGTTGATCGAAGAAGGAAGAAGATGAACAGTTTGCGCTGCGTTGGTTTTTCAGAGAAAAAATGTTGCCAGTAAAAGACAAATAAAATTGGAAACCCTTTATATACCATTGCTAGGAGAGAGAAAAATCATGATGATAATGACGTGATCACTAAAACGTCGCCTGAAAAAGCGCGATGTGACAGTGTGGTTACTCCCAGGTATACGTCAGCACGTATGGGTAAAGAGACCGTTCAAATTCACGCGCCTAAATCTTATCTTCAATCGTCGTTTGAAATTCCATGATAACCCCCTGTTTGGCTCCAATAGATAGAACAAAATTCAAACCAATCAGGAGATTCGGGCCCCGCCCACACTCCACTACTAACATGCATACAAGTATCACACAAAAAACAAGTATATCTATTCCTATCAAGTAGTCACACATCTATACTCAAATAATACTACGAGATTCGGGCCTTGCCCACACTCGGCTACTATGAGATTCGGGCCTCACCCACACTCATCTACTAACATATCACATATACGGGCCAGCCTTGGTGCGGTAGACCCGTCCCTACTGAAGGAAACTCACCTTGCAAAGCCGACTGCTGAAATCTCGACTGAGGAATCTACGACGGCTGCTCCCACGACTCCCCGACTATTATTATCACAATAATACCTAGTCAAAACCTGATAATTCTCCTTAGGGTAAAATGACCATTTTACCCCTGGTCAAAGTCAACGCTTTGGTCAAAGTCAACCTTCTGGTTGACCTAACTCGTCGAGTTGCTCCATCAACTCGTCGAGTTGCTCCATCAACTCGTCGAGTCCTAGAACCTAAAATCGCGATCTAACTCGTCGAGTCTCCCCCCGACTCGCCGAGTTCCCAGGCTACTCATAGTCGCGATCTACCGAATCAACTTGTCGAGTCCCTTCACCGACTCGTCGAGTTCTTCCTTAATCTAAAACGGGACAACGCAATCCAACTCGTCGATTTCCTCTATGGACTCGACGAGTTCCTCTGTCTGTTTGGCCATCTTAACAGATTAAGCCTTTACTCTCCCAATCCAAGGTCCATAATTCCTCTACACACTGGAAATGCTCCTTTAAGGGTAAAGTTTCCAACTTTACCCGCTAATAATCCTCCTTAGTGGATTTAGCTAAAACCTAGCTCATTAAGGCATAGATCTTTGTCTACAAGCCTTATTACTCCAACCCAAAGCATAACATTCGAGATCTAGGCCCTAAACACCCAATGCACACGTAAAGTCTCAGACTTTACTTCCATGCATGGCCTTTTGGGGCTTAAAAGGCCATAATAACGTCATTAAGGCTTGCATGGGGCTCCAATGGCATAAAGTTTGCACCTTTATGCCTTAACCACCCCCAGTGATTCCAGATCTGGAAGGTAAGCTACTTGGGACGTCCAAATCCCAAGGTTCAAGCTTCTTGGACCAAAACCCTCAACAAGTGGACATAATGAGATCTAATGAACAAATGATCAAGTTAGATACTTGATTACCAGAAAGTGAGGAGGATGGAAGGAAATCTCTGGATCTACTATCTTCTCCTTGAACCTTCTAGCTCCTGCTTCTTCTTCTAGCTTCTAGAAGACACAAAATCACTCGAGAATGGCTCACACAGTCACAAAATGCTCTAGGGTTTCGTGGATTAGGGTTTGGGACTTGGAGGCTGGAAATGAGGCCAAAAGGTGGGGATTAAGATGCTTAAATAGGGTGCAAAACCCCGAAATTAGGGTTTCCTTCCGGAAGACCTACTTGCCGAGTTGAGGGCTCTCGGCTCGTCGAGTAGATAGCTTAAAACCTGCGTCCAAGTCTCGTTTCTACTCGACGAGTCTGGGGATTCCAACTCGTCGAGTAGCTCTATTAAAATGAATAATTTATGAATAAAGGCGTACCAGAAACCATGCATTACAATTCTCCCCCACTTGCCTTAGACTTCGTCCTCGAAGTCTGTTGGGTCTGGAAACAACTCTGGGTAGTGTTCCCTCATCTCCTCTTTGGGCTCCCAAGTCCACTCAGAACCCTTGCGGTGCTGCCACTGCACCTTCACTAGCTGAACAACCATGTTCCTCAAGGTTTTCGTCTTGCCATCCAGAATTGCCACCAGCTTCTCAATATAGTTCAGGCTGTCGTCAACCTGAATATCGTCTAAGGGAACAATCGCTGAATCATCCACTAAACACTTCCGCAAATTGGAACATGGAAAGTGTTGTGGATCTGACTGACCTCTGCTGGAAGATCCAATCGATACACCACCTTCCCCACCCGGGCTATAACCCTGAAAGGACCAATGTACTTCGGGCCCAGGTTGCCCCGCTTCCGGAACCGGATGACACCTTTGCAAGGTGACACCTTTAGGAGGACCATATCGCCCACCTGAAACTCCAAGTATGAACGCCGCTTGTCGGCATAGCTCTTCTGTCAAATCTGAGCAGTATGGAGCCTACTTCAGTACTCCCCATGACTCTCTGACCAACCTCGCCGCAACAGATTGGGGTCCTACACTTCCTCCTGTAGAGCATCTCGAAGGGAGGTCAGTCTATGCTGGCGTGGTAACTGTTGTTATACGAAAATTCCTCTAACGGAAGATACGTATCCCAACTGCCACCAAAATCCAAAACACATGCACGTAACATGTCCTCGAGAGTCTGTATCGTCGTCTCCCTCTGTCCGTCCGTCCGAGGGTGGAAAGCGGTGCTGAAGTGGAGACGAGTACCCATCTCCTCGTGAAACTGCTTCCAAAACCTGGAAGTGAAACGGACATCTCGGACTGACACCACCGAGAGAGACACTGCATGCCGTGCTACTATCTCACGCACGTATATCTCGGCCAGCTTCTCGACCGATATGCTCTCCTGGATCGGGATAAAATGAGCACTCTTGGTCAACCGATCCACGATGACCCATATCGAATCTACTCCACGTGCAGTCGTGGGAATCTTGGTAATGAAATCCATAGTGATATCTTCCCATTTCCACACAGGAATGTCCAACGGCTGCATCTTTCCGTCGGGGCGCTGATGTTCGGCCTTGACCTTCCTGCAGGTCAAGCACCACTCTACGTACCAAGCAACGTCCCGCTTCATGCAGGGCCACCAGTAATCAAGACAAAGATCCCGATACATCTTCGTCGCCCCGGGATGGATGCAAAACCTTGACTTGTGGGCCTCATCCATCAGAACCTATCGTACTCCGCCCCAGTACGGAACCCAGACCCTCCCATGCAGGGTCAACAACCCTCGGCTATCGTAATCAAATGAGGCCACTCAGCCTACGATCCGTTCGCACTTCTAGCGCTCTTCCTTCAGGCCCTCTACCTGCGCCTCTCTGATCTGCTCCAGTAATGGAGAAATCACTGTCATCCTCAGACAAATGTCTCTAATCAGGGCCGCTACCGCCATGCGGCTCAGGGCATCGGCTACCATAATGGCCTTGCCTGGGTGGTAAAGGATCTTGATATGTGCATGTTTAGCCCTATATTTAGTATAGAGTTTTATCATTTATTAACTAATTAATTGCATATTATGGACAAAAGGTACTTAATTATATTTGAATTATATTTTCAGTCCAAAAGAAGTGCTCGGAAGCAAAAGGAAGCAGGAGTAGCTATCGGGAAGCTTTGGAGTGAACAAAAGAAGAAATGATCAAAAAGCACAAAGGACTCGGCGAGTAGGGACGTCTACTCGACGAGTTCCCACGAACATTCGCGAAGTAGGAGAGTTCTTGACTTGCCGTACACGGGATTTTAATGAGGGACTCGACGAGTCGAGACGAATCTATAAAAGAAACCCTCCAGATCGATAGACGGGATTTCTGAGAACCCTAGGAGGAGGAGCTGCGATTCAGAACGAAGAGAGACATCTGGAAGAGTGAAGATTCAACCCAATTCAAGTTTTGAAGGATAACTAAGACATACTTTGATTTCTCTTAACTAGATCTAGTACTTAAACCATGTTTATGTTATTGAATTTCGTTTTTGAGTTTTCTACTGCCTTAATCATGAGCTAAACTTGCTAGCTTCTGTTTGGGTAAGACAATTTCGAGACTATGGTTTGACTAATGGTAGGATTAACTTTAATTGGTGATTTTGTTGAATTAAGCTTGTTAAAGATCATTATGCATTAACCATAACCATTTTCTGTTAATAGGAAGACAATTAGGCTGCATGAACATCTCTTGATTGTTTACCTCACGTGATTTATGTGAACACTTTATTATGTTCCTAGGATTAGTGAACATTGTTAGAACTAAGTTCTCTTAGGATCGTATGATTCTATGCAAGCTAATGATTAAGAATGTAATAAAGAACACAAGAATGGCACTGAATATGTCGTATGATTAACACTTCAACACCTCAGAAGAGCTCGATGAAGAACTTCGACTGTAGAGGTGTTTAGGGTTACAATAATAAACGTAATGATCGACTTTTTAATACGCATACATGCATGCATATTTATAGTAAAACCCTATTAACTAATCTAAATAATCACGGATGGACAGGCCCAATCCGGATACAAAACTTAAGGTCCAAGACGCAACACAAATGGACTCAACAATCTCCCCCTTTGCGTCTTTGGAACCGAGATCTCAATCCTGTTTAATAACATAAGCCTTCTTCACAGTTCTAAACACCTTCGGTATAACAGCTAAAAGATGGTAACGAAACGTAATATACCACCGAAGCATGTCTGTAAAATTCTTCTTATCAGCCTCTGAATTCTGCTTGCATCTATGAATGATGTTGATGATATGCTCCAAGCAGTCTGTTGAAAATAGATGCTTATCAACCAGAGCAAACAAAAACCTGTGAGCTTCACCTTTCGTGAACATGACAGTAAGATTCGTTGAATCTATCTGTCCCATTTTCATCTTGTTCACATCCCCTGGTTTCGGTGTAGGCTTGACAGTCGGCTTCTTGTTCATGACTCTTGCTATCTCCTGATCCATAGTAGCAACTTCATGGATGTAGGAGGCCAACATTCTCTTCAGATGTTCTAAAATAGGCTCATATTCCTTAGGATTAGTGAGCAGAATGTTGAACAGCAAAATCCAGTCATGGGGATTGAGATTAGGAAGATCTGCTAGAGAGATAGTTGACACCGTGTTCGCTGAACCACGAGTGATCTTGAAATTAACGTTAACAAATCTCCCAGCAGGTGAGGGTTTGAGTACCTTGACTGTAATGATCTTCTGTGCGCTCCAAGTCAGGTACTGCGGTTGCCCATACTTCAAGTAGAAGTCTATCAACTCTCGGTCAACCTTAGGATGGGGAAAAGGAACCTCAGCAGTCGCATCAAAGCAATGAAACGTGAAAGCTTTTCTGGTAATCGGCATGTCGAACTGTTAGTCCTTGGAGTTATCACAATCAAACGAAGCAACCGGTTCCAACCAATAGACAGAAGGAAAATCAATCGCCTGATTGATAAGTGTCTCTTTTGTCCACAAGGGAAACAAAGCCTTCTTGCAGTTCAAGGCATCTTCTTCTTCTTTGTTTCTCCTTTCCCTCTCCTCTGCTTCTTTAGCAATTTTCAGAGTTTCATCCAGCTCTCTGTTTCTTTTCTTTCGTTGGAGAGCTTCAGCAATGGTTTCTTCTACATCACTATCACTTTTATCAATGGTCTCCTTTGGCTTTGCTCGTGAACCAGAACCTGAAGCTACATTATCCTTCAGTTCGGTTGTTACTTTCGGTTGAGCACCTTCTGTTTTCACAATGACTCTCGGTTGAACAACACGAGCACTACTTTCTCCCCCTTGTTTTGGAGGTACGAATCCCTCCGAAACACCCTTCATTTCATGCAGTATTCCAAGGGCAGGAAGGAGTTTGGATGTGAGATGATTGCGAATTGTAAGAGTAAGAATAGGATCATGAGCACCAAGCAAATTTGTCAACATGTCCTTCACCTCACCTGCACAACTCTTATACACAGCCCGTTGTGTCTTCAATAAAGAGATTTCTTTCTCAGCATGGGCTAGCTGCACCTTCTGGACTTCAATGGTGGCTTTGTGTTTGGCCAGATCCTCCTTCAAGGCACTTTCGGTTGCCAGATTAGCATGAAGAGCATCAAAACGAGAATCCACTGATTGTAAAAAAGAAGTGGTCTCGGTTTGGAGCGATGAGCGTACAGCTTCAAACTTAGTGCTTTCTTCTTGAAGGGACTTAGCATAGGAGTCCACAGAGGATTGTACCTTTGCTGCATTGGTGTCAGCATGAGCTTTCAAAGAGTCAAGAAAGATCTGAGTTGTGTGAACAACCTCAGTAACCTCTGTTGTTGCCTTTTTATAGGAAGAGGTGGACGCATCAACTGCCTTAGTAGATTTCTCAATGGCATTTGTGTATTGGTCGATGGCAGTTTCTAAAAAAGCTTTAAGAACCACACCACCATAAGCTTTGCTATCTTCAAGCAATCGGTCCAGCTTGTCATGAATGCTCTGTAAATCTTGACTTGTGACTGGAGCATCATTATCATCATCAGTCGGAAGCCTGTAAGGACTGAAGTAGGTAGAGTCAAATTCCTCATTCTCTCCTCCAAGAGTAGCACCAGAATCAGTTGAGTGTGTTGGTGAAAGAGGTTTAGTGATGATAGGAGTTTATGTTGCAGTAGTAGCCCCCGTATCAAATACGTTGACGCCTACTGTGGGGTTAGGAATGGTAGTGGTTGTGGATTCTGTAATGATTGGAGATGACAAAGGAATGGTGGAAATAGAAACAGATGTAATGGGAGGTGGTGTGGGAATTCTGTTGTGATTGGGAGATTTTGTTGGAGTAGGGGAACGCGGAGGAGTGTTCCCTCTCGGTGAGTCATGGTGAATCTCTTCTTCCTCATTTTCCTCATCGTCATGATCTGTGCTTGGAGGAGTGGGACTCTTAGACCTTCGAGCCATCTTCTTTATCTTCTTCTTCATTTGTTGAGAAGAATACCCTTCAGTAGACTTTCGTTTTGAAGACTTGGAGGACTTAGACGTTCTTTCCTTAGTGGGTTCTTTCTTTGAGATCCTCTTCCCTCGGTTGGTAGGTTTGTCCAAGGCATCCAGGGCAGCCTGCTGTTCTGGAGAAAGTACCCTCGGTCCAGAGGGAGGGAGTTTCCGATAGTCAGCCATAACATTGCTCTTTTCTGCAACACCTCGATACATAGATTCAGGAATAGATCCATTATGAGGAAACTTGATTGGATCCGAGATGATGATCTTGTTTGTGTGGAAGGTAGCGATAGATGCAAGTAGAGCATCCTTCATCATCGGAATCTCCAAAGAGTTAATCGCTTTCCTCGTAATCAAAGTCCAAAATCTTCCACAAGAGATTTCAGAATGCCTCGTTGATGTGTTGAGGCTCTGCACCACCTGAGACCAGATTATTGACCCATAATCAAGATTGATCCCGTTGTAAAGGCCATAAAGAGGGGTAAGGAAACCCTTGCTGGTACCGTCTGAACCACCACATCGTTCTGCTAATCCCTTAATCAGTAGAGTGAGCAGACCATTCCATTGAGACGGTAAACATGACTTCTTCACTTTGGTAATCGTGGTGAGCACATCAGTATACCCCATCTCATAGAGCATTGAAAATAACTGTGTCGTCGTTATAAAGTCCGGCGAGATGACAGAAGAATCGACAGCAAGATTCAAAATCGAACAAAACTTCACCTTCGAAATAGATGCCTTCTTATCGTGGATGACAAAGTAAATACGTTCTTTGTTTTTGTCATAAGATGCTGTAGAATAGACCTGCGATAATAACGACATTGGAACAGCTTCAACCTGGGTTAGGGCTAAAACCAGGGGTGAATACTTCAAACATTCCACCACGTGCAACATATATGCATCATACAAGAACGGGTTAAGTTCGATGATCATATTTTGGTTTGGCTTAATGGTGAGTAAAGATGATGATGCCGTCTGATCATGAATTGATGAAGAAGTCGCCATTGTTGATCGAAGAAGGAAGAAGATGAACAGTTTGCGCTGCGTTGGTTTTTCAGAGAAAAAATGTTGCCAGTAAAAGACAAATAAAATTGGAAACCCTTTATATACCATTGCCAGGAGAGAGAAAAATCATGATGATAATGACGTGATCACTGAAACGTCGCCTGAAAAAGAGCGATGTGACAGTGTGGTTACTCCCAGGTATACGTCAGCACGCATGGGTAAAGAGACCGTTCAAATTCACGCGCCTAAATCTTATCTTCAATCGTCGTTTGAAATTCCATGATAACCCCCTGTTTGGCTCCAATAGATAGAAAAAAATTCAAACCAATCAGTAACCAGAATGTGGGAAAACTGAAAATTTTCGTGCATTAGTGTGACAAAGATAAAGAAATAAAGCAAATATGTATGGGATGTGAGTGATGTCTCATTACTAGACAGAAAGCAAAGGATTCCGGGCAAGAATCGCTTCCTTCAAAGTCAAGAGAGACTTGAAGTGCTTGTGTGGTTTCCCGAATGATACGATCAACTGTTTGTTAATAAACATTAAAAGGCTTCTTTTATAGATTAGGCTTAGGGTAGCTTATCTTCAACCGAACTTCGAGTCTTAACATAAAACCGAACGTTGGAAGAAGTACCTGTGAGACCGATGTGGTCTGTTGAACAGGTAGGTTGGATATATTATATAGTGACTAAAGAGGTAGCTGAAATCTCAAAAAAATAAACTGGATCTCTTTGGGAAGAAACGCCTTGGTAGTAGACAATTTCATAAAAGACCACTCAAAAATAAAAAGAGATTTCATTAGATAACCAGTAAGTTCTTGAATAATTAATTCACCGTCAATTCATTATTGGTGTTGGATATCGGGTTTCACTCAGTACGTGGTATACGTATCTAAGATCACAAACACAGATGTTGTGTAACCATAAACCTCAGTGGTAAGGACCGAGAGTCTCAAGGGTTACAATGGTGAATTGAAAGGAGATGGAGAATATAAGGGAGGTGGCTATAGAACCGAAAGTACCTTCTGCTATATAGACGTGACAAAGCAGAGAAACTCTTAACTCATATAAGAAGAGTAAGGTAGCTCTAGACTGAGTTGCAGTTAATGGCCTAATTGGGAAGAAACGATAGGTATAGATCGAATCATTAAGGCCTGCTCAAAGTCGTAGAGGCTTTGGTCAACATGCAGCAGCATGCTTCTAGGGACCCTTAACTAGTTCGTACTGAAATTAAATATACCTGCCTTAGATTCACATTCTGTTGTACTGGTACTCTTGTCACCTAATAAAAATAAGAAACACGCCACACATACCAACCAAATAGACAAACGAAACAAACACAGAAAATATTTTTGAATTTTTAGAATTTTCTGAAAAGGAATAAAAACAGAAAGATAAAATATTTTTGGATTTTTGAAATTTTCTGAAAAAGAATATACAACCGAAACCTTATCTTAAATGAGTGAAGCGAAATAGACCGAACGATCGGTTCATTTCGGTTCCTTAAAATTCTAGAGCCGAAATAGACCGAGCGATCGGTTCATTTCGGTTCCTGAAAATTACGGAGCCGAGATAGACCGAGCGGTCGGTTCGTTTCAGTTCCCTAAAATTCCAGAGCCGAAATAGACCGAGCGGTCGGTTCATTTCAGTTCCCTAAAATTCCAGAGACGAAATAGACCGAGCATTCGCTCCATTTCGCTTGTCTAATTTTTAGTGAGAGATTTGAGGATTCGGTACTGACTCTCCTTCCATCATGCCCAAGCCTTGTAAAATTTTGTTAAAGGTAGCTTCAGGTAAGGCTTTAGTGAAGATGTCAGCCAGTTGATCAGTAGATCGAACAAAGTGTACTTCCACGTTCCCATCTTCTACATGATCCTTGATGAAATGATATCTAAGTGCAATGTGCTTAGTTTTTGAGTGTTGCACTGGATTGTGAAAAATCCTTATTGCACTTTCGGAGTCACAATAGAGAGGTATCTTCTTCATACTTAGCCCATAGTCTCTCAGTTGACTTTGAATCCATACCACTTGAGAAGTGCAAGATGCTGCAGCAATATACTCAGCTTCGGCTGTGGATAGTGAAACACAAGTTTGCTTTTTGGACTGCCAGCTAACAAGTTTCCCGTCAAGAAATTGGCATCCACCAGTAATGCTCTTTCTGTCCAGTCCACATCCTCCTAGATCAGCATCAGAAAAGGCTTGAATGAAGAATCCAGATCTAGCAGGATACCAGAGACCGAGAGATGAGGTTCGCCTCAGATAACGAAAAATGTTCTTAACTGCCACCATGTGAGGTTCTCTTGGATTGGCTTGAAACCTGGCACAATAACAAATAGAAAACATAATATCCGGTCTACTAGCTGTTAGATACATAAGGGACCCTATCATTTGACGATATAGTGTTATGTCCACAGCAGGTTTTTCCAGAGATGGAGTTAACTTAGTGCCAAATGCCATAGGAACCTTCACTTTTGAATCACCCTGCATTCCGAATTTCGTCAGTAAGTTATTTGTATAGGCCTCCTGGTTGATAAATATGCCTTCTGGTCCCTGTCTAATATTCAAACCAAGGAAAAAATTAATTGGACCCATTGCGCTCATTTCAAATTTAGTCTCCATCAACTTCCTGAATTCAGCTGTTAAGCTAGGATTCGTGGAGCCGAAGATGATATCATCAACATAAATCTGAACAGTCATTAGATGTTCGCCTTCCTTCTTACGAAAGAAGGTTGGGTCAACCGAACCTTGTTTAAATTTTGACATTTTCAAGAAGCGAGTTAGTGTTTCATACCAGGCCCTCGGTACTTGCTTTAATCCATAGACAGCTTTATCCAGCACATAGCAATGATCAGGGTATTTTTCGTTCACAAAAACCCGGCGGTTGCTCAACATACACTGTTTCTTCTAATTCTCCATTCAAGAAAGCGCATTTGACGTCCATTTGGAAAACTTCGAAGTTTTTATGAGCAGTATATGCCAAAAAGATTCTGACTGATTCCAACCTAGCTACTGGAGCGAAGGTTTCCTCATAATCTATCCCTTCCTCTTGACAATAGCCTTTCACCACCAACCGAGCCTTGTTGCGAATGACATTCCCCTCTTTATCTAACTTGTTTCTGAAGACCCATTTCAAGCCAACCACAGAAGCATCCTTTGGGGTGGGAATCAGCCTCCAAACTCGGTTGCGTTCGAACTCATGAAGCTCATCTTGCATTGCCTGGACCCAATTGGGATGATCAAGTGCAGCATTTACGGTTTTCGGTTCAACCTTTGAAATGAACGAATTAAACATGCAAAATTCAACTTTTGAGAATAATGCAGTTTGTTTCGCTTTCAGTTGAGAACGAGTAAGAACTTTCTCAGAAGTTTCACCAATGATCTGTGCTTTAGGATGGTCTTTGGTCCATTTTACTAATGGTGGATAGTTTGGATCATATGCTGGATTCAGTTCAGCCTCCACTTCTACTTCAAATTCTGATTGATCGTCATCACCTTCGACAGTTGTATCTTCTTTCTCCCCCTCGACTGGCGAAGTGTAACCTGAGGCAGCATCAGAGTTTGTATTTCCTGTGGAAGTTGGTTTCTCCCCCTCAATTGAACTACTACTTGTTGATTTTGGATCTGTACTTTCCCCTTCACCGGGACCTTTATGTGTTGGGGAGGGAATTGGATTCTCCCCCTCAACCGAGACTTGGGTTGTTTTTGGTGCTGTCGAGCTCTCCCCCTTGAACATTGAATTATTGTTTGGAGAGTCAGTCGATGACGTAGCACCCTTAGGGTCACTTTCCATCTCTTTAACAGCTTCGTCTATGACCTTTTTGAGATTATCGATTTTGTTATTAGCTGCTTTCGCCTCGGAGTGAATTGCTTTCTCCGGTTCATCAAATAGCCGAATGTATTCCTCGAACAAGTTGGATATTGGAACCGAGACTTGGCCAGATTCTGGGAATATGTCACCTAGGTCACTTTCAGTCCTCTGAACCTTCTTCATATAATTATCATCAAAGGTGACGTAATAAGTCTCTTCAATCCTTTTGGAGCGTTTATTCAGCACTCTGTATGCTTTTGATGACACAGAATAACCCAGAAATATTCCTTCATCGGCTTTGACATCGAACTTGTTTCGGTTCTCCTTTGAATTGAAAATAAAGCATCTTGAACCGAAAATGTGGAAAAATTTAACATTCGGTTTCCTATTGTTTAAGATCTCATATGGAGTTAATGAGAATCTCTTATTGAGCAAGGACCGATTCTGAGTGTAACAGGCAGTGGCAATTGCATCAGCCCAGAAGTATAATGGTAGGGAAGCGAAACTGAGCAAGGTTCTGGCTGCCTCGCATAACAAACGGTTTCGTCTTTCAACAATCCCGTTCTGCTGTGGTGTATAAGGGGCCGAAAAATTGTGAGTTATCCCCTTATCAGCCAGAAAGTCCTCAAAATCCTTGTTCTTGAATTCCAGACCATTGTCACTTCTGATGTTCCTCACCGTCTTCCTCAATAGCCGAAGGTCTACACAAGTCAATGTGCAATAGTTCAAGAGCTTCAACTATCTTCGTATTTATGCGTGTGGGGTGGCTCTTTCTACTCTGTTTGCCCATTTCACATGCAGCACATAAATGCTCTTTATCGAATTTGAGAAGGGGAAGGCCTCGAACGTGATCACCAAGCACCAATTTGTTGATGTCTTTGAAGTTTAGATGCGAGAGGCGTCGATGTCATAACCAGCTTTCATCGGTATTTGCCTTTGACAGCAGACAAATAGCTGGTGTACCTCGAATTGGGTTTAGATTCAGAGGGTACATTTCTCCCTTGCGTTCGGATTTCAGCAGAACCTTCTTGGATTGTTTTTCAATTATCTCAGACCCCTCATCATCAAATGATACCTTCAAACCTGTGCCCACAACTAATTGTGACACGCTGATGAGGTTGTGCTGCAATCCTTCTACATACGCTACTTTCCTAATTGAGAATTCGCCATTGGTTATCATGTCATACCCTTTGATTGTTCCATAGGAATTGTTTCCATACTTTACACACCCACCATCTTTCAGGGACCGAAACTGCCTCAGCTCTTCCTTCCTCCCTGTCATGTGACGCGAGCAGCCACTATCTATGTACCATTCATCATCGAACTGCTCGTCACTGATTACCTGCAGATTCAAGCGGATTTAGGAACCCAAAGTTTCTTGGGTCCTGGTGAGTCTTTCACAGAAAAAGGAATTACAGCAGAAATATCAACCAAATATGTTCTTTTTACTAAAGTGGTTTGATCTTTTCTTTTAATTGTATACACCTTGATTTTAGTTTTATCTTCTTTAATGTTCGGTGTGTTGTTAGATGGTTTATGATTTTTCTTTTGACTTCTAGGGTTAGCTGATGATTTCTTATTACCCAACTCAGAGTTTGGTACTAGCTTTCCCTTTCCTTTCATGTCCTTCAATGAATTTGTTTTGCTTTGGGACTTGGAGGGGCCGAAACTAGGTTTATGACCGAAACTTGGTTTAGGACCGAAACTGGGTTTAGGACCGAAACAGGACTTGAAATAGTAGGAGTTTGGACTGAAATTTTCCTTTAATTTCTCCTTTCCTTTTTCCATTGATCCTTTCTTGGGAGGCTCATAGTTGGAGTTTTGAGAATTCCAGTGCCTTTTTCGTTCATTTAGATTCTTAGCATATCTTTGATTTCTCAAGCGTTTCTGCTCAGCATGCTCCCTCTGAGATTTGTGGATATTGAAGCTGGCCTTTGGCTTCTCCTTTTGAGTTTCGGTTGTCTTGTCGGAGATTTTTGATTCTGCACCTTTCTTGGTTAGAACTTTCGGTTCTTCAAACCTCTTGAGTAGAACTTTTGGTTCTTCCATTGTTTTGATTGGAGCTTTCGGTTCTTCCATTGGTTCCTCAGGGATTTCTTTGGTTCCACTTGTGCTTGGTTTGTCGAAATTTGAGGGTGTGTTGATGGGTTCAGCAATGTATCTTCCTCTAACCCTCCATGTAGTCTTCTCAGATAGACCCACGGTTTCGTCTGCGTTGTCAATGGGGGCAGACCAGAAGTAGTCGTCGCACCCTTCAGCATTATCTTTATCGACCAAGATCCTTAACTCTGCAGTTTGCTTTGGAGTGACACCTGTAACTGCGTATACCTGATTTGGCACAGTCTGAACCTTTTGATAGACCATGGCCTTTTCCTTGAGTTTCTGTTTCTGATCTTTTGACAGACGAGCGAATTCAACCGAGTTTTCTGATATTAATGGTTTTTCATTCTCGGTTTCATTCCTCATAAACTCAGAGCAGTCAACTTCGTCCTCTACTGAGATTAAACTCATCTCGCTTTCCTCATCAAATTCAGACGTATTACCTAAGTCTATTTTATTTTCATCGACAAGTTTGGCGTTTGAACGATCAAATGTTTGAATAGTTTCAGATTTAATTTTTAGCCTATCATTTTCATCTAAGATATCTTTTAGCATACTTTTGTGTTCCTTAGAATCAATGAAGGATTCTATCTTGTCCAGACCAAGCCTATAAGACATGGATGTCTCTTCGGAGGACACTTCTGATTCACATTCTGCTATGATCTCATCTTCCTTAAATTCAAGAAAGGGAAATATCATTTTATGAATTTTCTTTCCAGTTTCACAACTTAAATGTAATTGAGCAATATTAGTATATAAACGCTTAGCTATTAAATAAAAAATATTTCTTTGTTTTAAAAACTTTAAATTGTCTCTTTGCAAATAAATACTTTCGTCCCTAACTCTAACTAACTCTGCTTCCTTCAGCTCAATCCACATTCTTCTTTCCTCACTTTTTGAAGACACCCTGCTGAGTTGGTCAGTTAGGTTAGAATTCGCTAAGCGAGTTTGCATGAGGCTGCTACTTAGGTTAGAAAATTTAAAGTTTAATTCATTTAATTCTTCTTCATAATCTGTTTTTGGAATTTTAAGAGATTCAAGAATAGAATGTACCTTTTTGATCAGCCGATCGCAGTCGTTGATCTTCTCACTCACTGGTTTGGCTGCAAAACACTTGTTCTCGGTCAGGTTCGGTTCCTTATTTGCACTTTCGGTTGATGGCCCAGCAGTGACAATTAAACACCTTCCAGCCGAACCTTCTTCTTTTGCCACAAAAGCCTTTCCATGAGTGGGCCTTCTAACCTCTTCATCTTCAGAGTCGGTTGACCACACTTCTACGCCACCGAACTCATCTTCCCCAGCATTCTCCTGTACAATCAAGGCATTCATTGAGTTGTTAGTCGCCTTCTTCTTCTTGACTTCTTCTAACTTGCGCATATAGTACGCCTCATCATCTTCACCCTCTCTCTTCTCAGCCATTTTTCTTAACATGCAATCTTTGGCAAAATGGTTCTTGCCGTGACAGTAATTGCAGTCGTATCCAGAGTTTTCTGCAAGCTTACTCTCCTTCTTTTCATCATCCTTTTGAGAGCAGTTCTTTGCTTCATCTTTCACTTTCTCAGAGCTATAACTTCCCTGCCAGTTTCGGTTCTTGTTGACATGGAATTTTCTTCTTGCAAACTTCTTCGGATTGGATATCATCAAAGCATATTCCTCGCTAGTCAGATCACACTCAGACATATCAGTCTCTTCTTCATCTTCTGGGATACTTTTGCCTTTTGAGACAAGAGCCAGAGATCCCATACCAGAAACAACTTTCGCTTCTTTGGTTACCACACTTTCATGGGACTTGAGTATTCCCATCAGTTTCGCCAGAGAATAGGATTTGAATTGTTCATGTGCTTTCACAGTTGATACAACAACCATCCATTCTGGTCTCAGCCCGTTCATAAAAGTTACTTTCTGCTCAATTAACTTCCTCTATATACCATGCTTGATCATCTTACTCAGAAGATGATTGAACCAATCAAAAGTCTGTATGAGCTTCTCTTCAGGTTTGTGTTCAAAGACTCCAAATTCTGACAGCAGCAGAGTTTGAATGGAGTGTTCCAAATCTTCATCAGTCGAATAGAGTTCTTTCAACCTATCCCAGATTTCTTTGGCCGTTGTGCATGAACCAACCAACCGAAAGGTGTCAGATTGCAAGGCGAATCTGATCATCCTCATAGCCTTCACATTACATAGCAGCTTATCTTTCTCATCTTGTGGCATCTTCTCTACATCCGTCACCAGCTTGTTATAGTCCTTTTGGGACTTGACAGTTGTGTTTGTTGCTGAATGAACAAATGGCCCAAGTGTGATTGCTTCCCAGATAAGATAGCCATTATCTTCAGATCCAACCACGTAGTCTTCGAAGTGATGAGCCCATACTTCGTAGTCTTGAGTGTAAAGAATGGGTATTCTGGTCGTGGATCCAATGCTGTTTGAGATGTTGATTGGGTTCGTTTGTGAATCTTCGTGAGACATGGTGGGCTGCTAGAATCAAACCTGTAAACTAGATATTAGGGTTTTATCTAAAACAGAGTAGCCGTCGATATGAAGAAGACGACTTCTATTTGTACGATAAAAGCGGAAACCCTAAAGTATTCTGAATACAGAAGGAATGTGTATTGATCACACAGTCTCCTGCTCTGATACCAATTGTTAGAACTAAGTTCTCTTAGGATCGTATGATTCTATGCAAGCTAATGATTAAGAATGTAATAAAGAACACAAGAATGGCACTGAATATGTCGTATGATTAACACTTCAACACCTCAGAAGAGCTCGATGAAGAACTTCGACTGTAGAGGTGTTTAGGGTTACAATAATAAACGTAATGATCGACTTTTTAATACGCATACATGCATGCATATTTATAGTAAAACCCTATTAACTAATCTAGATAATCACGGATGGACAGGCCCAATCCGGATACAAAACTTAAGGTCCAAGACGCAACACAAATGGACTCAACATCAAGAAATCTCCTTTTTAATTTTTGCGTGATCTTTATGATATTGTCTATCACCAAGACTTTTCTTCCCATAAGATCCAGTTTCAGATTTGTTTTTGAGATTTCTTATTATTATCCAGTCACAAAATAAATTCTCCAACCTACTTGTTCAACAGACCACATCGGTCTCACAAGTACTTCATCCTTCTTTTGGTCTTATTTTCAGTATCGAAGTTCGGTTGAAGCTAAACCACCCACTAAAGCCTATACTTGAAAAGATGCCTTTCAATGTTTCTTAACAAACATTTGATCGTATTTCACGGGAAACTACACAGACACTTCTCAGTCTCTCTTGACTTTGAAGGAAGAGATTTGTGCCCGGGATCATTCGTTTCATGTCTTCAAAGACATCACTTATATCCCATACACATCTTGCTTTATTTCTTTTTCTTTGGCACACTCTTGCACGAAGATCTTTATGATTTTCCAAACTCTTGTTTGTGGTACTACTGGCACTTTTTAGATTTGTGCTTTCGGTTCTAACAGATATGGTGGTTCCCTTTCTTATGGAGGAGCGAAGGTTGCTTCACATGAAGCGAACGAATCAGTCTCATTTGTAGCTGCTTGTACTTAACTTTGAAGCATTTTCAAAATTAAAGAGACGGTAATTGGATAAGAATTCCACATGACTCATAGGATAAGAATTTGGATTGGGCGCGTGAATTTGAAACGGTTCCTACACCCATGCCTGCTGACGTATCTCTACGGAAACCAAGCTGTCAAATCGCGCTTTTTCTGGCGACGTTTCAGAGATCGTATCATCATCACAGCGGATATTTTCTCTCTCCTGACAACGGTATAAAAGGGGGTTCTCACACCTACTGTACCTCCTTACCTTCTTCAACCTCTCTCTTTAAAACACCAGGCGATATACAACTGTTCATCTTCTTCTTCACTACAACAATGGCGGAATCATCCTCTCTTCAAGATCAAATAGCTTCATCATCTTTGCTTACGATAAAACCCAATCAGAATCTCATCATTCAACTGGATCCTTTCCTTTATGATTCGTACATGCTTCACGTTGTAGAGTGTCTCAAGTATTCTCCATTGGTGATTGCTCTCACACAAGTCGAATCAGTTCCCATGTCCCTTCTATCACAGGTCTATTTCACTGCTTCCTACGACAAACGCAAGGAACGGATCTTCTTCGATATCTCTTATCACAATACATCCGTATCCAAAGCACGCTTTTGTTCACTACTAGGGCTTGCTGCAGATGCTTCTGTCATCTCACTGGATTTCATAACAACAACTCAGTTGTTTTCGATGTTCTATGACATGGGATACACGGACGTTCTAACTCCAGTGACGAAATTCAAGAAGTCATGTTTACCACCTCAATGGAATGGTCTGCTTACACTTATCTACAAGGGGTTAGCAGAACGGGTTGCAGGGTCGGATGGGGCGAGTAAAGGTTTCATGACCATTCTTTATGGTCTCTACAATGGAATCAATTTGGATTATGGTTCACTAATCTGGTCACAGCTGGTGCAGAGCCTCAACTCTTCATCCAAACAATCTGAGATTTCATGTGGTCGTTTCTGGACATTAGTCACTCGCAGAGCCATTGAGACTTTTCAGATTCCTGTCATGGCGGATGCTCTGTTGTCTTCTATTGCTACTTTTCACACGATCAAAATTATTGTAACTGACCCTACAAAGTTCATATTCATCGGTTCTATTCCTGAATCAATGAGTCGATGTGTCTCTAGTGAAAGTAGAGTCATGGCTGATTACAGGAAATTGCCTCCTTCGGGTCCACGCCAACTCACTCCTGAGATGCAGAGTGCTTTGGAGGTAGCTGACAAACCTGCCAAGAGGGGGAAGAAACTGGAGTCTAAGAAAGCCGAGACCGAAGGTCCCTCATCTCCTAAAAAGCGTAAGGCTGATAAAGTTGCACCTTCGGCTCCCAAAAAGAAAAAGGTCAAGCAGATGGCAAAGCGACAAAAGGAACCGACGCCTTCTGCTTCCAAAGAAGAGGACCAACCAGCCAATGAAGAAGAGGAAGTTCAACACGAAGGCTCACCACGGGGAAATACTCCTCCCCGATCTCCAACTCCTGAGGTACAGATTCACGTTCCTACTCCTCCTCCCTCTCCAAAACAAACCACAATACCAATCTCGGTTGCTCCAGTTTCCACCACCTGTCACTTCTCAACCTACTACTACTACTCCACTACCACCACCATTCTTTTCTCAAGCTACAACAACCACAACCACTGGACCTTCGGTGAGTGTCAACGTATCTGATACGGGGGCACATACCGTTCGTATTGACACCCATGTTATCACAAAACCTCTCTCACCATCACCTTCAACAGACTCTGAGCCTACTCTGGGAGGTGAAAACTTTGACTTTGACTCCACTTATTATAGTCCTTATCGACCTCCAAGTGAAGATGATGATGATGCTCCGGTGACAAAGCTCCATTTAAAAGATCTTCATGATAAGCTTGACAAATTGATTGGTTCCTCAACACCTTATTCAGATGTTGTTTTAAAAGCTTTTCTTGACACTGCTCTTCAGCAATATACAGCCTCAATCGACAAATCTACAAAGGCTGTGGATGCCTCCACATCTACCTGCAAGAAAGCAACAACCGAAGTAACAGATCTTGTTCATGAGTCAAAGATCTTTTTGGAATCACTCAAAGGCCATGCAGATTCCAATGCTGCAAAGGTTAATGCTTCTGTTGATTCTCTCTCAAAGTCCCTTCAAGAAGAGAAAGCAAAATTTGATTCTGTTCGAACTGCATTCCAAGCTGATCATACTTCTCTTCTCAATTCGGTCAACTCTCGCCTTGATAAGCTTCAGGCTGACCTGGCCATGGAAAACAAGATTATGGATGAACTTGCTCGAAAGACTACACAAATTGAAGTCCAGTCTGCTCATCTTTCTCAAGCCCATAGGGAAATTGCATCACTCACGACTGAGCGGGCAGTTCTTAAAAGTAGTGATGGGGATGTTCTCTCGATTCTCAGTAATCTTGTCAATGCTCATGATCATGTTCTCACCCTTACTATCCGGAATCACTTGACAGCTAAACTTCTTCCTGCTATTCAAATATTGAGTCGGATTCAGGGTGTTACGGAGCCCGTGGTCACTCCACAACAAGGGGGAGAAGCTGATCAAAATCCTCCAATTCCACCCACAGTCATTATCGAAACCGAACCGAAGGTTAATGTAGCTTCGGGTTCTGGTGGATAGGAAAAATCGAAGGGTGTTGTGGAAGATAGTGATGATGAAGAAGAAGAAACGATTGTTGAGGTTTTAAAGAGGAAGAAAAGGGATAAAGAGATTGATGAAAATTTGAGATTAGCCAGAGAGGAAGAAGAGAAAGAGCGAAAGCAGAAAGCAGATCAAGATGCTCTGGTTTGCAAGCAGGCTCTCTTTCCCACTTGGACCCGGGAAAGATTAATCAAAGAAGCAATTGAGTCTCCCAGCACTCACTGGCTGGAACCAGTTGCCTCGTTTGAATGTGAAAACACAGGGGATTCTAAATTTGACATGTCAATCACTTGTAGGCCATTCATGTTCCATTGTTTTGATTCAACGGTTGAAGTCCCTTCTCCTCACCCACAGGTTGATCGAGATCTAATCGATTACTATCTTGAATTTGCCCAACCCCAATACTTGACATGGAGTGCTCATAAAATAACCTCTGTCAAGGTATTGAAACCGAATGCTGCTGGGAAATTTATCAACGTGAAGTTCAGGGTGACCCGAGGTTCTGATAACTCGGTTCATATGATTTCGTTAGCCGATCTTCCAAACCTGAACCCACACGATTGGATTCTACTGTTCAATATTCTGCTTACTAATCAAGAGCAGTATGGGCCAATCCTCGATCACATTAAGAGAATGTTGGCTTCCTACATCCATGAAGTTGCTAAGATGGATCAGGAGATTGCAAACGTTTTGAGAAAGAAGCCGATTGTGAAGAGTATCGGGAAGCCGAGTGATCTAAATAAGATGAAATTGGGCAAGATAGATCCATTTCATCACATTGTTATGTTCACTAGAAGCGAAGGTGAAAAATTCCTTTTCGCTCTTGTTGACAAACACCTGTTCTCCACTTCCTGCTTGGAGCACGTACTTGATATAACTCACAGGTGTAAACAGAACAGTGCTTCGGATAAGAAGAACTTCTCTGACATGCTTCGGTGGTATATAACTTTTCGTCACACTCTTTTGGCCATTATACCGAAGGTGTTCAAGACAGTGAAGAAGTCTGCTCTTTCTCAACCGAACTAATCTCTCGCCTCTATTGACGCAAAGGGGGAGATTGTTGGGTCTAGAGTGTTGCGTCATATGGTATTAATGTTGATATTTTGATTACCCGGTTTGGGCCTGTCCAACCGTGGTTTAAGTATTAGGGTTAGCTTATATATTTTGCATGCATGTATAGCTTTAGCGGTAGACGTTCTCATTAATAGCTTTTGCATTGTAACCCTAAACACACCTCTACAGTCAAAGTTCTTCATCGATCTCTTCTGAGGTGTGAGATATTAATCATTCGACATCTTTTGATCCATCCTTGTGTTCTTTGATTGCTTTATTCTTGTTTATCTGTTTTGAATCTATCGATCTAATAGCGCAATAATCTCATCATATTTGAAAAGAATCCTTCGTCTGTTGTTTTCTTATTATAATTTTCGACCATTTTGGTGAATTCTGGTTTAATATTTTCAACATTCCCAGTAGTAACAAACACTTGATTCGGGAATATAACATCATCAGTGCATTTGAAATTTGGATACACCACAGTCTTTGTTTCCAGAAAATGAGCTCCTTGATCTGACAATACTTTGTCGAATTTTTTGTATCCCCGTACACTTGATCAACGACTATTCGTGGAATTTCAGTTTCTTTCGAACCTTTGTTTGATGAGACCTTTTTGTGCGAATTTTCTTCATTATTTTCATCATCACTACTATCAGTTTGACTATCTCGAATATCCACAACATCAGGATCACAAACTTTCGAAGTTGAAGGTTTGTCAGTGTCAATCTTAACCATCAAATCCTTAATCTTTTCTTTTCCTTTAGATTTTGATGCAACATTAATGACAGACAACTGAGAACAATCAACATCCTCAATATCACTAATTTCACTAATATTGTCAGAGTTATCTTCAATATCAGCAAAATTAGATTGACAATTAGATGTTGAATTCTCAGTCTTTTCAAAATTTTGATTTTTTCTGATTAGTCAAAGTATCATTCACAATGTTAACTAATTCATTTGAATCCAGACATTCGTCAATTTTGACAATTCCATAAGCATATCTATCATCAGGAATTTTGTCAAACTCAACAATAGTTTTCTCACAATCACGAAATATTATCAACCTTCTCTCTCTCATATGCTAGAAAAGGTAATAATTTCCTATGTTGCTCTTTGCTAATTTCACACGAATGATGCAATGCAGTCAATTTGCCATAAAGTCTTTTAGCAGAGTTACAGTATATGTTTCGTTGAGCTAATAATAGTTTTACATCACTAGATAACGAATCCCTATCACACATAATGTTTGTAATTTGCGACTCTAAACTTTCAATTTTTAGTTTCTTGGCATCTAACTTCTTCTGAACTTCTATCAACTGAGAAGTTGATTTGTTAGCCTCATTGCTAGCAGAGATAACCAAAGCATCGAAATAAGCAACAGTATCATCAAAAGCAATTAATTGAGAATCATATGCACTTATAGGAATATTGAAAGACTAAAGAATAGTACGTACCTTGGTAGTCATTAGAGATTTATCAGTACTTTTGGTCATGAAGCAATGACCAGTCACCTCTTCGTCAGAATCTTCCTCCAGCTTCGCATACATGGCACCATGCGTAGGATTACGCATCTCTTCATCATCAGATCCGGAAGACCAGATCTGATATGTGCCCTCTTCCTCCTATTCACCTCTAGCCACCAAAGACAAATTTTTTCGCCTTTGAACGCACCTCTTCCAATCTCTCCACATAATACGCTTCGTCCTTCACTTTGTTCTTTCTTTCATCCTTCTTATGAAGCATGCAATCATTTGCTAGATGCTTTGCTTCGTTGCAATAATGGCAATCTACACCTGAATCTCCTTTCAATTTCTTTTCCTCATTAACCTTCCCATCATTCTTCTCACTTTTCTTCTTCTCCTCTCCAGCAGCCTTGTTCACGAAACTATCTTTTCCCTCACTTTGCTTCACCTTTGGATTGAACGGTTTCTTGAAAAACTTTTTGACTCTGTTATTCGAGTAGAAAGCTACTGCCTCATCATCCAAATTTATGATAAACCCCTCTTCATCATCAGAATCATCTTTTTCGACTGCTTCCTTTTCATACACTTTAGAGACAAGTGCTAATGGACCTCCCAGACTAAGCTTTGACTTTTCTGCTATTTCATTCACTTCACTTTCGTGAGTTTTCAGTTGATTGTACAAATCATTTAGAGAAGATGTGTCGAAACTCTGTTGATTTTTCACCATCATACTAACACTCTTCCATTCTTTACGGAGTCCCATAACAAAGATGAGATTGAATTCCATAGAAGTCCTCGTGATTCCATAATGATTGCATTTGTAGATCAACTCATCCAGCCTATAATAATAGCATTCAATTGTTTCACCATCTTTTTGCTTGAATTCCTTCAATTCAATCAAACATTACTTAACTGAATTTATTTTTGTCTTCTCACTTCCCTGACACTTGTCTTTGAGATTATTCCAGATATCTTTTGCAGTTGTACAACTCCTGACATAGTTATACACAACTAGAGGTAATGCACCGTGTAACTCTCTTATGCATCTTTTCTCAAGTTTCTTCAATCGATCAGATTGATCACCAACACTTGAAGTTCCAGACGATGATCCAATTGGTTGAACATTTGTCGGAGGATTAATATTCCCAGAGATACATGACCAGAGCTCTTCATCCAATCCATTCAAATAATCTTGCATACGATCAGCCCATTGATCATAGTATTCAGGAATAAGCATAGGAATCTTAGTTGAAGATCCTAGCAAATGAGAGAATGAAGTCATCGAGTTGAGATTGAAGTTCGCCATTGATGTACGGATGAGAATTTTTTAGAATTTTTGAGAATTTTTGAGAAATCAAAGAGAATTTGAAAGCCAATTGCTGATTTGAACTGAGATAACAAATGGAACACTCGATTCAACAAATCAGTTGCAGAATCGAATCACAACTGAAGATCTAGAACGCTTTTTCACCTCAAAAGGTGCGGAAACTTTTTGAATCAGAAATTTGATTCAAAAACCTTTTGAATCAGAGTGAAAATCAGATCGCAGATTATGATTCCTGCTCTGATACCAATTGATGAAGTGATGAATCGATTATGTATGAAATCAGAGTAACACAAATGTAATTTGAACACACGATGTAAATATGATCTGGTTTCAGCTCTATTATGCTTTCAATTCTTACAGAGAGAATGTAGACAAGTTCATACAAAGACTCTTATCTAACTCTAAGTAATGTCCCTATTTATAGGAAACATGAAAGCACACAAAAAATACAAGGACTAAACATCTAAGCTTCGTTACAAAATGCCTTGTAAAATAACATTAAGTCTTCGACATATTACAACAGGTCTTCGACCCTTACAGTGCTACAAGATCTTTTGTATCTCTTTCGCTTAGCAAGAAGTTTAGCGACGTCCTAGGGACTCTGGATTACCCTTTGGAGGTGGATATCGTCGACGATCATTCAGTTAGTGTTTCGAGGGTTCATCAAGGATACATTTTGAATATGTTCAATGAGAGGTACTCGATTGATTTGGAAACGATTCCATTGTGAGCGCCGAAGGTTATTATGGGTATGGACTGTTGGGCCCCTATGGGCCTATTATTATTTGTAAGCACAAGTTAGTAAGAGTTCGAACCCCAAGTGGGGGAGAACTAGTTATTCATGGAAATGGTGCTCAGTGTGGGCCAACAGTCTGTTCAGATGCGAGAGCTAGGATACTCCATATTCAAGGAGGTATATTCAGCAAGGGTGCTCCATATTCCAGGTGTGGCACTGATAGCCAAGGTGCCCTTTCTTTTAGCACATCTGGAGATGCAGGAGGTGTCTACACAGCTGCAGGAACTATTAGACAAGTGATTCATTAGACCAAGTAGTTCTCTGTGGGGAGCTCCAGTCTTGTTAGTGAAAAAGAAGGATGGCTCACACAGAATGTGCATTGACTACTGAAAGTTGAACAAGTTGATGGTGAAGAACCGTTACCCATATCTAAGGATCGACTATTTATTTGACCAGCTTCAGGGTGCATCTTGGTTTTCCAGGATTGGTTTGTGGTCGGGATATCACCAGACGAGGGTTGGGGATGAGGATGTTCAAAAGATGGCCTTTAGGACTCGATATGGTCATTCCGAGTTCGTGGTGATGCCATTTAGGCTCACCAACGCACCGTTAGCGTTGATGGATCTCATGAACAGGGTTTGTAGGCCAATGTTGGATCGGTCTATGACAGTGTTCATTGATGATAATTTGGTCTATTCCAAGACCAAGCATGAGGAGCATTTATGAGAAGTTTTGGAGACATTGATTAAGGAGAAGCTTTATGCCAAGTAATCCAAGTGTGAGTTCTTGTTATGCGAGGTGTAGTTCTTGGGGAACATCATCAACCAGAATGGTATACTGGTCGACCCGACCAAGATAGAGGCAGTGATTTAGTGGGAAGTTCTGAAGACACCATCCGAGATCAGGTGCTTCCTAGGTTTAGCAGGTTATTATCGGAGATTTATTCCGAATTTCTCCAAGATTGTTGTTCCATTGATTCGACTGAAGAAGAAGAATGTTGTTTTCCGATGGGGACCTGATCTGCAGGCAGCTTTCGAGAGTTTGAGGCAAAGGTTGTGTAAGGCTCTGATTCTAACTCTGTAACGCCCGCAGATTCGGGCTAGTCAATTAAATAGAATAAGCTATAAAAATTGATTTTATATAGAAGGTTATTCATGATAAATAACCTTAAAAAATTATATTATATCAGACAAGGGTTCCGTAATTATAAAGAACACTGAAATTCGACTTCATATGAAGAAGTTATGCTTCTTCGAAGTTTCACGATTAAAACGGCACAACTCTGCGTATCGTAAAAAGTGAATTTTTGATAGATTACTTTTTAGCCTAAGTGATCTGAACGAAATTCATAGCAATCGTTAAACTGAGAGCGTGCATATAGAGAATGTCCAATCTAACTTCGTAAGAGGATTTTTATGATTTTTCAAAGTTTCAGCGCAACAATATACGGCTCAAAAACCAAAGTATAGATTGGTTGATTGTTAGGAAAAACAATCTAAAAGAGATTTCAAGATCTCTTCTATATGGTTTCGTCGATATAAATACAGTCGAGAACGGATATCATATGAGAAAGTTATGAATTTTTAGCGAACTTTAACAGTCTAGGCTTGTTAAAAATATAGCTTTAAAAATAAATTCAAAATTAGCTAACGGAGTCTAAATGAAAGTTCTAGACATCGTTGAGAGATTTCTGGGGATATAAAGAATGTCAAAAAATGGAACTCGTATGAAGAAGTTACGACATTTTGAAAATCTAAAAATTCGCGCGCGTGAACTGCACTGCGCATACTAATGACGTGGCACCACGAGAGGGTGCCACGTGGTAATCCGGCTATTCCCTCCTCCAAGAGACAAGGCGACGTGGAACCACGATATTTGGACACCTGGCACCACAAAAATGTGACACGTGGTGACGTTCTAGAAGGTGTTGAGGTGGACCACCAGTATCGCGACACATGGCCAACAACCAGAGGAGCCAACAAGGCTGACGTGCACGGGGCGCACCATGCCTTACCTGGCGTGCATTTCCAAGTCCTATAAATACGCTTCATTTTCGTATAACCTCCTCACATTCAGCCCCTAGAGCCTCTCTCTCTCTCTCTCTCTCTCTCTCTCTCTCTCTTTCTCTCTCAATCCTCCCAACTGTAGATCTATTTTCCCTTAGTTTTTAGCCTGCAGTGAAGCGTTGCAATACCCCTAAGTACACATCCGAGTAGTAGCCTTTTATTAGGAGATCCCAAGCCAATATTATGCTCACTTAATTCCCGGTTTTCATCAAGAACCTCTGTATGTTTAGCTAGTTTATGTTAAGTGTAACTTTTAATTATAGTCATAGTCGTTGTTATAAACCTATAATTTAGATTTATTAGTGATTCCAAGTTATATACGGATTGATCTACTTACAAGATAGGTGTCTAGAATGGTCACATCGGCTTGGTTATTGGATTGCAGAAAGGCTATATGTGACATCCCCAAATTCACGGTCATTTTAAAAATATTATTTATGCTTATTCGAAAATCAGAGTATTCATTATAAAGAATAATATTGCGGACTTTGTTCCCAGAAAACATGATAAATATATTATCAAAGCATTTCCGAAGAAATGTATTTTTTATGTAAAAACTTTGGGATATCATCGTCAATACAGAAACATAAGCATAAACAGACATTACATTTATTTACACTAGTGATTAACATCTCCTTTAATCTCTTGGTGTAATGTAGCTTCATATCGACACCTGTGATACAAATAAACTGAGTGGGTCAGGCTGGAAAACCTGGTGAGTACATAGGGTTTTCAACCCACAATAATAAAGTTATTATGTTTCATCAGCAAACCATTAACCTAATTACCCATCCCCACTATCTTCTTTATTATTAAGTATCTTACCTAGGAATCATCTATTCCACATTATTTATTCCTAAGGATTGTCCTAAGGAATTAGCACGAAGTCCATTGTTGCCAGGGTGTAGATAACAGGCACAAAGTCCATAGTTTCCAGGGTTCATCTAACAGGTGCTAAATCCATAGCTGCCAGAGTTTATCTCATTTATTGACAGTATTATTTTCGGGAGTCCACCCGCAATACATGTCAATGGGTTTTTAGAGTACATCTGATGAACATATCATTCGCACACCTACAAGTTGCGAGTCTGCTAGTGTTCCACTGGACTGTCTAGAATAGTTTGTGGTTGTCATTTATACTCTGCTAGATGACAGGGTCATCGCTTGGGTCGTCGCTTCTCATCGTCTTTCACCTCTCATCTTTCATCACTCATCATTCATCTCATCTTTCATCTCTCATCTCATCTTACTTTAATCTACCCATCTTTACCCATCATAATTATAGGTATAAAATACATATACAGTTTAGATAAAAAAAAAAAGTTTAAATCTTTCATCCAACATAGATCTCAAGATATAAAATACATATACAGTTTAGATCTGAAAAAAAGAAGTTTAAATCTTTCATCCAGCATAGATCTCAAGATATAAAATACATATACAGTTTAGATCCGAAAAAAAGAAGTTTAAATCATCCATCCAGCACAGATCTCAAGTAAACAGATAATATGCACACATAGCACGTAATTTATATAAAATACTTCATATCTATGTGTAAGATGAAAGTAACTATGTACTCACTTGATAAGGTGGTGATTCCAACTTGAACAGCGCTTCGCTTCGACGAAACCGGGAGGTTTGCTTGAAAATCGGGCTCTGCGGGGGTAGAGTTCCGAGCCGAAAAACTCTTTTTCTCGGAGCCTTCGGGCGCTCTAGGACTTTCTTCTAGTGCTAGGGAAGTTTCCTAGGCTTTTTGGGGTGTTTGGGAGGTTTAGAGAGTGTGTAGAGAGAAGAAGAATGGGTTTTAGGTGTGAAGAATGAAGGAACTCTCGGGTGGTATTTATAGGCTGGAAAAGTGATGAACTCGTCGAGTTTATGACCCAACTCGTCGAGTTTCTGGCCCCAAACTCTTCGATTTTCTGGTCCAACTCGTCGAGTTGGTGCCACTTGTCGTCATCTGGTGGGGAGAAAGCAATGGCTCAGATTGCGCTACGTCACCCACTTTGCAGCAGCACCCTTCCGACCTCTAAACCTCGTAACTTTCGCATACGAGCTCCGTTTTTTACGTTCTTTATATCCACACGTAGGTATTGACAAGATCTACAACTCTGCTTTTGACTCCATTGGCTAATTCTCGACCGATTTTAAATTTAACAGTATGAGAAAATTACATTGTTTAACGACCGTGTAAAACTCATAACTTCTACATACGGACTCCGTTCTTGACTATCTTTTTATCGTTGAACTCCTATTAATGAGATATTCAATTCTCATTTAGGTTGTGTCGGCTAAAAATCGCTCGATCTAAAATTCGAACTCCAGGCTGCACATTGTTATGCTAAATCTTAGAAAATTCATAACTTCCTCATATGAAATCAGATTTGGATGTTCTTTTTATGCACGCTCTCAGTTTAACGTATACTACGACTTTCATTTAGACCGCTAAGGCTAAAAATCCCTTTATTGTAAATTCACTTTTTACGTCACACACCGTCGTGCCGGTTTTGTCGCGAAACTTCGACGGGTCAAAATGTTTTCGTTATAACTCGGATTCCGGCGTTCTTTATATCTTCGGAATCCTTGTCACGACCACTACAACTTTCTTCATAGATATCAGGTTTATCTATATTTTTATTTTTGCCGCTTATTTTCATTCTTAATTTATTATATCTTATAAATAAGTATAATGCACATAAAATCACATAATCCACATAATATTCAAGTAATTACTCTTGATTACTTTAAAATAAGTTACATTTGTTGACCCTAACTATTACATCATCATATCAATGCTTAGCCTCGAAACAAGGGCTTTACACTATACGCTGAAATGGTCTTGCCTCCCGACTGTCCTGCCTGGCTGATCCTTACTTGATAGATCTTGATGTAGACATTGGGATTATCGAGGAATTGAGACTATAATCATTATAGTCACCAGGATTATGAAACTAGACTAAGGCTTAGTGCTTGTTACATCTAGGTCTCTTCGGTAGGGTGTAGTGAAGCGCTGTCAAAATCATTAGTCACCCTTTTTATCAAGTGATTTCATAGTCCCTTTCATGAACATAATAATATATATATATATATATATATATATATATATATATATATATATATATATATATATAGTTATTGTGTTATGTGCGAACCAGACATGGTACTATTTTATGTTACGATTATATAGATAATATCATGTAAATATATAAAAAGTAGCATCGTTTAGAAGGTAAGTGATTAATAATACCTAATACTCTGTAGGGAATATAAATACATTAGAGATAGGATAGTGTCACCCAAGAATACAATTGGTATTAAAAGTTGGTTACAGACTCTATAATCTAGTCTAGAGATAAACATAGACTTATGGAAGATACCTAGTTCAATTAAGTTTGATATTAGGTAATCTCATTTGGAGAATATGTGTCACCTAGGAATGGAGAGTAAAGTTCTGTTCCATGACACTTTCAGGTGTTGATTTATGGTAGCTCCATATGGGATGACCATAAATGTTGGGTCCCGATCAGGCAACTGTTAGCGGTATGTCTGGTCACTTCCCAGAGTAGGTAACAGCACTCGATCATTCTAGACGATCTTTTGAATTTTGTTGCTAGTGTGAGATTATTACTCAGAGACATAGATGAAATGGGACACCATATTCATCAAATAATTTGATGGCGCATATGCCTTTGTGACTTACACCGACCATTGAATCCTCTATATGTCTAGTCAATCTTAATGATTCATCAAGCAAGATTATTTCTACCTGATAATCATGGTGAGATATGTGAGGATCGGTAGAAATGGATGGTCTAGGATATGTGAGGATCGGTAGGAATAAGATATGTAGGAATGTAAGCCAATATGGATTTAGTATGGTAACGGTTGGTTTTGCGGGTCTGATAATTCAAGAATATTATCATATCAATATCGTGGGATTGAAATCCCTATGTATCTCACCAGGTTTCCCAACCTGACCCACTTAGCTTATATGTATCACAAGTATCAAGACTTAAATTATTGGAACTTGGTTAGGATGTTGAATGATTAAGAGACAACCTACAATAGTATTCAGGACCATCAATTCTTTACACTATAACTTATGTATCTATATTGATTATGACATCCTTAGAGTTTTAACATTTTGGAAACAAACATTTATAATCAAAATGATCTTTTGCACTGGGATTTTCCGCAAATATAAATAAATGATTTTTAAAGCGTAAAGAAAAGTTTTAATAGGTTCTGAAAATTAGAGGACGTCACAGACTCTGCCCGAGGGTATGGACGATTCCATGGTTTACTGTGATCACTTCATTTTGGGTTTGGGAGCAGTGCTGATGCAGAGGGGTCATGTGATTGCATACGCTTCGAGGAATTTGAAGCCTCATGAAGCGAACTACCCTACGCATGATCTGGAGCTGGTGGTTGTGGTTTTTCCCTCAAGATTTGGAGGCATTATTTGTTTGTGTTCAGGTGCACTATTTATACAGATCACAAGAGCCTGAGGTACCTGATGGATCGGCCGAACTTGAAAATGAGACATCGGATATGGTTAGATGTGGCGAAAGCTTATGACTATGAGATCTTGTATCGCCCTAAGAAGACCAATGTTGTGGCTGATGCCTTTAGCCGCAAGGCAGCGAGTGCACCTATTGTAGATTTATGTCTCGGGATGGTTATTGTTTCACCACTGTTAGAGTTTATCAAGATGACTCAAGTAGATGGGATGAAGAAGCAAAATTGGAAGGAAGAAAGGATCAAGGGTCAGATTTCATTATTCTTCGGGGATATTTGTGGGTTATTGACTCAATGTGGTAGGGTTTGGTGTACAGGAGGAAGTGTCAGACCACCTTTCGAGATGTTGTACGGGAGGAAGTGCCGGAACTCGATTTGTTGGGGCGAGGTCAGGCATCGGGTTATGGGGAGTACTGAGGTAGTGCTCAAAACTTCCAAGTTGATACAGCAGGTTCACGATTACATACGGACCACGCAGAGTCGCCAGAAGAGCTATGCTAACCGACAACGTTCATACCTCGAGTTTCAGGTCAACGATTTTGTGCTTCTGAAGGTATCACCTTGGAAAGGTGTCATCCGGTTCAGGAAACGGAGAAAGTTGGTCCCTAGGTTTATTGGTCCCTTTAGGATTATTGCTCGAGAAGGCAAGGTGGCGTATTTTTTGGATCTTCATGATGAGCTTAGCCAAATTCGCAACATTTTCCATGTCTCTAAACTGTGAAAATGTCTGACAGATGATTCTATAGTAGTGCCCTTGGATGACATTTAGGTGGATGAGTGCTTGAACTATGTAGAGAGATCGATTGTGATTCTTCACAGGAAGATGAAGACCTTGCACAAAAAGGTGGTTGGCTTAGTGAAAGTGCAATGGCAGCATCGGAAGTGTTCTAATTGGACTTAGAAACCCGGGGTGGAGATGATGGAGCATTGTCTAGAGTTGTTTGCGGCAGCAAACTTTGAGGGCGAATTCTGATTCTGCGGGGGAGAGTTGTAACATCTGGATTCTAGAGGTACGAAAAATTAAGTAACATATGGATATGAAAGTGCTCACGACCTAAAGGAAGCACCCTCACGTCGTGACATGGCTGTGTGTATATGCTTTGAGTTATTAAATTTTCACGACGTGGCATTATAGGGGTCAGGACGTGACACCTGATCAAATGGAAAACAAAAAATTTCAGACTTTGGACCCTATTTAAAGGAAGTGAGTGGCTAGGGTTTCCTTCACCCTCAGCCTCCATCACCTCCAAACCAGAAAAAGAAAACCCTAATCCCCCTCCTCCAGTTTTAGGCTCATTTTGGTGCTTGTACTTGCTCTTGAAGGAAAAAGGAGTCATTGGAAGAGTTGTGAACTCACTGACTAGCTTGGAGCTTCATTTTGAGCAAGTTTGGACCTTTTTGAGTGTCCAAGATCTAAACTGTCTTATGCTAGATTGCTAGATCTAAATTTTTGTCCCATTTTCTTCTTATATGAGTTATTTAGAATGGTGGGATTCCATAAAGTTGGACACTTTATGGATCATTGAGGTCCTATGCTTATCATATGGTTCAGATTTAGAAATTGAATGTGTTTTGGACCTTTGCATGCGAGCTTTGGTGATTTTTCTGATGGGTTTTGAGCAAAACAAACAATCTCATGTGTGCATGCATTCCTAAATAATTTGATCTACGTTTTCTCTAATTGAACGTACAACTTGAACAACAAATAGAAAACCCTAGCATGCTACTATATATTTCGAAATTCACAATTAGGATTAGTATAATCATACTTTGATCACTCTATAGTGATAGCAATCCAAATTCCTTGTGTTGTTGAAGCCTCGAGAGCAAGCATCACAAATGTCACACCTCTAATGGTTCACACCCAACACTAGAAATGGAAGATGATTGAGAAGGAGATGAGGAGCTCAAAATTTTGGTTGGAGGTCTCCAAGAATAAGTGGCCAAAATCCGTAGGGTTTAACCCCTTTATATAGTGCAGTCAGGAAAACCTTGATAAGCCCTAATCCAAGATTATCTTAAACCGGGCAGTTATCCACTTTCCTGTTTATCCACCATGGATTATTCTGGAAACTCTTAGGCTCCAAGAAACCGTACCCACCTTATGGATGGTTCTAGATTGCCTCTTGATCAACTATTGAATAAGTACAATTCAATCCCTGCACTTTAATTAATTCTTTTAATCCAGAAATTAATTCCAATTAATTTCTGATTAAATATTAATTAAATATTACTATTTATAATTAATATATTATTTTCATAATATATTAATAAATCATTTATTTCAATTTATTAATCAAATAAAAAATTCAAACTCTTTCTCTAAAATCATCTGTCTAGTTGTTGGTTTTGAGGGCAACCCAAAAGGACTGTGCTACTATCAATCCAAGGATATACCAATTATCGTTATGGGCTTAGACACCTAATCCAACAGTATCCCACTTGGATAAGTCTAATAACTATAACTTCCAGTATAACTTCCAAAACTGACTAGCAAATTGTATCTCTCAAAGTCGTTGTCCAACTCTGACCCAGTCAGTTACGTGTCCTTAGATAAGTGATCAAATATTCCTCCGTTCTACAAGATATCGTATAGACATGAGACATGGATTATAATCAATCTCATTTTCCAAGTTTTGTTTCCTGATTTTTGATTTATGACGACTAAAATCAGACTACCAATTAAACACATCAATTCAGTCCAGGCTTGGCCAAGCACTTTAGATGTCGACATTAAATCATCGATGGGCCCACAGATATCGCTTTTCCCATTTGGGAAAAAGGAACGGATAAACTTCGACTTATATGCTTGCACTATTTACTCATCAAATCACACACAACAATATGTTTCATAACATCAAGTTACTGATGCGTTTACATATTATCAATGCACAAATGACTTGTAAACAACAACTCATATATCTCCATTTTAAGAATATAAGATATTATCGTCTCAAAATTACTCGTGATAAAATCCATGAAGTAATTCTCTGAGCGTGGGTTAATCCAATACTCAAAATCCCTATTTTCCAAGTACTCATGAACATTACAGCAAACAATTGCTATGTCTAATCCCCATAGATAATCTACAATTTAATTCACGACAATTTTAATTCGCTACTTACTTCCAAAAGTATGAGCGACTGTGGATGTTTGAATAATCCAATTATCCGGGAAGTAAAACATGTGAAGTGAAACACAATAATAACCTAATTAACTATGGTCTCAAAACTATTGAATATAAATAAAACTCTTATTATTTAATCACTATATTAATTAGACTTTATTCATTGTATAATGTTTCGAGTAATCAACTAAAAACTTGAATTAAACATCAGTCATGCCATGTATGAAACATGCATACTATGTCTCTATATGGTCCTTCCTTTTGTGATTAGATCGATTGGACACTATTTCAATGATGCTCATTTCACAATTTCAAATTCTTGTTACTACTAAATGTGTTAGAGTTTAACCTTACATGCAATGATCTACTGTAATGTCGAGGCTTCAAAGTCACAGAGACTTAGCCGACAATATTACAAAGATGTTCCATTGAAACTTTGTTACTTAAAACAATTTCATGGTAACGAAGTCTCAAATTCAAGGTACATTCCTTGAATACCTTCCTTGCCTTAAATTTCCTAAGTCACATGTAGATTTTAATCATCAACTCTCATCATGCAAACATTTCCATATTCCCATATGACCATCTATTTTGATCTAGAGTCACCTCCACTCAGAATTATGTCAATGTGGTCCGTCCAAATTAATACTATACTTCCAACTGTCCACAAGCAACCAATCTTCAGTAAACCTCACTTTGTTCTTGACATTTGTTTAAAAACTTTAGTCACACCAAGTTCTAGTCCCTTTTCCCTCTCAGTTCCCTAGGCATTTGGAAAAATTAGAACAAGTGAATATTATAGCACATGTAATCGATCCTAGATCCAAATCATATAGGACTAGATCTATTGTGTCTTACATAAAGACCTGATATCTGCTCAGTCTCTTTCTATAATATTTCAATATATCGAATTTCATATGTTGAACCATTTCAACACAATATTCATATTTGTTCAAGAATAAGTTCCATTAAAATCCTTCAATCTAAACTTTTACATTTGAAACGAAGTATGAGTGCCCTCTCCCTTAAATCTTTTTATAGTGAAACAATTTCCAAACTTTGCAACTTGCAAATTTGTAAACTTTGTTTCCTACAAATGGCATTTCCAACTTGCAACACTTAGCATAACAATTATTCTCCCACTTGCATAACAATTATTCTCCCACTAGCTTTGACATGTACCCAGAAATTAATTAGACTTCTAGAAATCAACAATATTGAATTTCTAACTAAAGTACAGATTTCTGGTACGTGATGATTCGATAAGTCTTTAGTCAAACTTCTCAAGCTTATACACCTTTCATTAGATAGCATATGTGTGTGTTTAAACCCTTTCAGAACTTATAGCCAAGTCCTGAACGTTCAAAATGTACCTTTCCATTTCTCACAATTCGAACTATGAAAAGGGATTCCGTAATCATATTGCGAATTTGAGAATGCAATAATCATAATTACTAACCATAATTCTACTAGCTAAAGTGTTTCCTCATAATCATTTCCATGAATTAGAGCAAAACCTTTTGCCACCTAGATTTTATGGTATATGTGTTCCTATACGTGTGAATCTATCATTACCAATCATAAGACAAGGTTTATCACAAATTCAAATTTAGCTTTCATGGACTGAACTTAACTTCTTCTTAGTTTGTTGCCTTCTGGTAGCACAAAGGCCTACCAGTGCTTCCATGTTGATTAAGCAACTTACTTCCATTGACCAATGTATTATTACTGACCAACGTGCTCTGCCCTTTGCAGTCGAATGAGAACCATAGAACTCATAAGCATTGCCAACCTTACTGGAAGGTGCACAGGATCAAGAATGTGTCAACTTAACACGATAACTTATTAACCTCAGGTCGTGTGCTAGTGATAACTAAAAGGTTTATTCTTGTTTGACCCCTGAAACTCTTCAAGATCATTAAGACACCCACTTACTTCTTGACATATAAGTTTTCTTTTAAGGGACATTCCTAGACTGCTAAAACAAATATTTAAAAGTAAAAGTGGAATCTCTTCACAAAATTGGTCTTAGCTTATCCTTTGTTTTAGCCAAAACATCACCACTTCCAATTCCAAATGTGCTAGAGTAAGAAAACATTATTACTCCACATTTCAAGGGCTATTATAAACCTAATTAGTACGAAACAAGCTTCAAAATACGGTTTGTAGTTACTAGAGTACTCTAAAAATTTTAATTGGATACGAAGTATGACTTATCTCATGATTGAACCATTTCAACAATATCTGATTCCTCTTCTTACTCAAATAATTGTACTAAGATTTCTTAGAGGATCAATTGTGACACAGTTCCACAATCATTAAGATGATCACAAAACACGATACTAAAGTACTTTCCTTTCCTTTTAGATTGGAGAAACTTTTATCTTTCTGCCTAATAGATTCTTCATATTCATTCTGCTACTCTTTGAAACTTGTCAAGGTGTCAGAATTATGTTTAATCTTATAAACATAACCATGCTTACTGAAACATCAGTAAATCATGACAAATAAATTTATCATCATTTGTGGTGGAACTAATCTGTCCATATCAATATGTACTAGTTTAATTTGTCCTTGACTTTGACTCACATAAACATGTGATCAATGAATTAGTCACAATCTTCCAACAATCAAGATTCTCATGCATCACGCAATTCAAATTGCATGACTCCAAGTTTCTATCCAATTGAAACTTGGGCGATGAGTTCCTTTTCACTTGGTTAATTATGACAATACCACAAGCGATATAATTAAGAATCAAATCCATAATTAATATTGCTAATAATAGAAATGTAACCAACACTTTCATAAAAGCCATTGCAAGGAAATATAAAGTAAACTAAATAAATCAAAAATTCACTTTTATTGATAATAAGCGGAAAAATTTGTCCTTACAGTGCAAAAATATGAAAACAATGTTTCTAGACATTTCCTAAGCAATCTATTAAATTATCATAACACCTGAGAAGTAGCATCCAAAAATCTGATCATCGAACCATGCGACAAAAATCCATCCCTTACGATCAGATTCAGCTTACTCTTCTTAAGCTTTCTTATTTCTTTTAGATCATACAAAACATCAAAATGTGATCATCACATCATGTATTAAGAATATATGAATAGGAACTTACTAAAAATGGAGTTAGATAATGGATGTACCTGAAGTGGAGTCATACGACTTGACATTACCATCTCTGAGATCTTTCAGGTAGTCAAGGCAGCTTCACAACCAATTTCCCTTCAATTGGCAATAGAAACATATTGACTCTTTAGGGACAGCCCATGGAACTATCTCAGAACTAGCCTTTCTCTTTACCATATGGTCAAACGGTTTGACCTTGGTCAATCCCTTTCCATTGGGAAGAGAAATGTAACGCCAAGTTTCTGGTACGCCTTTATTCATAAATTATTCATTTTAATAGAGCTACTTGACGAGTTGGAAGCCCCAGACTCGTCGAGTAGAAACGAGTCTTGGACGCGGGTTTTAAGCTATCTACTCGACGAGTTGAGAGCCCTTGACTCGGCGAGTAGGTATGCCTGAAGAAAACCTTAATTTCGGGGTTTTGCACCCTATTTAAGCATCTTAATCCTCACCTTTTGGCCTCATTTCCAGCCTCCAAGTCCCAAACCCTAATCCACGAAACCCTAGAGCATTTTGTGAGTGTGTGAGCCATTCTTGAGTGATTTTGTGTGTTCTTACAGCTAGAAGAAGAAGGAGGAGCTAGAAGGTTCAAGGAAAAGATAGTAGATCTAGAGATTTCCTTCCATCCTCATCACTTTCTGGTAATCAAGTCTCTAACTTGATCATTTGTTCATTAGATCTCAGTATGTCCACTTGCTGAGGGTATTGGTCTAAGAAGCTTGAACCTTGGGATGTGGACGTCCCAAGTGGCTTACCTTCTAGATCTGGAATCACTAAGGGTGGTTAAGGCATAAAGGTGAAAACTTTATGCCATTGGAGCCCCATGCAAGCCTTAAGGACGTTATTATGGCCTTTTAAGCCCCAAAAGGCCATGCATGGAAGTAAAGTCCGAGACTTTACGTGTGCATTGGGTGTTTAGGGCCTAGATCTCGAATGTCATGCTTTGGGTTGGAGTAATAAGGCTTGTAGACAAAGATTTATGCCTTAATGAGCTAGGGTTTTAGCTAAACCCACTAAGGGGTATTATTAGAGGGTAAAGTTGGAAACTTTACCCTTAAAGGAGCATTTCCAGTGTGTAGAGGAAGTATGGACCTTGGATTGGGAGAGTAGAGGCTTAATCTGTTAAGATGGCCAAACAGACAGAGGAACTCGACGAGTTGGATTGTGTTGTCCCATTTTAGATTAAGGAAGAACTCGATGAGTCACTGAAGGGACTCGATGACTTGATTCAGTAGATCGCGACTATGAGTAGCCTGGGAACTCGGCGAGTCGGGGGGAGACTCAACGAGTTAGATCGTGATTTCAGGTTCTAGGACTCGACGAGTTGATGGAGCAACTCAACGAGTTGGTTCAACCAGAAGGTTGACTTTGACCAAAGCGTTGACTTTGACCAGGGGTAAAATGGTCATTTTACCCTAAGGAGAATTATCAGGTTTTGACTAGGTGTTATCGTGATAATAATAGTCGGGGAGTCGTGGGAGCAGCGGTCGGAGATTCCTCATTCGAGATTCCAGCAGTCAGCTTTGAGAGGTGAGTTTCCTTCAGTAGGGACGGGTCTACAGCACCAAGGCCACCCGTATATGTGATATCTTAGTAGATGACTGTGGGCGAGGCCCGAATCTCATAGTAGCCGAGTGTGGGCGAGGCCCGAATCTCGTAGTATTATTTGAATATAGATGTGTGACTGCTTGATAGGAATAGATATACTTGTTGTCTGTGTGATACTTGTATGCATGTTAGTAGCGAAGTGTGGGCGGGGCCTGAATCTCCTAGACAGCGGAGTGTGGGCGGGGCCCGAATCTCCTAGACAGCAGAGTGTAGACAGAGCCCGAGTCTCCTAGACAGCGGAGTGTGGCTCGGACACGACTCTCCTAGACAGCAGAGTGTGGGCGGGGTCCGAATCTCCATGAGAGTGGACGGGGCCCGTATCTCCTAGTTGGATTTTGTGTGTATGGTATGTGGTAGATTGGGGAGACTCACTAAGCTCCGTGCTTACAGTTTTCAGTTTTGGTTTCAGGTACTTCCACTAGCAAGGGGAAGAGCTCGGGATGACTACATGACACACACCACAGTTTATAGCCTGGGATGTTTTAGACTCTGATGTTTTGACACTTGGTTTTGATACAGTATCTTGATATGATGTTTTGAGGATACATGACTTGTGAGTTTATTATGATGTTGATGAATTATGGTTTCTTAAGTGATTTTAAAACGAAATTTCCGGACCGTATTTTTGGGATGTTTCAAGTTGGTATCAGAGCCTTGGTTTGAAGGATTCAGACACGCTCTCGGGTGTGTCTGGACTCAAACTTTGGAATTGGTATGAAAATTTTCTAAAGCAAATCATTTTTATAAAAAGAATTTTGAAAAGAGAAAAGAGTTTTGAAAAGAGAAAAGGGTGTGGTGCATGCAATCAGCCGAGCTCAAGTAAGTACTCTCAAATTACCCATACAAGTTTATGTTATGATATGTTTACGAGAACTGCATGCTAGAGTAGGACTAAGGATCTATGAAGGATGCCTTATGTTCCTGTTATATGTGTATCAGCTTTATGAACTGCATGCTAGTACATATTAGTCAGTGATATGATGGCATGGTTAGGATATGCTTGATTATGTTTACTTGATGCTCGAATGTTGCTTGCTTTGTGATTTTAGGAGTCTTAGTTATCTTTTACTAACTAGTAAACGAATATGTTAAGTTACATATTGAAAGGATTAAATAATTTCAGAAGGTTAGTTATAGCTCTATTTCGCAGCTCTTGTTTGAGTCCAACCGTTGTAGGGTAGGATCTCTCATTCGAAGAATTATCTAGTCTTAGTGATATGTAATAGTATTCGCGAGCTAGTTAGGGGGAGATAGCAGGGACTTCTTATGCAGCTGATAGCGGAGAGTGGGGTTGGTGATTTCCCTAGGGCAAGCCTAGTATGAGATTAGCATGAGATCAGCAGTAGTAGTAGAAGGGACTTGGTGGAGTCAAGGCAATTCTTGAGGAAAGTACGGATAGATAAGGAAGGTAGTATGGGCCCGTACTACTGAAAGCAGAGGATCTGTACTCGAATCAAGGAAGGCTAAGATGAATCCAGGAATCTTGTAGTGTGTTAGATCCCTCGAGATATGATGAGTATACTGATGTTTGATATGGTGTATTTACATTATGGTGACGCTACGCACTAAGCCAGGCGGCACTTCAGGCACTGATGAGGGATCAGGCTCGGGCTCTGGATTCGGCCAGCTTGATGAGCAGATGAGAGAGTTCATCTCGTCTGAGATCACACACATCATTCTAGATCAGACTCCTGTGATCTTTGGATCGGTCAAGGAGGGCATTTTGGAGATACTTGATGAGAGGTTGGGTGCATTCCGCACTGAGATGGCGGCCATGCTAGGGGCGCGCACACTGACATTCAGGGAGTTCAGGGCTTGTGGAGCTCCCGGCTATCATGGGGCTCGGGACCCCATTGCGAGTACCAGATGGTTGGCGGATGTCGCCAACGCTTTCCGCACCAGCAGATGTCCCGAGGGGGACAAGGTCCAACTTGCGTCCTGCCTACTGAAGGACAGGGCACGTGACTGGTGGGAGGAGGTCGGACGAGCCATTGGGGATGATCCGGTTTTGGATGCGATGACCTGAAGTGATTTTTTAGCTAGTTTCAGGGCCGAGTTTGCACCTGTGATTGAGGTGCAACAGCTAGCTAGGGAATTCCAGGATCTTGAGCAGACGACAGAGACTGTGGCGGAGATCACCACCAAGTTTACGGAGAGGGCCCTTCTCGTTCCGCAGTACCTGGCAGATGAGGAGATGAAGAAGGCCTGGTATCATGAGATGTTGCGGAGTGATATCCGCCAGTTTGTGAGCCGCTCCAGCTACAAGACGCTGGAGGATATGATTGCTAGGGATCGTGAGAGAGAGATTGATCTAGAGATTGAGAGAAAGAGTAATCCAGAGACGTGTTGGATTAATGACTAAGTCCATAACTATAATTGGTAAGACTTGACCCGACCCGGCATAGTCCATTTGGGTTGCATGGCATCATGCATTTAGATAGACTATAATGAGAGAAATAACACTTAAGGTTGGTTAATATATTATAAGTTCTAATATATTAATAAGGTTATTTAATTAGTATTGATCAAGAATTAATTTGGAATTAATTAAGTGATCAAAAGGAGACTAATTAAATATATGGGTTGATTGTGTAAATCATTCATTCTTATATATGTGGGCTTGTGATCCAAGATTTCTTATGTTGGACTAAGTCCATGGGGTGACCCATGGATACTCCATGGAGGTTAAAATCCATGGAGCATAAGGAATGGGTAAAGTTATGAGTTACATGGTGTAACCCTAATAGCCACCATATAAAAGAATCTCATGGCTCAAGAAATCGTGCACTAATGTGTGAATATGAGGGCTAGACGATTTCAAGGAGTGTTCCATTTCTCTCAAGTCATTCCATGTGCATTTGGTGTTGTGTGAACCATTTGAGGTGTCACACTTGGGGCACTAGGCACTCAAGCTTCATGGAGACAAGCTACATCAAACAAAGGTATGTATTCTATCCATTTGATTACCCAAGTATCAAGTATTGTATGCTAGATAGGTTAATACCTTGGAAAGTTCATAATTGCATGTATAATAGAGAAAACATAGATCCAAGGTATTTAGGGTTGCATGTACACTTAGGAGTGTTAGAATGCGCAAAACCCATCAGTGGTATCAAAGCCAAGACTTGTTTTCTTGTTATACTTGCAAAATTAGCTGAAAAATCGAATTGTATTAGTTTAAAAGTTATGCTAATTACTTGAAAAAAAATTTGATGTGAATTATCTTTGTTCATATGAGTTTATTAGATGAATAGAAAAGTTAATTAATTATGTGTTTTCAATCCATTTTAATCTAAGAGTTGATTCTAAAATGTGTTTTTGTAACTTGTCCTAAAGTTATATGAAAAGTCACATTTAAGTTTCATAAAACTCATAAAAAGTTGGCAATGGTTACAAAAATGAAGAGTCTTGTCCTCATTAAATGGTTTTATGACTCCATAACTTGTCCTCAAGTTATGGAGGTTCAAGAGTCACTTCATTAAATGATAAAATGTGTAACCTTAATTAGTTCCATAAGTTACAAAAATAAAGAAAAGTTACATTCTTTTATTAGTTTAAAGTCTTCCATAACTTGTCCTCAAGTTATGGAACTTGAAGAGTTTTTTTTTTTTAATTAAAACTACTTTAAACACATAAGTTATGGAATTAATTAGTTTTGAATAATTTCAAAACTTGCCCTCAAGTTTTGGAATTTGTAAAGTTTTCCCCATGAATACTTTAATTCCAAGTTAGCCCTTAGAATTTTAAAAGTTAAAATTCAACCGTTATACTTTATAGTATTATAAGTTAATAATAAATATATGTATAAGAGCAAGTCAGTCTTACCGTTAGTAGGCCTCATTCACGAAGCCGGTCTATAAGGGGGGTATAAGGTTACAGCCTATAAAATGGCAGTTTAATGGGTGTCCACTCTCACCCACCGCTTCCTTGACTGGTGGAGGGTCGTTAGCCGAACGGGTAGGACAAGGACTATAATTCTCCCTTCATTAAAAGTATTAATGATAAATACTAAGTAACTAAACTTTTTATAAATTCCCAATCTTAGTTACTTAGGAAAATGTGAATAAGGTGCTAATCCATGAAATTACACTTTGCACTTTGTTTAAACCGTTAGTGGAGCGTGTGTGGTTAACCGGCACACTAACCTGGATTTAACAAAGTAGGCAAAGGGTAACTTAATATTTATCATAGTATCGGTGGAGCTTGTGTGGTTAACCGGCACATCGATTGAGGGGTAAATATTAAGGGTACCAAGTATATTTGCATGGTTACTTCACACCTTGTTTTGTGATCCTCGGCATCCCAGTCACAAAACCTGAAGGGCACACTCGAGATTGAAACATGCCATTGAAAAGTTCAATGAATCTCAAAAGATCTAGGAGTTTCAAATCCAATTAAAAACCTAATTACATTATTTCGTTTTTCATGGTGGAAATTGGTAAATCGTCATTTACCTACCTTCAACTATTTTATAACTCGGATTACGGCATCCCTCTTCCAGTTATAAATAGGTTGTTGGATCCTAGCCTTAATATTTCATATTGGGTGTTATATTAAGGACTTTAGATCAACTATCTTGAATATCTCCCAAAAGATGTCTAGTTCAGACATCTATGATCTTCCCAAATCTCTTGGAACTTTACTTCCTCCACCTCCTCCAATTATTCTCCCTAACCCACAAGTTCAAGGTCACTCAAGCCCTAATGGCAAGCAAGGTCTATGTGTGATCACATCATAGAGATGAAGTCACATATTGACAAGCTGGGAGAGTTGGGTGTCAAAGTCTTGAGAAAGTTGGATGTTCAATCACTTTCTAAGTCACATAGTGAGTTCCTTTGGGACTACTATGAAACAGACTATGACATGAACCTTAATGATCATATCTATTTGCTTGGTGCTGCTGAATCAGCAATGATTTGGAACGATAGTAAAGCAAATTTGATTAGAAGATCAACTTCCCAAAAACTTTATGGACAGTGACAATGGTGACACTGGAAATCCAGAAAAAGCATTCTCTTCCCAATGGAAAGGGATTGGCCATAGTCAACCCGGTTGACCAAATGGTAAGGAGAAAGGCTAAGTCTGAGATAGTCCCATTACCAAAGGGTCCATATGTTTATTTTACCAAAGGAAGGGGCGTTGATTGCAAAGCTGCCAAGTTTACCTAAGGATGTTAAAGTCAATAAGTCTGACTCTACTTCAGGTAGAGCCCATTATCTAACTCTGTTAAGTTTCTATTCTAAGATCCTCATTACATGATGTGACTGGGTCACATTTTGATGTTTTAAGAATCAAAGAATAGAGAGAAAGCTTAAAGGAAGTATATACTGATTCTGATCGTGTAGGTGGATTTCGATCGCATCAGAATTTTGAAGCTGTTACTTAGGAGTTATGATATATTGCTTAGGAATAAATAACAACAAGTTTTTCCGTATGCATTTGCACTATAAGGATAAGTTTTTTCCGCAAAGTTTTGAAATAAAATAAAAGTTTTTAATTTTATATTTATTTTAAATATCCTTACAAGTGGCATTTGTGAAAAATGGTTGTTTATATGATTCCATTGATAGCAATATTTGAAAAAAAAAATAGACTTGATTCTTTCGTTTGTGGTAGTGTCATAACTTACCAAATAAGGAAAGATTCTCATTCCCAAGGCTTCAGTTGGATAGAAACTTGGAATCATGCAAGTTGAATAGTATGATGAATGAGAACTTTCAAGCATTGGAAAATTAAGACTTGTTCACATGGATGTGTGAGTCAAGTTAAGGACTAAAGGGATCGAGTACACATTCTTGTGCACTGGTCAAGTCCACCACAAAGCTCGTTAAGACTATTCGTCATGATTTACTAAATTTTAGTAAATATGGTTATACTTACAAGTTTAAGTTTAATTCTGAAACATTGGAAAAGTCTCAATGTATGGCAGAACGAATGGGAAGAATCAAATTAGGCAGACAGATAAAAGTTTCTCAAATCTGAAAAGATGGGAGAGTACTTTAGTATCATGTTTTGTGATCATCTTAATGATTAAAGAACCACATCACAATTGGTCTTCTAAGGACATCTTAGTGCATTCTTATGACTAAGAAGAGGAGTCATGAATTGTTGAAATGGTTAAATCAAGAAGATGAGTCATACTTCGTTTCAAAACAAGTCTTAGAGTCATACTCCAAGACTATAAGTTGAGTGACATATCTTAAAGAAAGGTTTATAACACTTGTCAAATGTAAGAGTAAAAGTGTCCTACTCTTGTACATTTGAAGTTGGTAAGTTGTGATGTTTTGGATTAAACAAAGACCAACTAAGGCCAATTGTGTGAAGTGTTTGTCTTGATAAAGAATCTGCACTATCTCTTGAATATTTGGCAAGATAGTCTTATATGTCAAGAGGACAGTGGGAGTCTTAAAGATCCTAAAAAGAATTTCAAGAACTAATAAAGAATAAAACCTGAGGGTCATAAGGTTTCTCTCCGATTCATGAAAATGATGGTGAGGAACACATACACCATAAAATCTAAGAACATATACACCATAAAATCTAAGGGTCATAAGGTTTCTCTCCGATTCATGAAAATGATGGTGAGGAAACACTTCCACCAAGTAGATTTGAAGCAGATGGCAAAAGGTCTAAACAATTGAGACTATGATTAAGGCATCCCTTTTCATAGTTCTGAAATTGTTTAGACACACATGCATGATATATAAGGAAAGGTGTATGATTTTGATAAAGTTTTATCAAAGCATCTCGTATCAGAAATCTGAACTTTGGTAAGAAAGTCAATAAAGTATTGATTTCTAGAAGTCCAGCTGATTTCTGAGTACATGTCAAAGCTAGTGGGAGCATAAGTGTTATGCTAATAATCATCATGTTAGTGGGAGCATGATAATTATTGTTAGTGTTGAAAGTTAGCAATGTTAATTATAGAAAACAAAAGTTTCAATTCGTGAGGCTGCAGGGATTGAAAAAGTTGTTTTGCTATAATTAAGGGAGAGGATATACTTCATTTCAGTTCTAAAGGCTTAGATTGAGACCTTAATCATCTTTAGTCAAGAATATATATATATGAATTTCATGTTGGATTGGTTCAACTTAAGGAAATTCTATATATTGCGTTCTCAAAATTCGATTATGATTACGACATCCCTCTTCATAGTCAAAATTTGAAAACATGGCAAATAAAAATATTGTAGCAAAAGACTGGTCTAGAATCATGTCTTTATGTGAGACATCATGAATCGTGTACCATTTGCTTTGGGTACAGGATCGATTGCATGTGCTATAATATTTGTCATTTCTAAATTTTTCCAAATGCCGAGAGGCATTAAGAAGGGAAAAGGTCTAGAATTGGATATGACTAAAATGATTAAGCAATTGTCGAGGACAATCTGAGGTTTACCAAAGATTGGTTGCTCAGGAACAGTTGGAAGTATAGTGCTAATTTTGGAAGGACCATATTGACATATTCTGAAAAGAGGCATATATTATTCAGAAGTGATAGTCAAAATGAGAATATGGAGTTGTCTCCATAGGTGGAAGTTATCTATGTAAGATTAGAAAACTTAATGCAAGAAGCATGTCCAAAGCAATGTACTTTGAATATGAGACTTAGTTTCCATGGAGTTGATCTCCATTGGAATACCTTATAATGACTGTTGACAAGTCTTTGTGACTTTGTACATATTCATTACAGGAGGGTCAGTGCATATAAGTTTAAAATCTAAACAGATTTTGATAAATGATAGGAATTTGAAATTCTCACATTTTTCGATAAGGATTTGGGAGTGTGAAATTAGAATCATTGAAATTATGTTCAATTGGTTTATTTCACAAAGTAAGGATCATAGACAAACATAGAGTGCATACTTGGTGTATGGCAAAGCTATTGTTTAAGAAAAACATAGTGTACATGCTTGGAGCATGGGACAACTAGTGTTTTTAATTCAAGTATAAAGTTGATAAAACCGAAACAATGAATAATGAGTAATCAGTATGGTGATAAATAAAAGTGTTTATTTATATTCATAGGGTTTGATACCATATTTGATTAATTTATTCTTGTGTTTCACTTTGCATGTTTTGACTTCCAGAATAACTAAGTCGCTCTTCCTGAATGATTAAGTTATTCAAACCATCCACAGTCGGTCATATGTTGGAAGTAGATATGAATCAAGACTGTCATGGGTTGGTTTGTAGAGGTCCAAGTTGGTGGACAAAGTGGTGCTACAACACTCATGAGTGCTCATAAGTTCTGAGTATTGGATTCAACCCGCGCTCATTTGAATCACTTCATGGATTTTATCACGAGTGATCATGAGACAATAATATCTTATATTCTTCAAACCTAGAGATATGAGTTGTTACTATGAGTTGGTTGTACATTGATTGCACGAAAACGCATTCGGTAACTCGATGTTATAAAACGTGCCTTTGTGTATGATTCAACAAGTAGTAGAACAAGCCATATGAGTCGAAGTTTATCCATTCCTTTTACCTTCAGGATAAAAGCGATATATGTGGGCCCCTCGATGATTTAAAGATGATACATGTGAGTGCTTGGCCAAGCCAGGACTGGTTTGATTTGTTCAATCAGTCAATCATCATGAATCGGAAATCGGGAAACAACAAATGGACAGAGAGAATGATTGATAATCCATGTCTCAGTCCATATGATATCTAGAATGGAGGAATATATGATCCCTTGTCTAATGGACAAGTCATTGACAAAGGTCAGAGTTCATCGACAAGGTCAGAGTTCGACAGAAGCTTTTGAGAGCTACGATTGCTGATCGGTTCCTGAAGTCATACGCAATAATAGTTTTAGACTTATCCAAGTGGGAGACTGTTGGATTAATGTCTAAGTCCATAACTATAATTGGTAAGACTTGACCCGACCCGACATGGTTCATTTGGGTTGCATGGCATCATGCATTTGGATAGACTATAATGAGAGAAATAACACTTAAGGTTGGTTAATATATTATAAGTTCTAATATATTAATAAGGTTATTTAATTAGTATTGATCAAGAATTAATTTGGAATTAATTACGTGATCAAAAGGAGACTAATTAAATATATGGGTTGAATGTGTAAATCATTCATTCTTATATATGTGGGCTTGTGATCCAAGATTTCTTATGTTGGACTAAGTCCATGGGGTGACCCATGGATACTCCATGGAGGTTAAAGTCCATGGAGCATAAGGAATGGGTAAAGTTATGAGTTACATGGTGTAACCCTAATAGCCACCATATAAAAGAATCCCATGGCTCAAGAAATCGTGCACTAATGTGTGAATATGAGGGCTAGACGATTTCAAGGAGTGTTCCATTTCTCTCAAGTCATTCCATGTGCATTTGGTGTTGTGTGAACCATTTGAGGTGTCACACTTGGGGCACTAGGCACTCAAGCTTCATGGAGACAAGCTACATCAAACAAAGGTATGTATTATATCCATTTGATTACCCAAGTATCAAGTATTGTATGCTAGATAGGGTAATACCTTGGAAAGTTCATAATTGCATGTATAATAGAGAAAACATAGATCCAAGGTATTTAGGGTTGCATGTACACTTAGGAGTGTTAGAATGCGCAAAACCCATCAAGACGGTGTATGGCGTGGAGGGATCGGGCAAAAAGCCCAAGGTAGATTCCCGAGGGAAGGGCCAATAGGGCCGAGGCCGCTGTGGCAAGTGTGGTAGGGGGCACGATGGGCCGTGTAGGGCGGGTAGTTCGGGCTGCTTCAAGTGCGGCCGAACTGGGCATGTCAGCAAGGATTGTACTGCTACCACCACCATCACATCATCTGATCTGATTTGCTTTCAGTGCAATCAAAGGGGCCACAAGAGGTCCCAGTTTCCGAGTTTAGTAGCAGCAGGGATGGTGGCGGCACCTGCCCCTGCTACATTGAGGATTACAGACGATCGTCAGGGCCGAACAGAGGCGCCAGTGGCAAAGAGCAGAGCCTTCCAGTTGATAGCATAGGTGGCACGTGCAGCTCCCGATGTTATTACGGGTATGTATCTTCTCCTTATCTCTTTATTTGTATTAATTTTTGCTTATGTTTATGTGTTTGTTATAGGATCCTTCTTAGTGAATGGTATATCAGCCTTGGTACTGTTTGATTCAGGTGCCACACGATCTTTTGTGTCGCTCGCACTCAGCAAGCGATTCACAGGGGCTCCTGGAGAGCTAAATATCCCGCTTGATGTGCAGATAGCAGACGATAGGACCGTCAAGGTTGCGAGAGCTCATCGAGGGTGTACACTACAGTTATTTGATGAGCAGTTTTATGTGGATCTAGTCCCTATTCCTCTGCGAGGGAATAAGGTTATAGTGGGTATGGATTGGTTGATCCCCAATGGGGTAGTGATTGACTGCGAGCAACAGCTAGTGAGGAATCGGACTCCTAGTTGGGGAGGGTTAGTGATTTAGGGCGAGAGGTCGCAGGGTGGATTGACTTTATGCTCAGCAGTGAGAGCGAGGCGCTACCTTCAGCAGGGTTGCGCAGGTTATGTCGCTTATGTCATGGATACCCGGGATAAGGGTAAGGCGGCAATCGATGACGTACCGGTAGTGCGAGAGTATCCGGACGTATTCCCGGAGGATTTACCTGGGATACCTCCGGAGAGACTGGTTGAGTTCAGGATTGACCTGGTCCCTGGTGCGGCTCCGATAGCCAAGGCAACGTATCGGTTGGCTCATCCTGAGATGCAGGAGTTGTCTATGCAGCTGCAAGAGCTGCTAGACAAGGGATTTATCAGGCCGAGTAGTTCGCCATGGAGAGCCCAATCCTATTTGTAAAGAAGAAGGACGGGTCGCATCAGATGTGCATAGACTACCGAAAGCTGAATAACTTAACGGTGAAGAACCGTTATCCCCTCCCGAGGATTGATGATTTGTTTGACCAGCTACAGGGTTCATCTTGGTTCTCCAAGATTGATCTGTGATCAGGTTATCACCAGATGCGAGTCAGGGATGAGGATGTGCAGAAGAATACTTTTAGGACTCGCTATGGTCACTATGAGTTTGTGGTGATGTCGTTTGGGCTCACCAATGCTCCATCCGTGTTCATGGATCTCATGAACCGGGTGTGCAGACCGATGTTGGATCGGTCTGTGATCGTTTTCATTGATGATATCTTGGTCTATACCAAGACTCAGGAGCAGTACGAGGAGCACCTGAGGGTGGCGCTGGAGACACTGAGGAGGGACGGACTTTTTGCAAAGTTCTCCAAGTGTGAGTTCTGGTTGCGCTAGGTGAAGTTTCTGGGGCACCTTGAGAACCAGAAGGTATTCTGGTTGATCCGGCCAAGATAGAGGCCGCGATGCAGTGGGAGATTCCGAGGTCTCCAACTGAGATTTGGAGTTTCCTTGGTCTAGCGGGTTATTACCGGAGATTTATTCAGGATTTCTCCAAGATCGTTGTTCCTTTGACCCGACTGACCAAGAATTTGGTGACCTTCCGTTGGGAGCCTGAGCAGTAGGCAGCTTTCGAGACTCTCAGACAACGGTTGTGCGAGGCACTGATCCTGACTTTGCCGGAAGTCGTCGAGGACTTCGTGGTTTATTGTGACGCTTCGAGTACGGGCATGGGTGCAGTATTGATGCAGCGGGGTCACGTGATAGCTAACGGTTCGAGGCAGTTGAAGCCTCACGAGGCTAACTATCCGACGCATGACTTAGAGCTGGGGGCTGTGGTTTTCGCCCTCAAGATTTGGCGGCATTCTCTCTATGGGGTCCGTTGTACCATTTACACGAACCACAAGAGTTTGAGGTACCTCATGGATCAGCCGAATCTGAACATGAGGCAGCGTCGGTGGTTAGATGTGGTGAAGGACTACGACTGTGAGATCTGATGTGTGTTTAACCAACTAGTTTTATTCCTACTTCTAAATTATAAATTAATCACACAAAAGGCAGTGGACCTGTCAATTGGTGGTATAGATCTAGTAAGCAGGGTATCGAACTCAGGAAACGGCAATTAAACTAATTACTAAAATTATCTAAAAATAACAAAATAACAAATAATAGAATAGGGGTTTTCTCTAGTTTTACAAGACTAGAAACTTACTAATAATTAAACTAAAATAACTAACTAACAACTAAGCAAGCAAAGACCAACTAAATTCAATATCTAAATGGACTTCTATTCAGGTTCGACTCAATTGATCCTATGGTTGATTTAATGGTAATAGTGCAATGGATTAATCTTTTATTGGCTACCGATTCAGGTGATTAGATTCACATTCGCTATGCTAATCCTTAGAAAATAAAATAATTCAAGCAGTGGCCAGTTGCCTAATTTAATTAATTCTCTAGGTTATTTATTCGGGTTAAATAAGACTTGTAACGGTTAATCAATTTGTCAATTCAATTAGCCTCTTGTTGTTGGTTTATCGAACAAGCTCACACATTAACTTACCCATTCTCTAATTAATCCTAGTTTCATGTTCACTAATCCTAGGCACATAATAAAGTGTTCACATAAATCACATGAGGTAAACAATCAAGAGATGTTCATGCAGCCTAATTGTCTTCCTATTAACAGAAAATGGTTATGGTTAATGCATAAGGATCTTTAACAAGCTTAATTCAACAAAATCACCAATTAAAAGTTAATCCTACCATTAGTCAAACCATAGTCTCGAAATTCTCTTACCCAAACAGAAGCTAGCAAGTTTAGCTCATGATTAAGGCAGTAGAAAACTCAAAAGCGAAATTCAATAACATAAACATAGTTTAAGTACTAGATCTAGTTAAGAGAAATCAAAGTATGTCTTAGTTATCCTTCAAAACTTGAATTGGGTTGAATCTTCACTCTTCCAGATGTCTCTCTTCGTTCTGAATCGCAGCTCCTCCTCCTAGGGTTCTCAGAAGTCCCGTCTATCGATCTGGAGGGTTTCTTTTATAGATTCGTCTTGACTTGTCGAGCCCACAACCGACTCGTCGAGTCCCTCATTAAATTCCTGTGTACGGCAAGTCAAGGACTCTCCTGCTTCACGAATCTCCGTGGGAACTCGTCGAGTAGACGTCCCTACTCGCCGAATCCTTTGTGCTTTTTGATCCTTTCTTCTTTTGTTCACTCCAAAGCTTCCCGATAGCTACTCCTGCTTCCTTTTGCTTCCGAGCACTTCTTTTGGACTAAAAATATAATTCAAACACAATTAAGTACCTTTTGTCCATAATATGCAATTAATTAGCTAATAAATGATAAAACTCTATACTAAATATAGGGCTAAACATGCACATATCAAAATACCCCACACTTGACCTTTGCTTGCCCCCAAGCAAAACTGAATTTTAAACGTACTAGCATCACATAAGGCAATCTCATTCGAACCCAGCCATTATGCCAAGACCGCAACGCATGCATTTGTGTCTAAATTTTTCCTAAGGACCCCCGCCCCCCCTAATTCTAAATACTCACAATCCTCATAAACACTCGCCCACTTTTTCCGAACAATGCTCATTTTATGCATCCCTCCAAATCCATCCGCAGAAAACCTCCTAACCTCAAGGTATTTTTGGTCAAGCAACCCAAGCACACATAATCTAGAAAATTACAATTTTCTCCGATACCACTATGGAGCTCTTTGGAATTCTTCACTTCTTTGATAATTTGATCTTTCATTTCTTGAATTCACCACCTTCTTTGTTTGATTTTTTGTATCTTCAACTTTTTGATTCTTTAGAATTTTGATCTTTTGATCTTCATACTATGACTGCTCCAAAATTCTTACAACTTTTCTTGTAATTCTCTATTTTTTTCACATGTAACTCACTTTTTTTTCACTCAAAACCTACATGCTTAAGCAGGGGCGCTCAACTTCAACCTTTATTGGTTAAAGTATAAAATTTTCCTGGATACATTTCTGGTACACGATGCTAAACCTATTGCATTCCTCAGACTAAGCGAGGTTGTGTTTTTGTCCCATGATTTCACTAGAATAAGGGAGGCCGCAAATGCATTATAACATATATTGGCTCAACTAAACATTTGGGTCTTCATAAAATCATCAAATGTAACACTAGCATGGAATCCTAATTGCTTTTACCAAAATTTTCTAATGTAGCCATAGCAATTTCATGCAAAAAAATTTCAAAATTTAACCTAAGATTCTAATGTAACTGATATAAATATAACCAACCCCCTACCCCACACTTAATTTATGCAATGTCCCCATTGCATATTATGCATGATAAAGAACAATAAAATAAAGAGGGAATTGGAACAAACTCCCCTGGGATAGTAGTTGCGACGTTGATTTCCTTCAATTTAAAGCTCCATCTTCAGCCGACTTTAGTCATGGGAACAGCTCATCCATGTATTGGGTGTCAAGTCTCGTGTGGTAACAGCTCCAAAAATGCAGGAAAAACTCTCGAAAATCTCCAGAAATGAACCTACTTGAAAAAAAAAGTTGTGAAATTCGTAGACACTCGTCGAGTAGAGAATAAGACTCGCCTAGTTGAGTCGTGAAAATGCAGAATTCATGTTTTTACGCTTGGACTCGTCGAGTCAGTAAATGCACTCGGCGAGTCAGTCGCTGGGTGAAAAAAAATTGTTTTCTGCTCCAAGTCTTTTTGATAAATCCTAACCACTGCAGAATCATATTAAATCTAATATTTCTCTTCAGTAATTAGACTTATGTGAACGCTCCTCATGACCGGACTCGATACTTGAACTTCACTCTCGCTTCTGCCTAGACTCGAAACTCCTATTACTTGTGAGACTCTGTGTAAGCAACCCATTTTCAAACTCTGAAAAGACACTAAACAAACCATGAGAAATTAAAAATCCTAATTACTAGAAGTTCCAACAAACAACTAAACAAAGACAAAACAAATTCTTCAACAAAACACAAAACATAAATAAATCAATCTTCATCTTCTTCCTCATCATTATCATCATGCATTGCCCCGCTCCCACCGGCTCCGCTTTGCCTTGTGCTTATCCTCTCCTCCCAAGTTGGTATATAAGGAAATTGGCCTCCGTCCATATGTTGGATGTTAAAGTGATTAAACATTTGGATGAAGGACCGGTTGGTAAAATTCACTCCACTTTCTAAATCATATTGATATTGCTTTCCTTCAACATTAAACCATTCCGAGGGTATTTCATCTTCCACCGGAATAACCGGTGGATCGGAAGGTGCTTGCCCGCGTCTTTGCCTAACTCTCCTACCCGGCTCCTCGGGTCCGATCACAGCATCATCATGTGGAATAGCATAATGTCCCCCTCCATAATCCTCAATAATTCTAGCCCTTCGAAAAAGAATAGGATTAAAGGGAGGGGTCGGGACCATTGTCATTAAGTTCCAAGCACTACGAGTCATCAACCCATAAGAGTGGGCTAAACGCGTCACAAACATGCCACCATTAATTTTAGAAGTTTTTCGGTCCTTGACCGCCCCTTCAGCTAAGTATGAAGCCACGCACCATGGAATGTTGCAAAAGGTGTTGGGTGTAATGATGCTCCAAAGATAAAAGACATCAAGGTTAGAAACCTTGTCATCATCTTTTCTTTGGTTAATGGTGTTTGAAATAAGGCGGTGAAGAAGGCGGTGCGTAGGTGATCGTATGCTCCCCTCTTGGGCCGATTTGGGAATGTAGACTTGGTTGGCAATAGTGTTCCACCAACTTGTGCTTGTGACACCATCCGGGAATACCTTATGGCAATGCTCCAAAAAGGTACCAAATGCAGCCGTATGAATCACTTGTTGGTCATAAATTCCCAACCTCCAAGCTAATTCCACCATAGAACAATTGCGAACCTCGCCCCCAAGACAAAAAGTAATATTCCCGGGGTTATAGTAATCGTCCCCACCCCAGAAATGTATTGTGGAGAAAAATTCCAAGCACAACTCTTGATAAACCGGCTCTTGGATACGAAAGATGCGACTCCATCCATCACACATGATGGACTCCCTATTATGCACAAACGTCTTGACTAAATAAGGAGCCAACTCCTCTTCGTAACGAACTCTCCCCAGCCATTCCCAATCAATCGTATTGGGGACACAAATTTCCTTTTTCCGGATTTCTGCAAGCTTCTTCTTCCACTTAGTCATTGTAGAATTGGACTCGATTTGTGGGAAATTCAACCAAGGGAAACCCCCTTGGCTTCCTCTTGATCTCTGACCCCGTGAAGACATGTTCCTGCAAAAATACGTAACACAAACAACCAAAAACGAACAGAAAAATTAGAAAATAAATTCTAAACTGCATCAGACATGACTCGCCGAGTTTGTAGATCGACTCGACGAGTCGTACGAACTGCGTGAGTCTGTTGACGAGTCTGTCAAATGTCATCCATAAAAATCAAAACAGATTGCAAGAGTTTGTCCAGGGATGTATCTCAAGCATAATAGTATAAGAAATTTCACCCATAACATCCTAATTGGGTCAAAATCGAAACCCTAGAAATTTTAAAACTTCAAACACGGGTTTTCTAACCAAATAACACTTCCAATCTACTAAAAATCAAAGCTTTGACAGAAATATAGAAGAAATTTAGTACCTTTCTTGCTTGATAGAGAAATAGAGAGAAAGAGAGGGGGAGAAAGAGGGAGGCGCATGTCGAGTGTCGGCTGGATGAGTGAGGAATGGTTACCAATTAGGGTAAAAAGCCCTAATTTTACAGATATGTACAAATTAAAAAAAATTCAGTAAAAACAAACCGACTCGTCGAGTCAGGGTCCGACTCGGCGAGTCTGGTCGCGATTTTGCGATTCCGCCTTTCGAGTTAACTCGTCGAGTAAGCACCCAACTCGCCGAGTCACTCGTTAATTTTGAAAATTGCTATATATATTTATAAATCTGATATAATTTTTATTCCTGCTTAAAAATATATCCAACTCACCCCACACTCAGACCATGCTTACCCTCAAGTAGTCATTTTTGACAATGAAGAAGATGAAAATAAATAAATCCTAAAAACGAAAATAAAACTAAAGAAAAAGGTAAAAGAAAGCAAACTCTAGGAACGGGTTGCCTCCCGTTAAACGCTTCTTTTTGAGGAGTCGTTAGATGGACTCCTTCCCGCTCTACGTTTCTTCGTTTTCCTCCATTGGGAATTCACGCATAATCTTTTGTTGTTTAAACTTTGTCTTGTAAGCATGTATCTTTCTTTTATATGCCCGTCTCAATTCTTCTTTCCTTTTCCTCGTAGCATCCTCTTCTATGGCATAACTGATCCGTTTCCCAACCTTCTTCTTCTTCACCCCGTTCTTTGGACCCATCTTTTGTACTCCTTCTTTGTCAATCTCGATTTCCCATACATTTGTCACCTTATCATCACTTGATATTAAGGATTCCTCCTTACCTTCTAAAGAATCTGGTGGTTCAAATGCAAATACTTCATAATTAGTAGAAACTCGGGCTCGAGGTTTGGTTCTCTTGATTGTATTTGACTCGATCTCTCGATTAGCCATGAGTGACTCAATGGATGAGTTATTCACATCATCATTCCACGCCCTTACATTCTCCTTTTCTCCCAAACTGACCCTCTCGTCAAGTTGAATTGCTTCTTCTTTTATCATTGTGTCAAGGTAAGCCAATTGTGCGTGTTGGAAGCTAAAGTTTTTAACAATTTCAGCCTCTTCTATTGGACTTTCCAAAGGATCAGGAGAAGTGTGCATGTCAAGGTCATAAAGGGAACTTGTAAGAAGCAAGATAAGATCTTCATGATCTTTGAGGTTCTCGATTGGATTCGTCGAGTCAGTCGATGCTACTCGGCGAGTCTGTGAGGTTTCCACAATTTTTGTTGTTTCTTTTGACTCAGCTTCCTCTAACAACCTTTCTATTTCCTTTAAATCTTCTCCAGCATCGAAATTCCCTTCAGAAGGTAATAGAAATTTGTTTGGATTTTCTTCTTGTAAAAGTGCAAACTCTCTTTCTAACACTTCATCATCCAAATCCACTAAGGAAATTTCCCCGTTTTTCATCCCTTCATTCTTTTTCTCTTGTTCCGCTTTAAACACCACTGAATCATTCCCTACCCTTAGTGTTAGTGTAGATTCGCACACATTGACTATTGCACAAGCGGTATTCAAAAATGGTCTTCCAAGAATGATTGAAACTTCAGGGTCTTCTTCCATGTCAAGCACTACAAAGTCCACGGGAAACACAAATTTATCGACTTTGATGAGAAGATCTTCGCATACTCCTCTTGAATGTATTATTGTCTTATCGGCTAAATGGATCTTCATACGAATCGGCTTTGGTTCCGGCAAATTTAGCTTCTTTAAGAAAGAATATGGCATTAGATTAATGCTTGCACCCGAATCGGTCAATGCATGAGTAGAAATTATGTTCCCAAATTGACTAGGTATGGAGATGCTTCCCGGATCACCCCTCTTTTCTGGAAGTTCATTCAGCAATACTTCAGCAACTTCTTCCATATTTTGTCTAGTAGTGAAGAGGTTTTTAAGCAAAGTTGCATACTTAGGCGTTTGAAGTATTGTTTCAACAAATGGAATGTTCACTTGGAGGGTCCTCACTTGCTCCATAAATCTTCTATACCGTTGAATCTGCTCATCTGGTATGGCTCGGATCGGAAATGGTAAAGGGGGCCTGTAAGGTTTCAAAAGAGAACAATTTTTCTCATCAAACCTCGGACTCGTCGAGTCCATGACGCCGACTCGGCGAGTCGAGTCGGGTTTGCTCAATTTCTATTCAATTGTCTCTTCTGTTTGCAGCTTACTGGGTTTCTTCTGAATAGAGGTCAAAGGAGTGAAAATTTTGTCAGAATTGGTGGTTATCACATTTAGATGCGCCATTTTTGGATTTTTTTCGGTATTGCTAGGAAGTTCGCCGAGTGTTCTTAGATTGATTTGTTGTGCAAGCTGACCAATCTGTTTTTCAATGCTATGAATGGAGGCTTGCTGATTCCTAAGCAAATTTTGTTGATCTTTCATCATAGCTTGATGATCCTTAAGCATTACTCGTTGCTCCTTCAATTCAATGTCGGTATCATTGTGTCTCTTCTCGGACGCAGCTACAAACCTTGTGAACATCTCTTCCAAATCAGCTCTCTTTCCCATAACCGGTTCCTCCTTTTGATAGAAACCCCGTTCTTTTTGCTTGTATTTCTCCTCCTTTTCCTTTTTGTACTCGTCATACGGGAGCCATTCCTTCTTCGGTTTCCGCCAATTATCATCAAATCTATCGCCACTTGAATAGAATACTTGATCTTTCTTGTTTCCATTCTCATCCAAATCACAATCTTTAGTAAGATGATGTTTGTTACAATTCTCACATCCAACCCGAATAGCATGGATTGTTTGATCCATCTTAGTCGTCCTCCGATCTAAACTATCTAGTTTAGCCATCATTGTCGCCATGCTATCGTTAACAGTGTTCACCACCCCCTACTCACTTCATTCTGTGGGTTATGATATTCTCTAGAGTGTTTAGAGAATTCCTCAATTAATTCCTTGATCACCGAGGGTGGCTTCTTTGTGAGCGGTCCTTGCGAGTCAAGAAGCTGCCTTGCAGTCACATTTACCCCCATCATAAAAAATAGATACTTCTTGTTGGCTATTAAGATCGTGATGTGGGCAATTCCTTAGTAGGCCCTTGTATCTCTCCCATGCCTCGTATAAGGATTCTCCAGCTTGTTGTTCAAAGTTGGCAATGGCTTTCTTCAATTTGGCTATCTTTAAAGGGGGACAAAATTGATCAATGAACTCTTCCTTCATTTTAGCCCATGTAGTAATAGATCCTGGAGGTAATAATTTGAGCCAATCCTTTGCAGCACCTTTGAACGTGACGGGAAGCATACGAAGCAGCTGGGTTTCGTGAGGCACATTTGGAACATTAAAATAATCGGCTACATCGTTGACCTCATCCAAGTGTTTATAAGCATCTTCGTGATCTTTACCGTGGAAGGGAATCTCCTTTAGTTGAGCAAGTATGTGACCTTTAAGCTCAAAGGTGGCAGTTGCGGGAATTGCGGGTTGCACAAGTTCCGGCCCGGTATCGTCACGTATTCTCTTCTTCCATTCCCCCATGGGAACTTCATCGATGTTAGCCATGGGGTTAGCTAGTTCGCCTTCAAAGTCGCTCTCTTCCTCGGTTTCGGATTCGGAGTCGTATTCGATGTCCTCCTTGATTGGGTCTTCGTTTGCCAAGGAAATGTCGGATCCTCCTGATTTACTGCTCTTCTTCTTGCTGAAAACAGATCTGATGTTCTTCAAGGGTGAGTTCTTAGGTGTATTAGAGCTTTCAACCCCCTTGCCTTTGTTTTTCTTTAAAGCGGATTCTGGGTCTTCAAGTGGAGGAACCAGGGGTGTGTTGGATCCTCTGGTCATGTAATGCCTGCAAACAAAACAAGAAAAACACGTAATAGGAACAAAAATAAAATGAAAAACGACAATGTGTAACAGCGATGGACTCGCCGAGTAGCTTCGATTGCACTCGGCGAGTTCCGAGCAAAAACAGTAAAATACTAACTAATCTTCTAAAAACTGAAAATTATTAAAACCTATCCTAATTACTAAATTACCTAAGAAATAACTTTGTGTAAGATAAATCTCACACAAAGGATTGATAAAACTAGAAATTAGAATTAATTTTTGAACCGTTCCCTGGCAACGGCTCCAAAAACTTGATGTGTGTTTAACCAACTAGTTTTATTCCTACTTCTAAATTATAAATTAATCACACAAAAGGCAGTGGACCTGTCAATTGGTGGTATAGATCTAGTAAGCAGGGTATCGAACTCAGGAAACGGCAATTAAACTAATTACTAAAATTATCTAAAAAAAACAAAATAACAAATAATAGAATAGGGGTTTTCTCTAGTTTTACAAGACTAGAAACTTACTAATAATTAAACTAAAATAACTAACTAACAACTAAGCAAGCAAAGACCAACTAAATTCAATATCTAAAAGGATTTATGTTCAGGTTCGACTCAATTGATCCTATGGTTGATTTAATGGTAATAGTGCAATGGATTAATCTTTTATTGGCTACCGATTAGATTCACATTCGCTATGCTAATCCTTAGAAAATAAAATAATTCAAGCAGTGGCCAGTTGCCTAATTTAATTAATTCTCTAGGTTATTTATTCGGGTTAAATAAGACTTGTAATGGTTAATCAATTTGTCAATTCAATTAGCCTCTTCTTCTTGGTTTATCAAACAAGCTCACACATTAACTTACCCATTCTCTAATTAATCCTAGTTTCATGTTTGTTGAGTCCATTTGTGTTGCGTCTTGGACCTTAAGTTTTGTATCCGGATTGGGCCTGTCCATCCGTGATTATATAGATTAGTTCCGTGATTATCTAGATTAGTTAATAGGGTTTTACTATAAATATGCATGCATGTATGCGTATTAAAAAGTAGATCATTACGTTTATTATTGTAACCCTAAACACCTCTACAGTCGAAGTTCTTCATCGAGCTCTTCTGAGGTGTTGAAGTGTTAATCATACGACATATTCAGTGCCATTCTTGTGTTCTTTATTACATTCTTAATCATTAGCTTGCATAGAATCATACGATCCTAAGAGAACTTAGTTCTAACAATTGGTATCCGAGCAGGAGACTGTGTGATCAATACACATTCCTTCTGTATTCAGAATACTTTAGGGTTTCCGCTTTTATCGTACAAATAGAAGTCGTCTTCTTCATATCGACGGCTACTCTGTTTTAATAAAAACCCTAATCTCTAGTTTACAGGTTTGATTCTAGCAGCCCACCATGCCTCACGAAGATTCACAAACGAACCCAATCAACATCTCAAACAGCATTGGATCCACGACCAGAATACCCATTCTTTACACTCAAGACTACGAAGTATGGGCTCATCACTTCGAAGACTACGTGGTTGGATCTGAAGATAATGGCTATCTTATCTGGGAAGCAATCACACTTGGGCCATTTGTTCATTCAGCAACAAACACAACTGTCAAGTCCCAAAAGGACTATAACAAGCTGGTGACGGATGTAGAGAAGATGCCACAGGATGAGAAAGATAAGCTGCTATGTAATGTGAAGGCTATGAGGATGATCAGATTCGCCTTGCAATCTGACACCTTTCGGTTGGTTGGTTCATGCACAACGGCCAAAGAAATCTGGGATAGGTTGAAAGAACTCTATTCGACTGATGAAGATTTGGAACACTCCATTCAAACTCTGCTGCTGTCAGAATTTGGAGTCTTTGAACAGAAACCTGAAGAGAAGCTCATACAGACTTTTGATCGGTTCCATCATCTTCTGAGTAAGATGATCAAGCATGGTATAGAGAGGAAGTTAATTGAGCAGAAATTAACTTTTATGAACGGGCTGAGACCAGAATGGATGGTTGTTGTATCAACTGTGAAAGCACATGAACAGTTCAAATCCTACTCTCTGGCGAAACTGATGGGAATACTCAAGTCCCATGAAAGTGTGGTAACCAAAGAAGCGAAAGTTGTTTCTGGTATGAGATCTCTGGCTCTTGTCTCAAAAGGCAAAAGTATCCCAGAAGATGAAGAAGAGACTGATATGTCTGAGTGTGATCTGACTAGCAAGGAATATGCTTTGATGATATCCAATCCGAAGAAGTTTGCAAGAAGAAAATTCCCTATCAACAAGAACAGAAACTGGCAGGGAAGTTACAGCTCTAAGAAGGTGAAAGATGAAGCAAAGAACTCCTCTCAAAAGGATGATGAAAAGAAGGAGAGTAAGCTTGCAGGAAACTCTGGATACGACTGCAATTACTGTCACGGCAAGAACCATTTTGCCAAAGATTGCATGTTAAGAAAAATGGCTGAGAAGAGAGAGGGTGAAGATGATGAGGCGTACTATATGCGCAAGTTAGAAGAAGTCAAGAAGAAGAAGGCGACTAACAGCTCAATGAATGCCTTGATTGTACAGGAGAATGCTGGGGAAGATGAGTTTGGTGGCGTAGAAGTGTGGTCAACCGACTCTGAAGATGAAGAGGTTAGAAGGCCCACTCATGGAAAGGCTTTTGTGGCAAAAGAAGAAGGTTCGGCTGGAAGGTGTTTAATTGTCACTGCTGGGCCATCAACCGAAAGTGCAGATAAGGAACCGAACCTGACCGAGAACAAGTGTTTTGCAGCCAAACCAGTGAGTGAGAAGATCAACGACTGCGATCGGCTGATCAAAAAGGTACAATCTATTCTTGAATCTCTTAAAATTCCAAAAACAGATTATGAAAAAGAATTAAATGAATTAAACTTTAAATTTTCTAACCTAAGTAGCAGCCTCATGCAAACTCGCTTAGCGAATTCTAACCTAACTGACCAACTCAGCAGGGTGTCTTCAAAAAGTGAAGAAAGAAGAATGTGGATTGAGCTGAAGGAAGCAGAGTTAGTTAGAGCTAGGGACGAAAGTATTTATTTGCAAAGAGACAATTTAAAGTTTTTAAAATAAAGAAATATTTTTTGTTTAATAGCTAAGCGTTTATATACTAATATTGCTCAATTACATTTAAGTTGTGAAACTGGAAAGAAAATTCATAAAATGATATTTCCCTTTCTTGAATTTAAGGAAGATGAGATCATAGCAGAATGTGAATCAGAAGTGTCCTCCGAAGAGACATCCATGTCTTATAGGCTTGGTCTGGACAAGATAGAATCCTTCATTGATTCTAAGCAACACAAAAGTATGCTAAAAGATATCTTAGATGAAAATGATAGGCTAAAAATTAAATCTGAAACTATTCAAACATTTGATCGTTCAAACGCCAAACTTGTCGATGAAAATAAAATAGACTTAGGTAATACGTCTGAATTTGATGAGGAAAGCGAGATGAGTGTAATCTCAGTAGAGGACGAAGTTGACTGCTCTGAGTTTATGAGGAATGAAACCGAGAATGAAAAACCATTAATATCAGAAAACTCGGTTGAATTCGCTCGTCTGTCAAAAGATCAGAAACAGAAACTCAAGGAAAAGGCCATGGTCTATCAAAAGGTTCAGACTGTGCCAAATCAGGTATACGCAGTTACAGGTGTCACTCCAAAGCAAACTGCAGAGTTAAGGATCTTGGTCGATAAAGATAATGCTGAAGGGTGCGACGACTACTTCTGGTCTGCCCCCATTGACAACGCAGACGAAACCGTGGGTCTATCTGAGAAGACTACATGGAGGGTTAGAGGAAGATACATTGCTGAACCCATCAACACACCCTCCAATTTCGTCAAACCAAGCACAAGTGGAACCAAAGAAATCCCTGAGGAACCAATGAAAGAACCGAAAGCTCCAATCAAAACAATGGAAGAACCAAAAGTTCTACTCAAGAGGGTTGAAGAACCGAAAGTTCTAACCAAGAAAGGTGCAGAATCAAAAATGTCCGACAAGACAACCGAAACTCAAAAGGAGAAGCCAAAGGCCAGCTTCAATATCCACAAATCTCATAGGGAGCATGCTGAGCAGAAATGCTTGAGAAATCAAAGATATGCTAAGAATCTAAATAAACGCAAAAGGCACTGGAATTCTCAAAACTCCAACTATGAGCCTCCCAAGAAAGGATCAATGGAAAAAGGAAATGAGAAATTAAAGGAAAATTTCAGTCCAAACTCCTACTATTCCAAGTCCTGTTTCGTTCCTAAACCCAGTTTCGGTCCTAAACCAAGTTTCGGTCATAAACCTAGTTTCGGTCCCTCCAAGTCCCAAAGCAAAACAAATTCATTGAAGGACATGAAAGGAAAGGGAAAGCTAGTACCAAACTCTGAGTTGGGTAATAAGAAATCATCAGCTAACCCTAGAAGTCAAAAGAAAAATCATAAACCATCTAACAACACACCGAACATTAAAGAAGATAAAACTAAAATCAAGGTGTATACAATTAAAAGAAAAGATCAAACCACTTTAGTAAAAAGAACATATTTGGTTGATATTTCTGTTGTAATTCCTTTTTCTGTGAAAGACTCACCAGGACCCAAGAAACTTTGGTTTCTTAAATCCGCTTGAATCTGCAGGTAATCAGTGATGAGCAGTTCGATGATGAATGGTACATAGATAGTGGCTGCTCGCGTCACATGACAGGGAGGAAGGAAGAGCTGAGGGAGTTTCGGTCCCTGAAAGATGGTGGGTGTGTAAAGTATGGAAACAATTCCTATGGAACAATCAAAGGGTATGGCATGATAACCAATGGCGAATTCTCAATTAGGAAAGTAGCGTATGTAGAAGGGTTGCAGCACAACCTCATCAGCGTGTCACAATTAGTTGTGGGCACAGGTTTGAAGGTATCATTTGATGATGAGGGATCTGAGATAATTGAAAAACAATCCAAGAAGGTTCTGCTGAAATCTGAACGCAAGGGAGAAATGTACCCTCTGAATCTAAACCCAATTCGAGGTACACCAGCTATTTGTCTGCTGTCAAAGGCAAATACCGATGAAAGTTGGTTATGGCATCGACGCCTCTCGCATCTAAACTTCAAAGACATCAACAAATTGGTGCTTGGTGATCACGTTCGAGGCCTTCCCCTTCTCAAATTCGATAAAGAGCATTTATGTGCTGCATGTGAACTGGGCAAACAGAGTAGAAAGAGCCACCCCACACGCATAAATACGAAGATAGTTGAAGCTCTTGAACTATTGCACATTGACTTGTGTGGACCTTCGGCTATTGAGAGCATTGGTGGTAGTAAGTACATTCTAGTTATTGTAGATGATTTTTCACGCTTCACTTGGGTTTTCTTTCTTAAGCAGAAATCAGATGCAACTCCCAAGTTGAAGATATTCATCAAGCAAGTGGAAGTACAGCTGAGGAAGACGGTGAGGAACATCAGAAGTGACAATGGTCTGGAATTCAAGAACAAGGATTTTGAGGACTTTCTGGCTGATAAGGGGATAACTCACAATTTTTCGGCCCCTTATACACCACAGCAGAACGGGATTGGTGGAAGACGAAACCGTTCGTTATGCGAGGCAGCCAGAACCTTTCTCAGTTTCGCTTCCCTACCATTATACTTCTAGGCTGATGCAATTGCCACTGCCTGTTACACTCAGAATCGGTCCTTGCTCAATAAGAGATTCTCATTAACTCCATATGAGATCTTAAACAATAGGAAACCGAATGTTAAATTTTTCCACATTTTCGGTTCAAGATGCTTTATTTTCAATTCAAAGGAGAACCGAAACAAGTTCGATGTCAAAGCCGATGAAGGAATATTTCTGGGTTATTCTCTGTCATCAAAAGCATACAGAGTGCTGAATAAATGCTCCAAAAGGATTGAAGAGACTTATTATGTCACCTTTGATGATAATTATATGAAGAAGGTTCAGAGGACTGAAAGTGACCTAGGTGACATATTCCCAGAATCTGGCCAAGTCTCGGTTCCAATATCCAACTTGTTCGAGGAATACATTCGGCTATTTGATGAACCGGAGAAAGCAATTCACTCCGAGGCGAAAGCAGCAAATAACAAAATCGATAATCTCAAAAAGGTCATACATGAAGCTGTTAAAGAGATGGAAAGTGACCCTAAGGGTGCTACGTCATCGACTGACTCTCCAAACAATAATTCAATATTCAAGGGGGAGTGCTCGACAGCACCAAAGACAACCCAAGTCTCGGTTGAGGGGGAGAATCCAATGCCCTCCCCAACACATAAAGGTCCGGGTGAAGGGGAAAGTACAGATCCAAAATCAACAAGTAGTAGTTCAATTGAGGGGGAGAAACTAACTTCCACAGGAAATACAAACTCTGATGCTGCCTCAGGTTACACTTCGCCAGTCGAGGGGGAGAAAGAAGATACAACTGTCGAAGGTGATGACGATCAATCAGAATTTGAAGTAGAAGTGGAGGCTGAACTGAATCCAGCATATGATCCAAACTATCCACCATTAGCAAAATGGACCAAAGACCATCCTAAAGCACAGATCATTGGTGAAACTTCTGAGAAAGTTCTTACTCGTTCTCAACTGAAAGCGAAACAAACTGCATTATTCTCAAAAGTTGAATTTTGCATGTTTAATTCGTTCATTTCAAAGGTTGAACCGAAAACCATAAATGTTGCACTTGATCATTCCAATTGGGTCTAGGCAATGCAGGATGAGCTTCATGAGTTCGAACGCAACCGAGTTTGGAGGCTGATTCCCACCCCAAAGGATGCTTCTGTGGTTGGCTTGAAATGGGTCTTCAGAAACAAGTTAGATAAAGAGGGGAATGTCATTCGCAACAAGGCTCGGTTGGTGGTGAAAGGCTATTGTCAAGAGGAAGGGATAGATTATGAGGAAACCTTCGCTCCAGTAGCTAGGTTGGAATCAGTCAGAATCTTTTTGGCATATGCTGCTCATAAAAACTTCGAAGTTTTCCAAATGGACGTCAAATGCGCTTTCTTGAATGGAGAATTAGAAGAAACAGTCTATGTTGAGCAACCGCCGGGTTTTGTGAACGAAAAATACCCTGATCATTGCTATGTGCTGGATAAAGCTGTCTATGGATTAAAGCAAGCACCGAGGACCTGGTATGAAACACTAACTCGCTTCTTGAAAATGTCAAAATTTAAACAAGGTTCGGTTGACCCAACCTTCTTTCGTAAGAAGGAAGGCGAACATCTAATGATTGTTCAGATTTATGTTGATGATATCATCTTCGGCTCCACGAATCCTAGCTTAACAGCTGAATTCAGGAAGTTGATGGAGACTAAATTTGAAATAAGCGCAATGGGTCCAATTAATTTTTTCCTTGGTTTGAATATTAGACAGGGACCAGAAGGCATATTTATCAACCAGGAGGCCTATACAAAGAACTTACTGACGAAATTCGGAATGCAGGGTGATTCAAAAGTGAAGGTTCATATGGCATTTGGCACTAAGTTAACTCCATCTCTGGAAAAACCTGCTGTGGACATAACACTATATCGTCAAATGATAGGGTCCCTTATAGTAGACCGGATATTATGTTTTCTGTTTGTTATTGTGCCAGGTTTCAAGCCAATCCAAGAGAACCTCACATGGTGGCAGTTAAGAACATTTTTCGTTATCTGAGGCGAACCTCATCTCTCGGTCTCTGGTATCCTGCTAGATCTGGATTCTTCATTCAAGCCTTTTCTGATGCTGATCTAGGAGGATGTGGACTGGACAGAAAGAGCACTACTGGTGGATGCCAATTTCTTGACGGGAAACTTGTTAGCTGGCAGTCCAAAAAGCAAACTTGTGTTTCACTATCCACAGCCGAAGCTGAGTATATTGTTGCAGCATCTTGCACTTCTCAAGTGGTATGGATTCAAAGTCAACTGAGAGACTATGGGCTAAGTATCAAGAAGATACCTCTCTATTGTGACTCAGAAAGTGCAATAAGGATTTACACAATCCAGTGCAACACTCAAAAACTAAGCACATTCCACTTAGATATCATTTCATCAAGGATAATGTAGAAGATGGGAACGTGGAAGTACACTTTGTTCGATCTACTGATCAATTGGCTGACATCTTCACTAAAGCCTTACCTGAAGCTACCTTTAACAAAATTTTACAAGGCTTGGGCATGATGGAAGGAGAGTCAGTACCGAATCCTCAAATCTCTCACTAAAAATTAGACAAGCGAAATGGAGCGAACGCTCGGTCTATTTCGGCTCTGGAATTTTAGGGAACTGAAATGAACCGACCGCTCGGTCTATTTCGGCTCTGGAATTTTAGGGAACTGAAACGAACCGACCGCTCGGTCTATCTCGGCTCCGTAATTTTCGGGAACCGAAATGAACCGATCGCTCGGTCTATTTCGGCTCTAGAATTTTAAGGAACCGAAATGAACCGATCGTTCGGTCTATTTCGCTTCACTCATTTAAGATAAGGTTTCGGTTGTATATTCTTTTTCAGAAAATTTCAAAAATCCAAAAATATTTTATCTTTCTGTTTTTATTCCTTTTCAGAAAATTCAAAAAATTCAAAAATATTTTCTTTGTCTGTTTCGTTTGTCTGTTTGGTTGGTATGTGTGGTGTGTTTCTTATTTTTATTAGGTGACAAGAGTACCAGTACAACAGAATGTGAATCTAAGGCAGGTATATTTAATTTCAGTACGAACTAGTTAAGGGTCCCTAGAAGCATGTTGCTGCATGTTGACCAAAGCCTCTACGACTTTGAGCAGGCCTTAATGATTCGATCTATACCTATCGTTTCTTCCCAATTAGGCCATTAACTGCAACTCAGTCTAGAGCTACCTTACTCTTCTTATATGAGTTAAGAGTTTCTCTGCTTTGTCACGTCTATATAGCAGAAGGTACTTTCGGTTCTATAGCCACCTCCCTTATAATCTCCATCTCCTTTCAATTCACCATTGTAACCCTTGAGACTCTCGGTCCTTACCACTGAGGTTTATGGTTACACAACATCTGTGTTTGTGATCTTAGATACGTATACCACGTACTGAGTGAAACCCAATATCCAACACCAATAATGAATTGACGGTGAATTAATTATTCAAGAACTTACTGGTTATCTAATGAAATCTCTTTTTATTTTTGCGTGGTCTTTTATGAAATTGTCTACTACCAAGGCGTTTCTTCCCAAAGAGATCCAGTTTATTTTTTTGAGATTTCTGCTACCTCTTTAGTCACTATATAATATATCCAACCTACCTGTTCAACAGACCACATCGGTCTCACAGGTACTTCTTCCAACGTTCGGTTTTATGTTAAGACTCGAAGTTTGGTTGAAGATAAGCTACCCTAAGCCTAATCTATAAAACAAGCCTTTCAATGTTTATTAACAAACAGTTGATCGTATCATTCGGGAAACCACACAAGCACTTCAAGTCTCTCTTGACTTTGAAGGAAGCGATTCTTGCCCGGAATCCTCTGCTTTCTGTCTAGTAATGAGACATCACTCACATCCCATACACATTTGCTTTATTTCTTTATCTTTGTCACACTAATGCACGAAAATTTTCAGTTTTCCCACATTCTGGTTACTGATTGGTTTGAATTTTGTTCTATCTATTGGAGCCAAACAGGGGGTTATCATGGAATTTCAAACGACGATTGAAGATAAGATTTAGGCGCGTAAATTTGAACGGTCTCTTTACCCATGCGTGCTGACGTATACCTGGGAGTAACCACACTGTCACATCGTGCTTTTTCAGGCGACGTTTTAGTGATCACGTCATTATCATCATGATTTTTCTCTCTCCTGGCAATGGTATATAAAGGGTTTCCAATTTTATTTGTCTTTTACTGGCAACATTTTTTCTCTGAAAAACCAACGCAGCGCAAACTGTTCATCTTCTTCCTTCTTCGATCAATAATGGCGACTTCTTCATCAATTCATGATCAGACGGCATCATCATCTTTACTCACCATTAAGCCAAACCAAAATATGATCATCGAACTTAACCCGTTCTTGTATGATGCATATATGTTGCACGTGGTGGAATGTTTGAAGTATTCACCCCTGGTTTTAGCCCTAACCCTGGTTGAATCTGTTCCAATGTCGTTATTATCGCAGGTCTATTCTATAACATCTTATGACAAAAACAAAGAACGTATTTACTTTGTCATCCACGATAAGAAGGCATATATTTCGAAGGTGAAGTTTTGTTCGATTTTGAATCTTGTTGTTGATTCTTCTGTCATCTCGCCGGACTTTATAACGACGACACAGTTATTTTCAATGCTCTATGAGATGGGGTATACTGATGTGCTCACCACGATTACCAAAGTGAAGAAGTCATGTTTACCGTCTCAATGGAATGGTCTGCTCACTCTACTGATTAAGGGATTAGCAGAACGATGTGGTGGTTCAGACGGTACCAGCAAGGGTTTCCTTACCCTTCTTTATGGCCTTTACAACGGGATCAATCTTGATTATGGGTCAATAATCTAGTCTCAAGTGGTGCAGAGCCTCAACACATCAACGAGGCATTCTGAAATCTCTTGTGGAAGATTTTGGACTCTGATTACGAGGAAAGCGATTAATTCTTTGGAGATTCCGGTGATGAAGGATGCTCTACTTGCATCTATCGCTACCTTCCACACAAAGAAGATCATCATCTCGGATCCAATCAAGTTTCCTCATAATGGATCTATTCCTGAATCTATGTATCAAGGTGTTGCAGAAAAGAGCAATGTTATGGCTGACTATCGGAAACTCCCTCCCTCTGGACCGAGGGTACTTTCTCCAGAACAGCAGGCTGCCCTGGATGCCTTGGACAAACCTACCAGCCGAGGGAAGAGGATCTCAAAGAAAGAACCCACTAAGGAAAGAACGTCTAAGTCCTCCAAGTCTTCAAAAAGAAAGTCTACTGAAGGGGATTCTTCTCAACAAAAGAAGAAGAAGATAAAGAAGATGGATCGAAGGTCTAAGAGTCCCACTCCTCCAAGCACAGATCATGACGATGAGGAAAATGAGGAAGAAGAGATTCACCATGACTCACCAAGAGGGAACACTCCTCCTCGTTCCCCTACTCCAGCAAAATCTCCCAATCACAACAGAATTCCCACACCACCTCCCATTACATTTTTTTCTATTTCCACCATTCCTTTGTCATCTCCAATCATTACAGAATCCACAACCACTACCATTCCTAACCCCACGGTAGGCGTCAACGTATCTGATACGGGGGCTACTACTGCAACAGAAACTCCTATCATCACTAAACCTCTTTCACCAACACACTCAACTGATTCTGGTGCTACTCTTGGAGGAGAGAATGAGGAATTTGACTCTACCTACTTCAGTCCTTACAGGCTTCCGACTGATGATGATAATGATGCTCAAGTCACAAGTCAAGATTTACAGAGCATTCATGACAAGCTGGACCAATTGCTTGAAGATAGCAAAGCTTATGGTGGTGTGGTTCTTAAAGCTTTTTTAGAAACTGCCATCGACCAATACACAAATGCCATTGAGAAATCTACTAAGGCAGTTGATGCGTCCACCTCTTCCTGTAAAAAGGCAACAACAGAGGTTACTGAGGTTGTTCACACAACTCAGATCTTTCTTGACTCTTTGAAAGCTCATGCTGACACCAATGCAGCAAAGGTACAATCCTCTGTGGACTCCTATGCTAAGTCCCTTCAAGAAGAAAGCACTAAGTTTGAAGCTGTACGCTCATCGCTCCAAACCGAGACCACTTCTTTTTTACAATCAGTGGATTCTCGTTTTGATGCTCTTCATGCTAATCTGGCAATCGAAAGTGCCTTGAAGGAGGATCTGGCCAAACACAAAGCCACCATTGAAGTCCAGAAGGTGCAACTAGCCCATGCTGAGAAAGAAATCTCTTTATTGAAGACACAACGGGCTGTGTATAAGAGTTGTGCAGGTGAGGTGAAGGACATGTTGACAAATTTGCTTGGTGCTCATGATCCTATTCTTACTCTTACAATTCGCAATCATCTCACATCCAAACTCCTTCCTGCCCTTGGAATACTGCATGAAATGAAGGGTGTTTCGGAGGGATTCGTACCTCCAAAACAAGGGGGAGAAAGTAGTGCTCGTGTTGTTCAACCGAGAGTCATTGTGAAAACAGAAGGTGCTCAACCGAAAGTAACAACCGAACTGAAGGATAATGTAGCTTCAGGTTCTGGTTCACGAGCAAAGCCAAAGGAGACCATTGATAAAAGTGATAGTGATGTAGAAGAAACCATTGCTGAAGCTCTCCAACGAAAGAAAAGAAACAGAGAGGTGGATGAAACTCTGAAAATTGCTAAAGAAGCAGAGGAGAGGGAAAGGAGAAACAAAGAAGAAGAAGATGCCTTGAACTGCAAGAAGGCTTTGTTTCCCTTGTGGACAAAAGAGACACTTATCAATCAGGTGATTGATTTTCCTTCTGTCTATTGGTTGGAACCGGTTGCTTCGTTTGATTGTGATAACTCCAAGGACTCGCAGTTCGACATGCCGATTACCAGAAAAGCTTTCACGTTTCATTGCTTTGATGCGACTGCTGAGGTTCCTTTTCCCCATCCTAAGGTTGACCGAGAGTTGATAGACTTCTACTTGAAGTATGGGCAACCGCAGTACCTGACTTGGAGCACACAGAAGATCATTACAGTCAAGGTACTCAAACCCTCACCTGCTGGGAGATTTGTTAACGTTAATTTCAAGATCACTCGTGGTTCAGCGAACACGGTGTCAACTATCTCTCTAGCAGATCTTCCTAATCTCAATCCCCATGACTGGATTTTGCTGTTTAACATTCTGCTCACTAATCCTAAGGAATATGAGCCTATTTTAGAACATCTGAAGAGAATGTTGGCCTCCTACATCCATGAAGTTGCTACTATGGATCAGGAGATAGCAAGAGTTATGAACAAGAAGCCGACTGTCAAGCCTACACCGAAACCAGGGGATGTGAACAAGATGAAAATGGGACAGATAGATTCAACGAATCTTACTGTCATGTTCACGAAAGGTGAAGCTCACAGGTTTTTGTTTGCTCTGGTTGATAAGCATCTATTTTCAACAGACTGCTTGGAGCATATCATCAACATCATTCATAGATGCAAGCAGAATTCAGAGGCTGATAAGAAGAATTTTACAGACATGCTTCGGTGGTATATTACGTTTCGTTACCATCTTTTAGCTGTTATACCGAAGGTGTTTAGAACTGTGAAGAAGGCTTCTGTTATTAAACAGGATTGAGGTCTCGGTTCCAAAGACGCAAAGGGGGAGATTGTTGAGTCCATTTGTGTTGCGTCTAGGACCTTAAGTTTTGTATCCGGATTGGGCTTGTCCATCCGTGATTATCTAGATTAGTTAATAGGGTTTTACTATAAATATGCATGCATGTATGCGTATTAAAAAGTCGATCATTACGTTTATTATTGTAACCCTAAACACCTCTACAGTCGAAGTTCTTCATCGAGCTCTTCTGAGGTGTTGAAGTGTTAATCATACGACATATTCAGTGCCATTCTTGTGTTCTTTATTACATTCTTAATCATTAGCTTGCATAGAATCATACGATCCTAAGATAACTTAGTTCTAACAATGTTCACTAATCCTAGGAACATAATAAAGTGTTCACATAAATCACGTGAGGTAAACAATCAAGAGATGTTCATGCAGCCTAATTGTCTTCCTATTAACAGAAAATGGTTATGGTTAATGCATAAGGATCTTTAACAAGCTTAATTCAACAAAATCACCAATTAAAGTTAATCCTACCATTAGTCAAACCATAGTCTCGAAACTGTCTTACCCAAACAGAAGCTAGCAAGTTTAGCTCATGATTAAGGCAGTAGAAAACTCAAAAACGAAATTCAATAACATAAACATGGTTTAAGTACTAGATCTAGTTAAGAGAAATCAAAGTATGTCTTAGTTATCCTTCAAAACTTGAATTGGGTTGAATCTTCACTCTTCCAGATGTCTCTCTTCGTTCTGAATCGCAGATCCTACTCCTAGGGTTCTCAGAAATCTCGTCTATCGATCTGGAGGGTTTCTTTTATAGATTCGTCTCGACTCGTCGAGTCCACAACCGACTCGTCGAGTCCCTCATTAAAATCCCGTGTACGGCAAGTCAATGACTCTCCTACTTCGCGAATCTTCGTGGGAACTCGTCGAGTAGACGTCCCTACTCGCCGAGTCCTTTGTGCTTTTTGATCATTTCTTCTTTTGTTCACTCCAAAGCTTCCCGATAGCTACTCCTGCTTCCTTTTGCTTCCGAGCACTTCTTTTGGACTGAAAATATAATTCAAACATAATTAAGTACCTTTTGTCCATAATATGCAATTAATTAGTTAATAAATGATAAAACTCTATACTAAATATAGGGCTAAACATGCACATATCAAGATCCTTTACCACCCAGGCAAGGCCATTATGGTAGCCGATGCCCTGAGCCGCAAGGCGGTAGCGGCCCTGATTAGAGACATTTGTCTGAGGATGACAGTGATTTCTCCATTACTGGAGCAGATCAGAGAGGCGCAGGTAGAGGGCCTGAAGGAAGAGCGCTAGAAGTGCGAACGGATCGTAGGCTGAGTGGCCTCATTTGATTACGATAGCCGAGGGTTGTTGACCCTGCATGGGAGGGTCTGGATTCCGTACTGGGGCGGAGTACGATAGGTTCTGATGGATGAGGCCCACAAGTCAAGGTTTTGCATCCATCCCGGGGTGACGAAGATGTACCGGGATCTTTGTCCTGATTACTGGTGGCCCTGCATGAAGCGGGACGTTGCTTGGTACGTAGAGTGGTGCTTGACCTGCAGGAAGGTCAAGGCCGAACATCAGCGCCCCGACGGAAAGATGCAGCCGTTGGACATTCCCGTGTGGAAATGGGAAGATATCACTATGGATTTCATTACCAAGCTTCCCAGGACCGCACGTGGAGTAGATTCGATATGGGTCATCGTGGATCGGTTGACCAAGAGTGCTCATTTTATCCTGATCCAGGAGAGCATATCGGTCGAGAAGCTGGCCGAGATATACATGCGTGAGATAGTAGCACGGCATGCAGTGTCTGTCTCGGTGGTGTCAGTCCGAGATGTCCGTTTCACTTCCAGGTTTTGGAAGCAGTTTCACGAGGAGATGGGTACTCGTCTCCACTTCAGCACCGCTTTCCACCCTCAGACGGACGGACAGAGGGAGACGACGATACAGACTCTTGAGGACATGTTACGTGCATGTGTTTTGGATTTTGGTGGCAGTTGGGATACGTATCTTCCGTTAGCGGAATTTTCGTATAACAACAGTTACCACGCCAGCATAGACTGACCTCCCTTCGAGATGCTCTACAGGAGGAAGTGTAGGACCCCAATCTGTTGCGGCGAGGTTGGTCAGAGAGTCATGGGGAGTACTGAAGTAGGCTCCATACTGCTCAGATTTGACAGAAGAGCTACGCCGACAAGCGGCGTTCATACTTGGAGTTTCAGGTGGGCGATATGGTCCTCCTAAAGGTGTCACCTTGCAAAGGTGTCATCCGGTTCCGGAAGCGGGGCAACCTGGGCCCGAACTACATTGGTCCTTTCAGGGTTATAGCCTGGGTGGGGAAGGTGGTGTATCGATTGGATCTTCCAGCAGAGCTCAGTCAGATCCACAACACTTTCCATGTTCCAATTTGCGGAAGTGTTTAGTGGATGATTCAGCGATTGTTCCCTTACAGGATATTCAGGTTGACGACAGCCTGAACTATATTGAGAGGCTGGTGGCGATTCTGGATGGCAAGACGAAAACCTTGAGGAACAAGGTTGTTCAGCTAGTGAAGGTGCAGTGGCAGCACCGCAAGGGTTCTGAGTGGACTTGGGAGCCCGAAGAGGAGATGAGGGAACACTACCCAGAGTTGTTTCCAGACCCATCAGACTTCGAGGACGAAATCTAAGGCAAGTAGGGGAGAATTGTAATGCATGGTTTCTGGTATGCCTTTATTCATAAATTATTCATTTTAATAGAGCTACTCGACGAGTTGGAAGCCCCAGAATCGTCGAGTAGAAACGAGACTTGGACGCGGGTTTTAAGCTATCTACTCAACGAGTCGAGAGCCCTCAACTCGGCAAGTAGGTCTTCCGGAAGGAAACCCTAATTTCGGGGTTTTGCACCCTATTTAAGCATCTTAATCCCCACCTTTTGGCCTCATTTCCAACCTCCAACTCCCAAACCCTAATCCACGAAACCCTAGAGCATTTTGTGACTGTGTGAGCCATTCTCGAGTGATTTTGTGTGTTCTAGAAGCTAGAAGAAGAAGCAGGAGCTAGAAGGTTCAAGGAGAAGATAGTAGATCCAGAGATTTCCTTCCATCCTCCTCACTTTCTGGTAATCAAGTATCTAACTTGATCATTTGTTCATTAGATCTCATTATGTCCACTTGTTGAGGGTTTTGGTCCAAGAAGCTTGAACCTTGGGATTTGGACGTCCCAAGTCGCTTACCTTCCAGATCTGGAATCACTGGGGGTGGTTAAGGCATAAAGGTGCAAACTTTATGCCATTGGAGCCCCATGCAAGCCTTAAGGACGTTATTATGGCCTTTTAAGCCCCAAAAGTCCATGCATGGAAGTAAAGTCTGAGACTTTACGTGTGCATTGGGTGTTTAGGGCCTAGATCTCGAATGTCATGCTTTGGGTTGGAGTAATAAGGCTTGTAGACAAAGATCTATGCCTTAATGAGCTAGGGTTTTAGCTAAATCCACTAAGGAGGATTATTAGCGGGTAAAGTTGGAAACTTTACCCTTAAAGGAGCATTTCCAGTGTGTAGAGGAATTATGGACCTTGGATTGGGAGAGTAGAGGCTTAATCTGTTAAGATGGCCAAACAGACAGAGGAACTCGTCGAGTCCATAGAGGAAATCGACGAGTTGGATTGCGTTGTCCCGTTTTAGATTAAGGAAGAACTCGACGAGTCGGTGAAGGGACTCGACGAGTTGATTCGGTAGATCGCGACTATGAGTAGCCTGGGAACTCGGCGAGTCGGGGGGAGACTCGACGAGTTAGATCGCGATTTTAGGTTCTAGGACTCGACGAGTTGATGGAGCAACTCGACGAGTTTGGTCAACCAGAAGGTTGACTTTGACCAAAGCGTTGACTTTGACCAGGGGTAAAATGGTCATTTTACCCTAAGGAGAATTATCAGGTTTTGACTAGGTATTATTGTGATAATAATAGTCGGGGAGTCGTGGGAGCAACCGTCGTAGATTCCTCAGTCGAGATTTCAGCAGTCGGCTTTGCGAGGTGAGTTTCCTTCAGTAGGGACGGGTCTACCGCACCAAGGCTGGCCCGTATATGTGATATGTTAGTAGATGAGTGTGGGCGAGGCCCGAATCTCATAGTAGCCGAGTGTGGGCAAGGCCCGAATCTCGTAGTATTATTTGAGTATAGATGTGTGACTACTTGATAGGAATAGATATACTTGTTTTTTGTGTGATACTTATATGCATGTTAGTAGTGGAGTGTAGGCGGGGCCCGAATCTCCTAGACAGCAGAGTGTGGGCGGGGCCCGTATCTCCTAGTTTCATGTTGTGTGTATGGTATGTGGTAGATTGGGGAGACTCACTAAGCTTCGTGCTTACAATTTTCAGTTTTGGTTTCAGGTACTTCCACTAGCAAGGGCAAGAGCTCGGGATGACTGCATGACACACACCACAGTTTATAGCCTGGGATGTTTTAGACTCTGATGTTTTGACACCTGGTTTTGATACAGTATCTTGATATGATGTTTTGAGTATACATGACTATTGATTTTATTATGAGGTTGATGAATTATGGTTTCTTAAATGAGTTTGAAGAGAAATTTTCGGACCGTATTTTTGGGATGTTTCAAGAAACCTCTTCTAGACTACCATTGTTCCCAATGTCCATGGAAATTTTGGAGATGGATCCTTCAAACACTTTTGCTTCACTTGTGCTCTTAAGCATTTCTGCTTCAGCAACAATTAACATGTGTGTTAGATCTATTAGGGTCACGTCGTGATCCCTCATATAATAGTCTTTAATGAACTGACTATATGACTCAGGAAGCGAAAGTAGAACCAAATCAATGGCTATCTCCCCTCGGAAAACGACACCTAACATATCCAATCTATCAATGTACGATTTCATTTTCAGAACATGTCGACACACAAACCTTCCATCTTGATGTTTACATGCCAACAGGGCTTGAGTAATTTCATATTTTTCTACTTGAAGAAAGCATGACTTAGGGAGAGTCATTGGAGGAGGAGGTGGAAGAGTTGTAGAAGCATGATTTCCATTTCCACCATTACCTGAAGAAGGGAACATTCTTTCACCTTGATCAACATGTGGAAGATCATCTTTAGAAGAACGAGGAACACCGTTGATGTCTGAACTTGACATCTATAATAGGAGAAAAGAGAATTCAAGTTAGTTTAATCCTTAATTATTAACCCATAAATTTAAATTAAGGCTAGGATCCATATTTTCGATTCGAACTTTGAAAAGGGATGTCGTAATCAAATTCGAGTCTATTTTAGGTAGGTATAGCTTTTACCAATTTCAATCTCAAGAAACTCCTAGATCTTTTGAGATTCATTGAACTATTCAATGGCATGTTTAATCTTGATTATGCTCTCACTTTTGTGATTGGGATGCCGAGGATCACAAACAAGATGTGAATAACCATGCAAATTAGTTTGGTACTCTCGATGCCATTTATCATATCGTTTTAATGTGCCGGTTAACCACACGCGCTACATTAATCAACGATAATTTACGATATACCCATTACCACCCTTTATTTGTCCCCCAATAGTGTGACGGTTAACCACACATGCTATAACATCCCAAAATTTAAGACCAAAAATTTTGTTTTTAGTTTAATAATTCATAAAACCAACAATATAAAAACATCCTATATCAAAACCAAAGTGTCAATAATCAAAACATGTTATCATAAAACAATATCAGAGTGTAATCCCAAAGATCTCATGTGCGGAAAACATAGTATGATGCGTTGCAATTGAGCCGGCTCCTTTCCTTTGAAAACGAAGTACCTGAAACCAAAACTGAAAACCGTAAGCACAAAGCTTAGTGAGTTCCCCCATCATCCACATACCATACTATAAGCAGACTTTCAGGCATATATGGGTGCCCGACCTACCCTACTGAGCATACGGGGGTGCTCAACCTACCTCTGCAAGGCATACCGGGGTGCCTAACCTACCCCTGTCATACATACCAGGGTGTCCGACCTACCCCTCCGGTTTATCTCAACTGGTTACAGGGATTATTTCACCCCTACCACTACCACATAATAACATAACATAAACATACTGACAGGCATACTGGGGTGCCCGACCTACCCCTTGGGTCCTTTTGACCGAATACGGGGACTATTCCCCTAACTACCACTATCACATGACATCATACCAGGCTAGCACATAAAACATAACAGATAGTGGCAAACCCAGATAATTATCACAAAGACAATTATCTGACAAACAACTCCTACTAGTGGGTGGGCATTGTGGTCGTAGACCGGCTTCTACTGGAAGGTAACTCACCTCACACTGCTGAAGTCCATTGCAGGAAATCCTTAGCTGTTGTCCTGGCAACTCCCTGGGCTATCAATACCAAAACATCACCCAATTAGCAATTGGGTTCTAAACCATGGTCCATAATCCTTACTTGGGTAAAATAACCATTTTACCCCTGGCCCACAAGATACTTAGCTAAGGCCCAAGTCCAAAACCAATCAACTCCAAAACTCCAAAATTCATAAGAGCCCACTATTGGCCCAATTTTCCAAATTGGGCCCCAACCCTTACATGGGGCTACTCTCTAGCATCCATTCCGAACTTCATAGCCCTCTAAGGTTCAACCTTGGTCAAAGTCAACGTCAAATTCAACATTCTGGATGCCTCAACTCGCCGAGTTGGTCCATCAACTCGTCGAGTTCCTGATCCATGAAACTCTAGAAATTTCGATCCTACTCTTCGAGTTCTTTCATGAACTCGTCGAGTTCCCCTTCAAACCGGGTCGGGACATTTTACTCACAACTCGTCGAGTTCCTCCTTGGACTCGTCGAGTTCTCCTTCAAACTGAGTCAAGAAAAACCGAAGCAACTAGTCGAGTTCTTCCTTGAACTCGACGAGTTCCTAAGGCTTATAAACTCGAAGAACCTTAACCACTCACTGAGTCATCTCCTAGACTCACTGGGTTTACTACGGGGTCAGAAAAGTATGGAATCACGATCCAACTCGCTGAGTTGCATGAGCAACTCGTCGAGTTCCTCTTAGTCCTCACTCATTCAGTCGATTCCAATCGAGTCTAATGCTTCTAAATCATAGATCTGGTTCCCCAGGGCTATCATAGCATGTAAAGTTGCTAACTTTACGTCCATACATGGTGTTATGAGCTAGAAACACCAAGAACCAAGCTAAAAAGGAGATCTAGGGCATGGAGCAAGGCCATGGGCTAATAATGCTGGCAACTTTGAGCTTCATGAGCTCATATGTGCCTAGATCTGAAGTCACAACTCCATAATACACTCAAATCCCAACAATGACTTCAAAATGACCCAAAAGTGACAACATACTATCCTAAATGAGGATCTTAGTGATAGAAAGCCAAGGTATTAGCTTTATACCTCAAATGAGTCTGAAATGTGGCTTGAACTCTGGATCTACTGACTTCCTTTTGAATCCTCAAGTTTCTCCTTCCTTCCCAAGCTTTAAAATCACCAAGAACACATAATAATGGCTCCAAAACACTCAAGGGTGGATTAGGGTGTCTTAGCTAGGGTTTATGACGATGGAGGCAGCAAATGAGGCCAACAAGTGGAGAATAGGATGCTTAAATAGGGTGCAAAACCCCAAAATTAGGGTTTCATCTTCCAGCTCCAACTCGTCGAGTTGGTCCTCCCCAACTCGTCGAGTAGGTTTCTCAACCCGCGTCCAAACTTATTCCCATTTATACTCGACGAGTTTGGGGCCTCCAACTCGTCGAGTCCCTTTGCAAAAATGAAAATTCTTCTTTAAAATACCTACCAGGAACTGGGAGTTACAACTCTCCCCCACTTATCTTGGACTTCGTCCTCAAAGTCTACCGCAATCACCTATCCCCAAAAATGACTCACGCTATAAGCCCGCGGCTCCCTAGATTTGTCATGAACTAACTGACGTTTCTTACGAACACTGACATTTTCCATCCTGAGGGTACACCCATCACCCCGCGTGATCAATGGCCTTCCCAAAGCTACCGAAACTTCCATCCAGGATATATCACCCGAACCTTCAACCCTTGAAGGCTACTTCCACCTTCTGATACCTGAAACTATCGTAACTTGACTTCCAACAGCCCGCCCTTGCTGAAACAACTCTCGATCAATCTCTCAACTGATAACCAAAACAATCATAACCCTTCCAACTCTTTTCATATATCGGCCTATCCCGATCTACTAAAACAATTCTTAGAGTAATTCTTCAAACTCGGTGAAGAACGACTCCTCGATCTCTCGGGTAAAACCAATCCTACCTCTCCTGAAATTCGAAGCCGAAGTCTCAACGGCCTAACTCCCTGTCAGATCTGCCCCCAAAACATCCTCATATAGTCTCGCACCACACGAATTGCGTCCAATTCCTACTCACCCGGCCATCTCGAACGGAGCAAAATCACCATCCACATATCGCTACAGAACACTCATACTCGACAAGAGGTTCAGATAATCCTTCGAGTAGAAGATTCATCCCTGCAACGGTTAGACTCATACGAGAGCTGCGCAACAGAGTCAAATCAACTACTCTGAGATTATTTAATCCCACTGCGAGTGACTTATCACCTCCCAATCAATCAATTACTCCACGCACACGCGAAACCCAAACCACTAATACTGCTCGAAGCATTGAACTGCCTGTAACAGTATGTTGCCTCCTGGCTGCTTTCCAAAATCCACCGAGACCTTCCTAGTCTCAATTCGTCTGCCAGTCATCTGAAATATCGGGTACCTACCTGGTTACTGAGCCAAAGGCTCCCACACAGTCGCCCCTGGCGACTTCCGAACGAAATCCTCACCTGACAATATTTGCCACTAGTTACTTGTCACTGTGGCTCTAACGACCTCCTGATCCAACCGATCCAGTCCATAAGTCGAATCCTGACGTCACCAAATCCAAGCTAAAAGTGAATGCTACACAACCAAAGATAGCCTTATATCACAAACGACCTTATACGGTCCATCTCTTCCTCGCTCCCATGACTGCAATGGTATCCTTACGGTCTAGTCACTGGCTCAACCAGACCTAATTCATCTGGGAAAATCTGTAAACTAATCCGTGGATTTGCCACACCCTCACTGTTGTACCAGAACTGGTGGGTGCTACGGTTCATCCTGTGATCTAACATCACTCCCATATTATCTATTAACCTAGTGAAAGCTACGGCTACCCCCGCATGCTTACAACACTCTAACGCTATCCGACAACCTTATGAATGCTACGGCTACACCCGCAGACTTACAACACTTCTATCACTATCTGACAACCTTGTGAATGCTACGGCTACACCCGCAGACTTACAACACTTCTATCACTATCTGACAACCTTGTGAATGCTACGGCTACACCCACAGACTTACAACACTTCTATCCCTATCTGAAAACCTTGTGAATGCTATTGCTACACTCGCAGACTTACAACACTTCTATCACTATCTGACAACCTTGTGAATGTTACGGCTACACCCACAGACTTACAATTCTTTTCATGCTAACTCAACCGCTGACCATGGTCTTTCCGCTGATTACTAATCCGAACATATCCAAAGTCGATCATATAAACACGATCTAATATCCCAAGCGGAACTCATGTCCTGACTGAAATCCCTGACATGTTTCTTGAGGCCTGCTATCCGATGCCAATGAAAAAGCATGAACCAAATGTTGGAACGTGTTCCGAACTCCCAACTCACAATCCTCAACCTAGACGGCCACTCGACCGTCTTTCTCCCTAGCGGGGATGCGAAACTCATCCTAGTTTCACACCTATTTATGCTCCTGGATACCTGATCGATTCTCCCCCACTTAGATTCGACTAAGTCTTCACAGCACGTGAGAATTGAAGGATTCCCAATCCTTCTTGCTTCTTAATAATCCACTGTTGACAATCTGTGCTTACCGATGCTAACGATCAATTACCAGTCAAACCCTAAGGTCGCCCATCCTCTGAAATATTGAAGAGTACTCTTGAAATTTGGTCCAGTCTGACATCTCAATCCACCTCCCATGCTGACAACTGGAGGCCTTAATCTTCACCCTGGCTGACGAATCCTCGTTCTCACTTCCACTCTCGCATCACCACTGAACTCTAACTGAACACAACCCATGCGAGAAATGAAATTCTATTGAACATCCAATGACCGAACACCCATGCATCGAACACCCGCAACTGACACCACCATCTTCATGCTACCAGTCATTTCCTAGCAACAGTAGTGCCTTGAACTCCAAAGTTCTTCCATAGGCAATTGTCGACCATACCCGAACAACGATAGAACCACTATGTCCCGTCGATACAGGTGGACTAGCTTGATGAAGCTATCCACAGGCCTTCCACATAATACGCCTGACCGATCTCTACTACGAACCGAGTGAACACTGAACATCCCGATGCAGCAAAAGGGAACGACCTTTTACTAACTACTCAATAATTCACGGTATGCAATTGGCATATGACATTTCTTGAAAATATAAACCAAACATAAGCAGAGAGCTGACCCCATAGATACACTTGCTCAAACCCGATGCAAGAAAACAAACACAAAATACGGATAGAACTGATAAGAGCAAAAGGTACATACTCGCAACGTCGCCTGCTGTAATCCTGATCTCTCCTGCATGTCATTGCAAAGTCCGACTCCTCTCTGCCGGGGCTCCTGCCCTACCCTCTCGTCCGTCAGTGATCCTCAAAGTGTCAGGGGCAGGTGCGCCCACTGATCCTCCCCTCGTCGTCGGGCAGTTGGCCTTCTTGTGGCCCACCCGATTGTAGTGAAAGCAGAATGGGCTTGCCCCCCTGAGAACAAGCACTGCTGACATGACCAACCCCGCCACATTTGTAGCAGCCTAAACCCTTGTAGCGACAAACTCTCATATGTACTTACCCGCATGTGCTGCACTGACTCCGGCCCTGCTGGCCTTTCACCCAATGATCAGAAGTCTTGGGTCTCTTCCCAATGTGCCCCAAATCGATCTCGCATCCTCAGACTCTAGAAGTCATATCCTTCAGTGTCTAACACCTTGTCACGCTCACTAGCTCACTTTCCGGCGGCTGAACTGCAACAGCTAGAACATCCTCTGCCCCGAACCGGGTCGCAAACTCCTCCCAAGACATAGTCACCAACTTAGAAAGCGCAATAGATCGTGAAATCAATTCCCATCAGCACCTTGCCGCCCTATACAGGAGATCCAAAGTGAACCAAACCTTGGTTCCTATGGGGTAGGGACTCGTGCGGAAAACACCTTCCATCTCCTCAATCCAACGCGAACTCAAAATCTTGGCAGTCCTTCCCCTGACTGGCTCACCACCTGAGCCGAGACCTAATCCTGAACCAGAACCATCTCCCTGAGTGCTCACCTCCAAACTGAAAACCACAAAACCTATGGTCAGACATACTCAAAGATTCTTCTCCCTGAAGTTTCTCAGATTCTCCAAGACTCTCACCGATTCGAGAATGGATCCTATGCCTTCAGTAATACGGGCCCAATACTACCTTCCACACATATCCATACTTTCCTCAGCAATCCTCCCGAATACTCCAAGTTACTTCCTCAAACCGATGCACCCAAGTCTCACTAAACCTCACTACTAACCCACTGATACATATCCTAGGCTTTCCTAGGTTCCCGAACCCACCCAGCCCTCAGCTGCTGAAATATTCCTAGCAATATCAACTAGCTACCTTATAAATATAGCCACATGCAACAGAGATCGGATAATCCTTCGAGTAAAAGACTCATCCCTAGAACGGTTAGACTCAAACGAGAGCTGTTCAATAGGGTCAAGTCCATCACTCTGAGATTATCTGGCTTGTGTCCCATGTGATTAGCATATTCACTTAGTAGCTAACTCACATAACTAGGAGTCCCACAAAGCACAAAGCAAGCAGCATTCAGACAATGGAAAAATCTAACCAACATACTCCAATCAAACCATTCCATCCCCTTATCAGGAATCTATATTGGCATGAGATTCTATGACTCGTGCAATCAGGCATAACCTAAACAGGCCATCCTATCACTGACTGGTCAATACTAGCATGCACGTCTACAAGCACATACAATAGGCATATAAGGCATCCTTCCTAGATCCTTGGCCCTAATCTAGCATGCAGTTCACATATTCTCAATTCATATCATAACATAACATATCATAACAGGTATGGGTATCTTGGGGAAAACTTACTTGATCTCGGTCGATTGCACGCATCACACACCTTGTTCTTTTCAAAGTTCTTTTTCTCTTTTCAAATTCTTTTCAAAATTCTTTTTTTTATAAATGATTTTTCTTTTGAAAATTTTCATACCAAGTCCTCAGTTTGAGTCCAGATACACCCGAGAGTGTGTCTGAATCCCTCAAACCAAGGCTCTGATACCAATTTGTAACATCCCAAAATTTAAGACCAAAAATTTGTTTTTAGTTTAATAATTCATAAAACCAACAGTATAAAAACATCCCATGTCAAAACCAAAGTGTCAATAATCAAAACATGTTATCATAAAACAATATCAGAGTGTAATCCCAAAGATCTCATGTGCGGAAAACATAGTGTGATGTGTTGCAATCGAGTCGGCTCCTTTCCTTTGATAACAAAGTACCTGAAACCAAAACTGAAAACCGTAAGCACAAAGCTTAGTGAGTTTCCCCATCATCCACATACCATACTATAAGCATACTTCCAGGCATATATGGGTGCCCGACCTACCCTACTGAGCATACGGGGGTGCTCAACCTGTTGGATTAGTGTCTAAGTCCATAACTATAATTTTGGTATGTACTTGACCTGATTTGGCATGGTCCATTTGGGTTGCATGGCATCGGAACAATTGGATAGACAAAATGAGAAAAATGATACTTATGATTTATATTAATATATTATAGGTTCTAATATATTAATATGGAATCGTATTATTTAATTAGTATTGATCAAGAATTAATTTAGAATTAATTTAGTGATCAAAAAGGAACTAATTAAATATGGACTCTTATATATATAGGATGGGCCAAGTTCATTTAGGTTGGGCTAAGCTTTCATGGATAGTCCATGGAGTGTTTAACCCATGGATCCTATGGAAATGAAAGGTCATGGCTATTAGGGTTTACATGAATGTAACCCTAATCCTCCAGACTATATAAAGAGGTCCCTAGTTCATGAAATGGGACTAGTGTGTGTACACAAGAGGGCAAAACCGATTTTGGTGCTAGTATCCTTATTCTCAAGTTATTCCAAGGGTTCTTGGTGTTGTGTGAACCATTTGAGGTGCAACACTTGGGGCACTAAGCTCTTAAAGGTTCAAGACCACAAGCTCCATCAAAAGGTATGTCATTCTACTAGATTCTTGTATTGTATATACTTCATATTATGCTAGTTAGGATGAAACCTTGGAATATTGAATATTTGCATGTATAATAGAGAAAACATAGATCCAAGGTTTATAGGGTTGCATGTACACCATAGGAGTGTTAGAATGCTCAAAACCCTTCAGTGGTATCAGAGCCTAGGCTAGTTTTCAATTATACTTGATGCAATTTGCTGAAAAAAGCTGGAAAAAATGAATTTTTGCTGTCTGGACAGGGGACTCGACGAGTCCATGTGCAAATTCATCCAACTCGTCGAGTTGGTTCATGCACTCGACGAGTTGGACCCCCTAACAGCGTATATTCGAGTTTTTTGGCTGGAATTGGACTAGGAACATTACCTAAGCTGTTTTTGAACTTGTAAACCTGTTTTTGATGTGGTAATGTTCATGCTAATCCAATTTCAAAGATAATTGTCAATAGATTCATGTTTTGTATTAGTTTAATGGTTAGGCTAATTTCATGAAAATTGTTTGATTTGAATTATCTTGTTCTTATGAGTTGATTTAGATTAATAGAAAAGTTATGTGATAATGTGTTTTCAATCCAAATTGATCTAAAAGTTGTTCATAATATGTGTTTTTGTAACTTGTCCTCAAGTTATATGAAAAGTCACATTTATGATTTTTAAAACTCATAATATTTCCATCAGTTATAAAATGAAGAGTCTCATTTTTTTTAAATGCTTTAAAGTCTTCCATAACTTGTCCTCAAGTTATGGAACTTGAAGATTTTTTCATTAAAACTAATTTAAACTCATAAGTTATGGAATTGAAGAGCTTTGAATAGTTCAAAACTTGCCCTCAAGTTTTGGAATTTGTAAAGTTTCCCCTCATGGATACTTTAATTCCAAGTCAAACCCTTAGAATTTTAAAAGTTAAAATTCAACCCTTATACTATTATAATATTAATAGTTAATAGTTATATATATATATATATATATATATATATATATATATATATATATGTATAAGAACAAAGTCAGTCTTACCGTTAGTAGGCCTCATTCACGAAGCCGGTCTATAAGGAAGGTATAAGGTTACTGCCTATAAAATGGCAGTTTAATGGGTGTCCACTCTCACCCACCGCTTCCTTGACTGGTGGAGGGTCGTTAGCCGAACGGGTAGGACAAGACTATAATTCTCCCTTCATTAAAAGTATAATGATAAATACTAAGTAACTAAACACTTGTAAATTCCCAATCTTAGTTACTTAGGAAAATGTGAATTTGGTGCTAACCCATGAAATTACACTTTGCACCTTGCTTAAGTCGTTAGTGGAGCGTGTGTGGTTAATCGGCACACTAACTTGGATTCAACAAGGTTGGCAAAGGTTGGATTAAGGTTTATCATAGATCGGTGGAGCGTGTGTGGTTAACCGGCACATCGATTAGGTGATAAAAATTAAGAGTACCAAGTATATTTGCATGGTTATTCACACCTTGTTTGTGATCCTCGGCATCCCAGTCACAAACTTGAGAGGGCACAATCGAGATTTAAACATCCCATTGAAAAGTTCAATGAATCTCAAAAGATCTAGGAGTTTCAAAGCCAATTAAAACCTAATTCCCATTTCGTTTTTCATGGTGGAAATTGGTGAATCGTCATTCACCTACCTTCAAATATTTTGTAGCTTGGATTACGGCATCCCTCTTCCAAGTTATAAAATATTGTGTTGGGTCCTAGCCTTAATATTTCATATTGGGTGTTATATTAAGGACTTAAATCAACTAACTTGAATTTCTCCCATTGTAGATGTTTGGTTCAGACAATTATGATCTTCCCAAATCTCTTGGAAAAAGCTTTCCTAATGAAGATGATGTCCCGCGATTGGATCATGGAAATCATACTTCTCTTCCTCCACCTCCTCCAATTATTCTCCCTGACCCACAAGCTCGAAGACTTGAAAAGTTCAAGATCACTCAAGCCCTGCTTGCAATGAAACATAAAGATGGAAGACATGTGTGCACTCATGTCTTAGGAATGAAGTCACACATCGACAGGCTGAGAGTGTTGGGTGTCGATGTCCCAAGGAAGTTGGCTATTGACTGGGTTCTTCAGTCACTTCCTGAGTCATATAGTGAGTTCATTAAAGACTACTATATGACAGATCACGACATGACCCTAATAGACCTTTCTTATTTGCTTGTTGTTGCTAAATCAGCAATGATTTGACGCGATGGTCAAGCAAATTTGATTGGAAGGTCTGCCTCTCAAGGTAACACTAGAAGTCCGGAAAAGTTTTCTCTTCCCAATGGAAAGGGATTGACCATGGTCAACCCGGTTGACTAAATGGTAAAGAGAAAGACTAAATCAGTGACAGTCCTATGTACCATTCCCAAAGAGTCTGTATGTCTTTACTGTCAAGAGAAGGGACATTGGAAGCGAAGCTGCCCTAACTACCTGAACGATCTGATAGAAGGAAGAATCAAAACGTTTGACTCTGCTTCAGGTAAGTCCATTATCTAACTATGTTAAGTTTATAATTGTTGATTCTTAATACATGATGTGACTAGATTACATTTTGATGTATGGCAGGATCAACCAAAGGGAAGGAAACTTAAAGGAAGAGTATGATGAATCTGATCGCGAAGATGGATTTCAATCGCATGATTTGAAGATCGGATTTTGAGTTGTTGCTTAGGAGTTATGATAGATTGCTAGGAAATATGTAATAGCATAGTTTTCATTTCAAGTTGCATTGTAAGGAAGAAGTTTTTCCGCATTTTATAAATAAATAAAATTTTGTTTTATTTTACTATATCTCCTTACAATGGCATTTGTGAAAAATTGTTGTTTATATGATTCCATTGATAGCAATATGGGAAAATGGATTTGATTCTTTCGTTTGTGGTAGTGTCATAATTTACCAAATAAGGAAAGATTCTCATCACCCAAGTTTCAGTTGGATAGAAACTTGGAATCATGCAACTTGTGTTGTATGAGGAATGAGAATTTTCATCTTTGGGAAATTATGACTAATTCCTTGATCACATGTATAAGTGAGTCAAGAGAAGGATTAGGGGATCGGGTACACTTGAGTGTGCACTGGTCAGGTCCACCACAGAGAACGATAAGACTATTTGTCATGATTTAATAAAGTTTAGTAAATATGGTTATACTCACAAGTTTAAGTGTAATTCTGAAGCATTGGAAAAGTTTCAATGTATGGCAAAACGAATGAGAAGAATCAAATTAGGCAGAAAGATAAAAGTTTCTCCAATCTGAAAAGATGGGATAGTACTTCAGTATCATGTTTTATGATCATCTTAATGATTATGAAACCATATCACAATTCATCCTCTAAGGACATCTTAGTGCATTCTTATGGCTAAGAAGAGGAGTCATGAATTGTTGAAGTGGTTAAATCAAGAAGATGAGTCATACTTCGTTCCAGAACAATTCTTAGAGTCATACTCCAAGATTGTAACTTGAGTGACACATCTTAAAGAAGGTTTATAACACTTGTCAAATGTAAGAGTAAAATGATTTCTTATCTTGTACATTTGAAATTGGTAAGTTGTGATGTTTTGGATAAAACAAAGACCAACTAAGGCCAATTGTGTGAAAATGTTTGTCTTGATAAAGAATCCGCACTATCTCTTGAATATTTGTTTGTCAAGGAATGGTTCTTGGCAAGAGAATCTTATATGTCAAGAGGTCAGTGGGAGTCTTAAAGATCTTGGAAAAGTTTCAAGAACTAATCAAAAATAAAACCTGTTGGTTATCACTAGCACACGACTTGAGGTTTGTAACCTATCATGTTGACATATTCTTATTTATGTGCCCATTCCAGTTAAAGTTGGATATGCATCTGATTTCTACAAGTTCACAGTTGTTAGCATAACTACTAGGAAGCAATGGCAGGTCCTTGTGCTGCCAGGTGGCAAGAAGTTAAGATTGCACAAGTTTAGTCCATATGAGTTTGGATTTGTCACTAACCTTGTCTTGTGATTATGATTTTGACAAATTCACATGGATAGGAACACATACTCCATAAAATCTAAGTGTCACAAGGTTTCTCTCCGATTCATGAAAATGATGGTGAGGAAACGTTTTCACTAAGGAGATTTTAAGTAGATAGCAATTGTGATATTTGCATTCTCAAAGTCGTTAGTGGAGTGTGTGTGGTTAACCGACACACTAACATGGACTTGTGAGAAATGACAAAGGTCTAAACAATTGAGACTATGATTACGACATCCCTTTTCATAGTTCTAAGATTGTTTAGACACACATGTGAGCTATCTAAGGAAATGTGTATGATTTTGATAAAGTTTTATCAAAGCATCTCGTATCAGAAATCTGAACTTTGGTAAGAAAGTCAATAAAGTATTGATTTCTAGAAGTCCAGCTGATTTTTGAGTACATTTCAAAGCTAGTGGGAGCATAAGTGTTATGCTAATAATCATCATGTAAGTGGGAGCATGATTATTATCTTCAGTGTTAATTATAGAAAACAAAAGTTTCAATTTGCAAAATGTACTTTGCAGGGTTTGAAAAGTTGTTTTGCTATAATTAAGGGAGAGGAAATTATACTTCATTTCAAATCTAAAAGCTTAGATTGTGAGATTTTAATCAAATTTAGTCAAGTATATATATATATATGAATGTTATGTTGGAATGGTTCAACATAAGGAAATTCTTTATATGGGAACATTATTTGTGTTCTAAAAAATTTGATTATGATTACGGCATCCCTTTTCATAATCTGAATTATGAGAACATGGCAAATAGAAATAGAAATATTATAGCAAAATACTGGTCTAGTATCATGTGTTTATGTGAGACATCATGAATCGTGTCCCATATGCTTCGGATATAGGATCGATTGCATGTGCTATAATATGCATCTGTTCTAAATTTTTCAAAATGCCTAGGGCATTAAGAGGGAAAAAGTACTAGAACTGGATATGACTAAAGTGATTAAGCAATTGTTGAGGACAATCTGAGGTGTTACAAAAGATTGGTTGCTCATGGACAGTTGGAAGTATGTTGTAGATTTTTGGAAAGGGCCATATTGACATATTCTGAAAAGAGGCAGCTCTTGTTCAGAAGTGATAGTCAAAATGGGAATGTGGAAATGTCTCCATAGGTGGAAGTTATTCAATCTGTGTAAGATTGGAAAACTTAATGCAAGAAGTATGTTCAAAGGAATGTACTTTGAATATGAGACTTTGTTTCATGGAATTGACCTACATTGGAATACTCTGTAATGTCTGTTGACAAGTCTTTGTGACTTTGTGCATAATCATTACAAGAGGATCAGTGCATATAAGTTTAGAATTTAACAGATTTCGGTAAAATGGCAGGAATTTGGAATTCTTACATTTACGATAAGGATTTGGGATTGTGAAATGAGAATCATTGGAATTATGTTCAATTGATCTATTCCACAAAAGTAAGGATCATAGACAAACATAGTGTGCATACTTGGTGTATGGCGTAACTATTGTCTGGACAAACATAGTGTGCATGTTTGGAGCATGGCATGACTATTGTTTCAGATTCAAGTATTAAGTTGATTATTTGAAACATTATGCAATGAATAATGTGTAATCAATATGGTGATAAATAAAAGGTGTTATATTTATATTCATAAGTTCTGAGACCATATTGGATTCGATTACTCTTGTGTTTCACTTTGCATGTTTTGACTTCCAGAATAACTAGGCCATTCTTTCTGAATGACTAAGTTATTCAAACCATCCACAGTCGATAATACGTTGGAAGTAGGTATTAAGGCAAGATTGTCATGAATTGGGTTTGTAGATGTCTAAGATATTGGACATAGCAAGAGTTGCTACAACATTCATGAGTGCTCCTGGAATGAAATTCGAGTATTTGATTAAACCCACGCTCATTTGACTCACTTCATGGATTTTATCACGAGTGATCATGAGACGATAATATCTTATATTCTTCAAACCTAGAGATATGAATTGTTGACTATGAGTTGGTTATACATTGATTGTACGAAAACGTATTGGTAACTCGATGTTATAAAACGTGCCTTTGTGTATGATTCAACAAGTAGTAGAACAAGCATATGAGTCGAAGTTTATCCATTCCTTTTACCCTTGGAGGGATAAAAGCGATATATGTGGGCCCCTCGATGATTTAGTGATGACACCCCTAAGTGCTTGGCCAAGCCTGGACTGATTTGATTTGTTCAATTAGTCAGTCGTCATAAATCGGAAATCGGGAAACAACAAATGGACAGAGAGAATGATTATAATCCATGTCTCAGTCCATATGATATCTAGAATGGAGGAATATATATGATCCCTTATCTAATGGACAAGTTATTGACTAGGTCAGAGTTCGACAGCGGCTTTAAGAGCTATGATTGCAAGTCGGGTTTTGGAGTCATACGCAATAATAGTTTTAGACTTATCCAAGTGGGAGACTGTTGGATTAGTGTCTAAGTCCATAACTATAATTGGTATGTACTTGACCCGATTAGTCATGGTCCATTTGGGTTGCATGGCATCGGAACAATTGGATAGACAAAATGAGAAAAAGGATACTTATGATTTATATTAATATATTATAGGTTCTAATATATTAATATGGAATCATATTATTTAATTAGTATTGAATATTGATCAAGAATTAATTTAGAATTAATTTAGTGATCAAAAAGGAACTAATTAAATATGGACTCTTATATATATAGGATGGGCAAAGTTCATTTAGGTTGGGCTAAGCTTTCATGGATAGTCCATGGAGTGTTTAACCCATGGATCCTATGGAAATGAAAGGTCATGGCTATTAGGGTTTACATGAATGTAACCCTAATCCTCCAGACTATATAAAGAGGTCCCTAGTTCATGAAATGGGACTAGTGTGTGTACACAAGAGGGCAAAACCGATTTTGGTGCTAGTATCCTTATTCTCAAGTTATTCCAAGGGTTCTTGGTGTTGTGTGAACCATTTGAGGTGCAACACTTGGGGCACTAAGCTCTTAAAGGTTCAAGACCACAAGCTCCATCAAAAGGTATGTCATTCTACTAGATTCTTGTGTTGTATATACTTCATATTATGCTAGTTAGGATGAAACCTTGGAATATTGAATATTTGCATGTATAATAGAGAAAACATAGATCCAAGGTTTATAGGGTTGCATATACACCATAGGAGTGTTAGAATGCTCAAAACCCTTCACAACCTACCTCTGCAAGGCATACCGGGGTGCCTAACCTACCCCTGTCATACATACCAGGGTGTCCGACCTACCCCTCCGGTTTATCTTAACCGGTTATAGGGACTATTTCACCCCTACCACTACTACATAATAAAATAACATAAACATATTGTCAGGCATACTGGGGTGCCCGACCTACCCCTTGGATCCTTTTGACCGAATACGGGGACTATTCCCCTAACTACTACTATCACATGACATCATACTAGGCTAGCACATAAAACATAACAGATAGTGGCAAACCCAGATAATTATCACAAAGACAATTATCTGACAAACAACTCCTACTAGTGGGCTGGCATTGTGGTCGTAGACCCGCTTCTACTGGAAGGTAACTCACCTCACACTGCTGAAGTCCATTGCAGGAAATCCTTAGCTGTTGTCCTGGCAACTCCCTGGGCTATCAATACCAAAACATCACCCAATTAGCAATTGGGTTCCAAACCATGGTCCATAATCCTTACTTGGGTAAAATAACCATTTTACCCCTGGCCCACAAGATACTTAGCTAAGGCCCAAGTCCAAAACCAATCAACTCCAAAACTCTAAAATCCATAAGAGCCCACTATTGGCCCAATTTTCCACCCTTACATGGGGCTACTCTCTAGCATCCATTCCGAACTTCATAGCCCTCTAAGGTTCAACCTTGGTCAAAGTCAACGTCAAATTCAACATTCTGGATGCCTCAACTCGCCGAGTTGGTCCATCAACTCGTCGAGTTCCTGATCCATGAAACTCCAGAAATTTCGATCCTACTCTTCGAGTTCTTTCATGAACTCGTCGAGTTCCCCTTCAAACCGGGTCGGGACATTTTACTCACAACTCGCCGAGTTCCTCCTTGGACTCGTCGAGTTCTCCTTCAAACTGAGTCAGGACAAACCGAAACAACCCGTCGAGTTCTTCCTTGAACTCGACAAGTTCCTCAGTCTTCAAAACTTGGAGAACCTAAACCACTCACTGAGTCATCTCCTAGACTCACTGGGTTTGCTACGGAGTCAGAAAAGTAGGGAATCACGATCCAACTCACCGAGTTGCATGAGAAACCCATCGAGTTCCTCTTAGTCTTCACTCATTCAATCGATTCCAATCGATTCCAATGCTTCTAAATCATAGATTGGGTTCCCTAGGGCTAGCATAACATGTAAAGTTGCTAACTTGACGTCCATACATGGTGTTATGAGCTAGAAACACCAAGAACCAAGCTAAAAAGGAGATCTAGGGCATGGAGCAAGGCCATGTGCTAATAAACCTGGCAACTTTGAGCTTCATGAGCTCATATGTGCCTAGATCTGAAGTCACAACTCCATAATACACTCAAATCCCGGCAATGACTTCAAAATGGCCCAAAAGTGACAACATACTATCCTAAATTAGGATCTTAGTGATAGAAAGCCAAGGTATAAGCTTTATACCTCAAATGAGTCTGAAATGTGGCTTGAACTCTGGATCTATTGACTTTTTTTTGAATCCTCAAGTTTCTCCTTCCTTCTCAAGCTTCAAAATCACCAAGAACACACAATAATGGCTCCAAAACACTCAAGGGTGGATTAGGGTTTCTTAGCTAGGGTTTATGACGATGGAGGCAGCAAATGAGGCCAACAAGTGGAGAATAAGATGCTTAAATGGGGTACAAAACCCCGAAATTAGGGTTTCATCTTCCAGCTCCAACTCGTCGAGTTGGTCCTCCCCAACTCGTCGAGTAGGTTTCTCAACCCGCGTCCAAACTTATTCCCATTTCTACTCAACGAGTTTGGGGCCTCCAATTCGTCGAGTCCCTTTGCAAAAATGAGAATTGTTCTTTAAAATACCTACCAGGAACCGGGCGTTACACACGCTCTACTAATGACTCATAAAGTGTAATGTGCAATTTCATGGATTAGCATACAAAATCACATTTTTCCTAAAGTAACTAAGAGTGGGATTTTAGAACATAGTTTAGTTACTTTATATCGCATTATACTTATTAATGAGAGTTAATTATCCTATCGAACCTGTTTGGCTAACGGCCCTCCACCATACAAGAGAGCGGTGGCTAAGAATGGATACCCAATGGCGGTCATTTTATAGGCCGCTTCCTTAAACTCTCCTTATAGTATGACTTCGTGAATGAGGCGTACTAGCGGTTCGACTGAATTTTCTTATACATATAATATATATTAAACTTTTAATAATATATATAGTATAAGGTATATTTTAAAACATTTTAAAATTGAAGGGTTTAATCTTTTAATTTAATTAAATCTAAAGCATTTATGGATTTATTAATTATCTTTTAATTAATAAATTAATTAAATTAATAATAAGATCCATAAGGATGTCTTTTAAACTTTTCAATATACCAATAACTATTTGACATTAATTATTTAATTCAATTAATATCTAGATTTATTTATACACTTAAAATAATCATATTAATCAACAAAATTAATTACTTAAGCCAGATATTTATCTCCTAACTTGTAGGCTTTTAATTTATCATCATAGATACACCAAAATCAGATTTGGAGGATAAGAATAGCAAGTAATTATCATATAAAAGCAGATTATGCAGATAAGGCAGAAAATTTCAGATCTGACAGCTCAACACGCCGTGTTGGGTCGAATTTCGTAGTCCAACACGTCGTGTAGGAAGAACACCACGACGTGTTTGATTAACAGAATGACGATTCTGTTCTCTCCTCCTTTATCAAGTTTACCATTGTATCGATTCAATAGAAAACTAAACTTATGCTCTGATACCACTGATGGGTTTTGAGCAAAACAAACAATCATATGTGTGCATGCAACCCTAAATAATTTGATCTATGTTTTCGGTAATTGAACATACAACTTGAACAACAAATAGAAAACCCTAACATGCTACTATATATTTCGAAATTCACAATTAGGGTTAGTATAATCATACCTTGATCACTATATAGTAATAGAAATCCAAATTCCTTGTGTTGTTGGAGCCTCGAGAGCAAGCGTCACAAATGGCACGCCTCTAATGTTTCACACCCAACACTAGCAATGGAAGATGATTGAGAAGTAGATGAGGAGCTCAAAATTTTGGTTGGAGTTCTCCAAGAATAAGTGGCCGAAATCCATAGGGTTTAACCCCTTTATATAGTGCAGTCAAGAAACCCTAGATAAGTCTTAATCCAAGATTATCTTAAATCGGGCAGTTATCCACTTTCCTGTTTATCCACCACGGATTATTCTAGAAACCCTTAGGCTCCAAGAAGTCGTCCCCACCTTATGGATGGTTCTAGGTTGCCTCTTGCTTAACTGTTGAGCAATTACAATTCAGTCCCTACACTTTTAATTAATTCTTTTAATCACAAAATTAATTCCAATTAATTTCTGATTAAATATTAATTAAATATTACTATTTATAATTAATATATTATTTTCATAATATATTAATAAATCATTTATTTCAATTTATTAATCGAATAATAAATTCAAACTCTTTCTCAAAAATCATCTGTCCAGTTGCTAGTTTTGAGGGCAACCCAAAAGGACTGTGCTACTATCAATTCAAGTATATATCATTTATAGTTATGGGCTTAGACTCCTAATCCAACATTTTCTTCATTTTTCCCCAAATTGAGATCTAGACATGCATTGGACATGCATGTCTATAAGCATCGATTTTTAGGTTCATTTTAGGGTTTTAAGACCCTCTAGAAAGTTGGAATGCATGGTTTCAAGGATTAGCACTGAATGGGTGGCCATTTGCGTGAGTCACGACGTGATGAAGAGACTTTCCCCAACTGTTTTGGACTGTCTTGGTCACGACGTGAAGGTATGGCCATCACGATGTGACAGTGGCCTAGATCGGATATGAGTGGGGCTGAGATTGAGTTGAATCGTGACTAGATTGGGACCGGGTGGAATCTTTTTTCCACGATGTAACCATGGGCTGGTCACAACGTGAGGGTCAGCTGATGGAAATGCTAAACATTGACTTTGATCGTGATCGTTGACTTCTTGACCTAGTTTTATTACGATCAAAATGGCTAGCTTTGAAATTTTGACTAAGTTGGGACCTTGTTTGATTCGATAGGTGTGTTGTAGTGTCGTTCGTATGACAGTAAGTTGTGTTCTAGTTGATTCCATGAGAGAGGTGAGTCTTCTCACTATGCTATGTAGGATGCTAAATATCTTTGTGACTCTTGCATTTGTATGTTGTTCTAAGCCCATTTATGTGTATGTTGTTCTGGGCTTATTTATTTGTATGTTGGGTTTTGCTCATTTATTTGTATGTTAGGTTGGGCCCATTTCTTTGCATGATTGGGCTGGGCCCATTTGCATGATTGGGTTGGGCCCAATTGTATGTACGTTGGGTTAGGCCCATTTACATGTTAGACTGGGCCCATTTGTATGGTATGTGGTATTTTGGGGAACTCACTAAGTTTTGTGATTATGGTTTGTGGTTTAAACATTTTTAGGTACTTCCAATTCCAAAGGGAAGGGAGCGACTTGATTGCGCATCATCCCCTTATAATTTCCACATTTATGATTATTTTAATTTGATGATTTTGATACATTTGTATTATGATTGGTTTTAAGACACATGATGTATAGATTTGATAATTTTAAAAAAGACAATTTTTATCAGTATTTCGGGACGTTAGTGAAGCATATTTATTCATATTTGTGTTGGTTTGAATGGATAGATCCAATAAAGTTGGCAACTTCATTGATCCTTGAGGTCCCAATGAGATCATATAATTTAGACATGAATTTCTATGAAGTTATGGTATCATGCATGGGGTTTTGACCCCATTCGTCTCATTTTGACCTAACTTGAGTGCAAGAAATGCATTGGACATGGATGTCCATAAAGAAAGGATTTTTATGATTCTTATGAGGGTAAGGAAGCTTTCTGGAACATATGAGTATGGGGCTGAATGGATTAATGGCTTAATCCATTAAGTTCGGTGCAGATCCAATGGCGTGGTGGCATGCTCGCCACGATGTGGTGGCAGGACTCATCGCGATTTTTTTGTCGTAGAACAGCCACGACGTGGCTAGTAGTTGGCCATACTGTGGTGACCGTTGACCATTGACTTTGACCGTTGACTATTGACCAAGTGGACTTTTGGTCAATTTGTTAGTTTTAGATGGTAGACTAAGGTTTGACATTGGTTGTTTCATTATGTGGTGTGTAGCACCAGTCTTGAGACTATACGAGTTTTGGTATATTCGACTTTGATTACCAGGTGAGTCTTCTCAATATACTATGTAGGACACTAGGTGTCAATTGTGCTTGTTGTCTTTGTGAATCTTTCTATTATGTTTGCATGAAAGACCATGGGAGAGCCCATGGTAACTGCAGGGGTGTTTTAAGACTACGGTTAGGCCCGTAGCATTCACTTGGGATAAAATAGGCCCGTTGGATGAAATAGGTTGTTGCAGGGGAGATTATAAGACTATGATGTAGCCCATAACATATCACTTGGGATGAAATAGGTCCATTGGTTGAAATAACCCGTATTGTTATGTATGTGGTTATTTATGGTATGTGGTGTTTTGGGGAACTCACTGAGCTTTGTACTTATGGTTTAGGTTTTAAATGTTTTAGGTGCTTTCAGTAGCAAGGGAAAGGAGTCAGTCTGATTGCGTTGCATCCATCGATGATTTCTGCACTATGAGATTTTGGTATTACTCTGATATTTAATGATAACAAAATACTCATGTTTTTTATTATTGGACTTGTGAAGTTTACGGAATGGTTTTATTTATTTTAAAATTGAAAATTTTTCTTGGTAGTTTTGGGATGTTTCAAACATGATAATCCAAAGCTGTTGAAGGAGAAGAAAGACTGAGTAGCGGACATTCGAACAAGCAGAGAAATATTGTCACCCATTATGGATACAAACAAAGTACGATGAAACCCTACACAAGCAACGAAGGACAAGATAAATATCGAAATTGAGAAGATCCGAATCCAACAAAAGGATAAGCCATCAACAAAAAGTTTGCGGGCCATCTATAGCATGAAATTCGGGTAAGGCGCCAAAGGGGATATCGTTAGCAGGAAAAAAAGGAAAGGGAAGCACCAAACCAAGCTACATTGTTTCATGGGGAAAAAAAGAAAAGGCGTACAGACAGGACCGAGGTAACTAAGGCAGACGAGCTTTAAAAAAAAGAAAGTATGTTCGGATAGCAACAACCTCATTTACGTGCAATACATTAAGGAAACATTCCAAAGCAAGCACGTAGTCGTGAACCTTATCCATGCATACATGTAGAAGCAAAGTGGTTTTCTTCTTACTTAATGCAATAATGGTTCAATGGCAAAATAATGAGTGCAAAATTTATTCTAAAACGTAGCTCGGTCTGTCGAATACTTAGAATTATTGATCATTGCAACATATTGACCAAAGCTACCCGATTAGCCAACTAAGCAACAATAATTATCTAAGTGTAGCTCGGTCCACTAACTACTTAGAATTTTTTGTCATTGCAACATATTGACCAAGGCTACCTCGTTAGCCACAGCAAGAGAAACAAACATTATGTTATTTTAGAGTAGAAACTTTGAAACAAAGCATTTTACACTCCAAAATCAGAAAAACAGTTCCAAAACATAGAATTAAAATTACCAAAATCATAAAACATATCGAAGACAAGTAGATTACGATATAAGAGGATAAAATGTTGTCATTTCGTTCGATGATACTAAACATTGCCGAAGCATGTGTCGAAAGATTTTTTATTTAAAAAGTAGGATTTAAATCGAAACAAAATACACAGTATATTTTTCATACTCCACAATGATATTAGCATTTTTTGAATGGCGGATGCATTAAAGAACAAACTAGCAAGATGCTAGAACAAAATCATAAAATACAAGTATAAAATAGAAAGTTACATCAATCAAACTAACTAATAAAATTAAACAAAATTAATTTGATATAATTACCGCTTTAACATCTCTTCTTCACATAAACACAATTTTAGCTAATTTATTTAACCAAATATATTATTTAAGAAACGAGTATAATAACTTCAAATAGCAATAAGTAGCAAACACGTGATATAAAGGGACAAAGGGATATCAATTCCCGTGTGGGGTGTTTGCTAATTATTAGTTAGATGGTGTCGATCATTAACTTTGTCCTTTTCACAGGTTCGTTTCCCAATAATTTCTTTAATATTTTCAAATGTTATTCAACAACTCAATACAACGGTTAATAACGCCAAACCTTTCAGTTAATAAATTAACCATGGTAAATCTTTTTACAAACTTGCAAGATATCAGAAAATATGATTCATTCTTTTTTATGCATCTTAGCAAGTATCATGGTTGTTATACAACAAATATGTTAACAAGTTCTCTTGTAGAATACTAAAAAAAACATTTCAACATTTCAACATTTTCACTGCCCCTTCCAATATTCCATTACTTTTCTTCATGTTCAAAATCACCATAAAGAAAGAAGCATTCAACTCATTTCAGGAAAGTATAGTATATAATAAAGTCACCATCATTATATGCACATAACCCTACACCATTCTACCTACCATCAAGATCCCACCGGAGCAATACCTTTCGCCTTGGCGGCAGCAGACGCCGCACTGGCGGCAGCCGCGGCCGCAGCTGCCGCTGCCGCCGCCGGATTCGGCGTCGAAGGCGGCACCCGCTGAGGTGCCGCCACTTGCTGCTGTTGCTGAGCTGGCGCGTTGGCATTTAATTGAGCCAAAAGTTCTTTAATCTGTTTTCCAGATAAAGTCTCGTGTTCCAACAAGGCGTTAGCAAGGGCATGGTGTTCTTTACTGTAAGTAGTGAGGATATTTCTGGCATTATTATATGCTTTTTCCAAAAACCCGCGTACTTCTTTCTCAATCAAAAGTCTTGTTTCAGTGCTCATTGATTTCCCATTATCATCATAATTATGAGCAACGACACCAACTTCTTTACTCATTCCATATTTTGTCACCATTTCTCTTGCAAGCCTTGTAGCCTGTTCAAGGTCCGAAGAAGCTCCTGAAGTCACTTCATCTTCTCCAAAGATAAGCTCCTCTGCAACTCTCCCACCCATACACACATCCAGCCTGGCGAGCATTTCTTTCCGGGAGACACTCGTCTCGTCTTTTTCCGGCAGCTGAGCCACCATCCCGAGGGCCATTCCACGGGGGACGATGGTGGCTTTGTGGACGGGATGGGCCCCGTCGGTGTGGAGTGCCACCAGGGCGTGGCCGCCTTCGTGGTAGGCGGTTAGCTTACGGACTTCATCGGAGATGACGGCGGATTTCCGTTCACTGCCCATCATGATTTTGTCTTTGGCAAATTCGAGGTCCGCCATGCTTACCGATTTAGCACCGTCCATTGCCGCCTTGAGTGCCGCCACGTTCACCAAGTTTGCCAGGTCAGCACCGGAGAATCCCGGTGTTCCTCTCGCAACCACCATTAGATCGACATCATCCGCCTTTAAGATCTGTTGCAATGAATTTTAATTTCAGTAACTTGTATAAAAATAAAAAAGGGCAAAAAGGTCATTTTACCTTTGACATGTGAGACTCCATAATCTGGCGCCTGCCTTCAACATCGGGATTGGGGACCACCACACGGCGGTCAAACCTCCCGGGTCTGACCAGAGCCTTATCCAAGGACTGAGGAAAGTTGGTTGCAGCAATAACAATGATCCCTTCATTCTGTTTAAATCCATCCAATTCAACAAGCAACTGATTCAAAGTCATCTTCATGTATTGTTGATCCTTAGGGTTTCTGCTTCCACCAATGGCATCAATCTCATCTATGAAGATGATACAAGGTGAACGTTTTTTTGCTGCAGCAAAAAGATCCCTAACTCTTCTTGCTCCAACACCAACAAACATTTCCTCAAATTCACTTCCACTGCATGAGAAAAACGGGACACCTGCTTCTCCGGCGATTGCGCGGGCCAACATGGTTTTTCCGGTCCCCGGTGGGCCCACAAGTAAAACACCTTTTGGTAATTTTCCACCGAGACGAGTGAATCGCTACACATCACAATTCAATCAAAAATTATGTTTTTGGCCTCCGAGTATAGTTGGTTTTTGCAAAATTGGTCCCAAGAGGTTCTGTTCAAACTTTGGTGCATATTTGTAATGTTTTTAATCCATGTTCCAAGAAAATGACTATACTTTTTGGACTAAAATTGCAAAAATTAGTTATACTCTAGGACCAAAAATAGTGATTTTACTTGGAACGGGGACCAAAAATGTTACAAGAACCTCAATCGATGACCAAGTTTGTAAGAAAAACCTTTGTGGGACCAAAATTGCAAAAACCAATTTTGGTCCATGTTTCAAGAAAATGACTATAGTTTGGAGCCAAAAATAGTCATTTTACTTGAAGCAAAGAGCAAAAACATTATAGGAACCTCAAATGAGGACCAAAACTGTAAAAAAAAACTCTTTTAAGACTGAAATTGCAAAAACCAATTTTGGTCCATATTTGAAGTTTTGTAACATTTTTGGTCCCTGGTCCAAGAAAGCAGCTACTTTAAGGACCAAAATTGCAAAAATCAGCTATAAAAAGGGACCAAAACTGACTCACAAAGAATAATCATTTTACATGGAAATGGAACCAAAAACGTTACAAGTCAGATGCGGATCAAAATTGCAAAAAAAAAAAAAAAAATCCTTTTTGGAACCACAACTGCGAAAACCAGCTATACTTAAGGACAAAAAATGTAGATTACTTCATATTCTTGGACTATTTTTAAATTTATAAAAGTGGATTTATTTATTCACCTTAGGGTCACGTAGATAGTAAACAATTTCTTCGAGTTCAGCTTTTGCTTCATCTACACCTTTCACATCACTAAACTTTGTGCTGGATTCCATACTTGGTTGGACCTCATCATGAAGACCTAGTCCTAGAAGGATATGACCAATATTCTCCATTATTAATAACAGTTGTTAAATAAACAGTAATTTGTTATTTATCATCATTTATATACACAAGGGTAAAATAGTCATTTACTAGGATTCAGATAGTTGATTCAGTCTAAAAAAGAAGCAGTTAGAGTTTACATATACACTTTATCCATATAGGACTCAATGGCAAAAGATAAAGAAACAACCCTTAGTGTGCTTGATAATGTATACAGGACTAGGGGCAAAAGTGTAATTAATACCTTTAGTGATTCCTCTATCCTCTATAAGTGCTCCAACACCAGACATGAGAAGAAAAGTCATGCCCAGAGCACGAACTGTACGCCATATCTGTTCTTTCAAATGTCCTCCTTCAGTAGCCACCATATGTATAGGGGCAGCAGCTGTTCCCAACACACCTTCTTTTGTAGATTTTCCAACATTTTTCAAAGCTGAAAATCCACCAATCATTTCTTCATCATATCCTGCTTTCCCAGACCCTGCCATTCCTAAAATTGACAAAAAAATATATAATTATAATTATAACAAGTAACATGGTTTTTTACTTTTTTATTCCATTTGTTCATGTTGACACTTACCTCTTTGTAATGTTTTGAGCAACTCGCTTTCATCCAATCGGTCAACTTTGACCAGGGCTTTGACATATTCTTTAAGTGCTGAAGGATTTGAGTGCAAATAAGGCTGACTTTCAAACTGTCTTATCACAGCTTCTGGATCACTTTGATGATAAAGCTCCCTGAATGATGCAGCACTTCCTCTGTTGTCTGCATCACGTTCACGCATTCTTCTTGCAAAACCTCCACCATAGCTTGATTGAAACCTTCTTTGGCCACTTGCCACCTTGTAAACTGCAAATATATAATCAATTAATCATTCCATAGATTAAGCAACTGATATGGAAGGTTTATGAGTGTTTAACTGGTTATATATATACCTGCATCAGATACAACTGTTTGAGAAGTATTGTATGATCTGGTATACAAGCTTTTCAGAAGCTTCACTTGTGATTGTGGCCTTGAGACCTATTATATATAAATAAACACTAACATGGTGATTAAATGAAGAAGAAGGTATAGATAAGGGATTTTGCACTGCATGATAAAGCTAATAAAGGACAATGTAACTCAATTGAATTGGTAACAATACTAAAAAAAAACTTGACTTTCTTCAATCATCTTTATAAGCATGTTCGTTTAGTATAACAATATTAAACCATTTGTAAAGTAGATTAGTTAAAGAATCAACAAGCTACAGCAATACTGCAATAGTAAAACCATTTGCAAAGTATATTAGTGAAAAACTCATGAAAGTATATTTGCGAATGAGTAAGGATGATAGATGTATTTTTTTAACTAATTTCTGTTGTAAATAGTTTAGTAATCTTCTATACTATAGGTGTGTTTTTTAACTTTTTAAATAAATTATAAATTAGTAATCTCCAATGAATATGATTGATTCAGTGATAGAACAATCGGAGGCTATGTTCACAAACTTCATAACTAACTAGAGGCTGATCTCCTGTTCTGCAGCATATAAAAAGTTCTCAACCAAACAAGAAAAAGAAAAAGTGATGAAAGAAAAGAAGAATAGAGAAAGTTGCAATCAATAACAGACAAGTGTGTGCCCAGAATTGATACTTTGTCTTTTTACAACATTTAGGACCTACAATTAAACTATCCTAATTCCTAACACTTATTACATCATTTCTTCACCAATTTTACCTAATCATACAGTAAGAACACGCATGTATTCATTTGATGGCTAAGCAAAGTATAAAAAAATTCAACTACTATGTTGTCCAACAAAAACCGAATCTTAACATAATACTGCAAGTGAGACTAAAAAGAACCATGATCATGAATACACTTCAATTTCAGTACATCAAATCTGATGAATGTAACAAGAAGACTAAAGAAACATTGATCAAGAAAACACTACAAATTTCAATATATAAGAAAATACATATACATATATCAATCAACCAAATGTCCAACAAATTGCATTAATCTACAGCTACGTAACCATGTTGAAGCTGCTTGAAGAAGTTCTGTGAGAACCCTAAAAGCTCTTTCAGATTAGGGTTTTCTTTCTTTTCGTATGCAACCCTAAGTGATTTCAAAGGAACGTTAAAGTGTAATAACCCACCCATATGCATAATTGACATGATCTAACCAAGAAAGATGAAACAGAGCAATTGTTGAAATAAAAAGATGAAGGAAAATAGACCTGGGTAAGAAGGCGTTTTAGGCCCATCTTTCTCCTTCTCTTCAAATCAAAGGTCAGATCTTTGTCTCGCCCTTTCTTCCTAGAACAGAAATTTCAAAATAGATGCTTGATTCAAAGGCTGCGCGCTTTCAGCGAGGAATTGGTGGGTTTACGAGAGAGGGAGGGGGGAAGAGATGTCTTGAAGGGTAAACGAAAGATTGGATTTTTATGTTGTTTTAGGAAATCCTAATCCAATTGTTCGTTAAAGGGTTCATAAGCTGCTGAATAGTAAACACGCGTTGGTGCAAGCCTCCCCTAAGTATGCACCATTTAATTTTTAACTGTTGTATAACGCGACTAAGTTATAAAATTAATTAAATTTTTATAATAAAAAATTAAAATTATTAATTAATTATTTTAAATAAATAATTAATTAAGAGATATTTTTTTAGTTATATAAAATTATAATCGTTGATTCAAATAAATACGTGTCATATCTTATAATCTGTATTAATTTTATTTTGTTTTTTATTTTAATGTTATTTACTATAATAAATGAAGATAATTTCGTCAAATGTCAATCTCTAATAAGTTTTGACACTTGTCATTTTTGTAATATTTTTTAAATAAATAATATCCAAATGTCAATTTATGGTTTTTTTCAATTTTTAAAATTAAAAAGTCACATAATACTTATACTTATATATGTAAACTATCAAATGTAATAAATATTATACTAAATTGTCATTAATATGTTTCTTATTTCAAAATTTCATTCCTTATTTTAAAATTTTATTTTAAAAAACACTTATTATTTACATGTTAATATTTTATTTTATTTTATTTTAATCAACCCACCTAGTTAATTTAATGTAATTAAAGTGAGAAATTTAAAATTTAAAATTTAAAATGGATAATCAATAGATTGACAAGTGACATGACATTAATTACGATGACACATGGCAAAAGAACTACTCTTTTATTAGTATATATATGGAGATTAGTTACATGGGGAGTTGCGGGACTCGGTACACACCGCACCGCCAACTCGGCATGTGGCCAAACTCGGTAAGTTTCTACCAATGCGAGAAAGTCGTTGCTGATTTATTTATTTTTTACCATTTCAATAAAAATCATAATTTCAAAAAAAAAAAAAACTCATTTTTCAAAATATAACAGTTTTTTTCAAAATTTTAAATTTTAAATATTTTCTTAACTACTATAAATACTAACATCATCATTTATTTTTTATCACATTCAAACCTTCTTCATTCAACTCTCTTAACATTTTTATTTTCCATCTTCTTCAAAACTTCATCTCTAAAAAATTACTCATTTTTGGACCACGAATGAAGAGAACATATATTCATATTGGCTTGTTCATAGATCGATGTAACTGAAGAGTCAGTCAACATCAACGTCGATACGTCTACTTTCTGGAGCAGAGTTACTATCATGGTGGTTGTTCTCGGTTTTTCTGGCCAGGCGAAACGCCTACATGAACAGCAACGCCCTACTCGCGAGCACACCCCCATACATGAACTCAGTCGATCCCTCTTAATGGTGGTGAACTTTGACCGGAAAAACTGAAGGAACAATTAGCTCAAACGGCGGCAGCGGCGGCGACCGGCTGCTGCGAAGTCACGTCAGAAGCAAGGGTAGTTGAGACGCCGGCGACCACCATGAACGGCTACGAACGGAGACAGAACAGAAGGAGAAGAAGAAAGGTAGAGGTGTGGCGGCAACGGTCATCGACTTCTCTCCCTCGTCGGTAGCGGAACGGTAACAACAACACTCGATCGGTGGTTCCCTGCTCTGACGACGATGGAGGCTGGACACAAGGTTGGCGGCTGGAGAATAAGTTGAGTATTAGGGTTAGGGTTCCATGTTTATGGGAGGGGAGGCTAGTGACGGGTTTAAACCCGTCTCCAATATAACTTCTATCCGATTTTGACAAGATTGGTCCCTCCTTCCCTTATCTTTTCCAAAATAAATCCGAAATTTACCTTTTTAACCCCTGATTCCATAAATCTTTACAATATAAAACCAGAATTTACATTTTATCCCTTGCTTCCATAATTCCTTTCATATTGAGTCCTAATTGCTACCAAGCAACCCCTGTCTTCAATATTACTTACAAATTAAGTCCGGATTTTACACTTTAACCCCCGCCTTCTAAAATTATGACAATTAGCTCCTCGATACCAACACCTTATTATATATAATTATCAATTTTAGGGCTACAATTCATTCATTAATTTCGTCTATTTTTTATTAAATAAACAGGGTGTTACAACTCCCCCCCCACTTAAATTAGATTTCGTCCTCGAAATCATTCCTTACCATTCCTTACACTCCCAACTACTCAAGTAACATGGTCACCATCCTGGGCACACCCTAGCCTTCCCAGGGTAGCCGTGACCAATCTTCGCTAAGCCCTAATATCCGAAGGTGAACGAATTTATCGCAACAAAATCACATCTACTCCGTCTAAAATCTGTTGTCTTGAGATGGTCTGAATCCCTGACAGACCACTCATACTGAATCATTATCGTTGAATCCAGTCCACTTCGTCCTTCAACTGGCTACTCAACTTCCGATAACTCGAGGTTCCCACTATAAGTGCGGATCACAAGCCCAATTACCTCTGCAGGTCACTTATACTCGGCTAAGGCTCAAATAATCCCGCTACGATTGACTTAACATAACCCAAGCAATCCGTTATTCTGTCCATACTTGCAACCCAAAACACAAATACTAATACTGCCAATTGCTAAATTGTCCGATCATTGAACTGCCTGAAGCAGTATACTGCCACACGGCTGCTTGCCAAAATCTACAGAGACCTTCCTGGTCTCAATTCATCCGTCAGACATCTGAATTACCGGGTTCCAGCCCGGTCGTCGAGCTAAAAGGGCTCCTACTTAGTCGCCTCACACGACTTCTGAATGAAATCCTTCTCTTGAACTAGTTGCCACTAGTTATCATGCCACTGAGGCTCTAATAACCTTCTGATCTAACTGGTCGGGTCCATGCGTCAAATCCTGACGTCACCGAATCCAAGACTAAAGTGAATGCTACCTGACCAATGGTATCTTTATATAACAAGCAATCTTATACAGTCCATTGCTTCCCTGATCCCATAACTGTAGTGGCGCTCCTACAGTCTTATCACTGGCTCAACCAGATTTAATCCATCTGGGTAATTCCGAAATCCAATTCGTGGATCTCCATATCCTCACTGATGCACCCGAACTGGTGGGTACCACTATTCCGTCCGCGTTCCAACAACACGCTCATGCCATCTATCAACCTAGTGAATGTTGCGGCTACACCCGTAGAATTACAACACTCTATCACTATCTGCTAACCTTGTGAATGTTACGGCTACACCCGCAGACTTACAACACTTCTCACACTATCTGATGCTAGTGAATGTTACGGCTACCCCCGTAGTCTTACAACACATTCCATACCGAGTCGACCACGCACTCGGCCTAACACTCAACTGAACTTGAGTCCTAACTGGAGCTCTAACCTGGTTCCCGAAACCTGCTGTCTGAGAGTCTCGAGGGCTGCCTGCTGCTCAGGCCTCCAACGAAAGGCCATCGACTTCTTGGTCAGTCGAGTCAAAGGAACTGCAATCTCGGATAAGTCTCGTATAAATCTCCAGTGATAACCCGCTAGACCCACGAAACTCCGAATCTCAGTTGGAGACCTCGGAATCTCTCACTGCATCACGGCCTCTATCTTGGCCGGATCGACAAGAACACCCTTCTGTTTGATAAGGTGCCCAAGAGATTGCACCTCGTGCAACCAGAACTCACATTTGGAGAACTTTACAAAAAGTCTCTCCCCCACTTAGATTCAACTAAGTCTTCATTGCACATGAGGACTGAAGGATTCCCATTCCTTCTTACTTCCTAATAGTCCACTGCCGACAATCTGAGCTTACCAATGTTAGCGATTAATCACCGGTTAAACCTTGAGATCGCGCATCCTCGGAAATCTTGAAGAGTACTCTTGAAATCTGGTCCAGTCTGGCACCTCAGTCCATCTCCCATGCTGTCAACTGAAGGCCTTAATCTTCACTCTGGCGGACGAATCCTCGTTCCCACTTCCAATCTCGCAGCACCACTGAACTCTAACTGAACACGACCCATGCAAAAATACAATTCTCTTGCACATCCGATGACCAACCACTTATGCACCTAACACCCGCAACTGACACTACCCTCTTCATGTTACCAGTCCTGTCCTAGCAACAGTAGTGCCTTGAACTCCAGAGTTCATCCATAGACAATTTTCGACCATATATGAACGATGATAGAACCACTGAACGCTAACTTCACTGAAGAACTATCGCTCTAACCCTGACCGAATATCCTCTAAGTAATACCCCGCACAGATCCCGACAAAGATCCAGAATGATAACGGTACACACGGAACCGACTCCGCAAGATGAGTCCCTCTGTGGGTTCATCAAGGACTTTTTGGCATGCAGGATGGCATATATGATCCTTGATAACCCAGCCACTAGCAGAAGACTGACCCGAGATCTGACCTATCCAAACTCACTCACAATTCCAAAGCGATACATATTCCCATCATCCATCTATTAGCAGTAGAAGATGACATACCCGCAACATCTGGAGGAATACTGATCACCTTCAGCTGACATGATCAACCCTGCCACACCTGTAGCAGCCTAAACCCTTGGAGTGACAAACTCCCTTGTGTACTTTCTCGTACATGCTGCACTGACTCCGGCCCTGCTAGCCTTTCACCCGATGATCGGAGGTCACGAGTCTTTTCCCGGGACCCTCTACTATACGCACCTGAAACGAACCTCTCTTCTCAAAGTGCTCCAAATCGACCTCGCATCTGCAATATCTTGGAAATCATATCCTTCATGGTTTGACACCCTGCCAACCTACTAACTCGCTTGCCAATGGCTAAGCTGCAACAACTGGAACATCCTTTGTCCCCAAACTGGGTCACAAACTCTTCCCTGAAGCTTCTCAGATTCTCCAAGACTCTCACTGATTCGAGTATGGATCCTGTGCTTTCAGTAGTACGGGCCCAATACTACCTTCCACACCTATCCATACTTTCCTCAGCAATCCTCCTGAATCCTCCAAGTCACTTCCTCAAACTGGTACACCCAAGTCTCACTGAACCTCACTACTAACCCACTGAAACGTATCCTAGGCTTTCCTAGGTTCCCGAACTCACCCAGTCCTCAGCTGCTGAAAGATTCCCAGTAATGTCAACTAGCTACCTTATGAATATAGCCACATGCAACAGATATCAGATAATCCTTCGAGTAAGAGACCCATCCCTAGAACGGTTGGACTCAGACAAGAGCTGCGCAATAGGGTCAAGTCCATCACTCTGAGATTATCCGACATGTGTCCCATGTGACTTAGCATATTCACTTAGTAGCTAACTCACATCACAAAGAGTCCCACAAAGCATAAAGCAAACAACATTAAGACAATGGAAAATCTAACCATCATAATCCAATCAAACTGTTCTATCCTCTAATCAGGAATCTGTACATGCAATTCAAAGGCTCATACAATCAGGCATAACCTAAACAGGCTATCCTATCACTGACTGATCAGTACTAGCATGCAAGTCTACAAGCACATACAATAGGCATATAAGGAATCCTCCTAGATCCTCAGTCCTAATCTAGCATGCAGTTCTCATAACCATATCATATCATATCATAACATAACATGTATTGGTATCTTGGGGAAAACTTACTTGAGCTCGGCTGATTGCACATATCACACCTTGTTCTTTTCAAAATTCTTTTTAGAAAATGATTTTCCTTTTGAAAATTTTCATACCAAGTCCTTAGTTTGAGTCCACATGCACTCGAGAGTGTGTCCGAATCCCTCAAACCAAGGCTCTGATACCAACTTGTAACATCCCAAAATTACAGACCAAAAATTTCGTTTTTAATTAAGTTATTATAAAACCATAAGTAATAAAACATCCATAATAACATCTCGTGTCAAAAACCAAAGTAGAAATAATCAAAACATGTTATCATAAAACAATATCAGAGTGTAATCCCCAAGATCTCATGTGCAGAAATATAGTGTGATGCGCTGCGATCGAGCCGGCTCCTTTCCTTTGAAAACGAAGTACCTGAAACCAAAACTGAAAACTGTAAGCACAAAGCGTAGTGATTTCCCCCATCATACCACATACCATATAGTAACATACATAGCCAAGCATATCTGGGTGTCGGCCTCCCCTTCGGTCTATTTCAATCGGATAGCTGCCTAGCATATATGGGTGTTGGCCTCCCCTTCGGTCTCTTTCAACCGGATAACTGCCTAGCATATCTGGATGATGGCCTCCCCTTCGGTCTCTTTCAAGCGGATAACTGCCTAGCATATCTGGGTGTTGGCCTCCCCTTCGGTCTGTTTCAACCGGATAACGGGGACTATTTCGCCCCCTACCACTACCACATAATAACATAACATAAACATACTGTTAGGCATGCATGGGTTCAGACGACCCCTTCGGTATCTTTCAACCGGTATCTGGGGACTATTTCACCCCTACTACTACTAACATGTATCACATAGCATCCTAGCACACAAACATAACAGATAAGAGCATACCAGATAATTATCACAAAGACAATTATCTAACAAACAACTCCTACTAGTGGGCCGGCATTGTGGCCTTAGACCCACTTCTACTGGAAGGTAACTCACCTCACACTATTGAAGTCTCGCAGACCCAACCCCAGCTGCTGGATGATAGGTTCCCGAACTGTCAACATCAAAATAACACCTAATTAATAATTGGGTTCCAATACATAACCATAAGTCCATGATTGGGGGTAAAAGACTACTATACCCCTAACTTGGCTTGATTCAAGGCCAAGGCCCAAACCAAAGGCCCAAAAGTCCAACTATGGCTCAAGGCCAAACATATGGCCCAATTTTCCAAATTGGGCCCGAACCTTTACATGGCCTTATTCTAAGGCCCAACCAAAAAGTCCAGTCCAACATTTGGTATTTCTAATGGCCCAATATCATATAATCATTAAGGCCCAAACTATGGCCCATCTACGGCCCAATTTTCCAAATTGGGCCCAACCCCTCATATGGGCCTTACCTTAAAGCCCATCTACATATTCTAGTCCATAAGATTATTCTTGGATGGCCCACTATTGGCCCTATCACTAAAAGGCCAATAGAAAGGCCCAACTTAAGGCCCAAGTGAAATTAGGGTTTCACATAAAATGATGATTAGGGTTAAGTGTCCCTACTTAACCCCTTAAGGACTTAATCCATTAAGTCTCACATGGTCTTAGGTTAATTTGCAATGATTAATAATTAATATTTTGAGTTCATTAAATAATCCCGATGCGGTCCCGATAAATCCCAAATTAAGGTTTCATGACATTAGGGTTTTCCAAACCCTAATTTGGGTTTCCAACCCATCCATAGCCCAATAGGCCCAATAGCTAGGTCCTTTGATCAATTAGGGTTCATTAGGCCCATTAGGGCTTCATTGGGCCCATTTAGGTTTCAATCCCTTGTCCAAACATCCCAAACAAATCACAATACAAACGAGGCACACCGCCACCCGAAACGGCGGCCGGTGGCGGCAGGAGGCGGCAGCCACCACCTCACAGTGGTGGTTAGGGTTTCTTTCCATTATTCACATTTCTAATTACATTTTACAATGCTAATCTCTAAAATAACACACACAGCTAAGCTAAACACACACACACACATAACCACCTTGTGGTGGCCGGCGGTGGCGAATGGTGGCGGTGGGGTTTTCCTTTGAATTTCCGGCCAAGAATCGCTCCATTAGCCTTATACTATTAAAACACACGCACAAAAACACTAAATATCACACACAGCCACCACTACATGGCGGCGGGTGGTGGCAAAACGGTTGTATGCTGCGACAGCCACCATGGCCGACTATCATGGTGGTTGTTCTCGGTTTTTCTGGCCAGGCGAAACGCCTACATGAACAGCAACGCCCTACTCGCGAGCACACCCCCATACATGAACTCAGTCGATCCCTCTTAATGGTGGTGAACTTTGACCGGAAAAACTGAAGGAACAATTAGCTCAAACGGCGGCAGCGGCGGCGACCGGCTGCTGCGAAGTCACGTCAGAAGCAAGGGCAGTTGAGACGCCGGCGACCACCATGAACGGCTACGAACGGAGACAGAACAGAAGGAGAAGAAGAAAGGTAGAGGTGTGGCGGCAACGATCATCGACTTCTCTCCCTCGTCGGTAGCAGAACGGTAACAACAGCACTCGATCGGTGGTTCCCGGCTCCGACGACGATGGAGGCTGGACACAAGGTTGGCGGCTGGAGAATAAGTTGAGTATTAGGGTTAGGGTTCCATGTTTATGGGAGGGGAGGCTAGTGACGGGTTTAAACCCGTCTCCAATATAACTTCTATCCGATTTTGAAAAGATTGGTCCCTCCTTCCCTATCTTTTCCAAAATAAATCCGAAATTTACCTTTTTAACCCCTGATTCCATAAATCTTTACAATATAAAACCAGAATTTACATTTTATCCCTTGCTTCCATAATGCCTTTCATATTGAGTCCTAATTGCTACCAAGCAACCCCTGTCTTCAATATTACTTACAAATTAAGTCTGGAGTTTACACTTTAACCCCCGCCTTCTAAAATTATGACAATTAGCTCCTCGATACCAACACCTTATTATATATAATTATCAATTTTAGGGCTACGATTCATTCATTAATTTCGTCTATTTTTTATTAAATAAACAGGGTGTTACAGTATGTTTCTTAGGATGAGGCTCAAGCAGTGAATGATGAAAAATAAAATTTGTTCATCAATACTCTTGAGGTTTTTCTTGAAGAAACTAACAAACATTTCTAGTTAGTTGACTTTTGGCAATATTAGCGATAAGATCACATAGTATTCAAATATTATGACGTATAGTTTTAGATAATATCATCCTTGTACTTTTGTATGTATATGTTATTCATTGTACAATATATACATCAAATATACACGATCACCATCACCAGATAAGGTGAATTGAGTAATCATTATATTGAGTAATGCTTATATACCAAAGGGCTTATAGCCCAGCAGTATCCGGTGTTGCCCTTCCTCCTTGAGGTTGAGGGTTCAAGTCCCGTCGTGGACATAGGTGGATTTAAGGTGTAGTTTAGGAGTAGGTTAGATTAGATTTGACGTTCCAAAAAAAAGAGTAATCCTTATATGGTATCAACTTAGGTTTACGATCCCTTCTCTCACTTCCTAATCATGACAGACGGCTCTTCCTCCTCCTCTTCCGATACTACTCTCCCTCTCTCTCTCTCTCTCAACACAATACTTCACATGATCACTGTGAAACTTTCCCCCTCAAATTACTTGTTATGGCAAAATCAACTCATCCCCTCCTTGCCTACCAAAAACTCTCTGATCACATCCTTGGCAAACCTCCTGTCCCTGCCAAGACAATCGCCTCCACTGATGCTACCGCTCCTCCAGTTCCTAATCTGACCTATGTCAAATGGATTGAAGATGATCAGGGTGCGTTCCTTATCATTCAACCATTTTTTACTGAAACAGCCATGGCGAAAACTATTGGACTCGCTACTGCCTCTGAAGTATGGTGGAGCCTTGAGCGTGTCTATCGCCATGATTCTCATGAACGTATGAAAACCCTAAGGGACTCCCTCCGGCGCCTAAAAAATGGTAAATCTTCTGTCTCTGAATACAACTCTAAATTTCAATCCTTTGTGACCAGTTATCAGCAATCGGTCACCCTATGGATGAACTTGACAAATCCCATTGGTCCCTTATTGGTATTGGCTCCTCATTTGAGCACTTTTTTGTCACTTATCGTGCAATCAAGCCTGCTCCAACATTCCTTGATCTTGTCTCTCAAGCAGAATCTCATGAACTGTTCTTCGCCTCAATTCAAGAATCACCACCTATTGTTGCCTTTACAGCTCAACGCCAACAGTCTTCTCAATCATCTCGTGGTGGCTCTACTTATAGAGGCAGAGGTCGTGGCTCCAGTTGTCACACCCCCGAACCAGACGGCGGAAACGTCCGGGGGCTTGTGCGTGACTTCATCTTGAAATATCATTACAGTGAATATAATTGAAACATAACATCATCATCATCACACATGTAATATAACAACATTCATTGTTTACATCGAGTATTGTGTTTGAATATTACATGCCAAAATAATAAGAGTATGATGAAACAAAATATAACACAATATCCATTAGTTTGTTTCGTTCATCCTGCTTCAACGGTTTCCTGAGAATACAAGTTATTTTGAAAACGGTCAACATAAAAATGTTGGTGAGTTCATAAGCATGTTTGTGAAAATGATTTGTATAACTTTGAAAACCACCAGAAAATCCTATATTTTCTGCAAACTGTTTAGTGTGTTTGTGTCAGATCTTGTATTAATGCATGTATGTTATTGTTTATTTGACTAAAAGGGTAAAGAGAATGTAGAGAGAATGTAAAGAGCATGTAAAGAGAATGTTCCCAGACAACCCGATGTTGTCTGTAAAAGAGAAAGCTGCCATACCAACCCCCGAGGTTGAGTACCAGTACGAGAATGTTTCCGAGTAATCCAAGAGAAAAGAGAATGGTCTTCCGTAAACTTCATAACGTTAATTCCTCTAAGTGAGTCGTCATAACCATACTAAATAATGACAATTTCGCCTATCTTGGCGTTGTTGGACGCCGGTTTTGATTTTTATTATAAGGTTTTCGTCACCCTAGACTGAGTTAGTCTAACTGTAGCGAACAGCTCAGGTGTGGGGTGTCATCCCCGTATAGATCTATACACAAATCCCCGCTCTCCCTCCAAGAGACTCTGGTTATAACTACAGGTTACGATCGTACACTTAATAGGTGCCAACCGACAAAACTCACTAGATTCTTAATCGAATTTACGCGAAGAAAGGTATAATCTCGTTCCAGGCCCAATGAACCATGTAAGTGAACCACTAAGGCATCGCTAAACATGTAAATCATTTAAAGGCCCAAATTGGAATGAAATTATATAACATGGGCCCAAAATATATATATGAAAGGACAACTAAGGCCCATTTCACATGTAAGGTATTTACAGGCCCAAATAGCACACAAATAGTATCCAAGGTCCGTCGCAAATGTTAATGGGTCAATGAGGCCCAATAAACATATAAATAGTATACAGGACCTATCACACATAAAAATGGGTCACTAAGGCCCAATAACCTAGAAAATGATCAAATTAATCCGTTTATTAGTTTATCGTTGGTTTTGGTTCAAGTATTCACTAAAATAGCATAAAAGCCCACTTTTGTAAAAATGACGTTCTTAGCCCAATAAGCCAAAAATTTACAATTAAGGCCCAATTTTTCTAAGAATAACACTTTAGTCTTCATTTTGTTCAAAACTTGTGTTGATGACTAGTTTGTGGTAAAAATAACATTTTAAACCCATTTTTGTCAAAAATATCATTTTTGGCTTGATTTTTGTGAAAATACATATTTTTCTGGTTTTGGGCTTTTCCGACCTAGTTTTTGGAAAATTTGTAGAAAAATCATTGTAAGTCGAAATTTGGATCTGTAAATTCTAGAAGTTTGGAAATTTTGTCTACTATGTTCACAATTTTTCTCATAATTTTTAATGGCTTCTAACAAGTGTGAAATTACTCACTTTCACAGTCTGGTCCGAAATTATTTCAAATATGATAGGCAGTTTTGTAAAATTCGCCAAAAATTGTAGAAAAATCGTATGAAAACGTGAGAGTAGTCATTTTAAAGGTACAAACCTGAAATTTATCCATGTAAAACAGTTTTGAAAAATATTTCCATTAAGAGGGTCAAAACAGTTCGAGATTGGGCTAAAACTTTCCTGTCAAAAGCTGATTTTTTAGTATAAGTTATAGATCTTTGAGCACGACACTCATTTTTGCTATTTTAAGTGTATAATTCCCAGATCTACAAGTTTATATGTAATATATGTGATAAAACATACTTTTCTCAAGGTTCTTATGAAGATCCAAGTGATAAACTTCAAGTTCTTAACATATTTTTAGATTAATGAAGTAATCAACACATAATCACCAAATAATTCATGGAAAACACACATAGTCATGCATATACACTTAGATCTACACAAAGCAACTTGTATTCTCCCCCAAAATCATATGAAAACCGAAAACAAGGGGTATGAACTCACCTTTGCTTGTTGTTCTCGGTTTTGAAGAAGAAATAGAAGAGGTTTCGGTTCTAGCAAGCCTTCCTTGAATAGATCTCGAACTTATGGGGGTTTCTTAAGAGTATGATCACAAAAATGCTTAGAAGGAGTGATCTTAACATAAGAATGAAGTTATACAACTTAGATATGTAAGGACTTACCAAGGAAAGATGATTTTTGGTGGAAATCTCCTTGAACAACCCTAGATCTTCGAAAATTTGGAGAAGAGAGGAGGTTTTCTAGAGAGGGTGTTCTTGAAAGATTTTGGAAAGAAAATGAGGTGGTGAGGAGGCCTTATGGCCGTGAGTTTGAAGAAGGGAGGGGGAGAGAGGAAGCTTGCCTAGATATATGGGAAAATTACATTGTTGTATGGTGGTTATGGTGCATGGGTGACCACCATGTAACATTGAGGTGGCACTTGCAAAATAAACCACCTTTTCTCTTTTTTTTTGTATGCATAATGTGGGTTGGGCCGAGATTTAGGCTAGGAAGAAAGAAATTGAGGATATTTGAGCCTTTACTTGAATTGTTCGAATTCATGAAGCCCAAAAATAAATTTTCGGCCCATTGGGCCCTTGTGAGGGTTCATGGCCCAAAGAAATAAAAGGAATGGATTCTATGGTCCATTAGGGTTAATTGGAGTTGTTATGGTCCAATAGGGCCCATTAGGGTAAACTAATCCATTTTAGGCCCAACTGGTCCAAAATGTTATAGATTTGATGAATTGATGATATATTGGTCCCTTAGGCCTAGTAAGAGAATCCTAGTCCATCATGAACTTGAGCCGGGATTTCTAGGGTTTTTAACCCATAGTTGAACATATGAGATGTATTGTATTAGGTTTTGGCCTTCATTCAAGAGTTCGGCTTCAAATGGATGACGTTGATTGAACATAGAGTATGATATTCACTTAGAGTACAAGCTTTACAATAGATGAATGATTGCATGAGAGTAGAATTTCCTAGTAAAAATGCTAGTTGTGACATCATCCCCCCGTTAGAGGGAATTTCGTCCCGAAATTCTTTCGAAAGGTAGGTTCATGCATGAGAGAATAGGTGAGGGTACTTCTGCTTCATCTGGTCTTCGCATTCCCATGTGAATTCTGGTTCATGCTTGGCGTTCCATCGAACCTTCACAATTGGAATGTGGCTTTGTTTTTGTACGCTTTACTTCCCTAGCCAATACCTTGATTGGTTCTTCGATGAACAGGAGATTCTCGTTTATTTCGATCTCTTCTAAAGGAATGATAAGAGTTTTGCCTGATAGGCACTTTTCAAATTTGAAACGTGGAACACGGGGTATACGTTGTTGAGCTCCGAAGGTAGCTGCAGCTTATAAGCTACTAGATCAATTCGGGCAAGAATCTCGAACGGTCCAATGTATCGTGGGTTAAATTTTCTCAGTTTCCTAAAGCGAATCATTCCTTTCTAGGGAAAGACTTTCAATAGTACCCGACCTTCGACTTGGAATTCCAGAGGTTTTCATCTTTTGTCAGCATAACTCTTCTGTCTGTCTCGTGATGCTTGAAGGCGAGTTCTAATTTGGATTATCTTCTCTGTCGTTTTGCGAATGGTTTTCTGGCGAGTGATATGCATTTATGACCATAAAGAGCCTCGAAAGGAGCAACCTTGTTGCTCTTGCGATAGTTGTTATGGTATGAGAATTTAATCAAGGGCAACTGGGTATCCCATGACTCGCTGAATTCAAACACCCAGACTTGGAGCATGACTTCGAGTGGTTGAATGGTCCGTTCGCTTTGGCTATTGGTTGGAGGATGGTAAAAAATGCTCATGTCTAGCTGTGTTCCCATAGCCTTCTGAAGTGACTGTCAAAATCTTGAAGTAATTCCGTTATCTCGATCCACGCAGTGCTTTGTCAGTGATATTCTCCGGCTTTTATGCTTTCCAAGGTCGGTTGTAGGTGTTGACAGTGTTTTGTTCTTGCTTCGTGAGCAGACGAGTATGTTATTGATGAAAAATAATTAAAAGGCTGACTAGGAATGGTTGGGAAAACTCGGTTTGTAGGGTCCATGAATACCGTGGGAGCATTCGTTAGACCAAAGGGTATCACAACGTATTTGAAATGGTCGCGACGAGTTCGGAAAGCAGTTTTTGGAATGTCGTCTTCTCGGACTCGAAGTTGATGATAACCGGTTCTTAGATCTATTTTAGAGAAGTAACTAGCTCCTTGGAGCTGGCCAAATAGGTCGTCAGTCCGAGGGAGTGGGTATCGATTTTTGATAGTGAGCTTATTCAATTTCCTAAAATCGATGTACCTTTTGAAGGATCCGTCTTCTTGAAGAACAAGACCGGAGCTCTCCAGGGTGACAAGCTTGGTCCAATGAATCCTTTGCGCAACAATTCTTCTCAATTGACTGGATAACTTCTGAACTTCGACAGGAGCTAACCTGTAGGGTGAATTGGCAATTAATGTGGTTCCCGGTATGGGGTCGATTAGAAATTCGACCTGTCTCTCTGGGGAATTCCCGGAAGGTCTTCAGGAAATACATCCGGAAAATCGCATGCTACTGGAATACCTTGTATGCTTACTTCTTCCTTGGTCTTGTCCACAACATGAGCGAGGAAAATGTAGTTCTTCTGGTGCAGGCACTTCTGTGCCTTGATGCACGAGATAGGACGAGGATTGGCGCCAGGTTTATCACCATGGATTATTAGAGTTTCGTGATTGGGAAGGTGAAGGCAAACGGCCTTCTCGCGACACATAATATCAGCACGGTGGGGGCTTAACCCAACCATGCTGATTATCACATCAAAACTCCTAATATTTACTGGCATTAAGTTTTATTTGAAATGAATGGTTGTTTAGTGTTAAGGTATACCCTACATAAATATCTTTGGTTGATTCGGTTTTCCCATTAGTCATCTCCACCGTTAAGGCTTAGTTTAGCCTCTGGGGTTGTTGTTTTAGTAAGTGTTTGAATATGTTACTAACAAAGCTTCGCTCAGCTTCACTATTGAATAAGAGGTAAGCGAAAGAGTTGTTAAGTGGGAACATACCGGTAACAACTGTCGGGTCTTGGACTGCTTCGCCTTGACCCAAGGTCAGGACCATTTCTGCTCCTTCTGCTCCTTGATTGTTAGCCTTAGGGCAATTACGTCTGAAGTGACCGGTTCCTCCACACCCATAGCAGGTGTGACTGGTCTCATCATTGGTGTTGTTGTTAAGGTTGTTGCAATTGTTGTTGTTTTCGTTTAGCTGACGATTCTGTCGTGGATAAGTTCTACAGTATTTGGTGGTGTGATTCTTTCGGTTGCATTTCTTGCAATGCAGCTCCCGGCAGGCTCCCTTATGATGGAAATTGCACTGGTTGCATTTTGGAAGGCTTCCAGCATATGGTCTCGTTGATGTTGGTGTAATAGGGGTCATGGTTGCATGAACAGCAACAACATGTTGCTTCTTTGAGAACCCTTGAGTGGGTTGTCCCTTTCTCTTACTTCCAGACTTCCGCTTCCTGCTCTTAAGCTTGGGGTTTGGAGTTCCTTGATAAGCTGTCACTTGTTGGTTTCCATGTTCGTTCCCTCGGTTGGAGTTGTCGATGCTATTTCCACCTCTATTGGTGTTGTTTGCGTTGAGTTGTGCCATAACAGCGGTTACTGCCGCTGTTACAGTAGCTTGGAATGTAGCGTAGTCCATCCGCATGATTGGTGTCTTACGGGCATGCTTGTTATCTTTATGGGATGACATTTTCCTGTTGCACGTTGATAAGCCAGATCGTAAGTAATGATCGTCATTCCTGGTTGTACTCTATAAATTTTGCATCTTGTTGTATAATTCTCACTGCTTCCATCTACATCCCTATGATGTATTTACGGTAGTAGGTAATCGCAGATTTGGCACGATCGTTACGTCTATCCTTAGAGTATATGGGTTATTTCGGTTTCGAGATCCTTAAGTATCTAGCGGTTTTGAGGGTTCGGTTATGCATATAATTGAATTTATGTAGTAATCTGAAATAAAGATAGCACATAATTGTTCCATTGGTAAGTACCATCTTAGTACACGAAAGAGAGTCATATCGGATAGTAGGGGGAAAAGAAAAGGTTGATCCTAATTGTGGCGGAAAGTGTCTGGTGGTGGTGCTGATGAAGTGGATGCACCTCGGAGACGAACTACTTGTCGCTCGGTATCTCGTAAGTCGTACCTCCCAACTAACTGTCTTGCTCGGGAGTCTTCGTTCACTTCTTGTGTTTGTCTCTCATCTCTCTCAATAGTAAGCCGCATTTGTTCCGTTCGATTTGGGGTGTTCTGAGCTTGGTTATCAATACCTCGGGTGCGCCGGACCATGACTGGGAGGGCCCGGTCAGCTGGTCCTCTATGACTTAAGATCGAAGAGACCTCGGTTCCTACCGTAGTGTGGTCGTATTCCCTGCTGGTGATTCCATCTCCAAATATCATGTGCCCATGGGGCGTGGGGCCATCGGGGCCCATACGATAAGCCGATACTCGGGTTCTGTATGGAGGATTGATGACATCGGATTCTGCATCCGAGTCATCATCATCATCATCATCATCGGCCTCGAGCTCTTCCTCTTCGAGGTTCACTACTGGCACGGCGGGTTCATCTGCAAGTTCTACTTCATGTTTCTCCTCTGGTTCTTCCTTTAAGTCTCCTTTTGGGTCTTCCTCTGGGTCGAGCCACCCTGCTTTTCCCTGACTAGGGAGATAGGGGTTTCCTGGCTAATGATGCCCGTCTATAGTGTATTGTACGAAGGGGTATAATTACTAGAAACAAATAGCACACCAAATAGTCCTATAGTATTTAAATTTTGTTTAGGTTTGATTCTATAAGATCAATGGTAAGTTTTTGATTCATTGCCCATCACAATTACTCCCAAACACATGTTGGTCGTATTTTGAATGAATATAGTTGATCAGGCTACATTCACCCCCAATACGACTACATAACTGTCCGGGTTTAATAGCGATGTTCAAATCCTCCAAAGACCTTTACTGTTCTTGTTGTGTTATTACTCTAAAATGCACACATAGGTATGTATTTTAATTATTATGTTCAGAGTTGTTTAGTCCCATTGTATTTGTAGGTGCATATCCTGTATGATTAGATATGCTAGTTCACTATAAACAATGCTCTGATACCAATCTGTCACACCCCCGAACCAGACGACGGAAACGTCCGGGGGCTTGTGCGTGACTTCATCTTGAAATATCATTACAGTGAATATAATTGAAACATAACATCATCATCATCACACATGTAATATAACAACATTCATTGTTTACATCGAGTATTGTGTTTGAATATTACATGCCAAAATAATAAGAGTATGATGAAACAAAATATAACACAATATCCATTAGTTTGTTTCGTTCATCCTGCTTCAACGGTTTCCTGAGAATACAAGTTATTTTGAAAACGGTCAACATAAAAATGTTGGTGAGTTCATAAGCATGTTTGTGAAAATGATTTGTATAACTTTGAAAACCACCAGAAAATCCTATATTTTCTGCAAACTGTTTAGTGTGTTTGTGTCAGATCTTGTATTAATGCATGTATGTTATTGTTTATTTGACTAAAAGGGTAAAGAGAATGTAGAGAGAATGTAAAGAGCATGTAAAGAGAATGTTCCCAGACAACCCGATGTTGTCTGTAAAAGAGAAAGCTGCCATACCAACCCCCGAGGTTGAGTACCAGTACGAGAATGTTTCCGAGTAATCCAAGAGAAAAGAGAATGGTCTTCCGTAAACTTCATAACGTTAATTCCTCTAAGTGAGTCGTCATAACCATACTAAATAATGACAATTTCGCCTATCTTGGCGTTGTTGGACGCCGGTTTTGATTTTTATTATAAGGTTTTCGTCACCCTAGACTGAGTTAGTCTAACTGTAGCGAACAGCTCAGGTGTGGGGTGTCATCCCCGTATAGATCTATACACAAATCCCCGCTCTCCCTCCAAGAGACTCTGGTTATAACTACAGGTTACGATCGTACACTTAATAGGTGCCAACCGACAAAACTCACTAGATTCTTAATCGAATTTACGCGAAGAAAGGTATAATCTCGTTCCAGGCCCAATGAACCATGTAAGTGAACCACTAAGGCATCGCTAAACATGTAAATCATTTAAAGGCCCAAATTAGAATGAAATTATATAACATGGGCCCAAAATATATATATGAAAGGACAAATAAGGCCCATTTCACATTTAAGGTATTTACAGACCCAAATAGCACACAAATAGTATCCAAGGTCCGTCGCACATGTTAATGGGTCAATGAGGCCCAATAAACATATAAATAGTATACAGGACCTATCACACATAAAAATGGGCCACTAAGGCCCAATAACCTAGAAAATGATCAAATTAATCCGTTTATTAGTTTATCGTTGGTTTTGGTTCAAGTATTCACTAAAATAGCATAAAAGCCCACTTTTGTAAAAATGACTTTTTTGGCCCAATAAGCCAAAAATTTACAATTAAGGCCCAATTTTTCTAAGAATAACACTTTAGTCTTCATTTTGTTCAAAACTTGTGTTGATGACTAGTTTGTGGTAAAAATAACATTTTAAACCCATTTTTGTCAAAAATATCATTTTTGGCTTGATTTTTGTGAAAATACATATTTTTCTGGTTTTGGGCTTTTCCGACCTAGTTTGGGCTAAAACTTTCCTGTCAAAACAGTTCGAGATTGGGCTAAAACTTTCCTGTCAAAAGCTGATTTTTTAGTATAAGTTATAGATCTTTGAGCACGACACTCATTTTTGCTATTTTAAGTGTATAATTCCCAGATCTACAAGTTTATATGTAATATATGTGATAAAACATACTTTTCTCAAGGTTCTTATGAAGATCCAAGTGATAAACTTCAAGTTCTTAACATATTTTTAGATTAATGAAGTAATCAACACATAATCACCAAATAATTCATGGAAAACACACATAGTCATGCATATACACTTAGATCTACACAAAGCAACTTGTATTCTCCCCCAAAATCATATGAAAACCGAAAACAAGGGGTATGAACTCACCTTTGCTTGTTGTTCTCGGTTTTGAAGAAGAAATGGAAGAGGTTTCGGTTCTAGCAAGCCTTCCTTGAATAGATCTCGAACTTATGGGGGTTTTCTAAGAGTATGATCACAAAAACGCTTAGAAGGAGTGATCTTAACATAAGAATGAAGTTATACAACTTAGATATGTAAGGACTTACCAAGGAAAGATGATTTTTGGTGGAAATCTCCTTGAACAACCCTAGATCTTCGAAAATTTGGAGAAGATAGGAGGTTTTCTAGAGAGGGTGTTCTTGAAAGATTTTGGAAAGAAAATGAGGTGGTGAGGAGGCCTTATGGCCGTGAGTTTGAAGAAGGGAGGGGGAGAGAGGAAGCTTGCCTAGATACATGGGAAAATTACATTGTTGTATGGTGGTTATGGTGCATGGGTGACCACCATGTAACATTGAGGTGGCACTTGCAAAATAAACCACCTTTTCTCTTTTTTTTTGTATGCATAATGTGGGTTGGGCCGAGATTTGGGCTAGGAAGAAAGAAATTAAGGAGATTTGAGCCTTTACTTGAATTGTTCGAATTCATGAAGCCCAAAAATAAATTTTTGGCCCATTGGGCCCTTGTGAGGGTTCATGGCCCAAAGAATTAAAAGGAATGGGTTCTATGGTTCATTAGGGTTAATTGGAGTTGTTATGGTCCAATAGGGCCCATTAGGGTAAACTAATCCATTTTAGGCCCAACTGGTCCAAAATGCTATAGATTTGATGAATTGATGATATATTGGTCCCTTAGGCCCAGTAAGAGAATCCTAGTCCATCATGAACTTGAGCCGGGATTTCTAGGGTTTTCAACCCATAGTTGAACATATGAGATGTATTGTATTAGGTTTTGACCTTCATTCAAGAGTTCAGCTTCAAATGGATGACGTTGATTGAACATAGAGTATGATATTCACATAGAGTACAAGCTTTACAATAGATGAATGATTGCAAGAGAGTAGAATTTCCTAGTAAAAATGCTAGTTGTGACACCAGTTCTGGTGGTAGGGGTTGTGGCAGAAGACCACCACATTGTCAATTGTGCCGTACAAATGGCCACTATGCCAGTTCCTGCCCAGACCTTGCCTCCTTCGCTCGTAAAGGAACTGCACCTGATGAAACTCTTGCTCAGGCTTTCCATGCTCAATGTCACGTCACCAATCGATCTCCTGATTGGTATGTCGATTCAGCGGATACATCGCACATGACTCCATCTACCACCCACTTGGACTCGTCTTCTCCTTATAATGGTCATGAACAAGTGATGTTTGGAAATGGTAAAGTTTCTTCTATTTCTCACATTGGTACTTCCATTTTACCTTCAAATCTTGTGTTATCCAATGTTATTGTGGTTCCCAATTTAAGAATCTATTATCAATCAGCAAACTAACCCAAGACTCCCCAGTTGATGTGTTATTCTCTAATCCCTTTTTTACTATTCAGAATCGCAAAACAAAGGCAATACTGGCAAAAAGGTAGATGTGACAACGGGCTTTGTGTACTTAAACATGGTCATCAAGTGTTCTTTTGTCACACCCCAAAACCAGAATAGCGGAAACGTTCTGGGGTGGAGGACGTCATGTGTAGCATCACAACCAATGAATAATAGCAATCATAGCAACACAACCATTACAGTGAATACTTAAATGAAAATGATTACACCAGTTTGGAACTTTGTCTGAAACTTGTTTGAATTACATCAAATAGTTTGTAAAATATAAACATAAAACTCTTATTGCTCCAGCTTCTCAAAAATCCAGCAAGTACCTGTCTACTGATTTCCTGAGAATACAAGCAGTTTTAAAATATCAGCATAAAGCTGGTGAGTTCATAAGTGGTATTTTGTAATGAAAACTTGTTGATGAGCTCGTAAAGGTGTTCGTATAGTTTCAAGAAAATCCGATATTTTCTTTAGTGAAAATGAAGTGTTTTCAAATCCTATGTAAAACCATGAATATTCATTACTGAAAACTATAGTAATATGCGAAAATAATACTTCATGTGACTAGCTAATGCTAATCATGATGTATAAGTATTTCGTACATGAAACCATTGTATGAGCGATTCTGTTTGAAAACTTTGGGAATTCTCCAGTTGTAGTGTGTATCAGTTCTATTTAGCAAAATAAAACCGTTGAAGAATGACAGTTTGTAAACTAAGAGTGATTTATACATATTGTGAGTCGTATAACCATACTTGATATGACTAGAGACCTTTCCAACGTTCTTCAGGCGTCGAGTTAAATGACATTTGTACACCCCAGGCGTGCCCGCCTAACTGTAGCTAGTAGTTCAGGTGTGGGATTGTCAGTCCCGAATAGATCTATTCACAAATCTCACGCTCTCCCTCCAGGAGACTCTGGTTATACTATGATAGGATTTATCCCTATACACCTAAGGGTACAGTATTGAAGTAGCGCCTCACAGTATCGTACAATCTAGTTTACATGTAGTGTAGTAGCGTTCTACCATAGTGAAAATCTGTATGTATACCGTATGTAGTGATAATTACAGTTATGAATACCATGATAAAGTAGTGATGTAAACTGTAAACTATTTCTGTCACCACATTGGCCTTGCCGGGATGGTGGCGTATTTCACACTCGTAATCGCTGAGTAGCTCAACCCATCGCCGTTGTCTCATGTTCAACTCCTTCTGGTCGAAAATATGCTGCAGGCTTTTATGGTCAGTGAAGATAGTGCACTTGGTTCCGTAGAGATGATGTCTCCATATCTTCAATGCGAAGACCACTGCTCCCAATTCCAGTTCGTGCGTTGTGTAGTTGACTTTGTGTGCTTTCAGTTGTCTTGAGGCATAAGCAATGACTTTTCCCCGCTGCATGAGCACACAGCCTAGGCCCTAATTGGATGCATCACAATAGACAACGAAGTCCTCCGTCCCTTCGGGCAGAGACAAGATAGGTGCGCTGCATAGGCCCCCTTCAATGTTTGGAACGCAGTGTCTTGATTTTCACTCCAACAGAAAGGTACGCCTTTCTGAGTCAGAGTGGTTAAGGGTTTGGCAATTCTAGAGAAATTCTGGATAAATCTGCGATAATAGCCAGCGAGACCCAAGAATTGACGGATTTCTGTGGGCGTCTTCGGTGCTGACCAGTTCTCTATCGCTTTGATTTTATAGGGGTCCACGTGTATGCCTTCCTCGCTTACCACGTGACCTAGGAAGGTTACTTTTCGAATCCAGAATTCGCACTTGGAGTATTTCTTGTACAGTTTCTCCGCCCTTAGAGTTTCCAGCACCAATCTCAAGTGTTGTCGGTGTTCTTCCTCACTTCTAGAATAGACAAGTATATCGTCGATGAACACGATTATGAACTTGTCCAGGAAAGAACGACACACCCGATTCATCAGGTCCATGAATACCGCCGGTGCGTTGGTTAGACCGAAGGGCATTACTACAAATTCGTAGTGACCATATCGAGTCTGAAATGCTGTCTTAGGAACATCACTCTCATGGACTCGCAGCTGATGATACCTTGATCTTAGGTCTATTTTGGAGAAGTAGCTGGCTCCTTGAAGTTGGTCGAAGAGATTATTGATTCGAGGAAGAGGGTAACGGTTTTTGACAATGAGCTTGTTCAGTTCTCGATAATCAATGCACATCCGAAAGGATCCATCCTTCTTTTTCATGAATAAGATCGGGGCTCCCTAGGGTGAGGAACTCGGTCTGATGAATCCTTTGCTGAGCAGCTCACTGAGCTGACTGGATAACTCCTGCATTTCTGTTGGCGCTAGGCGATATGGGGATTTAGCTACGGGGGTAGCTCCGGGGATTAGGTCGATGCGAAACTCGACTTGGCGTTCTGGAGGAATTCCCGGAAGCTCTTCAGGAAAGACATCAGGAAAGTTGCAGACTTCGGGGATGCTCTCGAGGTTTTTAACTTCCTGCCTCTCATTTATGACGTGGGCTAGGAATGCATGGCACTCCTTTCGTAGAAGTTTTTGGGCTTTGATGCACAAGATGATGCGGAGGTTCGAGCTGAGTTTATCACCATAAACCATGAGAGCTTCACCAGAGGGAAGATTGAGACGTATCGCTTTCTCGAAGCAAAGAATATCAGCACGATTGGGGCTCAACCAATCCATACCGATAATGACATCAAAACTCTTAATATATGCATGCATAAGATCTATGGGAAAGGAATGATTGCCTAGGGTAAGAGTACAGCCCATGAATATGTCGTTAGTGCTCTCTTTCTCGCCGTTAGCCATCTCGACGGTAAATGTTTCGGTTAGCGGTTGGGGTTTATGTTTGAGAAGATGTTTGAATGCATGGCTAACAAAACTTCTCTCCACACCAGAATCGAAAAGAATGCATGCATAAGAGTTGTTTAGGAGGAACGTACCCGTAACAACGGTAGGATCAGCGACCGCTTCCTCCTGGCCCATTGCCAGAACTCTTCCTGTATTGCCACCAGTTGTTGCCTTGGGGCAGTTTCTCCTGAAGTTCCCAACTTCCCCACATCCATAGCAGGCTTGGCTGGCACCCGCACCATGAGTCAGATTAGTTGGTTGGGCTGGTACCTTACAGTATCGAGCTGTGTGTCCCTTCTTTCCATAGCTGTTGCAACTCAACTCACGGCAGGGTCCGTGATGATGGAAGTTACACTTGTTTCACAGAGGTAGTTTCCCAGCATAAACACCGGTAGGAGCTTGGGTAGTTGGGACAGTAGCTGGAGTAGCAGCAGGAGCAGTAACTGCATGAACTGCCACTGTTTGTTGTTTCTTGGAGGGCTCCTGCGAATACTGACCCTTCCGCTTGTTCCATGATTTCTTCTTCTTCCCACCACTTTCCTTTTGTGGCTCGGAGACAGCTGCCACCTCGTCCAGATCGATTCCATGATCGATCAGAGTCTGTGCCAGATCCTTGGCGCTTTCAAATGTAGTCGGTCTAGCATCCAAGACATTCCCTTTGGTTGGTTACGCCAGTCCCCAAATGTACCTCTCGATTTTCTTGCTTTCCGGGGTGACCATTCCCGGACAGAGGAGAGCCAGATCACAGAATCTAGCGGTGTAGGCAGCGATGTCAGAACCCTTCATCTTCAAATTCCAGAGTTCGTGCTCCAACTTTTGCACTTCGCCCCTCGGGCAGTATTCCGCAAGCATGAGTTCCTTCAGTCTTTCCCAACCCATGGCATTAGCCACCGACAGGGTTAGGGTTTTGACTCGACCATTCCACCAGGTCAAAGCTCTGTCGGTGAAAGTACATGCGGCGAACTTCACCTTGTTTGCTTCGGAACAGGCGCAAATTTCGAAGATGGATTCGATCTTCTTGAACCATCGAGTCAGAGCGATGACACCTCCATTTCCGTCGAAGGACTTGGGTTTTGTAGTCATGAAGTCCTTGTAGGAACACTCCTTTTGATGTCCCTGACTTCCGTCTTGTCTTTGTGGGTCGGTTCCACCTCCAGCCCCACCAGCATTCACTTGTGCCATTGCTGCAGTCACGGCGGCTGTAACTGCTGCCTGAAACATGACGGGGTCGAACTGAGGAGGTGGTGGTGGTGGCGGAGTGTTGCTCCTTCTGGTGGGTCTTGGTCGGGGAGGCATCTTTCTCTAGAAACAAGCAGGAAGGAGAGGATGGTAAGTCCTCAAGATATATGAAACAAGATATATCTCATCCTGATAACAAAAGTGTTCTACCAAGCGATAAGCACAGAAAGGTTACTAATGCAAGTAAGTTATCGCTTAAGAAAGAAGAGGTAGCAACACTTGGAATGAATCTGTATACTGAGTTTGGATCTAGCTAAAATACTCCTATAATATTTTATGTGGGATGTTTTTGGTAAGTTTTAGGTCTGCTGTAACACCACAGTCACTCCCAAGCACATGTTGGTCATGTCTCGAATGAATATAGTTGATCAGGCTATATTGATCCTAGACATGATTACATAACTGCCCACGTTTAACCGCAGTCCCCCAACATCCAAATACTTTTTGTTTTGTTCTACTAATGACACGAATTCTGTTATGTATGCATGCTCGTATACTTTTTATAAAAATACTTATATTTTTGAAAGTATACTTTTAGTGTAGAGCACTTAGGCCCCTTAGTGTTTATAGTTGTATACCACGTAAGGTTCGGTATACTAGTTCGCTATAAACAAGGGCTCTGATACCAATCTGTCACACACCAAAACCAGAATGGCGGAAACATTCTGGGGTGGAGGACGTCATGTGTAGCATCACAACCAATGAATAATATCAATCATAGCAACACAACCATTACAGTGAATACTTAAATGAAAATGATTACACCAGTTTGGAACTTTGTCTGAAACTTGTTTGAATTACATCAAATAGTTTGTAAAATATAAACATAAAACTCTTATTGCTCCAGCTTCTCAAAAATCCAGCAAGTACATGTCTACTGATTTCCTGAGAATACAAGCAGTTTTAAAATATCAGCATAAAGCTGGTGAGTTCATAAGTGGTATTTTGTAATGAAAACTTGTTGATGAGCTCGTAAAGGTGTTCGTATAGTTTCAAGAAAATCCGATATTTTCTTTAGTGAAAGTGTAGTGTTTTCAAATCCTGTGTAAAACAATGAATATTCATTACTGAAAACTATAGTAATATGCGAAAATAATACTTCATGTGACTAGCTAATGCTAATCATGATGTATAAGTATTTCGTACATGAAACCATTGTATGAGCGATTCTGTTTGAAAACTCTGGGAATTCTCCAGTTGTAGTGTGTATCAGTTCTATTTAGCAAAATAAAACCGTTGAAGAATGACAGTTTGTAAACTAAGAGTGATTTATACATATTGTGAGTCCTATAACCATACTTGATATGACTAGAGACTTTTCCAATATTCTTCAGGCATCGAGTTAAATGACATTTGTACACCCCAGGCGTGCCCGCCTAACTGTAGCTAGCAATTCAGGTGTGGGGTTGTCAGTCCCGAATAGATCTATTCACAAATCTCACGCTCTCCCTCCAGGAGACTCTGCTTATACTTGTTGGATTAATGTCTAAGTCCATAACTATATTTGGTATGTACTTGACCCGACCCGGCATGGTCCATTTGGGTTGCACTTCACCGGCACAATTTATATGGATAGTCTTTTGAGAATAGTATATTTATGATTTATATTAATATATTATAAGTTCTAATATATTAATATGGAATCATATTATTTAATTAGTATTGATCAAGAATTAATTTAGAATTAATTAAGTGATCAAAAAGAACTAATTAAATATGGACTCTTATATATATGGAATGGGCCAAGTTCATTTAGGTTGGGCTAAGCTTTCTTGGATGGTCCATGGAGCTTTTAACCCATGGATCCTATGTAAATGAAAGGTCATGGGTATTAGGGTTTACATGGATGTAACCCTAATCCTCCATAATATATAAAGGGGTCCTTGGCTCACAAAATTGGCACAAGTGTGTGAAAATAAGAGTGGGTCGATTTTAGTGTGCATACATATTCTCTCAAGTTCTTCCATGGTGTTTTGGTGATTTGTGATTCCATTTGAGGCTTCCACACTATTGGGGCTAAGCTCTTAAAGCTTGAAGACATCAAGCTACATCAAAAGGTATGTCATCTAACTAGAACTTTGTAGTATAGGTGCTTCATAATATGCTAGTTAGGATGAAACCTTGGAATAGTTAATATTTGCATGTATAATAGAGAAAACATAGATCCAAGGTTTATAGGGTTGCATGTACACCATAGGAGTGTTAGAATGCTCAAAACCCAACAGTGGTATCAGAGCCATGGGTTGTTTTCTGTTATATTGATGCAAATGTTTTATTTTCAAGTTGAAAAAAAAAGAAAAAAAAACATGACGTTTGTCAAACTTTAAGATAATTACTTGTTTTGTGAAAAACGAATTATTTGTAAAATTTGAATCATTTGTTATATGAGTTGAATTAGGTCAAATTTAGTAAAAGATAAAATGATATGATTATTTTATTAGTTTTAAAAGTTTGATCTAAATGTTTTAAGGAGTTACATATTTTGTCATAAAATTTTGGAGCTCAAAAGTTTTTTTTAAAGTTGTGATCTTAAGGGTTTTTGAAACTTCCATAAGTTATGGATATGAAAGTTTTTTTTTTAAAAAAAAAAATTGATTCAAAGTTTTTATGGAGTTACAAAATTTGGTGTTAATGTTTTAAAGAATTCCATAACTTGTTCTTAAGTTATGGAACATGAAAAGTTTCATCATAAAACAGCATTAATTCCATAAGTTATGGAATCCAAAGGTTTTCAAGAATTACAAAACTTGCCCTCAAGTTTTGGAATTTGAGAAAAGTTTTTTATGAAAAAAAGAATTGAATTCTAAAACTCTTGAGTTCATAACTTAAACAATTAATTCAATGGTTTTAATTTTGAGTTTAATAATTGGAATTATGATGTTTTGTTGAATAGTTCAAATTAACTCTTATGGACTTTATTAATAGTTAATTAAAGCGTTTAATTAAAAGAGTATTATTAATCCATAAATATATGGTTTGAGTTTAATTAAAATAAAAGTCTAGTTTAATTAATAGATTAAACCACCAAGTATTTTAAATGTCTAAAATACACCCTTATACTATTATAATATTAAAAGTTTAATATATTATATGTATAAGAGCAAGTCGTCTTACCATTAGTAGGCCTCATTCACGAAGTCGGTCTATAAGGGGGGTATAAGGTTACTGCCTATAAAATGGCAGTTTAATGGGTGTCCACTCTCACTCACCGCTTCCTTGACCGGTGGAGGGTCTTTAGCCGAACAGGTAGGACAAAGACTATAATTCTCCCTTCATTATAAGTATAATGATAAATACTAAGTAACTAAACACTTATAAATTCTCAATCTTAGTTACTTAGGAAAATGTGAATAAGGTGCTAATCCATGAAATTACACTTTGCACTTTGTTTAAGCTGTTAGTGGAGCGTGTGTGGTTAACCGGCACACTAACCTGGACTTAACAAGGTAGGCAAAGGGTAACTTAATGTTTATCATAGTATCGTTGGAGCGTGTGTGGTTAACCGACACATCGATTGAGGGGTAAATATTAAGGATACCAAGTATATTTGCATGGTTACTTCACACCTTGTTTTGTGATCCTCGGCATCCCAGTCACAAAACCTGAAGGGCACACTCGAGATTGAAACATGCCATTGAAAAGTTCAATGAATCTCAAAAGAATCCAGGAGTTTCAAAACCAATTAAAACCTAATAATACATTTCGTTTATCTTGGTGGAAATTGGTGAATCGTCATTCACCTACCTTCAAATATTTTATAGCTTGGATTACGGCATCCTTCTTCCAAGTTATAAAATAGTTTGTTGGGTCCTACCCTTAATATATCATATTGGGTGTTATATTAAGGACTTAAATCAACTTTACGTGAATTTCTCCCATTGTTGATGTCTGGTTTAGACAACAATGATCTTCCCAAACCAAGCTTTCCTAATGAATATGACTTCCCGAGTTTAGCTCATGGAAGTCATACTTCTCTTCCTCCACCTCCTCCAATTATTCTCCCTAACCCACAAGTTCAAGGTCACTCAAGCCCTAATGGCAAGCAAGGTCTATGTGTGATCACATCTTAGAGATGAAGTCACATATTGACAAGCCGGGAGAGTTGGGTGTCAAAGTCTTGAGAAAGTTGGATGTTCAATCACTTTCTAAGTCACATAGTGAGTTCCTTTGGGACTACTATGAAACAGACTATGACATGAACCTTAATGATCATATCTATTTGCTTGGTGCTGCTGAATCAGCAATGATTTGGAACGATAGTAAAGCAAATTTGATTAGAAGATCAACTTCCCAAAAACTTTATGGACAGTGACAATGGTGACACTGGAAATCCAGAAAAAGCATTCTCTTCCCAATGGAAAGGGATTGGCCATAGTCAACCCGGTTGACCAAATGGTAAAGAGAAAGGCTAAGTCTGAGATAGTCCCATTACCAAAGGGTCCATATGTTTATTTTGCCAAAGGAAGGGGCGTTGATTGCAAAGCTACCAAATTTACCTAAGGATGTTAAAGTCAATAAGTTTGACTCTACATCAGGTAGAGCCCATTATCTAACTCTGTTAAGTTCTATTCTGAGATCCTCATTACATGATGTGACTGGGTCACATGTTGATGTTTTAAGAATCAAAGAATAGAGAGAAATCTTAAAGGAAGTATATGCTGATTCTGATCGCGAAGGTGGATTTCGATCGCATCAGAATTTTGAGCAGTTGCTTAAGAAGTTATGATATATTGCTAAGGAATAGATAACAACAATTTTCCATGTGGACTGTAAGGATAAGTTTTTCCGCAAAGTTTTAAAATAAAAGAAAATTGTTTAATTTTATTTATTTGAAGTATCCTTACAATGACATTTGTGGAAAATTGTTGCTTATATGATTCCACTGACAGCAATATTGGAAAATGGATTTGATTCTTTCATTTGTGGTAGTGTCTAAATTTACCAAATCAGGAAAGTTCCTCATCACCCAAGTTTCAATCGGACCGAAACTTGGAATCATGCAAGTTGAATAGTATGATGAATGAGAACTTTCAAGCATTGGAAAATCAAGACTAATTACTTGTTCACATGGATGTGTAAGTCAAGTGAAGGACTAAAGGGATCGAGTACACATTCTTGTGCACTGGTCATGTCCACCACAAAGCTCGTTAAGACTATTTGATTTACTAAAGTTTAGTAAATATGGTTATACTTACAAGTTTAAGTATAATTCTGAAACATTGAAAAAGTCTCAATGTATGGCAGAACGAATGGGAAGAATCAAATTAGGCATAAAGATAAAAGTTTCTCAAATATGAAAAGATGGGAGAGTACTTTAGTATCATGTTTGTGATCATCTTAATGATTTAGAAATCATATCACAATTAGTCCTCTAAAGGTCATCTTAGTGCATTCTTATGACTAAGAAGAGGAGTCATGAATTGTTGAAATGGTTAGATCACGAAGATGAGTCATACTTCGTTCCAAAACAATTCTTAGAGTCATACTCCAAGATTGTAACTTGAGTGACATATCTTAAAGAAAGGTTTAAAACACTTGTCAAATGTAAGAGTAAAAGTGTCCTACTCTTGTACATTTGAAATTGGTAAGTTGTGATGTTTTGGATAAAACAAAGACCAACTAAGGCCAATTGTGTGAAGTGTTTGTCTTGATAAAGAATCCGCACTATCTCTTGAATATTTGGCAAGATAGTCTTATATGTCAAGAGGACAGTGGGAGTCTTAAAGATCCTAAAAAGAATTTCAAGAACTAATCAAGAATAAAACCTGAGGTTCTTCACTAGCACACGACTTGAGGTCTATAACCTATCATGTTGACATATTCTGTGCCCATTCCAGTTAAAGTTGGCTTTGCATAGGAGTTCTGAAAGTTCTCAATTGGTTGCATAACAACTTGGAAGCAATGGCAGACCCTGTACTGCCAGGTGGCAAGAAGTTAAGATTGCATAAGTTCAGTCCATATGAGTTTGGATTTGTCATTAACCTTGTCTTGTGACTATGGTTTTGACGATTCACATGGATAAGAACACATACACCATAAAATCTAAGGGTCATAAGGTTTCTCTCCGATTCATGAAAATGATGGTGAGGAAACACTTCCACCAAGTAGATTTGAAGCAGATGGCAAAAGGTCTAAACAATTGAGACTATGATTACGACATCCCTTTTCATAGTTCTGAAATTGTTTAGACACACATGCATACTATCTAAGGAAAGGTGTATGATTTTGATAAAGTTTTATCAAAGCATCTCGTATCAGAAATCTGAACTTTGGTAAGAAAGTCAATAAAATATTGATTTCTAGAAGTCCAGCTGATTTTTGAGTACATGTCAAAGCTAGTGGGAGCATAAGTGTTATGCTAATAATCATCATGTTAGTGGGAGCATGATAATTGTTGTTAGTGTTGCAAGTTAGCAATGTTAATTATAGAAAACAAAAGTTTCAATTCGTGAGGCTGCAGGGATTGAAAAAGTTGTTTTGCTATAATTAAGGGAGAGGATATACTTCATTTCAGTTCTAAAGGCTTAGATTGAGACCTTAATCATCTTTAGTCAAGAATATATATATGAATTTCATGTTGGATTGGTTCAACTTAAGGAAATTCTATATATTGCGTTCTCAAAATTCGATTATGATTACGGTATCCCTCTTTCATAGTCAAATTTTGAAAACATGGCAAATAAAAATATTGTAGCAAAAGACTGGTCTAGAATCATGTCTTTATGTGAGACATCATGAATCGTGTACCATTTGCTTTGGGTACAGGATCGATTGCATGTGCTATAATATTTGTCATTTCTAAATTTTTCCAAATGCCTAGAGGCATTAAGAAGGGAAAAGGTCTAGAATTGGATATGACTAAAATGATTAAGCAATTGTCGAGGACAATCTGAGGTTTACCAAAGATTGGTTGCTCAGGGACAGTTGGAAGTATAGTGCTAATTTTGGAAGGACCATATTGACATATTCTGAAAAGAGGCATCTCTTATTCAGAAGTGATAGTCAAAATGAGAATATGGAGTTGTCTCCATAGGTGGAAGTTATATGTGTAAGATTAGAAAACTTAATGCAAGAAGCATGTCCAAAGCAATGTACTTTGAATATGAGACTTAGTTTCCATGGAGTTGATCTCCATTGGAATACCTTATAATGACTGTTGACAAGTCTTTGTGACTTTGTACATATTCATTACAGGAGGGTCAGTGCATATAAGTTTAAAATCTAAACAGATTTCGATAAATGATAGGAATTTGAAATTCTCACATTTTTCGATAAGGATTTGGGAGTGTGAAATTAGAATCATTGAAATTATGTTCAATTGGTTTATTTCACAAAGTAAGGATCATAGACAAACATAGAGTGCATACTTGGTGTATGGCAAAGCTATTGTTTAAGAAAAGCATAGTGTACATGCTTGGAGCATGGGACAACTAGTGTTTTTAATTCAAGTATAAAGTTGATAAAACCGAAACAATGAATAATGAGTAATCAGTATGGTGATAAATAAAAGTGTTTATTTATATTCATAGGGTTTGATATCATATTTGATTCATTTATTCTTGTGTTTCACTTTGCATGTTTTGACTTCCAGAATAACTAAGTCGCTCTTCCTGAATGATTTAGTTATTCAAACCATCCACAGTCGGTCATATGTTGGAAGTAGATATGAATCAAGACTGTCATGGGTTGGTTTGTAGAGGTCCAAGTTGGTGGACAAAGTGGTGCTACAACACTCATTAGTGCTCATAAGTTCTGAGTATTGGATTCAACCCGCGCTCATTTGAATCACTTCATGGATTTTATCACGAGTGATCATGAGACGATAATATCTTATATTCTTCAAACCTAGAGATATGAGTTGTTACTATGAGTTGGTTATACATTGATTTCACGAAAACGCATTTGGTAACTCGATGTTATAAAACGTGCCTTTGTGTATGATTCAACAAGTAGTAGAACAAGCCATATGAGTCGAAGTTTATCCATTCCTTTTACCTTCGGGATAAAAGCGATATCTGTGGGCCCCTCGATAATTTAGCGATGACACATGTGAGTGCTTGGCCAAGCCAGGGCTGATTTGATTTGTTCAATCAGTCAGTCATCATGAATCGGAAATCGGGAAACAACAAATGGACAGAGAGAATGATTGATAATCCATGTCTCAGTCCATATGATATCTAGAATGGAGGAATATATGATCCCTTATCTAATGGACAAGTCATTGACAAGGTCAGAGTTCAACAGCGGCTTTAAGAGCTACGATTGCCAGTTAGGTTTTGAAGTCATACTCAATAATAGTTTTAGACTTATCCAAGTGGGAGACTGTTGGATTAATGTCTAAGTCCATAACTATATTTGGTATGTACTTGACCCGACCCGGCATGGTCCATTTGGGTTGCACTTCACCGGCACAATTTATATGGATAGTCTTTTGAGAATAGTATATTTATGATTTATATTAATATATTATAAGTTCTAATATATTAATATGGAATCATGTTATTTAATTAGTATTGATCAAGAATTAATTTAGAATTAATTAAGTGATCAAAAAGAACTAATTAAATATGGACTCTTATATATATGAAATGGGCCAAGTTCATTTAGGTTGGGCTAAGCTTTCATGGATGGTCCATGGAGCTTTTAATCCATGGATCCTATGTAAATGAAAGGTCATGGGTATTAGGGTTTACATGGATGTAACCCTAATCCTCCATAATATATAAAGGGGTCCTTGGCTCACAAAATTGGCACAAGTGTGTGAAAATAAGAGTGGGCCGATTTTAGTGTGCATACATATTCTCTCAAGTTCTTCCAAGGTGTTTTGGTGATTTGTGATTCCATTTGAGGCTTCCACACTATTGGGGCTAAGCTCTTAAAGCTTGAAGACATCAAGCTACATCAAAAGGTATGTCATCTAACTAGAACTTTGTAGTATATGTGCTTCATAATATGCTAGTTAGGATGAAACCTTGGAAAAGTTAATATTTGCATGTATAATAGAGAAACATAGATCCAAGGTTTATAGGGTTGCATGTACACCATAGGAGTGTTAGAATGCTCAAAACCCAACAATAATATGATAGGATTTATCCCTGTACACCTAAGGGTACAGTATTTAAGTAGTGCCTCACAGTATCGTACAATCTAGTGTACATGTAGTGTAGTAGCGTTCTACCATAGTGAAAATCCGTATGTATACCGTATGTAGTGATAATTACAGTTATGAATACCATGATAAAGTAGTGATGTAAACTGTAAACTATTTCTGTCTTAGTGCAAATGTTTAGTAGTGAAAGTTTCTGTACTTGTTATGTTTAGAAAATCCCAAACTATACCGATTATAGTTTGCATGTATAACGTAGTGAATAGCGAGTCCGGAAAACTATGCAATTTTAGTGAAAACGTCCCTTATGCTCAACACAGTACAAAAGGGTTAAAGTATGAGAATTGCATGAGTTTTATATTATTGAAAGCATTTATGTTTAGCTTGTATTCCCCCTGAAAACATTAACAACATGGAAAATGTAGGGGTATGAAATCATCTGTAGTGAGTGGTTCTGACGTGTGGTTGGAAGAGGAGTGCAGAGTGTCATGTGTAACCTTGAGCACACAATGATCCTAATAGACACATATAGACATGTATGTGCATGAATTTAGTGTATAGACGACTAAATAAGAAGGGTAACACCCTTATTGGCTAGGAAACTCTAAGATTTATGGGATACAATCACATATGATTGCATAACTAGAGTATATGGCCACCCTATAGAGTTTACGGTCAAAGAGGTATGACCATTGGAGTTCACGGTCCAAGTGTTCACGGTCTTAGGTGTTTACGGTCTTAGTGTTTACGGTCCTTATGTTTACGGTCCAATGACCTTACGGTCATGGAGTTCACGGTTCCATGGGTTTACGGTTCCATGGGTTCACGGTCATTGAAGGGTGTACGGTCCATGAGTTTACGGTCATTGAAGGGAGTACGATCTAAGGAGATTCAACCGTAAACTCATCAATCTTGCACAAATGATGGTTTTCAAGGGCTTCATTCAAAGCCATCGGATTCTAGGGACCATGCTTAGCCTTAGGAAGGGTAAAGGCTATAAGAACACCCTTTATAAGGGTTTACGGTCTATGAAGATTCATAGGACCCTAAACTCTTTTGTTCAAGCAAAGAGTGATGATCTTAAGTCCAAAATGAAGGATTTCAACTCGATTCATGAAGGGAAAGATGATACTTACGGTTTTTTAAGGCAAAGAAGGTGTTTTCAGTCCAAAACACAACCGTGTTCTTGAGGATCTTTGATGATCTAGATAAAAGATGAAATCCTTGGATGAATCAAGAGTGAAACATGGATTTAGGAAGGATTAACACCCCAAAGGAAGGAATCACTTACTTGTTTGAAGATTTGGAAGCAAAAATCTTATGATTTGTGAGAGAGAGAAATCGGCTCCTATGCTTGAAAAGTGAAAAGAACGGTTGAAATGATCAACCATTATATATAGGGAGGAGTTTACGGTTACCCTGACCGTAAACTCAAGGTCTCGACCGTAAACTCCTTTTTGAGGAGGTTTACGGTTGCTAGGTAGTTTAGAACTTAAACTGACACTTCCAAATACTAATTCCTTTGATTCACTAGAGTTAGAATACTCAAAACAGGTTCCAAACAGTGATAACTGGAAGCAAAATGAGTCTAACACTGATAAATTTGAATGTTTACACAAGTTAGAAATTTCGGGTTGTCATATCTTTACAGCTTCAACTTCTTCCAAGCTTCGTGCCTCTCCATAACTGTGGCATGCTAGATTAGGTCATGTTTCTTTTGATACACTTTCTGTTTTAAATAAGACTGGTTCTTTGTCGTTGACTTCATTATTACCTAAACCAACAATTTGTTCATATTGTCAACTTGCCAAAAGAAAGCGTTTACCCTTTTATCTTAATGATAAACGGTCTTTAAATGTGCTTGATTTAGTTCATTGTGACTTATGGGGACCGGCACCAGTTCCCATATCAGATGGTTATTTATACTATTGCATATTTATGGATGACTTCTCACGCTTCACTTGGTTTTATCCTTTGAAATTAAAGTCATATTTTTATCATGTGTTTGAAGCTTTTCTAGCCTTTGTTCCAACCCAATTCACTTGCAAGATGAAGAATTTTCAATCTGATGGTGGCACAGAATTCACAAACTCACGAGTGGGCACGTTATTAATGCAAAACGACACTCACCATAGGATCTCTTGCCATTACACAACAGAGCAAAATGCCCGTGCTGAACGTAAGCACCGTCACATTACAGAAAAAGGCCTCGCCATGCTCTTCAATGTCAGGGCTCCTGCTAGTTTTTGGGCTGATGCATTAAGTGCTGCTATTTACACCATTAATCGTTTACCTACTTCACTACTTCAGCACAAGTCACCATTTCAGCTGCTATTCAACATGCGCCCAAATTATGAAATCTTCCATCCCTTTGGTTGCCGCGTATTTCCATATCTACGCAAGTATTCATCTAATAAACTCGAACCTCGCAGTGCTCCATGCGTCTTTCTTGGATATGGTTCTCAATACAAGGGCTACATTTGCTTCGATCCTTCCATAAATCGTAATTATATCACAAGGCATGCAGTATTTGATAAAGTTCCTTTTCCATTTAAGGGCACTACTTCTACATCAGACGATGTTGTTATGGTCTTCTCTGACTTTGATGAATTTACACCGCTGCCTACCATCCTCTGCACCTCCAGCCACACCGCCGCCTTCCTCATCGCCGTCTCCATGTCACATCTGCTCACACGATGACCATGGAGTGTCATATGTTTCCTATACGATTCCTATTGATCATGAGTACCCACTCACATCTCCAACTCCCTCACAACCACCATCTCCTGATGTGCCACCAACCACTCACCCCATGGTCACTCGCTCCCAAACAGGCGCACTCAAACCAAGAACAATCTTTGATTTGCTTGCTAGTCAAATCTCGTCTCCATTGGTGCATTCTCTATTCACAATCAAGGAATCTAGAGGATTCAAATCCACTGCCAAAAATCCTCAATGGTTGTTAGCTATGAAAAATGAGATGTCCGCTCTGTTGGATTAGGTGTCTAAGCCCATAACTATAATTGGTATGTACCTGACCCGAGAGTAGCATGGTCTATTTCGGGTTGCATATCACCAGGACAATTTGATATGATGAATACTTGAGTAAGAGGTTACTTATGATTTATTAATATATTATAAGTTCTAATATATTAATATGAAATCATATTATTTAATTAGTATTGATCAAGAATTAATTTGAAATTAATTATGTGATCAAAATAGACTAATTAAATATATGAGGATTGATTTGGTAAATCAATGATTCTTATAGTGTGGGCCAATTGTTATTTAGGATGGGCTAAACCAATATGGTAGTCCATGGATAGTCCATGGAGGTTTAACCCATGGAGCCTAAGTAATATGAAAGGTCATGAGCATTAGGGTTTGCATGGATGTAACCCTAGACTTTTCCACAATATAAAAGGACTCCCTTAGCACCCAAAATCGCAACTAGAGTTCTTGGAGTTGATTAGAGCCTATTTTGGAGCTAGCAACATCTCTCTCAAGTTCTCCTTTGTCCTAGGTGTGTTATGAACTGTTTGAGGTATCACACTTGGGGTGCTAAGTTCTTAAAGGCCAAATACAACAAGTTCTACAAGCTACATAAAGAGGTAAACTCCTAACTAGTATTTTATGTTGTTTATGTCAATTGTATGTTGGTTGTAGGCTTAATGCTTTGGAAACAATATTGCATGTGTAATTAGAGAAAACATAGATCCAAAGCATTTAGGGTTGTATGTGCATCATAGGATGTTGTAGTATACTAAAACCCAACACGCTCTTCGTTCCAATAATACTTGGGACCTCGTTCCACGTCCTCCAAAGACTAATTTCGTTAGCTCTAAGTGGATCTACGGAACCAAGTACAACTCAGATGGTTCCGTTCAACGACTTAAGGCATGTTTGGTCACTCAAGGGTTCACCCAAATTCCATGTCTTGATTACACTCATACATTTAGTCCTGTTGTTAAAGCAGCCACAGTCCGTATTGTTTTAACCTTAGTTGTCATGCATCGGTGGCACTTGTATCAGTTAGACGTTAATAATGCTTTCCTCAATGGGCATCTTACTGATACGGTCTTCATGGAGCAACCACCTGGTTACGAAGATCTTCGTTTTCCAGATCATGTATGTCGATTAAAAAATGTGTTATATGGGTTATGTTGGATTAATGTCTAAGTCCATAACTATAATTGGTAAGACTTGACCCGACCCGGCATGGTCCATTTGGGTTGCATGGCATCATGCATTTGGATAGACTATAATGAGAGAAATAACACTTAAGGTTGGTTAATATATTATAAGTTCTAATATATTAATAAGGTTATTTAATTAGTATTGATCAAGAATTAATTTGGAATTAATTAAGTGATCAAAAGGAGACTAATTAAATATATGGTTGATTGTGTAAATCATTCATTCTTATATATGTGGGCTTGTGATCCAAGATTTCTTATGTTGGACTAAGTCCATGGGGTGACCCGTGGATACTCCATGGAGGTTAAAATCCATGGAGCATAAGGAATGGGTAAAGTTATGAGTTACATGGTGTAACCCTAATAGCCACCATATAAAAGAATCCCATGGCTCAAGAAATCGTGCACTAATGTGTGAATATGAGGGCTAGACGATTTCAAGGAGTGTTCCATTTCTCTCAAGTCATTCCATGTGCATTTGGTGTTGTGTGAACCATTTGAGGTGTCACACTTGGGGCACTAGGCACTCAAGCTTCATGGAGACAAGCTACATCAAACAAAGGTATGTATTCTATCCATTTGATTACCCAAGTATCAAGTATTGTATGCTAGATAGGGTAATACCTTGGAAAGTTCATAATTGCATGTATAATAGAGAAAACATAGATCCAAGGTATATAGGGTTGCATGTACACTTAGGAGTGTTAGAATGCTCATAACCCAACAGTGGTATCAGAGCATTCTAACAGAGAACTTTCAAGCATGTATAATAGAGAAAACATAGATCCAAGGTATATAAGGTATATAGGGTTGCATGTACACGATTCATGATGAATGAGAACTTTCAAGCATTGGAAAATTAAGATTTGTTCACATGGATGTGTGAGTCAAGTTAAGGACTAAAGGGATCGAGTACACATTCTTGTGCACTGGTCAAGTCCACCACAAAGCTCGTTAAGACTATTCGTCATGATTTACTAAATTTTAGTAAATATGGTTATACTTACAAGTTTAAGTATAATTCTGAAACATTGGAAAAGTCTCAATGTATGGCAGAACGAATGGGAAGAATCAAATTAGGCAGACAGATAAAAGTTTCTCAAATCTGAAAAGATGGGAGAGTACTTTAGTATCATGTTTTGTGATCATCTTAATGATTAAAGAACCACATCACAATTGGTCTTCTAAGGACATCTTAGTGCATTCATATGACTAAGAAGAGGAGTCATGAATTGTTGAAATGGTTAAATCAAGAAGATGAGTCATACTTCGTTTCAAAACAAGTCTTAGAGTCATACTCCAAGACTATAAGTTGAGTGACATATCTTAAAGAAAGGTTTATAACACTTGTCAAATGTAAGAGTAAAAGTGTCCTACTCTTGTACATTTGAAGTTGATAAGTTGTGATGTTTTGGATTAAAAAAAGACCAACTAAGGCCAATTGTGTGAAGTGTTTGTCTTGATAAAGAATCCGCACTATCTCTTGAATATTTGGCAAGATAGTCTTATATGTCAAGAGGACAATGGGAGTCTTAAAGATCCTAAAAAGAATTTCAAGAACTAATCAAGAATAAAACCTGAGGTTCTTCACTAGCACACGACTTGAGGTTTATAACCTATCATGTTGACATATTCTGTGCCCATTCCAGTTAAAGTTGGCTTTGCATAGGAGTTCTGAAAGTTCTCAATTGGTTGCATAACAACTTGGAAGCAATGGCAGGCCCTGTACTGCCAGGTGGCAAGAAGTTAAGATTGCATAAGTTCAGTCCATATGAGTTTGGATTTGTCATTAACCTTGTCTTGTGACTATGGTTTTGACGATTCACATGGATAAGAACACATACACCATAAAATCTAAGGGTCATAAGGTTTCTCTCCGATTCATGAAAATGATGGTGAGGAAACACTTCCACCAAGTAGATTTGAAGCAGATGGCAAAAGGTCTAAACAATTGAGACTATGATTACGACATCCCTTTTCATAGTTCTGAAATTGTTTAGACACACATGCATGCTATCTAAGGAAAGGTGTATGATTTTGATAAAGTTTTATCAAAGCATCTCGTATCAGAAATCTGAACTTTGGTAAGAAAGTCAATAAAATATTGATTTCTAGAAGTCCAGCTGATTTTTGAGTACATGTCAAAGCTAGTGGGAGCATAAGTGTTATGCTAATAATCATCATGTTAGTGGGAGCATGATAATTGTTGTTAGTGTTGCAAGTTAGCAATGTTAATTATAGAAAACAAAAGTTTCAATTCGTGAGGCTGCAGGGATTGAAAAAGTTGTTTTGCTATAATTAAGGGAGAGGATATACTTCATTTCAGTTCTAAAGGCTTAGATTGAGACCTTAATCATCTTTAGTCAAGAATATATATATATATATATATATGAATTTCATGTTGGATTGGTTCAACTTAAGGAAATTCTATATATTGCATTCTCAAAATTCGATTATGATTACGGCATCCCTCTTCATAGTCAAATTTTGAAAACATGGCAAATAAAAATATTGTAGCAAAAACTGGTCTAGAATCATGTCTTTATGTGAGACATCATGAATCGTGTACCATTTGCTTTGGGTACAGGATCGATTTCATGTGCTATAATATTTGTCATTTCTAAATTTTTCCAAATGCCCAGAGGCATTAAGAAGGGAAAAGGTCTAGAATTGGATATGACTAAAATGATTAAGCAATTGTCGAGGACAATCTGAGGTTTACCAAAGATTGGTTGCTTAGGGACAGTTGGAAGTATAGTGCTAATTTTGGAAGGACCATATTCACATATTCTGAAAAGAGGCATCTCTTATTCAGAAGTGATAGTCAAAATGAGAATATGGAGTTGTCTCCATAGGTGGAAGTTATCTGTGTAAGATTAGAAAACTTAATGCAAGAAGCATGTCCAAAGCAATGTACTTTGAATATGAGACTTAGTTTCCATGGAGTTGATCTCCATTGGAATACCTTATAATGACTGTTGACAAGTCTTTGTGACTTTGTACATATTCATTACAGGAGGGTCAGTGCATATAAGTTTAAAATCTAAACAGATTTCGATAAATGATAGGAATTTGAAATTCTCACATTTTTCGATAAGGATTTGGGAGTGTGAAATTAGAATCATTGAAATTATGTTCAATTGGTTTATTTCACAAAGTAAGGATCATAGACAAACATAGAGTGCATACTTGGTGTATGGCAAAGCTATTGTTTAAGAAAAACATAGTGTACATGCTTGGAGCATGGGACAACTAGTGTTTTTAATTCAAGTATAAAGTTGATAAAACCGAAACAATGAATAATGAGTAATCAGTATGGTGATAAATAAAAGTGTTTATTTATATTCATAGGGTTTGATACCATATTTGATTCATTTATTCTTGTGTTTCACTTTGCATGTTTTGACTTCCAGAATAACTAAGTCGCTCTTCCTGAATGATTAAGTTATTCAAACCATCCACAGTCGGTCATATGTTGGAAGTAGATATGAATCAAGACTGTCATGGGTTGGTTTGTAGAGGTCCAAGTTGGTGGACAAAGTGGTGCTGCAACACTCATGAGTGCTCATAAGTTCTGAGTATTGGATTCAACCCGCGCTCATTTGAATCACTTCATGGATTTTATCACGAGTGATCATGAGACGATAATATCTTATATTCTTCAAACCTAGAGATATGAGTTGTTACTATGAGTTGGTTATACATTGATTTCACGAAAACGCATTTGGTAACTCGATGTTATAAAACGTGCCTTTGTGTATGATTCAACAAGTAGTAGAACAAGCCATATGAGTCGAAGTTTATCCATTCCTTTTACCTTCGGGATAAAAGCGATATCTGTGGGCCCCTCGATAATTTAGCGATGACACATGTGAGTGCTTGGCCAAGCCAGGGCTGATTTGATTTGTTCAATCAGTCAGTCATCATGAATCGGAAATCGGGAAACAACAAATGGACAGAGAGAATGATTGATAATCCATGTCTCAGTCCATATGATATCTAGAATGGAGGAATATATGATCCTTTATCTAATGGACAAGTCATTGACAAAGGTCAGAGTTCATCGACAAGGTCAGAGCTCGACAGAAGCTTTTGAGAGCTACGATTGCTGATCGGTTCCTGAAGTCATACGCAATAATAGTTTTAGACTTATCCAAGTGGGAGACTGTTGGATTAATGTCTAAGTCCATAACTATAATTGGTAAGACTTGACCCGACCCGACATGGTCCATTTGGTTTGCATGGCATCATGCATTTGGATAGACTATAATGAGAGAAATAACACTTAAGGTTGGTTAATATATTATAAGTTCTAATATATTAATAAGGTTATTTAATTAGTATTGATCAAGAATTAATTTGGAATTAATTAAGTGATCAAAAGGAGATTAATTAAATATATGGGTTGATTGTGTAAATCATTCATTCTTATATATGTGGGCTTGTGATCCAAGATTTCTTATGTTGGACTAAGTCCATGGGGTGACCCATGGATACTCCATGGAGGTTAAAACCCATGGAGCATAAGGAATGGGTAAAGTTATGAGTTACATGGTGTAAGCCTAATAGCCACCATATAAAAGAATCCCATGGCTCAAGAAATCGTGCACTAATGTGTGAATATGAGGGCTAGACGATTTCAAGGAGTGTTCCATTTCTCTCAAGTCATTCCATGTGCATTTGGTGTTGTGTGAACCATTTGAGGTGTCACACTTGGGGCACTAGGCACTCAAGCTTCATGGAGACAAGCTACATCAAACAAAGGTATGTATTCTATCCATTTGATTACCCAAGTATCAAGTATTGTATGCTAGATAGGGTAATACCTTGGAAAGTTCATAATTGCATGTATAATAGAGAAAACATAGATCCAAGGTATATAGGGTTGCATGTACACTTAGGAGTGTTAGAATGATCATAACCCAACAGGTTAAAGCAGGCTCCTCGTGCCTGGTTCAACGCCTTAGTGCCTTTCTAATCACCCTTGGCTTCGTATATAGTAGATATGATACTTATCTGTTTGTTTTTAAGCGACAATCCCACATTCTATACTTGTTGGTCTATGTGGATGACATAACTCTTACAGAAAACACTTCATCTCTCATTCAACGCTTTATTTCTAAATTACATGATGAATTTGCCATCAAAGATCTAGGTCGTTTGAATCATTTTTTTTGGGACTTGAAGTTTCCTATCTCACCGTTTCAGGTGGTTTGTTTCTCACTCAAACCAAGTTTACCCATGATATATTGGATCGTGCTGGTCTGCTAGAGTCTAAACCAGTCTCCACTCCTTTATCCACCTCTAATTATCTGGTCTCCACCGGTTCTCCTTTCACGGATCCTACGCTCTACCGTTCTCTTGTGGGTGCATTGCAATATCTCATTATTACTCGTCCAGACTTGTCTTATGCAGTGAATCAAGTAAGTCAATTCTTGCATTCTCCCACAACTGATCACTTTCAAGCTGTAAAACAGATACTATGATATGTTAAAGGCACCGTATCTTATGGTCTCCTTTCACACCATCACCCACTTCTTCCTTGGTGGGCTACTCGGATGCAGATTGGGCACGATGTATTGAAACACGATGCTTCACTTATGGCTATTCTATTTTTCTTGGCAGAAACATTGTCTCTTAGAGTGCTAAGAATCAACCAACTGTCTCTCGTTCAATTTGTGAATTCGAATATCGGGCTATGGCTAACATAACAACTGAAATAGTATGGATAACTCATTTGCTGTGTGAACTTCATGCACTTCCACCTGATCGCCCCACCTTGTTGTGCGACAATTATAGTGCCTTATTTCTTAGCCAATATCCCATCTCTTACAAGCGTGCAAAACATATTGACATTGACTATCATTTTGTACGTGAATTGGTTGCCTCGGTACGCTTGTACACTTGTTTTGTACCTACATCCTTTCAGCTTGCAGATATCTTCACCAAGAGTCTACCACGTCCATTATTTGAAGTGTTTTGTGCCAAGCTTCGTGTTGCTCCACCACCACTTTGCTTGAGGGAGGTATTAGCGATAAGATCACATAGTATTCAAATATTATGATGTATAGTTTTAGATAATATTATCCATTTACTTTCGTATGTATTTGTTATTCATTGTACTATATATACATCAAATATACACGATCTCCAGATAATGTGAATTGAGTAATCCTTATAGGCAAGTTGTGAGGCGGTGCGACAAATGGCGTCAACATGTCGAATGAACTTGTGTTGTGTTTTATTTTAATTTAAAGCTTGTTTTAATGTTTCACGTGTTTTAATGTCAAGTGTCTTGTATGTTTTTTTAACTTTAAGTTCATTTTCTTTTAATTTCTAGTATATTTGTTTTGGTATTTTACTGAAAATTTTAGTTTTATATATTAGTTTTTATATAAAATATTTTTTTTTTAAAAATGTGATGCATGGAGAAAGTGGCAAACCGCGCCCTTTAAATGATAAAATTTTAAAAAATTGTGGCAAATCCTAGGTGGCGCCTATGTGGCAGCAAAAAGGGTGTGGCAAAAGTGGCACCACTCCCTTTAGTCTTAGTAATTATAGTAATCATCCTTGTGGCTTATGAAAAATTGTGCAGTTTCATTTCTAACTTTATTTTTACATTCTGACTATTGTTTATGTTTGTTTTTATTATGCATTTAGTCCTTATATTTTTTAGTCATCAGATGTGTTCGTTTAATGTCTTCATGTACAAGGCACCCCATGGGTAAATTGTCTTTTCCTTTATGATGCATTGATACCCAAAGGTTTCTTTTTTATACTTCACAATCACGATCATAACTCTCGTTTATGTCTGACACACCAACTCTTTCACTGATCCGCAAAGGAAAACATTGATTACTTTGTGACCTTCAACACGATAATAGTGGCATGGGTAATACGAGCTAAAATGTCTAAAATCAACAGCGGAAAACATTATAGTAAGCATAAAATTGTCTTGAAAACTTTGATCAAAATTAATAAATATCTACCATTTAAACTCAAGTTTTCTCATTACAGTTGGTCATCTCAATATCTTCCCAAACATATTGATCTATGGTGGGAGTTCACAAATTTTTCTAGAAGGAAATACGTAAAAGGAAAAGATAAATATATGGATTTAATGGACATTGATAAGTTCTTAGTGCATATTGATGACATGATGGACACACTTGGGTATGTTTGAAGATGGTAATTTACTTTATTTTCACTTTGATTTTGGGTCTTTCGTATTAGATGGTGACCATGAAATTAACCACTTGAGGACATATATGGGCAAACATCAACTAATTGATTTTTATACACAGCATGGGAAAACTTTGTTGCTTTCGTATTCAATATCCCCACCCAAGTAAACTTAGGATATAGGAAATTCATGAACCACCATCATGTTAAGAAGGCTTTTTCGTAAAATGGATTGACTCTGAATCTTAAAATGGATTGACTACAAAACAGTGGATTGTAGTGTGTCAACTAAAGAAATGCAACGTCCTTATATTGATGTTTTGGGTTTTAATCTAGTTTTAATTCGAGTCTGCTTCTCAGTTTCTCAGGTAAAATCCATAGGCTCATGGGTTTAAACTTGTGGGTTTGGGGTTTTAATTCGGTTTCCAAAAATGTATACAAAGTAAATCATATTCATTTCCACTGTTCCAACCATTTAAAATCAATCAAAAATACCAAAATCAACCAAATAGCTCAAGGAAATATTAAAAGTACAAATTTTAAAATTTTACCATAGAAACATGAAAACACCATCAAAGTAAGATAGAAACAGACTATTACAACCAAAACATGAAAACACCAACCTTTAATACCTACTTACTTATTAGGATGGGTTATTTTAGTTTTTTATTTATAAAGTAAATATTAAATATTAAATAATAAGAAATATATTATAGGTCGGTTTCTATAGAAGTGAGTCGGTTCGATTTTAGTGGGTCGGTTTCTAAATCCAAAACCAAAACCGAAACCGAAACTGAAATCGATTTTTTCGGTTTTTGAAATCTTAACATAAAACTGATGGTTTTGGTTTGGTTTCGGTTTCATCAGTTTTTTCGTTTGGTTTGGCCCATGCCTACTCAATACATAGTTGATCAATTTGATGCAACCATGTTATAGCTACTAACCATGAACATATACTGAATGGATTTCATGAGGGTCAATCCTTAACCTCACTTGTTTCTCTTGTTGAAAGTGTGTGGGTGTGTGCATTTTTTTAATTGGCGGTCGAAGAAAAAAACAACGAGAAGGAAAATCGGGTTCGAGAAAAGGCAGGGGTTGTTGGAAGTAGTGTTTTCATTTGTTAGTAGTTCTAAGGTGGGAGATCGGTGGTGCAAAATCCTAGAAAGTAAGTCCTTAATCTCCTATCTTTCTTCTTCTTTTTGGTTCAATACATCATTACACTATGTAATAATTGGAATGAGAAGCTCAAGGTACTACACCGTTCTTGCCATCATTCAACCATGGGCATGAAGATTCACGACCATCACCTTATTGGGCCTATAAGCACACAAACATCATCCCACCGACCTGCTGGAACCCAATCAACATCCATACCAGCAGTTGCCAAACACACCATGAATCGTACAATTGTTTAACACACAAACCCTTCCACAATCTAGGTTGATACCTTCGCAACGCCAGACAAAAACATGGTTGCATGTAGTCAGAAAACAAGATAGATAGTTGAACATTTGTCCCAACTCAAAAGCTATAAATCATACGATAATCATGCCATAAAGTTGGACCACGAGTTCTCAGGCTATCTTATTCGGTCCACATGTAACCATGGCAAAAATATTTAAAGAACTATCAAGATTACACACCCCCAATGAGAACATGTAACCATCCCTAGATTTATTGCATTCATTCTTCATTACAACCTTACCCAAAGGGTGAAGTACCATTGGATCTGACTAAATGACGAACCTCAACCACTAACAAAAACATTCTCCTAAACAACTGAAACAAGATCCCAAACCTTAAATAAAACTAAAAAAATCCCCATCAATGTGCAAGAAACCCGATAAAACTCCCAAATTCGGAGAAAATTTCCAAAATCACCCATAAATGTTGTCAGAACCCTGATTGAATCGACCCAAATTACCAACACTGCCAAGATGACATCCCAAAATTGGAATATGCAAAGACACAAGGTCACACCTAAAAATTAAACAATGTTGCTCCGATATCCGAACTTTTAATAACCAAGGACAGTTGCCAAACCTAAGGCTGCTAGAAACAACAATTTCACAACCAAATAAACAAGGGTGTACTCACCTAGAAACCTAGATGTACAACTAACAAAACTTGACCTAAGGTTGACACACCAAATGCACCTTCAATTAATATAGCTTGAAACCCTCGAACAACTTCAGTTGTTGACGATGAACACAATGACCAAATGATCGAAAACGGGCTGACAAACTAAACCCAATGATCCCACATATTGTTGAACAAGGCCTACAAGAAATATACATATCGAACTTTAAAGTTGATCATCATATCAACAATTACATATCCATGACCATAGATAGCGAGCCATACTGTGAGCTAACAATGTTTTTTATACCCGATACACAACCCAAGCGGCCCAAACGCTTCTTCTGATAATACTTGGCCTTCCTGAAAGGGATTACAGGCCATAGCAAAATTGTAACATCCCGATTTCCATGTATTATTCTTTGAAATTCTTTTATGCATAAGTTTTGGATCTAGGAGTTTTTTCTTTCTGCGACATGGTGCATTGGTTGCCACAACGTGGTGGTGACACGTCACCATGGCATCGTGGTTTAATGTGACCATCACGCGGTGGCACATTATGCATAAAACCCTAAGTTTTGGGCTTTGGGCCCTATATAAGGAATATGGGGGATAGGGTTTCAACCAACCTCAGCCTCTATCACCTCTAGAAGATCCTCTAATAAACCCTAGCCTTTCCTCTAGATATTTTTGAGTTGTATTTGGTGTTTTTGGGAATTTGATGGTAGAAAGAAGATCTTGGTGAGCAAGGGATCATCAAGCAAACTCACATCCATCTCCTTATACATATTTTGGATCTTTGTAAGTCTCCAAGTTCTCACCTTTTTGGTTCATCCATTGTATATCTATGAAATGAGTTTGTTTCTCCATGGTGTGATCATATGAATGGTTGGTGTTAATAAAGTTTGCAACTTTATCATTCCATGAGGTCCCAAGGGCAACATATGTTTCAGATTTAGACTTATAGTTTGTGTTGATGCCATGCATGGAGTTTTGACCCTATTTTTACCCATTTTGACCTAACTTAGGGTGTGACATGCATTGGACATGCATGTCTGTAAAGCAAGGATTTTTATGGACCTTTTGACTGCTAAGAAGCTTTTTGGAAAGTATGAGTGTTAGGCTTAACAGATTTGGAGCTTAATCCATTAAGTTATTTTGGCTAGTCTCCATGGCGCGGTGCGTAGCTTACCACAACACGGTGGCGGGTTTCATCTGTGTCTGTTTTTTCGTATGGCTACCACGACGCGGTCAGTGGTTGGCCACGACACGGTGGATGACTGTTAACTTTGACTATTGACCGCTGACTTTTGACCATGTTGACTTTTGGTCAATTTGTTAGTTTTCGATAATAGACTAAGGTTCGATCTTTTGTGTTTCTTTAGGTGGTGTGTAATACCAGCCTTCCGATCTTACGAGCTATAGTGTAGTCTACTTCGACAGAGAGGTGAGTCTTCTTATACGATGTAGAACACTATGTGTCATTGTATGTTTATTTTTCTTTGTGACTTGCATGAAAAAACATGGTTGGATCATGGCAAGAAAGACTGCAGTTGGGTTTTAGCAACGGAAGTGACTGTAGGACTATGGTTGGATCATAGCATTTACATGACTGAAATAGGCCGTTGGTTGAAAAAAACCGTTAGGTTGGGCCCTTTGGCTGAAATAGGTTGTTATTTGTATGATATGTTGTATTTTGGGGAACTCACTAAGATTTGTGCTTAGAGTTTTAAGTTTAAATGTTTGAGGTACTTTTTGGAGCAAAGAGAAGGGTCGGGCATGATTGCATCGCATCCACTGGAGATTCCACACTTTTGTTTTATGAAACTCTAATGTTAATTTGTAAGTACTTTTGATAGTACGATGATATTTTTATGAAATGTAATGAATGATTTAGTCATTTAAAAATGAAAATTTTTCTATGAGTTTTGGGACGTTTCAAGTTCGTATCAGAGCCTTGGTTTGAGGGATTCGAATGCACCCTATAGTGTGTCTGAACTCAAACTGAGGATTGACAAATTCTTTTACAAAAAAACGATTTTCTAAAAAAGTTTTTATAAAGAAAAAAGAGTGTGATGCTTACAATCATCTGATCTCAAGTGAGTAATTCCTAGAATACCCACACATGAATGTTATGTTTAAGTATGATATTATATGAGTTGCATGCTAGTGATAGGCTAAGGATCTGCTCAGGATTGCATGTTAAGGATAGATGTCTTTTATGCCTATTATGTGTTGATGATTAGGTGTTTTAAGGTTCATGTTGATACCGGGAAATTATTTGATGAATGCGCTAGGGTAGTACATGATTAAGATTAGATAGACTTAGAATGTTTGGTTCATCCTTATTGTTTGTTCTTGATTGATGAAGGCCTTATGGTAGAGACATTTATTCAACGTCTATGTTTTTTTTATTATATACGACATGCGTTCATGGAACGGTTCAACGGCGTTAGTAGATACCTTTTTGACACACGTGGGAAGTAGAATCCTAGGGAGACTAGGAAGTACCTTAGTATGTTATGTACGATATCATGTGAGAGAGCATGTGTATGAGTCATTTGGAAGTGACTTATGAAATTTGAGATGATTATTGAGGAAAGTACGGATAGGTGTAGAAGGTAGTATGGGCTCATACTACTGAAAGCATAGGATCTGTACTCGAATCAAGGAAAGTCACAAAGATTCTAAAAAACTTATAGTATGATAAACTAAATGAGGATGTTTTGACCCTTATGTTGTTTTTCAGAATGATGATGGTGAGTCGTTATTGAGGTGGTTCTGGTTCTAGTTCCGATCCAGGATCTGGTGATGGATCGGGTGATGCTAAGTTACATGAGTTTATCGCAACATATATTTTGCGAGTCATCTTGCAGGATACACACATCATGTTCGATCGGTCAAGGATGGAATGATCGATTTTATGGATGAGCATATGACAGCCCTTAGAGCGGAGCTGGCAACCGGTTAGTTCGGGGCACACACTCTCACTTTTTGTGACTTTAGTTCTTGTGGGGATTCTGAGTTCTTTGGGAAGAAGGAACTCATTGCCAGTATGTGTTGGGTTGTAGATATAGAGTGTGCTTTTAGGACGAGCTTCTACCCTGAGGGGTCAAAGACTAGATTTGTTGCTTGTATTCTGAGAGATGGAGCCAGTGACTGGTGAGAAGAGGTGGGCAATTCTCTGTAAGCCGAGGACATCGAGGCTACAACCTGGGAAGATTTTGTTGCCAGGTTCAGGTTAGATTTTGTGCTAACTATCAAGGTATAGCAGTTGGCTAGGGGGTTTCAGGATCTACATGAGACGACGAAGACTGTGGCAGAGATCACCGCCAAGTTCAGAGAGAGTGGCATGCTTGTTCCGCAGTATGCAACAGATGAGGAGATGAAAAAGACATGGTATCATGATATATTGAGAGATTACATCAGGGAGTTCATCAGTGTTTCGAGCTGCCAGACACTAGAGCATATGATTGATAAAACTCTCGATCAAGAGATCGAGTTGGAGCTTCGAAAGAAGCGGAAGACAATACAGGCCTAGACAAAAATGGTTACAGTGAAGAAGTCTAGGACTTCTGACTTTCAATTTGGAGTCCAGCAGGGTCAGGTTCGTTGTGGAAAGTGCTATAAGTCGCACGATGGATTTTATCGTTCGGGTGATTCTAGCTATTTCAAGTGCGGTCAGATAAGACACTTCAACAAAAATTTCCCTTGTGGAGCATTGATTTGCTTCAACTGCAATCAGGTCAGCCACACGAAGGCTGATTGTCCAAGATTAATAGGTGGGGAGGTGGGGGCACCCACTCCAACCACATTAAGGATCACGGATGACAGTCAGGGCAAGGAGGAGGCTCCTGTGTTGAAGATTCGAGCATTCCATTTGACAGTCGAGGAGGTTAGATCAACATTGGATATTGTCACGGTATGTATTCATGTTATATTCTTTACTGTTTTCATTATTTACGCTTACGTTTGTATGTTTGTGATTAGGGATGTTTCTAGTCAATGGGATGACTGATCTCGTATTGTTTGATTTAGGGGCCATTCGATCATTTGTATCTCTTTGTGTTCAAAAAGAAGTTTGACGTTGCACTAGGAGAATTAGATCATGCTTTGGTAGTGGAGATCGCTGACGATCATTTTGTGAGTGCTTCATGGGTATATCGTGATTGTGTACTTGAGATGTTCCGGGAGCGTTTTCCTATTAATCTCATCCACAGTCCCTTGGGAGTGATGATGATGATTGTGGGTATGGGTTGGTTCAGTCAGTTTGGAGCCATGATCGACTGCGAGCGACAGTTGGTGCGAGTTCGAACCCCAAGTAGGGAAAAACTAATCATTCATGGTGAGAGTGCACGGGGCAGTTTGACCATTTGTTCAATTGCGAGAGCTAGGCGATATTTGCAACACGTGTGTTCGGGGTTTTTGGCTTATATTGTGGACACTCGGGTCGAGGGGAAGAAGTCTTTTGATGATGTGCCTATCGCTCGGGATTTTCCTGATGTGTTTCTTGAGGATTTTCTAGGGTGCCTCCTAAGAGGCAGGTGGAGTTTTAGATCAATCTAGTTCTAGGTGTAGTTACGCTAGCCAAGGCACCATATCATCTTGCACCTCATGAGATGCAAGAGTTTTCCATGCAACTTCATAAGCTGTTGGACAAAAGGTTCATCAGGCCGAGCAGTTCTATGTGAGGAGCCCCTATTTTTTGTGAAGAATAATGAAGGATATCACCATATATGCGTCAACTACAGGGAGCTGAATAAGCTGACAGTGAAGAAATGTTATCCATTTCGGCGGATCGATGACTTATTTGATCAACTTCAAGGGACATCTTGGTTCTCCAAGATTGATTTGAGATTAGGTCATCACCAGATGAGGGTCATGGACAAGGATATTCAGAAGATAACTTTTAGAACTCGTTATGGGTATTACGAGTTCGTGGTGATGCTATTTGGGCTTACCAACGCACTGGAGACGCTCATGGATCTCATGAACTGGGTGTGCAGGCCAATGTTAGACCGATCCGTGATTGTGTTAATTGATGATATTTTGGTCTATTCCAAGACCGGGGAGCAGCACGAGGAGCAATTATAGGAGGTTCTTGATAGTTTGAGGAGGGGGAGGCTTTATGGAAAATTCTCCATATGCGAGTTTAGGTTGGGCGAGGTGCAGTTCTTGTGTCACCTTGTTAACCAGAATGGTATCTTGGTCGACCCGACCAAGATCGAGGTCGTGATACAGTGGGAGGTTTCGACATTCCCATCTAATATTTAAAGTTTCCTTGGATTAGCAAGATACTACATGAGATTTATTCAAGACTTTTCCAAGATTGAAGTTTTCTTGACTCGATTGACGAAGAAAACCATTACTTTTTGGCGGGGGACTAAGTAGCAGGCGACTTTCGAGGTTCTGAGACAAAAGTTGTGTGAGGCATCATACTGACCCTTCCCGAGGGTATGGATGACTTTGTGTTTTACTGCGATGCGTTGATTTTGGGTTTGGGTATTGTGCTTATGAAGAGAGGTTATGTGATCTCATACACTTCGAGATGGTTGAAGCTTCTCAAGGAAACTTTAAATCTCAGATGAATACCTTGGAACCTCCCACAACATCAATTCCTCAATCTTAGCGAAGTCAACCAAGATACCATTTGCTTGATGAGCTACCCTAAGAATTGAACCTTGTGCAATCAAAACTTTCATTTGAATAAATAGCCCACAACCTCACCCTCCTATAAAACTTCAAGAATCCTTTGAAGATGTTCTAACAATAGCTCCAACAAATCCAACATAATAATAAAACTCTCTTATCTAACGGCGGTGCCTGACCGCGCACCAACTCCCTCTTCCTCCGCCAGACTTCTAATCCGGTCTTTGGGATCCAATTCTCGATCTACATCGGAGACACTCAATCTTCTCAAAACTGGGTCGAAAATTTCGACTCGCGACGTGGTCTCCATCTCGGCCACCGAACCGAAAGAACAATCAAATTGTGAATATCCCTTCGCTGTAAGAAGAAAATGATTCAGAACGAATTGGACCTTACCTCCTTGCGACAAAACTAATATGAAAAACGTCATCCCTTTCTTCTATCAATCGGCTTATATGAATCTGATCTCTTCTCCCCCGAACACGGGTTGATGGAAGAATATAACCATGTCGTAGGAAACAACATCCCAAGCCATCGGCTGACCACCCTGTTGAAGGTTGCAATCCTCAAATCGATCATCACAATCGCTTCCTCCCAATTCCCACGACTCAACTGGTACTACTTTGAACAAGGTCTGCGAGACCTTAGGATCAACCAAGTCGCACAGGTCTGCACCACTTATACCCAATATGCCATGGCCATTTAGTCCCGAACAAGCACCAAATTCATCCTCATCTAGAGCAACCATAACCAAAAGACCGATAGATACGGAAACAGGCTACAACTAATCGTAGTTTTATTCCACATTATCTAACAACAACCAACTTTCTAGTAACCTTTTAACTCTTCCTAATCCTCATATGGATTCTATGCTTCCGGTAGCATGGGCCCATACTACCTTCCACACTTATCCATACTCGTCCCAAGAACTATCTCAAGGTTTCCAAGTCACAACACACAAATACTACTAACCGTTCTAACCACAAATAGACATGCTCACACGAGCATACACCACTAATCTTCCTAGACTCTCCTTCTAGGATTCTCTCACACATATGCTTGCACTAGGATATCCTAACACTTTTCCTAGAATCCTAGGTCACTAGGAACTCCACCATATCCTGCTATCTCGTTGTGAAAGAAACTTCTATCAATATCAACTAACTATCATACAAATACTAACCACATGGAACTAGAATTGGACAATCCTTTGACTGAGAGGTCACACACTATAATGGTTGGACTCAAACAAGAGTTGCAAAATATGGCCAAACCAAGTCTGGGACTATATAACTCTTATTACGTCAGATTTTGTTGTTATTTATACTCACAAATTCGTATTTTCATCTACTACAACTTTTGTATGGAACACACTGGCTAAAACGAAATTTATTTACATTTTGAATTTCGTAAATAGACGTTTATTCTAAATTATACTATAAAGTGAAAACTTAGTGTTACATTTTAAAACCATTTTGGGCAACCCACTTTTAATACATATAGCCCAATATCATTAGTTTAACCCATTATTGACTCTTAAATGAAAATTCCACCTTTTTGGTCTCTAAAAATGGGGATCGATTATTAAAAAATTTGGGACACACACACACACACACACACATATATATATATATATATATATATATATATATATATATATATATATATATATGGTGGGAGAAACCTTTGATTCACGCACGACAAGAAAAAAAGGACGGGGAAAGATCGACTTGAAGTTTCTTTTTAGCTCTTAGTATCAACACACTTGCTTAATTCAGTTTGTAAGTATTACTTCTTGTGAGTCGTAGATTTCGAGGTTTAGCCATCTTAAACAGATAAACCATCGAGGTTGATGTTTGAATTTATTTAGTCATTTAGATTTGTTTAAATCATTGTGTGAGATTGGTATTTAGATCCATAAGATTCATATCCATATGATTTCTGATTTTCCAAATTTCATTGTTACAAATTTAGTCGGGCTTGAGCAAACCGGTTACGATTTTAATGATGAATTTCTAATCAGTTAAATGAATCTGTAATTTTTCTTTTAATTGGTCAAAGTACCGAACAATAAACTTAATTATAGGATGAAAGTGACCCTCGTATTATAAAATCATTTTGGTACCATGTAAATTCTCCGAGCTTAAGTTTGTGTTTGATGTTTCTCTTGTGCTTTAATGCGGCTCTCACCAAATTAAAAATTGTTCGTTTAATAATTTTGTAGTGAGTCAGTTCTAATTGAAGCAATCGTTTTAATTAGATAAGTTTGCAACTTAGTTAAATAGCTTGTTTTAATCGAGTGTCAGGATAAACGGGTTGCTAGAGCTTGTTTACAACCGTAGCCAAAGTATAAATTATATAAAAAACATTACACGCAACAATCTATGATCACACATCTAAATCGGTCTTTTGATTCTAATTAAGTTATAAACTAGTTAGTACTTTGTAGTATTTAGTTATTGTATTTTAGTTAACATATCCATATTCGTAGTTTGAACTACTTTTTATGTAGTTGGTCATATTATTTGATGTTGGATTTGTATTCTATCTAATGAATTTGGTTTCATGTTAATTAAAAGTTTGGTTTAAGTTTGAGTCTTGTTGGCCACTTGAGTTAAGGTTAGATCATTCTAGATATTTAATTTGCAAAATCCGTAACTGTTTTATGAATCAAAACTAGTAAAAAACATTAAACTAAATTCCACTAAATGATTTTAATGTAAACTGAATTCACACATCTTTACGCTCCTAATCTTGTGATGAGTATCGAATGTTGTTGGGAACATTTACACCAAACTTAATGGAATATTTCAGTTTAATTCTAAGAGGTTGTTTATATTAGATTAGAAAAATTAAGTTTATTTCAAAGAGCTTGTTTTGGTTAAACAATTTGGTAAATGGAAGTTGCTAGAGCTTTCTAGTATCTTCAAGTACCAACTTAGATTAGAATTCAGTTTGACATTAGTTCATCATTAACTAGCATCATTAGGTGATTAGAACTCAAAACCAAATTGTTTTTAATTTTGTTTATAGTATTTATTTTAATGTATTTCATTCTACTTGTCTGTTTCAAAATATTCTATTGTATTTACTTTTTATACATGGAATAAAAACAAGACTATTTTGGTGTATTTATGGATTAAAGCCAAGTCCCTGAGGATCGACCTTGTTTGCTAGTGATGCTATAACTTTTAAATTATATGTGAAAATAAGACATACTATTTGATGAATTTGACACCCTATCGTGGTAAGTCCTATGATGGTTGTGTTTTCAACATACATCCTCCGTTGTCATTCATGCTTACGTTGATGTTGATTGGGTTGGTCATCCTAATGATCATTGATCCATTAGTTGGAGTAGTAAGAAACAAAATATTGTTACCCGATGTAATACCAAGATGGAATCTCGTGCCTTAGCTAATATCGTTGATGAACTATGTTGGGTTGCCTCTTTAGTTTGTGAATTTCGTATTCCTATTACATTCGGTTTTGTAACACCCGTCGCTAGGGCCCAACTGTCAAATCATTTTCAACAAAGTTTTAAATTGTTAATATTCAAAAGTTTCAAGCTTAATGCAGAAAAGTTTAACGGTCCAAGAAGTTTAATAAAAGTTTTAAGGAGTGAGGTTGTTCATTAGGTATCATAACAAAGGTTCAAGATCCCCACAAGTCGGGGTCTTCTAAAATCCATGCTAACTCCTAAGCATCAGCCTCTCAATCTGAACATGCATCATACATAAGTTAGATAATGAAATTTTTAGTGAGCTACCCGAGGATTAACTCATATTGAGTAAGTGATAGCAATCTCAATACTCAAATTGATCCTCTCAAAACTTAAAATTTATATTGGAAAGATGCAAAAATATTTTTCTTTTGTTCGAACAATGCCAAAAGATGTATAAGATATTCATGCTAAATGCAATACTATGCATGCATCTATTCCCAACCCCATGTCAATCTCAAAGTCCAACTCACAAAATTGATGTCCGGATATGACGAACATATGACAGAAAAATTGTTAAATTTCCCCTTACATTCACAAACAAGGCACTAGGGCCATCCAACCTAGGCCACACAAGGGGTAGCGAGCATCTAGTTGTGCATGTGAGGATTGTCTAGAAATCTACTCACAACAACAATAATCAATCTCCATTTGGGTACCCAAGATCTCAAGTCACACCCATCCTATTATAAATATGCACACATGGGATGACGAAAACATTTTTCAAAGTTTCTAAGATCTTGAGTTTCATTTGTCAAAACATTTCAAGAAAATAATTTGCATGAATACACAATTAGAGCATATAGCAATCTATGGGTACAATAAGTACCATGCAATGAAAATCAAATAAGTTTTATATAAATTTAGTAGGTAGGGGATGTATGTTCCCAGTAACTCACCTTAGCTCCTAGCTTCTGATTCCATTTCTCTTCAACAAGTAACCAACCCCAATCACTGTATATATAAACTGAAAGTAAATTACTATATTGCTAAAAGTAATCTAAGAATTATAGATAAATACATTTGAAAACTCAGATTACGAGTCAATATAAAATAGGGGATGATTAAAAATGGAATCAAATGGATATTATGGGACAAATAGCAGAATTCGGGATCTACTGTGTTGGGCGCCCCGCGTCAGGACATGGACGCCTCGTGTCCATTGTGCAGACAAATGCTAACGCCATTTTTGTTTACTTATTCCAAGAAATACCAACTTCCATTAAGCACTTAACTTAAACCCTAATAAGACACCAATAAAAGTATGAAATTATCGTGCTACTCCTATTAATTTGACTTAATTCAATAAGCTTTCCCAATGATTAAGGCATCACTTGGTCATTAAGCCACCTAATATGAATAAGTAATCAATCCACCAAATGACTTAATATCTTTACTAACCACTTCTTCCATGAACATAAATTCAAGTAGATTGATATGTATAAGTATGAAAAGCTTCTCAACATTCCAATCCATAAAATTGATCTCAAGAACATGTTTTCCCTCTTTTATTCCCATTTTATCCTTTTTGTCCCAACAATCACTACAACCACACTAGGATGTGATGATTCTTCATGTTGACCTTCAATTCATAATTTATATAATAGAACTATGATTATAAACAATACATACTCCTTATATCATAAACAATCACCATTAAGGTACATATTTCATAATTATCCCCAGACTTCATAATCTAAGTAAATGATTATACCATTGCTTGAGTTGTGCTATTCTATGAAGATTTGCAATCAATTCTTCCTCAATGGTCATGGAATCATATAAGGGTTAGATTATTACATCACCATTATCATTGTAAAATCTAGTTTCTATGGAGATTTAACAATTTTAACCCAAATTCTACCATAAGAAGATAGATTTGAGCTAGAAGCTAACATAATGTAACGCCCGCAGATTCAGGCTAGTCAATTTAGAGACAATAAGCGCCAAAAATGACCTTTTTGATAGAAGATTATATAGAGTAAATAATCATAACCAAGTTATAGTATATGTCACGAGGATTCCGTACATATAAAGAACGCTGAAATCCGACTTATAACAAAGAAGTTATGACCCGTCAAGTTTTGCGACAAAACCAGCACGGCTCCGCGTAACGTGAAAAGTGAATTTTTAATAAACTAATTTTTAGCCTTAGCAATATAAACAAAAGTAGTAGTATACGTTAAACCGAGAGCATGCATATAGAGAACGTCCAAATCTGACTTCGTTTGAGGAAGTTATGATTTTTCTAAGACTTGACATAGCAGTATGCAGCCCGAAAATCGAATTTTAGATCGATCGGTTTTTAGTCGACACAATCTAAACGAGAATCAAAGATCTCGTTAATAGGAGCTCAATGATATAAAGACAGACGAAAACGAACGTCGGATGACAAAGTTATGAATTTTTAACGGACTTTAAGTGTCTAAGCCTGTTAAAATATAACTTTAAAAATAAAGTTAAAATTAGCCGACAGAGTCTAAACTAAAGTTGTAGATCATGTCGCTACCTAGGTGTGGATATAAAGAACGTCAAAAACGGAGCTCGTATGCGAAAGTTACGGAATTTTGAAGATAATTAAATTGTGGGTTAAGTTGCGAGGCTGACACGTGGCGAGATCTCAGCCCCACCTTCTTCCCCACGACTTTGCATGCGATCGTGACACCTGGCCGGGTTGCGCCCAACATAATAGGCAGTACGCCCAACATATTTAGTACGCCCAGCGTACCCATTATGTACGCCCTGCGTAAGGCGAATTCCCAGCCTATAAATAAGAGGCGTTTTTCCTCATTTCTCCACACCAATTCTCATCCACTTCTCTCCCAACACCCCCAAACCCTCAAGGCTTTTCCTTAGCACCTCCTAGGTGTTAGAAGCGAGTCCTAGAAGGCTCCGAGAATAAGAGCTTTCGGCTCAGAAGTTCTGCTCGCACAGAGCCCGACTCCTCGCTAAACCTCCAGTAAGTGAGATATGCTTACCCTACTTTAAGTATAACTTATGTTTAAGTGCATTATCGTTATTATGAACCTATAAACAAGATTTATCAGTGATTTAAAGTCGTTATATGGATTGATATACTTACGGGAGAGGTGTCTAGAATGGTCATGTTGGCTTGGTTGTTGGATTTCGGAAAAGCTATATGCCGAAATGGTCCTACCTCCCAACTGTCCTGCCTGGCTGATCCTTACTTGATAGATCGTGAAGTAGACGTGGAGTTAATGATAAATCTAGAATAATAATTAGTCGTAATAAATATTAGACTAAAATTTAGTGATAATAATACTAGGTTTCGTCAAAGGAAAAGACGATTGTTATAAGCGAAGCGCTGCCCGAATTTCGAGTCATCACTTTAACAAGTGAGTGCATAGTTACTTTCATCTTACACATAGATATGAAATATTTAATATTAATACATGCTATATTTGTTTATTATCTGTGTTCTAGATGAACGATTTATACATGTTTTACTTGATTTAAACTTTATATGTATTTTTATACCTATAAATATATTGGGTAAAGGTGGGTAGATGAATGATGAGAGATGAAAGATGATATAGATGATGAGAGGTGAAAGATGATGAGAAGCCTTGACTTTAACGATGATCCAATCATCTAGCAGAGTATAGATGACGACCACAGACTATTCTAGACAGTCCAATGGAACGCTAGCAGGCTCGCAACCTATAGGTGTTTGTGAATGATGTGTTCACCAGATGTACTCTAAAAACCCTGGCAGCTATGGACTTAGTGCCTTATAAATGAACGTTGGCAGCTATGGATTTAGTGCCCTATAGATGAACATTGGCAGCTATGGATTTAGTGCCCTATAGATGAACATTGACAGCTATGGAATTAGTGCCTAATAGATAACATCGAAAACTATGGACTTAGTGCTTGTTGGATAAACCCTGGTAGCGATGTACTTCATGCCTATTCCTTAGGACAATCCTTAGGAATGAATGAATGAAGAATAGATGATTCTTAGGGTAGATCCTTAAGAATAAAGAATATAATGGGGATGGGAACTTGGGTTAATTGTTTGATGATTAAACATAATAATTATATTAATATGGGTTGAAAACCCTATGTACTCACCAGGTTTCTCAACCTGACCCACTCAGTTTATATTGTATCATAGGTGTCGATACGAAGATACATTACACTGAGAGATTAAAGGAGATGTAAATCATTAGTGTAAATGAATGTAAGGTCTGTTTATGCTTATGTTTCTGTATTGATGATGACATCCCGATGTTTTCATATAAACAAAATACATTTCCTCAGAAATGTTTTAATAATATCTTTATAATGTTTTCAGGGAACAAATTCCGCAATATTATTCTTTAAAATGGATACTCTGATTTTTAAATAAGCATAAATAAAATTTTTAAAATGACCGTGAATTTGGGGATGTCACACATAATCATCTTAGTTTGCTTAGAACACAAAACCCTAGTCCTCAAATGAGATGAAAATTGAATTCAACACCCAAACAACAAGTGAAACTTGAATTCGCACACCGAGGGGGAAGAAGATATACATTAGGTCGCTAGATTACTTCACAATGTGCTCCAAATGAATTAGAAAAGCTTGATATTGAATTGCAGAGTATTTTTATTCTTAAATTGTCATTTTTCCACAACCATAAAGCTCTAAGTTGGAGTGACAGGTGTGAGCCTCTTATTTCCGAATTTTTACACTTTCCACCCCTTAATTTTGAGTTTTTGACAATTATGGCCCAAAGTTCTATTAAGCGAGAATGTAACTTTACTAGTGTACATCCCAAATCATTTTCCATAGCAAACTAGTCCTAAGTAACTAAATGGGTCAAAGTTAATTCAAACCTTATTTTGGGAATTTGACATAATTAATCCTCATTTCCAAAATATTGCAAAATTTTATTCTTGACATCTAAAACGTTTTACTAACTTTATAAAAATTAATTATCTATTACTTCAATTTATTTTAATTTATTTATACATATTATTATTATTATTATTATTATTAAAACTTAGCCTAGAATTCAAGATGTTATAGGTTTCAAGTTTCAATTATGGGTGAGAAAAAGTACCATTGATACCGGTATCGTTTAGGGTAAATTGGTTCAATATTCGGTTCCTCCAAATCAACAAAATAAATTCGCGATACCTTTAGGGGAAATTCGATAGCAGATACTGGTACCAGTTTTGATCATGATATCTCTCATATGAGCTCGAAATGAGTTAATTTTTTTTTTCTGTGCATATTCTCTTTTGTGTTGGCTACAACTTAGGCTCTAAAATCACCTTAATTGGATTAGTATTGGTTGAGTTATAGTTCCTTAAATAGGGGATGTTATTGTTATTTTTCAACGACTTTAAGTTTATGCATAATGTTTCACCATCTTTGAATCATCATAACTCTCTCATATGAGCTATAAATGAGCTAATTTTTATTCTACTCTATATTGGCTACATGTTAGGCTAAGAAATCACCTTAATTGAATTAGTATTGAATGATTTATAGTGTCCTAAACACGGGTTGTTATTGTTGTTTTTTCAACAATTTAAAGTTTATTCTTTACGTTGGCTACACGTTAGGCTCTAGACTCACCCTGAGTGGATTAGTATTGGATGAGTTACATACCTTTAAACATGGCATGTTGGTTCTCTTTAAAATTCGGTACTTATGGGTAATAGTACCAAAGCTTCGATACTAATATTGGTACTGACACTGTTACCTACCATTTAGTTCAAGATTCATTACCCTTAATTGGATAATTTAGTTTTCAATACTTTATGTGTGTTAACGGTCTGGTACAGGGCCGACCCAATGGGTGGGGCAAGCTAAGCGATGGCCCAGTGCCTGTAATCGATTAGGACCCCCCAAATGTTATAGTTTATATAAGTTGTGTATATATAATATGTTGCTTTATAAAGACATAAATCATCTTCTAGCATTATTGGAAAAACGTCTGTCTTTGTTTGTAGAAGGCCCGCGTTCAATTCCTTGCATTGGCAAATTTTTTCACTTGTTAATGTATCTTGATTTCTTTATTTATAAGTTTATGTTTGACATTAAACATCTCGTCAATTTATTCTAGTTGGCTGATGTTTTGTTTTCCAAAAAGTGGTGTGAGTTTAAATCTAATCCATTGTCATTTTATTTTCACAAAACTAAATGTAAATATATTGGAACTCAATATATATATATATATATATATATATATATATATATATATATATATATATATATATATATATATATATATATATATATATATATATATATATAACATAAGTTTAAGGGCCTCTTTTTAGTTTTTTTTCCCTAGGCCCCAAATATGTTTGGGAAGGTCCTGGTCTAGTACCATGCTTAGTTTTAACTAACCTTGTGGTATGACATCATTGGTCCTACACACTTAGCATTCAATCTGACGTATCATCAACGTACGATACATATTGAGATTCATACTCCTTATATGGTGATTTCTAAAGCTCTTAGCGTTCGTAATGTTCTTGTAGCCTCTGAACTAGGGTTGAGCAAATTGACGAAAAGTGTCGAACCATACTGTATGTCCTTCATCGCTTTAGTATTCGGTTCCTACCAAGTCCATACTTCGATTCTTGTTGCTTGCATGTGTAGGTAAAATTTGGTACAAGTATTAGCATTTGAATGGTTGCATGTTAGGATGATAACTCTTTTATATGAGAACTGAATGAGTTGATTCTTCATGCATCTTCTTCTCTGTTTTGGGTTGAATGTTATGATTAAGAATCAACTGATTTGGATAAGTATAATTGAGTTACATAGCCTAAAACATAGATACTTGAAAACTTAAATTTTCTAGACTGGAATTTTTTTCTTACTAGACATGTCCAATTTTTTTTTCTCAATTTTAGACACTCATAACTCTCTCATATGAACTCGAATTGGGTTGATTCTTTTTATGTGTTCTTTTATAGTTTAACTTTATCTTATATAAACAATTTTTGTTTTTTTATAGTTTATCTCGAGTTCCATAACCTCAAACATGAGTTGTTGCATATAAAAACTTTGGCTTTGTAAGTTCCTTTTCAATTTCGGTACCAAAATTGGATTGGTACCGAAGTGTTGGTACGGGTACCAGAAGCGAACCGATATTATATATGAAAGACCCACACTTTCATACTTGACAATTGTTGCTCCGAAACATGCTACATGCATATTCATAAAAACAATATTTTATATTGATAAAGTGATTACAAACTACTGGATACAAACCAACTATTTCAAAGTGTTATATATTACATAACTTCCCAGGATTCTATAGTTTTATACATATGGGAGTGCAAAATACAATAGTTTCAAACTATTCGAAAATCTTCTATCAATACAATAGTTTCAAACTATTCAAAAATCTTCTATTAGTATATAGCTATACTGGATGCTTATCTCCGGCAAATTTAGTTAAACATTGAGAGGGGTAAGCGGTGACGCTTAGTGAGTTCAATAATAGATACAATATAATGTTATGCCATATATATACTTCAATATGGCAGAGGGAAAGAGGATCAAGGAACAACAAAGGCATATGTGAATCATGTGACAAACTTTCCACATCAATCATTGACTTGATTCAAAGATATACAATCAATGAGACATAACAATTTCCATACTTGATATACATCAATAAAGCTTTGGCCCAAATGGCACAGAAGACATACAACTTCGGATTAACCTTTTGGTAGATTTTAGGCTTGTAGCTCTGTCTAACCTTCTGCCAATACCATAGAATAGAAATCATTCTTTTACGGAGACATGTTCTACATGGCCAGAGGCTACATACCAGTACCAAAATGAATCTAAGTCCTTTCACTGATCACATGGTCAAAAGTATTTCTTTTGCTATTAAAAATAACGAATAAAAATAACACGGGAAAATAAACCGGAATAATAACACTGAAAAGCACGTAGCACATATAACACATAACATACAATTGTTCCTATATATTAAACTCACCGTGAAATAACCGGGGGTTAAAATAGTAATATGGGCAGCACTTCGTTACTATAATTAGCTTTCTTCTTTGAAAATCGGGCCTTGCGAAGGTTGGGCTTCGAAACCAAAAAGATAAATTTTTCGGGCTTCTCGGGAATTTCGGGGCGTGTTTCGGGCGTTAGAATTAATATCGGGGCTTCGGGGGATGTCAAAGTAGTGAAAATATGGAAAAAGGGTGAAAAAGGGCAAATTTCTAAAGTTTACCCGGGAGATCTCGCAGCTACTATTTATAGTAGCGAGGTCCGGATCCGAAGCGAGGTGGAGAGGGAGGTGTCTGCGAGGCTCGGAACAGGTGGCTGCTTGGGCGAGGCTCGGATGCGAGATGGCTGCGTGTCGGCTTCGGATTGGTCCAGCACTTCGGACACGGGGCAGTCAGCAGCGATGCGCGTTGGAAGATCATTGGACCACACCCTTGGTCGAATCAGCATGCAACACGCGAGTCGGGCACGAGGTAAGCATGCGAGGATCACGTGACCGGCTCCAATCCATGCGAATTTTCTCGAAAATTGCACCCAATCCTTCTAAAATCCATAACTTTCGTATACGGGCTCCGTTTTTGACATTATTTATATGCACGCGTAGAGACAATTATGCTCTACGACTTTCGTTTAGACTTCGTTGGCTAGTTTTGAATTTATTTTTAATATTATTATTTTTAACAGACCGGGACAGGAAAATTCGTTAAAAATTCATAACTTCTTCATCCGACGTCCGTTTTCGTCAGACTTTTTACCGTTTTACTACTATTGACGAGACCTTCGATTCTCTTTTAGGTTGTGTCGGCTAAAAATCACTCGATCTAAAATTCGAGTTTTTAGCTGTCTACTACTAAGCTGAAACTTAGAAAAATCATAACTTCCTCATACGAAGTCAGATTTTGGCGTTCTTTTTATCAAACTTCTCGGTTTAACGAATACTACGACTTTCATTTAGATCACTAAGGCTAAAAAGTAGTTTATCAAAAACTCACTTTTTACGTCATTCGGCACCGTGCCCGTTTTGTCGCGGATCTTCAAGTGGTCATAACTCGGATTTCGATGAGGTTTTCGCCTAAATGTTTCTAACGAGATTATCTACAACTTTCAATAATAAAATTTTACTTATTTCAAATTTTATATTTTCGTTAAATTTCGATATTTTAACTTTTAATTGGAATCTCATAAGACTTCCAATATTTTCCGAGTGATTCTAAACATACTTTTACCTTATTTCTAGTAAAAACTATCTGTTAGAACTCAATACTCAATATCACATAATATTTCATAATATTATTTACTTAAAACACGATTTCAAAACGTGTATGTTACAAATACCTCCTCCTTTTGAGAATTTTGTCCTCAAAATTACATCGATTAAAATAAATGGGGATATTTCTCTATTATCTCATTCTTATTCTCCCAAGTATAGTTCGGGCCTCGATGGTGTTTCCACTTGACAAGCACCAACTCTACTTCTTTATTACGTAACTTAGTCGTTCTTTCGTTTACGATTTCTTCAGGCTCTTCTACATAAGTTAACTTATTATCCAGTTTCACCTCGGATAATGGAACTGCTTCATCATACATGCTTAAGCATTTGCGCAGATAACTCACATGAAAGACATCATGAATACCTGCCAAATCTTCAAGCAATTCCAATCGGTATGCTTGTTTACCAATCCTCTGGAGGATTTTGAAAGGACCAACAAATCTAGGACTTAGTTTTCCTTTCTTTCCAAATCGCATAAGACCTTTCCGTGGGGATACCTTCAACATTACGAAATCACCCACCTGGAATTCTATTGGTCGCCTCCTCTTTTCCGTATAGGACTTTTGTCGATCCTGGGCGGCTTTCATTCTTTCTCGTACAATTTGAATCTTGTCGGTGGTGTCTTGAATCATTTCAGGGCCTCCAAGGATTTTCTGTCCTATTTCACGCCAACATAATGGAGTACGACACTTGCGACCATATAATGCCTCATATGGTGGCATTTTGATTGAAGCGTGGTAACTGTTATTATACGAGAATTCGACAAGAGGTAAGTATTTATCCCAGTTACCACCGAACTCCAAGACACATGCACGAAGCATATCTTCTACTGTTTGGATTGTTCTCTCCGTCTGACCATCTGTCTGGGGATGATAAGCTGTGCTGAGAGCAACTCGAGATCCCAATTCACGTTGCATACTCGTCCAAAAGCGAGAAGTGAAGCGAGTATCACGATCAGAAATGATCTTTAGTGGCACACCATGTCTTGCAACAATTTCATCCAAGTATACTTGTGCGTATTTCTCCATTGGAGCCATTTCACGCATGGCAAGAAAATGAGCGCTTTTAGTCAGGCGGTCGACGATTACCCAAATGCTATCATGCTGTCTAGCAGTCTTTGGCAATTTGGTAATAAAATCCATGGACAGTTCTTCCCATTTCCATAGAGGAACACTAAGACTTTCTGGGGTTCCGTAAGGCTTTTGGTGCTCTATTTTGACTTGTAAGCATACTAAGCATTCCTGTACATAACTTCCAATGTCTCTCTTTAATCCAAGCCACCAATAATCAGCTCTTACATCATAGTACATTTTACTTGTACCAGGATGTATTGACAGTTTAGATTTATGGGCTTCATCTAAAATCTTCTGTCTTAATCCACCAATCTTTGGAATCCATAGCCGATTCTTGAATACCTTTAATCCTCGTTGATCATCAAGTAAAGCATCATTATAATGTATCATCCCTTCTTTCTTCACATTTTCTGGCTTTAGGGCCTCTACTTGCCATTTCTCTAGTTCATCTAGAATAGTGAACTTTACTGTAGTGTGAGTAATAGCATAACACATACTATTACGATAAACCTTTCTGCTAAGTGCATCGGCAACTACATTAGCCTTCCCAGGATGATACAAGATTTCACAGTCATAGTCTTTGATCAGCTCCATGGATCGTTGTTGTCTCATATTCAGAGTTTGCTGACTGAATATATACTTGAGACTTTTGTGGTCGGTAAACAATTGGCATTTTGTACCAAAAAGATAATGCCTCCAAAGTTTTAGGGCAAATACCACTGCAGCTAGTTCGAGATCATGAGTGGGATAATTCTTTTCATAATCTTTCAGTTGTCTTGAGGCATAGGCTATCACTTTACCACGTTGCATCAACACACAACCGAGTCCCAATCTTGAAGCATCGCTATATACGGAGAAATCATCATCACCTTCTCGGAGTGATAAGATTGGAGCATGAGTCAAAAGATCTTTTAGAGTTGAGAAATTTTTCTCTTGGGCTTCACCCCATTCGAACTTCACTTCCTTCCGTGTAAGACTCGTGAGAGGTACGGCTATACGAGAAAAGTCTTTAATAAATCTCCGGTAATATCCCGCGAGACCCAAGAAACTACGAATTTCGGAAGCATTACGGGGCACTTCCCAATTATGAATAGCTTCTATTTTGATAGGATCTACGAATACACCGTCACCAGAAATCACATGGCCTAGAAATTGAACTTGACGAAGCCAGAATTCACATTTCGAGAATTTAGCATATAGTTTCTCCTTTCGAAGAAGTTCTAATACCGCACGAATATGAATGGCATGATCAGCTTCAGACTTGGAATAGATTAGAATATCATCAATGAATACGATGACAGATTTATCGAGCATTGGGCGGCATACCCGATTCATCATATCCATGAATACAGCAGGAGCATTTGTTAAACCAAATGGCATGACAAGGAATTCATAATGCCCATATCGAGTACGAAAAGCAGTCTTCGGTACATCCTGCTCGTGAACTTTCAACTGATGATAGCCAGATCTTAGATCAATCTTTGAGAAATAGCTAACACCCTGAAGTTGATCGAACAAATCATCGATGCGAGGTAGTGGGTACTTGTTCTTGATAGTCACCTTATTCAGCTCACGATAATCAATGCACATCCGCATCGATCCATCTTTCTTCTTGACAAACAGTACCGGAGCACCCCAGGGAGAGGTACTCGGTCGAATGAAACCTTTGTCAAGTAGTTCCTACAGTTGGATCATCATTTCTTTCATCTCAGCTGACGCAAGACGATAAGGAGTCTTTGCAATCGGAGCAGCACCAGGCACAAGGTCAATTCGGAATTCTACTTGCCTATCCGGAGGAAGTCCAGGCAATTCTTCGGGAAAAACATCTGGATATTCTTTAGCAATGGGAACATCATTCACCGTTTTCTTCTCCTCTTTTGAGACATCGACTGTGTAGGCCAGATAGATAGAACACCCTTTCGATATGAATTTACGAGCTTTGAGGAAAGAGATTATTTTTAAGGTTCCTTGTTCACCATAGACATAGATAGGATTCTCCCCTCCAATGGGAATACGTACTATCTTTTCATAGCACAAGAGTTCTGTGTGGTTCTCTGACAACCAATCCATGCCGAGAATAATATCAAAGTTGGGCAAGGAGATAGGGATCAGGTTAGCAAGAAAATTATAGCTTTCAATTTCTATAATACAATCCCTATAGATTTTATCAGCAAGTAATGATATACTTCCTGCAGTATTTATGTGAAATGGTTGCGCGAGTACATAGCAAGCAATTTGAAAGGAATGCTCAAATTCATAAGACACAAAAGAATCTGAGGCACCAGAATCAAATAAGATGTGAGCAGGTCTAGAGTTGACAAGAAATGTACCCGTCACAACATTCGGGTCCTCGCGTGCCTCCTCTGAGGTAATCTGGAATGCACGGCCCTTAGCTTTTGGCACCTCCTCCTTTTTAGTTGGAGTGCCCTTTGATTTTTGAACAGGGGCTTGACTTCTCGCCGGTTGTTGAACAGAAGCTTGACTTCCCGTCATCTGACTAGTAAGAGTAGGGTAAAAACGCTTCTTATGGCCAGTAATACCACATGCAAAACAAGTAACATCCTTTCTTGGGCAAGCTGGCTTTATATGACCCTTTTCTCTACATCCATAACAGACAATGGATTCCTTGTCTATTTTGCATTGGCCCGGATGATTCCTTCCACAAACACGACATGAAGGCGATTGAATAGAAAAAGATTGTGATCTACCGCATCCACGAGAGGCATTTTGAGTTTGCACTTGATTACCAGGCTCAGTCCGAACGGATTGAGCTGGTAGAAAAGAAGGAACAGGAACAGTTCTTTCAGTACGTGGATGCTTCGGAATTGTAAGAGTGGCACCACGTAGTTCTAAGTCATGATCACGTCTTCGAGCATACTCAACGGCTTTATCGAATGACAGTACTTCCCGATTGGCAACGAAATCGTGAATTTCGTGCCGTAGTCCCTCCATGAATAACTGAATCTTCTCGTCTTCAGTTGGAATATACTTTGTAGCAAACCTTGCTCTTTGATTAAACTGAGTTTCATACTCATTCACAATCATTCCTCCCTGTTTAAGTTCGAGGAATTCCTTCTCCAATCTCCTCCTCATGTCTAGAGGACAATACTTCTCTTGCAAACGAGTTTTGAACATTTCCCAGGCTAAATTCTCCTGGTCAAACCCGTTTAGAGCTTCATATGTTGCTTCCCACCAGACCAAGGCTTCTTCGATGAGCATTGCGGAAGCATAATTAGCCTTGTCTTCATTATCCACATGAGAAATACGAAACACTTTCTCTGTGTTCTGGATCCAGGTAAGAACAACAATGGGATTAAGAACACCAGAAAACTTTGTAGCACCACTACTCTTGAAATCTTTGAACGAGGGACGCTTTACCTCCCCTTTTGAAGATTCTCCAGTGGCTTTCTCTTTTCCTTTATCACCATTCTTTTTGTGTTCTTCGAGAGTCTTTCAAATAACACCGGTAAGTTTACCCAAGAGTCGCTCCTCACGAGGAGATACTGGAGTATTCACTTCCTCAGGTTGAGGACCTCCACCAACCTCAGGGGTATGGCTACTAACCTGTTCAGCCATTGCTCTGCAATATGGAGTAACATTGTATTTTAGAATATATTAAGGTTTATCCTTGCCTAATACTTTTACTTAAATATTTCCTATGGTTTGTATCCCTATACTTACAATGATTAAGTTCATATATTGAACCTCCAATAGTTTAAGTCTAAATACCAATCCGTGGAATTTAGTTCACTTAAACCACTGCTCTGATACCATGATTGAAAGACCCACACTTTCATACTTGACAATTGTTACTCTGAAACATGCTACATGCATATTCATAAAAACAATATTTTATATTGATAAAGTTATTACAAACTACTGGATACAAACCAACTATTTCAAAGTGTTATATATTACATAACTTCCTAGGATTCTATAGTTTTATACATATGGGAGTGCAAAATACAATAGTTTCAAACTATTCAAAAATCTTCTATCAATACAATAGTTTCAAACTATTCAAAAATCTTCTATCAGTATATAACTATACTGGATGCTTATCTCCTGCAAATTTAGTTAAACATTGAGAGGGGTAAGCGGTGACGCTTAGTGAGTTTAATAATAGATACAATATAACGTTATGCCATATATATACTTCAATATGGCAGAGGCAAAGAGGATCAAGGAACAACAAAGGCATATGTGAATCATGTGACAAACTTTTCATATTGATCATTGATTTGATTCAAAGATATACAATCAATGAGACATAACAATTTACATACTTGATATACATCAATAAAGCTTTGGCCCAAATGGCACATAAGACATACAACTTCGGATTAACCTTTTGGTAGATTTCAGGCTTTTAGCCCTGTCTAACCTTCTGCCAATACCATAGAATAGAAATCATTCTCTTACGGAGACATGTTCTACATGGCCAGAGGCTACATACCAGTACCTAAATGAATCTAAGTCCTTTCACTGATCACATGGTCAAAGGTATTTCTTTTGCTATTAAAAATAACGAATAAAAATAACACGGGAAAATAAACCGGAATAATAACACTGAAAAGCACGTAGCACATATAACACATAACATACAATTGTTCCTATATATTAAACTCACCGTGAAATAACCGGGGGTTAAAATAGTAATTTGGGCAACACTTCGTTACTATAATTAGCTTTCTTCGTTGAAAACCGGGCCCTGCGAAGGTTGGGCTTCGAAACCGAAAAGATAAATTTTTCGGGCTTCTCGGGAATTTCGGGGCGTGTTTCGGGCGTTGGAATTAATACCGGGGCTTCGGGGGATGTCAAAGTAGTGAAAATATGGAAAAGGGTGAAAAAGGGCTTTCATTCGGCACTAAGGCTTTCATTTAGTCAAACTTCTCGGTTTAACGAATACTACGACTTTCATTTAGATCACTAAGGCTAAAAAGTAGTTTATCAAAAACTCACTTTTTACGTCATTCGGCACCGTGCCCGTTTTGTCGCGGATCTTCAAGTGGTCATAACTCGGATTTCGATGAGGTTTTCGCCTAAATGTTTCTAACGAGATTATCTACAACTTTCAATAATAAAATTTTACTTATTTCAAATTTTATATTTTCGTTAAATTTCGATATTTTAACTTTTAATTGGAATCTCATAAGACTTCCAATATTTTCCGAGTGATTCTAAACATACTTTTACCTTATTTCTAGTAAAAACTATCTGTTAGAACTCAATACTCAATATCACATAATATTTCATAATATTATTTACTTAAAATACGATTTCAAAACGTGTATGTTACAATATAGCACCTACTGGTTTGGTATTTACTTCCTACAACTTTGAGCTTTTGGTTTCGGTCTGGTTGTTGTACCGAGATCACCTTCACTCCCAAATCGCTGATGATTTTTTAAAGGGCAATCTTTTTCTCGGTACCATACATTGTGTGACAAGCTTCACAACACTCTCACTTTTTTGTTTGCGGGGGATGATACAATAGTTAAATAGTTAGTTTATGAGTTTGTTTAGAACTCTTCCAGAGAAGTTGTAAAACAATCACAAACTCTGTTACCAAGTCCTTATTATAGAGTTCGGGGGTATTTGGAAACGAGTTTGAAAACGAAAAAAACTTCGTTGTAAAGGTGTTTATTAGTTTGTATGGTGGCAAAATAAAATTTTGAAATAAAATATTTTGATTAGCTTATATGATGATAATAAACTATAAGTTTATAAACATTTTTTCATGGGGAAATCTGCAATATAGTCCTTACATATTGGTCTCATAATCGATTTAGTAATTATATCTTTTTTTTATTCAATTAAGTCCAAAAAACCGATAATCGTATTCAATTTAACCCTTTTGCCCGCTCAACAGGTCATCCAACTTTCAAAAATTACACTTTTGGCCCAGATTTCAAAATTTATTACAAATTTGGTCCAAAATTTACACTTTTGGCCTAGATTTTAAATTTTATTACAATTTTAGTCAAAAATTTACCCTTTTGGCCCAAATTTTAGAATTTTGTTATGAATTCATCCTAGCTTTGGTTGTTTTTATAACTTTTTTTCTCAAAATTTTGTTTCGAATATGTTTTTTCTTTCTAAAATCATATTTATACAAATAAATAACATATTTTCACATAAAAAATCTTATATTTTTTATATTAAAACTTTTTTTAAAAAACGTTTTTGTATACGAAATATCTATTTATAAAAATAGGTATTTATTAAGTACATAAATATATATAAATCATTTTTTATAAAAAAAATATATACAACACGTACTTTATTATAAATACATTTGTATGCAAACACGTATTTATAAAAAAATATAAAAAAATATTGATTTCATAGTAAACGTATATATATATATATATATATATATATATATATATATATATATGTATATATATATATATATATATATATATATATATATATAATATACACACAAATAGGTGTGTATCTATATTTTTTATAAAATCGTGTTTGTATACATTTTATATATGAACGTGTTTGAATACAAATGCATTTATTATAAAATAGATGTTATATATATATATATATATATATATATATATATATATATATATATATATATATATATATATATATATATATATGTGTGTGTGTGTGTGTGTGTGTGTTTTACAAAAGAAATGTATACAAACACTTATTTGGGTGCATATAAATATGTTTTTATAAAAGAAATGTATACGTTTACTATGAAATAGATGTTTGTATATATTTTTTTTATAAATAAATGTTTGCATACAAATGTATTTATAATAAAATAGGCGTTTGTATACATTTTATTATAAAAACATATTTGTATGTATTTATGTACTTAATAAATACCTGTTTTTATCAATATGTATTTCGTATACAAAAAAGTTTTTTTTAAAAAAATTTTATATGGAAAATATAAATTTTTTTATGTGAAAATATGTTTTTTTTTTGTATAAATATGATTTTATAAATAAAAAACACATTCGAAACAAAATTTTGAGAAAATAAGTTGTAAAAACAACTAAAGTTAGGATGAATTCTTAACGAACTTCTAAATTTTGGGCCAAAAGAGTAAAATTTGGACCAAATTTGTAATAAAATTTAAAATCTAGGCCAAAAGTGTAAATTTTGGACCAAAATTGTAAATTTTTTTGAAAATTAGGCAAAAAATGTAATTTTTGAAAGTTGAATGACTTGTTGACCTGATAAAATGGTTAAATTGAATACGATTACCGGTTTTTGAGACTTAATTGAATAAAAAAAAGATATAAATACTAAATCGATTATGAGACCACTATGTAAGGACTGTATTGCAGTTTTCCTTTTTTCATGTCTTTGCAAAACTAGTATTTGTAAAATGACCAAAAATTATTGGAAAATAGAGTGTATTATAGTTATTTATCTCAAGAAGACATAAGGAGTTTTAAAAAGTCAAATGAAATAACTTCTTGAAAACTACTTATTAGTGGTACAAGAAATAATTTGAAACGTCATTAATATATATATATATATATATATATATATATATATATATATATATATATATATATATATATATATATATATATATATATATATATATATATATATATATAAACCTTAGGAACGATATAGTTTAGTGTCTTCAGAATTTGGCCACATCAGTTTTGCTAATGTTACATTTTTAGTACCTTACAACATGCCTCCTACAATTTTCATCCTTCTTTCAATATATATATATATATATATATATATATATATATATATATATATATATATATATATATATATATATATATATATATATATATATATAGAGGTAACTTATTTTGACAACACAATAAAGGTTGAGAACGCGAGAACATATCTTCACCATCCAAATATATAGATCTATGGCTGCAATTAAAATGTCGTTTATGTAAATTTTAAAACTTATGTCATCAAATTGTAACTTATAAATTGATGTTAGGGGAATAAAGAGGATTTGACTTTTAATCGTTTCCTTATTGGTAGGGTTGTTAAATATACATTAAATTTGATCCCTATTTTCTCTCAATTTCTCTCTCATGCATACGGCTTCAAGATTCAGCCAACATTTGTCTCTCACAGATCGTTTCATTAGCCTTCAATCACTGTTTATTCAAGAAACTTGCACCTTAAGCCATTGCCTTCAAGAAGCCTTAACCTTCAGCCACCGTATATAGAACATACATGTTTAATACGAAATCAAAAGATGGATCTATAGGATGATGCATTGTTTCAGATCTTGCCAAGTCATACAGTAGTTGTTGCCAACCAACGTCCATTTGCAATTGTGAGGCAAATCGTGGTTAATTACATAAGCTCTTGAAAACCTATGTAAGTTTTTGATGTGCACGATCATCAATTCTTCTCTTTAGTGTCATTCCAATTATATATTCATAAAAACATATGACTTTCAATCAGCCATGAATCGTCAATCTGTTTCTTTTTTTTTCTCTATTTTTTTTGTAACGGCCAAAAACCACTGTATGTACGTGTATGGTTTTTTTTTTTTTTTTTTTTTTTTTTTAAACTGCCAAAAACCATTGTATTACATCAAGAATTTGTTAATGATTATTATGTGAATATGGTTAAAATCATAAATGATTACACCCTGAATGAGAATTTGAAATAATTCATCAAGTGATCTATTCATAAATGATCAATATGTGATGTTACTTATAATCATAAATGATTACATCACGAATTTAAAATAATGTCTGGTAATATTTTTGATATAATTTAGTTATATTCACTAATTATTTCATAACGAATTTGAAATAATGCCCGATCTTTAATCTTTATTGTTACAGGTTCATATTTAGTAATTTCAGGAAAAAAGCAAGAGCAACATCATCTCCATTTGAAGAAGCAGAAAATGTTTATTTATTGGTGATTACAATTGTATGAATATGTTTCAATCCAAATGTATTAGAGAAAAAAATCAATTATGGTCGTATATGGATACAAGACTCATTTTTTTATGTGATTTTAATCATTTATAAATATAAAATTGTCAAGATAAACATGTGAATTGAATTTTAGTATAATCATCCATGAATATAAATATAACTATGTAAATATATGAATCGAGCTTTGTCATATTCACTTATAAATATATAGAAAATTAATTTGAATTAAAAAAGTTAAACTAGATATTCATCAATAAATACAACAAAAATATATACTAAAGATGTGTTTTATTGATATATAAAAAAAAATCAAGTGATTTAGTTATAGTATGATTTGAATTTCAACCGATAGAAAAAAAAAAAAGACAATTGACTCTTAAATTTTAGATGGGAGTTCATTCAATTTAATTGTTTTATATAGATAAAATATGTAATTCTTTTTGAAAAAAAGTTGAAATAAATGATTGCAACTTTATAGGAAATTATCAATTAATTAAGTTCACTATATCATTAATGGTAATGTAAAATTCGTATACCGTCCTTTAAAAAATGATTGGTCCACAATCGTTCTCGCGTTCTCAACCTTTTTACATTCTCAATATAACCTCTCCCTATATATATATATATATATATATATATATATATATATATATATATATATATATATATATATATATATATCCGGTAAGAAATTTTTTTTGGTAGGAAGGTAAGAAGTTTTTTTTCTACATATATTTTTGACGAACAAAATAAATGAATCACTAGATGATTCATTTGTAAGATGATTCACAAGAAAAAATTCCCAAAAAAACATCTTTATGATTCATTTTTAAGTAAATTAAGAAAAAATTCACTTTTATGGCAATTTTAGTGAATAACAACAAAATCATTGTATAAATGAATCATCGATATGGTTTTTTGAGAATTTTTTCTTGTGAATCATCTTACAAATGAATCATCTAATGATTCATTTTGTTTGTTCGCGAAAAAAATATGTAGAAAAAAAACTTCTTACCTTCCTACCAAAAATTTCTTTCTTATTTGATCTTGACTCTCTCTCTCTCTCTCTCTATATATATATATATATATATATATATATATATATATATATATATATATATATATATTCCTAAAAAAATCCACCGCCTCTCCATACCCATTCTCCAAATGATAATTTTACCCTTGCTAAACACGTGTCGGCTATTAGCTGCCTTAATCACCGTCCTTACTCACGTATCCTTCTTCCACCATGCCCAGACTAGATGGGCCATCAGTTATACGTGTTTTCTTCCCATCATATATATCCCCAAAATCGTCCGGAATATTGACACGATCATTGTCAGTTCGACGATGTTACTTCCATCGTTTCGTTTCTTAAATACCTCTGTCGTATAGCCCTTCACGGAGGCGACGACGATGAGGGTTTGTGACTAATCAAATTCCTTTTCGATTAAATGTCAATTCACCTTTTTATATTGTCTATATTTGACTCTCAAATCCATGAAAAAAAACTATATCGATTACTTTCGCAAGATTTGGTAACCAGTTGGCATCGATTGCTTTTGCAGTCTTACAAGAAAAGAGGAGGACGAGAGCAAATAAGCGACAATCGCATCACCTGTGTGTATGAACCCTAAATTCAATCCCTTTTGTGTTATGCTGAAGGTAGATTTTTCCAAATTCCAAGTTTCTTGATTGAACGGTCAGTTCTTTTAATGAAAATTATGATATTGGATATGTGATTGTTCTTCAATTCCACTAGTTATCTACAAATAATAGATGTAGCTGATTTATTATGATTTTTGATTTCGCTGTATCGAATTGATTAATTTTGTGGTGCATCGAGATTCAACAAAGGGTACGAAACCCATTGATTTGAGGGAAATATGATTGTTTCAAACATTGAAGGATGGAGTCGGTAGCTGCTGATGGAACAGAAGGATCTATGGAATTTTGCTTCTCCTTTTCAATGTCGTCATGAATAGGATTCTCTCTCTTTCTCTCTCTCTCTCTCTCTCTCTCTATATATATATATATATATATATATATATATATATATATATATATATATATATATATATATATATATATCTCCGAAATTTATTTTATCTTTCAGTTTTTGATAGTGAGTCATTGAACATGTTACTTCTTTGGTATTTTGCTGATTTACACGTTTTTGTTTTATGTTCCTCTGTAGAACATTTTTAGCTATGGTTTTTGTTTTATAGTTCCTCTATATGCAAGTCTTTTTTCGTTTCTCATCTTTTCTAATTCAGATCGAACTTCTATGTATAACCAGGCCGATTTGAGATATTGAAATGAGTTGGTTAACCCTTAACCTCTCTCTATCTGGATTTTGATAAAATATCAATTTTGTAGGTTTCTTGGATTCTAGATACAAGTTTATGGATACAAGGTTTCATCCTCAAAAATAATATTGGAAAGAACCCATGTTTGTTATTGGAAATTTGATTGAGGTAAGTTACTTTGTTATCATTTTTGTTGGTTTTTTGGTGATTATATAAGTAAATTTCATACACATTGATTATGTGATTATTCATCACTCTATGGTTATGAGTACATAATTCCTGAAATCATAGAATATGACAGTTTAAAGTTTTAACATGTGATTGTGAGCTATATTTTCATTTCATTGTATCCTGTAATAGCACGTGTATATTTAGAGTTATCATAATTGTATTTTGATTTAGACTTTTAGTCAAATAGTCTTAGCGTTTGAATAGGAGAGAATATCTCTCATTCAACAACTCTTCCCCTGTATATATGCTGTTGTATGTTCGTGAGTTTTGATATACAAAAATCAATTCAATTCTCTTGACTATATGGTATCAGAGCTCAGTCTCGATTCATAATCCTCTTCTTCTTTATTTTTTTCTCGTTTCTCAATCACTATGGCATCTGGAGCGCCTACTCTCCTCAATCTCGCTACTACCACCGCCTCTACCCTAAATTTCCAGATCCCTGCTATCACAATCAAATTGGATCACAATAATTACTCTCTTTGGCGTACCACCATTGTTTCGGCTCTTGAAGCTTTTGATTTGGAGGATTTTGTGTTAAACCCTAACCCTCCCTCTGAGATGATTGACATCCCAGCTGTTGCAGCGGCGCCAGCCACAACCACCTCTCCTGCTGTTCCCGCTGCACCCGCCACCACCGCCCCAAATCCGGAGTATGCTCTCTGGAAGAAAAGAGACAGATTTGTGCTGTTATGGCTAAAATCGACTCTTGCTGATCATGCCTCTGCCCTTGTTGCTCGCTCTACCTCTTCTCATGCTGCTTGGAAAACTATTGAAAAACTTTTTCAAGCTCAGACAAGGGCTTCTCGTATGCAACTCAAAGTCCAGTTACAAACCCTTACTAAAGGATCAATGACCATGCTTGAATATATCGAGCGAAAACGGTCCATCTCTGATTCACTAGCAGAGAATATCCAATTAATGATGAAGACCTCATAGGCTACATTCTAAATGGCCTAGATTCCTCCTATTTCAGTTTTATCACTGCTTTCATGATGAAATCGGAGGCACTTACAGTTGATGATCTTATTGGTTACTTACTTCAGGAGGAGGTCCGCCTTGAGCAAGAACACCTCCGCCTTGCCTCAGCTAATCCACCCTCAAGTCCCGCTACACTCACGGTCAACCGCTCAAACTCCAAATCACATGCCAGTTCGACTCAAGGGTCCAGTTCTTCCAACTCTACTCGTAACTCAGATTCAAGAAAGAAACGGGTCACCTGTCAACTGTGCAGCAAGCCAGGCCATGAGGCCATTGATTGTTGGCAGAGGGGAAACCAGACCGATTACCCATCAAGGCGCCCAAATCCCAGGACCAATCCTCGCCAAGCCAACTTAACCCAGCATCAAAGCTCCTCTACTGTGTTTGACCCATCCTGGTATGCGGATACAGGGGCCACTGACCATGTGACTCCTGATATCTCAAAGCTCAATATTGTTGATCCCTACTCTGGTGATGACAAAGTCCAAGTAGGCAATGGTAATTACTTATCCATCTCTCATACTGGCTCTTCTTCTTTACCAAATCTTAAAATGCCTAATGTTCTTGTTGTTCCTGGACTCACTAAATCGCTTCTTAGTGTCTCCAAGTTAACCGATGACAATGATGTCTATGTTACTTTTTGGCCTAAATCTTGTTCTGTTAAGACATTGCAGGGTCAAACTCTGCTCCAAGGGGATAAAAAGGATGGTCTCTACTGGTTCCCACTTCATCACTTTCGTTCATCTCCAAAAGTCTTTCACACCAGCCGCATTTCTTTACATGGATGGCATAAGCGGTTGGCTCATCCACATGAATCCATCTTACGTCGCCTAGTCTCTACATTTAATCTTCCTGTTTCTTCGAATAATTTTCCTAATTTTTGTGATTCATGTCAATTAGGAAAAAGTCATAGATTGCATCTTCCTACTTCTCATGTTACTTCATCTAAACCTTTTGAATTAATTTATTCTGATGTTTGGGGACCAGCTCCTGTTTTGTCCTTTAATGGCCATCGTTATTTTGTGTTATTCATGGATGATTATTCGAAATTTGTATGGGTCTATTTTTTATCACACAAATCACAAGTATATCAAACATTTATTGAGTTTCGTACCATGATTAAAACTCAATTTGAGTGTGATATTAAGAGCATGCAAACTAATTGGGGGGGGGGGGGTGAGTATAAGAATGTTTCCACCTTCCTTAAAACTCATGGTATCTTACATCGTGTGTCCTGTCCTCACACACAGGAACAAAACGGGGCAATTGAAAGACGAAATCGAATCATAGTTGAAAAGGGACTCACATTATTAGCCCAATCTTCTCTTCCAAACTTATTGTGGGAACATGCTTTCAAAACCGCAACTTATCTGCATAATAGAACCATAACACCACTCCTTAAATTTGAGTCTCCATACCAAAAACCTTACCACAAAATTCCCGACTATGATTTTCTTAAAACTTTTGGATGCCTATGCTACCCCTATATTCGTCCATACAACTCCCACAAAATCGACTTTAGGTCCAAACCGTGCATTTTCTTGGGATACAGTGCCTCACACAAGGGCTACATTTGTCTTCATCAACAAACTTCCAAAATCTATATTTCTAGACATGTTGTATTTGACGAAGACAAATTCCCTTACACTCATTCAGCCTCTCCAGTCTCGCACAATAACTCTCAATAAGCTGAAAATCTTCCCCAGGTTTTAGCCAATATCCACCCATCGGCGACTTCTGTACCTGCTGGCCCAATTGTACCTGGCCCAACCATGCCATTGTCACCCACTGGACCCAATCCAACTCTAAACAGTACAAATCCCACTCCACAGCCTAGCTCGCCATCTACCCTATCGCCAGTCATCTCCGCCTCCAACAGTCCCACTTATCAACATTCACCTGTTCCTTCCAGAGCTCGTCCTGATGCGACAACCTCAATTTTTCGTCCATCTGACACCACTCAGCATCCCATGGTAACCAGGGCTCGCACAAACTCACTCAAACCAAAAGCTCTTCTTGCCAACACGTCACAGCCTGTTAATATTGAGCCGAGCACTTTTTCTCAAGCAAACAAATCCAAGTGTTGGCGAGATGCCATGAAGGCTGAATATGATGCGTTGCTCCACAACAACACCTGGTCTCTTGTTCCATGCCCCACTAACTCTAACATTGTTGGTTGTAAGTGGATTTACAGGCTAAAGAAAAGATCGGATGGCAAAATTGAAAGACATAAGGCAAGATTGGTGGCTCAGGGTTTTAGTCAAGAGGCAGGTATCGATTACTTTGACACCTTTAGTCCAGTAATCAAACCCACAACAATTCGGTTAGTACTGTCTATTGCTCTTTCTAAGGGGTGGAGAATACGCCAATTGGACATCAATAATGCATTCCTAAATGGTGATTTATCTGAAGTGGTGTACATGAAACAACCAAAAGGATTTGAAGATCCAACGCATCCCAATCATGTCTGTAAGTTGCATAAGGCGTTATATGGCCTCAAACAAGCACCCAGAGCTTGGTTCACAAAATTAAAAACCTATCTGGTCACAAATGGTTTCCGTGCTTGTCAATCTGACACCTCTCTCTTTGTTCATGTTACACCAACAGTTACCATCTATGTTCTAGTATATGTTGATGATCTGATTGTAACAGGAACAGATGACTCTATTCTTTCAAAATTTATTGGTCATCTTCACTCTATGTTCTCTCTGAAAGACATGGGTGATCTACATTACTTTCTTGGCTTGCAAATTCAGAAAACCAAGTCCGGACTGACGTTATCTCAGGAGTCCTATATTACAGACATTCTAAACAGAAGCAACATGTCACTGTCGTCTCCAGTTACCACACCTTCTGATCCAAACACTCGTCTCATCAAGGAGGGTGATCCATTCTCAGATCCAAAGCTTTACAGACAGATTGTGGCTTCCTTGCAATATGCCACCATCACGAGACCTGACATCTCCTATTCCGTAAACTGTGTCTGTCAATATATGCATTCTCCAACATTTCAACATTGGCAAGCTGTTAAATGTATTATCCGTTACCTAAATGGCACCAAACATTATTGCCTACATTTCAAAGCTACGAATGCCAAAGGATTACATGCTTTTTCTGACTCCGGGTGGAATTCTGATCTCAATGACAGTCGTTCTCAATATGGCTATGCTATCTTTCATGGAACTAGTCTCATCAGTTGGACGTCACGCAAGCAAAGGGTGGTGGCACGTTCTAGTACTGAAGCAGAGTATCGATCACTAGCATATACAACTGCTGAACTTCTTTGGCTCCAACAATTGGTTGCTGATCTTCAAGCTCCTATCACAGCTCCACCATTACTCCTATGTGATAATGTAGGAGCAATCTTCATGACAAAGAATCCAGTGATAAGCACTCGTTCAAAACACATAGCTTTAGATTTTCACTTTATTCGTGAACAGGTGGAAACTGGACAACTCAAAATTTCTCACGTTTCATCTGCCGATCAACTAGCGGACGTCTTCACTAAAGCACTGGGAAAAGCACGTATGCAATTTCTAAGACCCAAGCTTCAAGTTCATCCCGGTCTTGAGCTTGCCGGGGGGTAATAGCACGTGTATATTTTAGAGTTATCATAATTGTATTTTGATTTAGTCTTTTAGTCAAATAGTCTTAGCGTTTGAATAGGAGAGAATATTTCTCATTCAACAACTCTTCCCATGTATATATGCTGTTGTATGTTCGTGAGTTTTGATATACAGAAATCAATTCAATTCTCTTGACTATATCCTGTAATGTGTATGTTGAGTATCTTACATGTAATCTCACATAAATAAGAGTAAAGTAAAAATCTAAATGAAATCTATTACCTTAACTGTTTTGGGCCGTTTTTGCAGTGTGAAACTCTTTTTTACTGTTATTATTAATGGAGAATAAATGAAAATTTCTTTAGTTTAGATTGTTTGAAATAAGGAACGATCTAAGTTACGATCGCAATTTACCATCTTCTCTTGATCTTGATCGCAATTTATTTAGTTTACATTGAATACCATCAGAATTTACCATCTTCTCTTGATCTTGACATATTTGCACTCTACATGGTAAAGATATTAATAAATTGAAATTTTTCACAATAGACTAATGTTTTACTAACTGTATTAAGTTTTGATGAATAAGAATGTGTCTTTTTTTGATTGTTGAATTACAGGAATTTGAGCCCTTGATACAGAAGGCGTTTAGCATTGTTTACTTTCACTCTGCTGCATCTTTACAAGTGTAAGTACTCTTTACACCATCTAATTAATTTTTATGCATTGACTAGCAATGGTTTATAATTTCTTTTTCTCCATGAGGTAATATTGTCTGGAACCCATGTGTCTTATTTTAAAATGATTATATATTCCTAGTTTTGAAAAATTGAAGGTGATTATTTAACAATATTGCCGGTTATAATTTGTCGTTTTTGTAATCATATTACTGTTTAATGTGCTAAAAGATTAGGTGGAAAAAAATGCAAGATGCTTCTACTATTTGACCAACCCATACAACATATTTTACCATTTATTGTAACAAACTTGCTACTTTTTACCAATTAGTTGCAATATCTAACCAGCTAATGTGAAAACAACCATCTTTTTACTACTTTATGTAACATTTTTTTTTACCATTTTATGTAAATTTTACATGAGATGACTAAGTTTGGATTGGTGAAATAGTGAATGCATCTTGCATTGTTTTGCAGTTTTATCTAATCTTTAATTATTGTTAGTTTATGTAACTCATTAATTCAGTTATATGTTTCTACTTTATTAAACTGGATAAGAATTTTTAATCTACTACTGAATAAAAAAAATTATTTACCAAGAAGATAAGATAAACTTATTCATCAAAAGCAAATTAGTTTGTTTTCCATATATGTCATAAAATAAAGTACGTGCCTATATATGTCAAAAAATAAAGAACTTGCCTTTAGGCAACACTTTCAATTCTCTATTGCTTCCAAAAAAAAAATACAACATTTTCTTTTCTAGGACTAACTTGTACTTAAATTTACATATTTTCTCCTTTAAATTGTTACAAGATGTAGACGAGAGTCATTTTAAGGGTTATTTTTGTCTCCGGTAATAAACATACTTGATCTTTTGATTTATTCAAGATTATCCATTTAAATCTTGACTTTGTAATTCAACTTCGTGGAATTAACAGACAACCAGATTTAGGATGAATGAGGTAATTACAACAAATAGTAGGTAGAAAAAGTCAGCATAATCTTCACGTAGGCACTATTAGCAACTACATGTATTTTTATCAAACCATTGGTTTAAGCGAATTAAATACCAATTTTCTTTAATGTTTTGTGTATATATGCAGACATGCAATCTATGTGTAACATCCGGGAATTTTGGTATATCTATTTAACCCTTCCTTCTTTCTAAGTTGTCTTGTTTAGCCCTTAAAAGTAGATTGTGGCAAATGAGTACGCTGGGCGTACTGAAGAGTACGTCGCGCGTACTCATGGGCGTGTTTTGGACGCGGACTCCACCCGGTACGCTGGGCGTACCTTAGGCTACGCTGGGCGTAGCGGGTCCAGACTCAAAACCCTAAATGAGACTTGAGCCCTATATAAAGAAAGCTATGGCCTTATCCTCAGCCACCATTTGAGAGAGTGAAACCCTAAGAGAGAGCCAACCTTCGTTCTAAGCTTGTGTGTGAGTGTTCTTGAGCTAAAAGTGCCTTTGTGTGTTAGTGAAGAAGAAGAGGAGGTTCTTGTGAAGGCTAGAAGTTGGAGTGCAAGCTTGGATCTGAGTTCTACAGAGGGAGGAGCTTCACTTGGAGGTAAAAAGCTCAGAGCTTTCCTTATTATTGTTGATTTGTGCTTCATGGACCAATTTTTAGGGTTTTTGGTCCCAAGGTGGAGACTTTATGAGCAAAAGGTCTCCATAAGCTTAGATCTACTATATTTCAGAGTATTATGAGTTGAGGGTTCATAAAAATCCAATATTGGACGTGAATATTAAGCCATTCATGAGATCTAGGCTTTATGAGGGAAGAGGAAAGGTGTTAGAGTGATTAGTGACCTTTACAGCCATGCAAAGGCTTAAAGGTTTCAACTTTATGGATTAAGTGGCCTTAGAGAAGTCAGATTTGAAGTTTGAGTATATGTCTTAACCATTTAAGACCGGAAATCAAAAGGAGTATGAAACTGGGAGTTATGTGGGGCGTAATCCCAGTACGCGCAGCGTAGGGGGTCGCGTTCCCCGATTCTGTGAAGTCGCCGGGTACGCCCAACGTACAGATTTGGTACGCGCAGCGTAACCCGGAGGGTTGACTTTTGTTGACTTTTAGGGTTTAGTCAATGATTGGATCATTGAGCCATAAGAGGGGTAAAATGGTCTTTTACCCTTCTGAGAGAACTTAGAGTGAGATTAGTCTAGCCTTTGAGAGTTGTGTTGATTAGAGTAATTGTTCCATGTGATTAGGCGGAGGCTAGACCAGTATTACCGAGTTCGAGATTTACCAAGTTACCCGAGGTGAGTCTTCTCACTATACTTTACCTAGAGTGGTAATTAGATTTGTGTGATAGAGTACCTTATATGCTATATATATATGATGTGATACACTGCATTATTTCTTTGTGATTTATGCTATGTATTGTTCAGAGTTTACAGAGTTAGGGCCGGAAGGTCCACAGAGTTAGGACCAGAGGGTCCACAGAGTTAGGGCCAGAGGGTCCACAGAGTTATAGACTCGAGTGGCTAATATGTGTTATATGTGGTATTTTGGGGAACTCACTAAGCTTCGTGCTTACCGTGTTATGTGTTATGTGTTTCAGGTTTTCTCAGTATCTCGGGACGGCACCGGCTTGATTGTACACACCAGTGAAAGAATTATGTTTCGAGGATCCTGGATTATTAAGTAATTAAGAAGGGATTGTGTTTTGTAAACTAAACAAATGATGTTTTATGAAATGTGTATTAAGAATCATATGTTTTTCAAAAGAAAAATTGTCTTGAAAATTTACAGTGTTACAAGTTGGTATCAGAGCCTTGGTTTGAGGGATTCGGATGCACCTTCGGGTATATCTAGACTCAAACTGAGGAATTGAGGAAAATTTTCAAAATAAATGATTTTTCTAAAACGAGCAAGAGTTCCTAAGAGAAAACAAGAAAGAGCAGTGTGTACAATCAGCCAGAGCCCGAACGGTGATTTCCCAAAATACCCTTACCTTATGTGTTTATGAGATATTATGAGATATTATGCATGCTAGAGATAGGCTAGGTATTTCATATTTTAGGACTAGAGTGGCCTGATTTGTGATGCCTTAGCCTAGGAGTTGCTGTTATCTGTGATGCGTTTTCACGTATGTGTTGAGTAAGAGTATCCAGCGGGAATCCTTGTAGAGAGGGATTGAGTAGAGGAGTAATCTAGGAAAGATACCTAGATGAGCATTTGTGGAGCCTACCGAGAGAGTAGCTAGATACCCGCGGGGGTAGAGTTTCAGAGTTCGGTGATGTCTTTTGAGTATGAGTAGAGCAAGTGGAGTTATCACCTAGAGCGTGTTTTACGTGTTATTTCGATGCCCGAATGCTGCTTGCTTCGTGCTTTGTGGAATTCCCGATGATGGGAGTCAGCTACCAAGTGAATATGACGATATTAAGGAGGTAGATGACTGACATCATAAGGAGTTTCTCAGCAGCTGATGGTGGAGAAGTGTGAGAACCTAGGAAGAGCCTAGGAAGTGACCTTAGTCAGATGAGTACGCGGACAGAGTAGAGCATTTCGCTGGGGAGCGAGCACGCGTGTTGGGATTGGTGATTGAGAATGTTGAGCAGCTACTTAGGGAATCTGGAATGGTCCGTATAGAGAGTATGGGTAGATGTGGCATGTAGTATGGGCCCGTACTACTGAAAGCAGAGAACCCATACTCGCTGCAGGGAGTATTCCAGACGTTCTAAGTAGCAGATCGAGAGGTGATGTCATGGTTCAAGTACCATGATTGGTAGCAGATCGAAAGGTGATGTCATGGTTCAAGTACCATGATTGGTAGTAGATCGAGAGATGATGTCATGATTCGAGTACCATGATTGGTAGCATATCGAGAGGTGATGTCATGGTTCGAGTCCCATGATTGGTAGCAGATCGAGAGGTGATGTCATGGTTCGAGTACCATGATTGGTAGCAGATCGAGAGATGATGTCATGGTTTGAGTACCATGATTGGTAGCAGATCGAGAGGTGATGTCATGGTTCGAGTACCATGATTGGTAGCAGATCGAGAGATGATGTCATGGTTCGAGTACCATGATTGGTAGCAGATCGAGAGGTGATGTCATGGTTCGAGTACCATGATTGGTAGCAGATCGAGAGGTGATGTCATGGTTCGAGTACCATGATTGTTAACAGATCGAGAGGTGATGTCATGGCTTAGGAACCATGATTCGTAGCAAATAATGCTTGCGCCTTTTTCCAGTTATTCCATCGTGATTGATGGGGCTGAGATCGGATGCGATAGTGTATTGGGCCAGAGGGCCATGATGAACGAGTTTCAACGAAGCATCCCTCGAGAGGGAAGTCGAGATAATTCCAAGGGATTTTTGGTGAATGCTAGATGGAGTCGCAAGACCCAAGGATGAGTGGAGATGGCGTTTTGAGGATCGCGGATTAAGTTGAGAAATCAGTCGATAGTGGAGATGTCACCTTCTGTGACCCGAGTGACGTTATTTCTGTTTCCTGTGGGAGACGTAAGAGATGTTGAGATTTCGGTTTCTGAGTTTGGGGGTGAGCCCTGTGGGATTGCACTGATAATGATCTTCAATCGGAGTATCTGGCAGTAGGTCTGCCGCGAGGTAATGATATAGCATGAGCATGTTGTCAGTGGGGACTGAGATGTTCAAGGACCCGGATACACCCTATTGAGTGTAGTAGGGCATAGGTTAGCTGTAGTGGCGGACGATCAAGAGGAGTATATTGGGGCGGTGGCTCTTATTGTCTTTGATGGGTATCGAGAGTGAAAAGGTGGTTTCTGCTCTTATGATAAGTGACGTGATAGAATGTTGGTTGAGGAGTCGATGATGAGGAGTATGATAGTTTGTTATTTCCATATTAAGAGTCAGGGTTAATAATGGATAGTTGGGAGGTCCCGCGATGGGATAGTGTAAGATTCGGAATGACTAGAGGCAGTCCTGGTGGGAAGATCTGAGGATTTCATCTGAGATTCGGGGTATTTCGAGTTGTTTGGTCTCTGTCGGGGAGATCATCGAGCATTGCGTAGCACCTTACTGGATTAGATGCGATGTTACTGGTGGAGACAGTCTGTGGGATAGAGTGTTGGTGCGCCAATTGGTAATGGTTCGAACCCTAAGTGGGGGAGAACCGGGTATTTTATTAAAGGGATCAGAGATTTGTTCAAAAGAGGGTGGAGAACTGGATATAGAGATCTGCGGCACGTATTCATGAGACCATGGTTATTGGTGGTCGAGGTGGGATGCGGAGCAAGGTAATACATGTGGTACGTGTTTGAGAACGGATGAGCATCTCCACGGCAAGTGGCTGTTAGTCGGAGACTTTGTGGTGATCATGGTAAATTCGAGGGAGCTAGCTCGTAAGGTTAGTTCGGTGGTTGAGAAGGTATGGTGCAATGTATGGGCTGGTATATGCAGTTGGGAAGGGCAGAAGTTGATTAGGCAACCAACTTCCGGGCCGTTATGAGTATGCTTGTTTGAGTCTTGAGCATTATAGGAGGGAGTCTCGGATTGTCGTCAATATGTTCCGAGTCATTGACGATTCCTCCATGTTTCAATTAGGAGTTGGAATACTCCGAAGTTGAGCGTTGTGTGAAATGAAGGATAGTTATGAGATTCTGAGGGAATGCATTGAGGTATCTGTGTATGATGTCATAAGTAAGAGATCAGTGGTTGAGGTAGGACATCGTGATGTTCTGTGATGGTGTTCCAGGGTATCCTACTATAACGCCCTGAATTTTGAGTCATGTTGGGTCTTGAGTTTGAGACGGCAAGTGGAATATCAAGTATCTATGGTTCCAATGGGAGCCCTTCGGTTGACGACAGCAAGCGAGGTATTAAAGAATGAGGATTGCAGCGTGTGGAGCCGACTTGAGGTTGAGACCGTGGGTGGTAAGAGAAAGTGCGGTGAGGCTGCAGGGAGCCGTAGTACTCATGAGTCAGTGATAGGGTGTTGTAATACTGCGGGGAGCCGTAGTACTCACCAGTCAGCGAGAGGGTGTTGTGATACTGCGGGGAGCCGTAGTACTCACCAGTCAGCGAGAGGGTGTTGTGATACTGCGGGGAGCCGTAGTACTCACCAGTCAGCGAGAGGGTGTTGTGATACTGCGGGGAGCCGTAGTACTCACCAGTCAGCGAGAGGGTGTTGTGATACTGCGGGGAGTCGTAGTACTCACCAGTCAGCGAGAGGGTGTTGTGATACTGCGGGGAGCCGTAGTACTCACTAGTCAGCGAGAGGGTGTTATGTTATTGCGGGGAGCCGTAGTACTCACTAGTTAGTAAAGGGGTGTCTTGGTGCGGCAGGGAGCCGCGTTATTTGTTGATCAGAGCATGACGCAGGAGAGTTCTTAGGCTGGAGTAGCCTTATTGGATTGAGTATTCAGGAGCCTGGGGGCCAGATCAGGAAAGAGACGGAGGTCTCTATATTTGTCGGGGATCGTTATACTCTGATTTGAGTTGTGTTCGTCGCAACCCAAGGGAATTAGAGAAGAGGTATACGCGCGGGTTGCGGGTCATGAGTCGTGAGTTGAGTGCTTCATTGGATCGAGCGGTTCCAACTCTGGGTCAGACCAAACTCTCGAGTCTGAGTTTGGCTCTGGTGGTGCGTTGGGTAGGCGGAATGAGATTCTGGATTATGAGGTGGGTTCCTTGATGGGGGGAATTGTTTATCATCTGATGTCTTCGACCCGTGTGGGTCAGTACTTGGGTACGAGAGGTACCACGAGATGCATGGAACTATGAGCAGTAGACGACAGAGGTCGGGGTTGAGTTGATAATCAGTTGGGATTGTAGTATTCGTTGGGGGGTAACCTTTGGAGGTCCAACTGTGGGGTCGAGAGTAGACCAGGTGCTAAATGTTAAAAAGAGATGTCTGGAAGAAAAGTGTAGGATTGTGATTCTTTTGGATGTTGGAGGACTTCTGAGTGAGCATGATTTTTTTTCTTGTGATTGAGAGTAGAGTGTTGAAAGGTTATTGTTCGGATGGGTTCTGATAGTGGCTCAGTGGATAATCCCGGGTGGGATGTGAATCCTTTTGTTCCTTGGGGCATGTTTCAGATTATTGGTACATCGGTATGAGTGATCGGTGGCCGATTGTTGGATTTTGTCTTGGGAAAATCAGAGGAGCAGTGAGTTATCAGGGTTTGATGTTCGAGGGGCAAATAGCATGGTGATAGCATGGGTGGGCGGTCTGGCGGCGGGCCAGGCCACTAGAGTTTCCGATTTTGGGAAGGTCAGAAAGGGATATCTCAGAGACTGAGGGGTCGGTTTTGGTTCCGGGATTGGGAGTTCCTTTTTGAATCCAGGCATCTGTGGAAAAAGATATCGGTGGAATATGAGGTCCTTGCAGTGGTGTTTCTCGAATTATAGGTTCGAGCTATGTGTGGTTAAGGAGCGATTTCGAGGGCGAAATCTAATTCAAGTGGGGGAGAATTGTAACATCCGGGAATTTGGGTATATCTATTTAACCCTTCCTTCTTTCTAAGTTGTCTTGTTTAGCCCTTAAAAGTAGATTGTGGCAAATGAGTACGCTGGGCATACCGAAGAGTACGCTGCGCGTACTCATGGGTGTGTTTTGGACGCGGACTCCACCCGGTACGCTGGGCGTACCTTAGGCTACGCTGGGCGTAGCGGGTCCAGACTCAAAACCCTAAATGAGACTTGAGCCCTATATAAAGAAAGCTATGGCCTTATCCTCAGCCACCATTTGAGAGAGTGAAACCCTAAGAGAGAGCCAACCTTCGTTCTAAGCTTGTTTGTGAGTGTTCTTGAGCTAAAAGTGCCTTTGTGTGTTAGTGAATAAGAAGAGGAGGTTCTTGTGAAGGCTAGAAGTTGGAGTGCAAGCTTGGATCTGAGTTCTACAGAGGGAGGAGCTTCACTTGGAGGTAAAAAGCTCAGAGCTTTCCTTATTATTGTTGATTTGTGCTTCATGGACCAATTTTTAGGGTTTTTGGTCCCAAGGTGGAGACTTTATGAGCAAAAGGTCTCCATAAGCTTAGATCTATTATATTTCAGAGTATTATGAGTTGAGGGTTCATAAAAATCCAATCTTGGACGTGAATATTAAGCCATGCATGAGATCTAGGCTTTATGAGGGAAGAGGAAAGGTGTTAGAGTGATTAGTGACCTTTACAGCCATGCAAAGGCTTAAAGGTTTCAACTTTATAGATTAAGTGGCCTTAGAGAAGTCAGATTTGAAGTTTAAGTATATGTCTTAACCATTTAAGACCCGAAATCAAAAGGAGTATGAAACTGGGAGTTACGCGGGGTGTAATCCCAGTACGCGCAGCGTAGGGGGTCGCGTTCCCCGATTCTGTGAAGTCACCGGGTACGCCCAGCGTACAGATTTGGTACGCGCAGCGTAACCCGGAGGGTTGACTTTTAGGGTTTAGTCAATGATTGGATCATTGAGCCATAAGAGGGGTAAAATGGTCTTTTACCCTTCTGAGAGAACTTAGAGTGAGATTAGTCTAGCCTTTGAGAGTTGTGTTGATTAGAGTAACTGTTCCATGTGATTAGGCGGAGGCTAGACCAGTATTACCGAGTTCGAGATTTACCAAGTTACCCGAGGTGAGTCTTCTCACTATACTTTACCTAGAGTGGTAATTAGATTTGTGTGACAGAGTACCTTGTATGTTATATATATATATGATGTGATACACTGCATTATTTCTATGTGATTTATGCTATGTATTGTTTAGAGTTTACAGAGTTAGGGCCGGAAGGTCCACAGAGTTAGGACCAGAGGGTCCACAGAGTTAGGTCCACAGAGTTAGGGCCAGAGGGTCCACATAGTTAGGGCGAGAGGGTCCACAGAGTGGCTAATATGTGTCCTCGAGTGGCTAATATGTGTTATATGTGGTATTTTGGGGAACTCACTAAGCTTCGTGCTTACCGTGTTATGTGTTATGTGTTTCAGGTTTTCTCAGTATCTCGGGACGGCACCGGCTTGATTATACACACCAGTGAAAGAATTATGTTTCGAGGATCCTGGATTATTAAGTAATTAAGAAGGGATTGTGTTTTGTAAACTAAACAAATGATGTTTTATGAAATGTGTATTAAGAATCATATGTTTTTCAAAAGAAAAATTGTCTTGAAAATTTACAGTGTTACACTATGTCCCCCATCCAACTTTTGGACTGAGGTTGCAGTTTTCACGATGCAACTCTTACTAGACAACATGGTATTATAGGCTTATAACATTTGGTATTTTCAAAAGTTTATCAAATTATAACAATGATGTATCAAATCTATCTATGTTTCCATTGTTATCATTCTGTAATTTAAAGATTTTAATTCATTGTTTACATATTTGATCGAAACCCATTCAAACTCGTGCCAACAATGCGGTGGATCTTCCGATAGTTATCAATAATGGAACACTTATTTTAAATTATTGACTTTTTAAATAACTAATAAATCAACAAGTTATTTTAAAGTATAATCTCAAACACCCCTTAGAAATAGATTCATATTATTCTTATGATGATGGGAATAGAATCAGAGTGGCCTATGAGTTGGCTGAGGTGGCACTTCGGTATTGGCGGGAACACCATTCACTACTCCCTGGGGCCGATAACATTAGGTTGGAGGGAGTGGTGTCACGTTTTCCACAGTCCACATAGGCGTCACCTAAGATTTGACACATTGCATCAAATTTTTGTCATTTACATGGCATAGGTTGCCACGCTTGCCATGCTATTTTTTTCTAAAATTAATTTATATTATAAATAATCAATTTAACCAAATTATTTTTAAAACTAAAATTTCACTAAATTTAAAAGAAAATTACAAAAAAAAACAACATAGAATTTAAAAATACAAAACATGGAAATTAAAATTACCAAACCTAGATAGACCTAAAGGGCGTCTTCATCGGAAAATTGACTGTCTAAATCATCGACCGGTTCCGCGTTAAGATCGATGTGGTTAACGGTCCAAATATGTTTCGTCAAGTCTCTACGAAGAACATGATCAGTCTCAATGTCATGAATTATTTCCCTCCTCGCCAAATACTCCTCGCTTCCAACCTCCAGCTTGTGTCGGTGGAACGATCTCGTTTTCATTATACTAACATATTGCATTCCCTTCATCTTTGAGAATCATATTATGCAATATGAATACAAGTATAAGTCAACTCACTCATTTTCTTCTCATCAACAAATAGTGCAGGGTATTTAAGTATATGCCAACATTTTTTAAGAGCACCAAACGCTCGTTCAACATCCTTTCTCGCTTTCTCTTGAGCTCTCTTAAACTTCAACCTTTTTCGATCATTAGGACAAGACAACGACTTCACAAAACCAAGGACGATCTGGATAGATCCCGTCCACAAGATAATACACGTACCTATATGACGTTCCATGCACATCAAATGAAGAATTTGGTGCAATCTCGTTATACATGTCATCTAATAACGGAGACATGTTAAGAACAATTATATCATTGATGGAACCATCAGAACCAAAGAATGCATGTCATATCCACAAATCATGTGAGGTTACCGCTTCAAATATGATGGTTGGATAACCATGATCACCTCGGATGTATTGGCCTTGATGTGCATTTAGGCAATTGCCCCATTCCCAGTGGAGGCAAACTAGGCTTCCTAACATTCTAGGGAAGCCGTGCACATTTGAATGATGAACATATAACTTTTGGGCGTCACTAGAAGTAGGTTTGCGCATATATCGTAGACCATATAATCTCATGACATACTTACAAAATTTGTGAAGGCTTTGTCGTGCAGTACATCCGGACATCATAATATTCTCATCTAGTGCATCGGGGGGAAGTGTCGTATGCTAATTGACAAAGTGCGACAATGCATTTTTGTAAATGAGTAAAACCAGTTGTACCTCTAGCATCTGCATGTTGTCGAAAATATGGACACGTTGATGTAACGTCGTTGACGATACGTAAAAACAGAGGTTTATGCATACGGTGCCGTCGACGTAAGTAATATCCTTGAAACGTTGCGTTTTGGTCAAAATAATCTTGCACGGGCCATTAATTAGCAGCCTCACGATGTCTTTGTATGTACCTTCTTTTTCTCCGGAACGCATCATCCACATTTCGTTGGCATAATTCTTCTATCTTCTGTTCAGCCTCGACGACTATGGTCATTTCATCAAAAAAGTCTGACGATGAAGACGTCATTTTTAGAAAGAATGTAGAATAAAGTTTTGATATGATAAATGAATGAATGTTAGGTTATATTTATAGGTATTAAAAAATAGACAAAAGAGCCGTTGCTATTGGTTGATGGGATATAGTCAAACTCGGTACATTCTTGCCGAGTACCAATGCCGGCGTGGTCGATGTGGTGACGTGGTGTTCACCGAGGCCACCTCGGATTTGCCACGCCTCACCGAAGACTACTCCCTCCGCCAAGCCTTAAAGGGTTATTAGGCAACCATTCCGTCCACACTTACTTTAGTTATAACGATATCGTCATGTATTTAGTTCAAAATAACATAAATGCAACATTAGTTTTCTTTCTTCATGTTTCTTATCTTTGTTATTTCTCTCTACTCTCTTTATCATGTTTAGTGTAACAAACATGCCAAGAAAACCATAAGCCACAATCATCATTCCACGTGTTTAATGTGATCCACTCATCTCCGACCTCTTGCTCTCTTGCACATGCTGTTCTACTTTTGTGGTTCCATAATCTTTGTAAGAATATGCTCCTTTCAAACTCAATTGGCGCTATGCAAAGATAATTAAAGCAAAGGGAACGAAACACATCCAAAATATCTACTTAGAAAAAATAATAAATTAAACTGCAAGTTGAAATTATTATACAGCTCACAGAAAATCCCATTCCCCCATGTACCAATGACTTCTTACTAAGAATAGATAGGAAGCGAGTGTCTCAAATATCCCTTTAAATCTCAAGAAAAAAGCTTCCTTTCGTTTCAGCTTTTCAATGGCAGAACCCAAGAGGTATGTCACATCTGAAGAGCTCAAAACTCACAACAAACCAGGGGATCTGTGGATCTGTATACAGGGAAAAGTTTATGACGTCTCAGAGTGGATGAAAACTCACCCTGGTGGTGACTTGCCATTGTTGAATCTTGCTGGTCAAGACGTCACCGATGCTTACGTCGCTCTTCATCCATCCACTGCTTGGCAATATCTCGACAAGTTCTTCAATGGGTATTATCTCAAAGACTACGCCGTTTCCGAGATCTCTAAAGATTACAGAAAGCTTTACTTCGAATTCACAAAAATGGGTTTGTTCGAAAAGAAAGGGCATGGGGTTTTAATATCCATGGTCGTCATAGCAATGATGTTCTCCGTGTGTGTTTATGGTGTTTTATTCAGCCAGAGTGCTTTTGTTCATTTGATTTGCGGTGGATTAATGGGGTTTCTTTGGATTCAAAGTGGGTGGCTAGGACATGATTCCGGCCACTATCAGATAATGATGGATCGGAAATTCAATCGTTTTGCTCAGATCTTGACCGGAAATTGTCTCGCCGGAATCAGCATTGCGTGGTGGAAGAGAAACCACACTGCACACCACATCGCTGTTAACAGTCTTGAATATGATCCTGACCTTCAACACATACCAGTGTTCGCGGTTTCTTCAAAATTCTTCGACTCTCTTACATCCAAATACTACGAAAGAAAACTAAACTTCGATTCTATAACCAGGTTCCTTGTTAGCTACCAACATTTAACATACTACCCTGTTATGTGTGTAGCTAGACTCAATCTCTTCGCTCAATCTTTCGTGTTGCTTTTATCGAACACAAAGGTACCCAATAGAGGCCAAGAGCTTTTCGGGCTTCTAGTGTTTTGGATATGGTATCCTTTGCTTGTTTCTTGCTTACCCAACTGGAGTGAAAGAGTGATGTTCGTGTTAGCGAGTTTTTCAGTCACTGGGATTCAACATGTTCAGTTTACTTTAAACCATTTCTCTTCAACTGTTTACGTGGGTGAACCAAGTGGAAACGATTGGTTCGAGAAGCAAACAAATGGCACACTCAACATCACTTGTTCTTCATTCATGGACTGGTTTCATGGTGGGCTTCAGTTTCAGATCGAGCATCATCTCTTTCCAAGGTTGCCAAGATGTCACTATAGAAAAATATCTCCGATTGTGAAGGATTTATGTAAGAAACATGGTTTGCCTTATGATTCTGCCTCCTTCTTCAAGGCCAATGAGATGACGATTGCGACCCTGAGGAACGCTGCTCTACAGGCTCGTGATTTGACGAAGCCTGTCCCTAAAAATCTTGTCTGGGAAGCTGTAAACAGTCATGGCTAAGGTTGAACGAAGAGGGTGTTCGTTTATTTATGCTTAATGGTGTTGTTCTGTTTTTGGATTCAACCTCATTCTTTGGTTATCCAGGGTAATTCGTTGGTTCTACACTTCTACTTATTTTGTTGCTGTTTAATAATGTGTTTTGTTTTTGCTATTGAGATGATCATAGCTATGTACACGATGGATCATGGATGGTTTTACTTTGTAGTTAAAGGATAAATTTAGTGAAAATGATCAAAGTTTGGTTGCTTTTGGTCTTCTTAATATTGGTTTTAGGCTATAAATTGTGTTGTTGATGTGTATAAATCTTTTTTTCTATGTTGGGCTATAATTGTGATTGCATTAATGTGTTATGTACTCATATCCCTAATGTAATGGGTACTAGAAAGAAGTGTATAGCAAAATGAAGTACAACAAATTACGTTTTAAATCATACACAATTGTTATAATTTTAGATGAAGGTATCTATCTAAGTATATTTCTTAGATTCTTGTTCGTAATATAAAAGACAAAAATGTCTTTTTAATTACATAGCCAATTATTGTGTTACTCCATTTTCACGTGATATCCATCAAAATCGATTTAAAAATAATACCTTGCTTGTAATGATAATTTACTTTTTTTTTTAGAAAACCGACTATCAATTTTGTTGCGTATTTGTTTTTTGAACGGTTATATTTTATTATTAATATGAAGCTAGAAAATAGAGAAAACAATATGCAAGTAAATGGCCAGTATTGGATTATGTAAGGAAGAAATCCAATTGACATTCAGTTTAGAAACTTATGTACAAACCAAAAAAACCTAATGATAGACTAATCTATCAAATAAAGTACTTTTCACCACTTCAAATCGCCAAATATCAAAAAGTTTCTCAAGTTCTAAATCACATGCATCGTAGTAAAAAAATGCTACCAAACATATTTTTCACCAACCCACCCACCGAAAAAACGCTCTCATTTCTGCGTTACGTCAGTTTCACCACCAACTCATTAGATATTAGAAGTTGTTACCACTTCATAATTTTCTTTTCTTTTTCCTTTTTTCTTTTTATGATTAAATTAAATAAAAACATAACTTAAAACATAATAAAATATTTTACATTAATTGAAATTAATTGAAACAACGTTACATTAATTAAAGACAAAATTGCAAAAATGGTCCCTGTGGTATGCATTTTTTTGGGGTTTTAGTCCAAACCACGACTTTTTTGGATTGGTGGTCCTTTTGAGCTAGTTTCGTTGCGTTTTTGGTCCATCTGAATAGTGAAATTACTGTAATACCCTTGGGGTATTTATTTTCCATTTTTAAATTCATTTTTTTCTAATTTAATAATTATTTATTCATTTTAATTATTAAAAAAATAAGAGGGCCTCTCTCTCTCTCTCTCTCTCTCTCTCTCTCTCTCTCTCTCTCTCTCTCTCTCTCTCTCTCTCTCTCTCCTTCTTCATTTACGACTAAGAACTCCCCACCGGAGGTGGAGTCGTTTTTCCGGCCACCAAGACATTCAGGGTTACCTATTGCCACCGCCCCGACACAACCTATTCTGACCATCCTCACAGTCGCACTCTACCACCATCCATCATTGTTGTTGTTCCCCTTCCTTCTCGTCAATCCGATCCGGACTCCAAAAACGGAGGTAGCAAAGCCACGGAGGCAGCTCGCCACCCACTACATCGACTGCTTTCCCTTTTTACTCTCGTTGTGTACTGTCGGACGAGAATCCAATACCCTTTTCTATTCAGACGATCTGGAACCCAACGAACAAGAATCTAACTCCCTTTTCTATTCAAATCACTTCAAAAATCCCTAAATCACATTCATATCGGGTTGAAGACGTCTAGACAACATTTCATCAAGAAGCTTCATCGCTTCAGTAATCCCATCGTAAAAAATGGTGGCCTCGATAAAAATTTTGTAAGTAATCACCATAGGTTTACAGTTATCCTCCAGTAGCTTATCCAACATCTTCATAGCAAATCCAAGTTTCCCTGTACTACATAGACTCCCGATCTGAATATTGTAAGTAACCACGTCCGGTGAAAACCCTTGATTTCTCATCCGATCTAGCACTCTGTTGGCTGAATCGATTTGATTCAACTTACAAAACCCGCTGATTACTGCATTATATGCGAAAACATCTGGTTCACCATGAGATTCGAGTATCTGGATGACTTTAACTGCCTTTTCTACCCGTTTTGTGTTGAAGAAGCCCTTAATGAGCTTCGTACAGAGGATAACGTCAGGTTTATAACCTTTGCCGACCATGAGCTCCAGAAAGTACAGTGACTCGTCGTATTTACCTGCTTTGCAGGACCTGTTGAGCAATTTCATGAAATGTGTCTCTTTGTAAGTGTAGGATTGGAAATGGGGAGACTTCCAAGTGGTAGTAAGTTTGACATTTAAAGAAGAGCTTCTACTGTGGTTGGGACTAGGGTTTGGATTTTGGTTTCTACAGGTTATGACAGAGTAATGATGGTGAGAAGTTGTGTGTTTTGGGTGAGCGTTGAAGGGGAAGAATATTGGTGAGAATTCCGTAGAAATCATTGCCTGATTTGGTCCGAGAGATTGAAATTCAGTAAAGTCTCATTGTCGAGAGAGAGAGAGAGAGAGAGAGAGAGAGAGAGAGAGAGGTGGGCCCTCTCATTTTTTTAATAATTAAAATGAATAAATAATTATTAAATTAAAAATGCATTTAAAAATGGAAAATAAATACCCCAAGGGTATTACAGTCATTTCACTATTCACAAGGACCAAACACGCAACGAAACTAGCTCAAAAGGACCACCAATCCAAAAAAGTCGTGGTTTGGATTAAAACCCCAAAAAATGCATACTATATGGACCATTTTTGCAATTTTGTCTTAATTAAATAAACATAGAAAATTAAACCTAAAAAAATAAAAAATTAAAGCTAAATTACTAAGAAAACATAAAAAACATAGAAAATTAAACCTAAATTACTAAAAAAACATAAAAAAACATAGAAAATTAAACATAAATTACTAAAAAAACATAAAAATACATAGAAAATTAAACCTAAATTATTAAAAAGCATAAAAAAAACATAGAATCTAGTTGCGATATTTGGCGAAAACTTATTGTTGAATTTTTAAAAACGCCCTTAAATTTTCCGGGTCAAAATTCTGTTGCGGCATCGTATTTAAAATTTGAAGATCGGTGAGTGTAATTTTTCGCCGATGAGCTTCCTTTGTTGATTCAAATTTTCTTTCTAAAAAACTTAGAGTTTTGTCTATTTTCTCCGCTAGTACGTCCTCGTTTGTTGATTTTCCGTTTGAAGATGCCCACTTTCTCGCTTTGTCCCTTCCAGTGGTCGACGAAGTTGGACGTCTGGTGGACCCTCCCCCTTGTTGGCGTCGAACTCATCATTGAGGTCGTAGCTAACACTAATGTCCGACTCGGACGTTCTCACCCTTTTGTTGGAGCTGGTGGTAGATCCCGAATGCGCCGTATCCGGATAAATGACCCATTTTGGACCATTACGCCAAACTTCCCACGCTTTTTGGTTGGCAAATGGTTTACCATTGTTAGTAATTTTGAGTTGGTACAACGCGGTTGATAAAATATTGAAATCGTTGTTACAACTTCTATGCATATTTTTAAGATTGTCAAATACACCGTTAAATTTGACGCAAGCCGCTCGAAGGTCACGCCATTTTGCATTGACCGAGTCGTATGTCCGACTCGTTTGCCTTCCCAATAACGCGTCGAAGTGGTCTAAAGCACGATTCCAAAAACTTTGACCCGTTTGCGCGTTGTCGACATCCCCGTCTTGTGATATGAAAATCCAAGCTTTAGCTAAAGTTTCATCCTCTTCTTCGGTCCATTGCGTACTTTTCTTTTTCCTTGGATCTTTTATTTTTTTTGCCTTCTATAACTTGGTTGTGTTTCTTCAACCCGTTTGCCGTCGTCTTCATTGTCGAGGTTTATAGGTTGAGATGGTTCTGAAAGGTTGTTGAGGTTGAGAAGATTGGGGTTGAAATTGCGGAGAATGTTGTTGTTGAAAGGCTTAAAATTGGGGTTGATTGAATTGTGGTGGTTGTTGTTGTTGTTGGTAGTAGTAGTGTGGGTGGTATGAAAGATTGGTGAATAAAGGTTGTTGTTGGATCGGATATGTTATCAATTGCATGTAACTAAGACTTGCTAAAGGATCATTTGAAATGTTTGGGGTGGGTGAGGTATTTTGATTTGGTTCCATAAAAATATATGAGGAAAGATTATTTTTTGTTGAATTTGTGTGTTTGTGTTGAAAGAGTGTGTGTGTTTGAAATGTAAAATGAATGTGTATATAGAGAAATTTATTAATAATTGAATGAATTTTTTTTATAGAGTAAACGGTCGAAAATGTCCAACCCACGCTCCCTCAACGGCCAAAAGTCAAAGGGTTAATGTCATTATAACCCAACCAACTATTGAGTTTTGTTTTAAAATGTCGTTTATATATATATTTATACTCTGAGTCATTTAACTTACTATTGACCTATTAATTATACCATTGCTTTGTTTTTTTCCCGCTTCTGTAGGTTACACAATCATTTTGCATATGTGACTTGGCAAAAAAAAGCCATGTCAGCATACACATGGCTAAAAAAACATGTTTTTAAATATTACAAAAAGAAATTTATCTTCTTTTTAGGATACCTGCAAAAGCAAAATATGAATAAAGATGCTAACCATGAAACATTTTTTATAAGCCAAATTTAATGAATAAGCGTTCGGGATTTGGCATGCGTATAAAGGGTATCACCAGATCCTGATGAGTAAGGACGACGAGGAGAAAACAGCTTTCTACACTGACCATGGCACGTTTTGCTACACCAAAATGCCTTTCGGTTTAAAAAACGCAGGGGCAACATACCAACGCCTGGTCGACTCCTTGTTCTCAAGCCAGATCGGGAGAAACATTGAAGTGTATGTCGACGATATGGTTATTAAAAGTGAGGATGAGGAAAAGATGTTACAGGATATTGAAGAAACTTTCAAAACATTGGAGAAAGCAAAGATGAAGTTAAACCCGGGCAAGTGCACGTTTGGAGTGGAAGAAGGCCAGTTCCTAGGTTACTACGTTACCAGACAAGGCATCCAGCCCAATCCAACAAAGGTGGACGAGTTCATGCAAATACCACCTCCGAGTACTCTGAGGGATGCGCAAGCCCTGAATGGGAAAATCACGGCGCTCAGTAGGTTCATCTCAAAATCAGTAGAAAAGGCTATGCCGCTATTCAACACGTTGAAAGGCTGTATCGAGAAAAGAAACTTCCAGTAGACAGCGGCGGCAGAGGTAGCACTCCAAGGAATTAAGGAAGCTTTGCACAAACTATCAACATTAGCTAGCCCCATCCCGGGTGAGATATTGCAAGTATACCTCTCGACTTCAGCCGAAGCCATATCCTCTGTACTGGTTGTGGAAAGAGAAGGGGAACAGAAGCCAGTGTATTTCGTGAGCAGACCATTACAAGGCCCTGAACTTAACTATCCCACCCTGGAAAAGTTGGTGCTAACACTGATCTATGCTGCGAGACGGTTGAGACAGTATTTCCAGGCCCACCAGACAGAGGTCCTAACAAATTGCCCAATTAAGAAAATCCTTCTCAAGCCCGAAACCTCAGGAAGACTCGCAAAATGGGCGATCGAACTGGACGAACATGATATTAGTTACCGGCCAAGGACAAGCATCAAAGGGCAGGCGTTAGCAGATTTTCTACTCGAAGTCCCGGGGAGGGAGATGTGGTCAAAGAAGGAATCATGGCAATAAAAGAAATTTCAAAGGGAAATAGAAAATGGACGTTGTATACCGATGGGGCATCCAACAGGGAGGGCTCGGGGGCTGGCCTAATCCTGACCAGCCCGGAAGGAGAAGAGGTTACGTATGCCCTCCGTTTCGACTTCCACACCTCAAACAATGAGGCAGAGTACGAGGCGTTGCTTGCCGGCCTACGCTTGGCCAAACAAATGGGCGCAGAAGCCGTAGCCGCGCTGACAGACTCAAGACTGGCTGCCAACCAGGTTAACGGAAGCTTTGAGACAAGAGACAAAAGAATGGAAAGATACGTCAGGACAGTGCGGCAGCTTACCAAATCTTTTAAGGAATTCACCATCAAGCAAATTCCAAGGAGCGAGAACAGGAGAGCGGACGCCCTAAGCAAACTAGCGGTGACATGTTTTGATCACTTATCAAAGAAGGTTTTGGTCGAGGTGCTCAAGGAAAGAAGCATAGAGGAACGGCAGGTGAACACACTCACAACAGTAGGGCCCACATGGATAACACCCCTAATAGACTACCTACAGCAAGGTGCTCTACCTGATGATCATGACGAAGCCAGAAAAGTGCGCATAAAGGCACCCTCTTACGCTCTAATTAAGGGGGAACTATACCGGAAGGGGTTCACAACCCCATGGCTAAGATGCGTAGACGAGATTAAAGGGAAAGAAGCGTTGCAGGAAGCACACGCAGGCCAAGCAGGCGCACATGAAGGTGCGCTAGCTCTAACGGGAAAGGTGCTTCGGATGGGGATCTACTGGCCCACCGTACACCAAGATGCAGCGGAACTGACCAAAGCATGTGGGCAGTGCCAAGCGTTCTCCCCGGTCCAAGCGAATCCATCGGCGCCCTTATCCAGTATATCCAGCCCCTGGCCATTTTATCAGTGGGGAATAGACATTGTGGGACCGTTCCCAGAGGCGCCAGGAAGGTTAAAATACATGGTCGTGGCGGTGGACTATTTTACGAAATGGATCGAAGCAGAGCCGTTGGCGTGCATAACAGGAAGGCACATGATCAAGTTTGTCTGGAAAAATATCATGACTAGGTTTGGCACGCCTAAAACGTTGATAAGTGACAACGAGCTTCAGTTGGCTGAAAACCCGTTCAAGGAGTGATGTGCTAGCAAGGGGATAAATCAACAATTCACATCAGTGGTGCACCCACAAGCAAACGGACAGACAGAAGTATCCAATAAAACCATTATGAACGGGATTAAGAAGCGGTTAGGAAAGGCCAAAGGAAACTGGGCGGAAGAAATACCGACGGTGTTATGGTCGTATAGGACCACCCCGCGAACTGGCACGTAGGAGACACCATTCAGTTTGACATATGGAGCGAAGGACATGCTTCCAACGGAGGTGATGATAGGGACGTTAAGGACGAGCTATGTCGGTGAAGAAGCCAATTCGCGAGACCTGAGGCTGAACCTGGATATCCTCAAAGAAAGGCGAGAGAAAGCAAGCATACGCCAGGCAGCATACAAACATGCGACAGAAAGATATTACAATCAGAGAGTCAAGGAAAAAGCATTTAAGGTGGGAGAGTATGTACTAAGAAAGAACGAGGCAAGTCGGGCTCACCCCCAGGGCAAACTAGGACCCGTATAGGAGGGTCCATACAAGGTTGTAGAAGCAAACCAAAATGGGGCGTACATGCTAGAAACAATGGAAGGAAGGCAAATTCCAAGAACGTGGAACGCAAGGAATTTGAGGAAATTCAACTTCTAGAAGAAAGCTCCCACAAGAGAAGGACTTGATACTCAAGGTGTTTAAATACCTTGTACTCAGTGTACAAATCTAACAAGTAAAATGATGAAATCTGTACTTAGTGTACTAGACCCTTAATGATTAACGTGCGTAATGCTTAGTGCATTTAAGTCTTAAATGTTGGCGTATTAGATTATAATGCTTAGTGCATTCAATGTTAATACTTAGTGTATTAAAATACTCAGTATATTAAAACCCAGTGCATTCAGCCTTAATACTTAGAGTATTAAACTTTATGGTCAACACACTGGCTGATGCAGACGCTTAGTGCGTCGAACTAATCAAGGTCAATCGCTTAGTGCATGGCCCTGTATCACTAATAAATTTAGCAGCCAACGAAATACGAAGTGATAAGCACATATCGATTATATATATATCATCAACTAGCATAACAAGGATAACATCACCAACACACAAAAGTCAACACAACCACACAAGAGTTCAAGACATAAACATCAAAACAACAAACAAACAAAAGTCTTCACGCCCCATGGAGGTAGCACACGAAACTTACACCATACCGTCGCCATCACCATCATCATCTCCATCCCTTTCGGCACTGACATCATCATCTCCATGCACATCAACATCTTCTGCGTTCCCAACAGTTTCGTCAACATAAATCGGCCCAGGAACAGCATTATCACGCTCATCACTCACACAAGCGTTGGCACCCAAACGGTCGCCAACACCCACACCACTATCACTTTCGTTAACAACGTCCTCACCGCCACCACCAACGATGCTCTTACCGTGATCAATCCTATCATTGTCATCCACCACATCTTGGGGAGTGTCGTCAGAACCAGAGAAAGCACAGAGATCACGAACCCCCTGCATGTCCAAATCGCCTAGCCCCAACAGCGAGGCATGGTCCATACTAGCAAATGCTAAAAGAGCATCATTGACACTAGTAACGGGGCCAGAGGTAGGGGTATCTACAAGACCTGGATGACCAGTAGTCACCAGAGTAGCACGAACAGATTCAGCCCCGGCAACAAAGGCAGCGTGGCGAATGAGACTCACAGCCCCTGTAAACTCCGGATGCTCGATTAGCTTATCCACAACTCGCACACGCCCCACCCGTAGTAACCAGTTCAGATAACGCTGTGTCACGGTCACACTCTATTGCAAGTCAGCGACTAACTTATCACGATTAGCTGCATCGCGTTCAAGGCTTTCAACCTGAATCATCAAACCCTCGTTGACTTGAGAGAGGGAATCAACTTTGGCCTCCAAACCGGATCTAAGTTCCTCCATCGCACCTTTTTCAGACACCAGAAGTTAATACCTTTGTTCTGCACGCTGCAAATCACCAGTAAGCTCTGAAATATGCTGCTCTAACTCAGTCACATGGGCCCCACAGTCGGCATGCACAGCTTCCATCTCGTTGAGCATCTGAATGCGTCGAGCCCCATCAACAAGATAAAACATAGCTTGCGCAGCAACGCAGGTCATGTTATGAGACAGGGCAGGACTACCCATAGCGTCCATATCAGCAGAAGTAGCAGGAGTAAAGGCATGCCGGGCAAACTCTAAAGCATTAGGGCGAACGGAGAGACGAGACTCATTGTGGAGACTCCAAGTGGGGACAAAAGGAGAAGGTCCTGAAGAACCCCCACCCAAACTCCGGATGAGGGAAACAGAGGAGGGAGCCGGGTCTCGAAGATCCTTTGAAGGAGAGGAGCTAGAAGTAACAGGGGGAGCAACTGAAACAGGAGCTACAGGCTGATTATGCGCCCCACTCATCCCTTCAGACTGTTGAACGTCATCATCAGGGATAACAACAACGGGTGCCGGAGACGAGGAGATTGAGCTCAGAAGGCGCGAGAAGCTGCGCCTGGTTTGAACCCGCTTGGTAACATGAGGTGCACCGCTCACAGTCTCGCCCATGGCCAACACAGCTTTCCGTTTGGCTTGCAGTCGCCGAACATCAGCAATAATGTCATCCTTGCTGTCTTCATCACCCTCGATGGAAGTAGCACAAACACCACCTAGAGGCATAACGGAGGAGAGTGGGCGAACCGCAAGAGGATCTCCCCCGGCAGACGGCGGATCCCCGCTTGACGACGGAGGAGTTTGCATAGCTGCAGAAGAACAAGCTGATCCAAACAGCGAAGGGGAGGAAGACGATCAACCAAATCCACTTCTCGATACTCCAATTTACCCCGATAGCGTTTTCGAAGCACCTCATCCATAGACAGGGGGGACTCGTTACCTGGGGAATTTAAGGCATTATGGAAAATCAAGAAAGGAAGATATTCATATAATAAAACCCTAACCTTGATGAACAAAGCAAGAACACAGACACTTACCATCCACGACGAGGAAGAAAACCGCCATTTTACCACGATGCCTCCAAGACGGACTCATTCCCACACCAGAGAGAAGGGCCTCAGAATAATCATCGGGGGAAACTTGGATGGTCTTGAGAAAGTCAGCCACGCCTTGATTATGGGGAAAGAGTTTTGGGGTAGTATCAGCAAAAGTGTTGGCACGATAGCGCCCGGTACCTACCAAGCCCTGGTTAACCCAAAACCACCTATCTTGCCGGTTTTTGGGCGTTCGGCCGTCAGGCACCAGGGTATGCCCTCCCCGACGAACGGAAAACGTATACTTATCACCGGTGCAACAAAAACGGAAGAAGTATTTGAACACGAAGTAGTCAGGAAGATAACCCTTAGCCCGACAAATCATCTCAAAAGCAACAACCTTGTTTACAGCGTTGGGCGTTAGCATTTGAACGCTGCAACCGTCCTTCTGGAGCACCTCCTCCTGGAAATCAGTCAAGGGGAGACGAAGGTCGACATCTAGGGTTTTCTGGTAGATTCCGACTTTTTTGGGAGGGGGGGGGGGGAAGTATAGAAGAACCTGGTGAAGGAAACTCCACACCCTCAAGAAAAGTAAGGCCATAAGTGGTCTCGAGAAAAGAGTACTCAGAAGTAGAAGGCATAATGCTTGGGGGACTCGCCATGAAAAGAAAGAAAAGAAAATGGAGGTGGAGAAGAAGGGTAGAAAGAAAGAAGAAACGTAGATAAGAAGGCATGATAAATACTCTTATAAGGAAACAGAAAGGGCGGGATATTCAAAATGTCTGACACGCTGACGTAACCGCTAGCCATCATAAGCGGTCATGTCACCATTAAAACCAGAACGGCGAACGAACAGGGAAGAAACACGTGTAAAGTAGCAAAGCCCAGAACGCCGTATCTAGCGGTGCAACGCTACGACTACTGGACTGGGGGACTTGATGACGTGCCTAAGTCAGCACGGAAAAGTCGCGCTTGTCCAAGATACCTGGCGCCCCGGCCGAGTCAAGAGGAGCGGGCTCAGTGCCCACCAGCGCTCCTGAGAGCAGGGCGCCTCGGCGAAAGGCTCGTGCCCTCCAGAGACTCTCCCAGTATTAAGACAAAGTATACGGTCAAGCGACAAGGCAGAGGATCAGAGCATTACCGCCGGAGCCAATGGCAGCACTCTGACATAAAGAGGCGCACAATCCTCCAATCAGCACCTCTGACCTTGTCCCCTAAAAGCGATCCTGTCCCGTACGGACGAACAGGATCGCTAAGTATAAAAGGGCGTACTCAGGAGCCCTAAAGGTAAGTGGTCTTCTCTAAGAGCAATTCATCTTCTAAGACCTCAGAAACATATCTAACTTGATCGTCGGAGCGTTCTTCCGGGAGCCTCCTCCCGGGAAACGGCTGACGGTTGTTCTTTCGTGTGACCTTACAGATACCTCTTAACATCAGATCAGAGAGCAGAAAGGAGGTCCAAGGCCAGGTCGCAACAATATGATATGGTTATATTTGTATGGTGTTGGTATTTTGGGGGAACTCACTAAGCTTCGGGCTTACAGTTGTTGATTATATTTCAGGTACTTCTGATGATCGTGGGAAGGCGAAGGCGTGATCATGCACCTCCTTATGTTTTATAATTTGATTCTGGGATACTCTGACACTAAACCATTTTGAAAACAAATTTGTAATAATTATTGGTTTTGAATGATTCAAAAAGTTTTACATTGGCTTGATTTTTATGGGTGTTACAAGTTGGTATCAGAGCCTTGGTTTGAGTGAATTGAAGGAAACACTCGCATGTCTCCAGCCTCAAACTAAGGACAAGATTTTAAAATGATTTTTTTTCAAATGGTTTTCAAAATACTAAAGGAGGATGCAAGTGTACGATCAGCCGGAGCCAGTAAGTAGACCCCAAAATACCTTACGGATTATTTGATTCTGTGATATGTTAGAACAACATGCTAGTACTAGGCTAGGGATCTTCAGGAATTACATGATTATATGATTCCTGATAGCCTAGGGATTTCCTTATATGAGATTGACATCATTATTGCAGTTGCTTATTGTATGCATCATAGTTGTACATAATTAAGATCTTATAGCCTGAGAATGTTTGGTTTGGCCTTATTTCCTGTTTTTGTCTGATTAAGGGCTTAGGGTAGGGTTATATATTCGAAAGTCTATAGGGTCCAACATTATGTATGACTAGCATACACTAGTGTTGCATGGTTGGTGGAAGTTTCATGGGTGGGCTGTGCGGGGTCAGTAGGCCAGTTATGAGATATTTAGCCTTCCTCTAGGAGTGAGGATTGAGTGCTCTTCATGCATACGTATATTGTTAAGGCGTTATGATGATACTTGAGACAACTATGTGTAGGTATGGGAGGTAGTATGGGACTGTACTACTGAAAGCACAGGACCCATACACGTAAGAAGGAAGTCACAACCCCTAGGGTTTTGTGGGTAGCTGGTTTTCCATTATTGCACGGAATGTCTGATATCTTCCTGGTATGTATTTTCAGTATGGTGGTTACGAGACGATTTGAGGCTGGATCAGGGTCAGGATCAGGAGCTGGTAGCCAGGATAGGCCAACGTTGACATAAGATCATATTAGGGAGATCATCCGGGAGGAGGTGATTGAGATAGTCCGAGGTTAGATTCTGGAGGTGTTTGGGTCTATTAAGACTGCCATGGTTGAGTACTTTGATGAGCGCTATGCAGCCATTGCTGAGACAGCTGCCGCAGCAGCTTTATTAGCTGTAACGGCGGCAGGGAGAGGAGCTAGAGGCCAGGATAGGCCGGTATTGTCCGTTGATCAACGCGGGAGATGATTTCCGTGGAGGTATCTCAGATTTTGCAAGAAGAATTGTTCGGTGTCGTGAACCGGGTCACCACGAGGGTGATCGCCAAGCTCGATGAGTAAATTGAAGCCCTGCAAGCTGTGAGAGGCATTGCTACTGGGAGGACTACTGGGGGAGTGCCGGTTATGGGGTCACAACTAGGAAAGAGGAGGATGGACTTTTCAGCAGGGGACGAAGAGTCGGAGGCTGCTGACCTGGGTACTGGAAGTCAGGAGGATCAGGAGGTGTGTGCCAAGTGTGGGTGGAACCCACAGATTTGTTTGTCACAAGTTCAAGTGCTTCAAGTGTGGAGACAGAGGGCATGTGCAATGGGATTACAAGAAGGATCAGATATGCTTTCACACCAGCCAGGTCATTTCAGGTCCAACTGTCCTACGTTGGGGACGGAAGGAATTCAAATTCCAACGATCATCGTTCCTCAGGAGGTCAAAGTCGATCCACAGCAAATCTCTCGTATGTAATTGGAAACCCCCATTATGTAATAATATTATGGTCAAATTGTCCTTGATCGGTTTTGTCTTGCCTTGGAATCTTGTTGAGTATGGGTAAGCAGCAACTTCGGGTTAGTTACCTATTTTGTCTGATCTATGTGATGCGAAACTTCATGAGACGTTTGGTCATTAGAAGTGTCAGGATAATTTTATTATCAAAGGGGTGTAGGTAGTTAGAGTTCAAGGATTCATCAGAGTATGGGAAGTAGAATGGTTGATTGATGGATTGGAATTTTATCATCTATGGCAAGGGTTGTACCCTTTCAGTTTTCGAGTTCATAGGAGTGAGCAGGCTTGTAACCCCAGGGCCAGGTTGTATTTCTAGATCGGGGTCCGTTGGTCGTAGGGGTTGGCGGCAGTATTTCAGCGCCGGTAAGCGCAGGTGAGTCGATGTGGCATGAGTATCTTGCGAGGCAAGTTAGGTACCGTATTCTCGGGTAGGCCGGGTGCCGGATTTTCATTTGGATTGTAAACAGGGACTAGTTCATGTCACCCGGGATCGAAATGGAGCTTTCCTGCGTACACTCGGGTTGGTCAGGGTAACCCAGGAGGAAGAAGTCAGGATTTCTTCGAATGCCTTTGAGAGTGTGACATCTCCTGTATTCTTCGGGATGGTATCGGGAATTGTATTGTGTTGAAATTTTTTTGTATTGGGTAAGTTATATCCCGAGTTGACTTTCTGCTATTATTGGGTTATTGGGAGTCGTTATATGTCACTCTGCATGCCGGAGGTCTTCAGCTGAAATTCAGGTTTCTCTTGGGTTCCGATTGATCTGTAGCGGGAGGATCATTTTGCGTACGTTATCCATTTCATGGTCAGGAAAGATCGTACCTGGTTGAGCCGGTTTGAGTTGTGAGTTGATTTCTAACCAGTGGGTGGTAGTTAGAACCCTAAGTGGGGGAGAGCTGGTTATTTATGGAAAGAGCACCAGGATGGGTCCATGATTTTGGCTCAACGGACCTAGGGCCGCTCGGATAGACTGAAGGTCCCACGGGGCGTACCAGTCGCGCCGAAGGCCTGGAGAATGGTCCAGACAGGCTGAAGGCCCGGAGAGGCGGTCCAGACATGTTGAAGGTTCTGAGAGTGGTCCAGATAGGCTAAAGGCCCGGTGAGGCGGTCCAGTCATGCTGAAGACTCTGTATGTATTTTGTTAGATCTACGTTCTAGTATTGAGCATGCTACTTTGTGATAATAATCTGTGGAATTGTACGTCCCGTACTTGCTGGTTATCACTTATAGAGTACCCTTAGGGACAGTCAGTGGTCATATAGGAGAGCCTGGAAACCCTTGAGTAGTCACTTCCCCTAAGGGGGGGGGGATCATGCATGGTAGAGTTTCAGTATTGTGAAGCTTGTTTGGTGATGTGAGGAGCGTTGATTAGGCCTTTTGGGCAGCGGAGGAAGGTGGGTACCTTCAGGCTTAATGGACCACTGATGCGAAGACGACAGCGTCGATAGGTTATCGGAAGCGTACTATTTATAGGTTGTGGGCCTAATGATCGTAAAGATTCATTCATTCTGCTTGTGGTGTTCTCGGTATTAAAGCGTTGATGGGGGGGGACTGGCGAGTCGTAAGTCTGTTGGTTAGATAAAGGAAGCAGTAAGGAATGAGGGGAGTATCAGTCAGGTATCAGAATGAATCCGGGGAAATGTTGCCCCGTATTCCTGCAGGTTCGCAAGTTGTTGTTAAGGATCAGATGTAATGTGGAAGTTCTTGGTTGATCATCTTCTTCGTCGCTCCGGAAATTGGTAATGGCATGGTAAAGAATCAAAGGTTATACTAAGGTTTTGGTGTATCATATGGATTCGGATTGTGAAAGGTTCGTTATTGACCTGTTTAAGGGTCTTTTCTGCATGATTTGTGGTAGTTACGGTCAGAAACTTAGTATGGATTCATGGACGACCATTTCAAGATGGATTATAGTGGAAACTTGTGTAGGGGATCGCAAGTGTATCCATGTGAGGCATACACTCTAGAGTCCAGTGAGGTAAATGGGGGGAACCATTTGGTTTGTGGGGTGAATCGCGAGTTATAGGCGAAAGGTAGAATGTCATCAACGGGAAATCGAGGGTTGTTGGGTTAGAGCGTCCCTGTCTGTAAGGTTCTGAGAACCAGGTTGGATCTTTCTCCTGATTATCTGTGGCAACACATCATGTTGGGAGGGTTGAGGCAGTCCCGCTCGATGCAGTAGGCCAAAATACCCGGTGCGGGCCGACTGTAAGTCGTAGGCACAAAGACTCAATAGGAGCTGTAGGGTTGAGGCGGTAGGCTGACAAACCCTGAGAATTTTAATCCGGTGGTTGATTGGAATCGACATATTGATATTCCAGCCTGAGGCTGATCGGTCCAGTCATAGGTGTTGGTGGTTATGCGTTAGCAGTTGACTGTTACTATATGTAGATTCGGGAGTTGAAGGAAACATTATCCTGTCAGCACAAAAAAGGTTCTTCTCCCAGTTTGCCTCCCGTTGTTTGTGTTATCCCTGAAAATTCGGTCATTGAATTAGTTCCCTTGAAAGAATATATAATCTCTCCCCCAACAGAGAATTATCGGCAGCCGCGTATGATCTATGATTGTGTTCTGGGAAGGACTCTAGGTTTTCAGGGTGTGATCCGCTCCAGGAAGAAGGGACTTTGGGTTTCCGATATATCGGTCCCTTTCAGGTTTTTCCAAGGTTAGCAAGGCAACGTATCGACTGGGTCTCCTGAAGGAGCTCATCCAGATTCATAGCACTTCCTATGTCTTGCACTTGCGAAAGTGTGTGTCAGGCGAGGATGTCGTGACATCATTGTGTGATCTTCAGGGTGATGAGTGCCTGAACTAAGTTGAGAGATCGGTGTCCATCATGGAATGAGAGGTGAAGGTTCTGCGTAGTAAGGAGGTACCTTTGGTAAAGGTACAAGTGGCAGCATCAGAGGGGATCCGAGCAGGTTTGGGTGCCGGAGGATGGAATGCAAAAGCATTGTCCGGATTTGTCCACTGCAGCAGACTTCGAGGATCAATCCTAGCTCAAGTGGGGGAGATTTGTAACATCCCGATTTCCGGGAATGAGATTTTAGGGATTTCATGCAATTAAAGAAGCCTACTCGGCGAGTTGGAGGCCACAAATCGTCGTGTAGAGATGAGTCAGCCCGCATGATTTATGAGGTCTACTCGATGATTCGGAGGACCACAACTCGACGAGTAATAGTAGGGGAATGAAACCCTAATTTCCAGGGTTTTACGCCCTATTTAAAGGGTCATTAGCCTCCCTCTACCTCCCTTACCGTCCCCATTGGGCTCAGGAAACCCTAATCGCGCCTACTCTCCATTTTTTAGTGTTAAGAAGCTTGGAAGGTGGATTTTGTGAAGAGAGCTTGAAGCCTAAGGAGCTTGGAGTAAGGAGAAGCTTGTGGATATGATTTCTACTTCATCTTATCATCATCTTGAAGGTAATAAGTGATGGGTTTTATGCATAAGAACAATCCTATGTGCTCATACAAACCCTAATGCTTGGATCTAGGTTTCTCTATTGTAAATGCAAAGAATCCAAGACTTGCAAACCTTAATCTAGCATACATAATATCAAAATTAACATGTAACATCAGATCTAGGTGTTTACCTCTTCAAAAAGTAGCTTGAATCTTCTTCTCTTGAGCTTAGAATCACAATTGTAATTCCTCTAATGGATCACAAACACCACACAAGCAAGAAGGCAACTTTAAGAGAGAGGAGGATGCTATTTTCGGCCTAGGGTTTTCTCTTGGGAACAAGTGGCCGAAAATTGAAGCCTTTGGGTCTTATTTATACTGTAGGATGCTAGGGTTTCAGTCTAAACCCTAATGGATAGCTTAGCCACCAAGCAGCCCAAGGAACCTTCTGGAATAGGGCCCTTGGACGAAAATATGATGATCCCTCATCATAATTTCGTTCCCCCCTTAGTCCATTAGGTTCCCCGACCCAAAACTCAACTATCACACATTTGACAGTTTATGCCCCTTTATTTAATTAATCTCTTTTAGTCACCAAATTAATTCCTAATTAATTTATGACTAATACTAATTAAATAAATATGATTTCTCCTTTAATATATTATTCTTATAATATATTAATAAACCATAATATCCTCTCTCTTTCCTTAAATTACCTTGTCAAGTTGCTTTGGTGAAGGCAACCCAAAAGGACCATGCACAATCGGGTCAAGTACATACCAAATATAGTTACGGGCTTAGACACTAATCCAACAGTCTCCCACTTGGATAAGTCTAGTAACTATATCTCACATACGACTTCAGGATCTGGTTAGCAATCGTAGCTCTTATACGCTTCTGTCAACTCTGATCAAAATCCTGTCCTTCAGATAAGGGATCGTATAATCCTCTGTTCTAGATATCATGCCGACAATACTCATTGTCCAACATTTGTTTCTCGATCTCTGGTTTGTTCGACAAAGAATTTAGTTGAACACATCGACCTCATCCTGACCGGGCCCGACACATAAGTCAAACCAAATCATCGAGTGGCCAAGATATCGCTTTTATACTCTTAGAATAAAAGGAACAGAAAACTTCGACTTATATGCTTTTATTATCTACTAGCTAAGTTACACACAATAATACATTTTATAACATCAAGTTACTGATGCGGTTTCGTATTATCAATGCATAATCATCTAGCAAACAATAACCATATCTCTAGGTTTAAAGATTATATGATATTATCATCTTGCGATCACTTGTGATAACTTTCATGAAGTGATACTAGCAAGTGCGGGTTTATTCCAATGCTCAAAAACATATTTCATAAGCACTCATAAACTTTGTAGCAAACATTTGCTATGTCTAAAACCTTTTAGACAATCTACAAACAATTTATGACAATCTTCTTTCATATCTACTTCCAACATATGAGCGATTGTGGACTGTTCGAACAATCTTATTATTCAGGAAGTCAAAACATGCAAAATGGAAATAACAGATAAATAATCAACACAAGATAGTAACTTTCTTATAAATAACACACCTTTATTTAATCATCAAAATGTTGAATACAAAATTATCCATTACAAATTTCCTACCTAAACTAATATCGTCCTTTAGCCCAACGCTCCTAGCGTGCTTCAAATGCTTAACCCTACCCAGTCCCTTCGTAAGGGGATCTGCTGGGTTATCTTCTGATGATACCCTCTTCACAACGAGGAGTCCCTCTTCTACCCGATGTCTAATGAAATGGTATTTCCTGTCGATATGTCGAGATCTGCCATGATCCCTTGGTTCCTTGGTCAAGGCAACCGCTCCTTCATTATCACAGAAAATTTCCATGGGCTCCTTTATGGTTGGCATAACTCCAAGGTCTCCTATGAAGTTCTTCAACCATATAGCCTCCTTTGACGCTTCGCTTGCAGCAATGTACTCTGATTCGCACGTTGAATCAACCACGGTCTCTTGCTTGGAACTTTTTCAAGTCACTGCTCCTCCGTTCAGGATAAAGACCCAGCCTGACTGCGATCGGTAATTATCCCGATCCGTCTGAAAACTAGCGTCACTGTACCCTCGCACCCTTAAGTCATCACTCCAACCAAGGACTAGAAACCATTCCTTGGTCCTTCGTAGGTACTTAAGAATATTCTTGACAGCAATCCAATGCGCTCTACCATGATTCCCTTGATATCTGCTGACCATGCTCAAAGCGAAGGCCACATCAGGGCGAGTATAGGTCATAGTGTACATAATCGAGCCAACTGCAGAAGCGTAAGGTACTCGGCTCATATCAGCTATCTCTGCCTCTGTACTCGGGCTCTGAGTCTTACTCAGTTTGGTATTGCATTGAATTGGCAACTCCCCTTTCTTGGAATTTTCCATACTAAAACGTTTTAGTACCTTTTCCAAGTATGTATCCTGACTGAGTCCTATCAGTCTCTTACTTCTGTCTCTCACTATCCTTATTCCCTGAATATACGAAGCCTCTCCGAGGTCCTTCATAGCGAAACACTTCCCAAGCCAGGACTTGACCTCCTGCAAGGTTGGGATGTCGTTTCCTATGAGCAGTATGTCATCGACATACAATACGAGGAAGCTCACTATACTCCCACTGGCCTTCACATACACACATGACTCATCTTCGCTTCGCAGAAAGCCAAACTTTTTGACCTTCTTGTCAAAACAAAGATTCCATCTGCGAGATGCTTGCTTTAATCCATAAATGGATTTTTCAAGCTTGCACACCCTATTGGGATGCTTCGCATCGACAAAACCCTCTGGCTGATTCATGTAAACATCCTCAGCCAACTTCCCATTTAGGAAAGCGGTTTTTACGTCCATCTGCCAAATTTCATAATCATGAAACGCAGCTATTGCGAGCATTACCCTAATAGACTTTATCTTAGCAACTGGTGAGAATGTCTCATCATAGTCAACTCCAGGAGTTTGAGTAAAGCCCTTCACGACCAATCGCGCTTTATAAGTGTGCACTTTCCCATCCATGTCTGTCTTCTTCTTGAAGATCCACTTGCACCCGACTGTCTTACGACCTGGTACATTCTCAACCAAATTCCAAACTTGGTTTTCATACATGAACTGAATCTCGTTGTCCATTGCCTCTTTCCATTTAGCAGACTCTGGGCCTGCCATGGCTTCCTTATAGCTATTAGGTTCGTCCAGATTTACTAATGTACTATCACTAATAAACGTATCCCCGTCAGTAGTAATATGGAAACCATAAAACTGGGGTGGAACACTAACTCTATTGGAACGTCTAAGAGGTAAGGACTGGTCAATTGGTTCAACAGGAGTTTCCTCCTCAGGTTGAGCGCCAGTGTTAGAGGTTCCTTCATCTCCTGACTCTTGAAGCTCTTCAAGGTCAATCTGACTCCCACTGTCTCCTTGACTTATGAGTTCTCTCTCTGAAAACTCCTCTCCTAGCAACAAAGACAACATTGTCACTTGGTCTATAGAAGAGATAGCCAAAAGACTTCTGTGGATAGCCGATGAAATAACACTTCTCACTATGAGGTTCTAGCTTGTCGTGAGTCTCTCGTCTTACGAAAGCTTCACAACCCCAAACCTTGACATGTGCTAACGAGGGAGCTTTCCCTGTCCACATCTCGTGAGGTGTCTTGGCAACCTTCTTGGTGGGAACTAAGTTAAGGATATGAGCGGCAGTCTCTAAGGCATACCCCCATAATGAGATTGGTAATGAAGCACGACTCATCATAGAACGAACCATGTCCAACAAGGTTCGATTACGTCTCTCAGCCACACCATTCAATTGTGGCGTTCTTGGAGGCGTCAATTGTGAAACTATTCCACATTCTTTTAGATAGTCGTGAAACTCAAGACTTAGGTACTCTCCCCCTCTATCAGATCGAAGCATCTTGATTTTCCTGCCCAGCTGATTCTCCACTTCATTCTTAAATTCTTTGAACTTTTCAAAGGTTTCTGACTTTTGCTTGATTAAGTAGATATATCCATATCTGCTATAATCGTCTGTAAAAGTCACGTAGAAGCGACAAGCGTCCCTTGTGGTGGATCTAAAGGGTCCACATACATCTGTATGTATGAGATCCAATACACCCTCACCCCTTTCACATGTGCCAGTAAAGGGTGACTTGGTCATCTTCCCAAGTAAACAAGACTCACACACGTCATCGTCCCTAAGGTCGAATGACTCCAAGACTCCATCCTTTTGGAGTTGGGCTATGTGTTTCTTGTTAACATGGCCAAGGCGACAATGCCACAAGCATGCTTTATTCAAACTTGTGGACGAATCAATATTAAAAACATCATTTCCTAAATTATCGATAATTAACACAGATTCATAAATCCCATTACAAGGTAATGCATTGAAATAAAAGACACCATTCAAATAAGCATTAATAGAACCATTACTATTATCAAACGAATATCTGAAACCTTGTCTAAACAATCCATGAAAAGAAATGATGTTCCTTGCCATATCTGGCGAATAACAATAATTATTTAAATCTAGCCCTAACCCATTACTCAACACTAAGGAATAAACTCCGATCTTGGTTACTGGTGAAGACTTCTTGTGTCCCATGATCAAGTTTATCCTTCCATGCTCCACTTCCCTACTTTTTCTTAGCCCCTGCAAATCAGAACAAATGTGGTAACCACATCCAGTATCAAGGACCCATGAAGTAGCAAGTGATGAGTTATTAGATTTAATTAAATACATACCTACAAAGGTGGGCTTTATCTTCCCATCCTTAATGTCCTGCAGATATTTTGGGAAAATTCGTTTCCAGTGGCCCTTCTGGTGGCAATAGAAGCACTCTGCTTCCTTGGGGTCAGAAGAGGGCTTAACATAACCTGCTTTGGTCCCACTAGAAGAGGAACCATCTTGGGTCTTACCCTTATGGTGGCTCTTAGAAGGAGCCTTCCTCTTCTTTCCCTTTCCTTGGCCAATTGCCAACACAGGAGCAGCTACAGTAGAGGATGATGCAATGGATTTGTCCTTGAGGTTGCTCTCAGCTGTCCTCAGGAGCCCTTGAAGCTTACTTAGGGTGACCTCTTCCTTATTCATGTGGTAGGTCATTCTGAACTGGTTGTAGCAGGAAGGCAAGGAGTGGAGGATAATGTCGATAGCCAAATCCTCATCAAACTTAACATTAAGTTTGAGAAGACGATCAACATACCTTTGCATTCTTTGTAAATGAGCAGTTAGGGATTCTCCACTCCCCATCCTAGCGGTGATCATGTTGGTAATGATCTCATAGCGCTCTTGCCTCGCGCTCTGGTGGTACCTGTCCAGCAAATCTTGGTGCATCTCATATGGATACATGTCCTCATAGGACTTTTGGAGTTCGAGGTTCATGGTGGCCAACATGATGCAATGAACTTTCGTTGCATCACGCTCGTGGGCCTCAAAGGCGGCCATCTCTTCAGGAGTAGCTTCTTCTAGGTTGATCTTTTCCAGTTTCTCATCGAGGACATATTCTTTGTCCTCGTAGCGAGTTATCATGCGAATGTATCTCATCCACTCATTGAAGTTCGAGCCATCAAATGTCACCTTTTGACACAGGTTCATCAACGAGAATGACCCAGAAGTGTTGTTGTTTGCGTTTGCGTTAGACATCTGAAATAGAAAGAAACAAAGTTTGATTAGAAATGAATCCCCAATTAAACACCCAAATGAGAAATTAGGGCTAGGATCCAACAACATTATTTACAACTTAGAAAAGGGATGCTGTAATCTAAAAGTAATAATTTGAAGGTAAGTGAATGACGATTCTAATTTTCACCATAAAAACGAAAAGGATTAAGTTTTAAATGCATTTGAAAATTCCTAGATTTCTTTTGAGATTCATTGAACATTTCAATGGCATGTTTAAATCTCGATATGCGCTTCAAATTTGCGACTGGGATACCGAGGATCGCAAACAAGTTGTGAATAACCATGCGAATCAACGTGGTGCACCCAATGTCCTTATCACCTAATCAATGTGCCGGTTAGCCACGCACACTCCATTGATCTATGATAAACATCGAGCAACCCTTTGTCACCAATGTCAATCCCAAATTAGTGTGCCGGTTAGCCACACACGCTCCACTAACGTTTGACAGGGGTACAAAGTGTAATTCCATGGAATAGCATCATTTTCACATTTTACCCTAAAGTAGCTAAGATTGGGAATTTGAAAACATTGTAGTTACTTTGCAATATTCATTATACTTATAATGAGGAATTAAGTGCCCTATCCTATCCGTTCGGCTAACGACCCTCCACCAGTCAAGCAAGCGGTAGATGTGAGTGTACATCCATTAAGCGCCATTTTATAGGCAACAACCTTATACCCACCTTATACACTGGCTTCGTGAATGAGGCCTACTAGCGATAAGACTAGCTTATTCTTATACATATATATTAATTAATCTTGTAATAATATAATAGTATAGGGTTGAATTTTAAACTTGTAAAATTCTAAGGGTTTGAAATTTAAATCATTCAAAATTAAACTTTTAATCAAAAAATTTAAATTTCAAAACTTGAGGACAAGTTTTGAACTTTTCAAAACACAAGGGATCAAATAACAAATAATATAAATCAAACAATTAATTTAGTGATTATCTATATCTGACCTAATTCAATTTCTTGCAAGATAAGTTACCCAATTAATTCAAATAATCAATTTTAATCATATAAGGAATTTATTATCTAATCAATTGGTAAATATCTTTTGTTTTTGGCAAGGATAGTCTCACAAAATCATTAAAATTCAAATTTTATCAGTAAACACAGATTAGGCAACTATTCCATAGCAAAAACAGCAAGAAATCCCGATATTGCCTCTGTCAGACGATCCGACTCGCCGAGTCACTCATCGACTCGCCGAGTAGGGCCGACTCGCCGAGTCCATGAAGTGACTCGCCGAGTCCAGTCGAACAGAAGCCAAAAAAACGATTTTCAGCATGTAAACAGTTAAAGCATCACATACAACAGAAACCAATCAAGGCTCTGATACCACTGATGGGTTTTATGCATAAGAACAATCCTATGTGCTCATACAAACCCTAATGCTTGGATCTAGGTTTCTCTATTGTAAATGCAAAGAATCCAAGACTTGCAAACCCTAATCTAGCATACATAATATCAAAATTAACATGTAACATCAGATATAGGTGTTTACCTCTTCAAAAAGTAGCTTGAATCTTTTTCTCTTGAGCTTAGAATCACAATTGTAATTCCTATAATGGATCACAAACACCACACAAGCAAGAAGGCAACTTTAAGAGAGAGGAGGATGCTATTTTCGGCCTAGGGTTTTCTCTTGGGAACAAGTGGCCGAAAATTGAAGCCTTTGGGTCTTATTTATACTGTAGGATGCTAGGGTTTCAGTCTAAACCCTAATGGATAGCTTAGCCACCAAGCAGCCCAAGGAACCTTCTGGAATAGGGCCCTTGGACGAAAATATGATGATCCCTCATCATAATTTCGTTCCCCCCTTAGTCCATTAGGTTCCCCGGCCCAAAACTCAACTATCACACATTTGACAGTTTATGCCCCTTTATTTAATTAATCTCTTTTAGTCACCAAATTAATTCCTAATTAATTTATGACTAATACTAATTAAATAAATATGATTTCTCCTTTAATATATTATTCTTATAATATATTAATAAACCATAATATCCTCTCTCTTTCCTTAAATTACCTTGTCAAGTTGCTGTGGTGAAGGCAACCCAAAAGGACCATGCACAATCGGGTCAAGTACATACCAAATATAGTTACGGGCTTAGACACTAATCCAACAATAAGTCGTTACCTTGACTTCTCTCTAGCTAGATCTCTTCATGCAAAGGTTTAGGGCTATTTCTAGTTGGTTATGGAGTTATCTCTGGTTTTGGGGATGATCTGAAGTTGTAACTTCAGATGTGGACTCCTCTAGCCCCTTATAGTCATAAAGTTCTAGTCTTTAGCAAGTTTCGGCCTTCTCCTTACCTAAAACTTCTTCCTTAGCTTGGTTTTGGCCTTTAAGACCTTGCATGCACGTAAAGTTTGCAACTTTATGTGGCAACTATGTCCTAGGAAGCTAGATCTATAATTTGGAGCTTTGGGGTAGCTTAAAAACGTATGAATGAGAAATGGACTGAAGGAACTCAACGAGTTGCATGGTCAACCCGACGAGTAGGAATGAAGATTGGCCTTTTTGGTTTTTGCATGGACTCGGCGAGTCGGTGAGATGACTCGACAAGTTAGTGAGGGTTTTTCCCGACAGTTGGACACCACATGGACTCGACGAGTTGTCTGGAAACTCAGCGAGTCAACTAGGGTTTCGCGAACTCAACAAGTCAGTGGGTTACATTCGATGAGTTGGGTCAACATGGACTGTTGACCTTGACCAATTGACTTTGACTTTGACCAAGGGTTGACCGGTTTGACTTCTGGGGTGTTTTAGTAATTTTGATTTATGGAAGCGGATTACTGGTGGATGTAGGTGTTGGGTGATGATGTAGTCGATGTCATGTCATGGGATGACTTCTCGACCAGATTACGAGCTAAGTTTGCACCAACGATTGAGGTGCAACAGTTGACGCGAGAGTTTCTGGATCTCCGCCAAACCACGGAGACTGTGGCAGAGATCACTGCCAAGTTTTGGGAGAGGGATTTATGGGTACCGCAGTATGTGGCAGATGAGGAGATGAAGAAAGTGAGGTATCACGACATGCTGCGGGATGACACTAGGAAGTTTGTGAGTATTTCAGGGTGCGAGACCCTGAACGATATGATCTCTAGAGCCTGAGAGCGGGATATTGATTTGGAGCACATTGAGAAGATGAGGTCGGATCAGGTGTATACTTTGGAGGGTCCCGAGAAGAGGCCCAAGAATTCAGACCAGTGATTGGTAGGCCGACAGGGCTGAAGTCAGTGCAGCAGGTGCGGGAAACTGCACGAGGGAGTTTGTTGTTCCAGGGGTTCAGGCTGCTACAAGTGTGGCAGGGATGGTCACATCAGCAAGGACTGGCCACAGGGGGCAAGCCCATTATGTTTTCACTGCGATCAGGTAGGCCACAAGAAGGCCGGTTGTCCGACGATGAGGGGAAGGGTAGTAAGCACGTTTGCTCCGGACACTTTGAGGATCATTGATGGACGAGAGGGAAGGACAGGAGCCCCAACAGAGAGGATTCAGACTTTTCAGTGACATGCAGGAGAGATCCGGATTACAGCAGGCAATATTGCAGGTATGTATCATTTTCTCTTTCGATTCTATCTGTATTCTGGTTGTTCTTGCCTCGGTCTCGGGTAAGAGTATGTATGAGTTATCTCCCTGCTTGTATTCAGATTGTATTTGCGAAGAATGTCATATGCCAATTGCATATCGGGAATTAATAGTAGCTAGTGTAAGGTCATTTCCCTTTTCTGGTTTGGAGATATTTAGAATTGTTTTGGTTACGATCGAGATCAGTTTAGGGGCATTATGTGACGGTCCGCGGTCAGGATTCAGCAGGGTGGTTATCCACCATCGTCAGGATTCGGTGAAGTACAGTCTTTATGCTAGGGATAGTTTGTGAAAACATCAAGAGAAGCAATCTATCGCTAAAAAGGTTGCTCTGAGCATTGGATAATTGGACTTTAAGGTTGAGAGGGACATCAAACTAAGAATTTAGGGCCATCGGTATTAAGATTTCAGAAAGCAATCATCTAGTCTTCAGTGATGGTGCGATCTTTGGAGTAGGCTAGTAAAGGATCGCAAGCTAGGTTAGGCGTTGGTAGTAGTGTGTTTATCGGGTAAGGAAGGAAGGAATGGGAATCCTCCAACACTCGCATACCGTGAAGACTTAGTCGAATCTAAGTGGGGGAGAAACAATCATGTATATAGAAGCAGGAGTGGTTTTGAAACTAGGATGGGTTTCACATCCTTGCCAGGAAGGAAGGCAGCCGAAGCGATTGTATGGATTGGGGGTAGTGTAAGTTGGAAGTTCGTAAAACTTACCAACATCGAGATCGCATTCTCGAGATGGGCGATGGAAGGCCTTAAGAAATCAGGTTGGGGATTCCATTCAGGACATGAGTTCAGTTGAGTGTTAGGTCAAGCGCGTGTTCGACCCAGTATGGAAAATGTTGTAAGTCTGCGGGTGTAGCCGTAACATTCACAAGGTTGACAGATAGTGTTAGAGTGTTGTAAGTCTGCGGGTGTAGCCGTAGCATTCAGAAGGTTGGCAGATAGTGTTAGAGTGTTGTAAGACTGTGGGGTGGCCCGTAGCACTCGTTAGTTAGTCGTTAGCATATTGGTATGGTAAGACTGTGGGGTGGCCCGTAGCATGCATTATTGGTGAGATAGTATGGGAACGTCAGACTGTAGGGTGACCTGTAGCATTCGTCGGTCTGTAGTCGGCAGTGAGAATGTATCAGACGCGTGACTCGCTTGTGGGTCTCTTAAGATGGTCTAGACCAGGGCAGGACAGCCCGTACGGATGTGAGTAGGCCACAGTATGATTGGATTGGAAATCAGTATGTCGTTGGAGACCAGGAGTGATGTAATACTACAGCGGTTCTGGTAGCATTCACCTTTTGTAGTAGATTCTGTGGCAACAAATAGTCGAACGATATGATCGGGAGGATCGACAGGAATTATGGAGCCATGAGTGGCAATGTGGATAGAGTAGTTTTCAGTAGCCGAAGTTTCTTCAGAAGTCGCTGGGAGCGACTGAGAGGGTGTTCGTTGGTTCAGCAACCGGGTGGGAATCCGGTATTCCAGATAGTCGACAGATAGGTTGGGACCTAGGAGGTCTCGGCCCATTCGGAAAGTGGATAAGAAGCAGCAAGATGTTTTGGCAGTAGTGATGCGAAGGTTCTTGTGTGTAAGGAGGTAGCTTATGGATCGAAAATGCTAAGACACTTGCAGCGGGGTTAAATAATCTCAGAGTAATTGATTTGACCCTTTTGCGCAGCTCTCGTCTGAGTCTAACCGTTTCAGGGATGAATCTCCTACTCGAAGGATTATCTGAGCCTTCTGTGAAGTATAATTGTCCTGTAGATGGTTATGCAGGGGCGGTCTGCCAGGGAGACAGATCAGTAAGGATTTAGACTTTGTAAAGGCAAAAGTAAGTTACAGAAGCCTGAAGTTCGCTCTCTTCGGGATGGAAGTTCGGTTGGTTTTCGGTAGTTTCGAGAAGATGGTCTTACGCGTGGAATCTTCGGTGACGTTCCTCAGATCCAGCGTGGGATACGGGTGCTAGTAAGGAGCGATTTCGAGGATGAAATCAAATTTAAGTGGGGGAGAGTTGTAACACCCAGTTTTAAGAATGTTCGGTTGTGGCTTCGGAGGACAAGGACATAAGCGTAATCTGATGATTCAGTCTTTTATGGGTCTCGGGTTCTTTTCGGAAGGTTTTAGGCTTGAGGGTGTAGCTAGGAGCGTAGGGCTACTCGTCACTTTTTCATGGATATAAAGTTCGTCAGAAACGGACTAAGAACAAAGAAGTTATAGCACTTTGAAGTTATTGACAATATTGGTCCCTAATGGAAATGTCTGGCAAGTAAGTACCATGCATACAAGGTGGTAGGCGTTAAGGTACGCCCAACGTAATTTGGGTTACACCCAGCGTATAAGGCCGTATGGACGTGGGTGCGGAGAGGCGTACGCCCAACGTACGCTCAAAGTCCCCAAACCCTAATTTTTAGGGTATGTCACAATATAAAGAACATAATACCCTAGATATCAGCCTCCCTCTCATCTTTAGACAGCCACCACGAAACCCTAAACCTCCTTTGAGTGTCCTTGGATCTTTGGAGGCCATTAGAGAGCATTTTGGAGTTGTGAAGCCATTTTCCAAGCAAGTGAAGAGCTTTGCAAGGTGGGGGATCAAAGGAGAAGCAGTAGATCCAAGATTTTGGTTCCATTTCAGATCACCTTGAGGTATAAAGTCTGAAACTTTCCTCAAGTATGCTTAGATGTTAATGGAGTTTTTGGACCTTTTAGGTCCCAAGAATGGACCATTATGACTCAACTTGTTTTCTAGGTCTAGGGTTGCCACTCTTAGTGTCATATGAGTCCCATAAGCATTAAAGTTTCAATCTTGAAGGTCCATTTGTGACCATGCATGAGATCTAGCCATTTCCATGGAAGTTTGTTGTCACATTTCAAGTTTGGGCTCATTTGGTGGGTTGCAAGACACCAAGTAATCGACTTTATGGATTAAGATGTTGAAAAGGACTAGGATCTGTGATTGTAGCTTCTGGAATAGAGTATTAAGCACTTAATGGGAAAAGTGACTTAACAGTGGAGTACGATGGGCGTAAATGCATGTACGCGCAGCGTACACACCATTTAACCAGTACGCTTAACGTACAGAGGAGTACGCCCCGCGTACTCATTAGTTATGGGCTTGGCGTGTTTTGGGCCTCGGGTTGGGCTATGATTTGGACTTTGGGTCTTTGGGCCGTAGTGGGCCATCAGAAGTCAGATAATTTGGGCCAAGAATATGTTTGGGCTTAGGGTAAGGCCCATTAGAGGGATTAGGCCCAATTTAGCAAATTGGGCCATTAATGGGCCTTTAGTGGGCCATTAGGGGACTTAGAAAGATTAGATGGAATTGGGCCTTGGATATGGTCCATATTAGAGCAGGGTAAAATGGTCATTTTACCCTAAGAAGGATTATTGGTTTTGGACTAAGTATTATTTGGTATTGATAGCTCGGGGAGCCGAAGAATTAACAGCTCGGGAATTGCTAGTTAGCAACCAGAGGATTATCTGCAAGTCTTCAGCAGTGCGAGGTGCATCTCCTCACTGTGTGTATGGGTCTACGGCCACAATGTCGACCCATTTAGTTTATGTATGGTAGGAAGACCCGGGGTTAGCCCTAGGCACTATGTATGAAAGACCAGGGGGTAGCTCCTGGCACACAGTATGTTATTATGTATGATAGGAAGACCCGGGGGTTAGCCCTAGGCACTATGTATGAAAGACCAGGGGTAGCTCCTGGCACACAGTATGCTATTATGAATGACAGGAAGACCCGGGGGTTAGCCCTAGGCAATATGCATGAAAGACCAGGAGGTGGCTCCTCGCACACTGTATGCTCATTAGCTAAGTAGATTAGTATGTATGCTAGTTGTCTTTGTGATACTTGCATGGAAGACCAGGAGGCGGCTCTTGGTACTTGTCTGTAAGACCCAGGGGGTGGCCCCCGACTTGGCAAGAAAGACCACGTGGCGGCCTGTGGCATAACATTAAGACTATGTGCGGCCCATAGCACCTTATTTGATATATGTATGGCTCACAATATGTATGACATGTATAGCCCAGTTGATATGTATGGTATGTGGTATTTGGGGAACTCACTAAGCTTCGTGCTTACGGTTTAAAATTTTGGTTTCAGGTACCTTCAGTTTTCAGAAAAGGAGCTCGGGATGATCGCATCGCATTCACCCATATTATTCCACATTATGTGATCTTTGGGATTAGACTCTGATAATTATTTTAAATGAAACGTTTTCAATGTTCGGAACAAATTTGTTAAGTGTTTTTATAATATATAAAAATGAAATTTTTGGTCTTGAATTTTGGGATGTTACACACACACTCTCTCTCCCCTATCTCTTTCTCTCCTCTATACACGAAATTCACAACCCCTCTCCCATGGTTAGTGAATTTCACATAAACCATATTCTAGAGTTATTACTTTTTGCTTTTGGAGTTTGTAGGTATGAATTCATTAGAGGGGTTCTACTTTGGATCTTTCATCCACTGCAATAATTGGAAATCATAAGATCTCAAGAAAGCAACAATAATTCAAGCATAACCTATGAATAAATTGCAAGAAAGCAACAATAATTCAATTGGAAGAAAACCTATGAATAAAATGCAAGAAAGCAACAATAATTCAAGTAGAAGTATTCCTTGCAATGTTTTGGAATCATCATCAACACCATCAGATCTCTCATAATCTCAAGGTTTTTTAGATTCTCCAAATGATTTTCTTGATGACACCAACAACTAACTCCCAAATTTATTCAAAAGGTATATCAGAATACCCATTTTAATGATTCTTAACTACTCGACTTTTATGATAATAATTTTTTTTAACCTTTCTTGTTTTTATTGGATTAGATCCATGGTAACCTAATTCGGTGCTAAAAAGAACTAAACTCAAATTTTTAAAAGAATTTCAAAATACATAGAGGTTAAAACAAAAATATCCATTCATTTGTAATTATAGGATTTGGGAACTCGACTTTATCGAATTCAACTAATTGTAAATCAAAAGTGACTCCATTGGCGAAAAGTGACGGTGGTGGATGTGTTTTAGGTTAGGGTTGTAACGGTGGTGGCGAAAAGTATCGGTAACCAACCCTGAGGAGAAACAAAGACATGCGTGTGTTATTAATCAAATGGGTAGCAGTGGGAGGGTTGGGGTTGTAACGCCTGTTTTTCGAGTATGGCTTAGGTTTCCAAGTTAATTATTAAGAAAAATAAGAAAGAAGGTTTTGGGATGGAATTGACTTCACGATGCGACCATGTGTTGGTCACAGTGTGTGTCAGCTTAGTAAGTCATGACTCGTTTTCGCCATGGCTCAAACCCCTAGGTATCAGGTTTTAGACCCTATTTAAAGGCATTAACTTATAGGGTTTCATCTCTTATCAACTTCCATCCTCTAAAACCATAGAGCTTGAAACGCTAGCCTCTTTCCATGGATTCTTGAGTTTTGGTGAGTTACTTGAAGAAGAAGATTGTTGTTTTGGTGCAAGAAAAGATAGATCTAGAAAAGTTTCAGCCTTTTAGTCATCTTCTCAACAAGTAATGAAGTTTCAACCCTTATGATTTTACTTCATAAATCTAGTGTTTTAGTGCATTTTGATGCATTTTGGTCCATTTTGCCTTGATATTTTTTGGAGTTTGGGAAACTCCAGGTTTTTGGGTTGCATATATGACATTTATGGACTTTATAGATGTGAAAAGAGAGCATGCTTGATCCCTCTTTGATCCGTGCAAGAAAACTTAACCTTTTTGGCTTTGTTTTGGATCTAGGGTTGGTGTTTAGAATGATAGAGGCTTATATATGGCTAAAGTTTGGATTTTTATCCATTAAGAACCTCTTTAGAAGGTTTATCAAAAGTTATAGTCTTTGGATTAACAAATTAAACACTTTTATTAAGTGGTTGTTCTACCCAAGAGACACGATGTGACCAAGGCTTGGTCGTGGTGCGAAGTTTGGTTTGGTTCGTGACTATTTTAGTGGTCACGACGCGACCAAAGGTTGGTCGCGATGCATGGTTGTGTTTACCATTAACTATTTACAACTTTGACTTTTGGTCAAACTTTGATGGACACGAGTTGTGGAGTGAGGTTGGACCTCTGATTGGTAATAGTTACTAAGATGTATCTAATGGTAAGCATAGGTGGTTCATGATAAGTGGTGTATTTTAGGAGTATTGCGTGTGAGACTTGGACTTCTAGCTTCATGTGAGTTTTCTCACTATAATATATGTGCTATTATCTGTCATTTGTGTGGTACAACGTTTGTGTGACTGGCTGATTAGACTATAACATTTTTTTGATAGACTATAATTTGTCTATATTATTTGTTTGAAAGACTATAACTGGAGTATATCATTTATAAGAAAGACTATATATTTGAACTATAACATTTGTATGAAAGACTATGATTGGACTATATCATTCGTATGAAAAACTATAGTTGTACTATATGATTTGTATGAGAAACTATGATTGGACTCTAACATTGGTATGAAAGGTTGGTTGGATTATAGGATTGATATGACAGATTATAGTTGTACTATAACATTCGTATGATGTTATGAGACTATCGTTGGACTATAGCATTCGTAAGGGTACGCATTATATGTATGATGAAAATATGTGGTATATTTAGGAGCTCACTAAGTTATGTGATTACTCGTTAAATTTAAATGTTTTTCAGATTGTTCTTGTGAGAAGGTGAATAAGGCAATGTGACTGTAGTCACATCTATGTTCTTTTGATACTATAAACTTTTGATTATGTTTTTATGATATTTAAATACAATGGATATTTATGTTATTTTTAATAACATGGTTTTGGTTGTATTAATTATATTTTAAAAAGAAGATTTTATTAAAAATTTGAAAAGTTATATATATGGACTTTTATATTTTATAATTATAATAATAGAGTATCACATAATTTAAAAAAAAATGTAAAAAAGAAACTAAAACGGCAAAATAATCTTTTTCAAGAGACAAAAAATTTCAACGTTTTGACAGGAGTTGCAAGTTAAAGAAAAAAAAAAAGTTAGACCCCGTCCGTAATTTTTTATAAACCATATGAACCGATTTTGCTGTTTACTTAAGTGTTAACAAAGTTGGTGTTTTGGGGTTTAATCTCCTTATCCAAAAAATAAAGTGAAGGATCAATATGCAAAAGTTGAAAAACGAAGTACCAATTCTAACATGTGTCAAAAGAGGAAGGTCCTCCGACTCAAATTGAAACAGCAAAGGGTGTCGACACACCCTCTCTCTAACCCTCAAAAAAATTCTGTATTCTTTCCACCCCAAACCACCGAATCTCTACCATATGCGAAACTATGTCGACATTTTTCTCTCTTTTGATCACACTTTCCACAGCCGTCTGCTATACAAATTGTGCGCTGGAAACCAGAGAGTGGCGTAGTTATCGTTCTCGAAGCAAAACGATTCGACGTGAACCTACGATATTTAGGGATCCGTGTCCCTTTTTGATCTCGATAAAACCTAATTTCCCAATTTCACACACCCCATGTCAGTGCTAGAGGTTCTTTCTCTTTCTTGTTAATTTCCCGTTTTAACTCCTCTCTTTCGATTTGGGCCTTTCGTTGTATTGTGGAATCTTGTTTTGTTTCTCTCAGGAACTCTTCCCTCTGCTTTATTCAGAAGAATTTAAAGGAAAATTTGGGACATTACAAGGTAATTTCGAAAAACCCTTTTATTAATTTCAATACATCTTTGTTAAGTATCATTTAATTCAAGATTGAATCTTGTGGATTTCTTTAAATATTGCCTAAGTTTTTCACTTTGATTTACATTGTCATATAAACAAGTTCCTTCCTCATGCAATAGTTTAATTATATTCTTGGAAATTCAGTACATCTCTTGTTTCCATAACCATTCGACGCTTGATTGCTGCCGTAGTCTTTCATGATTGTATTACATGGTTCCCATTAATATTCTCGAGGAATTTGCTACTGATCACGTAAGTGGACTAATGCTTTCTTCTCTCAAGTCAATTTTCGAAGATTCGAGTGTTCGAATTTCTGTAAAGCGGCTGCTTTTTACCTTTTTCCCGAAATTCGTCATCTCTTTTCCTTTCTTTATCTTCGAATTCGAACAACTCTTGTATATCACACACCGATAGTATTTATCTGGCTCTAGGCTTGTGAATTTAGACAAAAAAGGACATCTTTAGTGGTCACCCTTTGATCTTTTCATATTGAAGTTCTAAGTTACTTTCTTTTGATTTTGATCCTCGAAAAGGCTCAATTCTCAGGAATCTTTCAGACTCCATGTCAATCGATAGTTGCAGCGAGTTACCTGACCTTGACTCATGCCGGAATGAGAAAGCGGCTCTCATCCTTAAATTCGTGGCCATGGCCTCCATCCTTTTAGCCGGAATAATTGGAGTAGCCATCCCATTAATCGGAAAGAAACGTAAGTTTCTCAGAACAGACACCAATCTCTTTTTTGCTGCCAAAGCCTTCGCTGCCGGTGTAATCCTTGCCACTGGATTCGTCCACATGCTACCAGACGCCACGTCAGCATTATCCCACCCATGTCTTCCCAAAAACCCATGGTCAAAGTTTCCTTTTTCTGGTTTTATCGCAATGATGGCTGCTTTGGGTACATTGCTCGCCGACTTTCTTAGCACCCAATACTATGAACGGAAACATGAGAAGCAAATCCAAGCTGTGAGAGTGGAGTCAGTTGACATGGCTGCAGAGGCCGGGATAGTTCCGATGGCCGGAAAAGAAGACCACCACGGGAAGGTGTTTGGAGAAGAGGATGGGAGCGGGATTCATATTGTCGGCATGCATGCTCATGTTGCACAACATAGACATAACCATGCAAGTGGTCAGGAGGGATGTGAAGGGCAAGCGAGTCATTTTTCCGATGTCGAGTCACATTCACATACGCATTCTCACTCACATGGATTCGATAATGATGATGATGACAATGGCATACGTCATGTTGTTGTTTCCCAGGTAAACTTTGACACTCGTTTTTTTTTTTATTTATTTTTACTTTAAATAATCTTTTATCCAATGTTTGACTCATTGACTTATAACATTAACAACAGGTTTTGGAACTTGGGATCATATCGCATTCGATTATAATCGGACTTTCGTTAGGAGTTTCACAAAGCCCATGTACAATCAGACCATTATTAGGAGCATTATCATTTCATCAATTCTTTGAAGGATTTGCACTTGGTGGATGCATATCACAAGCCAAATTCGGGAGCCTTCATTCCATAGTAATGGCGTGTTTTTTTGCAATAACTGCTCCTGTTGGTGTTGGAATTGGAACTGGAATATCAAAGTTTTATAATCCTAATAGCCCAAGAGCTTTAGTGATTGAAGGAATCCTGGATTCCATTTCTGCTGGTATATTGATTTATATGGCTTTAGTGGATTTGATTGCTGCTGATTTCTTGAGTAAGAGGATGAGATGTAATGGGAGGCTTCAAGTGGTGTCTTATATTGCACTTTTTCTTGGAGCTGGATTAATGGCTTCTCTTGCAGCTTGGGCTTAGATAATGTAATAGTAAAACACCAAAATGTAAGAATTAGGGGAATGAAAGTAAGCTTGCTAAAAATATTGCAAGTTAAAAAGAACAATTTCATTCAGAAATTAAATATAATTTACCACTTGTTTTTATAGAAACTGTCTATATTGTTATCATATTACGTGTGTCTATATTGTCAATCCTGTGGTTTTAGATGAGAGATTAGACTTCAGAGAATTCATTTGTCTTGTTGCTCAATCAGATGAAACTCATTTAGAAGCGTGTTTGTCTGTTTGAAGAGCCGTTTTGGGAGCGATTGTGAAGCGTTTATGTCTTTATGGAATTTGTGTTTTGTATTTGTTTAGGGTTTTTTTGGTTTTTTATGTGGAAGTATAATATCATATCAAGAACGAACGCATGCGTGATTTCGGTGTTATGTATGGTTTATACTTTATATATGTGGTTTTGATTAATGTTAGGTGTAATAGGAATTAGGAAATATTGTTCTTCGGTATTATTGCTTAAATATTTAATTGGATCTTTTTGGTTTCTGTATTCAATTATTGTAGTTGGTTCAATTGAATTTAATTATGGGCTATCAACATTTTATTAAAAATTCGAATAGAGGCTGCATGGGTCGAAAATCAATTTGGAGATCTAGGAATATTATGGAAAGTGAATGCTAATGACGTATGCATGAATAAAGTTATATATATACAATTTTTTTACAATGACCTTTTTGAATCTAAGCAAATAACAAGTTTATCTTTAGATTTAGAAGTAATATCGAGTAACAAATAACTGTTTATTTAACAATTTTGGTAAAAGTTAAAAGTCTTAAATAATTAGAATTTAAAAATGCAAACATACAATATATATTAGTAACCAAAATACAAACAAGCGATGAATGAAAATACTATTTATTGAGTCCAATCATTTTCTACGGCCAGCCATTTAATGCATGAGGACATATCACCATTAAAAAGAATGTTCACAATGATCCAAAAACCAAAGATACGTATTCCTCGATATTTTTCCACTCATAATTCGATGTCAAAACACAGATTTAAGGAACGTTCATAAATCTCTCAATGAACATCTTTCATGGTTTTGATTATGGATTTTGCTTATGGAATGTAAAGAAAAAGAAGATATGAATTTCATCATTTTCCATAATATATACAACAGAAATTGACATTTTATTACAGTTATTCTTATCCAAAATAATTGATTTTCCAAAAAATTATTAATTTATTATATGTCAAACTCAAAACTGTTACTTAACTAAACCGAAGTCAATGACTCCCTCAAATCCTCTTTAAAATTATTTTCTCATGTGGAAAATTTCTTTCTGGAATCTCTATGGAGTCGTATATGTCCTATTTGATGATTCCATCCCGGGTTTTTCATTGAAATAATACGAATGAGCTTATGTTGAGACATGCCACCGTTCCAAAAAAAATTAAACCGAACTTCTAAAATTAAATAAAAAACTTTTGTTAATTTTAGAAGCTCCAAGGATGCCAAATCATTTGAATATTTTAGGGTGCGTTTGGTACAGAAAAATAGAATTAAAGTAGAGAATGAAATTAGAGAGAAATATAATTAATCTAGAGAAAGAGATTTGATTCCAATGTTTGATAAAATAGAAAATTCATCATAGAATTATGTCTGAGAATCAATTATTTTGTTTGGTTGTAACAAACAATGGAATGAAAATAGTTTTTCTATTATAGTACATATTATTCGGTACTCGTTCGGCCGATTGCCGAGTAGCGAGTATTCAGGGAGTATTCGGATTCGATAATTTATGTAGAAATATTTTTAAGGAAATTACATATCAAAATCATAAGTTAAAATCATAAATTGATTGAAATATATAACAAAATTAGATATATGTGAATACAAAAAAACTGAAATACACACAACGATCTTACTTCATAAATAATTACTGAAAATTTAAGAGATATATGTAGTAATAATCACATGTGTGTGATAAATAATAAATCATTAAGTTTATTATGCATATTAATCTTGAGATTCTTGATTTTGTTTTCTCATTTTAAGATAATTTTGACCATTTGACCGAGTTGGTCGAGTTTGCCGAATTTGTCCAAGTTTGACCGATTTGGTCCGCGTTTTACCAATTTTCGAGTAATTTGGCCGAGTTGGCTTAACTCGTCTCACTAAGGGGTCAATTTAGAGTATTCGCCCGAGTCGGCCAAGTTTTACAACACTGACAATATTATATTATGATTTGCATATTAATTTCTCACATTTTGTTATTTTCTATTTCTAAATTTATTTATTTGAACGACAAATACTTTGAATTAAAATAAAAACGGAGCCAATGTGAAACTGGACCAAATACAAGAGAGTTAAGACAACTAAAGAGGACCACCGGAAAACAAAAAAGATAAATGAATAATAGGAGAACTAAAAATTAAAGCAACACCAAAACACCAAACACACAATAAAGGAACCAACTTGTGAGACTACTTCAAAAAATAACAGCCAACTTTGAAATAACACTAGAGAAGTAAAAAAAACCTTTCAAAAAGTGAAGTGACTTTGAAACCGCGATCTAGACAACACCAAAAAACAACCATTACAACAATAAGGGCAAAAAAAATTTAAGCTGGTCCAACCATCTTGAAAACATAGCAATTAGTAGCAACAACAAGAACCAACAACAACACAACGCAACATAAAGAAAATGTCACAACAAACAACAATGAACAAGCACCAGAAACAAGCTCAACAAAGCACCACCGAGCCAACAAAGAACCGGGGTAAAGTTGCCGCACACAACATTATAGCAAACTCCAAGAGACCGTGATGGAAGCCACTAACTAAGAAACCAACCAGGGGTATAATGGTCAAAAGAAACAGGAAGCACACAAAATGTAAGAACAAAAAATTTAGAGAAATTTCACTTTGGGTGAATAATTGACCAAAAGGGCAATTTGGTCATTTAGAGGAAATTCATGAATTGAGAAGATGTAACTTCATGAAATTGGTCAAGATAAGTTTAAGTCACGTATATAAGATGAGACAAGTGAGTTCAAGAGAAGAAATGCAAGAGAAGATGCATTTAGGCCACAACGGTAAAATGGGAATTTTATGCTAAGTTTGTGACTTAATAGATTAAGACTCATATTAATTCAGTAGAAAAAGACTTGATGGATTTGTAGAACTCATCCCCACCTTCGCGTGGATATAAAGATCATGGAAAATGGGTTTAGAACAAAGAAGTTATGCACGTTTGAAGATTGTAAGAAAATGTCCCCAAAGCTGGAATGTAATCAGCTAAGATGCTGATATGCAGCCACCGCGGCGTGGTATCCAGAGTGGTAAAAGGGACGAGGTTATCGTCATAAGTAGAAGGCAAAGTACTTGTAATGTCCCAAAAATTTGCAATAAATTTGAACTTTTTAAAACAACATAGGTTTAACTAAAAATCATAACTTTTATTAATGAAAGTTTCAAAACCAACCCCCAAAATCTAAGTAATAAAAAAGACCCATTGTAAATTATTAAGTTTTAAAATAAAAACAACATAGTTCAACGTATCATGAAAATCTATGTCACTCCGACTCGAGCCAGTGTGTACCAATATACCCTGCCATCCAGAGTACCTTTCGACCCCAAAACAATAATTTTAAGGGAAAAGGGGTAAGCACAAATCTTAGTGAATTTCACACATACACAATATAATCTCATACAAGCTCTACCCTAACATACATGCATCAACCACAGTAACTAAAAAACCACACATTCAAGTCAAAGAACAAATCAGATACAAGCATAATCTCATTGGGACACATCGGTTAAGCCCGATCCCCCGAACCTAACCCCATTGGGACACATTGGATACACCCGATTCCCTTTGCTCAGTGCGTCGAGCCCTGACATTATGGCTACGTGTGATCCCTCAGTTAGTTCTTCAATCCCTCCTATACATATTTGTCGATACTTTGAGTGAATACCATACACCCACTAGACACAATCCCAACCTTGTAACATCCCAAAAATCATGACCAAAAATTTCATTTTTAATTATTAAATAAAACCATAGTTATTAAAATCATCTCATCAAAACATAAGTTATAGTATCGCCAAAACATCATAACAAAACTTATGTCAAATATATCAGAGTAAACATCCCAGGCTAAAACATCATGGTGTGTGCAATGCAGTCATCCCGAGCTCTTCCCTTTGCTACCGGAAGTACCTGAAACCAAAACTGAAAATTGTAAGCACGAAGCTTAGTGAATTTTCCCTAAACTACCACATACCATACACATAACATGCAACTAGGATTTACGGGCCCCGCCCACACTCAAGGAGATACGAGCCTCACACACACTCGGATAACGGGCCCCACCCTATGAAATACGGACCCCGCCCACGCTTAGTGAGATACGGGCCCCGCCCACACTCAAATGTCTAGGAGGTACGGACCTCTCCCACACTCGGATAACTAGGAGATACGAGCCTCACCCACACTCAACTAATAGTGAGTTTCGGGCCCCGCCCACACTCAGCTAACTAAGAAAACACATACAGGTATCACACATACAACAAGTATAACCAAATCTACCAATCCATTCCATATCCATAATCAAATAATGCTAAGATGTGGGCCCTGCCCACACTTAGCTACTAATCATCTCACATAACATACACGGGCCGACATTGGTGCCTTTGACCCGTTCAATCCAGGAGGAAACTTACCTCAAATATCGAATGATAGCTGAAACGTCTCTACCCTGAAATCAGCTCTGCTCAATCCCTAAACCAAACAATCCTTTAGCTGCCATTTCATACTGATAACCCATTAGGGTTAACTATGGTCAAAGTCAAACCTAGGTCAAAGGTAAAGTTAACGCTCCGAGTTGACCCAAGTCGTCGAGTTTACCCTTCAACTCGCCGAGTTCCCATAAATCACAGAAGCGTGAAACCGCGATCCAACTCGTCGAGTTCATCCATGAACTCGTCGAGTTCTTCCTTATTAACAGAATCAGGACTTTCCCAATACAACTCGTCGAGTTATCTTGTGGACTCGTCGAGTTCCTCAGTATGTCCATCCTTCTTGATGCATTAAGCCTTTATCCTTCAAATCCAAGTCCCATCTTCCAGATCTAGACTGGAAATGCCTCTAGAAGGGTATAGTTTCCAATTTTACCCCTTGATACCTTCCCTAAACGGATTAAGCTCAAACCCTAACCCAAAAAGGCCAAGGTATCAATCCAAACACCAACAAAAATAAAAGATAGACCATGAGAACATAGATCTGGACTCTAGGGACTGAATGATCACGTAAAGTCTTAAACTTTATCTGCATGCATGGCTATAGAAGCTTCAAAAGACCAAAATGATGGTCTAAAGGTTGCATGGGACTTCCATGGCCATAAATTTGGCACCTTTATGCCATGAAAACCCGTTAAGGCCCTAGATCTGAAGTGTTCTCCACTTGGGACGGCCAAATCCCAAGAATCATATCATTTGGACCAAAATAAGCAAGGAACTTCAAAAATGGAGATCCAAATGACCACAAAGCAAGGTTCAAGCTTTATACCAGCAAAATGTCGTGGATGAGGCAAGGGTTCTGGATCTATAAACTCCTTCTTGTGTCCTAAAGCTTCTCCTTCTTCCAATAGCTTCAAAACACACACTAAATCACTTAAAATAGCTCATAAACACTCACAATAGCATTAGGGTTTCGAGATTTAGGGTTTGGGACTTGGAGGCTGGAAATGAGGCCAACATGAAAGGTTTAAGACGTTTAAATAGGGTGCAAACCCCGAAAATTAGGGTTTCACATCTATCAGCCTACTCATCTAGTTGAGGCCTCCCAACTCGTCGAGTAGGTTTCTCAACTCGCGGTCCTGATAATCTCTACTCGACGAGTTTGGGGCTTCCAACTCGTCAAGTTTCTCTATAAAAGTGAATAAATTATGATTTTAAATACATACTAGGAACCAGACGTTACAATTCTCCCCCACTTGTCTCAGACTTCGTCCTCGAAGTCTCATGTCTCAAATAACTTTAGATAATGCTCTCTCATCTCCTCCTCGGGCTCCCAAGTCCACTCTGACCCCATACGGTGCATCCACCGCACCTTCACCAACTGTACAACCTTGTTCCTCAAGGTTTTTGTCTTCCGAAACAGAATCGCTACTGGCCTCTCAATGTTGTTCAGGAGGTCGTCCACCGGAATATCCTCCAAAGGCACAACTTCGGAATCATCCACTAAACACTTCCGCAACTGGGAGATATGAAAAGTACTGTGGATCTGACTAAGCTTGGCTGGCAGATCCAGTCGATACGCAACCTGGCCCACCCAAGCCAAAACCCTGAACGGACCGATGTACCTGGGACCCAGCTTGCCCCGCTTCTTGAACCGAATGACACCTTTCCAAGGTGACACCTTCCGGAGAACCACATCCCCCACCTGAAACTCCAGGTCCGACCGACGCTTGTCGGCATAGCTCCTCTGCCGAATCTGAGCTGTATGAAGTCTGCTCCGGACCTGTTGGATCTTTTCAGTAGTCTTGAATACCACCTCAGTACTCCCCATGACTCTCTAACCGACCCCGCCCCAACAAATTGGGGTCCTACACTTCCTCCCGTAGAGTATCTCGAAGGGAGGTCGATCTATGCTAGCGTGATAACTATTGTTATACGGAAATTACGCTAACGGAAGATATGTATCCCAACTCCCACCAAAATCTAATACACATGCGCGTAGAATATCCTCCAGAGTCTGAATCGTCCTCTCACTCTGCCCATCTTTCTGAGGGTGAAAAGCTGTACTAAAGTGAAGACGAGTACCCATCTCGTCTTGAAACCGCTTCCTCATTGGCCTTCCCTGTGTGATAAAGGATCTCACAGTCATAATCCTTCACCACGTCCAACCAACGACGCTGCCTCATGTTCAGATTTGGCTGGTCCATCAGATACCTCAAGGTCTTGTGGTCCGTGTAAATGGTACAACAAACCCATGGAGGTAGTGTCGCCAAATCTTGAGGGCGAAAACTACAACCCCCAACTCCAAGTCATGCGTCGGGTAATTCCCCTCATGAGGCTTCAACTGCCTTGAAGCGTACGTTATCATGCGACCGCGCTACATCAGCACTGCACCTATACCCGTGATCGAAGCATCACAGTAAACCACAAAATCGTCGACGCCCTCCGGAAAAGTCAGAATCGGTGCCTCGCACAACCGCTGTTTGAGAGTCTTGAAAGCTGCCCGCTGCTCAGGCCCCCAGCGAAAGGTCACCGACTTCTTGGTCAGTCGGTTCAGTGGTACAGTAATCTTGGAGAAATCCTTGATGAATCTCCGATAATAACCCGCCAGACCAAGAAAACTTCGAATCTCAGATGGAGACCTCGGAACCTCCCACTGCATCACAGACTCTACATTGGTTGGATCGACCAGAATACCCTTCTGGTTGAGAAGGTGCCCCAGAAACTACACCTCGCGCAATCAGAACTCACACTTGGAGAACTTTGCAAAAAGTCTCTCCCTCCTCAGTGTCTCCAGCACCTCTCTCAGGTGCTCCTCGTGCTGCTCCTGAGTCTTGGAGTAAACCAAGATGTCATCAATAAAGACTATCACTGACCGATCTAGCATCGGTATGCATATGCGGTTCATGAGATCCATGAACGCGACAGGAGCATTGGTGAGCCCAAACGGCAACACCACGAACTCGTAATGACCATATCGAGTCTGAAAGGTTGTCTTCTGTACATCCTCATCTCTGAATCTCATCCGATGGTAGCCTGATCGCAGATCAATCTTGGAAAACCAAGATGCTCCCTGTAGCTGATCAAATAGGTCATCAATCCTCGGGAGGGGATAACGGTTCTTCACCGTTACCTTGTTCAACTCCCAGTAATCTATACACATCCGATGTGACTCGTCCTTTTTCTTCACAAACAGGATTGGGGCTCCCCATGGCGAACTGCTCGGCCTAACAAATCCCTTGTCTAACAGCTCCTGCAGCTGTGTAGATAACTCCTGCATCTCGGGAGGAGCCAACCGATATGGTGCCTTGGCTATCGGAGCCGCACCAGGAACCAGGTCAATCCTGAACTCTACGTGCCTTTCCGGAGGTATCCCAGGAAAATCCTCCGTGAACACGTCCGGGTACTCCCGTACGATTGGTACATCATGAACGGTCACCTTACCCTTATCCCGGGTATCCATAACATAGGTGACATAACCTGCGCAACCCTGCTGAAGGTAGCGCCTAACCTTCACTGCTGAACACAAGGTCGGTCCACACTGCGGCCTGTCGCCCTAAACCACTAACCCTCCCCCAATTGGGGTCCTAACTCGTACTAGTTGCTTCTCGCAGTCGATCACTGCCCCATTGGGGCTCAACTAGTCCATACCTATGATAACATTATTCCCTCGCAGGGGAATAGGGACTAAATCCACAGAATACTGCTCATCGAACAACTGCAGTGTACATCCCCAGTGAACCCTCGCAGCCCGAACGGTCTTATCATCTGTAATATCTGAAGGGTTTTGAGCAATTCTAACACTCCTAAGTGTACATGCAACCCTAGAAAACCTTGGATCTATGTTTGTCTAAATACAGGCAAAATATTTTTTCCAAGGTTCATAAACCTATCTAGCATACATGGGGAACTTTATAATATAAAAGATAGCTAGAAATACATACCTTGTAGTTGTTATGATTCCTTGAAACCTTGAGAGCCTAGCACCCCAAGTGTGATGCCTCAAATGCTTCACACAACACCAAATGCTTTTGGAGTAAACTTGAGAGAAGTGTAACACTTGCAAAAATCGGCCATGCCCTCTTGTAACTATGTGTACCCGATTTTGGTGGAGAACATGTTGCTTATATAGTGTGTCACATCTAGGGTTACACCATGTAAACCCTAATGTGGCATGACTCTTCATTTCCATGACCCATGGGTTTGTAACTCCCATGGAGCCTCCATGGAGCATCCAATGAGTTTAACCCAACTTGATTATCCATGAAGCCTTTTAGCCCACTATACAAGTTATGGATGATTTACATAATCAACCCATATATTTAATTAGTCATCTTTTGATCACTTAATTAATCCTAGATTAATTCTTGATCAATACTAATTAAATAATACTATTAATATATTAGAACTTATAATATATTAATAAACCACAAGTGTTATTTCTCTCATTTAGTCTATCCAAATGCATGATGCCATGCAACCCAAATGGACCATGTCGGGTCGGGTCAAGTACATACCAGAAATAGTTATGGACTTAGACACCTTATCCAACAGTCTCCCACTTGGATAAGTCTAATAACTATAACTGCAAGTATGACTTCAGGAACCGATCAACAATCGTAGCTCTTTTCAAGGTTTCTCGGAACTGAGAAGATGATGGTACGCCATTTCAGATAAGTGATCATATAATCCTCTGTTCTAGATATGAGCCGGACAAATACATGGAACAGTGTCTTACCTTTTTGTCCAGCAGTTTGTTTCCCGATTTCCGATTTGTTTGACAAAGAACTTAATTGAACACATCAACTTAGTTCTGACCGGGCCCGGTACATGGGTCAAAACAAAATCATCGAGGGGCCCAAATATCGCTTCTAATCCAAGAAGGAACAGATAAACTTCGACTCATATGCTTGTTCTACTACTTGCTAAATCACACACAAACACACGTTTTATAACATCGAGTTACCAATGCGTTTTTCGCACGATCAATGCATAACTAACTCATAGTCAACAAGTCATATCTCTAGGTTTGAAGACTTATATGATATTACCGTCTCGCGATCACTCGAGATAAATTCCATGAAGTTATACCAGCGAGCGTGGGTTGAATCCAATACTCAGAACTTATGAGCACTCATGAGTGTTGAGGCCATGTCCAACATCTTAGACCTCTACAACCAACCCATGACAGTCGTACTTCATATCTACTTCCAACATATGACTGACTGTGGATAATTTGAATAATATGTAAACACGACATAAATATTCTGGAAGTCAAAACATGCAAAAGAAATAATAGTAAACGATTGACAAAAGATAGCAACACTTTACTCATAAATAAACACAACTTTTATTCATCATCAAATGTCAATTACACTTTACATATTTCAAAATTATCTAACTACTAAAACTAATATCATCCTTCAGCCCTATGCTCCTTGCATGCTGGAGATGCTTAACCCTACCCAGTCCCTTCGTGAGGGGATCTGTCGGGTTCTCATCCGATGATACCCTCTTTGCCACGAGGAGTCCTTCTTCTATACGATGTCTAATGAAATGGTATTTTCTGTCAATGTGTCTAGATCTCCCGTGATCCCTTGGTTCCTTTGCTAAGGCAACAACACTTTCACTATCACAGAAGATTTCCATAGGCTCCTTAATAGCTGGTACAACTCCAAGATCTTCAATGAAGTTCTTTAGCCATATCGCCTCCTTTGCTGCCTCGCTTGCCGCTATATACTCTGATTCGCAAGTTGAATCAGCCACTGTCTCCTGCTTGGAACTTTTCCAAGAGATAGCTCCTCCATTTAAGGTAAAGACCCAGCCCGACTAAGAGCGGAAATTATCTGTATCAATCTGGAAGCTAGCATCACTATACCCTACAACTCTCAAGTCATCACTCCCACCAAGGGTAAGGACCCAGTCCTTAGTCCTTCGCAGATACTTGAGAATATTCTTTACCGCTATCCAGTGAGCCTTACCAGGGTTCCCCTGATACCTGCTAACCATGCTTAAAGCAAAGGCTAAATCAGGACGAGTGCAGGTCATAGCATACATGATCGAGCCTACTGCAGAAGCATAAGGTACTCGACTCATTTCTGCTATCTCAACCTCGGTACTCGGGCTCTGAGTCTTACTCAGTCTAGCGTTACTCTGGATGGGTAACTCTCCTTTCTTGGAATCTTGCATGCTGAACCTCTTCAGCACCTTATCCAAGTATGTACTCTGACTAAGCCCAATTAGTCTTTTACTCCGATCTTTTAGAATCCTTATCCCTAGAATATAGGCAGCTTCTCCTAGGTCTTTCATAGCGAAACACTTCCCGAGCCAGGACTTGACCTCCTGCAAGGTCGGGATGTCATTTCCGATGAGTAGTATGTCATCCACATATAGTACCAAAAAACTAACTATACTCCCACTAGCCTTGACATATACACAAGATTCATCTTCACTCCTCGAAAAGCCAAACTCTTTGACTTTTTCATCAAAGAAAAGATTCCATCTGCGAGGTGCTTGCTTTAATCCATAAATGGATTTCTCAAGCTTACACACTCTATTAGGGTATTCTGTACTTACAAAACCCTCTGGCTGGTTCATGTAAACATCCTCAGCCAACTTTCCATTGAGGAAAGCGGTTTTGACATCCATTTGCCATATTTCATAGTCATGAAATGCAGCTATGGCTAACAATACTCTAATAGACTTAATCTTGGCCACTGGTGAAAAGGTCTCGTCATAATCAACTCCTGGAGTTTGAGAAAAACCTTTTGCCACCAGTCTTGCCTTATAAGTGTGTACATTACCATCCATGTCGGTCTTCTTCTTGAAGATCCATTTTCACCCTACTGTCTTACGACCTGGTACATTGTCAACCAAGTCCCAGACCTGATTGTCATACATGGACTGTATCTCGCTGTCCATTGCCTCTTTCCATTTAGCAGACTCAGGGCCTGCCATGGCTTCCGTATAGCTATTAGGTTCATCCAGACTTATCAATGTCCCATCACTGATAAGTGTCTCACCTTCCGCAGTAATATGGAAACCATAGTAGTGCTCAGGTGCATTCCTAACCCTTGTGGAACGCCTCAGAGGTATGAATTCGTCAATTGGATCAACAGAAGTTTCCTCCTCAAGTTGACTGCTAGGTTTTGAGGTTCCTTCACCACTTGACTCTTGAATTTCTTCAAGGTCAATTTGCCTCCCACTGTTTCCTTGGCTTATGAACTCTCGTTCTCGAAAGACACCCCTCCTTGCTATAAAAACCACATTCTCACTAGGTCTGTAGAAGAGGTAACCAAAGGATTTCTGTGGGTAGCCGATGAAAATACACCTCTCACTTCGAGGTTCGAGCTTGTCGTGAGTCTCGCGTCTCACGAAAGCCTCGCAACCCCAAACCTTGATGTGGGTTAGACTAGGAACTTTTCCAGTCCACATCTCGTGAGGTGTTTTGGCAACCTTCTTTGTAGGGACCAGATTAAGGATATGGGCGGCAGTCTCTAAGGCATACCCCCAAAATGAGATTGGTAGCGTAGCTCGACTAATCATGGAACGAACCATGTCCAACAAGGTTCGATTACGCCTCTCAACAACACCATTCAACTGTGGTGTCCTGGGAGGTGTCAATTGTGAGACAACCCCACATTCCCTCAGATAGTCGAGGAACTCAGTACTAAGATACTCACCACCACGATCGGATCGGAGCATCTTAATGTTCCTTCCCAATTGATTCTCAACTTCCTGTTTAAACTCTTTAAACCTTTCAAAAGTCTTTGACTTATGCTTGATTAAGTAGACATATCCACATCTACTATAATCATCTGTAAAAGTCACATAATAACGATTAGCATCCCTTGTGGCAGTTTTGAAGGGTCCACACACATCCGTGTGCACTAGATCCAACAAACCTTCACCCCTAGCACAAGAACCTGTGAAGGGTGACTTTGTTATTTTTCCAAGTAAGCATGATTCACAACTATCATCTGACTTTAGGTCAAATGATTCCAAGACTCCATCCTTTTGGAGTTGGCCTATGCGTTTCTTGCTTACATGTCCAAGATGACAATGCCATAATGATGCCTTATCCAAGTTATTATCATTAGTAGAATCAATACACAACACATTATTTCCTAAATCATCTACAACAGATACAGCTTCATACACACCATCACAAGGTAATGCTTTAAAATAAAACACATTGTTAAAGAAAGCATTTATTCCACCAATTTCATTATCAAAAGAAAAGGTAAAACCTTGTTTGTACAAAGCATGAAAGGAAATAACATTTCTTGCCATTTCTGGCGAATAACAACATTTATTCAAATCTAAAGTAAACCCACTACTAAGCAACAAAGTATAAACTCCAATCTTGGTGACAGGTGAAACTTTCCTATTCCCCATGATCAAGTTTATCTTTCCATGCTCCACATTCTCACTTCTTCTTAGTCCCTGCATATCAGAACAAATATGAATACCGCAACCGGTATCAAGGACCCAAGAGTTAGAATAAGGTGAGTTATTAGATAAGATAGTGTAAATACCTGCATGGTTGGGTTTCACTTTCCCATCCTTCAAATCTTGCTGGTACTTTGGGCAGTTCCGCTTCCAGTCCGCCTTTTCACGGCAATAGAAGCATTCAGCCTCTTTTGGAGCAGAAGAAGGTGTAACGAAACATTTCTTGGTTCCGCTAGAAGAGGAGCCATCAAGAGTCTTACCCTTGGTACCCTTCGAAGGGTTCTTTCTCTTCTTCCCTCTACCTTTCCCGATTGCCAGGACAGGTGCTGAGTTTGGAGTAGTATTAGGAGTGGTCACAACTGACTTACCTTTGAGACCTGATTCTGCGGTCTTTAGGAGTCCTTGAAGTTTGCTAAGTGTAACTTCCTTCTTGTTCATGTGGTATGTCATGCGGAATTGATCATAACACGAAGGTAAGGAGTGCAAAATAATATCTATTGCTAACTCCTCTGGGAAGTTCACATTCAACTTCATCAATCGGTCCACAAACCTTTGCATTTTCTACATGTGGCCCGTGATGGGTTCACTATCTTTCATTCGGGTTGTGATCATAGAGGAGATGATTTCATATCGCTCTTGACGAGCACTCTGATGGTAGCGGTCCATCAAGTCCTGGTGCATCTCAAAAGGATAGTAGTCCTCATAGGACTTTTGGAGCTCGGCTGTCATAGTGGCCATTATGATGCATGCCAGTTTTGTAGCATCTCTTTCATGTGCCTCATATTCAGCAAACTCCTCAGGAGTAGCAGTTGGCTCAGGTACCTTAAGCTCCTTGTCGATAACATATTCCTTGTTCTCGTATCGAGTGACCATCCTGATGTTTCTGATCCAGTCAGTAAAGTTGGATCCATCAAAGATGACTCTCCCACAAAGATTCATGAGAGAGAAGGAGCCAGTAGGGTTTGAGCCAGGAGCAGCATTGTTGGAAGACATATGAAAAGAAGAAAACAAGTTTAGTTTAGATATAGAGATAGTCCTTAATAAAACACCCAAATGTAATATTAAGGCTAGGATCCAATCACAATATATTATAACTTAGAAGAGGGATGCCGTAATCCAAGCTATAACATATTTGAAAGGTAGGTGAATGACGATTCACCAATTTCCTCCATGAGAACGAAATATAAATCATTAGGTTTTATTTAGTTTATTTAGAAATTCCTAGATTCTTTTGAGATTCATTGAAATTTTCAATGGCATGTTTCAATCTCGAGTGTGCCCTTCATGTTTTGTGACTGGGATACCGAGGATCACAAAACAAGGTGTGAAGTAACCATGCAAATCACTTGGTGCCCTTAAAGTTTTTCACTCAATCGATGTACCGGTTAACCACACGCGCTCCACCAACCTATGAAAAACCTTAAGTCACCCTTTGCCTACCTTGTTAAGTCCAAGTTAGTGTGCCGGTTAACCACACACGCTCCACCAACGACTTAATCAAAGTGCAAAGTGTAATTTCATGGGTTAGCACCTTATTCACATTTTCCTAAAGTAACTAAGATTGGGAATTTTATAAAACATTTAGTTACTTTATAATAATCATTACACTTTTTAATGAGAATTTTAAGTCACTGTCCTACCCGTTCGGCTAACGACCCTCCACCAGTCAAGGAAGCGGTGGGTGAGAGTGGACACCCATTAAGTTGCCATTTTATAGGCAACAACCTTATACCCCCCTTATAGACCGGCTTCGTGAATGAGGCGTACTAGCAGTAAGACGACTTGATCTTATACATATATATTATTAACTTATAATATTATAAAGTATAAGGGTTGAATTTTAACTTTTAAAATTCTAAGGGTTGGAACTAAAGTTTTAATCATGACTTTACTTGTTCCAAAACTTGAGGGCAAGTTTTGTAAACTTTCAAAAGTTTTCATTTCTTATAACTTATGAGTTAATTGAGTATTAAAAATGAAGACTCTTCATTTTTATAACCCTTGTGTTCTTTTAATGGCTTTTATTAAAGTGTGACCTTTGGTTTTCCATAACTTGAGGACAAGTTATGGACTCCATTAAAACACATAATGATCATGAATTAAACATTTAAACAAGTAATTCTTATGATCTATCAAAACTAATAAGAACATGAATATTCCTATCAAAGTTTCAAGAACATATGAACACATATAATCATGAAAAATTGATATTAGCCATTGTAAATGGATTAGAACAACCATTACACCATCTGAAACAAGTTTTACAACACCAAAACAGTTTAGGTAATGTTTCTAGTCCATTTACAGCAGCAAAGCTCCAAAAACTGCTCACTGGATGACAAACTCGTCGAGTTCATCAGGGAACTCGTCGAGTTCATGCAATAACACATAAACTCAGAGAGTTTTTGGCCAGAACTCGTCGAGTTTTCTTGCCTGGACAGTTTTTAGCTTTTGAAAAATAAGTTTGCATCAAGTATTTAACAAACAAGCCTAGGCTCTGATACCACTGAAGGGTTTTGAGCAATTCTAACACTCCTAAGTGTACATGCAACCCTAGAAAACCTTGGATCTATGTTTGTCTAAAATACAGGCAAAATACTTTTTCCAAGGTTCATAAACCTATCTAGCATACATGGGGAACTTTATAATATAAAAGATAGCTAGAAATACATACCTTGTAGTTGTTATGATTCCTTGAAACCTTGAGAGCCTAGCACCCAACTTTCCTGGAGCTCCAACAAATCTCTTGCTAAGCGCGAGCGATACAAAAGATCAGGTAGCCCCCGAATCAAATAATACCAGAGCAGATATACAGTTCACTAAGAACGATCCTATAAAGAAACACATAAACATAAGCAATAATCAATATAAATAAAAAGATAAGGAGAAGATAGATACCCATCACAACATCGGGAGCTGGACGTGCCTCCTCTACTGTCATATGGAAGACTCTGCTCTTCGCCACAGGCGCGTCTGCCCGACCCTGACGCCCATCGGTAATCCTCAATGTGGCAGGAGTGGGTGCCGCCACCTGTCTTGATGCTGCTAAACTTGGACACTAGGACCTCTTGTGGTCCCTCTGATTGCACTGGAAGCAAATCAGATCAGATACGGTGGTGGTGGTGGTGGTAGAAGTACAATCCCTGCTGACATGACTAATTCGGCCGCAGTTGAAGCATCCCGAACTACCCTCCCTGCACGTCCCCTCGTGCGTCCTACCACACTTGCCGCAGCGGCCTCGGCCCTGCTGGCCCTTCCCTCAGGAATCCATCTTGGGCTTCTTGCCCGAACCCTCCACACCATATGCCGCATATGGTTTCCTTTTCCTCTCCATCTCTAAATTAATCTCCCTCTCTTGAGCCCTCGCTATCATATCCTCCAGCGTCTTGCAGCTGGATCGGCTCACAAACTGTCGAATGTCGCTCCTCAACATCTCATGGTACCGGGCCTTTTTCATCTCCTCGTCCGCCACATACTGCGGAACAATAAGGGCCATCTCCCTGAACTTGGCGGTGATCTCAGTCACCGTCTCCGTAGTCTGCTGGAGATCCTGGAACTCCCTTGCAAGCTGTTGCACCTCGATCACAGGTGCAAACTCGGCCCTGAACCTGGCCGAGAAATCACTCCATGTCATCGCATCAAGAGCGGCATCATCTCCAATAGCATATCCAACCTCCTCCCACCAGTCACGTGCTCTGTACTTCAGGAGACAGGAAGCGAGTCAGACCTTGTCCCCCTCGGGACATCGGCTAGTACGGAAGGCGTTGGCCACATCAGCCAACCACCTGCTACTAGAAATGGGGTCCCTATCCCCATGATAGTCTGGAGCTCCACAAGTTCTGAACTCCCTGAATGTCATCGTGCACACCCCCATCATGGCCGCCATCTCGGTACGGAATGCACCCAACCTCTCATCAAGAATCTCCAAAATGCTCTCCTTGACCGTATCATAGGAGTCTGGTCCAAAATACTACGCGTAATCTCAGATGAAATGAACTCCCTCATCTGATCATCGAGCTACCCGACTCCAGAGCCCGAGCCTGATCCCTCGCCTGCGCCAGAACTGCCAACTGGACTAGTACGTAGTGTCACCATTCTGAAAATACACCATAACAATCATCAGAATACGCATCATAAGTAGAGGCATCACACACAGTACAAGTTCCCTGGTTTTATCTCAGCCCTCCTTGACTCGAGTACAGATCCTCTACTTTTAGTAGTACGTGCCCATACTACCTTCCACATCTATCCATACGTTCCTCAAGAATTACCTTGACTCCACCAAGTCCCTTCTACTACTACTGCTCTTCACGCTAATCTCATCCTAGGCTTGCCCTAGGGAAATCTCCGACCCACTCTCCACCATCAGCTGCATAAGAAGTCCCTGTTATACCTCCCTAACTAGCTTGCGAATACCATTACATATTACTAAGACTAGATAATTCTTCGAATAAGAGGTCTCTCCCTACGACGGTTGGACTCAAACAAGAGCTGCGAAATAGGGCTAAACCTAATCTTCTGAAATTATTTAGTCCTCGTAATATGTAACTTAACATATTCATTTACTAGTTAGTTAAAGATAACTAGAACTCCTAAAAGCACAAAGCAAGCAACATTCTTGCATTGAGTAATCAAAACCAAGCATATCCTAATCAGGCCACCATATTACTGACTAGTTAGTACTAGCATGCAGTTCAATAAGCACATACAATAGGCATACAAGGCATCCTTCCTAGATCCTTAGCCCTAATCTAGCATGCAGCTCTCATAATCATATCATATCATAACAAACATGTATGGGTAATTTGGGAGAACTTACTTGAGCTCGGCTGATTGCATACACCACACCCTTTTCTCTTTTTGAAATCCTTTTTATAAAATGAATTTTTTTTGAAAATTTTCATACCAAGTCCTCAGTTTGAGTTCTGACACACCCGAAAGTATGCCCGAATCCCTCAAACCAAGGCTCTGATACCAACTTGTAACATCCCAAAAATCATGACCAAAAATTTCATTTTTAATTATTAAATAAAACCATATTAATATAAAATCATCTCATCAAAACATAAGTTATAGTATCTCCAAAAAATTATAAGAAAACTTATGTCAAATATATCAGAGTAAACATCCCAGGCTAAAACATCATGGTGTGTGCAATGCAGTCATCTCGAGCTCTTCCCTTTGCTACCGGAAGTACCTGAAACCAAAACTGAAAACTGTAAGCACGAAGCTTAGTGAATTTCCCCTAAACTACCACATACCATACACATAACATGCAACTAGGAGTTACGGGCCCCACCCACACTCAAGGAGATACGAGCCTCGCACACACTCGGATAGCGGGCCCCACCCTATGAAATACGGGGCCCGCCCACGCTTAGTAAGATACGGGACATGCCCACACTCAACTGTCTAGGAGATACGGGCCTCGCCCACACTCGGCTAACTAGGAGATACGGACCTCACCCACACTCAACTAATATTGAGTTTCGGGCCCCACCCACACTCAGCTAACTAAGAAAACACATACAGGTATCACACAGACAACAAGTATAACCAAATCTACCAATCCATTCCATATCCATAATCAAATAATGCTAAGATGCAGGTCATGCCCACACTTAGCTACTAATCAGCTCACATAACATACACGGGCCAACATTGGTGCCTTCGACCCGTTCAATCCAGGAGGAAACTCACCTCAAATATGGGATGATAGCTGAAACGTCTCTGCCCTGAAATCAGCTCTGCTCAATCCCTAAACCAAACAATCCCTTAGCTGCCATTTCATACTGATAACCCATTAGGGTCAACTATGGTCAAAGTCAAACCTAGGTCAAAGTCAAAGTTAACGCTCCGAGTTGACCCAACTCGTCGAGTTTACCCTTCAACTCGCCGAGTTCCCATAAATCACAGAAGCGTGAAACTACTATCCAACTCGTCGAGTTCTTCCATGAACTCGTCGAGTTCTTCCTTATTAACAGAATCGGGACTTTCCCAATACAAATCGTCGAGTTCTCTTGTGGAATCGTCGAGTTCCTCGGTATGTCCATCCTTCTTAATGCATTAAGCCCTTATCCTTCAAATCCAAGTCCCATCTTCCAGATCTAGATTGGAAATGCCTCTAGAAGGGTAAAGTTTCCAACTTTACCCCTTGATACCTTCCCTAAATGGATTAAGCTCAAACCCTAACCCAAAAGGCCAAGGTCTTAATCCAAACACCAACAAAACTAAAAGATAGACCATGAGAACATAGATCTGGGCTCTAGGGACTGAATGATCACGTAAAGTCTTAAAATTTATCTGCATGCATGGCTATAGAAGCTTCAAAAGACCAAAATGATGGTCTAAAGGTTGCATGGGACTTCCATGGCCATAAATTTGGCACCTTTATGCCATGAAAACCCGTTAAGGCCCTAGATCTGAAGTGTTCTCCACTTGGGACGGCCAAATCCCAAGAATCATATCATTTGGACCAAAATAAGCAAGGAACTTCAAAAATGGAGATCTAAATGACCACAAAGCAAGGTTCAAGCTTTATACCAGCAAAATGTCGTGGATGAGGCAAGGGTTCTGGATCTATAAACTCCTTCTTGTGTCCTAAAGCTTCTCCTTCTTCCAATAGCTTCAAAACACACACTAAATCACTTAAAATAGCTCATAAACACTCACAATAGCATTAGGGTTTCGAGATTTAGGGTTTGGGACTTGGAGGCTGGAAATAAGTCCAACATGAAAGGTTTAGGACGTTTAAATAGGGTGCAAACCCCGAAAATTAGGGTTTCACATCTACCAGCCTACTCGTCGAGTTGAGGCCTCCAACTCGTCGAATAGGTTTCTCAACCCGCGGTCCTGATAATCTCTACTCGACGAGTTTGGGGCTTCCAACTCGTCGAGTTTCTCTATAAAAGTGAATAAATTATGATTTTAAATACATACCAAGAACCAGGCGTTATAAACCTAGTGCTACCCACATACATTCCATAAGCACACATGAAGTAAAGTAAATGATACTCAACATCACACAGTATAGTGATAAACTCACCTCTAAAAATAAAGTAGACCTCAAATTGTAGCCCAAAAATCCAACGACACCAAATCACCTTGAAAAACTCTTATAATGGTAACAAAGATTAAAAATGGCTATTATTTACCCTAAACATATAGACAAACTACTAGACTCAATTTCGATATTTTGATCCGAAACAATAGTCTGTTCAAGGTCACTTTAACACCACCACATCTTGCGAAAGTTACAATATTTTTCCATAATCCATTATTTTAGTCTTTTTAGCTTTTCATGGACTACTTGTACAAGTCCATACTATTTTTCTACAATTTACTATCTATTTTACAACATGGGATATCAATGCAGTCAATTCCATACCAGTCAATGAAAATTACGATTTACACCCTAGTTAGAAACATATTCGCATCAAGGAAAAAATCATGGAGATACTAAACTTAAACACTAGACTTTGGGCAATGAAGAAACCTAAATCCGACCATCTATGATTTTGGTATATTTTTACAAAACAAGGACGAAATTTGTGACTTCTCAACAACATTTCAACTCAGGGGCTAGGGTTTTTGATCCAAACACCTAATGACTATGGTTCAGCCCCAAATAAATACAAAATATCTATACATCTAAAATACATTCAATGAGGGAAAAATCATATCTAAATTGTTAAGATTGATGGCTCCATACAAGCCTTGCACCTAAAACAATTTCGACAACAACTCTAAAACTTCTGCCATGATCGACGATATGTAACTCAAGCTCCAGGACTTGAAATTAAAATTCCAAGGTTCAAAACTTCGATATATGTCTTAGGAAGCCGCACTCCAAATTTCTCGATGATCCGACTGTTAAATCTTCGGGGATCGTCCAAACACTGTTGTAAGGTCTTAAAAAACGGGAATTCCACAACTAAAGGGTTATTTGGGTTAACTTGTGTTTAAGGGTCCTTAAGTGGTTGATCAAATTCGGCCCTAAGGCCCCCTATTGAACCCACAAACTTTCTTATTAAGTCCTTAGGTTTGAAAAAATAACCTCATTGCGCATCTTTGCAATATTCAGACTTTTAAGTCCTCAACTTTCATTTCGGCTCCTCATAGTTCCAACTATCATCGATTTGACATTCAAGTAATTATAATTTACTTTCATACTCCCCCATACTTAGTCTTGAACTATAAAATTAACTATTAAAATTCAAAGATCCGAATTTATAACTCACACTTTAATTTTATGACCAATAATTGTAACTATTTAAATTAAATGGAAATTTGGGTGTTACAGTACTTTCACGCGGCGTGGTATTATGGGGTACCACAACGTGGTGGAAAAAGTAAGATGCTATTCGAGAAAGGCATTACGACTTGGTTAGAGGGAGACCGTAGACTAAGAGCATGCACCACGACGTGGTAAGCAGACCACCGTGGTGTGATTTCGCAAATCAGAGAACAAGTTTAAACATGTTAAGAGCTCATTCTTTGACCAAAACTCTTCAAAATCGATGGAGAGCTGTCATGGGGCGATTTTGGTGCCAAGAAGGATATTATAGGAGCTATAGATGGATCATATCAAGGATTAACATCCTTACACTCTTGAGGTAAAGATTCTCCCTTAGATAAAGCTTTGAGCTTTAATGGTTAAAATGTTAGATTGACTAGTATGGTTGAATTGATCAACCTATGTCTTGATTATGAGGTTATTAAGTGTGTTTAAAAGATTTAATAAAGTTTTGGAAGTGATTTCCATAGTGAAATCCATCTATGGAGAGTTAGGGATTGAAACCCTAACTCGTGAGGAAGATGAACTGATGCATTGTAGATTAGAGTGTAATGAATTAGGTAGTATGAGATGCTTAATTCATTGGGTAAATTAGATTTAGAGGTAGAAATTCTGATAAGATCTTAGAATTATGATCAATTAAGTGATCATTTTATATTGAGAGGGATTAACCTCTTAATAGACTAAGACAAGTTCTAAGGATCTTGATATGTTGTATGAATAGGCCTTGAGCAAAGATGTAACATCTTGAATTCTAGGCTTGAGTTTCTCGTTAAAATAATAATAATAATAATAATAATAATAATAATAATAATAATAATAATAAATAAATAACATAAACAATGAATAATTAGTTTTATAAGCAGAATAAAACATTTTAAAGATCAAGAATAATTTTTTTTGTAATATTTTAGAAAAGGGACTATATGTGTCAAGTTCTCCAAAATATGGTTTGACTTGACTTTGAACCATTTTGACTATTTAGGAGTAGTTTGCTCATGTTTTTATGGGGAAGTACTTGGAATGTACACTAGCAAAGTTACATTCCCACTTATTGAACTTTGGGTCATAATTGTCAAAAACTCACAATTAGGGGGTGGAAGTGTAAAATTCGAAAATAAGAGGCTCACACTTTTCATTCCAGCAGATGGGATTGATTTGGGGTTATAAGGTTGTAGATAAATGGAAATTCAAGCATAAAAGGGCATACAATCCGATCCCAAGCTTGTCTAGTTCATTTGGAGCACATTGTGAAGCAATCTAGTGGTCTAAGGTATAACTTCTTTCCCCCTTCTTGTGCAAATCCGAAATTTAATTGTTGTTTGGGTTTGAATCCTATTTTCATCTCATTTGAGGACTAGGATTTTGTGTTCTAAGCAAACTAAAGTGATTATGTTAGCTTCTAGCCCAAATCTACCTTCCTATGGTTAATTTGGGTGAAATCGCTAAATATCCACAAACCCTAGATTTTCCAATGATAATGGTGATGTGAAAATCTAACCCTTATATGATTCCATGACTATTGAGATAGGATTGATTGCAAATCTCCATATAATAGCACAATTCTCGCAATGGTAGAATCATTTACTTGGAATATGAAGTTTGGGGATAAGTTTGGAATATGAACTTTAATGGTGATTGTAGGTGATAAAAGGAGGATGTATTGTTCATAATCTTATTTCTATGTTATGGATTAGGAATTGAAGGTCAACATGAAGAATCATCACATCCTAGCGTGGTTCTAGTGATTGTTGGGACAAAAAGGGCAATATGGGAATCTATGGAATGAATTTGGCAAATCCATAGTTGCACTAAGTGCCTAGAATCCTTAGAATATGTTTTAGCATGATTTTATGCACTTGGAACATTCATTTGGACATTTAATGATTTTGAAATTATTCAATTGATAATTAGATCTAGCATTGATGGAATCTCATGAATAGAATCCCTAATTCCATCCCATGGTTTTCTATATTGAAGCTAGATAGCTTAATGGTATGTTATGTAATGAATTTATAGTTGTATTATGAGTTCAAATAAATATTTGGTGATTATATGATCATTTGAGGTCATTAAGAAATTTGAATAAGTTATAATACTCGTATAAACAATCTTAAAACTCATATGGCATCTAGAATGTGTTAATGATTAAGTCGTCATAAGGATATAGCTTAATTGAGTATTTAAGAAGTTCATAACCTTTATTTAGTCTTTAATAACCACTTGGTAATGTTTGGTGGCCATTGGAAGTCTAAGGAACAAGTTACAAAGCTTTTAGCAAAATTTTACACAAAATATTGACCTGCAGTCATGACACAAGGTGTGTCAAAATGACATGGGAGCGTGTTAGTCATAACACGGAGCGTGTCAAACATTCTGTTAAATGTACTATTTTTGTGGAAAACCTAGTAAATGACCCCCGGTTACCGTCAAACTATATATATAAGCTAATAATAAGTAAATAAGCTTATTGGGAAGATCCAAATGATAAATATTATAGGGGTAGTTTGGTTATTTTTAGTAATTTACTATGATTTTATAGGTAGTGGTTAAAGGAAGTTTACCATTAAAGAAGAAGTGATTGTAGGAAGCTAGAAGCTAAGGTGAGTTACCAGGAACATACATCCCCCCTACTTACTCATTCTTATTTGACAAGTTTTACTTAATTTTCATTACATGGTACTATATGTATCCATCGATTGGTATATGGCCTAATTGTTCATTCATGGATGTAATTTTTGAAATGTTTTGATAATCCAAAGAGCTGAAATCTTGAAAAATGTTTTCATCATCCTATGTGTGCATATTCATACTACGATGTGTGTGAATTTGAGATTCTCGGGTACCCAAATGGACATTTGTTGTTATTGTTATTGTTGTGAGTAGATTTCTAAATAATCCTCATATGCACGAGTAGAGGCATGCTACACCTAGTGTGGCCTAGTTTGATGGCCCCTAGTGCCTTGATTGAGGATGTAAGGGCAAATTTGACAAATTACGTTTGTCATATGTTCTTCACATCCGACCATCAAATTGTGAGTTGGACTTTGAGATTGACATGGGGTTGGGAATAGGTGCATCCATAACATCGCATTTAGCATGAAAATCTTATCCATCTTTTTTTCATTTTTGTAATATAATATTTTCGCCCTTTTTCAACTAAATGTTAATTACAAATTTTTGGGAGGATTAATTCGAGTATTAGGATTGCTATTCCTTACTCAAAATGAGTTGATCCTTGAGTAACTCACTAGAAATTTCGTTGTCTAACTTAAGGTATGTTCGGATTGAGAGGCTTGGTGCTTAGGAGGTAGCATGGATGTTAGAAGACCCTGACTTGTGGGGAACTTGAACCTTTGTTATGATACCTAATGAACAACCTCACTTCTTAAACTTTTATTTAATTTTTGGGGACCGTTGAACTTTTCTGCATCAATTTGAAACTTTTGAACTTAAAGGAGTTTATATTTTGTTTGAAAATGATTTTAAAACTGGGCCCTAGCGAGGGGTGTTACAAAAGATGAAGGAACGAGATGCATCAATTAAATAATGGAGCCAAGGGTAGTTAGTTTTCAGTAACTAACAATGTGAGTTATAATTCAATCTCTCACCAGATTATTTATGCATGCTCATATATTTATGTTGTTACGTATGTATGTTTATATGTTAATGGTATTGTGTCCAATACCCACAAGATAGTAGGTAAAGAAAGAATATGATTACATGAGTTGTAATCTTGTAAATGATTATGTATGTAAGAGTGGATGTTAGTGGTATTGTGTTAAATATCCAAGATATGATGTAGATAGAATGTGAATGGTATGATTAGACGTAAATGGTATTATTTTAAATACCTACATATGTTATATGGCAATAAAGTATGATTATATGCTTATAATCATGTAAATGTGTAACATCCGGATTTCCAGGTATGATAAAATGAGCATTATTTTCTAAGTTATGAGGAGTGACTCGACGAGTTGGCGCCTTAACTCGTCGAGTAGGATCGCGACTTGGTGACGTGGAAAATGAATGGACTCGACGAGTCGACAAGCTGACTCGCCGTGTCAGCGTTGTTGGCAGAAACCCTAATTCTTTCGGGATTGGGCCTATTTAAAGGCACTTATAGCCTCCTTGGCCCTTCCCACCAGTGTCTTCGTCCCTTGAGAGAAACCCTAGAGTTATTTTGAGCTAGAGAGGGAAAGAGGCTAATTGGAGGTCATTTCTTTGAAGAAGAAGGTCAAGAGTGTTGCAAGGATCTCAGAGGAGAGTTGGTGGATTTGCTTCATCTTCATTCAAGCTCCAGATCCGGTACAAGTTCTTGTCTCCCTGGTGTGTGAATAAATTTCCTTTGGTTGTTGAGTTAGGGCTTGTATCACCATTTGATGGGGTTTTGGGTGCATCCAAACCCTTTTTCGGACTATTTTGTAGATCTGGACCTTGGGAGGTCCAGAGAACCAGAAAGTAGATAGCCTTGAGTGAGTAACTTTGGAACCTTGAAGCTATGAAGCTTCAATGGAGTCATAATGGTGTAGAGAGCAAAATACACCATGCATGAGCCTCAAGTTCAGACCTTTACGTGATTTTTGGGTATTAGTAGGCCAGATCTATAGGTTAGAGAAACAGATCTGACCTCAGAAGGTCAAATGAGTGTTGCCATGGAGGAAACTCGCCGAGTCCATAAGAGGACTCGACGAGTCGGATCGGGTTGCCCCGCGATTCGTGATCAGTGGTAACCTGTCGAGTGAAAGGTTAACTCGACGAGTCGAATGAGGCCTTAGGAGGATTTAGAGGACACGCATGGACTCGCCGAGTCACCTTAGTGCACTCGACGAGTCTGGTCAAAGTTGGACCGTTGACTGGAGTTGACTTCAGTTGACCTTAGGGTTTGGTCAAACTGATTCAAGAGAGGCTATGGAGGGGAAGAATGGCCTTCTACCCATTCTGTAGAGGTGAGGATAAAAGGAGAGTATTGATTAGAGATATTATCATTTTGTTAGGCGGAGGATAGATCGGGGATATCGAGCATGAGAGTTTACTAGACATCATACGAGGTGAGTTTTCTCACTATACCTTACCTAGAGTGGTAATTATGTGTGACCGGAAGGTCTTATGTGCTATGAAGAGTATGTGATATATGTTGCTATGTGATATGTATATATTGTGTATGTTATGAGTAGCATGGTATGGACCAGAAGGTCAACATGATATGGACCAGAAGGTCAACAGGGTATGGACCGGAAGGTCATCAGTGTATGGACCGGAAGGTCAATATGGTACGGACTGGAAGGTCGACAAAGTAGGACCGGAAGGTCTACTCAGATTGTGGGACCGGAAGGCCCCTGAGACACATTGACCGAAAGGTCTTGTAAAGCAATAGCCTCGAGTGGCTTATGTGCTGTATGTAGTATTTTAGGGAACTCACTAAGCATTTATGCTTACCATGTTATGTGATATGTGTTTCAGGTACTAGCGAGGATCGCGGGAAGGCGCCTGCATGATCTGTACACATTGACAGAGGATTATGTATTTGAGATTCTGGGATGTGTTTTACCGTGATAACATTTGATACACTTGTGATTTGAGATGATTTAAATGAGAAATGTTATGTTTGAAAAATGAAAAATTGTTTTGAAAATTTACGTTGTTACAAAATGAGCATGTATGTATGTGTAGAGTATGAATGTGTGGTTGAGGATAGAGTATGTATGTGTGGTTAGATATTGATGGTATTGTGTTGGATAACCATCATCGATTAGATAATATAGAGTATGGATGTATGGTTAGGTGATAATGGTATTGTGTTAAATACCTATATGTTAGTAGATGAGGATTTAGATTAAGTACTTAATGAATTAAGTACAAAATGAAATAACCAACAATCAAAAATGGGTCGACAAACTAAACCTAATGATTCCACATACTACCAAATAAGCCCATACGAAAATACATACCAATTTCTGAAACTGATCGACAAATCAACCACTGACCATGTTGACCAAAGATAACTGACCCATACTGTGAGTTAACCATATTCTCTATATCCGGTACACGATCTAAGCGGCTCAAATGATCCTCTATCAAGACCCTGGCAACTTGCTCCGCGCCAATGATATGACGAATACTTGAATTTCCTTTACCATGACAGACTTCTGATGGATCCTTAAGAAACACAACGAAATAGACTTCCCAACCATGAGCACATCGATGTTAGCCTACCTTTCTTCTCTTATGCAACAATAAGCCCGTACCAAAATCTTGCATATTTGAACCGCAAATTCCTCTGACTGTCTCAAATGGAAACATACCAACCTAAGATGATCCTTCGTATAATAACCAACCAATCGTAAGGAAACTCCAAATCTCATATGGAGACCTCGAAAACCTTCCCGAGCATAACATCCTTTATCACTAAGAATCTCATGCAGATGCACAAGAAATGATTCTGACAATCTCATCATAGCAATGATTCTTTATCTAGCAACAAATGGACTACCACATACTTCACCTAAAACTCACTGCAAGAATAAACATGAATATAAGAGGCTTCATTCTTATAGTCGAGACACATCAGAGACAACGAAAGTTTTCGGCCCCAATTCACTTCTCCTGATTACTTGAAACAATCAGTTAGAACATGACCTAATTTATTCCAAAGAGGGCAGACCCTTGATCTCCTCTTTCTATAGTCCCAATAACCGTGACTCTCATGCCCACATCTGATATATCTCGAGGAAACCATACCTAAAGAATCTTATTGTGCACTCTCGCACTTGCTACAGAAATCAAACTATCTAGTACCATGTTGGGCGTACATGCTAAGTCTTGAAATCATATGCCCGCTCTCTCTTTCCTCTGAAGATGGGAAGCTGGAAGAAATTAATCCCTCAGCCTCAGACTGTAATCCAAGAGATGATCATCACAATCGCCTCATTCTTGAGTCCCACGACCCAAACTGGAACTACTTCAAGCAAGGCCCTCGAGACCTTAGAATCAACTAAATCACACATGTATGCACCATTCAGACCCGAACTGCCACGACTATTCAGGCACGAACAATTACCAAACTTTTTCTCATTCTGAAAAACTAAACTGAAAGGCCGATAGACACGAGAACATATTTCAATGAATCATGGTAGAAACCATGCTATCTTCCATCAACCAACTCCTTAGAATCCCCATGATTTTCCTTGATTCGAGTACGGATCCTATGCTTCCAGTAGTATGGGCCCAATACTACCTTCCACACCTATCCATACTTTCCTCAAAAATCATCATTAATCCTCTAAGTCACTCTACTATGGAAACTATCATGATCCTTATACTAAACAACATACAAATCTTACTACCAAAACTTCTTAAGCTTTCCTAAAAATCTTCCATTCACTTGCTTCCGCATAAATAGGAATCTCTACCAACACCACCAGTTGCCTCATGCATGAAAATTATACATAATATAGGGTCAAATAGACTGTCGAATAAATGATTCTACCCTAAGCCCAAAACCAAACAAGGAACATGAAATAAGGCTAAATCAATCATTATAAGGCTATATGACCTAATCGTGTATAATTCTAAAGCATACACTTAGAAATGAACATTATCAGTCTAGACTCCAAGTGTAACATCCCAATATTTTTAAAAAAAATTGACCTTTCTAAATAACACAAATCATTCATTTAACATATTTTATTAAGGATAAATTTAAAAACCAATCCCAAGATCAACCAGTTACTAGAATCCATTATCAGTTATAATTTCATAATTTATGAAAACACATTATTCGATTTCAAAACCAACATCCCGTATCGAGCCAATGTATACAATCATGTACAACCATCTTGTGTAGTAGAAACAGTGTTTTAAAGGGACAAGGGGGTAAGCACAAAGCTTAGTGAAATCCACACATACACGTATCATATCATATAATCCTTACCCTTATACACAGATACAAACAGTATCAAACACATAACCATGCATGCATGTCAAAGAACGAATCAGTAATAGATACACTCCTACTGGGACACATCGGCTAGGCCTGATTCCCCTTGCTCAATACATCAAGCCGATCCCCCATACCCGAACCCAGTGGGATACATTGGCCAAGCCCGATCCCCCTTTCATAGTTCGTCGAGCCTTTGGGAGACATTGGCTACACCCGATCCCCACTCGAATATGCCAAGTCCTACCATACATAATTCTCTATATGTTAAGGAAACCACTAGACTTTACCCTGCCTAGTACTACCCGCATAAACAACACATAGCACACCCGAGCTAATGTGAAGAAACATAACACAACACGGTGTAGTGAGGAACTCACATCTAAAAGCAAAGCAACCTCCAAAGAAATCTAGGAATTTGGGTAAAAACTAATGAAATGGAGTAGACTCAAATACGCAACTTTATACACTGATCTAGACCCAAAATGATATCTCGTGATTTTTCTATGATATTTACAAGATAGGGATAGGTTAAGTATTTTCATACAATCACAACTTTATTCTTTCAGGGTTAATTTGACATCTTAACCCATTAAGCACTTATGAAAACGACCGCAAAGTTGGATAAATGAGGAATTAAAAATTATTATGACATGTTATGACATAATTGTCATTTGGTGATCAAACCACAAATCAAAGTACAATGTCCAAAAAAGAAAAACACCAACTAGGTTTTTTGGGTTCTTCTCTTAACCCGTTACGATATAGAGAGTTAACACCTTAGAATACATTAGGGATAATCACATTTGAAAAATTACTTATCTAGAATGAGTGGGATTAAAGATTCCATAAGAAAACCTTGTGATAAAGACAATCCTCATTTCTTTTACTTTTCTTTTTCCTAACCAACATCTATCTGGATATGTCGTCTCTTTCGTCGTCACTTTGAGGATTTTCTCCACCATTATTCCTCCAAAAACTCTAGAAACATACTTTACTGATAAAGTATGAAATAGGCTAGGGATATTTTGAAAATCGCAACCCTAAATCCATCGTTTACTCATTTTATGAGTTGCAGATTCTGACTTTGAAAAATTAAACATATTCCTCCCTTTTGCCTCTTTTTTCACTCAAACTCATGCAAAGAATCAATGGGAAGATTGCATACATTGAAGGTGATTTCATGGCAGCAATACTTGGTCTCTTCTTCCTCCTTTTGTCTTCTTTCTCTTGGTTCCTTTCTCGATTGGCCGCATCACACACAAATACGCATCACAACTTAGTTTGAGCTTCTAGGTTATTTGTTTGGGGTTTAAGGCGCCAAAAGGACCGATTAGTATGTATATGGGCTGATAAATGCCCAAGAATAATCCATACATGCACAATTCCGAAGTTTACAAGAACAACCCTTAAAATCCCCATAATGACAAAACAACCCGCATAACCGAGAAGTCTTACATTCTAAACTTTCTAACAAGACCCTTTTAGTACCTCTTCTTGAAATGTGATTATAATTCCTTCAAATACCCATTCCTTTATTATTATTATTATTATTATTATTATTATTATTATTATTATTATTATTATTATTATTATTAATAATTAATTAATTAATTAATTAATTAATTATTATTAATCTTATTTATTTATTTGTATTTATACTTATTTTCTACTATTAAATAGTTAAACTGAAAACATGGTGTTACACCAAGTAGCACATAGCAAACAATTCTCTAGGCGATAATACATCACAGATATCAGACAATTCTATCATGCAATTCATGAAGAGATCCTTAGCCCTATTCTAGCATGCATCCATGAGCAGATCCTTATTCTAACTTCTAGCATGCATACCATACTATAACACATACAACATATCAACATATATGAGTATTTTGGGAATCACTTACTTGAGTTCGGCTGTATGCATGCATCAAACAAAAATTTTCATTTTGAAATAAAAGCATTTGTACCGATTACAACTTCAAAGATCTAAATAAAACCATTTGATTCAAAACATTTATCAGAGTATCTTCAATAAGTTATTAAGTGTGGAAATCTATATAGCTGAGCATCTTATATTCGCTGGGATCAAGCTTTTCCTCTGCATGTGCCTTGTGTAGTAAGAATATAACCTACATGTCCAATTGAACTATGAGCAACCCTCTATATCTATCTCGGTCTCCGTTTAGCATCATATATCGATCTGGAGAAAATTTTGATTGGTTGGGATGTGACGCAATCGAGCCACGCCATTCCTTTAGTATAAGAAAACCTAAAACAATTTAAACATAAAACGTAAGCACAAAGCTTAGTGAATTACAAAAAATACCTCATACCATACATAACATTGGGCCCCACCCAACATAACATGCCCTGCCCAACATATCGGGTTCCGCCCATGTAACGAGCCTCACCCAGCATAACAGTCCCCACACAACATAACGATCCCCGTCCAATATAAAGGGCCCCACCCAACATACATTCAAGAGTCACAAAGACAATCTAGCACCCTACATAATATAATAAGAAAACTCACTTGAGCTACTCAAAAGAAGCTCAACAGCTACCTCAACAACATCACAGCTAAACCAAGCTACCTAATGCCAAACCGATACCATTCCTTAGCCAAATAATCAATTCTACCCAAGTTTGACCAAAAGTCAAACTAGTCAAAAGTGAACGGTAAAAGTCAATATAGTCGACCACCACGCCATTGTGAGCTCTTTGCAATGTCGTGGCCAAGTCCGGACAAAAACGATCAAGAGGTAGAGCACCACTACGTCGTGAGCCTTCCTTGGCCACGTCGTGGTATCTGGCAGTGTAACGCCCGCAGATCCGGGCTAGTCAATTTAGAGACGATGAGCATCAAAAATGAGTTTTTGATGGAAGATTATTTAGAAGGATTAATCTTAACCAAGTTTTAGTATATGTTACAAGGGTTCCGTACATATAAATAACGCCGAAATCCGAATTATAACGAAGAAGTTATGGCCCGTCGAAGTTTTACGACAAAACCGGCACGGCACCGGGAGACGTAAATAGTGAATTTATGGTAGAAGACTTTTTAGCCTTAGTGATCTAAACAAAATTTTTAGTATACGTTAAACCGAGAACATACAAAAAAAGAACGCCCAAATCTGACTTCGTATGAGGAAGTTATGAATTTTCTAAGATTTGGCATAACAGTGCACGACCCTAAACTCGAATTTTAGTTCGAGTGGTTTTTAGCCTACGCGACCTAAATGAGAGTTGAAGATCTCATTAATAGGAACTCAACGGTAAAAAGACAGACGAAAACGGAGTCCGTATGTAGAAGTTATGAATTTTACGCGGGCATTTAACAGTATAATCTCCTCCTACTGTTAAATTTAAGATCGGTCGAGAATTAGCCGACGGAGACTAAATGAAAGTTTTAGATCTTGTTTTTAACTACGCGTGGATATAAATAATGTCGAGAGTAGAGCTCGTATGTTAAAGATATGGACGAAACTTGGTCCCTACTCTTCGAGCGCGATAAATTCGATACAGTTTTGTAAATCTGAGATAGAATGAGAATTAGCTGACGGCGTCTAAATGAAAGTTGTATTACTCGTAAATACCAACGCGTGGATATAAAGAACGTCAAAAATAGAGTTCGTATGAACGAGTTACAAATTATAATATCATATTTACGTATTAAAATAAAGTATAAATCATATATACGTACACATATATATACAAATGTATATATCATTAGAAAGGTATCGACGATGCGGTTATTATAAGACTAGTGTTGAGTACTTTCGACATTAGTTTAGTACAAATATCGTTAAATCTATTTAAAATAGTATTATGAATGGGTGTTTAGTCGTTTATATAACTATAAGGTCATTAAGTAATTATGGAGGGTAGTTTTTCTAAATTCAATTACTATAAATAAGAGGCTTGGGCTCTCATATTTCTTGCACCATTCTCTTGATTCAAGAGTCTTTCTCTTCTTATCCCCCCGAGCATTCGGTCCCTCGTGATTCGACTTCTCTTTATGTAGTTTTAGTATAGTAAGGTGAGCGCTGAAGCGTTGCACGAATCTTTCTTAGAAAGATTCAGCGACGTAGTTCTGCCCCTGCAGAGCCCGACTCCTAGCTAAAACCCCCTTGTAAGTAAGTTATGCTTACCTATTTTAATATAGCTTATATTTAAAATTAGTATTGTTATTATGAACTTATAATAAATATTTGAGCTATTATTATGACTTATATAAGTGTCGTTATAATATCTTTTTAACTACTCGCGGTGCGGGGAATCTGGTTTAAAGGGCCGCATAGGGTTGTTGGATTTCAGAAGTGCTATATGCCAAAATGGTCCTGCCCTCCGGTGTTTTATGTCTGGCCCCTGTCTGTACATAGTGGTTGGAAAGTATTGTTTAAACGCTTATATAATAATAATAATAATAATAATAATAATAATAATAATAATAATAATAATAATAATAATAATAAGACTAATAATTAGTCACGGTAAATATTAGACTAAAATGTAGTGGTAATAATACTAGGTTTTGTCAAAGGAAATTATTTTAAAGTAAAGGAAGCGCTGTCCGAGTACCGAGTCACCACCTTATCAAGTGAGTGCATAGTTACTTTCATCTTACACATAGATATGAAATATTTTATATAAATTACGTGTTATGTGTGCATATTATCTGTATACTTGCTATCTACGTTGGATGAACGATTTTATACATGTTTTTAATGATTTAAACTGTATATGTATTTATATCTACAAAATATGTTGGGTAAAACATGGGTAGATTAATGATGAAAGCTGATATAGAGGAATATTAGCAGTATGGACATAGTGCCCTATAGGTGAACATTGACAGAAATGGACTTAGTACCCTATAGATGAGCATTGGCAGCTACGCCACAACCTATAGATGTTTATAATCTACGATGTACTCTAAACATCCTAGCAGCTGCGCTCTAAGGATAGTATCGGCAGTTGCGCCTAATAGAGAACATCATAACCATGGCAGTTGCGCCTAAAGGACAATACCGGCAGTTGCGCCTCATAGAGAATGTCATAATTATGGCAGCTGCGCCTAAATGATAATATTAGCAGCCATGCTTGACAACTGTTTCATTGGCAACGATGGACTTTGTGCCTATTCCTTAGGATAATCCTTAGGAATGAATGAATGAGGAATAGCTGATTCTTAGGGTAGATCCTTACGAGTAAAGAAGATACGGGGATGGGTAATTGGGTTGATTGTTTGATGTTTAAACATAATAATTACATTATTGTGGGTTGAAAACCCTATGTACTCACCAGGTTTCCCAACCCGACCCACTCAAGCTTATTTGTATCACAGGTGTCAATATGAAACTACTTTACACTGAGAGATTTAAAAGAGATGTAGTGTACTAGTGTAAATGAATGTAATTTATGTTTATGCGTATGTTTCTGTATTGACAATGACATCCCAAATGTTTTAAAATGAATAAACATACATTTCTTCGGAAATGTTTTGATAACGTATTTATCATGTTTTACTGGGAACAAATTTCGCAACATTTTCACTAAAAGAGGTACTCTGATTTTTATAAAGCATAAACAAAATCGGTCTTTTCTGGCCGTGAAAATGGGGATGTCACAGGCAGAATGCCCTTTTCCTTCATGAAGAGCTTAATCCATAAAGACAAAGGCTCAAAACATGGGATCTGGTACCTAATAGCTTCATAATGGATAAAGTTTCCAACTTTATCCATTTGGATGGTCCAAACAACCAAGATCTGGATTTAAGTCTCAAAATGGACCAAGAATGCATCTTTCTTAACTTAATCAATTAAGTCCAAGTCTCCAACCTTCAGATCTAAATCAACATGATGTTTAGATCGATAAAGTTTCCAACTTTATCCATAATAATGCCACAAAATTTCAAGATCTAAAATTTAATACACCAAAATGACCTAAATGACCAAAATAACTTGTGTGGCTTAAAGGGAACACAAAATGTCATAACTTTCCTAGTCTATGAGGTCCAAGAAGCATTACAAACAGATCAAATGATGGTGGAGTTGTGACAATCCGAAATTTCGTTTCGTACAAACCATTCAAAATCAATCAAGTCAGATATTTTTCCGCTATCGTTTAGCATTGTTTTGGGTTTATTTGGGTATTCTAAGCTCAGTGCAATCAAGGTTTTGGTTCAAGGATGAGTTATTCCTAGGTCATAACAAAACATTCGGGCCAAACATTCCTTCAAGAGGAGTGTATGGCCGCAAACTTGAGTTTACGGCCGTACACCCCCCCACCCCTCATAACCGAAAACTCCTCCCTATATATGGAGTACTTGGCTTTCATTCACCACTTTACACACTTCAAGTCTAGAGCTCTCTCTCTCTCTCTCTCTCTCTCTACCTTCATCGAGTTTTCCTCCAAGATCTTCAAGAAGTAAGTGTTTCCCACCTTGACTTGTTGCTACCTTTCCTTATTCTAGTGGTGAATCCATGTTTCATCTCATAAATTTCATCATTTGCTAGATCTTCATCTTTCACCAAGAACACACACTAGTTCTTGTGGCTAAAAACCCTCTTCAAGCTTCCTAAAAGTAAGTAACTGCTTCCTATGCTTGTTATCTACTAGAAATGCTTGCTTTTCACCCAGAAATCGACCCAATAAGCATGAACACGAAAGGTTTACGGCCGTAAACCCATGGACCGTAAACTCTTGGGCCGTAAACCCATGGGCCGTAAACTCTTGGGCCGTAAACCCATGGACCGTAAACTCTTGGTCCGTAAACCCATGGGCCGTAAACTCTTGGGCCGCAAACCCATGGCCGTACACACCTTTATGTGGCCGCAAACTTCCATCTTTTAATCACATATGATTCTAACACTTGGTTTCAAGTGTTTCCTAGTCCCTAAGGCGGTTTCTTTTCACGATCAGTTGGAGTTTACCCTAATCTAATACACATATGTGCTATTATATGTTAAATAGGATCCGTTGTGTTCGAGACTTCACTTGACACTCAACATTTCTATCAATCTTACATTCAAATCACACGTCAAACAGTGAGTTCATACCCCTACATTTTCCGAGTTTTTAATGTTTTCAGGGGGATACAAGTAAAAGCACAAGCAATCTTGTGTTCAAATATGTTAATTTGTTTAATATATTTCCATTAATAATATACATCGGATATAGAAATCAGTTTTACAAAAAGTGTTAAGATACTAACCTTGTAGAAGTAGTTTTCAAAACTAAGGAAATGAACTTATGAATCATGTAAACTAGATTGTACAATATTGTGAGGCTCTACTTCAAAACTGTACCCTTAGGTGTACTGAATTAAATCCTATCCTAGTATAACCAGAGTCTCCTGGAGGGAGAGCGTGAGATTTATGAATAGATCTATTCGGGATTGACAATCCCACACCTGAACTGCTAGCTACAGATAGGAAGGCATGCCTGGGGTGACAAATGTCATTTAACCAACACTTGAAGAACGTTGTAAAGGTCTCTAGGTCATATCAAGCATGGTTATACGACTCACAATAAGTATAAACTAATCATTTGTTTACGGGATTTCGCTTTTCAATTAGTTTTATTTATATAATAAGGCTAATATACATCACTGGGGGTAACTAGGGTTTTCAATAGGAATAATGCATAAACGATATAAGTATGGTAGATACTTGTACTTTCCGATTTAGAACGGGTAATTCAATAACCTTCACTTAAGGGAAATGCAGGATTTCCCAGGGTAAACATCAATATTTTATAAACAGATGATTTATTAATGAACTAACGAATATTCATATTTCCTCCATGACTCCTTGGTTTATGCGTGACTAGTATGAACCAAGAAGTCATAGAAGAAATGGGTTTAATCATGCTTTTCATAAGAAAATATGAGATTTTCTTGAGGAACACTTTCAACAGATATCAAAAGACTATTTTACTTATGATTTATACATTTATTACACCAGATAGTATAAGGTTTTCTGGGAAAGATATCGCACATTTCAAAGGAACCGAGAACCGTCTTTCTAAAACAAAATGCTTATGAACTCACCAGCTTTATGCTGATACTCTTTCAAAACTTACTTGTATTCTCAGGGCTCTAGTAGACAGGTACACCCCCGAAGCTTTTGAGAAGACTGCTTAGTACCGTACTGCGACTCCTGATGTCTTCTGTATCTACTTTGATGTTTAAAATATGTAATGTTTAAAATAATTATGTAAAACTTATACTTATTAATGCAATGGTTGGCTGTACTTTGATTACTATAATGCATGTGTTGTGATACTTACATGACGTCCTCCGCCCCCGAACGTTTCCGTCGTTCTGGTTTGGGGGTGTGACAGGAGTCCACTCAACTCCAAGATCACACATAAAATGGACCAAAAGTGCCAAAAACTACAAATGACAAGATCTAATGAACTAAAGAGCAAGATATGAACTTTATACTCACAATAGTCCAGAAATGAAGTGACTTTGATGGATCCAAACTTGTAATAACATTCCTTACAACCAAAAGAACTTTCTTGATCTTCAACCTTCATCAAAACACCACCAAAAGCACCCAACAGAGGATAGACGAGAGGGGAGGAGCTTAATCTAAGAAGGGAGGCTAGGGTTTGCTAAAAAGATGGTTTCTTGTTGCAATGGGGGCTAGAAAATGACATAAAACAAGGGTTTGAAGCCATTAAATATGAGCCAAACCCTAATTTAATGGGTTTGGGCTACACAACGTTCCATGTCATGGAGAACTCCTCTCCACGCCGTGGAGAACCCGATTTTCCCACAATCCACTTCAGCTTCAAACAGTCATAACCTCTTCATTGCAACTCCGTTTTCTACGATATTTATATGCACGTGAAGCTATTTCCAAGCCCACACTTATATCTAATTAGTTTTGACTTAAAAATACCAAACTGAATTAGTAATTCATGCAAAAGTCAAGAATATCACTTTTTCCCATATTACCCTTTTGCTTCAAAGCACAAACCAAGGGCTTAACTCACTTAACCAACATTATCAACGTCCAACAATGTCTAAACTTTATCCCATTAAAGCCCAAGGCCTTTGCATGATCGAATTACAGTCCAAAATCCCAAAATAAGAAACTTCCTGAAATTGGATGTTACATAGATGATTCCTTCGGGAATGTAAATAGATGATTCATGTGAGAATAAGATGTCGTGTGGTTAGAAAAGATTAAGAAAGAGTTCCAGGAGCGGAACATTGTAAAAATTTTCTTTAAATAAACTTGATATAATCAGTGAGGGATTGAAGTGTAGATGATGATTTTATTGTAAACCCTTGTGGTTTTTATTTTTAGTGTACCCTTGTTGCTTAAATTACGAGTATGATTTTATTGTAACCCTATATTAGACTGGGTTGTAAAGTGTGTTTATGAGTTAGAGTTACTCAAATTTTATAGAAAACTTTGATAATCCTTGGATAATTAGATGAGAAAAATTCAGGTCGTTACACAAAATATAGAAAAATACCTAGAAAATTTAACCAAAGGAAGATACACACAATTAAAACAACCAAACCACCACCAAGCCAACAAAGAACAAGGGCAAAGTTATCGATCATTTTTTTATATGGTTTGAATTTTGTACATGATGAACAACAATAAAAAGCATAACATGAGGAACAACAAGAAAATGGGAAATCCAACACAAAATCAATTTGGTACTATACTGAACAACAAGAATTAAACTTAAATGAATAACAACAATCACTTTTGTACCTCAATTTGGAAGTTTTGTGACTTAATCGACCAAGAAAAATCAATAACGTTTGATTATGTAGATACGGTTGGAGGTCTGTAGGGCAATGCAGAAGAAGAGATGTGTTCAAATATGAAGTGTAAGCGTAAAATAAAATCGTGCAGTTGCAATTGGCAAGGCTCGAAGCGGGGTATTAATTGATTATCCGCTTTTTTATTCCTTTTCTCCCATTTTCTCTATTAAATATATATATTTATTTTGATGTAAAATGATTTGATTTATTTCTCTTTTCGTATTATTTATATGAACCAAACATAAGAAATAGAATTAATTCTTTTCCACCGACTTTAACTTTCTAGCCTAGCGGTACCGGGTGTTGTCCTCCCTCTTAGAGGTTGAGGGTTCAAGTCTCATTGGAGACATATGTGGAATTAGGAGTGAAGTAGATTTGCCGTTTTAAAAAATAAAAAAATAAAAAAAAATACCCCTTAGCATTTTTGCATTTGAGCACACTTTATTTTCTTCTTTCCACTGATGTAACACAAACCAAACACTCATATCATAATGAAGACTATATCCAACACTTTCAATGTATTTCTTTTTCCGTTGTTAAAAACCATATAATAGTTTAACAATCTAAATGATTTTTCATTTTTTTATGATTAACAGAAAAGTTATAGCTATCTTTTTTTACATTTGGCCCAATATTTATTGTTTATGTATTTGGTCAAAAAAATTCCAATATTTTATTTACAATTTTGTTTTATATATTTTCTGTAACTTAGTTTTTTATATTTTTAAAAACTTAGTTTTTTATATTTTTAAAAACTTTTTTTATGTTACTTATTAACAACTTATTTTATAAATTTATTTTTATATAAATCCGTTTAAAAAAAACAATTTACAATGGGTAATTAGTAACTTTAATATTTTTTTTATATAATTTGGGTAATATTTTGGTTTTTTTTAATAAAAAAGGGTCTAGACCAGCAAAATTAAACGTGTTCATTTTGTTAAAGGGTGATTTTACACTGAGTTTTTTTATCCATCCATTAGAAAATTACTCGAGATACAATTATACTCTCATTTTAGTTAAAGTAAGTTACACACAAACCTGCAAATATTCCGTAGCTATTATGCTTCCACAGTTCCTCCTTTTTAGTTTTCACTCACTACTAGAGGCGTAGCTACTTACAACCAAAGTGGTTCTAGTATCCACCTGATTTTCTAATTTTATATAGTATTTGTATATATAAAAAAATAGAAACTATCTTCAAAAAAATTTAAGACGTACCTTATACTATTTGACAACATAAGAAAAAATAAACAAATAATAATAGAAGGTTTATACTTAAATTCCAAAACAAATAGTTAATATTTATCAAAACTATCTCATAAAAAAATAAAATGATATATATATATATATATATATATGTGTGTGTGTTTTTGATGTTATAAAAATAAATTATAAGTAGTTATAAGAAATTTAAAAGCAATGCAACTTTTCTCATATTGTTGGTTGTACGAAATAGTTGTTGCAAGTGAGCTCTTTAAAAAGAAAAAGACCCAGACGTGCACAGTAAATTATTTTTTTTATAAAAATTCGGTTTTAGGGGTCAAATAGACTGGTTTTTACTAGGTTTTAAGGTGTTCAACTAGTCCGATTGAAACTGATTTTTTACAAACTAAACGATTTTTTATTAGTTCAACCTGAATCGATCCGCAACATATATCATTGACACTTTGGTTTTTCCGACTTCACTTAACTAGGAACCACATGCTTTTCTATTCTAGATTCATCACTGCTCATCACCACCACCACTGTAGATCAGGTCCTCCGGTCACCATCTGTGGCGACCGCCTGCTCTAAATTAACGACTCCCCCTTCTCCAAACCACTACCAAACCTCCGCCCATCTCACTTAACAATCCCACAACCAACCACTATATTCCCCTTCTTTCCCGATCACCATCTCCGATCACCATCTCCGACAACCACTCTCTCTTTCTCTCTCGCTTGCAACTGGCAACAACTATCTCCGAGGAAACTGAAACTATGAAACACTGCCGAAGGAACATGTAAACAAATCTCTACGGCTAACCTGCAACTCATTATCGTCATGTTAATGGATGATTTATATTAATCTCCACCATTAGTGGATTTTAAATCCCCGGTCTCGTCTAGCACCACCCTCTGAAACGTCCCAAAAATACATACCAAAAATTTCGTTTTAAAATCATTAATAAAACCATGAATCTCAATCATCATATAAAACCATAAACCATGTGTCTCAAAAATAACATAATATCTGTCAATGTGTCAAAATCATGTATCAAATATCAGAGTAAATATCCCAGGCTATAAACATGATGGTGTGTGCACGACAGTCATCCCGAGCTCTTTCCCTTGCTACCGGAAGTACCTGAAACCAAAACTGAAAACTGTAAGCACGAAGCTTAGTGAGTCACCCCAACTACCACATACCATACACATATCACATAAACATATCTTGGGCCCCGCCCCTGCTACATCGAGTCAAGCTCGACATCGGCTTTCCCGGCATCGGGCCCCGCCCGACATCGGGCCCCACCCGGCATCAAGCAGATCTCGGAATACATGTGAGCATAATCAGGTAATACACATAACCCTAAGAATATATCATTAACACTTAAACATTCCTCGGGCCCCGCCCGGCATCGGACCGTAATCCGGTAACATACTAACATTCCTCGGGACCGCCTCGGCATCGAACCGAAGTTCGGAAACATACAATACAAAACACATGCAAGAATTACAAAGACATCAAGCATACAAACATTCCTCAGGACCGCCCCGGCATCAGATCGAAATCCAGAAAAGCATATAATCCTACATCGGGCCCCGCCCGACATCAGACCATAGTCCGGAACTACTACTAACTAAACGGGTCGACCTTGGTGCCTTAGGCTCGTTCCTACTGGAGGAAACTCACCTCGAATGCTAGCTGTGAAATCTCGTGTGAGGAATATCTGTCGGCTGCTCCAACGATTCCCCGGCTATCAATTTCACAATAACACTTAATCAAAAAATCTGCTAACTCTTCTTAGGGTAAAATGACCATTTTACCCCTGGTCAAAGTCAACGTCCTGGTCAAAGTCAAAGTCAAGGTCAACTCCCAGTCAACCTAACTCGTCGAGTTATCTCCCAACTCGGCGAGTTCCTGTATTACTCAGACTCGTGGTCAACCGAGTCAACTCGTCGAGTCCCTTCACAGACTCGTCGAGTTCTACCTGGCATACCATCGGGATAACCCGACTTCAACTCGTCGAGTCCCTTACTGGACTCGCTGAGTTCCCCTGTCTGTTTGGGCTATCTTAATGGATTAAGCCCCTACACTTCAGATCCAAGCTTCATACTTCACAATAACCTTGAAAATGTCATTTTAAGGGTAAAGTTTCTGACTTTACCCCTTAATACCACTTCTTAAAGGGTTTAGCTCAAACCCTAATTCCTTGGGACCTAGATTTGGTCCTTAATCCTTCTATACACCAAACTAAAGCTTACAAATTCAGATCTAAACCCCTAACACTACTTGGACACGTAAAGTTCCCACCTTTCCCCATATGCATGGCCTTTTGGGCTAAAAAGGCCAATATGATACTCTATGGCTTGCATAGGGGCTCCAATGGCATAAAGTTTGCACCTTTATGTCATAACAGCCCCTCTAGATCCTAGATCTGGAAGATTATCCATTTGGGTCGTCCATTCTCTAAAGGTTATCATTCTTGGGCCAAAACCTTCATAAAAGGGGAAGGAAGAGATCTAATGAACTAGAGGTCAAGATAGAAACTTGATTACCAGAAAATGTAGCCAAAGAAGTGTAGTTTCTGGATCTACTCTCCTCCTCTTGAGCCTTATAACTCCTTCTTCTTCTTCTTCAAGCAACAAGAACACAAACGATTGCTCACAAATGGCTCACACCCTTTAGGGTTTCGTGGATTAGGGATTCGCCATCCCGCAGATAGCTTAAACCCCGCACATAATTTGCCTTCTACTCGACGAGTTAGGGCCACCAACTCGTCGAGTCCCTCTCTTAAAATGAATAATTAAATAAGTTAAATGCATACCAGGAACCAAGCGTTACACCTTTACATTAAGCGTTGGCCGTCCCGCTTGAAGCAACCTATAACCTCCTAAAAACCATGACAGATTTTTTGATTTTTATAAAAACATTTCCACAAGAAACCATAGATAAACAACCATTGTTTTCGAATCATATCCAAGAAAATCAGAGTATCAAGTCAATCTCTCAAAACATAGAATATGTGTACAATAACGCCTTTGCCTTGCCCCGATCATCAGAAGTACCTAAAAACATTGAAATCAAAAACCGTAAGCCAAAACTTAGTGAGTTTCCCCAATATACCTCACACAACAATACATATACAATGCATGTACACCAGGCCCACCGTATAATACTGGATTACCCCTGGTCCCACAATCATCAGAATGGATTGCCCCCGGGCCCACAGTCCTCAAACTGGATTGCCCTCGGCCCACAACACATCGCTGGAATGCCCCAAGTTTGTTAGCCTACAACACAAAGCAGTAACGCCTCAACCTAACTGCACTATGTCGACATATGCAACAGATAAACAATAACCGAAAATATAGGTATCATACAGATCTACCAATCTACTAAATCATTACAGTATTCCAACATCCTACACACAATGACACATACTGCAACACAAAGTATAGTATGAAAATTCACCTCGAAATTTAGAAGATAATAGTGACAATCACAGATCCAATAACCAGCTCTACATTTCACCTATACAACAAACAGGGACCAAGTTTCAATCTACAACCCAAAATCCTCAATTTGACCTAAAGTCAAACTTGGTCAAAGTCAACGGTCAATGGTAAAAAGTTCAACAGTCAACTTCAATCGTCCTACGCCCAGCGTAGCATGCAACTCTATGCTCAACGTAGAGCTTAAGGTGGCAAACAAGCCAAATCAAGGCTACACCCAACGTAAGGTAGATTGCGCCCAACATAGCCACCTAATATCCACCTTTTCATTAAGTCCTTAAAACAGAAGATCAACTCCTTATACTTCCAGATATATACTAAATGGACGTTTTAATGGATAAAGTCTCTGACTTTATCCATTTTCATGGTCACAAGGATCACAAAACCAAAACCCAGGTCCATAAAGTTATCTATTGCTCAAGAACTCATGCATGGATGGATGAGACTGACCAAGCTCTCATTTTTATTACTTAACAACCCTAAAAACGTTTTGAAATGATACTCAAATGGTCTGCAGTAGCTCATACTCATATAAACCAAGGTTATGGGGACAAAAACATGGAATTCTCAAGAATAACCAGATCTAACATGAAACTTCATCAATGTAGAAACTTTATACCTTCTGGAGATGGATGAGTAGATGCAAATTTTGGATCTACACTGATTTGAGCTCCCAAGTAGTTCCATAATACTCTTATTCCTTCAAAAGTGAACAGAAAGCACTACAAAAGCTCAAAACTCACAAATGGTGACTAGAGTTCCAAGGAGGTTGTTTGGGTGGGTGGAGGATGAGAATGGAGAGGGCCTCAAGCGGATAGAGCCTTTAAATAGGGCTCACAACCCCAACAATTAGGGTTTTGGTGCTACGCTTCTACACCCAACGTAGGTCACTAAATCCCCATGTCCAAACTCCTTCCTATGCTCAACGTAGGGGACTATCCTATGCCCAACGTATGGTAGAATTCTTCGAAATTAAACTTTTAATGAAGTAGTAACAATACCTTCAAGATCGAGTGTTACACAACCTCGATATACTAGGGTCACACGTTCTGGAAACTTACATTCCCTCTCAACCATCAGATTCCAGTGGATCAGAATCTTCAATTTCCCTAATATCACTGAGATCTTGGAAGCAATAGCCAAACCGTTGCGGGCGTACTCGGTGGAGCTCTGTATCTAAGACTTAACATCTACAAGAAATGTCGAATTCAAGTCTCCCAGAGCATCCAAAAACATGTCTTGGTTGGTAAGAGCAATGTTCAACCACATTTTTAGGTTGTTGATTTTTTAAGGCTGAGCAACATATTATCGGATTTCACATCTATGGAGGTTATGGAATCACAGAGATAATCAAGGGCCATCTAACACAACCTTACAAACCTTTAACACTTGTAACATCCCAAAAATCATAAGTAAACATTTCATTTCTAATTCAACCAAAAACCATCAAATACTCATATCAAACCATCCAGAAGTATGTCACAGTAAAAATAGTTATCAAAGTACAATCTCAAAATCATAAAAGTGTGGAAACATCGGTGGATGCGTTGCGATCAAGTCGCGCCCTTCTCCCCAAAACTTAAACCGTAAGCATAAAGCTTAGTGAGTTCTCCCCAAAATACCACATACCATAAATACAATGGGCCTCACCCGACATTGGACCCCGCCCATTACATATTTGTCATTAACATGTGATGGGCCCCGCCCAACACACTCATCAGGCCCCGCCTTGCATCGAACCTACCCGGTATACATACAAACACATCCAAGAGTCACACAAACAACTAACATCCTATAAACAATAATCAATGGGTCGTCATTGGTGCCTTTGACCCACCGAAAAAGGTGAGAAGACTCACATCAATCAAAAGATGAACAATCACACACACAGGCTGCTGCTACAATGGCTCCTCAACTAAACACATTAAAACTAACTAATAAATAATCAGGGTAATAACCACAAGTACAAGCCCAATCACAAGCCTCTCACAAATGGTAAAAGACCCTTTTACCTTTCCTACCCTAGGCCTAACAAGCCATGGATCAAGCCCAAAAGACCTAAGGCCCAAGAAATGGCCCAAAAAGGCTTCTGGCGAGTACGCCCCGCGTACAACCCTTAACATCGAGAAAACGGGGGCTGAATTTATTACGCTGAGCGTATGCATACGTACGCCCAACATACTCCCCTTATGGCTAAACTCATGTTAAACACTTAATAGCTTAAGTCCAAACGTCCAAATCACAAATCTAGATCTTGGGGAATGTATTAAATGATAAAGTCATCAACTTGATGCCTTTGTATGGCTTAACAAAGACCCAACACCTATTTCTAACACTTTAACATCATATTATGACCATCAACTTTTGCATGGTTGAGCTAAATCCATCAAGATGCCATTTTTATGAACAATGGATCTCAAAAACATCAAGTTCTAATATTCTAAACTTCTGGAGTATCTTATACTCACAAGAATCAAGTCAAGGGACCAAAACATGCCAAAAACCCCAACTAGCCAAGATCTAAACAAAGAATCACCAAGATTAACACTTTATACCTTTTAGAAGATGATGAAGGTGAATTGATTCTGGATCCACAAGCTTCAAATCAACAAGGGCTTCTCCAAAGGGTTCTTCTTCTTTCAAGATGCACCAAACACACACCAAAACACATACAAGGAGGCTCAATATTCTCTAAAAAGGGAGTAGGGTTTCGTGGAAGCTTCTTTGGGATGAAGGAGGTTGATCATAGAAGAGGACTAAGGGTTATAAGGGGCTTAAATATGGTCTAAACCCTAAAATTAAGGGTTTGCCTCAGGCTCGAGTACAACCATCGTACTCTAGGTACGCCCAACATACCAGGGGGGAAACCCCATGACCAAGATTCATCAAGGTATGCCCACCGTAATAGGCAAACATACAAAAATAATGACCACTTAGAATTTAAGAAATTTACATGGGAACCGGGCGTTACAATTCTCCCCCACTTGAATCAGACTTCATCCTGAAAGTCCACCTCCGCAAACAACTCTATGTAGTGCTTTATCATCTCCTCCTCAAGCTCCCATGTCCATTATGAACCCTTCCGGTGCTGCCATTGCACCTTCACTAGAGCCACAACCTTGTTTCGCAAAGTCTTCGTCTTCTTATCAAGGATTGCAATCGGACTCTCTATGTAATTCAGATGCTCGTCCACCTGAATATCTTCCAAAGGAACCAATGCGGAATTATCAACCAAACACTTTCGCATCTAAGAGACGTGAAAAGTGTTTTGGATATGACTGAGCTCCTCGGGTAGCTCCAAACGATAAGCAACCATGTCCAGCAGGGAAACAACCCTGAAAGGACCGATATATGTGGGAACCGACTTCCTGAAACGGATGAAACCTTTTCAAGTTGAAACCTTCAGGAGTACCATATTCCCAACCTGAAATTCCAAATCTGACCGACGTCTATCCGCGCAACTCATCTGACGGCTCTATGCGGTCTACAATCTCTCGCACACCTATTGAATCAACTCAGTATTTTGGAGTACCACCTCCATGCTACCCATAACTCGCTGACCGACCTCAGCCCAACAAATAGGGGTCCGACACTTTCTCCCGTAAAGCATCTCAAAAGGAGGTTGATCAATACTGGTGTGGTAGCTGTTGTTGTAACAATACTCAGCCAATGGAAGATACATATCCCAACTATCGCCAAAATCTAGTACACATGCACAAAGCATGTCCTCCAAGGTCTGGATAGCCTGCTCGCTCTGACCATCAGTTTGCAGATGAAAAGTTGTACTGAAGTGCAACCGAATACCCAACTCCTCATGGAACCTCTTCCAAAACCTGGAAGTGAACCGAACATCCCGATTCGAATCCATTAAGATTGGAACCCCATGTCGTGGTACAGCCTCTCGGATATAGACATCTGCTAACTTCTCCGCGAAAATGCTCTCCTAAATAGGAATAATATGTGCACTCTTGGTCAATCGGTCCACGGTGACCCAAATCGAATCCACCCCTCGCGCGGTCCGCGGTAGCTTTGTGATAAAATCCATCGTGATCTACTCCCATTTCCAAACGGGAACACCCAACGGCCTCATCTTGTCAGGAGGTCGTTGATGCTCATCTTTGAGTTTCCTCCAAGTCAAGCACCTCTCCACATACCAGGCCACATCTCACTTCATGCATGGCCACCAATAATCAATCCAGAGGTCTCTATGCATCTTCGTCGCTCCTAGATGAATAGAAAACCTCGACATATGCGCCTCCTCCATCAAAATCTTCTGCGCACCCCCGCAATATGGAACCCAGACTCTCCGATGAAGGGTCAATAATCCATGACTATCATAATCAAAAGAAGCCACCTGACCCACTATGCGCTCGCTCTTTCGATGCTCCTCTTTCATAGCCTCAACCTGAGCCTCCCGAATCTTATCTAAGAGTGGGGTAATCACAGTCATCCTCTAACAAACATCCCTGATGGGAGTATCGGCCGACTTGCGGCTAAGAGCACCGGCCACCACATTGGCCTTCCCCAGGAGATAAAGGATCTCACAATCATAATCCTTCGCCACATCCAACCACCTGTGCTGACTCATGTTCAGATTTGGCTGATCCATCAGATACCTCAAACTATTATGGTCCGTGTAAATGATACAACGAACCCCATACAAGTAATGTCGCCAAATATTGCTGGCAAAAACCACTACCCCCTGCTCCAAATCATGAGTGGGATAATTCGCTTTATGAGGCTTCAGCTGCCTCGAAGCATAAGCTATTATAGGACCTTTATGCATCAAAATTTCACCCAATCCCAAAATCGATGCATCACAATACACCACGAAATAATCCATACCCTTTGGGAGGGTCAAGATTGGAGCCTCGCATAACTTATGCCTCAAAGTCTCTAATGCCGCCTGCTGCTTAAGGCCCCAACAGAAAGTATCAGACTTCTTCGTCAACCTAGTCATTGGAACGACGATCCTCGAGAAATTTTCGATAAACCTCCGATAATACCCAGGTAAACCAAGGAAACTCTGAATTCATATGGAGACCTCGGAAGCCTTGATCTTGGCTGGATCAACCAATATACCCTTCTGGTTGACAAGATGCCCAAGAAACTGCGCCTTGCGCAACCAGAACTCACACTTGGAGAACTATGCATACATCATCTCCCTCCTCAGAGTCTCCAGAACTTCTCGTAGATGATCATCTGCTTCTCATTGGTCTTATAATAGACCAAGATATCATCAATGAACACGATGACTGACCGATCCAACATTGGTCTGCAAACCCGGTTCATGAGATCCATGAATGTTGCTGGTGCATTGGTGCGCCCAAAAAGCATCACCACAAACTCGTAATGACCATAACGAGTCCTAAAGGTCGTCTTCTGAACATCCTCATCTCAAACCATCAATATGATGACAGCCTGAATGCAAATCAATCTTGGAGAACCAAGACGCACCCTGAAGTTGGTCGAACAAATCTTCAATCCTTGGAAGTGGATAACGGCTCTTCACCGTCAACTTGTTCAACTCTAGATAATCAATGAACATCCTGTCTTTTTCTTCAGAAATAATATCGGTGCTCCCCAGGGTGAACTACTCGGTCTGATAAATCCCTTTTCTAACAGCTCCCGCAGCTGTATAGATAACTCCTGCATCTTCGACAGTGCTAATCGATGGGGTGCCTTGGATATCGGATCCACACCTGGAATCAGATCAATACGAAACTCCACCTGCCTCTCCAGAGGCACTCCGGGAACACATCTGCATACTCGCGAAAAATCGGCACATCATCAATCATTCTCTTCTTCTCCTCTCTAGTGTCCAATACACAAGCCACAAAACTAGAACAACCCTGTTGTAGATAAATCCTAGCTGTCGCAGCTGAATAGAGAACCGGTTCACGCTGAACACCCTCACTATGAATAACCAGCTCTCCCCTACTTGGGATTCAAACCCGAACTAACTAGTGCCTACAATTAATCATCGCCCCATTAGGGCTCAACCGATCCATCCCTACGAATCTATGATCACCTTGCTCTCAAGTAAAGGAATAGGAACAAATCAATCGGATACCACTCACAAAATAACTCTAGAACACAACCTTGATGTAGCCTCGATACCTGTACTGAACGATCATCAGCAATCTCCACCTCTAATGGATAATCAAGCTCCCTTGGAGCATCACCGAACCTCTTGCTAAGTGCAAGAGACACAAATGATCGGGTGGTGCCCGAATCAAACAAAACTAAAGCTGGAACAACATTCACTAGGAACGTACCTATAAAATAGCAATTATATAATAATCATAAACATTAAAACAAATAATGAAATAGGGAGGAAATACATACCCATAACCACATCTGGTGATGCGCGAGCTTCCTCGGCTGTCAGCTGGAAAGATCAGCTCCTCACCACTGGCGCCTCCGCATTGCCCTAGCGGTCGTTGGTAATCGTCATTATCGTCAGAGCGGGTGCTACAACCGCTCCACCTACTGCCAAACTCGGACAATCGACCTTTTTTTGGCCCCTCTGATTGCAAAGAAAGAACATCAGACCCGATCCCTGGATGGTGGTGGCAGTACAATCCCTGCTTAAGTAACCATTCTTGCCGCACTTGAAACAACCAGAACCACTCGCCCTACAAGCTCCCTCGTGGGTCCGGCCACATCAGCTGCACCGACCCCAACCCTGCTGGCCATTCGATCTCGAATATGTAACCTTGGGCTTCTTCCCCGAGCCCTCAGATACTTGCGCCTCAACCGACTTCCTCTTCCTCACAGTCTCCAGATTAATCTCCCGTTCATGATGTAACGCCCGCAGATTCGGGCTAGTCAATTTTGAGACAATAAGCATCAAAAATGAGTTTTGATGGAAGATTATTTAGAAGGAGTAATCTTAACCAAATGGTAGTATATGTTACAAGGGTTCCGTACATATAAAGAACGCCGAAATTCGAGTTATAACGAAGAAGTTATGGCTCGTCGAAGTTTTTCGGCAAAACCGGCATGGCACCGGGAGACGTAAATAGTGAATTTACGATGGATGAATTTTTAGCCTTATAAATCTAAGCAAAAGTTGTAGTATACGTTAAACCGAGAACATACAAAAAAAGAACGCCCAAATCTGACTTCGTATGAGGAAGTAATGAATTTTCTAAGATTTGGCATAGCAGTGCACGGCCCGAAACTCGAATTTTAGATCGAGCGGTTTTTGGCCAACGCGAACTAAATGATAATTGAAGATCTCATTAATAGGAACTCAACAGTAAAAAGACAGACGAAAACGGAGTCCGTATGTTGAAGTTATGAATTTTGCGCGGACATTTAACAGTATAATCTCCTCGTACTGTTAAATTTAAGATCGGTCGAGAATTAGCCGACGGAGTCAAAATGAAAGTTGTAGATCTTATTTTTACCTACGCGTGGATATAAAGAACGTCGAAAACGGAGCTCGTATGCGAAAGTTACGGGGTTTAGAAGTCGGCAGGGTGCTGTTGCAAAAAGGGTGACGTGACACAATCTTGGCCATTGCTTTCTCCCCACGGCTTGCCACTAGATGGTGACATGTGGCACTAATTTCAGCCATATTTCACCCTATAAATACAACCCCTTCCACCCTCATTTCTTCACACCTCCACCCTTCTCTCTCTACTCTCTCTCTCTAAACCTCCCAAAACTCCCCTAGCGCTAGAAGAAAGCCCCGGAGCGCTCGACGGCTCCGAGAAGAAGAGCTTTCGGCTCGGAAGTTCTGCCCCTGCAGAGCGCGGCTTCTAGCCAAACCCCCTTGTAGGTAAAATACGCCTACCTAATTTTTAATATAGCTTTTATTTAAATATAGTAACGTTATTAGGACCTTATAATATATATTTGAGCTATTATTATGGGTTATATAAGTGTCGTTATAATATCTTTTTAATTACTCGCGGTACGGGGAATCTGGTTTAAAGGGCCGCATAGGGTTGTTGGATTTCAGAAGTGCTATATGCCAAAATGGTCCTGCCCTCCGGTGTTTTATGTCTGGCCCCTGTCTGTACATAGTGGTTGGAAAATATTGTTTAAACGAATATATAATAATAATAATTCTAAGACTAATAATTAGTCACGGTAAATATTAGACTAAAATTTAGCGATAATAATGCTAGGTTTCGTCGAAGGAAAATAGAATCGTTAAAAGTGAAGCGCTGCCCGAGTTTGGAATCATCACTTTAACAAGTGAGTGCATAGTTACTTTCATCTTACACATAGATATGAAGTATTTTATATAAATTACATGCTATGTGTGCATATTATTTGAATACTTGCTTTCTATGCTGGATGAACGATTTTATACATGTTTTAAATAATTTAAACTGTATATGTATTTTATATCTACGAATATGTTGGGTAAAACATCGGTAGATAAATGATGAGAGATGAAAGATGATATGAGTGAACATTGGCAGCTATAGACTTAGTGCCTAACAAATAACATCGGCATCTATGGACTTAGTGCCTATCGAATAAACATTGGTAGCTATGGACTTAGTACCTGTTAGATAAACGTTGGTAGCTATGGACTTAGTACCTGTTAAATAAACGTTGGTAGCTATGGATTTAGTACCTATTAGCTGAACACCGGTAGCTATGGATTTAGTACCCGATGAATGAACTTTAGCAGCTATGGAATTAGTGCTTTACGAACAAGCATTGGCAGCTATGGTCTTAGTGCCTATAATATAAACCCTGGAAGCAATGGGCTTCGAAATGAACGAATCCAGGATAGATGATTCGTAGGGTAGATCCTTAAGAGTAAAGAAGATAATGGGGATACGAAGTTACAGGTCTTAGTGCCCAACCTGACCCACTCAAGCTTATTTGAATCACAGGTGCCAATACGAAGTTACATTACACTGAGAGATTAAAGATGTGTAGATCACTAGTGATAATGAATGTAAGTTCTGTTTATGCTTATGTTTCTGTATTGACGATGACATCCCAATATTTTAAAATGAATAAAAATACATTTCTTCGGAAATGCTTTGATAACGTATTTATCATGTTTTCCTGGGAACAAATTCCGCAACATTTTTATTAAAAGAGGTACTCTGATTTTTATAAAGCATAAACAAAATCGGTCTTTTCTGGCCGTGAAAATGGGGATGTCACAGTTGGTATCAGAGCATTAGTTTAAGCGAACTAGGAATATGGATTTATTTATAGACTTAAACTTAGAATGCTAAGCGATGATCGTGAGGAGTGTGTCTAATAAAATTTAGGTAATACACCTGAATAGACACAATCACTAGCTAATTTAGGGAAAATGCCTAACATGCTTTTATGTGCTAAATGATTTATGATGATTTATGATGCTAAATGTATGATCGGATCTATGGTCTGTTGCCGACCGGATCTGGAAAACTTTATGTGTTCAGATTTCTAAACGTTTAAATACGATATTAGAACTGACATGTAACTTTTTGGAGTGGTGGGGAGGTTTACACGTCGATCGTAAATAAAATCTTTCCTATCTTAATTCTCGTCATTTCACACCAAATGCCTAATTTGGTGAATAAGATCGAAATGGCAAGAACCCGAAGCGGAGCCGGAAACGCGAACGGAAACAGGAATCAACCCCTAGTGATTGAGCAAATACCTGTTGTGGTAGCCGCTCCTGAGCCAATACTATGGCCAGAGTACAAGCGATGATCCAAATGATGTTAGATCGTCAAATGGAGGAGACCAGACGCTTACTTCAACAGAACTGAGAGGAAGCTACAATACCGATCGTACAACCTGAACTGGTCCCCGAGCAATCGGAGGAAGGGAACTACACCCGTCATGTGAGTCAAGCTGGGACTAAAGGAGAACGAATAAATGGCCCAGAGAGGGGAAACGACAAGGATGGGCGAATGTATAAGAACTTCTTGAGTGCAAAACCACCGAGTCTCTCAGGAAGCCCGAAGCCTATAGAGATAATGGACTGGATCTCCGAAATGGAGATGGTGTTTGAGAGCTGCGACTGTAGCAACAAGCAGAAAACCGTCTTTGCGGTCAGACAACTGAAGACTGGAGTCTTGAGCTGGTAGAAGTTTTTGGCAGATACAATGCCCAAAGGAGAAGCAAGCAAGATGTCTTGGGAAGATTTCCTAGTGCAACTAAAAATGCAGTACTGCTCTGAGCAGGATCTACTAGAGATCAACAACGAGTTTCAGAACCTAAAGAAAGGAAGAATGAGCGTTACCGAGTACGCTACAATTTTTACGGAGAAAATGAAGCTTGTTCCTTACTTAGTTCCAACTGAACTCTCCAAGGTCAACAAGTTCGCCCATGGATTACCAGCAGACTTTGGTCCAATGGTCAAGCACGCAACCACTTTGAAAGCCGCCATCTGGGCAGCCAAGAATGTTGAGACCCAAATAAGGGAAAAGGGTCTGGAAAAAGCTGAAGTTGGCGAGAAGAGCAAGCTTGAAGAATCCTCAAGACCTGATAACAAAGGAAAGTTCCCGAAGTCTAACCCGGATAACCAAAGTTATGGAGCCAAGTGGTGTGAAAAGTGTAAGAATAAGCACTTCGGAAGATGCGATGGAGAAGTAACCTGTTACAAGTGTGGGAGGATCGGTCACTATTCCAAGGATTGTACACAAAATGATAAGGTATGCTACGGATGCGGAAGCAAGGGGCACATGTCTAGAGACTGCCCAAAGAAAAATGAAGCAGCAAGGCCAGAGGCACCGCCAAAGCCAAGGGCATTCCACATGATCCTCGACGAAGCAGAAAACAATGCAAGGAATCGAGGATGAGGAATTCATACCCGAAGATCGAGTTATGAAGTAGCCAAGGGGATAGAATCATATGACGTAGCCTATTAGAGGCATAGTCTAGGGTGAACTTGAACACCTATGTAATAGTTTCAAGAAATAATAATAAAACCTTTGTTTTGTTATCTGGTGTGTTAAACTGTTATGTGATTTTCTTGTATGGTAACTTGGAAAACTGCGAGACAATACTTGGGACGAGTATGAGTAGGTGTGAATGGTAGTAGAGGCCTATACTGCCGGAAGCACAGGACTCACACTTGGATCAGGGAAAGTCACAAGGTTACCAAGAAGCTAGTAATAGATTCCGTTTTGTTCAAAGTACGTCATTACCATCGTTTCGGTAATAATTAAGAAGATTGTTGTTATTCCGACCCTAGTGGTCATATCAAATCGAGTCCTAATAAGATGAGTATGTTACGTGGTTCAGAGAACCAAGTTTAATGTAGCATCCGACTTAAGCTAGAAGATTGAAATCGAAGCGATCAATAGAAGTATCGTGCTCGTTGTTAAAGAATTTGGTAGCTAGAAATGCTACATGTTAAAATGTGATTATATCACATTAGAACATGAAGGAAAGTATATCCAATTCCGGAATTTGACTCTAAAAGACCTGAGTCTGAGCGTTGCAACATACGATGAAATTTCATTAGAACGTGACCCATCGGTCTATCGTGGAAATCAAATAAACTTATCTTATGTTTGTTAAGAAGAAGAAGGAGTCTCTGATAAAGAGCGAGTTTGTGACATGAAGGTCATGATTGAAAGTGTAACAAGACATAGAGAACGGGTGCAAGATCAAGCACCGCTTGCAGTCAAGAAGACCAGGAGTTAGATACGCATTCGAAGAAACATAAAAGTTATGGTTATTACCTAGGATGAAGAGATAACGTATGGAGTCATTATATAGCCCTGTTTCGTTGATGATTCCGGGACGTAATCATCCTAAGGGGAGATAATTGTAACGCCCGCAGATTCGGGCTAGTCAATTTAGAGACAATAAGCATCAAAAATGAGTTTTGATGGAAGATTATTTAGAAGGAGTAATCTTAACCAAATGCTAGTATATGTTACAAGGCTTCCGTACATATAAAGAACGCCGAAATCCGAGTTATAACGAAGAAGTTATGGCCCGTCGAAGTTTTTCGGCAAAACCGGCATGGCACCGGGAGACGTAAAGAGTGAATTTACGATGGAGGAATTTTTAGCCTTATAAATCTAAGCAAAAGTTGTAGTATACGTTAAACCGAGAACATACAAAAAAAGAACGCCCAAATCTGACTTCGTATGAGGAAGTTATGAATTTTCTAAGATTTGGCATAGCAGTGCACGGCCCGAAACTCGAATTTTAGATCGAGCGGTAAAAAGATCTCAACGGTAAAAAGACAGACGAAAACGGAGTCCGTATGTTGAAGTTATGAATTTTGCGCGGACATTTAACAGTATAATCTCCTCGTACTGTTAAATTTAAGACCGGTCGAGAATTAGCCGACGGAGTCAAAATGAAAGTTGTATATCTTATTTTTACCTACGCGTGGATATAAAGAACGTCGAAAACGGAGCTCGTATGCGAAAGTTACGGGGTTTAGAAGTCGGCAGGGTGCTATTGCAAAAAGGGTGACGTGGCACAATCTTGGCCATTCCTTTCTCCCCACGGCTTGCCACTAGATGGTGACATGTGGCACTAATTTCAGCCATATTTCACCCTATAAATACAACCCCTTCCACCCTCATTTCTTCACACATCCACCCTTCTCTCTCTACTCTCTCTCTAAACCTCCCAAAACTCCTCTAGCACTAGAAGAAAGCCCCGAAGCGCTCGACGGCTCCGAGAAGAAGAGCTTTCGGCTCGGAAGTTCTACCACTGCAGAGCGCGGCTTCTAGCCAAACCCCCTCCTAGGTAAGATACGCCTACCTAATTTTTAATATAGCTTTTATTTAAATATAGTAACGTTATTAGGACCTTATAATAATTATTTGAGCTATTATTATGGGTTATATAAGTGTCGTTATAATATCTTTTTAACTACTCGCGGTACGGGGAATCTGGTTTAAAGGGCCGCATAGGGTTGTTGGATTTCAGAAGTGCTATATGCCAAAATGGTCCTGCCCTCCGGTGTTTTATGTCTGGCCCCTGTCTGTACATATTGGTTGGAAAATATTGTTTAAACGCTTATATAATAATAATAATTCTAACACTAATAATTAGTCACGGTAAATATTAGACTAAAATTTAGCGATAATAATGCTAGGTTTCGTCGAAGGAAAATAGAATCGTTAAAAGTGAAGCGCTGCCCGAGTTTGGAATCATCACTTCAACAAGTGAGTGCATAGTTACTTTAATCTTACACATAGAGATGAAGTATTTTATATAAATTACGTGCTATGTGTGCATATTATTTGAATACTTGCTTTCTATGCTGGATGAACGATTTTATACATGTTTTAAATAATTTAAACTGTATATGTATTTTATATCTACGAATATGTTGGGTAAAACATCGGTAGATGAATGATGAGAGATGAAAGATGATATGAGTGAACATTGGCGGCTATAGACTTAGTGCCTAACAAATAACATCGGCAACTATGGACTTAGTGCCTATCGAATAAACATTGGTAGCTATGGACTTAGTACCTGTTAGATAAACGTTGGTAGCTATGGACTTAGTACCTGTTAAATAAACGTTGGTAGCTATGGATTTAGTACCTATTAGCTGAACACCGGTAGCTATGGATTTAGTACCTATTAGCTTAACACCGGTAGCTATGGATTTAGTACCCGATGAATGAACTTTAGCAGCTATGGAATTAGTGCTTTACGAACAAGCATTGGCAGCTATGGACTTAGTGCATATCATATAAACCCTGGAAGCAATGAGCTTCGAAATGAACGAATGCAGGATAGATGATTTGTAGTGTAGATCCTTAAGAGTAAAGAAGATAATGGGGATGGGTAATTGGGTTGATTGTTTGATGTTTAAACATAATAATTATATTATTGTGGGTTGAAAACCCTATGTACTCACCAGGTTTCCCAACCTGACCTACTCAAGCTTATTTGAATCACATGTGCCGATACGAAGTTACATTACACTGAGAGATTAAAGATGTGTAGATCACTAATGATAATGAATGTAAGTTCTGTTTATGCTTATGTTTCTGTATTGACGATGACATCCCAATGTTTTAAAATGAATAAAAATACATTTCTTCGGAAATGCTTTGATAACGTATTTATCATGTTTTTCTGGGAACAAATTCCGCAACATTTTTATTAAAAGAGGTACTCTGATTTTTATAAAGCATAAACAAAATCGGTCTTTTCTGGCCGTGAAAATGGGGATGTCACACATGAGATCGAGAAATCATTTCCTCCAATGTCTTGCAACTAGACATACTCACAAACTCCTAAATCTCATGTTTCAACATATCATGGTACCGAGCCTTGTTCATCTCATTGTCTGCCACATACTGTGGAACCAACAAATCCCTTTCATGGAACATGGCAGTGATCTCCGTCATGGTCTCGGTAGTATGGCGAAGGTCCTGAAACTCCCTCGCCAGCTGCTGAGCATCAATCTGTTGGATATAGTGTCTAAGTCCATAACTTTATTTGGTATGTACTTGACCCGACCCGGCATGGTCCATTTGGGTTGCATGGCATTGCAATACTTGGATAGACAAAATGAGAGAAAGTACACTTGTGATTATTAATATATTATAAGTTCTAATATATTAATAATAGTATTATTTAATTAGTATTGATCAAGTATTAATCTAATATTAATTTGGTGATCAAAGTGAGACTAATTAAATATATAGGGTTGATTATGACAATCATCCATTCTTTTATGGTGGATTAATGATCCATGGTTTATGGGTTTGGTTATAACCATATGGAGCTCCATGGATAGTCCATGGGAGTTAAAAACCCATGGGTCATGAGGAATGAAGAGTCATGACAATTAGGGTTTACATTTGTAACTCCTAATTATGACACACTATAAAAGAAACCCTATAGCATGCAAAATGTGCACGAGAGTGTTTCTAGAGAGGGCATAACCGATTTTCAAGTGTAAGAATTATTCTCTCAAGTTATTCCAAGTTTTGTGGTGTTGTGTGAAGCATTTGAGGCACAACATTTGGGGTGCTAGGCTCACAAAGTCTTGAAGGAATCCAAGCAACAACAAGGTATGTATTTCTACTAGTATTATGTTTTATGTAATCCCCATGCCATGCTAGTTAGGAAATAACCTTGAAAACGAAATTTGCATGTATATAGAGAAAACATAGATTCAAGGTTATTAGGGTTGCATGTACACTTAGGAAGTGTTAGAATGCTCAAAATCCATCAGTGGTATCAGAGCCTAGGATTGTTTTCTGTATACTTGATGCAAAACTGCTTAAAAATCGAAAATTCTGCACTCTGACGACTGGACTCGCCGAGTCCATGAACAAATTCATCCTACTCGACGAGTAGAATAATGCACTCGACGAGTAGGAGCGTGCTGGGCAGTTTTTTTCGAGTTTTGTTGCTGGAAATGGATTAAAATCATTATCCCAATCTGTTTTGGACTTGTAAAATCTGTTTTTCAAAAGGATAATGATTATGTTAACCCATTTTACATGACTTTTATCAATTTTCAAGTATTGTATATGTTTATATGATTTCTTGAAATTGCTTGACATGAATTTGTGTTCTTATGAGTTTTAGAAGATCATAGGAATTATGTGTAACCTCCATGTGTGTTTAATTCATGATCTTAATGGCAATGATGGTGTCCATAACTTGTCCTCAAGTTATGGATAACCAAAAGTCACTTCTTTAAATTGTGATTAAAGAACTAAAGAGGTTTCATAAAATGAAGAGTCTTCATTTTATGAAGCATTAAAAACTCATAAGTTACAAATTGAAGAGACTTGGAATAGTTTCAAATCTTGCCCTCAAGTTTTGGAATTTGAAAAGTCTTACACTTTAATACTTTAATTCCAAATTGAACCTTAGATTTTTAAAAAGTTTAAAAATCAACACTTATACTATTATTATAATTTTATTATATAGGTATGTATAAGAATATGTCATTCTTACCGTTAGTAGACCTCATTCACGAAGCCGGTCTATAAGGGGGGTATAAGGTTGTTGCCTATAAAATGGTGACTTAATGGGTGTCCACTCTCACCCACCGCTTCCTTGATCGGTGGAGGGTCGTTAGCCGAACGGGTAGGATACGACTTTAAATACTCATTAAAAGTATAATGAATTATAAAGTAACTATACATTATAAATTCCCAATCTTAGTTACTTTAGGAAAATGTGAAATTGGTGCTAGCCCATAAAATTACACTTTATACCTTACCAAGTCGTTAGTGGAGCGTGTGTGGTTAACCGGCACACTAACATGGACTAGTAAGTGTGGCAAAGGGTAACTTGACTTTATTATAGATCGGTGGAGCGTGTGTGGTTAACCGGCACATCGATTAGGTAATATTGTTGAGGGTACCAAGTCAATTTGTATGGTTATTCACACCTTGTTTGTGATCCTCGACATCCCAGTCACAAATTTGAGAGGGCACAATCGAGATTCAAACATGCCATTGAAAGTTCAATGTATCTCAAAAGATCTAGGAGTTTCAAATCCAATTAAAAACTTAATTATATTTCGTTTTTATGGTGGAAATTGGTAAATCGTCATTTACCTACCTTCAACTATTTTATAATTTGGATTACGACATCCCTCTTCCAGTTATAAATAGGTTGTTGGGTCCTAGCCTTAATATTTCATATTGGGTGTTATATTAAGGACTTTAAATCAACTAACTTGAATTTCTCCCATTATAGATGTCTAGTTTAGACAGCTATGGTCTTCCCAAATCTTTAGGAACAAGCTTCCTAATGAAGATGATATCCCAAATGGCAACCAAGGTGAAAGATCAATCCCTTTGTTGTGCATTAGTGGGACTGGAAATCATACTTCACTTCCTCTACCTCCTCCAATAAATCTCCTTATCCCACAAGTTTCAAGACCTGATAAGTTCTAAGTCACTCAATCCCTATTGGCAAACAAAGTCTATATGTGCTTAGGTCTTGGAGATTAAGTCCCATATTGACAAGCCGGTAGAGCCGGGTGTCGAAGTATCGAGGGAGCTGGCTGTTGACTTGGTTCTTCAGTCACTCGCTGATGACAGATCACGACATGACCCTTAATGATCTTACCTATTTGCTTGATGATGCTGAATCAGCAATGATTTGGAGCATTGGTAAAGCAAAATTTAATTGGAAGATCAACTTCCCAAACTTCCATGAACATTGACAATGGTAACATTGGAGGTCCAGAAAAACTTTTTTCTTCCCAATTGAAAGGGATTGGCCATAGTCAACTCGGTTGACCAAATGGTAAAGAGAAAGGCTAAGTCTGTGTACCGTTTCCAAAGAGTCCATATGTTTCTGTTGCCAAAGGAAGGGCATTGGTTGCGAAGCTGCCAAATTTACCTAAAAGTCCATAAGGATAGTAAAGTCAAATGTTTGACTCTGCTTTAGGTAAAGTCCATTATCTAACTTTATTAAGTTTCTATTCTGAGATTCTTATTGCATGATGTGACTGGGTCACATATTGATGTTTTAAGAATCAAAGAAGAGTGAAGAAACTTAAAGGAAGTATATGCTGATTCTGATCGTGAAGATGGATTTCGATCGCACGGTTCGGTGATCAGAATTTTGAGTTGTTACTTAAAAGTTATGATATATTTCTTAGGAATAGATAACAACAAGTTTTCCATATGGATTGTAAGGATAAGTTTTCCGCAAAGTTTTAAAAATAAAAGAAAATGGTTTTGATTTTATTTTAAGTATCCTTACAATGACATTTGTGAAAAAGGTTGTTGCTTATATGTTTCCATTGATAAGCAATATGGGTAAATGGATTTGATTCTTTCATTAGTGGTAGTGTCATAATTTACCAAATAAGGAAAGATTCTCATCACCCAAGTTTCAATTGGATAGAAACTTGGAATCATGCAAGTTGTATTGTGTGATGAATGAGAATTTTCATCTTTGGTATTTTAAGACTAATTCCTTGTTCACATTCTCATGTGAGTCAAGCGAAGGACTAAAGGATCGGGTACATTAAGTTGTGCACCAGTCAGGTCCACCAAGGTAGATAAGATTATTCGTTATGATTTACTAAAGTTTAGTAAATATGGTTATGCTTATGAGTTTAAGTGTAATTCTGAAACATTGGAAAAGTTTCAATGTATGGCAGAATGAATAAGAAGAATCAAATAAGGCAGAAAGATAAAAGTTTCTCCAATCTGAAAGAGATGGGAGAGTACTTGTGTATTTTGTTTTATGATTATCTTAGTGATTATGGAACCATATCACAATTGATCCTCTAAGGACACCTTAGTGTGTTTGTTGCCTGAGGAGAGGAATCGTGAATTGTTGAAATGGTTAAATCAAAAGATAATTCATACTTCGTTCCAAAAACAAATCCTGGAGTAATACTCAAAGATTGTAACTTGAGTGACATAGTCTTTAGAAGGTTCATAACACTTGTCAAATGTAGAGTAAGATGTTTCCTATTCTTGTACATTTGAGATTGGTAAGTTGTGATGTTTTGGATAAAACAAAGACCAGCTAAGACCAATAGTGAGAAGTGTTGAACTTGATAAGAATCCGCACTAGCTTTTGAATATTTGTATTGTCAAGAAATGGTTCTTGACAAAGAGAAGTCTTATATGTCAAGAGGACAGTGGGAGTCTAAAAGATTCTGAAATAGTTTCAAAAACTAATCAAGAGTTTTGTTAATCACTATCCCACGACTTGAGGTTTGTAACCTATCGTGTTGACATATTCTTATTTCTGTGTCTATTCCAGTTAAAAGTTGATTATGCTTGTGAGTTCTATGAGTTCTCAATTGTTTGCATAACAACCCGGAAGCAATGGTGGGCATTGTGCTACCAGGTGGCAAGAAATTAAGATTGAACAAGTTCAGTCTATATGAGTTTGGATTTGTCACTAACCTTGTCTTGTGATTATGGTTATGACAAATTCACATGGATAGGAACACATACACCATAAAAATCTAAGTGTCATAAGGTTTCTCTTCGATTCATGAAAATGATGGTAAGGAAACTCTTTCACTAAGTAGATTTTGAGTAGATAGCAATTGTGAGAATGACAAAAGGTCTAAACATTATGATTACGACATCCCTCTTCATAATTGTTTAGACACACAAGTGAGCTATCTAAGGAAAGGTGTATGGTTTTGATAAAGTCTTATCAAAGAAATTGCGTATCAGAAATCTGAACTTTGGTAGAAAAGTCAATAAAGTGTTGGTTTCTAAAAGACCAGCTGATCTCTGGATACATGTCAAAGCTAGTGGGAGCATAAGTGTTATGCTAGTAAGATAATAATCATTATGCTAGTAGGAGGATGATGTTAATTATAGAAAACAAAAGTTTCAATTCGCCTTGAAAAAGTTGTTTTGCTATAATTAAGGGAGAGGATTTTGTACTTCACTCCAATTCTACAAGCTTAGATTGAGAATTTAATCTACTTTAGTCAAGAATATATATGAATGTTATGCTGGAATGGTTCAACATAAGGAAATTCTATATATGTTGCGTTCTCAAAATTCGATTATGATTACGACATCCCTCTTCATAGTTCGAATTATGAAAACATGGCAAATAAAAAAAATTTATAGCATAAATCATGTCCCATATGCTTTGGGTATAGGTTTGATTACATGTGCTATAATATTTATCCATTATAAATTTTCCAAATGCCTAGGGCATTAAGATGGAAAAAGGAATAGAACTGGAAATGACTAAAATGATTAAGCAAAGTTGTCGAGGACAATCTGAGGTTTACCAAAGATTGGTTGCTCATGGACAATTAGAAGTATAGAGTAAGGACCATATTGACATATTTTGAAAAGAGGAAACTCTTGTTCATAAGTGATGGTCAAAATGGTAAAATGGAATTGTCTCCATAGGTGGAAGTTATTCTTTGAATCTGTGTAAGATTAAAGAACTTAATGCTAAGAAGGATGTTCAAAGGAATGTACTTTGAATTTGAGACTTCATTTCCATGGAATTGTTTTCCATTGGAATACTTTGTAATGTCTGTTGCCAAGTCTTTGTGACTTCTGTGTATAGTCATTACAAGGGGATCATTGCATATAAGTTTAGAATCTAACAGATTACAGTAAATGGCAAGAGTTTGGTATTCTTGCATTTACAACGAGGATTGAAATTGTGAAATGAGCATCATTGGAATATTGTCAATTGATCTATATGTAAACATAGTATGCATACTTGGAGTATGGCATAATTGTTGTTTGGAAAAACATAGTGTACATGCTTGGAGCATGGGACAACTAATGTTTTAATTCAAGCATAAAGTTGATCAATCGAAACATAAATAATGAGTATTGGGGCCATATAAGATTAGTATTATAAGATTAGTATTATTCTTGTGTTTCACTTTGCATGTTTTGACTTCCAGAATAATTATGTTATGGTATATATCATATTATTCAAACCATCCACAGCCAGTCATATGTTGGAAGTAGATATGAATCAAGACTGTCGTGAATTTGGCTTGTATGATTTGTCTAAAGTGCTTTAGACAATGCAATGGTTGCTACAACATTCATGAGTACTCATAAGGGCTGAGTATTGGATTCAACCCACGCTCACTTGCATCACTTCATGGAATTTATCTCGAGTGATCGTGAGACAGTAATATCATATAAATCTTCAAACCTAGAGATATGAGTTGTTGACTATGAGTTGGTTATTCATTGATTGTACGAAAACGCATTGGTAACTCGATGTTATAAAACGTGCCTTTGTGAATAATTCAACAAGTAGTTAGTACAAGCATATCAGTCGAAGTTTATCTGTTCCTTCTAGAAATAGAAGCGATATCTGGGCCCCTCGATGATTTGGTTTTGACTTATGTACCAGGCCCGGTCAGAACCTAATTGATGTGTTCAATTTAGTTCTATGTCGAAACAAATCAGAGATCGAGAAACAAATGCTGGACAATAAGTAAGACCATGTTCCATGTGTTTGTCCGGCTGATACAATGAGAACAGAGGATTATATGATCACTTATCTTAAATGGCGTATCATCATCATCTCAGTTCCGAGAGACTTTGAAAGAGCTACGATTGCTAGTCGGATTTTGAAGTTATATTTGCAAATATAGTTATTAGACTTATCCAAGTGGGAGACTGTTGGATATAGTGTCTAAGTCCATAACTTTATTTGGTATGTACTTGACCCGACCCGGCATGGTCCATTTGGGTTGCATGGCATTGCAATACTTGGATAGACAAAATGAGAGAAAGTACACTTGTGATTATTAATATATTATAAGTTCTAATATATTAATAATAGTATTATTTAATTAGTATTGATCAAGTATTAATCTAATATTAATTTGGTGATCAAAGTGAGACTAATTAAATATATAGGGTTGATTATGACAATCATCAATTCTTTTATGGTGGATTAATGATCCATGGTTTATGGGTTTGGTTATAACCATATGGAGCTCCATGGATAGTCCATGGGAGTTAAAAACCCATGGGTCATGAGGAATGAAGAGTCATGACAATTAGGGTTTACATTTGTAACTCCTAATTATGACACACTATAAAAGAAACCCTATAGCATGCAAAATGTGCACGAGAGTGTTTCTAGAGAGGGCATAACCGATTTTCAAGTGTAAGAATTATTCTCTCAAGTTATTCCAAGTTTTGTGGTGTTGTGTGAAGCATTTGAGGCACAACATTTGGGGTGCTAGGCTCACAAAGTCTTGAAGGAATCCAAGCAACAACAAGGTATGTATTTCTACTAGTATTATGTTTTATGTAATCCCCATGCCATGCTAGTTAGGAAATAACCTTGAAAACGAAATTTGCATGTATATAGAGAAAACATAGATTCAAGGTTATTAGGGTTGCATGTACACTTAGGAAGTGTTAGAATGCTCAAAATCCATCACAATCACGGGTACAAACTCAGCCCTGAATCGCGTAGCAAAATCATCCCAAGACATCATCTCAACTGCCTCGCATCCCAAAGAATAGTCCACCTCCTCCCACTAATATCGAGCTATGTCCTTCAGAAGACATGATGCAAATCTGACATTCGACCCCTCAGGGCAGAAGCTAGTCCGGAAGGCATTCCCGATGTCTTCCAACCACCGTCTGCTAGCAATGGGGTCCTTCATTCTGAAGAACCCAGGAACCCCACAGGCACAAAACTATCGGAACATCAGAGATCACAGGAGTATGCTCCAAAATGTTGCGGGTAATCTAAGACAAAATGAACTCCCTCATCTGATCATCCAGGGGTTCGGCTCCAGAGCCCGAACCAGATCCCTCTCCAGGACATAAACCACCTCGAGTGACCACCATACTGAAAATAAACCATAAATACCATCAGAAAACACTCAAAGAATCTCACACCAAGCGAATCCCTTAGTATCCTCGTGACCCCTTGACTCGAGTACGTATCATGTGCTTCCAATAGTACGGGCCCAATACTACCTTCCACACTTATCCCTACTTTCCTCAAGAGTCATCCCGATTCCCCTAAGTGACTCCCTAACAACGCACCTGATAATGCTAACATGCTTCATAGGTTCTCCTAAGATTTCCCTTCCAACCACTCTCTATCATCAGCTGCAGAAGAAACCCCCACTAACACCTGATAACTACTTTATGAATATGATTACATGCCACATACGCTAGATAATTCTTTGACTGCAAGGTCTCACACTACATTGGTTGGACTCAGACAAGAGCTGTGCAATAAAGTTAAATCTAACCTTCTAAAATTATCTAATTTCGGCAACATGTAACCTAGAATATTAGCTTGATAGTCAGCCAGCACTAGCAGTGGTTCCTGATAGCACAAAGCAAGCAAAATTCGAGCATCGAGTTCTAACCAAAGCACTGCCTAACAAGCCATCCTAACATATCATCAATAATCCATACTAGCATACTGTTCTAGGGGCTCATACAGTATACATACAAAGGATCTCTTCTCTCATATAATTCTTGAGCAGATCCGTAGTTCTAATCTAGCATGCTGTTCACATATTTACATACTGAATCAAACAAACACGTATGGGTATTTTGGGAACACTTACTTGAGCTCAGCCAATTGCATGCATCACACCCCTTCTTTCTAGTAGTACTCCTTTTATAAAATCATTTCTTTATGAAAAACTTACCAAATCCTCAGTTTGAGTTCAGACACACCAGAGAATATGTCCAAATCCCTCAAACCACGGCTCTGATACCAACTTATAACATCCCAAAAAATCATAAGTAAAAATTTCATTTTTAATTCAACCAAAAACCATCAAATACTCGTATCAAACCATCCAGAAGTATGTCACAGTAAAAATAGTTATTAGAGTACAATCCTAAAATCATAAAAGTGCAGAAACATGGGTGGATGTGCTGCGATCAAGTCGGGCCCTTCCCATTCGAACCGGAAGTACCTGAAACAAAACATAAACCGTAAGCACAAAGCTTAGTGAGTTATCCCTAAAATACCACATACCTGTTGGGTTTTAGTATACTACAACATCCTATGGTGCATATACAACCCTAAATACCTTGGATCTATGTTTTCTCTATTAAACATGCAAATGGTTTCCAAGGCATTAAACCTATAACTAGCATGCATTTGACATAAACCATATAATATACTAGTTAGGGAAACATACTTTTTATGTGGCTTGAAGTCTTGATGGGTATAACCCATAATCCATACCCATGGGTTTTATGATCCATGGTTCATGTGGCCCAACTCTTTATGTATCCATACATAAACTTGGTCCAACATGGATCATAAGCCCAACACATATAAATATAACTAATTATCATAATTAGTCCCCATAGATTTAATTAGTCTCTTTTGATCACTAAATTAATTCCAAATTAATTCTTGATCGATACTAATTAAAACATATGATTTCATATTAATATATTATAACTTATAATATATTAATAAACCATAAATAACCTTCTCTCAAAAGTCCATCCTAACAAATTGTCCTGATGATATGCAACCCAAATGGACCATGCTACTCTCGGGTCAAGTACATACCAATAATAGTTATGGGCTTAGACATCTAATCCAACAGTCTCCCACTTGGATAAGTCTAAAACTATTATTGCAAGTACGACTTCATAACCCGACTAGCAATCGTAGCTCTTAAAGCCGCCGTCGAACTCTGAACAAATCAATGACGCGTCCATTAGATAAGGGATCATATATTCCTCCATTCTAGATATCATATGGACTGAGACATGGATTATAATCATTCTCTCTGTCCATTTGTTGTTTCCCGATTTTCGATTTATGATGACTGACTGATTGAACAAATCAAATCAGTCCTGGCTTGGCCAAGCACTCACATGTGTCATCGCTAAATCATCGAGGGGCCCACAGATATCGCTTTTATCCCGAAGGTAAAAGGAATGGATAAACTTCGACTCATATGGCTTGTTCTACTACTTGTTGAATCGTACACAAAGGCATGTTTTATAACATCGAGTTACCAAATGCGTTTTCGTGCAATCAATGTATAACCAACTCATAGTAACAACTCATATCTCTAGGTTTGAAGAATATAAGATATTATCGTCTCATGATCACTCGTGATAAAATCCATGAAGTGATTCAAATGAGCGCGGGTTGAATCCAATACTCAGAACTTATGAGCACTCATGAGTGTTGTAGCACCACTTTGTCCACCAACTTGGACCTCTACAAACCAACCCATGACAGTCTTGATTCATATCTACTTCCAACATATGACCGACTGTGGATGGTTTGAATAACTTAATCATTCAGGAAGAGCGACTTAGTTATTCTGGAAGTCAAAACATGCAAAGTGAAACACAAGAATAAATTAATCAAATATGGTATCAAACCCTATGAATATAAATAAACACTTTTATTTATCACCATACTGATTACTCATTATTCATTGTTTCGGTTTTATCAACTTTATACTTGAATTAAAAACACTAGTTGTCCCATGCTCCAAGCATGTACACTATGTTTTTCTTAAACAATAGCTTTGACATACACCAAGTATGCACTCTATGTTTGTCTATGATCCTTACTTTGTGAAATAAACCAATTGAACATAATTTCAATGATTCTAATTTCACACTCCCAAATCCTTATCGAAAAATGTGAGAATTTCAAATTTCTATCATTTATCGAAATCTGTTTAGATTTTAAACTTATATGCACTGACCCTCCTGTAATGAATATGTACAAAGTCACAAAGACTTGTCAACAGTCATTATAAGGTATTACAATGGAGATCAACTCCATGGAAACTAAGTCTCATATTCAAAGTACATTGCTTTGGACATGCTTCTTGCATTAAGTTTTCAAATCTTACACAGATAACTTCCACCTATGGAGACAACTCCATATTCTCATTTTGACTATCACTTCTGAATAAGAGATGCCTCTTTTCAGAATATGTCAATATGGTCCTTCCAAAATTAGCACTATACTTCCAACTGCCCCTGAGCAACCAATCTTTGGTAAACCTCAGATTGTCCTCGACAATTGCTTAATCATTTTAGTCATATCCAATTCTAGACCTTTTCCCTTCTTAATGCCTCTGGGCATTTGGAAAAATTTAGAAATGAAAAATATTATAGCACATGCAATCGATCCTGTACCCAAAGCAAATGGTACACGATTCATGATGTCTCACATAAAGACATGATTCTAGACCAGTCTTTTGCTACAATATTTTTATTTGCCATGTTTTCAAAATTTGACTATGAAGAGGGATGCCGTAATCATAATTGAATTTTGAGAACGCAATATATGAAATTCATATATATATTCTTGACTAAAGATGATTAAGGTCTCAATCTAAGCCTTTAGAACTGAAATGAAGTATATCCTCTCCCTTAATTATAGCAAAACAACTTTTTCAATCCCTGCAGCCTCACGAATTGAAACTTTTGTTTTCTATAATTAACATTGCTAACTTGCAACACTAACAATAATTATCATGCTCCCACTAACATGATGATTATTAGCATAACACTTATGCTCCCACTAGCTTTGACATGTGCTCAGAAATCAGCTGGACTTCTAGAAATCAATACTTTATTGACTTTCTTACCAAAGTTCAGATTTCTGATACGAGATGCTTTGATAAAACTTTATCAAAATCATACACCTTTCCTTAGATAGCATGCATGTGTGTCTAAACAATTTTAGAACTATGAAAAGGGATGCCGTAATCATAGTCTCAATTGTTTAGACCTTTTGCCATCTGCTTCAAATCTACTTGGTGGAAGTGTTTCCTCACCATCATTTTCATGAATCGGAGAGAAACCTTATGACCCTTAGATTTTTTGGTGTATGTGTTCTTATCCATGTGAATCGTCAAAACCATAGTCACAAGACAAAGATAATGACAAATCCAAACTCATATGGACTGAACTTATGCAATCTTAACTTCTTGCCACCTGGCAGTACAGGGCCTGCCATTGCTTCCAAGTTGTTAGGCAACCAATTGAGAACTTTCAGAACTCCTATGCAAAGCCAACTTTAACTGGATTGGGCACATAATATGTCAACACGATAGGTTATAAACCTCAAGTCGTGTGCTAGTGAAGAACCTCAGGTTTTATTCTTGATTAGTTCTTGAAATTCTTTTTAGGATCTTTAAGACTCCCACTATCCTCTTGACATATAAGACTATCTTGCTAAATATTCAAGAGATAGTGCGGATTCTTTATCAAGACAAACACTTCACACAATTGGCCTTAGTTGGTCTTTGTTTTATCCAAAACATCACAACTTACCAATTTCAAATGTACAAGAGTATGACACTTTTACTCTTACATTTGACAAGTGTTTTAAACCTTTCTTTAAGATATGTCACTCAAGTTACAATCTTGGAGTATGACTCTAAGAATTGTTTTGGAACGAAGTATGACTCATCTTCCTGATCTAACCATTTCAACAATTCATGACTCCTCTTCTTAGTCATAAGAATGCACTAAGATGACCTTTAGAGGACTAATTGTGATATGATATCTAAATCATTAAGATGATCACAAACATGATACTAAAGTACTCTCCCATCTTTTCAGATTTGAGAAACTTTTATCTTTCTGCCTAATTTGATTCTTCCCATTCATTCTGCCATACATTGAGACTTTTCCAATGTTTCAGAATTATACTTAAACTTGTAAGTATAACCATATTTACTAAACTTTAGTAAATCAAATAGTCTTAACGAGCTTTGTGGTGGACATGACCAGTGCACAAGAATGTGTACTCGATCCCTTTAGTCCTTCACTTGACTCACACATCCATGTGAACAAGTAATTAGTCTTGATTTTCCAATGCTTGAAAGTTCTCATTCATCATACTATTCAACTTGCATGATTCCAAGTTTCGGTCCAATTGAAACTTGGGTGATGAGGAACTTTCCTGATTTGGTAAATTTAGACACTACCACAAATGAAAGAATCAAATCCATTTTCCAATATTGCTGTCAGTGGAATCATATAAGCAACAATTTTCCACAAATGCCATTGTAAGGATACTTCAAATAAATAAAATTAAACAATTTTCTTTTATTTTAAAACTTTGCGGAAAAACTTATCCTTACAATCCACATGGAAAATTGTTGTTATCTATTCCTTAGCAATATATCATAACTTCTTAAGCAACTGCTCAAAATTCTGATGCGATCGAAATCCACCCTCGCGATCAGAATCAGCATATACTTCCTTTAAGATTTCTCTCTATTCTTTGATTCTTAAAACATCAACATGTGACCCAGTCACATCATGTAATGAGGATCTCAGAATAGAACTTAACAGAGTTAGATAATAGGCTCTACCTGATGTAGAGTCAAACTTATTGACTTTAACATCCTTAGGTAAATTTGGCAGCTTTGCAATCAACGCCCCTTCCTTTGGCAAAATAACCATATGGACCCTTTGGTAATGGGACTATCTCAGACTTAGCCTTTCTCTTTACCATTTGGTCAACCGGGTTGACTATGGCCAATCCCTTTCCATTGGGAAGAGAATGCTTTTTCTGGATTTCCAGTGTCACCATTGTCACTGTCCATAAATTTTTTTGGAAGTTAATCTTCTAATCAAATTTGCTTTACTATCGTTCCAAATCATTGCTGATTCAGCAGCACCAAGCAAATAGATATGATCATTAAGGTTCATGTCATAGTCTGTTTCATAGTAGTCCCAAAGGAACTCACTATGTGACTTAGAAAGTGATTGAACATCCAACTTTCTCAAGACTTTGACACCCAACTCTCCCGGCTTGTCAATATGTGACTTCATCTCTAAGATGTGATCACACATAGACCTTGCTTGCCATTAGGGCTTGAGTGACCTTGAACTTGTGGGTTAGGGAGAATAATTGGAGGAGGTGGAGGAAGAGAAGTATGACTTCCATGAGCCAAACTCAGGAAGTCATATTCATTAGGAAAGCTTGGTTTGGGAAGATCATTGTTGTCTAAACCAGACATCAACAATGGGAGAAATTCACGTAAAGTTGATTTAAGTCCTTAATATAACACCCAATATGATATATTAAGGCTAGGACCCAACAAACTATTTTATAACTTGGAAGAGGGATGCCGTAATCCAAGCTATAAAATATTTGAAGGTAGGTGAATGACGATTCACCAATTTCCACCAAGATAAACGAAATGTATTATTAGGTTTTAATTGGTTTTGAAACTCCTAGATTCTTTTGAGATTCATTGAACTTTTCAATGACATGTTTCAATCTTGAGTGTGCCCTTCAGGTTTTGTGACTGGGATGCCGAGGATCACAAAACAAGGTGTGAAGTAACCATGCAAATATACTTGGTACCCTTAATATTTACCCCTCAATCGATGTGTCGGTTAACCACACACGCTCCAACGATACTATGATAAACATTAAGTTACCCTTTGCCTACCTTGTTAAGTCCATGTTAGTGTGTCGGTTAACCACACACGCTCCACTAACAGCTTAAACAAAGTGCAAAGTGTAATTTCATGGATTATTACCTTATTCACATTTTCCTAAGTAACTAAGATTGGGAATTTATAAGTGTTTAGTTACTTAGTATTTATCATTATACTTATAATGAAGGGAGAATTATAGTCCTTGTCCTACCTGTTCGGCTAACGACCCTCCACCGGTCAAGGAAGCGGTGAGTGAGAGTGGACACCCATTAAACTGCCATTTTATAGGCAGTAACCTTATACCCCCTTATAGACCGGTTTCGTGAATGAGACCTACTAATGGTAAGATGACTTTATCTTATACATATCTATATAATTAAAATTATAATAATAGTATAAGGGTTGAATTTTAAACTTTTAAAATTCTAAGGTCTAGTTTGGAATTAAAGTATAAATGGGGGGTAACTTTACAAATTCCAAAACTTGAGGACAAGTTTTGAAACCTTTCAAAACTCTTGGATTTTTCATAACTTATGAGTTTAATTAAGGTTTAATGAAAAAAAAAAATTCAAGTTCCATAACTTGAGGACAAGTTATGGAAGACATTAAATCATTTAATGATGACATTAAAAATAGTGACTCTTCTATTTTCATAACCTATGAGACTTAATGACACTTTAAAAAGAAAAACTCTTCATTTTCCATAACTTGAGGACAAGTTATGGAGTTCATAAAAACCATTAAGATCAAATATTCCAATTAACACAATAATCAAATAATTTTTCTATGATCTAGATTAAACTCATAAGTAAAGATAATTCACATCAGCAATTTTCAAGAAATTAGATAATCATATAAACTAATACAAATCTTGAAACTTTGACAATTATCCTTTGAAGACTCTTGGAATTCATAACCTAAAGAGTTAATAAATGAGACATTTCACATCCATAACTTATGGAAGTTTCAAAACTCTTAAGATCATAACTTTAAAAAAAACTTTTGAGTTCCAAAATTTTATGACAAAATTTGTAACTCTTTAAAACCATTTAGATCAAACTTTTAAAACAAATAAAATAATCATATCATTCTATCTTTTAATAAATTGACCTAATTCAACTCTTGTAGTAAAGTGACTCAAATTTTATAAATAATTAGTTTTTCATAAAATCAAGTAATTATCATAAAATTTGACAAACTTCATGTTTTTTTTTCTTTTTTTTTTCCTTCAACTTGAAAAAAAAATACATTAGCATCAAATATAATAGAAAACAACCCATGGCTCTGATACCACTGTTGGGTTTTAGTATACTACAACATCCTATGGTGCACATACAACCCTAAATACCTTAGATCTATGTTTTCTCTATTATACATGCAAATGGTTTCCAAGGCATTAAACCTATAACTAGCATGCATTTGACATAAACCATATAATATACTAGTTAGGGAAACATACCTTTTATGTGGCTTGAAGTCTTGATGTATTTGGCCTTAAGAGCTTAGCACCAATAGTATGAAATGCCTCAAATGGAATCACAACACACCTAGGACAAAGGTGGCTCTTGAGAGAGAATTTCATGCACCAAAACACCTCCATATTTCTCTAAGAAAAGAAGTGGTGATTTTGGCTATGGAGTAACCTATTTATATGTAGGATTCCAAGGGTCATGGGTATAACCCATAATCCATACCCATGGGTTTTATGATCCATGGTTCATGTGGCCCAACTCTTTATGTATCCATACATAAACTTGGTCCAACATGGATCATAAGCCCAACACATATAAATATAACTAATTATCATAATTAGTCCCCATAGATTTAATTAGTCTCTTTTGATCACTAAATTAATTCCAAATTAATTCTTGATCGATACTAATTAAAACATATGATTTCATATTAATATATTATAACTTATAATATATTAATAAACCATAAATAACCTTCTCTCAAAAGTCCATCCTAACAAATTGTCCTGATGATATGCAACCCAAATGGACCATGCTACTCTCGGGTCAAGTACATACCAATAATAGTTATGGGCTTAGACATCTAATCCAACAATACCATACATACAATGGGCCTCACCCAAAATTCATTGGGCCTTGCCCAGTACAGACTTGTTAGTGACATGCGATGGGCCATGCCCAACACACTCATCAGGCCCCACCCGGTATACATACAAACACATACAATACATGCAAGAGTCAAACATACAGCTAGCATCCAATAAACAATAATCAATGGGCCAACAATGGTGCCTTCGACCTGCCAAACACTGTGAGAAGACTCACCTCGATCAAATGATGAACAATCACACACACAACCTGCTACTACAATGGCTCCTTAACTAAACACATTAAAATTAACTCTAATAAATAATCAGGGTAATAACCACAAATATAAGCCCAATCACAACCCTTTCATAAAGGGTAAAAGACCCTTTTAGCCTTCCTACCCTAGGCCCAACAAGCCATGGCCCAAGCCCAAACGACCTAAGGCCCAAGGAATGGCCCAAAAGGCTTCTGGTGAGTATGCCCCGCGTACCACTAGTACGCCCACATACAACCCCTAACATCAAGAAAACGAGGGTTGAATGCATTACGTTGAGCGTACACATATGTACGCCCAACGTACTCCCCTGATGGTTAAACTCATGTTAAGCACTTAATAGCTTAATTCCATACGTCCAAATCACAGATCCATTTCTTGGGGAATGTCTTAAATGATAAAGACATCAAATTGATGCCTTTGCATGGCTCAACAGGACCCAACACCCAATTTTAACACTCCAACCTCATATTATGACCATCAACTTTTTCATGGTTGAGCTAAATCCATCAAGATGCCATTTTGATGAACAAGGGACCTCAAAAACATCAAGATCCACTATTCTAAACTTCTGGAGTAACTTATACTCACAAGAATCAACTCAAGGGACCAAAAATATGCCAAAAACCCTAACTAGACTAGATCTAAACAAAGAATCACCAACATTGAGACTTTATACCTTATGGAGGATGATGAAGGTGAATAGATTCTGGATCCACAAGCTTCAAATCAACAAAAACCTCTCCAAAGGGTTCTTCTTCCTTCAAGATGCACTAAACACACCAAAACACATACAAGGCTCAATATTCTCTAAAAATGGATTAGGGTTTCGTGGAAGCTACTTTGGGACGAAGGAGGCTGATCATAGAAGAGGTCTTGGGGTTATAAGGTGCTTAAATAGGGGCCAACCCTAAAACTTAGGGTTTGCCTCAGGCTCGTGTACGCCCAACGTACTCTAGGTACTCCCATCATACCAGGGGGAAAACCTGTGACAAAGATTCATTAAGGTACAACTAACGTACCTTTATTACGCCCTACATAATAGGCAAACATGCAAAAATAATAAACACTTAGAATTTAAGAAATTACCTGGGAACCGGGCGTTATAGCTTCTTGAACCCTAATTTCCCACTTGTATTTAGCTCAACATCTAAAAACTCTTAATTTGTACACCCACTATTATAAGACTGTTATCAAATGATGGAGAGTTATTTATATTAGTGGTTATCGAAGATGGTAATCATGAAAGAGAGGGGAATATAGTTTAGAGAGGGTTATATATATATATTGAAAACAGAGGTTCGGGCTCTACTTTTGAGTGATAGGGTCGGAGGTTAGTGGTAGTGGGAGATGAAGGGAGGCGATAGTTTAGAGGAGATAGTCACCGCCCACCGGAGATGGTGACCGAAGAACTTGCTCTTTAATGGTGACTGAAAAAGAAGTGGAAGAAGAAGAAGACTTCATTGGGTATTTGCAGATTTGGTGTATGTAACTTACTCTAAATTAAATGAGGGTATAATTGTTCATCCACCATTTTTTCATTGAATAAATGAAAAAAGAGAAAATGACGCAACAGCCCTACAATGTATTTCGACTTTGCCCATTCAGTCCCTAAAGTTATTTTCGAGCCTTTTAAAGAAACAAAGTGTTTAGTGACCTGTGCATCTAGTCCCCTTAACCTTTTTTAGCAGGTTAATAGACGCATGTGGCTTTTAGTTAATTAAAAAATAAATTAAATCCACCTCACATCTCTCTCTCTCTCTCTCTCTCTCTCTCTCTATATATATATATATATATATATATATATATATATATATATATATATATATATATATATATATATATATCTTGCACGAAGATCTAGAACAAATGTCCTTTGTTCTTAATTGCTAACGTGTGTGTCATCTTCTATGTGGTGGTTTTGGTGTATGCCAACAATTTACAAGATACGTAGCCATTGTGATGAAAAGCGCCCATTTGAATCCCATTCTTTGCATATTAAAATGATCAAACATGGAGCAGTCTCTCTGCCAAGTTCTCGTTCTCACCATTTCATCGATGAGGTCCTAGTGCTAGGCATACCGTCCTTGGAAGCCTTTTTTCTCCTCATTGCTCTAAACCAACCATCACGACTCTTTGTCAGAACTCATATGTTCGTCAATCTAAACCCACGTCCTTTTATACTTGCCAACAACTCTACGTAGGGAACCACTGTCGTTACCATCTTTCACCATCTTCTTCAGCGGATAAGGGCTCATGTCACACCCCCAAACTGGAACGGCGAAAATGTTCAGGGGCGGAGGACGTCATGTACAGTATCACAACAATTGTAAAATAGTAATCAAAGCAACACAACCATTACATTGATAAAATATTGTATTTACATTTGTTCATAACATAGTTTATATGACATCAAAAGTATATCAAAAGTATAAAAGACATGACTCTAGAATGCTTCGTCTTCTCCAAATCCAGTCGGTGTACCTGTTTTATCGGTTCCCTTAGAATACAAGTGATTTTGAAAGTGTATCAACATTTAAGTTGGTGAGTTCATAAATATGTTTTAGTCATGAAAAACTCGTCTTTGTACTTTGAAAATGCTAGTAAGTTTCTCCAGAAAACTCGTCTTTGTACGGGTGGGTAGCGATTTATGTGGGTGTTCTTCGTGAATAGATAAGAATACTATCACGAACTTGTCTAGGTATGGGCGGCACACCCTATTCATCAGGTCCATGAATACGGCGGGTGCGTTGGTTAGACCAAAGGGCATCACTACAAACTCGTAGTGACCATATTGAGTTCGGAAAGCTGTATTTGGAACATCACTCTCCTGGACTCGTAATTGATGGTACCGTGATCTCAGGTCTATTTTTGAAAAGTAGCTAGCTCCTTGGAGTTAGTCGAAGAGGTCGTCTATTCTGGGTAGTGGGTAACGATTCTTAATAGTGATCTTGTTCAGTTCCCGGTAATCTATGCACATTCAGAAAGATCCATCCTTCTTCTTAACGAACAAGACCGGTGCTCCCCAGGGTGAGAAGCTTGTCCTAATGAATCCCTTGATGAGCAGTTCGTTAAGTTGGATGGATAATTCCTGCATTTCCGCTGGAGCCAGACGATACGGGGATTTGGCTATGAGGGTAGCTCCACGTATCAAGTCGATTCGGAACTCGACTTGGCGTTCGGGAGGAACTCCTGGAAGATCCTCGGGGAAAATATCATGGAAGTTACAGACTTTAGGGATGCTCTCGAGGTCTTTAACTTCTTGTTTTTCGTTAACTACATGGGCTAGGAATGCGTGACACTCCTTTCGTAGGTATTTTTGGGCTTTAATATAAGAAATGATGTGAAGGTTCGTGCTAAGTTTGTCGTCGTAGATAATGAGGGCTTCGCCATTTGGAAGGTTGAGATGAATGGCTTTTTCGAAACAAAGGATATCAGCACGATTGGGGCTCAACCAATCCATGCCGATGATGACATCGAATCTTTTTATGGAAACCAGCATAAGGTCAATAGGAAAGGAATAGTCGTTTAGAGTAAGGGTACAACCTATGAATATGTCGTTAGTGCTCTCTTTCTTTCCGTTAGCCATTTCGACAGTGAATGTTTTGGTTAGAGGTTGTGATTTGTGTTTGAGCAAGTGTTTGATTTTATGACTAACAAAACTCCTCTCTGCACCACTATCAAAGAGAATGCATGCATAAGAGTTGTCGAGGAGGAACGTACCCATAACAACAATGGGGTCTGCAACTGCCTCCTCCTGACCCATGGCTAGCACTTTCCCTGTGTTGCCAACATCTTTTTCCTTAGCGCAATTCCTTTTGTAGTGCCCGGTTTCACCGCACCCATAACAGGCTTGGCCAATTCCAGCTCCGAGGGTCTGGGCATTTGGTTGTGCAGGTGTCTTGCAGAAGCGGGTTGTATGCCCCTTTTTGTTGCAACTAGTGCACTACAACTCCCGACAAGGCCCATGATGATGAAAGTTGCATTTGTTGCACCTAGGGAGATTTCCAGCGTATCTTCTAGGAGGTGCTTGAGTAGTGGGGACAGCAGCAGGAATGGTAGCAGCATGGACTGCCACTGTTTTCTGTTTCTTGGAGGGCTCATGAGATGACTGGACATTGCGTTTGTTCCAGAACTTTTTCTTCCCACTGCTGCTCTCCTAGGGCTGTGTTGGAATAACTGTCACGGCATCTTGGTGACCCCCATGATCTATCAGTGTCTACGCCAGACGCTTGGCGCTATCAAATGTGAGTGGTTTGGCAGCTAAAACATTCTCTCAAGTTGGGGGAGTCAGTCTCCAAATATATCTCTCTACATTCTTGCTCTCCAGGGTGACCATCTCGGGACAAAGTAGAGCCAGATCACTGAATCTAGCAGTGTATGCAGCAATGTCGGAACCCTTCATCTTCAGGTTCCAGAGCTCTTGCTCCAGCTTTTGCATTTTGCCCCTAGGGCAGTATTCAGCTAGCATTAACTCCTTCAAATCATCCCAACTCATAGCATTGGCTATCGGAAGAGTTAGGGATTTGACTTGGCTGTTCCACCAAGTTAGTGCTCTATCAGTGAAGGTGCATGCGACAAATTTCACCTTGATTGCCTCGGGGCACGCACAGATCTCGAAGATTGATTCGATTTTCTCGAACCAACGAGTTAAAGCAATGACACCTCCAGTTACATCGAAGGACTTGAGTTTCGCATTCATGAAATCCTTGTAGGAACACTCCCTCGGGTGTCCTTGACTGTCTCCCTGATTGGAAAGGTTGGCACCACTGCCCGCCCCGCTTGTGCCACTTGCGTTAATTTGTGACATTGCGGCAGCCACGACGGCTATAACTGCTGCTTGGAAGACAAAAGGGTCAAATTGGGGTGGTGGTGGCGGTGGTGGGTTTGTCGAAGTGTCGTTTTTCTTCCTGTTGGACTTCTTTGGAGCCATCTTTCTCTAAAATGATTCAAGAGAAAAATGATGGTAAGTCCTTTATAGTGGTCAGGAGTCAGGTGATATTCAACAGTGTATATCTTATCCTGACAATTATAGTGTTCTATCAAGCGATTCAGAGTGGAAGTCTACTTAATACAAATAAACAATTGCCAGGAAATTAATAGCAACACTTGGAATGAAATCTGTACAATGTGTTTGGGTCTAGTATCGTAGTGCTACAAAATACTCCTATAGTATTTTAGTTTGTATGCTTTGTTCTTTAGTTCCCTTTTGTATGGAGTTTGGTAAGTTTTAGACTTGTTGCAACACCATTGTCACTCCCAAACACATGTTGGTCGTATCTCAAATAAATATAGTTGATCAGGCTATATTTATCCAGATATGATTACATAACTGCCTAAGATTAACCATAGTGTTCAACATCTAAATACTTTTTTTTGTTCTTCTTGTGATACTGTTTCTGGTATGTATTTAGTGTTAGTATACTTCTTATAAAATACTTAGATTTTAAAAGTATACTTTTAGTTTAGAACGCTTCGGCCCCTTAGTGTTTATAGTTGTATACCATATAAGGTTTGATATACTTAGTTTACTATAAACAATGCACTGATACCAATCTGCCACTCCCCCAAACCAGAACGGCGAAAACGTTCGGAGGCGGAGGACGTCATGTACAGTATCACAACAATTGTAAAATAGTAATCAAAGCAACACAACCATTACATTGATAAAATATAGTATTTACATCTGTTCATAACACAGTTTGTATGACATCAAAAGTATATCAAAAGTATAAAAGACGTGACTCTAGAATGCTTCGTCTTCTCAAAATCCAGCGGGTGTACCTGTCTTCTCGGTTCCCTGAGAATACAAGTGATTTTGAAAGTGTATCAACATTTAAGTTGGTGAGTTCATAAGTATGTTTTAGTGATGGAAAACTCATCTTTGTACTTTGAAAATGCTAGTAAGTTTCTCCAGAAAATCCAATATTTTCTATAGTGAATGTAAGGTAGTCATGTATATTTATTGTCTTTGTATACTATATTAGTGTCCTCTTGTATTAGAAAAACAATGTATTGTATATGTATTTGTATGAAAAACCCTTGGATGTATGCCTGGATACCACCAGTTGTAGTGAAAGTAGTATACTGTAATAGTATCTGTATAAGACCTTAGTATGAAAACCTAGTAATTACCAACTGTAAGGTAAATTAATGTACCACAGTAGTGTTTGTATGAAAACCTTGTATGAATACCTCGTTACTACCAGCTATAGTGTAAAGTAGTGTACCATAGTTTTATTAATGAAAATAAAACAATTGAAGTAGTGTTAATCCCGTAAACAAATGTTTTAGTTATACTATTGTGAGTTTCATATAACCATGCTAATATGACCTAGTGCCTCTACGACGTTCTTCAGGCGTCAGTAATATGACATTTGTCACCCCTAGGCATGTCTGCCTAACTGTAGCTAGTAGTTTGGGTGTGAGATTGTCAGTCCCGTATAGATCTATACACAAACCTTACGCTCTCCATATGGGAGACTCTGGTTATAATTTATAGGACTTGAACTTGTACCCTGGTGGGTACCCGAAGTAGTGTCTCACAACCCTGTATTAACTAGTTTACGTGTAATGTTATAGTGTTCTCTTGTAATTGAAATTGTATGTATTACCTGGTAGTGTAAAATAATTATACTTAAATAATTATTTTAGCCGTGTATCTTTGTAGTAGTGAATTAGAGTAGTGTTTCCCAAACTATACCTATTATAGTTTTGATTGTACGTCCTTGTTTAGTGTATTGTACTTAGTAAATTAGTGTAACGAATCCCAACTATACCGACTATAGTTTCAATGTATGTTTCGTAGTGAAATAAAAACATCTGCAATTTAATTGTATAAGTAATTACCCTTATGCTCGACATACTACAAAAGGGTTAAAATATATAAAATATTTTTAGGAAGTGTAGGGAAGGCTCATTTTGAAACAATTGCAAGGGTTTTTAAAATATTTAAAAATATTTATATAACACAATAGACCTTGTGTTTTACTTCTATCCCCCCCCCCCCCCTAAAAATATTAAAAACGTTAAAAATGTTGGGGCATGAACTCACCTTGAATGTGCGTTGTCGTCGGAATTTAACGTGTTTTAGAAACGCTCCCCGGGTAAGCGTACGCGCTAAAAACGTTACCTTAAAAATAATTGTATTCGTCGTCGTATTTAAATTAATAATTATTTAATTTAAATAGTGAATTGAATAATTAATTAAGTAAATAATACTTACAAAATTAATTTGAAATGTTTGGAATAGTTGGAGTGTGAATTCAGTGGAAAATTGGGTTTTCGGTGGGGGATTAGGATGAATTCGGTGTGTTCTTGTGTTCTTGAGGGGGTGCTTGAAGATATGAAGGATATATGAAGATTTGAAGGTGGGTTTGATTAATTCGGTCGAAGATTTGAAGATGGGATGAAGATCTGGGTAAAATTCTTATGACTTTTGAGAGAAAATTTTGCAAGAGTTCGGTGGCAAATGAATTGGGAAATCGGCCTAACACACATATATATATAGGGGGTGTTCGGTCCTTAATGGGCCTTAACTTTGAGAATTCGGTCTATAAGACCGAATTCCTCTTGAATTCGGTTCTAAAGTGGGGCACCAAGGTGAGAAATCGGTATCTAGTCAATATGGGTGAGGAAATTCGATCATGGTTCATTTCTTTTGGGGAATTCGGTTTTTGCTTTCATTCTTAAATGGATTTCAGTTTTTGGATTGAATTTTGATGCCAAAACCGATTTATATATATATATATATATATATATATATATATATATATATATATATATATATATATATATATATATATATATATATTAATTTCCTTTAAATTTTAAGTTTAACCCCCTTAACTTGCACTAGTGTACATTTGATTTGTTTTAGTATAAGTCTATGTTATGTATGAAGTTTATACTACCCTATTACAACATGGTTTCTCCATAATCTTGCATATATGTTAAATAATCACACTTGTAGTTTAGAGTTTTTATTAAAAAGAGATAACGGGTTGTTAGAGCTCACCAATTCATCGATAGCCTCACCAGAAAAATAGGGCACAGTAGCAGGCCTTACCTCTCCCGTCACTCTTTATTCTTAGTGAAGCAAGTTACAATTAATTAAACATCTGATCAGGTTTCTTCCTCTACCTACACAACAATTAATTAAACATCTGATACTCGAACAACAATGGTCGATCCGATAAAAATCCAGCTTGAACTTTGAAAATTTAGAGCTTATCTTGAACATGGTGGGGTTAATCATGTTTGACACTCACAAAAACCAAATTAGAGGATGGAATCCAAGTTATGTAAGATTGTAAATGGGGTTGGGAACCAGAGATGACGACCGGGCTTTCCCAAAACCTTCTCTCTCTCTCTCTCTCTCTCTCTCTCTCTCTCTCTCTCTTCCCACTCTAGTAACCTTGTGTGTGTTTGAGTTGTGAAATCGCGGTGGTTGCAATGAGATTTGGAACTATATCTAGCGGATATGGAAGTGGCAGAAGAGATATTGTAAGAGATTGGGTTTGTTCTTGAAATCTAGGATTAACAACACACGTATGAACTAAAATATAAAAACAGATCTGAAATGGAGGTTGTTGAAGATCGAAGAGCATAAGAATTTGTTGAGGAAAATGACTTTGTTTCTCATGGAAACGATTTCGTTCGAGTATGATTGCACCATTTTGATAGTTTGTAAGAAAAAAGACGGAGTAAGTTGCAGGTTTACATAGAGCTCTAAGACACCATGAGAGAGAGAGAGAGAGAGAATGAACCAAGAATGAATAGTCAAGCTCCATGTGGCAAAGGGGTAACCGGATTACCCCTTCATTTTGTCCAAAGTGACAAAATCGACCCGATAAAAATCACTTTGTTCATTTAAAAGACACCAAATAACTTTAGGAACTTAATAGGCAAATTCATAATACATAGTATGGCCGTTGCGTTTATTCCCATAAAAAACAACATTTGTGGATACATCATCCATGCACGTGGTGGATTCGAACCCCTCTTTCTTCCCATTATTTTAATACAAATCAATGATCAGGTTTCCCTAGGATAGATCGTTTCTCAAGTCTTATATCAAACCTTTTTGTTTTTGGTCAAAGTTTATTTTTACAAAGCTTTTCTAAATTTTTCCTAACTTAACTTTACAAATTTTTTCCCAACTTAGTTTTTATATGTTTTTTTAATTATCTTTTTTTCAAAAATATTTTTCAGAATTTCTTTTATATATTTTTTTATAGTTTTGTTTTTAAAAATTTGTTTTTTTAGAAAAGCTATATTTTCTATATTTTTTTATATATTTTTATCTTCATACATCTATATCTGCTCATCCAACTTCAATATATATATATATATATATATATATATATATATATATATATATATATATATATATATATATATATTTATGAATTTGATCCCAATTTTTTTTCCCCAACTTTTCTTACTTATAAATTTTACCATTTTTTGTTTATATTTGCTTTTATATGTTTTCTAAAACTTAGTTTTTATATGTTTTGTAAAAAAACAGTTTTTTAAAGTTACTATATTTTCAAAATCTTATATATCTTTTTTATAACTTTATGTTTTTACGAACCTATTTTGCACATTTGTTTTTTTTTTCAACTTGTTTTATATTTTTATTTATAAAGATTTTTCTCTAATTTTACAATTTATTTTCTTTCAAATTACCTTTTTAAATTATTTATATATATTTTAATACAACTACGGTTGTTAAAATAAATAAAAGTTTTTTAAATATTAATTCTAAAATAAATAACAAATACACTGTTATGTATTTTTAAACAAAATTCTATGTATATTATGTATTTTCTATCATATACATACAAATGTTGTACATCATCTCATTGAAAGTGACCACGCATTTATAGTAAGATCATCTGTTATATCTACCATTAACCATTAAAGTGATACATCATCATCATTAACTACCACTAAACCTATAAGATACCCACCAATACCACTCCACTCCACATCTTTTTTTTTTAAAATAAAAAATACAATAAAAATACAACTTCAATTTTTTTGAAAAAAAAACATAGAATTTTTTTAGCTAGTTTTACATTATTATATATATATTATGGAAATTGTTTCTTATGAGCAGTGAACTTCCATAATTTTTGTCTATTTTAGTCCCTGGACTTTATGTTGTTTTTTTGGCAGAATTGATCCCTGTACTTTGGCAACTTTGGTCCTCATTTTTTAGCATTTTGACACTTTTGGTTATTTTATATATATATATATATATATATATATATATATATATATATATATATATATATATATATATATATATATATATATATATATTATGGAAATTGTTTCTTATAAATAGTGAACTTCCACAATTCTTGTCTATTTTAGTCCCGGGACTTTATGTTGTTTTTTTGGCAGAATTGGTCCCTGTACTTTGGCAACTTTGGTCCTTATTTTTTAGCCATTTTGACACTTTTGGTTATTGTAATCGATACTTTTACATTTTTTAGGAACCTTTTAATATTTAAAGTTTGACCACAAAACTTTAATGGTTTAACAACTTTGATCCCTTTTCTATTTAGGAACCTTTTAATATTTAAAGTTTGGCCACAAAACTTTAACGGTTTGACAACTTTGGTCCTCAATATTTAGCCATTTTGACATTTTTGGTCCTTGTAATCGATATTTTTATATTTTTTAGGAACCTTTTAATATTTAAAGTTTGGCCACAAAACTTTAACGGTTTGACAACTTTGATCCCTTTTCTATTTAGGAACCTTTTAATATTTAAAGTTTGGCCACAAAACTTTAACGGTTTGACAACTTTGGTCCTCATTTTTTAGCCATTTTGACACTTTTGGTCCTTATAATCGATATTTTTACATTTTTTAGGAACCTTTTAATATTTAAAGTTTGGCCACAAAACTTTAACGGTTTGACAACTTTGATCCTTTTTCTATTTAGGAACCTTTTAATATTTAAAGTTTGGCCACAAAACTTTAACGGTTCGACAACTTTGATCCCTTTTCTAAAAACTTGCTAATTCCTACCGCTTTAATTCTTTAGCCATTTTGACACTTCTGGTCCTTGCAGTCAAAAATTTTACATTTATTCATAAAAACATGAACAAAACGGTCTGGGGCAAAGCCCGGGCTTGTCATCCTTGCACTTTCTAAGTCTGTCATATTTATCGATTCGGAAACAACATTGAAAGCTTCTGGCCCCCGCGTAACGGGGGTAACCTTTCTAGTTTAATAATAAAGAAACTTTATATTAATATTAAAAACTACATTACTTAAATAACCTAGAATTTAAAAAAAAAACAAAAAAAAACTAATATCCGTTCATGTTAGGTTGGTATAAATGCTCCGCGACATCTTCTCGAAGATTGAAACTCGTTTCGCTGTTATAAATTTCAACAACTCGTGCTAAAAGTTTAGTCGTTCCGGGTACAAACTCTTCAATCGGGATGACATCGTCCGGATCATACGTGCAAATCGTCCGATCTTGATCTTTAATAATCATATTATGCATTATAATACATACTTCGACCATTCGTTTAATTCTATCTTTATCCCAGAGTCGTGTAGCGTATTTCACTACATGTCATGTCTGCTTAAGGACTCCAAATGCCCTCTCGATGATTCCTGCCTTTTTGTGAAGAACTTTGCATTTTCATTTTGAGAAACCGAGTATGTCTTCATAAATGTAGAATAATCAGGGTATATCTCATCACAATGGTAGTAACCATATTTTTACGAATGCCTGTTTACCGTGAACGACATATCAGGTGCTTTGTCCGTTGAAAAGAGAAGACTAGACAAGAACATTAATGTCGTTGTTATACCCCGCAACTCCAAAAAATGAATGACATATCCACGAATCTTGAGATGCAACCGTTTCTAGTATTATAGTTGGCTCACCTATATCACATCACGTAAATTGATCTCACCGCACATTTAGACATTTTTCCTAAGCCACATGTGTACAATTTAGACTACCAAGCATACCGGAAATCCATGCCTCTATTCATGAGCCAAATATAATCTCTCAATATCACGTGGAGTAGGTTTATGCAAATATTCTTTGTGAAAAACCTCATACACACATGCACAAAACCAATCTACACAATCAATTGTGGTCCTCTCGGATACTTTAAGTACTCGTCAGCTGCATCAAATGTTATACCGTATCCCAAACACCTAAGCGCAGCCGCACATTTTTGTATACTAGAAAAACTCATTCTTCCTCTAGCATCGGGTTTTTGTTTAAAAACATCATAACGGGCTTCTAAGGCGTTAATAATATGTAAAAATATAGCCTTATTTAGACGAAAAGGACGTTCGAACGAGTCATCATTGTAAAGACAATTATCGGCAAAGTAATCACGTACCAATAAGTCGTGTACGGTTTGACGATCACGATTGACAACCGCTCTTGAACGTGCAACATTCAAACTTTCTTCATTGTGAATGTATTGCACAACGTTGAAGAAGGTCGAGATGAATTATTCGTCATCATCCAAGTCAGAAATCTTAAAGAAATCCATGTATTTTTGTTTTAGAGAATGAGAGTGTAAAATTTGATGAAATGTGGGGGTTATGTATTGTGTTTATATAGGTAATGAGTTTGAAAAAAAAATAACCTTAAAAAAAATGACCGTTGAACGGTTGAATTGGCCAGCTTCGTTTACGTTGGTTGTCGTCGTGACCACGACTCTCGACGACACACCGGAACGGTGTGTACTATCGTGGTTCGTGGCCACGTATACTACAGACAATCTCGTGCAATATATATCATTTGGTCTAATAAACAAAATAAAAACAGTTACTTAAATTCTAAATATTTAAAAAAAAAAGGTGTTATAACTTTGTCACATCTTGCAAAACTTTCTCAAGATTCTTGTAGATAGTCCTAAACATATCTTAAATTTCAAAAACTTAATTCATATAAAAATTATTTTGTTTGTCTTTTATAAGTTTTCAAGGATTTGACTTGATAGAATAAAGTACATAAAAAACATAATAAAAAAAAATTACCGAAGAACTTCAGACTTCTTCATAATCAACCTTAAGATGAAATAAAGAAGGCAATTGTTATACGTACCCCCAAATATGTGTACCCCTCCATGTGAGGGGAATAGTGTTTTGTATACCCCTGTCATTGTGAGTGGATGAGATACTTATAGCACAACCCATAAATAATACGAGGATCGCATTTTCTATACGAACTGTCATTTCATTTTATGTCAAATGTTACTTTAATTCAATGTTCACCAACTTAATGGGTGCTTCCTCATGGCTATGTTCCATTGCACATGGGTTGAATGTTTAGTCGAATCACCACGCTTAATCTAACCATCTAATCTAGGGATTAAAATGGAACGAATATTGTGTATGTCTATCAAATGATATGCATAACAAACCTATTAATCACATAAAGATCACCATCAATCATATTCTTGTCACTACGTATCTACTCTCCATAAACCATGGTGACAAAAAGACAAGAAAAGCTCGTCGTATGCTCATCTCTAAACAAGTATTAGTAGTATACATGATGAATAATAATGGACATTTAACAATTCAATGAATATAAAACATTATACAAATCATCCTTATTTACCTCAAAGTTTTAAGTCTTTTAGAATATATAGATGCTCTTGACTTTGATGATACTAGACCATTTCCCACTTTGACAATCTTGTGTTAAGCATACAAAATGTTAGGTTCGAGTATATCCACTTGCTCCCATGGCATGTCGATTGTCACCTTGCTTGACCTTGTGCACCTTTGTCTTTTTGGGCATTTTTATCTTGTCGGCAACGCTTTAAGATTTGAGCCCTGTCTCGCTTGAACTTTCATTCCTCTTTAGAACTTAGAGATGTTCATTTATCCACAACACATAATTCATTTATTTTCTATTTAATCATTTTGTCGATACGAATATCTCTGAGTAGCACCAATGTTATTATTACAATTATAATCTCTAAGCTTCTTATTAAAGAGTGGATGGTATCATAAAATTTATAAAAATATATAAATTGAAAAGAAAAGACCGAGGAAGAGAACAAAGAAAGAGAAAAGATAAAAGAGTAGAGGGAGATGACCCATAAATTTAATATAGTTTTGATGTTCATACAGACTTCATATTTCATACGTTATACTTATTACATTTGCATTTTACTATGTTAATAAACTTATTTTGATTTATTTTTATGTTTTTTTTTTCAGTAAATCATATTGTTAATGAGAGTGGTGGTTGGAGATGATTGATGAAGGTGGTGGGTGGTTTGCCGGTGGCAATCGTCTTATCGATGATAAAGGAGACACTTAGCAACAAAATAAAAAATTCAAACATTAATCTATACAGCTATTAAAAATTAGATAAAATTGCAAAAATGGTCCTTATAGTTGGCAAAATTATGTGATTTTAATCTAAAAAGTTTTGGTGGTGCATAATGGTTCAAAATTGGATCTTTTTATTGGTTTTGCACTCTATCAACTTAAAAAGACTATTACATCCCTTATATTTATTTTTTTATATTTTTTTATATTTATATTATTGTTTTTTAATTAATTAAAAATAAAAGAAATGCTCTCTCTCTCTCTCTCTCTCTCTCTCTCTCTCTCTCTCTCTCTCTCTCTCTCTCTCTCTCTCTCTCTCCGGACACTTCTTTAAAACAAAACACACAAGGATATACAATCAAGAACATCTCCACATGATCTCCTCCTGCCATCATCGTTCGCCCCATCACCATCCGTCACCAACCACCTCCATCTTCTCTATCTTTTCCCCCCACCAGACACCTCACCTTCTTTGACCTGAAACCAAGATCTCGTTGGAGCTATCCCGCCGCTCTCCCATCGGCTGATAAGAATGAGATCTAGTAGTTCAAGCGTTTGTCACTAATAGTGAACCATAAAAACCACAGTCAACAATGTCCCCTGCCACCAGCGTTTGTCACGCCTTCTTGACCGGGGCCATTTTTTTAATTTTGGATTTGTAGGGGGTCGATTTTTTGACCTGAAAAGATTTGCAGGTTTTAATATTGGTTGCAGATTGTAGGTTTGTTCTTGATTTTGATTTGATGTGGTTTGGTGTTGAATTTTCAGTTTGATTTGAAGATAAAAGTTTGTGGTTGTTGCAGATGAATGTGAAAAGTGGTCTGCGATGGTGATTGATGGGTAGGGGTTGATCAAAGATAGTTGCTGGCAAAAAGAGGTTGACCGGTTGTCTTCTTCGACAATGTTCGTTACTTGCAAAAATTTAAAGGAGGTAGAAAAAGAGAGAAGTGGGGGAGATAATTAGGGTGGGGTGGATGTGATTTGTTTGGTGATGCAGATTCGACAGGTAGTGATGGTGGTATGGTGATGATGGTTTTCCGAGCAGCTCCACGATTCTTGTCGGAGCTAAAGTTTTTCGAGCATACCACTGTATAGAGGGATATGGTGTTCTTACCTGCAACCATTAAAGAGGGAGATAGTTGACCGATGGTGGTATTGTTGAGAAAAAGAGAGAGATAGAGAGGGAGGAAGAGAGAGAGATATATATAAAGAGAGAGAGAGAGAGGGGGGGTGTGGGTGTGTGTGTGAGTGAGTGGGTGATATTTTATTTTCTATTTATTTTAATCAAAATACTACAAAATTAAATAAAAGAAATTAAAAAAGAAAAAATGAAGGGCATAATTGTCATTTCATGTGGGGTTTGGATCAAAACCACACAACAATATCAACCATAGGGACCAAAACCACACAAGCTATCCAAAATTGGACCACTGATGCATCACCAAACTTTTTTGGACCAAAACCACATAATTTTGACAAGCACATGGACCATTTTTATAATTTTGTCTAAAAAATATGTGTTTCCTAAACTGCATTTGACATTAATGGAGCTGTGAGTCCAATATAGAATCAAATCATATGATCAAATAATCAAACTCAATTTTGGTCGTTGATAAGTTTATACAACAGTTTTAATATAATTGTTTGGTACCAGTATATAATTTCAATCAAATGTTCTAGAGCATACAATATATGTTTTTATAGAATAATTATTAATGTATTAAATGTCATACCGTATTTTTAAAACATCATTTTCATGTTAATAAAATATGATTTTATAAAAAAATTCGAATCATTATCAGAGTTTACAGTTGTCTAGTGTTACGAACAATACCAATAACCATAGTAAAAAAGAGAGGATTACACAACATTCTCTAATTCCTTGACTTCTTTACCACCAACATACTCTGACTTCTGCTTCTATACCAAACTACCCGCATACAAGCACAAACATATGTAAGTCTGAACTCTGACTTCTGCTTCTATACTCTGACTTCTGCTTCTATACCAAACTACCCGCATACAAGCACAAACATATGTAAGTCTGAACACTCGTGAGGTACATGAGTTTTGACCCACAAACACAATTTGTGTATATATTTCAAATCTCAAAACATTTAATATGACTATATTGATACGATTCAACCTATATATAACTAGCATGAGCTATTTCAACCATTTCTAGTACAATCTTGTTTCAAATAAGTTTCTAACACATAGCGTCTCATGTATATAATCAAATCTGACTTACTACACAAAGCCAACTACAATCTTGTTTCAAACACATTTATAACAGATAGCGTCTCTGGCCTCTAATCAAATCTGACTCACTACACAAAGCCAATTGCAATATTTCCCATGAAAACAAACCATACTGAAACCATTAGTAACCACTGTCTAAGGGAAGTACCATCCCCGCAATTACCATTGAAAACTATTGTCTGAGGGAAGTCCATCCCTGTAGTTTCTGCAATGTCCCCCTCGTGGGAACTATTGCCTTCTGTGACAACCACTGTCTACGGAATGTACCATCCTGACAGTTGTCACCAATTCACAAGCCTAAAACCTTATCTCGGCGTAACATTTTGATTTTCAAGAATTTACCTTTTAGCCCTTTGTATGGGAATTGTTTGCACTTTTGACCCTTACATTGAGATTAATTTCATTTTGGTCCTTAAAATGTAAGCTTTGTGGCTGGGAGGGGCTAATATTGCCACTTTTGGTATTGTGGGGTTGAGCCACATACGTTGGGTATATTTTTGTGTACGTTGGGCGTACGAGGTGAAGTCTCAAACCCTAATATTTAGGGTATGGACCCTATTTATTCGTCATTAACTCTCACACTTGGTTCCTTTCATCAGCCTCCATCCTCTCAAAATGTTTTTGCAAACCCTAATCTACCTTGTGAGTATTTTTGAGCTTGTATGTGTGTGTTTTGTGCCTTTGAAGAAGAAAGAAGGAAGTAGAGACCATCTTGGAGGAGTGAAGCACCTTAGATCCAGAATCACATCATCATTTGACATCACTTTGAGGTATAAAGTTCTGAACTTGGTGAAGTTATACTTAGATCTTTTTTTGGGCTTGATCTTATGTTCTTTTGGTCCCATAAGTTTGGTATTATAAGTAGGGGTTACTCTAATCCATTTGAGTTGTCCTTTCAGAGGTTTTGGAGCCTCTTGAGTCATAAAAATGTAATCTTGGACATTAGTTTCTTCTAATGCATGGCCTAAGTTGTCTTAATGTATTAAGAGGTTAGGATCTTTGGTGTTGGTCATTTAATGGCCATGCAAAACCATAAAGATGGAAACTTTATGGTCAAGGACATCATTTTGGACTTAGATCTGGAAAATGGACTTAAGGGCTTAAGGATTAAGCTCTTAATGAGTTGGGTTGGCAGCCAGCTGCGTACGCTGGGCGTACAAGGCGTACGTTGTGCGTACGTGGTCAACAGGACCATGTCTGGTCAATCAACGCGTACATTGGGCGTACTCAGCTGGGTTGACTCGGTTGAATTTTTGGAATTTTGACTTTTACCTGATGTTAACCAAGTTTGACCTAGGGGTAAATTGGGTATTGTGGATTGTGGTTGAGAATTGGTCAGTTGGATAGATAGGTGACAGTTAGAGCTGAGATTCGAAGTCAAGACCTCATCAGCTATTGTTCAGATTGATAGGTGAGTTTTCCTCACTGTACTTATGGGTCGAAGGCACTAAGGCCAATCGATTTGGATTGTTATCCTGTTATACCTTGATTGATGATATGCTGAGTATGGGGTAGATCTACATGATTATATGATAGCTGCTGATATGCGTAGACCAGTAGATCTGTAGGACTACCTATGACTTTTGTCTGCATAATTATCTATCTGTTGAATATGTTTGTTATCTGTTATATGTCGACATATTGTGTTGGGTTGAGACTTTACTGCTTTGTGCGTGAGTCAACAGACCGGGGGTAATCCAGTCCCATGACTGAATGGACCCGACGGTATTCCAGTTCGATGACTGATTGGGCCCGATGTATATTGGTATTCCAGTCCGATAACTGAGTGGACCTGTTGTATATTGACATTCTGGTTCGATGACTAATTGGGCCAGGAGTAATCCAGCTCGTTGGTTGTGGACCCGAGGGTATTCCAGTCCGATGACTGAGTGGACCCGTGTTATATTGGTATTCCAGTTCGATGACTGATTGGGTTGGGGTTAATCCAGCTCGATGGTTGTGGACCCGTAGGTATTCCAGTTCAATGACTGATTGGACCCAACATATGCTTGTTTGTATATGATATGCGTATTGCGTGCTCGTACTTAGGGGGGAACTCACCAAGCATTGGCTTACAGTTTTAGTTTTGTTTCAGGTACTTTAGAGGACCGTGGCAAGGCGATGGCGTGACCGTACACATCCCTGGTTTTATGACTGGTTGGATCTTGGGAGACTCTGATTTTAAATAATATTTTAGTGAGTGGGTTGTTTTGAAAAGTTTAAACTTGTTGTGATTTTTGAGACATTACAATTTGGTATCAGAGCCCTAGTTTGAGTGATCTGGATGAACATTAGTGTGGATCCAAACTCAAACTAAGGATTTGTGAAAGTTTTCAAATTATATTTAAATAGTTCTAAATTCTTTTCAAAAAATTAAATTCAAAATTATTTTCAAAAGCAACCAAGGAAGAATGAGATGCGTATGATCAGTCGGAGCAAGGAAGTTACCACACTGTTACTTGTTATGATATGATAGAACTGCATGTTAGTGATTGGCTAAGGATCTTCAGGAATTGCATGATAGAATTGCTTGATGTATGATGTTTGATAGCCTAGGAGGACTTCTTATATGCTAGATGAAATTTACATCATTATTGTGGTCACTTAGTGTGTGAATCATAGTTGTACATAACAAAGATTCTATAGCCTGGGAATGTTTGATTTAGCCTTATTTCCTTTTCTTGTCTGATTAAGGGCTTAAGGTAGAGTCAAGTATTCGAATTTCTATGGGATCCAACATTATGTATGATTAGCATGCACGAGTGGCTGCATGGTTGGTGGAAGTTTCATAAGTGGGCGCAGTTCATAGCAAGATAGCGTAAGGAATGATTAGCCACTCTTGAGAATTTGAAGACAACACGAATGTGTAACCTAGATGCTTGGGTGTAGAGATCGAGAATTGCGTATGAGAATATGCCTGATTTATTGTGTCTTAGTGCCAGTCGCGCCCACTGCTCGAATGTTGATTGCTTAGTGCTTTGTGGGACTCATATTGATTTGATTTAACTATCGATTGAATACATTAAATTACATGCTTTGAAGGTTAAATAATCTTAGAGTGAAGGATTTGGCCCTATTGCGTAACTCTCGTTTGAGTCTAACCATTGTAGGGTTGGGTCTTTTAGTCGAAAGATTATCTAAGTTTTGTTGCATGTAATTGTATTCATTAAGTGGTTAGCTAACATTGATTTGGGTCCTTCAGCAGGGGAGGTGGGGAGTCCTAGGAGATCCTAGGAAGTGCTTTAGTGCAGATATTACGTTGTTGAGCAGGTATTGGCAGTATTATTATGAGAAGGTAGCTTAGAAGACTCGTGATGATTCTTGAGGAAAGTATGGATAGGTGTGGAAGGTAGTATTGGGCCCGTACTACTAGAAGCACAGGATTTATACTTGAATTGAGAGAAATTTTGGGGATTCTAAGGGCTGGTTGGGGAAGATAGCATGGTTTAATACCATGATTCGTGATAGTGGTTCCATATTTCTCGATCTTTTGGTTATGGTTGTTCAGGAATAAGGATGGGTCTGGTAATTGTTTTGGGTCTCAGTGGCGATGTCAGTTTGGGTGAATGGTACCGACCTAGGTGAGTTGTTGGCATTGAGGTCTCGAGAGCCTTGCTTGAGGTCGTGCATTTGAGTCACGGGACTCTAGAAGGAAACGACTGTTATGATCGACTTGAGGGTTTCAGCTGGAAGCTGAGTGGTTGACAGATGGACTGGAATGTCGCTATCTAAGGTGAGGATTATGTCTTGACAATTTTTTGAGAATGAGTGAGCAAGCTTTTGACTTTCAGAGTTGGGATGTAAACCCAGCATGGGGGCTAGTTGGCTGCGGTGTTTGGCGACAGTATGGTACGTGGGACTGCGCATGAGGATTGATGTGGTATGGATGCGTAGTGATGCGATCAAGGGTCTATTTTCCTTAGATACAGGCAGGTCAGGTACCGGATTGACGGTTTGGATTGTAGGTAAGGAGTATATGTTTTTGATATTAAGTCAGTGATTTGTTTATGCATTTGCATGAAATACTTAATGTTAAAGGTAGTTATGATTGGAAAATTTTCCGAGGTCTTCATCAGAAATTTAGAATTTCTCAGGGCTTGCTTGGTCCTTATCTGGAAGATCATCTGGCGTGTGTTATGCATTCCAAGAGTCGGGGATGGTTTGTACTTAGTTAAGCCGGTTTGGGATATGGATGGGTTGCAACACCAATGAGTGGTAGTTCGAACCCTAAGTGGGGGGAAACTAGGTATTTTGCTTGGAGGATCATCGATATGTTCGAGTTTGTGGTGTTGGAAGAATGGTTCATAGGGATCTGCGATGCGGGTATGCGGGATTTCAGTTCAAGATTTGGTCAAGTCAGGGGTGTAGATTAAGTGGCTATCGGATGTAGGTGTTCAGGAGATACACGAGTTGTCTCTCAGTAGAAAGTAGTTGGTTAAGGAGCTCGTTGTAGTCATTGGTTCCTTTCGGGATGCCAATGAATAGATGAGGAGCCGCTAGGATTTCGGTTCAATATTTATACGTATTGTTTTGTCCTATAAATAGATGATCTTGTTGATCAATCTATTAAGATATCCACTTCCAATATCTTTTCTGTGTAATTCTTATATTAATACAGAAGTCTCTTTATCAGATTATCTTTTATATTTAGTTATTCATCACTTTCTAACCTTGTCTTGAATGCAAGCCTTGTTACGATTCAACCGAGTATTATTTACTTGCTTACATTTTTAAGTAAACTTGTTGCTTTATCTATTCCCTATTATCCCTCAATACAATTATTGTTGAGCTTTATTAAAAGATCCATTAATTCCGCATTTATCTCAATATCATTCAAAGATTAACCTCCTTTTACTCAACAGATGCCTTACCCTTCTACCAGGTATCCATAACATAGGCGACGAAACCGGAACAACCCTGGTGAAGATGGTGTCTGAACCTAGCAGCTGAGCATAGGACCAGCCCGCGTTGAGCGCCCTCTCCATGGACCACCAACTCACCCCCACTTGGGGTCCGAACACGTACCATCTGGCGCTCACAATCAATCAATGCCCCATTGGGGCTCAGCCAATCCATCCCCACTATAACATTGTTCCCGCGCAAAGGAATGGGAACCAAGTCGATCGGATATCGCTCGCTAAACATCTATAGAACGCACTCCCGATGAACCCTCGATACTCGTACAAATCGATCATCCGCAATCTCAACCTCTAATAGATGATCCAACTCACTCGGAGCTCCAACAAACCTCTTGCTGAGCGCAAGAGACACGAAACATCGGGTAGCCCCCGAATAAAATATTATCAAAGCAGAGATGTCGTTCACAAAGACGATCCTAAAACAAAACACACAAATATAAGCAGAGAAATTAGCATAAATAAAGAGTTAGGGAGAAGAGACATACCCATCACCACATTTGGTGCAGCACATGCCTACTCGGCAGTCAGGTGAACCTCCTCCCACCAATCTCGGGTTGGCTCCGCCAAACATCCCGCAGCGAACTTGACCTTCGACCCCTCAGGGCAGAAAGATCGTCATATGGTCACACTCAATGTAGGCTATCCAACGTCTGGCTGCGATGGGGTCCTTCACTCCAAAGAAATATGTTGCCCTACATCCCCTGAAATCCTTGAAGGAGAGTGTGCGGGCCTCCGACTGGCTAGCGGCCAAATCGTCCCTGAAGATCCAAAGCTGATCCTCCATCAGCTCCATGATACCCTCCTTGATCGACCCGAACATCATCGGGGTCGCATCAAGGATGCCTCTAGTAATCTTTGACACGATGAAGTCACGTAATCCCTCATCAATCGGTTCGGTGCCCGTGCTCGAACCAGATCTAGATCCTGAACCCCCTGCTCTGTGACGTGTCACCACCACACTAAAACATAACCACATAAACGATTAGCAAACACACGAAAAGGTTCACACCCTCGAGTTCCCTAGATTCATCGTGGTCTTCCTGGTCCCGAGTATAAATCTTGTGCTTTCAGTAGTACGGGCCCAATACTACATTCCACACCTATTTATACCCTCCTATAGGACTACCCTGACTCCTCTAAGTCACTCTTCTTAACTAATACATTCCTCAAACTATAAGGTGTCATACACCGAAGCATCTCACAGGGACTCCCTAAGACTCCCTTCCTCACCCCTCTCTGCTATCAACAGGGGAAAGAACTTCCACGAATACTACCTAACTACTGCATGAACACAATTACATACTACTGGTACTAGATAATTCTTCGAATGACAGTTCCCACACTACAACGGTTGTACTCAAACAAGAGTTGAACAATAGAGTTAAACATATCCTTCTAAAAGTATCCAATCACAATAATATGTAACCCAACGTATTTGTCCACTAATTAGCTAGTACCCACATAATTTCCTAAAGCACAAAGCATGCAACATTCGAGCATCTGGAAATTCAACTCAAAACATACCCTATACAGGCCATTCTAACAAGTAAATGATCTGATATTAGCATGCAAGTCTAAAAGCTCATACAGATAGGCACATAAAGGCATCTCTCGTAGCATTCTATCATGCAATTTTGAGAAGATCCTTAGCCCCTAATCTAGCATGTAATTAATATATTATAGCATAAAACACATAACTTGTATGGGTATTTTAGGAAGACTTACTTGAGCTCGGCTGATTGCATGCATCACACCCGTTATATTTTATTTAAAATCCTTAGATTAAAATGTTTCTTTTTATGAAAAAACTACCAAACCCTCGATTTGAGTCCAGGCACACCCGAGAGTATGCCTTAATCCCTCAAACCAAGGCTCTGATCCCAACTTGTAACATCCCAAAAATACGGATAAAATTTTGTTTTTAATTTCATTCAAATCACACGACACTAATATCAAAATAGTCAAAAAATTTATGATAACTTGCTATCATGGTACAAATTCCCAAAATCACTAAGTGCGGAAATCATAGGGTGATGCGGTGCGATCAGGCCAGACCCTTCCCCTTCGAACTGGAAGAACCTGAATCATAAACTGAAAACTGTAAGGACAAAGCTTAGTGAGTTCCCCCAAAATACCACATACTAAACAAAGATACTTCCAAGAAAATCTGGGTGCTTTCTTACCCGTTCAGTTTATTTTAACCGGATACTATCAAGTATATATGGGTGCTTGCCTACCCCTTCGGTCTATTTCAACCGGATACTATCAAGCATATTTAGTTGCTTGCAATCCCCTTCGGTCTATTTCAACCGGATAACATGTCTATTTCACTCCCTACTACTACCATATAATATCATAACAAGAATCACATAATCATCAAGCAAATACAGGCATGAGTGACAATGGTCACAAAGACAATCATCACACTACATCATAAACTAGTGGGCCAGCATTGGTGCCTTTGACACACATATACTACGAAGGAAGACTCGCCTCAGACTGAAGATATCAAATCGCACTCGGTGGATGACTCGTGAAATCCTCTTCCTAACGCACAAACATAAAACCCTAATTAGAAATTAGGCCACATTCTAACCCGAAAGTCCAAAACCCTAATTCTTGACTTAAGGCAAAAAGGGCTCCTTTACCCTTGCCTCAATGGGCCTCCCTCCCCTAAGGGCCAAATCCATAAAAAGCCCAAAAAGGCATCCAAGCCCAACTACAATGCCTCTAAGGCCCAATATGGCCCAAGAACCCCCAACATGTCCTTAAGCCTAAAAAAGACCTGCTACAATCAGGTGGGCCCGAGGCCCAACTTAAACAAGTCCAAAGCACAATTAACACACGAGCCTAAAAATCTTGCAAGCCTACAGAAGGCGTACGCGTGGCGTACATGGCTCGTACACCCAACATACGTTGATGACAATCTGGAGTCGGGACACTGACCTAGTATGCATAGCGTACTCTAGAGTACCCCCATCGTACTGGCCAGTCAGCCTTTTTTCATTCCCAAGTGTTCATACATTCAACCTTTACGTCCAATACTTAGATCCAAGCTCAAAATGACGCCTTAAGCCATAAAGTTGTAAACTTTATGCTTTTGCATGCATGGATGGGCTCAAACCATGAATTAAGTCCATTAACTCACTTGGATGGTCACTAACACTTGCATGCTTGAGTCTTAACCATCAAGATATGATTTTTATGACTCAACACACTTCCAAGAGTCCAAAAGGACAGCTCAATTGGCCTGGAGTTGCTCATACTCCAAGAAACCAAGCTATGAGACCAAAAGATGCCATATTCTACCCTAAACCTAGATCTAAGCTTGTAATGATCAAGTTTCAGACTTTATACCTTCAATAGGCTAGAAATGGTGCACCAACTCTGTATCTACAAGCTCCTTCTTCTATTTTTCTTCTTCCCAAACTTCCTTCTTCTTCAAAACCACCAAAGAACACCAAAACACTCAAGGTAAGCTCAAAGATGCACTTAAGAAGGCTAGGGTTCGAGATTTGCACTAAAAGGACAATGGGGGCTGAAAGGGTAAGGGACTTGAGGGACTTAAGGTCTTTAAATAGGGTGCAAACCCTAAATATTAGGGTTTTCCCTTGGCTTGATTACGCCCAGTGTACGCATGGGTACGCCCAGCGTACGTCGGAGATCACCCGATGAAGCGCATGCAAGGAGTACGCCGTGCGTACCAAATGTACGTCCAACATACTCACGAGTCCCCCACCACCTTTTTACTTGAATTTAAATAGAATGAATCATTAACTCATTCCTGGCGACTCGGGTGCTACATAGAGGTAAGACAATCATGACACTATTATGATTAGTCTTCCCTTGATCATGAGGCAAATGTGTGATCAATCCTCCTTATTGTGTCTATAGATGATAGCGATGGATAACTGAGGATATCCTTCATGGATTCGGTTAGAGGTAAGACAATCATGACGCTAGTGTGATTAGTCTTCCCTTGATCATGATGCAGATGTGTATCAATCCTCCTTGATGTGTCCAACATGTATTAGGATTCCTATGTTATGTGAACCTATATGGAGGTATATGATTAAAATAATGGGTGAGTGTTGTGCTTACTCACTAAGCATTTTTGGTTACCCACTGTTATTAATATTTTTCAGGATTATCATAGAAGAACCCAGCTTGACTCTAACAACATTCTCATTACAATTTTAAAATAACTTTGAAAAATAAAAAGTCTTACGATGTTTACTCTCAATGACAATGCATGATGTAACACTGGAACAAATGATTATTAATCGAACGATATTTTATTATCATCTTTTAATTGGGACCAAACAAATATTTTATACTTCTAGAAGCATACTGTTACAAGTTGGTATCAGAGCCTTATTTTAAGGGATTTAGACATACATCAGTGTGTGTCTGAACTTAAAATGAGGTTCGAAATTTTCAAAGTGTTCAAAATTCTCAAAGTTTTCAACTTTTTCATATTTTTCAAAAGATTAGAAAATTTGGAAAGAAAGATAGTCCGGTTAGGAACATTGTTCTATAACCTAATTTATTTTAAAAGAAAGAAAATGTGAGAGCAGTCAGATATAGTTCAATAAATATAAGTGTCAGTTATATGTAAGTTATTGACTGTGTGTGTAGAACAAAATATATTGTGTCGTTAATATATTAACTCGTTAATATGTTAGCTAAAAGATTGTAACGACCCAAAACTCAAGGGTAAAAATTTCATTTTTAATATAGCCAAAACATAGATATCATTTATTCCAAACATTCCAAAACATCATTAATTAAAACATTTATCAGAGTTCGTCCCAAAATCATTCATTGCGGAAAACATGGGTGTGTGCGCTGCGATAAGTCGGGCCCTTCCTTTCCAAACCGATGATACCTGAAACCATAAACAAAACTGTAAGCACGAAGCTTATTGAGTTCCCCAGAGCATACCCCACACAATCCACATAACCACATAATCCATACTAGCTATAACAGCTACATAAACCATATCAATCACATAAGCCATACATATAAATATATAGGGATTGCCATGGGCTCGCCCACATGGTCTGATATCCAACTGCCACGGGCTCCCCCGGGGTCTTCCATGCAAGTATCACAAAGACAACTAGCATATCACATATTGTCATAAACAACTATTGTACCACATGTCACATAATCAACTAGCATACACAATCCAATCATATAAACATATAAGGATGTCGTGGGATCCTCCCAGGGTCTTACTCCAGGATGCCATGGGCTCCCCACATGGTCTTACACCTAAGTGCCCCGGCTCCCCCCATGGTCTTTAATAGGAAAGCCATGGGCTCTCCACATGGTCTTACATCCAAGTGTCATGGGCTCCCCCCATGGTCTTGACCTGAAAAGCCATGGGCTCCCCCACATGGTCTTACATCCAAGTGCCATGGGCTCCCCCCATGGTCTTTAATAGGAAATCCATGGGCTCTCCACATGGGCTTACATCCAATTGCCATGGGCTCTCCCATGGTCTTCCATACAAGTATAACACATATACAACTAGCATACCTCCTAACACATAACCAGCTAACATACCACATAACACTATATCAATTAGTGTACCACATATCATAAAATGGGCCGGCCTTGGTGCCTTAGACCCATTGGTATGGTGAGGAGACTCACCTTGCACTGCTGAAGTCCCGCGGATAAAACTCTAGCTGCTGGTTGACAGATTCCCGAACTGTCAATCATCAAAACGACACCTAATTAATAATTGGGTTCCAATACATAAACATAAATCTACACTTGGGGTAAATGGACCATTTTACCCCTTACCTAGCTTGGTTCAAAACCAAGGCCCAAACTCACACTTTGAAGGCCCAAAAGCCCAATAATCAACCAAGGCCCAACATATGGCCCAATTTTCCAAATTGGTCCCAAACCTCTACATGGACTTATCTTAAGGCCCAATCATTTATTCTAGTCCAAATATTTGGCATTCCAATGGTCCAATATCTCATAATCATCAAGGCCCAATTTTGGCCCACTTATGGCCCAATTTTCCAAATTGGGCCCAAGCCATCCCAATGGGCCTTATCCTAAGGCCCAATAATTTCCTTAATCCATAAACATGTTCCCCATTGGCCCACGAAGGCCCACTGCAAGTTAGTCCAAGAAATGGCCCAATAAGAACCCAAACACAATTAGGGTTTTTCACATAAAATGACGATTAGGGTTAAGTGTTCCTACTTAACCCATTAAGGACTTGATCCATTAAGGACTTAATCCATTAAGTCCATTACTCCACTATACCAAACTTACAATGTGGTCGGGCATAATTCAAAATTCCAAATCTAACGGTCCAAATGCGGGTCCCAACAAATCCAAAATAAACATTTCCAAAATTAGGGTTTTCTAAACCCTAATTAGGGTTTTCTAAACCCTAATTAGGGTTTCCAACCAAATCACAAAACCAAATAATCCAAAAGTTAAGTTTTACATTAGTTAAAGTCTAACCAAGTCGGGTACCACCCACTACCACCTCGGGCAGTGGTGGTTGGCGGTGGTTCACGGCGGCAGCCACCACCTCACGGTGGTGGTGGTTATGTTCTTGGGCCAACACAAAACCAAAATCACTCCAAACATCAATCCAAACACACCCGAAATCCCACAGCCACCCGAGATGGTGGCTAGCAATTTCGGAACGGCGGAAACAGGTGGCGGCCACCACCTCACGGTGGTGGTGACGAGTTCTCTTCGTTTTTTCATGTCCAAGAATATCCATACAACATTAAAATCACGAACTAGGCTTACACACACCATATCACGCACACAGCCACCCCCCCACGGTGGCCGGTGGCGGCAGAAGAGATGGCAGCCACCACCTCTCGGTGGTGGTGGCGGGTCTTCCTTGGTTTTCAGGCCAAATATGGATCATACAATCACACAAACACCGATAGCACATAAATAACCGAACATACCTTCACCCAACCACCTCCTATACGGCTGACGTCGTCAAAGTTGACGACCACAACAGCGTAATAGCCTCCGACAGCAGCAATGACGTTCACGACGTCCAACACCGAGAGGAACGACGGGGAGGAGAGAGAGGTGGCGGTTAGGCCTACCGGAAACTACCTGGCTACTCACGACCTACGACTCGCCGTTCACATCTCCATAACTTCGGAATCGGTGCTCTTCCGGCTGCCCGCGACGTCCGGCAACGAGGTTATGGATGACGGCGCTCGGCGACAGGTAGCAGGGGACCTGGTGGCGCTCGGACTCGGTTTGCAGGCGGCGGATGGAGGACTCCCAAACGATGGCGGCTAGTGAAGAATTAGGGTTAGGGTTAGGAAATAGCGATCTTAAGACGGGAGGGAAGACCACTGGGTTCAAATCCCGTACCCCATCCAAACTTATGCACATTTCACGCATTTTGTCCCTCCCCATAATATTTTTCTCAAATCAAGGCTACAATTTACAAAACAGCCCCCAACATCTAAGATTCATCACAATTCAAGTCCCCAAAGTTACAATTTAACCCTTATCACTCCAAAGTCCTTTCAATTTAAGTCCTAATAATTACCAAGCAGCCCATGTCTTCAAGAATCCTTTCATAACAAGTCCAATATTCTACTAAACACTCCCTGACTTCTGAAAACCTTTACAACATGAATCCTGAAATTACACTTTAACCCTTGGAAATCAAAATTATATCATTTGGCTCCCCGAAACCAACACCCCGCTAAATATTATTGATTTTAGGGCCATTTTAAAATAATATAAATTATAAATTTACACTCGGGGTTCCGGGTTTATTATTTATTTAATTAATTTTAAACGGAATGTTACAACTCTTCCCCACTTAAATTAGATTTCCACCTCGAAATCATTCCTTACCACTCTTGACACGCCAAATAACTTGAGCGACACGGCTACAACTACAAGCATACCCTAGCCTTCCCAAGGCAACCGAAACCAACCCTCGCAGGGCTCTCCAATCCGTAGATAAACGAATTCCCTTCACTATCCGACAGTAATCCCTTGCGAATATAACACAACCGCTCAATCCTGAAATCTGGAATCTCGAGAAGGTCTATCTCCGTGACAGACCGCCCACACCAAATCATTTTCGAGTTCACTACACTTATCTCCCAACTGGCTACTCAACTTCTGATAGCTTGAGGTTCCCACTAGAAAACAGAGTCACAGACCAAATATCCCTGCAGAACACTTATACTTGATAGAAGTTCCGCTAATCCTTAGAGTAGGAGACTTATCCTCGCGACGGTTAAACTCAGACGAGAGTTGCGCAACAGGGTCAAATCAACCACTCTGGGATTATTTAACCCAACTGCGAACAACTTAGCATATACCCCAAATACAAGCAACTCCACGCACGATCCCAAGTCACTGAACCCACTTCAACTCTTCTTGCTACCACTTGCTGCTTTTCGAAGCAGTCGAGACCTCTCTGATCTCACCTTATCTGACAACTACTCGAAACATCGGACACATAACCGATTGATGGGCCAAAAATACACGCAGCAGTCCCATGCGACCTCCGAATGATACATCGTCTAACATTAATCGCCCTATCTATACCGCCACTCATGGCTCCTTCAATCCATTTGATTCATCAGATCATGATAGGCTGACAACCCGTCGCTACTGAATCCGACGCAAAAAGGTGAATGCTATCAGAATAATTGTAGTCTTACATCATACCTTGTCTCCTTCGACCTACCATTTCCTAATTCCAATTATGTTGTAGCCTACTCACAACCTTGCGAACTGGCCCACCCTGGCCTAAGTCATCTGAACGAATATGTATACGCCATAGCTACCATGCAGTCTTTCTGCACTTCCCGCACTATCTGACCGCTTGTGAATGCTACGGCTCCCCCGCAGTCTTACAACACTCCACACTATCAGACTACTAGTGAATGCTACGGCTCCCCCGTAGTCTTACAACACTTTCACCCCACTGACTACTAGTGAATGCTAAGGCTCCCTCGTAGTCTGACAACACTTTCACCCTACTGACCATGAGTGAATGCTACGGCTCCCCCGTAGTCTTACAACACTTTCATCCTCATTGACGATTAGTGAATGCTACGGCTCCCCCATAGTCTTACAACACTTTCATCCTAACTGATCATTAGTGAATGCTGTTGGGTTTTGAGCAAACTAACACTCCTAAGGTGTTCATGCAACCCTAGAAACCTTGGATCTATGTTTGTCTAAAATACATGCAAAATAATTTTCCAAGGTTCATAACCTATCTAGCATATATGGGGTACTTTTAAACATAAAAGATACTAGAAGAATTACATACCTTTGTTAGTGAGTTGATTCCTTGGGAGTTTGAGAGCCAAGCACCAATAATGTGAATGCCTCAAATGGAAATCACAAATCACCACAAACTTGGAAAACTTATGAGAGAGCACTCTAATACTCTAGAAATCAGCCACACCTTATGCACACACACATAGTGTCTTCTTAAGCACCATAAGCCTCTTTATATAGTGTAGATGATTAGGGTTATGAACCATGCAAACCCTAATAACCCATGTCTTTTCCTATTCCAAGGATCCATGGGTTAAAAGCTCCATGGATCATCCATGGACTCCCATTCAAGCTTAGCCCATTTCCTTATGAGTGTTAGCCCACACTATATAAGTACAATAGCCCATTATTTAATTAGTCACCTTATGATCACTAAATTAATTCATAATTAATTTAAGATCAATACTAATTAAATAATACAATTTCATATTAATATATTAAAACTTATAATATATTAGTAGGCCGCAAATATACTCTTCTCATAATGTTATCCATATAAATAGTTCGGGTGAAGTGCAACCCAAATGGACCATGCCGGGTCGGGTCAAGTATATACCAAATAAATTATGGACTTAGACACCTTATCCAATAGTCTCCCACTTGGATAAGTCTGATAACTGTATTTGCCTATATAGCTTCAGGAACCAACCGGCAATCATAGCTCTCGAAAACTCTGTTGAACTATGAAGCGCCATTTTAGATAAGTGATCACATAATCCTCTGCTCTCATGATATCATCCGGAAAAATACATGGAACAATGTCTTACTTATTGTCCAGCAGTTTGTTTCCCGATTTCCGATTTTTTTAACAAAGAACTTAATCGAACACATCAATTTAGTTCTGACCGAGCCCGGTACATAGGTCAAAACAAAATCATCGAGGGGCCCAGATATCGCTTCTATTTCTAGAAGGAACAGATAAACTTCGACTCATATGCTTGTTCTACTACTCATTGAATTGCACACCAAGGCACGTTTTATAACATCAAGTTACTAATGCGTTTACGTGCAATCAATGCACAACCAACTCATAGGTAACAACTCATATCTCTAGGTTTGAAGACTTATATGATATTATCGTCTCACGATCACTCGAGATAAATTCCATGAAGTGATACAAGTGAGCATGGGTTTATTCCAATACTCATAACTTATGAGTACTCATGAATGTTGTAGCAACCATTGTTATGGCTAAACACCTTTAGTCATCTACAATCCCAATTCATGACAGTCTTGATTCATACCTACTTCCGACATATGACCGATTGTGGAGAGTTTGAATAACCTTATTATTCTGGAAGTCAAAACATGCAAAGCTGAAACAATAGTAAATAATTGACAATGATAGCAACACCTTACTCATAAATAAATCACAACTTTTATTCATCATCAAACGTCGATTACATTTTACAAGTTTCAGTAATAACTATCTAATCTGTAAAACTAATATCGTCCCTCAGCCCGATGCGTCTTGCATGCTGCAAATGCTTCACCCTCGTCAGTCCCTTCGTAAGGGGATCCGCAGGGTTCTCATCTGACGATACCCTCTTTGCCACGAGGATTCCTTCTTCTATCTTGTGTCTTATGAAGTGATATTTTCTGCCAATGTGTCGGGATCTGCCATGATCTCTTGGTTCCTTGGCTAAGGCAACCGCACTATTGCTGTCACAGAAAATCTCCATAGGCTCCTTAATAGCTGGTACAACTCCAAGGTCTCCGATGAATTTCCTCAGCCATATCGCCTCCTTTGCCGCTTCACTCGCTGCTATGTACTCTGATTCACAAGTCGAATCAGCTACAGTCTCCTGTTTGGAACTCTTCCAAGTGATTGCCCCTCCATTTAAGGTAAAGACCCACCCCGACTGAGAGCGGAAGTTATCCCTATCAGTCTGAAAGCTAGCATCACTATACCCTACTACTCTCAAGTCATCACTCCCACCAAGGGTAAGGATCCAATCCTTAGTCCTTCGCAGGTACTTGAGAATATTCTTTACCGCAGTCCAATGAGCCTTGCTAGGCTTCCCCTGATATCTGCTGACCATGCTCAAAGCGAAGGCCACATCAGGACGGGTACAAGTCATAGCATACATGATCGAGCCAACAGCGGAAGCATAAGGTAATCGACTCATCTCAGCTATCTCATCTTCTGTACTCGAGCTCTAAGCCTTACTCAGTTTGGCATTGCTTTGGATCGGTAATTCTCCTTTCTTGGAATTCTGCATGTTGAACCTTTTCAACACCTTATCCAAGTAGATACTCTGACTAAGTCCAATTAGTCTTTTACTCCTTTCTCTTAATATCCTTATCCCTAGGATATAGGCAGCTTCTCCAAGGTCCTTCATAGCAAAGCACTTCCCAAGCCAGGACTTAACCTCCTGCAAGGTTGGGATGTCATTTCCTATGAGTAGTATGTCATCCACATACAGTACCAAAAAGCTAACTATACTCCCACTAGCTCTGACATACACGCAGGACTCATCTTCACTTCTTGAGAAACCAAACTCTTTGACCTTCTCATCGAAACAAAGATTCCAACTTCGAGATGCTTGTTTCAATCCATAAATGGATTTCTCAAGCTTGCACACTCTATTGGGGTACTCTGCACTGACAAAACCTTCTGGCCGATTCATGTAAACATCCTCAGCCAACTTTCCGTTAAGGAAAGCGGTTTTGACATCCATTTGCCATATTTCATAATCATGAAATGCAGCAATGGCTAGCATAACCCTAATAGACTTAATCTTTGCTACTAGTGAAAAGGTTTCATCATAATCAATACCCTGAGTCTGAGTAAAACCCTTTGCAACCAGTCGAGCCTTATAAGTGTGCACCTTCCCATCCATGTCGGTCTTCTTCTTGAAGATCCATTTGCACCCGACTGTCTTACGGCCTGGTACATTGTCAACCAAGTTCCAAACTTGATTGTCATACATGGACTGTATCTCGCTGTCCATAGCCTCCTTCCATTTAGCAGACTCTGGGCCTGCCATGGCTTCCTTAACACTGTTAGGTTCATCCAGATTTACCAGTGTACTGTCACTGATAAATGTATCACCTTCCGTAGTAATATGAAATCCATAATAAAACTCAGGTGTGTTCCTAACCCTTGTGGAACGCCTCGGAAGTATAGACTCGTCAGCTGGATCAACATGAACTTCCTCCTCAAGTTGATTGCTAGTGTCTGAGGTTCCTTCACCAATTGAGTCTTGAATTTCTTCAAGGTTAATTTGCCCCCCACTGTCTCCTTGGTTTATAAATTCTCTCTCTCGAAAGACCCCTCTCCTAGCCACAAAGACCACATTCTCACTGGGTCTGTAGAAGAGGTAACCAAAGGATTTTTGTGGGTAGCCGATGAAAATACACCTTTCACTTCGAGGTTCGAGCTTGTCATGAGTCTCGCGCCTCACGAAAGCCTCGCAACCCCAAATCTTGATGTGGTCCAAATTGGGAATTTTCCTAGTCCACATGTCATGAGGTGTTTTGGCAACCTTCTTTGTAGGGACTAGATTAAGGATGTGGGCGGCAGTCTCTAAGGCATACCCCCAAAAAGAGATTGGTAGCGAAGCTCGACTAATCATAGAGCGAACTATGTCCAACAAAGTTCGATTATGCCTCTCAACTACACCATTCAGCTGTGGTGTCCTGGGAGGTGTCAATTGTGAGACAATCCCACACTCCTTAAGATAGTCGAGGAGCTCAGTATTAAGATACTCACCACCTCGATCGGATCGAAGCATCTTAATGTTCCTGCCCAATTGATTTTCTACTTCCTATTTAAACTCTTTAAACCTTTCAAAAGTTTCTGACTTATGTTTGATTAAGTAGACATAACCATATCTACTAAAATCATCAATAAAAGTCACATAATAGCGATTAGCATCCCTTGTGGTGGTTTTGAATGGTCCACATACATCAGTATGTATAAGGTCCAACAAACCCTCACCCCTTGCACAAGTACCGGTGAAGGATGATTTTGTCATTTTTCCAAGTAGACAAGACTCACAACTATCATCCGACTTGAGGTCGAACAACTCCAAGACTCCATCCTTTTGGAGCTGGCCTATGCGTTTCTTGCTTACATGTCTAAGACGACAATGCCACAAAGATGCTTTATCCAAGCTAGTAGAAGAATCAATACATAATACATTATTTCCTAAATTATCTACAACCGATACAGCTTCATACACACCATCACAAGGTAATGCTTTAAAATAAAGAACATTATTAAAGAAAGCATTAATACTACCAACTTCATTATCAAAAGAAAAGGTAAAACCTTGTTTGTACAAAGCATGAAAGGAAATAATATTCCTCGCCATTTCAGACGAGTACACACATTTATTCAAATCTAACTTTAACCCACTATCTAGCAACAAAGTATAAACTCCAATCTTGGCAACAGGTGCAACCTTCTTGTTCCCCGTGATTAAGTTTATCTTTCCGTGCTCCACATCCTCACTTCTTCTTAGGCCCTGCAAGTCACAACAGATGTGAATACCACAACCTGTATCAAGAACCCAAGAATTAGAATATGGTGAGTTATTAGACAATATAGTGTAAATACCTGCATGAGATGGTTTCACTTTCCCATCCTTGACATCCTGCAAGTACTTTGGGCAGTTTCGCTTCCAGTGCCCCTTATTTTGACAGTAGAAGCATTCAGCATCCTTAGGGATGGCAGAAGGAGTGATAGAACCACCTTTGGTTCCAGATGAGGAGCCTTCAAGGGACTTTCCCTTGGTACCCTTCGAAGGGTGCTTCCTCTTCTTTCCTTTGCCTTGCCCGATAGCCAAAACAGGGGTAGTAGTAGGAGTAGGAGTAGCAACCGACTTACTCTTAAGACCACTTTCGGTAGTCTTCAGAAGTCCTTGAAGCTTACTGAGTGTGACTTCCTCCTTGTTCATGTGGTATGACATACGAAATTGATCATAACACGAGGGCAAGGAGTGCAAAATGATATCAATTGCCAACTCCTCAGGGAAGTTCACATTCAGTTTCATTAGACGGTCCACATACCTTTGCATTTTCTGCATGTGGCTCATGATTGGTTCGCTATCCTTCATACGGGTAGTCATCATGGAGGAGATTATTTTATACCGCTCTTGACGAGCACTCTGATGGTATCTTTCCATCAGATCCTGATGCATCTCAAAAGGGTAATAGTCCTCATAGGAATTTTGGAGTTCAGCTGTCATGGTGGCCATCATGATGCATGCCACCTTGGTGGCATCTCTTTCATGTTCCTGATACTCAGTGACCTCCTCAGGAGTAGCAGTGGACTCATCAAGCTCCTTTAGCTCCTTATCGAGGACATATTCCTTGTCCTCGTAACGAGTGACCATCCTGATGTTCCGGATCCAATCCATGAAGTTGGAACCATCAAAGATGACCCTCCCACAAAGGTTCTTTAGGGAATAGGAGCCAGTAGGGTTAGAGCCCGAAGCATTGTTGTTGGAAGACATCTGAAAAGAAGAAAGCAAGTTTATATTAGATATATCGAATCCTTAAAAATACACCCAAATGTAATATTAAGGCTAGGATCCAACACAATATATTATAACTTAGAAGAGGGATGCCGTAATCTAAGCTATAACATATTTGAAGGTAGGTGAATGACGATTCACCAATTTCCACCATGAAAACGAAATGAATTATTAGGTTTAATTGGTTTTGAAATTCCTAGATTCTTTTGAGATTCATTGAACTTTTCAATGGCATGGTTCAATCTCGATTGTGCCCTTCAAGTTTTGTGACTGGGATGCCGAGGATCACAAAACAAGGTGTGAATAACCATGCAAATTCACTTGGTACCCTTAATATTATCACCTAATCAATGTGCCGGTTAACCACACACGCTCCACCGATCTATGATAAACATTAAGTCACCCTTCGTGATCCTTACTAGTCCAAGTTAGTGTGCCGGTTAACCACACACGCTCCACCAACGACTTGGTAAGGTACAAAGTGTGAATTTCATGGGTTAGCACCATATTCACATTTTCCTAAAGTAACTAAGATTGGGAATTTATTAAAGGTTTAGTTACTTTATAATATTCATTATACTTTTAATGAGAATTTAAAGTCATTGTCCTACCCGTTCGGCTAACGACCCTCCACCGATCAAGGAAGCGGTGGGTGAGAATGGACACCCATTAAGTTGCCATTTTATAGGCAACAACCTTATACCCCCCTTATAGACCGGCTTCGTGAATGAGGCCTACTAACGGTAAAAGGACTTAATCTTATACATATATATAATAATTAACCATTAATGTTATAAATAGTATAAGGGTTGAATTTTAACTTTTAAAACTCTAAGGGTTTGGAATTAAAGTATATTAAAATGTGTGTAACTTTACAAATTCCAAAACTTGAGGACAAGTATTGAAACTATTCAAAACTTTTCATTTCATAACTTATGAATTAAAGGTTCATAAAATGAAGACTCTTCATTTTCATGTAACTTATGTGTTTTAAGTGTGCATAAATGAAAGTGACCTTTGGAAATCCATAACTTGAGGACAAATTATGGACTCCATTAAAACACATAAATGATCAAGAATTATCAATAAACAATTTAGCAAATAATTCCTATGATCTAACAATAATTCATAAGAACATGAACATCATATCAAAAATTCCAAGAACATATGAACACATATCATCATGCAATTTTGATATAAGCCATTGTAAATGGATTAGCATAAACATTACACCATCTAAAACAGGTTTTATAACACCAAAACAGTTTAGGGTAATGTTTCTAGTCCATTTCCAGCAGCAAAACTCGAAAATCTGCATTCTGAGGCTTCTACTCGTCGAGTGCACGAACCTACTCGACGATTAGGATGAATTTACTCATGGACTCGGCGAGTCCCCCCATGGACTCTGCGAGTTCATGCTGCAGAATGCAGAAAACTTGAGTTTTTCAACAAGTTTGCAACAAGTATCAAACAAACAAGCCTAGGCTCTGATACCACTGTTGGGTTTTGAGCAAACTAACACTCCTAAGGTGTTCATGCAACCCTAGAAACCTTGGATCTATGTTTGTCTAAAATACATGCAAAATAATTTTCCAAGGTTCATAACCTATCTAGCATATATGGGGTACTTTTAAACAAAAAAGATACTAGAAGAATTACATACCTTTGTTAGTGAGTTGATTCCTTGGGAGTTTGAGAGCCAAGCACCAATAATGTGAATGCCTCAAATGGAAATCACAAATCACCACAAACTTGGAAAACTTATGAGAGAGCACTCTAATACTCTAGAAATCGGCCACACCTTATGCACACACACATAGTGTCTTCTCAAGCACCATAAGCCTCTTTATATAGTGTAGATGATTAGGGTTATGAACCATGCAAACCCTAATAACCCATGTCTTTTCCTATTCCAAGGATCCATGGGTTAAAAGCTCCATGGATCATCCATGGACTCCCATTCAAGCTTAGCCCATTATCTTATGAGTGTTAGCCCACACTATATAAGTACAATAGCCCATTATTTAATTAGTCACCTTATGATCACTAAATTAATTCATAATTAATTTAAGATCAATACTAATTAAATAATACAATTTCATATTAATATATTATAACTTATAATATATTAGTAGGCCGCAAATATACTCTTCTCATAATGTTATCCATATAAATAGTTCGGGTGAAGTGCAACCCAAATGGACCATGTCGGGTCGGGTCAAGTATATACCAAATAAGTTATGGACTTAGACACCTTATCCAACAAATGCTACGGCTCCCCCGTAGTCTTACAACACTTTTGCCCTAACACAACCGCAACCCAATGCCTTACCCCTAATCTACCAATCCATAACGCATACAGAGTCGAGCACGCACTCAACCGAACACCCGAACTGAACTCAATTCATGACTGGAGCCCCAACCTGCTTCCTCAAATTCTGCCACCAAGCTCCAAGAAGACGCGATTCACATGCCGAGAAATTTTACCGAACTCCAAACTCGCACAACCCTCAAACCAAACAACCAATTGGGCCACCCTTTTCCTCGATGGGGATGAGAAACTCATCCCGGTCTCATGCCTGCTCCTGTCCTGAATACTTGCTCGATTCTTCCCCACTTAGATTCGACTAAGTCTTCGCAATACATGAAATTTGAAGGATTCCCTATCCTTCTTACTCTTAAATAACCAAATTGCTGACAACATGTGCTTACCTGTGCTGGTGTTCTATTACTGGCCCAAACCCCAAAGACCACACAACTCCTAAATATCAAATGAACACTTCCCGAATCCTAGCGAAACTAATAATCTCAGACGCCTTGAAATGATGCCACACTTATATCTTGAAGTCCAAATAACCGATGCCCAGACCAAAGCCTCCGCAGCAGACCACTTCCCCTGGTGCTTCCAAAAGCCGACCCAAGCATAATGGTTGAGTCACCAATCCTGACCGTAGACCTTCCGCATCACGTCCCTGAGCCGATCTTGACCATAGACTCGGATAACATTGAACACTCCAAACCAGCAAAGAGGGAAATGACCTTTCACTAACCACCCTGTAACTCACGGTATGCAAATGGTATACGACAATGTTTGAAGGTATAACTCAAACACAAGCAGGGAAACAGACCCAGAGATACATTTACTAAAACCCTTGAAACGAAAACTCCGTCATGCAGTTTCTCGCAAGTGTTGCACTGCATCCGGCCCTACTGGCCTCTCACAAGCTTATCTGAGCTCTCGGGTCTCTTTCCGAGATCCTCCACTAAATTCACATGACCTGAACCTCTCTTATCGAGGTACTCCTAATCGATCTTCCACCCTCGGGCTCTGGGACCCATATCATTCAGGGTCTCGCACCTTGACCCACTCACTAGCTCAATTGTCAACGGCTGAACTGCAATAGCTAGAGCAACCTCTGCTCTAAACCAGGCTACTAACTACCCCCAAGACATAGTCTCCAATCCCGAAAGTGCAATAGATCGCACAATCAATCCTTACCGCCTGATACAAGAGATCCAAGGCGAACTCAAAACCCTGGCAGTCCTTCCACTAACTGGCTCACCACCGGCTCCGGGATCAACCCTGGTCCTTCATCATGTGTGCTCATCCTCATCTGGCAAAGCAGCTATCCTCACTATCAGAGCATAACCAATAACTCTCTTTCCCATAAGCTTCTTAGATTCTCCAAGACTCTCACCGATTCGAGTATGGATCCTATCCTTTTAGTAGTATGGGCACATACTACCTTCCACACCTATCCATACTTTCCTCAGCAATCCTCCCGAATCCTCTAAGTCACCTACTCCACTGGTGCACCAAATATCTGCTAAACAACAACACAATATCCACCAAAGCAACTCCTAGGCTCCCCTAGGTTCCCAACCTCACCGAACCGCCCCACTAACTTACTAGAGCATATCCTAGGCTTTCCTAGGTTCCCAACCTCGCCCTGCCATCAGTTGCTAAAGAAATCCTCATGATGCCAACCATCTACCTCCTGAATATCGTCATATTCACTTAGTAGCTGACTCCCATCATTCAAGAGTTTAACAAAGCACAAAGCAAGCAACATTCGTGCAGTAGCACTCCGATCCAAAGAACTATCATAGAACATTCAGCCCACATACTACCACTCATGCTATCCACATCCACCCATCCTCCTTTCCGGCTGCCTTATGCATGCAAATTATACACACAACAAGTTCTAATAGACTGTCGAATAATAGACTCTACCCTAGGACCACAACCAGAAAAGGAACATGAAATAAGGCCAAATCAGTTATTCTAAGGCTATAAGATCCTAACTGTATACAATTTTAAAAGCATACACTTAGAAGTTACTAATACCAATAATCACTCTCATTCTAGCATTGCATCCAATATTCCCAAGGCTACAAGCATCACATATCAGGCCAATCTATCGTTGACTACTCAACACTAGCATGCAAGTCTATCAGCTCGTACAACATATAAAGGCATCTCTCCTACCCCTAACTAGCATGCGATTCTGAGATTCATAAACCAAGTCATAACAGATAACATATATGGGTATTCTAGGGAAACTTACTTGAGCTCGGCCGATTGCATGCACCACATCCTTGTTTTAGAAAACGTTTTCCTTGAAAACATTTTTCTTTTTGAAAACTTTACAGATCCTCAGTTTGAGTTCAGACAAACCCGAAAGTATGTCTGAATCCCTAAAACCAAGGCTCTGATACTAACTTGTAACGACCCAAAAATCAAGGGTAAAAATTTCGTTTTTAATATAGCCAAAACATAGATATCTTTTATTCCAAACATTCCAAAACATCACTAATTAAAACATTTATCAGAGTTCATCCCAAAATCGTTCATTACGGAAAACATGGGTGTGTGCGCTGCGGTCAAGTCGGGCCCTTCCTTTCCAAACCGATGATACCTGAAACCATAAACAAAACTGTAAGAAGGAAGCTTAGTGAGTTCCCCAGAGCATACCCCACACAATCCACATAACCACATAATCCATACTAGCTATAACAGCTACATAAACCATATCAATCACATAAGCCATGCATATAAACATATAAGGATTGCCATGGGCTCCCCCACATGGTCTGATATCCAACTGCCACGGGCTCCCCCCGGGGTCTTCCATGCAAGTATCACAAAGACAACTAGCATATCACATACTGTCATAAACAACTATCATACCACATATCAGATAATCAACTAGCATACACTAGCCAAGCATATAAACATATAAGGGTGTCGTGGGATCCTCCCAGGGTCTTACTCCAGGATGCCATGGGCTCCCCACATGGACTTACACCTAAGTGCAACGGGCTCCCCCATGGTCTTTAATAGGAAAGCCATGAGCTCTCCACATGGTCTTACATCCAAGTGTCATGGGCTCCCCCCATGGTCTTGACCTGAAAAGCCACGGGCTCCCCCACATGGTCTTACATCCAAGTTCCATGGGCTCCCCCCATGGTCTTTAATAGGAAAGCCATGAGCTCTTCACATGGTCTTACATCCAAGTGTCATGGGCTCTCCCATGGTATTCCATACAAGTATAACACATATACAACTAGCATACCTCCTAACACATAACCAACTAACATGCCACATAACACTATATCAATTAGTGTGCCAAATATCATAAAATGGGTCGGCCTTGGTGCCTTAGATCCATTGGTATGGTGAGGAGACTCACCTCGCACTGCTGAAGTCCTGCGGATAAAACTCTAGCTGCTGGTTGACAGATTCCCGAATTGTCAATCATCAAAACGACACCCAATTAATAATTGGGTTCCAATACATAAACATAAATCTACACTTGGGGTGAATGGACCATTTTACCCCTTACCTAGCTTGGTTCAAAACCAAGGCCCAAACTCACACTTTGAAGGCCCAAAAGCCCAATAATCAACCAAGGCCCAACATATGGCCCAATTTTCCAAATTGGGCCCAAACCTCTACATGGACTTATCTTAAGGCCCAATCATTTATTCTAGTCCAAACATTTGGCATTCCAATGGTCCAATATCTCATAATCATCAAGGCCCAATTTTGGCCCACTTATGGTCCAATTTTCCAAATTGGGCCCAAGCCTTCCCAATGGGCCTTATCCTAAGGCCCAATAATTTCCTTAATCCATAAACATGTTCCCCATTGGCCCATGAAGGCCCACTGCAACTTAGGCCAAGAAATGGCCCAATAAGAACCCAAACCCGATTAGGGTTTTTTACATAAAATGACCATTAGGGCTAAGTGTTCCTACTTAACCCATTAAGGACTTGATCCATTAAGGACTTAATCCATTAAGTCCATTACTCCACTAGACCAAACTTACAATGTGGTCGGGCATAATTCAAAATTCCAAATCTAACGGTCCAAACGCGGGTCCCGACAAATCCAAAATAAACATTTCCAAAATTAGGGTTTTCTAAACCCTAATTAGGGTTTCCAACCAAATCACAAAACCAAATAATCCAAAAGTTAAGTTTTACATTAGTTAAAGTCTAACCAAGTCGGGTACCACCCACTACCACCTCGGGCAGTGGTGGTTGGCGGTGGTTCACGACGGCAGCCACCACCTCACGATGGTGGCGGTTATGTTCTTGGGCCAACACAAAACCAAAAGCACTCCAAACATCAATCCAAACGCACCTGAAAGCCCACAGCCACCCGAGATGGTGGCTAGCAGTGACGGAACGGCAGCAACAGGTGGTGGTGACGAGTTCTCTGCTGTTTTTCTTGTCCAAGAATATCCATACAACATTAAAATCACGAACTAGGCTCACACACACCAAATCACGCACACAGGCACCCCTCACCCACGGTGGCTGGTGGCGGCAAAAGAGATGGCAGCCACCACCTGTCCGTGGTGGTGGAGGGTCTTCCTTGTTTTTCAGGCCAAATATGGCTCATACAATCACACAAACACCGATACCCCATAAATAATTGAATGTACCTTCACCCAACCACCTCCTAAACGGTTGACATCGCCGGAGTTTACGACCACAGCAGCACAATAGCCTCTGACGGTATCAATGACGTTCAAGATGTCCAAAACCGAGAGGAACGACGGGGAGGAGAGAGAGGTGGCGGTTAGGCCTACCGGAAACTTCCTGGCTGCTTATGATCTACGACTAGCCGTTCACAGCTCCATAACTTCGGTATCGATGCTTTTCTGGCTGCCCGCGACATCCGACGGCGGGGTTATGGATGGCGGCGCTCGGCGACAGGTAGCAGCGGACCTGGTGGCGCTCGGACTTGGTTTGCAGGCGGCGGCTGGAGGACTCCCCAACGATGGCGGTTGGTGAAGAATTAGGGTTAGGGTTAGGAAATAGTGATCTTAAGACGGGAGGGAAGACCACCGGGTTCAAATCCCATACCCCATCCAAACTTATGCACATTTCACGCATTTGGTCCCTCCCCATAAGATTTTTCTCAAATCAAGGCTACAATTTACAAAACAGCCCCCAACATCTAAGATTCATCACAATTCAACTCCCATAAGTTACCATTTAACCCCTATCACTCCAAAGTCCTTTCAATTTAATTCCTAATAATTATCAAGCAACCCCTATCTTCAAAAATCCTTTCATAACAAGTCCAATATTTTACTAAACACCCCCTGACTTCTGAAAACCTTTACAACATGAATCCCGAAATTACACTTTAATCTTCGGAAATCATAATTATATCATTTGGCTCACCGAAACCAACACCCCGCTAAATGTTATTGATTTTAGGGTCATTTTAAAATAATATAAGTTATAAATTTACATCTCGGGGTTCCGGGTTTATTATTTATTTAATTAATTTTAAACGGAATGTTACAAAGATAGTTGTAGAATGAGACAATAGCAATTATATAATGTAGCCAGCAGCAAACAATTTATTAATTGTATGCCTGTAGGCTAGTATCTTTTTAGGAAATTGCATTTTGAAAATTGCCTGATTAGGAGAGATACCTTATTTGCCTAATGTGTTATTTGCTATATGCTACTTAGAATCTATGTTGATATTGATAGGTTTTTAAGTGAATAATATATGGTTGTACACAATTTGGATTAGATAGCCTGAGAATTCTTGATTTTACCTTATTGCATGGTTCTTGTTTAATACATTGCCTTAGGGTAGAATCAATTATTCAACTGTCTATCTAGTTCTAAACTATATACGACTGTGGATTCACAAGGTGACGTATCGATATTCGTAGAAATTTACTTTGACATTAGTGCAAGCGGGGGAGGAATCCTAAAAAGGGAACATATGAAAATTTTATAATATATGCTAGTATGAACACATATGTAGGTAATAGAATGTTATCAGTTATAAATATTGATGGAGATTAGTGCTCATCCTCGTAACAAGCCTCATAATATTACTATAAATAACAATGTCCTTTTGGGTTACACGCAATAACAAAATAAAGCAAATATGAAAAGCTATTTATATAAGGGACTTGTTTTATTAATTAATTAATAATTTAATTAATTAATTTAAAAATAATTAAATATGGAATATTCCAGAATGATTTGAATTTACTAGATAATGATAATTAAATTTGGTAATTATCTCTCGGGTTTCAATTACCATCCTATATAAAGGGGGATCTAAAGTCGGTTTTAAGGCATAAGAGATAACCCTTCAGCTATCAAAAGTTTGGTAATCCCAAAAACCCTAAGAATTCCTGGAGTGCAGTTCCCACGTTGTGACAACTTGATCCCCACTTTGTGGTCAACAACCGAATCGATTTTTCATTTTTGTTTTTAGTTCACTGTTCAGGGATTTCTTAGATGTGCTTTTATCTTGTGTCTTGGGTGTGATTTCAGAAGAGGAACTCTATGTTGGATTATCTAGTCCATCCAACTGGCTATTCAAAAGAAGCAACCTACCAAGAGATCAAAGGTATATTGTGTCCTAATAATTTGTTTAGATTTGTTGAGTTAGATCCATATTGTTTTGAGTCTACTAGATCATAATTGTTTGTTGTTTCTGCTACCCTCGTTTTGGTCTTTGAATAGGCTTGAAACCCATCAAATATAAATAACCATATAGGATATGTTCCAGATAGTAACTTGCCCAAACTCTTGAATTGGGAAATTAAGAGGTGAACTCAAGACTATGTGTATAATGGGTCAATAGTTTTATAATGCGTAACAATAATGACACATGGTACTCACATATAACTTGACATAATCATGTAGTTTTTCATGAATCAGGTTAGGGATAATAAGTAGAAGTATAACATTCTAGGATATATAAGATACCTAGTAGAGGATTGTTATCTCCTACTGTTATAAAGTGCTAACATGTTATAAGCTTTAGAATCCTCATAGGATGATTTGGTTAAATGCAGTGGATGTTAGTCGGATGTGAAGTTTCCTTATTCTCAATACTTCACTAACAAACTAAGTTGTAAAAAAACTACATGATTAGATTAGTGGTGACACAGTCATTCTAATAAATTCTTGTGTATGGAACAAGAGAAACTGAATCAGTCAATGTCATTATTGACAGACAATTGGAAAATTTATGGTTCAGCCAAGAATATGTCATTACTAAAAAGATAAAGGTTGTGCTATAATGAAAGTGTCACCCCCCCCCCCCCAATAAATTGATGGTCACAACTCGAACTAGAAAAAAAGAATTGAAGACCCAAACTAAAGAAGAAGGAGTAGTACAAGCTTAGATAGGATTAAAATGATCAATAATAGGATCGGGTTCGAACCCAAGTGAGGGAGAACTAATCATTCGTGAAGAAGAAAGGAAAAGGTGATCTGATACTCTGTATGGTTGTGAGAGTTCATAAACACTTACAAGACAAAAGTACCATGTACTTTATCATTGGAAAAAAAAAGAGGAAACTATTAGTTAAATATGTTCGAGGAAGGAAAAGAGTTCCTGATGTGATTGCATGAAAAAAAGAAGCTAGAAGGGCATGAGATTCCAAGCACCACAAATAGAATGAGATTCATAAAGTGCATCCAAGCGATTCCATAATAAATATAATCAATTCTAGAGATTATAAGTACGGGTAAGATGAGACCCTAATTAGTTACCAACTGATAGAAGTAGAAAAGTAAAAGTTACACCATGGCTATAATGGTTAAATATGGAAATATTACTACCTTTAAGGTAGACGGTTGCTAGTTTTGACTAGGAACATTTAAATTCGTACATAAAATAGAGCTAATGATATAAACTAAGCCTTAATGATGGTAATACCATCTACAAACATAAAAAAGCCTAGTGTCATGTTATAAGTTAGATATTATGAGAAATAATACACAAAATGTAACGCTCGTCTTGTAGATTGGATCAGTATAGGGCATAAAGGAGTCAAATGCATGGTTTTGATGAAAAACCATGTGTCACAACATAACCATATAGATCTCATGACGTGATGTTCCAAAACGAGAATGTGTTCTGGATGGAGGTCACGACGTGACAGGAGTATGGTCACGATGTGACTATAGCTGCAGCCTAATCCCATGATCTTTTAGGGTTTCTTTTGTATTTAAACCTCTAATATCGTATTTAGGGTTTCATTTCCAGCCTCCATCACCCTCTAGAACCTTAAAGCAAACCCTAATACCCTTATCTTAATTTGTGAGCTTATTCTTGGGCTTTTGGTTGCTTTTGAAGGAAGAAAAAGGCTTTGGTAGTGTTGTGTGCATCTTGGCAAGTCTGGGATTTCTTTCGGTGCATCTTTGGACCATTGTAAGTGTTTAAGATTGAAACTTTATTTTTCTAGGTTGCTAGATCTAAGTTCTTGTCCCTTTATCTTCAATTTTGAGCAAGTTGGAATGTTGAGATTCCATAAAGTTGGCAACTTTATGGGTCCTTGAGGTCCCTTGAGTGTTATATATGTTGGATATGAGATTTGGCTAAGTTTTGAAGTCATTCATGTGATTGTGGTTCCATTTTTCTGATGGGTTTTATATGTTACAAAAACTAATTTTTGGCGGAAAAACATAAACCCTAAGTTCACATGCACCCTAAAGGATCTATGTTCTCACTATGATTTGCAAACAACAATTGAATATCAAGAACCCTAGAAGTATGTTACTATTTTTGAAATTATCAAAGGTTTATTAGAAAATACATACCTTTTGTCTATTATAGTAAATAAACAATGTTTCCTTCTTGATCTAGCTTTAGAAAGCAAGCACCAAAAATCTCATGCCTCTAATGGTTCACACCCAAACCCTAGCAAGTTGGGGGCTAAAGAGGAGAGAGGAGGAGAGGACGGATTTTTGGTTTTTCTCTTAGGAATAAGGATTATCAAAAATATGAACCCTTAAAAGGGTTTATATAGGTGAGTAGAGGAACTAGGATAAGGCAGGTTTTCGTGGATAAGCCTTATCCCTTTTGCTTTCCCCCTAATACATCCAAGTTTCCTCAGAGCCCAAGAAAAGCTCTAGAAACCCTATAACCATCTAGAATTTCGCCCCCCCCCCCCCCACCCCCCATCTTAAGGAGGTTCTAGAATTGGTCAATGCTCAACTTTGGAACATCGTCAACTTTTAATTAATCCAATTAATTTCTTATTAATTCTTAATTAAATAATACTATTTCTAATTAATGTATTATTGTCATAATATATTAATAAATTATTTATTTTGATTTTTAAATAATTATTAAATATATAATTAATTAATAAACCAGTCTCTCTCTCTCTCCAAAAAGCATGCCAGTCAATTACTAGGATTGAGAGCAACCCAAAAGGACTTTGTTAATAATTCAAGATTATACTAATTTACTTATTGGCTTAGACACATAATCCAACAGTCCCCCACTAGGATAAGTCTAACCTAAATTACATGTATAACTTCTCAATTAAACAACGAATGGTGCTTTCTAAAGCAACTGTCGAACTCTGATCTGATCAGATCTTTGTCCTTTAGATAAGTGATCAAATATTCCTCCGTTTTTCTAGATATCATATGGACATGAGACATGGATTAGAATCAATCTTATTATTCAAAATTCTATTTACCGATTTCCCGATTCATACGACTGAATTCAGACTACTAATTGAACACATCAATTTAGTTCAGGCTCGAACAAACACTTCAGATGTCGACAACAAATCATCGAGGGTCCCAAAGATATCGCTTTTCCCGTTAGGGAAAAAGGAACGAATAAACTTTGACTCATATGCTTGTATCTTTTACTCACCAAATCATGCATGATACTGCATTTTATGACATCATGTTACTAATGCGTTTTCGCAACACCAATGCACAACCGAATTATAAATTACAACTCATACATCTTCGTTTTAAGAATATAAGATATTATCATCTCACAATTATTCGTAATAAAATCCATGAAGTAATTCTCTGAGAGTGGGTTTATCCAATACTTAAAATCCCTATTTCTAAGTGCTCATGAACGTTGTAGCAACACAATTGCTATGGCTAAACTCTTTAGACAATCTACAATCCAATTCATGACAGTCTTCATTCACTACTTACTTCCTAAAGTATGAGCGACTATTGAGTTTTGAATAATCAAATTATTCTGGAAGTAAAACATGAAAAGTGAAACACAATAATAAACTAATTAACTATGGTATCAAACCAATTAAAAATAAATAAATCTCTATTATTTAATCACCATAATAGTTACGAATTTATTCATTGTATAATGTTTCGAGTAATCAACTAACCACTTGAATTAAATAACATCAATTATGCCATGTTATGAACATGCATACTATGTCTCTCTATGGTCCTTCCTTTGTGAACAGATCGAATGGACGCTATTCTAATGATACTCATTTCACAATTCCAAATTCTTGTCACTATCTAAAATGTATTGGAATTTCAACTTTACATGCATTGACCTTCTGTGATGTCGATGATTCAAAGTCACAGAGACTGAGCCAATGATATTGTAGAATGTTCCATTGGAACTTTGTTACTAGAAACAATTCCATGGTAATGAAGTTTCAAATTCAAGGTACACTCCTTGAACACTTCTATTGCATTAGAGTTTCCAAGTCACATGTAGATTTAATAATCAACTTTTATTATGGAAACATTTCCATATTCCCATATGACCATCAATTTTGACCAAGAATCATCTCAATCTAAAACATATCACTATGGTCATCCCAAACAATACCATACTTCCAACTGTCCACAAGAAACCAATCTTCGGTAAACCTCAGAATGTTCTTGACATTTGTTTAACAACTTTAGTCACACAAAAAATTCTAATCCTTTTCCTCTTAATGCTCAAGGCATTTGGAAAAATCAGAATAAGTGGATATTATCGCATATGTAATCGATCCTATGGGACTCGATTCATTATCTCTTACATAAGGATCTGATATATGTTCTGTCTCTTGTTATAATATTTCCATATATCGAATTTCCTATGTTGAACTATTTCAACTTGATATTCATATACGTCTATGACTAAGTTCTATTAAACTATACGATCTATTCCTTTAGATTCGAAATGAAGTATAAGTGCCATCTCCCTTAAGTCTATCACAGCGAAACAATTTCCATACTTTGAGGTTTGCAAATTGAGAACTTTGTTCCTTACGAACAATATTGTCAACATGCAATACTAGCATAACAGTTATGCTCCCACTAGCTCTGACATGTACCCAAAAATTAACTCGACTTCTAGAAATCAATACTCTTGACTTTCTTACTGAAGTACAGATTTATGTTACGCGATGCTTCGATAAGTCTCCAACTATACTTATTATGCTTATACAACTTCATTGGATATCATATGTGTATGTTCAAACCCTTTCATAACTTATCACTATAAGTCTTGAAAGTTCAAACAATTCCTTGCCATTCCTCACAATTCGAAATATGAAGAGGGATGTCGTAATCATATTGTAAATTTGAGAATGCAATTAACACAACCAATATCCATACTGATCCTAACAGACCCTTTAAAATCTACTAGCAAAATCGTTTCCTCATAATCATTCTCATGAATTAGAGCAAAAACTTTGCACCTAGATTTTATGGTGCACACGTTCCCATCCATGTGAATCTATAATTTCCAACCTACAATCATAAGACAAGCTTTAGGACAAAACCAAATTCAAATCTAGCTTTCCTTTCATGAACTAAACTTCGCTTATTCTAAATTTCTTGCCCTCTGGTAGCACAAGGGCCTACCAGTGCTTTCGTGTTGTTAAGCACTTCACCCAGATTGATCAACTGACCAACATGCTTTGCTTTTGTAGTTAAATGAAAAACATGGAACTCATAAGCATTTCCAACTCAACTAGAAATGGATAGAAATAAGATTGTGTCAACCAAACATGATAGGTTATCAACCCCAAGTCGCGTGCTAGTGATAACTAAAAGCTTTATTCTCGGTTGACTCTTGAAACTCTCAAGAACAATACGATTCCCACTGACTTCTTGACATATGAGTTTTCTCTGAAGGAACATTCATTGACGAGCTAAAACAGATATTCAAAAGTTCGTGTGGATTCCCGACAAGAGAACACTTCACATAATAGGTCTCATTTTATCCTTTGTTTCTCGATTAATGAAAAACATCACAACTATAATTCTATATGTGCTAGAGTAAGAAAAACATCTTACTCCACATATTTCGAGGTGTTTTTAAACCTTCTTAGTTTGAAATGAGTTTCAAGATACGATTTGTAGTAACTGAAGCATGGGTTCTAAAACTTGATTGGAAACGAAGTATGACTCGTCTCTTGATTGAACCATTTCAACAATATCCGATTCCTCTTCTTAGTCATGCAATTGCACTAAGATGTTCTTCGAGGATCAATTGTGATATAGTTCCATAATCATTAAGATGATCATTAAACATGATGCTAAAATACTCTCATTTCTTCTCAGATTAAAGAATCTTTTATCCTTCTGCCTAATAGATTCTTGTTATTCGTTCTGCTACTCTTTGAATATTTTCAAAGTATCAGAATCATGCTTAATCTTATAAACACAACCATATTTACTGAAACATCAGTAAATCATGACGAATAGAGTTATTGCCCTTTGTAGTGGATCTGAATAGTCCGTATCAACATGTACTAGATCCATTAGTCCCTCACTTGACTCACATAAACATGTGATCAACGAATTAGTCATAATTTTCCAATGAACAAGATTCTCATATACTATACAATACTACTTGTACTACACCAGGTATCTGTCCAGTTGGTGATGATATTTTTTTATATTTGGTCAATTATGACAATACCACAAGCGATATAATAAGAATCAAATCCACAATTAATATTGCTAATATTAGAAATGTAAACAACACTTTAAAAAATGTCATTGCAAGGAAATATAAATACGGCTACCAGATAAACCAAAATTTCACTTTATTGAAAATAAACAAAATTTGGAACTTGTCCTTACAACGAATAAAATGAAAACTATGTTTCTAGACATTTTCGAAGAGTAATAGCAATATATTAAATTATCCTAATTTTTTAGTAGTAGCTCCAAATTCTGATCTTCGAAGCATGTGATCAAAGTCCATTTCTCACGATCAGATTTAGCTTACCTTGCTCAAGCTTCCTTCTTTCTCTTAGATCCTTTAATACCATCAAGATGTGATCATCACATCATGTATTAAGAGTCTATGAATAGGAACTTATAAAACAATGGAGTCAGATAATGGATATACCTGAAGTAGAGTCACATGACATGACTTTACTATATCTAAGATATTTCAGGTATTTTGGGCAACTTCATTTCCAATGTCCCTTCAATTGGTAGTAAAAACAAATGGGTTCATTGAGCTGAACACATGGAACGATCCCATAACTAGCCTTTCTCTTTACCATACGATCAAACAGTTTGATCTTGGATGACCCCTTTCCATTGGGAAGAGAAATTTTTTAAAGACCACCATTGTCACCATTGACAATGTCCATGGAAACCTTGGAATTAAACCCAATAAGCATTTCTGTTTTAGATGTGCTCTTAATCATTTCTGCTTAAACAGCAATCAACATTTGGGTCAAATCAATTGGGGTCACGTTGATATTTCTCATATAAAAGTTCTTAATGAACTGATCATATGACTTTGGAAGCGAAAGAAGAAAGAAATCAACGGCTTTCTTCCTTGGGAGAACGACACCCATTTTATCCAACTTGTCAATGTACGATTTCGTTTCAGAACATGCGTACACACAAAGTTTTCATCTTGATGTTTATATGCCAATAGGGATTGAGTAGTCTCGTAACTTTCAACTTGAGGAAAACATGACGTTGGGAGAGTCGCAGGAGGAGGAGGTGGAATAAAGATGATGTCTAGTTCCATCATTTCCTAAGGAAGGGAAAAATAATTTCACCTTGACTTGAAATTGAAAGACCATATCTAGAAGATTAAGGAAATCTATTTCCTTAAGAATAAGGAAAACCATTTCTATCTTCATAAGATATTTCAAAATAGGAGAAAAATGAGAAATCAAGTTAGTTGATTTTAATCCTTATTTATTAACCCATAAATTTTAAATTAAGGCTAGGATCCATATTTTCGATTCGAACTTTAAAGAGGGATGGCGTAGTCAAATTCGAATCTATTTTAGGTAGGTAAGGATTTTACCAATTCCAATCTTATGAAACTCCTAGATCTTTTGAGATTCATTGTTCCTTATCAATGACATGTTTAATCTCGGATTATGCACTCACTTTTCTGACTGGGAAGCCGAGGATCACAAAAGAGATGTGAATAACCATGCAAACCTGCTTGACAACCTTGACGTCATTTACCATCTCACATTGATGTTCCGGTTAACCAAACACACTCCATCAACAATGATAGTTTTCAAGATGTCCATCATATCTCTTTATAGTCCCTATTAGTGTGTCGATTAACCACACACGCTCCATTAACGACATATAAAGCATGATGTGCGTTTTCATGGATTATCATATTTTTCACATATTTCCTACAGTAACTAAGAATGGGATTTGAAAAATAGTTCTAGTACTTTAATAGCATTATACTTTTAATGAAGTTAATGTCATATCATATCCGCTCTGCTAACGACCCTCCACCAAACAAGGAAGCGGTGGGTAAGAGTGGACACCCACTCAATTACCATTTTATAGGCAGTTTCCTTATACCCCCCTTTGAGTTTCGCTTCGTGAATGAGGCATACTAGCAATCTGATATATTAATCTTTAAATTATATAGTATAAGGTGTATTTTAAAACTTTTCTAAAATACTAGGTTTAAATTTAAATTTTCGAAATTCATATAAAAATTAATTTAATTTAAGATTAAACCAATTAAGATTTAATCTTTATCTTTTAATTAACAATTAATTAAATTAATCCAAATCTCATGAGGATTAAATAATTATTTACTATTAACTATTAATCAAATAATTTAAATTTAATCCTAATCCAATCCCTACTAAATTTTCGAAAAAAAATAAGGGTATTAGGGTTATCTAATTTTAATTATTCTATTTTAACTAATTAAAACAATAATTATCAAATAAGGAAACCCAAAATTGCCCTCTAAGTAATCGAAAATAGGGAGGAGAATAGGGTTTCCAAAACCCTTGTAAAAATCGGAAAAAAAAACTAAGGGCAAATGCTAGGGTTTCAAGAACCCTAGCAATTTTCAAGAATCCCTCCATTAGGGTTTACTTTCTATAAACCCTAATATTGATCTATTCAACTTTGTGCAAGATCAATAAGAACAATGGCTCTGATACCACTGATGGATTTTATATGTTACAAAAACTCATTTTTGGCGGAAAAACATAAACCCTAAATTCACATGCACCCTAAAGGATATATGTTCTCACTATGATTTGCAAACAACTATTGAATATCAAGAACCCTAGAAGTATGTCACTATTTTCGAAATTATCAAAGGGTTATTAGAAAATACATTCCTTTTATCTATTATAGTAATTAAACAATGATTCCTTCTTGATCTAGCTTTAGAATGCAAGCACAAGAAATCTCATGCCTCTAATGGTTCACACCCAAACCCTAGCAAGTTGGAGTCTAAAGAGGAGAGAGAGGAGGAGAGGAAGGATTTTTGGTTTTTCTCCTAGGAATAAGGTTGATCAAAAATATGAATCCTTGTAAGGGTGTGTATAGGTGAGTAGAGGAGTTAGGATAAGCCAGGTTTCCTTAGATGAGCCTTATCCCTTTTGCTTTCCCCCTAGGGCATCCAATTTTCCTTAGAACCCAAAAAAAAGCTCTAGAAACCCTATAACCATCTAGAATTTCGCCCCCCCCCCCCTTCCTAGTGAGGTTCTAGAATTGGTCAATGCTTAACTTTTGAACATTGTCACCTTTAGTCCTTCCACTTTTAATTAATCCAATTAATTTCAATTAATTTCTGATTAATTCTTAATTAAATAATACTATTTCTAATTAATATATTATTTTCATAATATATTAATAAGTTATTTATTTTGATTTATAATTAATTTATTAACTATATAATAAATTAATAAACCAATCTCTCTCTCCAAAAAACATTCTAGTCAATTACTAGGTTTGAGGGCAATCCAAAAGGACTTTGCTAATGATTCAAGATTATACTAATTTAGTTATTAGCTTAGACACCTAATCTAACATTTTCATCATTTTGACCTAATAAGAGATCTAGAGATGCATTGGATATGCATGTCTATAAAGCATCAATTTTTAAAGTAATTTTGGAGTAAGAATGTCCTATGGAAAGTTGGAATGGATGGCTAAAGGTATTAAGGGATGGATGAATTAAGTTGTACCAGTTTTTTGCAGTCACAACGTGAAAATAGGTTTTCCCGATTGTTTTGGACTAATTATGTCACGACGTGATGGCAGCTTGGATCGAGACAAAGTTGGCTGAGTTGGATCGTGACCGAGTAAGGGATTGGGTTGAGTGAGTTTCTCATAACATGAGCATGGGCTGGTTACGACGTGAGGGTCAGCTGATGGTGATGCTGATCGTTGACTTCTTGACCTGGGTTGACTTTTGGGCCAATTGGCTGGTCACGACGTGAGGGTCTTTGAGGTGAGTCTTCTTACTATATTGTGTAGGATGCTAGCTGTATTTGTGACTCTTGCATTGTGTGCTGAGTTAGACCCATTTGTATGTTGGGTTGGGCCTATTTATATGCTAGGATTTTGTCGGTTGTATGTTGGGTTGGGCCCAATATGTGGATAGGCTCGATATGATGGGTGGGATCCGATATAATGGGTGAGGCCCGATATGTCAGTGGGGCTCGATGTTGTGTATGGTATGTGGTGTTTTGGGTGCTTATGGTTTTGTGGTTTAAAACATTTTTAGGTACTCACACTTCCAAAGGGAAGGGCGTGGCTTAACTGCACTACATCCCCTAATGACTTTTCCACACTGATTATTATTGTTTACTCTGATGTTTGAAAGATGGATTTTACTCTGATTGGATCTAGAACAAATGGTTGTATGGATTTGGTGGTTTAAATATGAAAATTTTTACTAGTATTTTTGGGACGTTACACAAAATGGTCTAGAATGCCATTCCTTATGGATCTTAAATTGAATTCACAAGGATTGGAATGATAGTTTTTCAGTTCAATCTAGAATGACATTCTACAATGAATGATTGTATGATATAGCTCTTAGAGGACACGCTATGAATAATTGTCATAGACCTTAAAATAGCAAGGTCAAGTAGAATTTAGTGTGATGATAGTATTACGATATTGTTAGTATAGTCTTTTAAATTCTAGGAATGAGTCGGTTGATGGATATAATGGATGTGCTATTTTCCTAAGAGGCTATTAATATTTTAATGGAAATTAGTGAAGCAATGTTGCTAGAAATGTGGTATGTGAGTTATAATCATGGAAATAGAGTATAAGGAAATGATAGTATTTTGTGAAAGAAACATGAATCAACCAAACGTATGTTAAGAAAGAACTCATAACAAAAGTGAGATATTAAGAAAGTGATTTTACAAGAGCATGTTATTAGCTCAATTTTAAGGATTGGGAAAATAACTTTGTTTCAATAATACATCATGATTGGAATGATGAAAAATGTATTACATGTGGAATGACAAATACCTTTATGATCTTTTGATTTAGTTCGGTTATAATAACTTATGTGATAGATTAATTGCAACAAAGGTTGATACAGAATACTAATAGGCAAGATTTAAAGATTTTTAAGCGTCAAATAAGTATATGTGCTTTTGAGGAGATGATTACTATAATGAGGCTAAGTATGGATAATAGGTGTTAAGTGCTAATTATAAAATTCATTTGGTAATGATTTAGGAATAAAATCTTAAGTATGAATAAATCAAAACTTTGATCTTAGCAAGAAGTCAAAGATTTTCTGAGCCTTAGATGTTTTGCTGTTAAATACTTCATAGAAAAAGTGTGACCTAGATTCAATCTAAGATATAATGATAAGTTGAGATTCAGGGAAGGAGTTCAAGTAACATCTCAATATAACCGACTAATATGGACAAAGGGGTAGAGCCTCTGGCTGGAGCCGAGCTTAAAAAATAATCCTAAACCCACTTTGTAGAAAATACATAGAAATCTGAAATTTATAAAATAAACCCGATATTGAACGTAATCCTAAACCCGATTTTAAGAACAATTTAGTGACAGTTTCGTAATGGTTACAGAACTACCATATGACAGTTTTGGTAATTTTTGGACAAGGTGGTTATTTTTGTCTTATTGATCATATACGAATTCTGGTACACAATATCATATCATCTTCTTCATTCTCTATTCTTGAATACTTAGTTTTATGCGATTAAAGATTTTCATGTGTACCACCGAAATGCATTTATTAAAAAATGTTTTCACGACTCTATGTAATCCAAACATTATAGATACCTCGATTCTCTAACAATAAGCAATTTCGAGGATGATATCATTATAAGTGGGGGAGAGTTATAACACGTCGTTTTCATTTTTAAATATAATAGAGCATAAATGTTTGTTTATAAAATTAAAAGTGAAACTATATTACTTTTTAGCGAAATTAATCTAAAGGAAGGTGTTAGTGTATTCAGAGATGATTATGTGGACATAAATAACGTAAAAATGAAGTTCGTATGAGAAAGTTATGGCTATTTGATGATAATATCAATTTTTACCACGTGGATGCGACACGTCACTCTCTTCTACGTGACTTGTGTACATGTCAAACTTAGGTACACGTGCCATCAAATGTGTAACATCCCAAAAGTCACAATCAATTTAAACTTTTCAAAACAACCCATTTACTAATAAAAGTACTTACAAAACATTGTTTCCAAAAAATTATTTAAAATCAGAGTCTCACAAGACCAACAACATAAAAATCAAGATGTGTACGACCACGCCATCACCTCGCCACGGTCCTTTGAAGTACCTGAAACCATATACTAAAACTGTAAGCACGAATCTTATCGAGTTTCCCCCAAAGTACCAACAAACAATACACATATCATATACAAACAAACATGTTGGGTCCAATCAGTCATCAGACTGGAATACCCCCGGGTCCACAGCCATCGGGTTAGATTACCTCTGACCCAATTAGTCATCGGAATGGAATGCCAATATATAACAAGTCCATTCAGTCATCGGACTGGAATACCAATATACCACGGGTCCACTCAGTCATCGGACTGGAATACCCTCGGGTCCATATCCATCGGGTTGGATTACCCCTGAGCCTACAGTATGAGTCTGGCTTGCCTATCGGGCCCACAGCTCATACCAGGCTTGCTCCAGGGTTTATTGGCTACAACACAAAGCAGTAAAACCTCAACACAACACAATATTTCGAGATATACATAACAGATAAACATATAATCAGTCAACAGTCAAACAGGCAGATCTACGAATCACTACCACATAGTAACATCTTATTAACTAGCATACATATCTAACAGATCACTACAACATAACAACATATGGTAAAATAGGATATCAATCCAATGGGTCGGCCTTGGTGCCTACGACCCGAAAGTACAATGAGGAAAACTCACATCTCGATATGAACAATAGTTGATGAGGTCCGCCTCCGAATTTCAGCTCTAACTGTCACCTATCCATCCAATGACCACTTCTCAAACACAAACCAAAATACCCCAAGGTAAAACTTGGTCAAAATCAGGTAAAAGTCAAATTTCTCAAAAAGTCAACTGAGTCAACTCAGCTAAGTACGCCCATCGTACACGATGATTGACCATACATGGGCCTGTTCACCACGTACGCGCAGCGTACGCCTTGTACGCCTGTCGTACGTAGTTGGCTGCCAACCTAACTCATTAAGAGCTTAATCCTTAAGACCTTAAGTCCATTTTCCAGATCCAAGTCCAAAATGATGTATTTGATCATAAAGTTTCCAACTTTATGGTTCTGCATGACCATTAATTGCCCAACACCAAAGATCCTAACCTCTTAATCCTTTAAGACCATGCATGAGAAGAAACTAGTGTCCAAGATTATATTTTTATAACTCAAGAGGCTCCAAAACCTCTGAAAGGACAACTCAAATGGATTAGAGTAACCCCTACTCATAATACCAAGCTTAGGGGACCAAAAGAACATAAAATCAAGCCCAAAACAAAATCTAAGTATAACTTCACCAAGCTCAGAACTTTATACCTCCAAGAGATGCCAAATGATGGTGTGATTCTGGATCCAAGGTGCTTTACTCCTCAAAGATGGTCTCTACTTCCTTCCTTCTTCTTCGAAGGCATAGAACACATATACTCAAGCTTAAAATGATCACAAAGTAGATGAGGGTTTGCAAAAACGTTTTGAAAGGATGGAGGATGATGACAGGAACCAAGTATGAGAGTTAATGAAGAATGAATAGGGTCCAAAACCTTGGATTAGGCTTTTACATCCAGACGTGTTACGCCCGACGTACACTAGGAGTACGCCCCGCGTACTCCAAAACGACAATGTTTTCCTTTTATGGGACTTACACCCAAAGTACTATGGGAGTATTCCCCGTGTACTCATGCAAAGCGTTTTCTTCCTTACGCCAAATAAGACCAATTTGTAAGCAAAACTTATTCCAAGGGGCTAAAAGGAAAATACTTGAAAATCGAAATGTTACAATTCTCCCACAATTAAATCAGACTTCGTCCTCGAAGTCTGCTGCAGCTACTAACCCAGTGCAGTTCTCCCAAACTCCTCCTCGGGCTAATCAGACGGTCCTCCCCATAACCCAATCCGAACTAAAATTCGGCTCATTCAGGCGGCTGCCTACCCATACCATCCTTGACTTGCTAACTTTCATCACCGGAGAAACCATCACAACCCTCTGAGAATTCGGAAATCCAATACCTCGACTGGTTCTTAAGCAATCAAAACTATCTCAGAACGCAGTTATTACAAAATATCTTTACAATCCAAACCATATGGAACCCTTCCGACCCCAACTTAGCATGCCGATACCACTGGGGATTAGGACTCTTGACCATCACTGTTGTTGAACCCTTCATCTGAAAACAAGGTGGCTCCAAACACGAGCCTCAGCTAGGTAACCACTATAGAGAGGCACAAACAACGCCAACATATTCCACAACTTCCTAGATATAAGACCGAACGTCTAGTGAGAATAACAGAGTCGGGGACTCTCAAAACTACAAACACCAAATCAACTCTATCAATATGCTTTCCGAGAATGGGAAACCATCAAATCTAAACTTTAGAACCCATATTCCAAGACTGATTTTCATCCATTCGTTGGACCACCCCTTGCCTTTGACTATGATCACCACCAACTACACAGAATGAAGTACTCAAAACACATCGATCACGAATTTCAACCAATTCCAATTCCACAAGATGTACTAAAACCCTTAAATAAACCCTTGACTCCCTGACACGCCATTGCCATCCACTGCTCCTACGAGAAAAGATGAGAAATCTAAGAATTTTCACATTTGTATCCAATCCTTATCAGCGCAGGTGTACCCCCACCTGGAAAATCACTCGAGACCTTCACAATGAACTTCATGACTCGAGAATCCATAACTACTACCCAACCTTGGTAACCAAAACCCTAGTAACAACTCGTGAACAAATGGGATTTATAATGCAAACATTCCGCAGAGACTCCCTGATGCATGTCTGATACCCCCAACAACCCTTAACTGCTCACTTTATCCAAACCAGCTGGTTCGTAAATCTCCCGACTTCCATCAATATGCCAACACCGAAAGTACCACAAGCAGAATAAAGGAACAATCATGATCACTGGGCCCATATCCTATGTCTAGAATACCCCTACACGGTCCTCAGCGTAGATCTAGATTGCCTTCGAGCCCACAACATGAGTCTGGAATGCCCTATCCGGCCCCCAACCCATGTCTGGAATACTCTCGGTATTACACCGATCCTGTCGACATTCCATCATTTTCCTGAAAACTCATGACCAGCACCACGGGGGCCTAAAGATACTCACCTCATTCCACCGCCTTGCAGGAACCTAATCAACGTCCCTCTCCATGCTAACCGAGTGCAACAATGCCATACTCTTTTACCACGCACAATTCCTTCCACAGTACAAGCTGCTACTAATGCAAAATTTGATGAAATCATGGTTGCACACGACCCGAGATTAGGATAAACGGTCATACTCTTGTTCCAATTCAAAGGCTATATCCCAGATAAGAACCATGCATATAATTCGAACCAAGTGCTCCATTGCTATCTTGTCTAGCCCACGTACACCCCTCACAACAATATATAATGAACTTACCACAATACACACCCTTAGGGAACCCATAACCTTACACCAAAGGGGCGAAGTACCAGAGTTCTAATGAAACGATGAACCTTAATCATTAACAGAAGACATCCTCATGAACGATCAAAACAAGATCCCATACATTGACCGAGACTGAACAAACCCCATCAATACATAACTATCTCGATAAAACTTTGAAGGTTATCCAGAAATGTTGCTAAGACTCTAGTTGGATCCATCCAAATATCGACCCTGTCAACACGACAAGCCAAAAATTAGATTCCACGCAGATCTAATGTCCCGTCTGGAAAATGAGCAACACTGTTCCTAAATTCTAGACTCCTAATAACCAAGGACATCTTCTAAATTCTAGCCAAACTTTATGATAGGTCGATGAATTCATTGAACTTCAACTGATACAATCCAACACTTCCGAAGAAACTCCGCCTTGATGACGTATGAAATGACCAACGATCAAGAATACATTGACACCTAATCCAGTGAACCAAAATCCATGTGGAGCTGAACATCCTCATATCTGAAACTGATTTACCGATCCACAACTGCCCAATCTAGATTGTATATATAAATCCATACAACGAGCTGACAAGTCCATCAACAACCGATACTCAACTTGAGCGATCCTAGAGCTTCCTCGTCTATTCATTGGCAACCCAAAAAAAAGAACTGATGGCTACAACGAGCTCCTTTACCAACTACTTCCTACTACAAGACAACTCGTGCATTTCCCGGACACATATAACCGATAACCACTTTCTCTATACCCCTGACTTGACCAAATCTTAAACCAAAATCCCACAGACCCCTATGAACCATTCTTTCGACACCATAAACTCGAACAGATCGATGATCCTACAAGCAGAATACCTAGTTCTCCCTCACTTAGGTTTCAAACTACCACCCACTGGTGTTGTAACCAAACCATATCTCAACCGGCTCAACAACGTACAAACTGTCCCTGACTCTTGGAATGAATAACACACAGGATGATCTTCCAAATTAGGACCAAGCAAACCCTAAGAGAATTCTGAATTTCAGATGAAGATCTCATAAAAAATTTCAATCATAACTACTTTTAACATTAAGGATTCCATGCAAACGCATAAGCAAAATACTATCTTACTATCCAAAACATACATTCCTTGCCTGCAATCCCGACCATCAATCCAGTACCTGACCTGCCTATATCCAAAGAAAACAGACCCTTGATTGCATCACTAAGCATCCATACCACATCAATCTTCTTGCCCACTTCCACGCTGACATACTGCCGCCAAACCCTGCAACCAACTGGCCCCATACTAGGTTTACATCCTAACTCTGAAAATCACATGCTTGCTCACTCCTTCTCTGAACTTGGAAAACTAAAAGGACATAGTCCTCACCATAGATAACGACATTCAAATCCATCAATCAACCACTCATCTTCCAACTGAAATCCTCAAGCCGATCATAACAATCGTTTCCTTCTTGATTCTCGCGACTCAATATACTGCCTCGAGCAAAACCCTCGAGACCTCAAAACCAACATACTCATCGAGGTCTGCACCATTTCACCCTAACCGACATCGCCACTGAGGCCCCAAACAATTACCAGGCCCATCCTCATGCCTGAACAACCATGACCAAAAGATCGACATATACGAAACCAATGTCACGATTCATTGTATCAAACCATGCTATCTTCCCCGACTAGCCCTTAGAATCCCCAAAATTTTCCTCGATTCGAGTATGGATCTTGTGCTTTCAGTAGTACGGGCCCAATACTACCTTCCACACCTATCCATACTTTCCTCAAGAATCATCTCGGGTCCTCTAAGACACATACTCATAATAATACTCCCAATACCTGCTTAACGAAGAACAACCGCACTAAAATACTTCCTAGGCTCCCCTAGGATTCCCCCACCTCCCCTGCCATCAGCTACTGAAGAACACCTACTAAGTTCAGCTAACCACTTCATGAATACAATTACATGCAACAAAGCTTAAATAATCTTTCGACTAAAGGACTCAACCCTACAACGGTTGGACTCAGACAAGACATATGTAACGCTTGCGTTTCCTGTTTGGCATAGTTATAAAATATGTATTTACATCAGTCGACGATTGTAACCTTTTATAAATAAGTGAAAGATAATTATTCGAGTATATGTTATATACGTGGACATTTAACAAATATTATGAGTATATCATATTTGTGTAAAAAAAATTTAAAAAAAAAACTTAATAAATATGGCTAAAACAAACGTTAAAAATAAAAAGATTATCTAGGATAAATAATCTTAACGAAAGTTGTAACGAACCTAAAACTAAAAATTATATATTATAAGATGTATTTGGTCTAAATACATTTAAGGGTGAACCCAAGTAGTGAAACGATAATTTTTCCGTTACACCCGTTTTTCGATAATAATTGACCAGATACTTTTTACGACGTTAGTTATTGTTTATAAAAGATTTGGATAAAATTTTATTATAAAGGGTATAATGATTTTATTAATAAATAGTTAAGGGACTATAGTGTAACTTGAAGGATATACTGTGTTAATGGAAGAATAACTGAGGGACCATAAATGTAACTATAATTGATTTGTGAATTGCAAACCAACATACAAGTAAGAAATATAAGAAAGGTCGTACATATTTTATTAACTAAAATGATACGTGTTAATAAAGAGAAGTAATAGAACACGTTCTAATTTAGAGTCAAGATAAGAGTAATACGTGTTAACCATTCAAGTATGTTCATACACATCTAATTAATTGAAGTTATACGTGTAACGTTTTGTGGGTGACTAATCTTTGATATTGTACGAGTGATTCAAAAATCTGTGATATAAATAGAGGTATCCTTTGAGCAATTCTTATGATAGAAAACGATAATAACCAAAGATATAAACAATATAAAGACGGGCCAGAAAATTTGAAATTAGAGTTCAGAACTTTCAAACAAGGAGTCATAAATAAAGAAAGTGTGATATAGAGACGATTACGAAAATAGTTAGTAACAACTAACTAGTCAAGTGAGTGCATAGTTACTTTCATCTTAAACATAGATACGAAGTATTAATATAAATTACGTGCTACGTGTGCATATTATCTGTGTTCTTGATATTTATGTTGGATAAACAAAATATACATGTTTTATTTGATTTAAATTGTATATGTATTTTATACCTATAATTATGATGGGTGGATGAAACATACCAAAATACGGTCCAAAAATTTCGTTTTAATTTATAAATAAAACCATAGTAATCCAAATCGTCTCATAAAAATATAAGTGAAAATATTTCAAAACATCATGTCAATCTCTGTATCAAAATCATATATCCAAATATCAGAGTAAATCATCCCAGGCTAAACACTGTGGTGTGTGCGATTCAGTCATCGCGAGCTCTTCCCCTTACTAGCGGAAGTACCTGAAACCAAAACTGAAAATTGTAAGCACGAAGTTTGGTGAGTCTCCCTAAACTACCACATACCATACACATAATCACATAATAACATACATTGGGCCTTGCCCGCTACATCGGGCCCCGCCAGGCATCGGACGAATCCGGCATCGGGCCACGTCCGACATCGGACCGAAGTCTGGTATACATATAACATATCAACAAACATACAACATAAACACATAACATAAACATATAAACATTCCTCAGGCTTGCCCCGACATCGGACCGAAGCCCGAAACATATAAACATAACAAATAAACTAAACATTCCTCAGGCTTGCCCCGACATCGGACCGAAGCCCAGAACACATAGACAAACACATGCAAGAATCATGAAGACATCAAGCATACAAACATTCCTCAGGCTTTCCCCGGCATTGGACCAAAGTCCGGAAACATATAACCTACAATGGGCTAACCCCGACATCAGACCGAAGTCCGGTATATGCTATCATACATAAACGGGACAACATTGGTGCCTTAGACTCGTTCCTACTGGAGGAAAACTCACCTCAAATTTTGAGTGAAGTAGCTGAACGTCTCTACTCCTGCAACCGACTCTACTAACTCGCTATACAAAACAACCCCTTAGATACCATTCCTTATGTCAAGACCCCTTCACGGGTCAACCTTGGTCAAAGTCAATGTCCCAGTCAAAGTCAACGCTCATTCAAAGTCAAAGTCAACAATCTGAGTTGACTCAACTCGTCGAGTCGTCCCCCTGACTTGCCGAGTTCCCTTGGTACTCATAGTCGTGAAAACATGAGCCAAATCGTCGAGTCCCTTCTCAGACTCGTCGAGTTCTAGCTTGTACAAAATCGGGACAAATCGACTCAACTCGTCGAGTCCCTCTTTGGACTCGCCGAGTTCCTCAATCTGTCGGGGCCATCTTAATAGATTAAGCCCCAAATCTTCAGATCTAAGCTTCATACTTCTCATATACACTAAAAATGTCCTTTTAAGGGTAAAGCTTCCATCTTTACCCGTTAATACCTTTACTTAATGGGTTTAGCTCAAACCCTAACTCCTTAGGACCTAGATCTTGGTCCACAAGCCATCCATACTCCAAACTAAAGCATATAAACAGAGATCCATACCCTAAACACTACATGGACACGTAGAGTTTCCACCTTTCTCTACATGCATGGCCTTTTGGAGCTTAAAAGGCCAAAAAGACACCCTATGGCTTGCATGGGGCTTCCATGGTCATAAAGTTTGCACCTTTATGCCATGAGATCCCTCTATAATCCCAGATCTAAAGGTATACTCACTTGGGACGTGCATTTCCCAAAGGTCAAGTTCCTTGGACAAAAAACCCAATAAAGTGGAAATAAGGAGATCTAAGAAACTACTAAGCAAGTTAGATACTTGATTACCAGAAAATGATGAGGATGAAAGGAAGTCTCAGGATCTACTATCTTCTCCTTGAATCCTCAAGCTCTCCTCCTCTTCACAAGCTTCAAAACACACAAGGTTCACTCAAAAATGGCTCACAAGCTCACAAATGCATTAGGGTTTCTTGAAACTAGGGTTTGGGACTTGGAGGCTGGAAATGAGGCGAGCAAGTGGGGTTTAGGATGCTTAAATAGGGTGCAAAACCCTGAAATTAGGGTTTCACTCTGGTAGCCCTACTCGTCGAGTCGAGGCTCTTAACTCGTCGAGTAGGTGACTTAAAACCCCGCGTCAAATCTGGTTTCTGCTCGACGAGTTTGGGGCTCCCAACTCGTCGGGTTGCTCTATAAAAGTGAATAATTTACGATTTAATGCGTACCAGGAACCAGGCGTTACAATTCTCCCCCACTTGTCTTAGACTTCGTCCTCGAAGTCTGCTGCGTCGGGAAACAACTCCGGGTAGTGGCCTCTCATCTCCTCATCGGGCTCCCAAGTCCACTCTGAGCCCTTGAGGTGCTTACACTGCACCTTCACCAGCTCAACCCTCTTGTTCCTCAGCTCCTTCGTCTTCTTTTCGAGAATAGCTATTGGTCTCTCGATGTAGTTTAGGTTGTCATCAACCTATATATCCTCTAGATTCACAACTGCGGATTCATCCACTAAGCATTTCCGCAACTAGGAAACATGAAAAGTGTTGTGGATTTGGTTAAGCTCTGCTGGAAGGTCCAATTGATACGCCACCTTGCCCACCCGGGCTATAACCGTGAAAGGACCGATGAGCCTGGGACCAAGCTTGCCCCGCTTCCTGAACCGGATGACACCTTTACAAGGTGACACCTTTAGGAGAACCATGTCGCCCACCTGAAACTCCAAGTCTGAACGGCGCTTGTCGGCATAGCTTTTCTGCCGACTCTGAGCAGTCGGGAGCCTGCTCCGGACCTGCTGGATCCTCTCAGTGGTCTTGAGTACTACCTCTGTACTCCCCATGAACCTCTGACCGACCTCGCCCTAACATATTGGTCTCTTACACTTCCTCCCGTAGAGCATCTCGAAGGGACGTCGATGTATGCTAGAGTGGTAGTTGTTGTTATACGAAAATTCCGCTAACGGGAGATACGTATCCCAACTGCCATCGAATTCCAATACACATGCGCGTAGCATGTACTCGAGAGTCTGAATCGTCCTCTCGCTTTGTCCATCAGTCTGAGGGTGGAAAGCAGTGCTGAAGTGGAGACGAGTACCCATCTCGTCGTGAAATCGCCTCCAAAATCTGGAAGTAAAACGGACGTCTCGGTCTGACACAACTGAGATTGGCACTCCATGTCGTTCCACCACCTCTCGAACGTAGATCTCAACTAGCTTCTCAGCCGATATACTCTCTTGGATTGGGATTAGGTGAGCACTCTTGGTCAATCGATCCACGATGACCCATATCGAATCTACTCCACGTGCGGTCCTGGGAAGCTTCGTGATGAAGTCCATAGTGATATCTTCCCATTTCCACACGGGAATGTCTAGCGGCTACATCTTGTCGTGTGGTCTCTGGTGCTCGGCCTTGACCTTCCTACATATCAAACACCTCTCTACATACCATGCTACGTCCCGCTTCATGCAGGGCCACCAGTAATTAGGGTGAAGATCCTGATACATCTTCGTCGCCCCGGGATTAATGGAGAACCTCGACTTATGGGCCTCATCCATCAGAACTTGTCGTACCCCACCCCAGTACGGAACCCAGACCCTCCCATGCAGGGTCAACAACCCACGGTTGTCATAGTCAAATGAGGCCACCCGGCGTACGATCCGCTCGCACTTCCGACGCTCTTCCTTCAGGCCCTCAACTTGCGCCTCTCTAATCCGCTCCAGCAATGGAGTAATCACTGTCATCCTCAGACATATGTCTCGAATTGGGGCTGCCACTGCCTTGTGGCTTAGAGCATCGGCCACCACGTTGGCCTTCCCTGGGTGATAAAGGATCTCACAATCATAATCCTTCACCACATCTAACCATCGACGTTGTCTTATGTTCGGATGCAGCTGATCCATGAGGTACCTTAAACTCTTGTGGTCCGTGTAAATGGTAGAGGTAATGCCGCAAAATCTTGATGGCGAAAACCACAGCCCCCAGCTCTAAATCATGCGTCAGATAGTTAGCCTCGTGAGCCTTCAGCTACCTCGAAGCGTAAGTTATCACGTGACCCCGCTGCATCAATACCGCACCTATACCTGTAATAGAGGCATCATAGTAAACCACGAAATCATCGTCGCCCTCCGGCAATGTTGTCTGAGAGTCTCGAATGTTGCCTGCTGCTCAGGCCCCCAACGGAATGTCACCGACTTCTTGGTCAGTTAGGTCAAGGGAACAGCAATCTTGGAGAAATCTTGGATGAATCTCTGATAGTAACCCGCCAGATCAAGAAAACTCTGAATCTTAGATGGAGACCTCAGAACCTCTCACTGCATCACGGCGTCTATCTTGGCCGGATCGACCAGAATACCCTTCTGGTTGACAAGGTGCCCCAAAAACTACACCTCGCGCAACCAAAACTCACACTTGGAGAACTTTGCGAAAAGTCTCTCCCTCCTCAGTGTCTCCAGCACCTCCCTCAGGTGCTCCTTATGCTGCTCTTGAGTCTTGGAGTAAGCCAATATGTCATCGATGAAGACTACCACAGACCGGTCCAGCATCGGTATGTACACGCGGCTTATGAGGTCCATGAACACGGCTGGAGCATTGGTGAGCCCAAACGGCATCACCACAAACTCATAGTGACCATAACGAGTCCTAAAAGCTGTCTTCTGCACATCCTCGTCTCTGACTCGCATATGGTGATAACCCGATCGCAGATCAATATTGGAGAACCAAGATGCACGCTGTAGCTGGTCAAACAAATCATCAATCATCGAGAGGGGATACCGGTTCTTCACCGTTACCTTATACAACTCTCGGTAGTCTATGCACATCTGATGTGACCCGTCCTTCTTCTTCACAAATAGGATCGGGGCTCCCCATGGCAAACTACTCGACCTGATAAATCCCTTGTCTAGTAGCTCTTGCAGCTGCATAGAAAACTCCTGCATCTCAGGAGGAGCCAACCGATATGGTGCCTTGGCTATCGGAGCCGCACCAGGGACTAGGTCAATCCCGAACTCAACATGCCTCTCTGGGGGTATCCCAGGCAAATCCGTTGGGAACACGTCTGGGTACTCTCGCACGATCGGTACGTCATCCACTGTCACCTTACCCTTATTCCGGGTATCCATGACATAGGCGTCATAACCTGCGCAACCCTGTTGAAGGTCGTGCCTCGTTCTCGCTGCTGAACATAGAATCGGTCCACCCTGTGGCCTTTCGCCCTGAATCACTAACCCTCCCCCACTAGGAGTCCGAACTCCCACTATCTACTGCTCACGGTCAATCACTGCCCCATTGGGGCACAACCAGTCCATACCAACTATAACCTTATTCCCTCGCAGGGGAATAGGGACTAGATCCACAGAAAACTGCTCATCGAACAACTGCAGTGTACATCCTCGGTGAACCCTCACGACCCAAATGGTCCTATCATCTTCTATCTCTACATCAAGTGGGCAATCCAGCTTCCCTGGAATCCCTACGAATCGCTTGCTGAGCACGAGCGAAACAAAAGATCGGGTAGCCCCCGAATCAAACAATACTAGAGCAGATATACCGTTCACAAGGAACGATCCTATAATGAAACATGTAAACATAAGCAATAATCAATATACATAAAGATATAAGGAGAAGATACATACCCGTTACCACGTCAGGAGTTGCACGTTCCACCTCTACTGTCAACTGAAAGGCCCTGCTGTTTGCCACAGGCGCCTCTGTCCGGCCCTGACGGCCGTCTGTAATCCTCAACGTAGTAGGAGCGGGTGCCGCCACCCGTCCTGCTGTTGGTAAACTCGGGCACTGGGACAACTTGTGTCCCCAATGATTGCACTGGAAGCAAATCAGATCTGATACTGTCGTGGTGGTGGTAGTAGCTGTACAATATATGCTCACATGAACCGTTCGGCCACACTTGAAGCAGTCTAAACTCCCTGCCTTGCACGTTCCCTCGTGCAACTTGCGGCATTTGCCACAACGGTTGCGGCCCTGCTGGCTCCTAGGTCTATGATCAGACACCTTGGGCTTCTTGCCCGAACTCCCTGACTGACCCTCCTCTAGTTTCCTTTTCTTCTCCATCTCCAAATCCAACTCTCTCTCTCTCTCTCTCTTTCTCTATCTCTCTCTCTCTCTCTCTCTCTCTCTCTCTCTCTCTCTCTCTCTCTCTCTCTCTCTCTCTCTCTCTCTCTCTCTCTCTCTCTCTCTCTCTCTCTCTCTCTCTCTCTCTCTCTCTCTCTCTCTTTCTCTTTCTCTCGAGCCCTAGCAATCATATCCTCCAGCGTCTTGTAGCTGGATCGGCTGACAAACTCGCGAATATCACTCCGCAGCATTTCATGATATCCGGCCTTTTTCATCTCCTCGTTCGCCACGTACTGCGGAACGAGAAGGGCCCTCTCCCTGAACATAGCGGTGATCTCATTCACCATCTCAGTCGTATGCTGGAGATCCTGTAACTCCCTAGCAAGTTGTTGCACCTCAATCACAGGTGCAAAATCGGCCCTGAACCTGGCCGAGAAATCACTCCAGGTCATCGCATCTAGAACTGCATCATCTCTAATGGCTCGTCCGACCTCCTCCCACCAGTCGTGTGCCCTATCCTTTAGAAGACAGGAAGCAAGTCGGACCTTGTTCCCCTCGGGACATCGGCTTGTACGGAAAGCGTTGGCGACATCAGCCAACCATCTGCTGCTAGCAATGGGGTCCCGAGCCCCATGGTAGTCTGGAGCTCCACAAGCTTGGAACTCCCTGAAAGTCAGCGTGCGCGACCCCATCATGGCCGCCACCTCAGTGCGGAATGCACTCAGTCTCTCATCCAAAAGCTCCAAGATACCCTCCTTGATCGTACCGAAGATCACAGGAGTCTGTTCTAAAATATTACGTGTGGCCTCAGACGATATGAACTCTCACATTTGCTCGTCAAGCTGCCTGGCTCAAGAGCCCGAACCTGATCCCTCTCCGGCTCCCGAAGTGCCGACTGGTCTAGTGCGTAGCGTCACTATTCTGAAAATACACCATAACAAACATCAAAATACTCATCATAGCTCGAGGGATCTCACACACTACAAGTTCCCTGGATTCATCTCATCCTTCCTTGATTCGAGTACGGATCCTCTGCTTTCAGTAGTACGGCCCCATAATACCTTCCACATCTATCCGTACTTTCCTCAAGAACTGCCTCGACTCCACCAAGTCCCTTCTACTACTACTGTTGAGCTCATGCTAATCTCATCCTAGGCTTTCCCTAGGGTAATCACCAACCCACTCTCTGCCATCAGCTGCATAAGAAGTCCCTGCTATCTCCCCCTAACTAGCTCGTGAATACCATTACATATCACTAAGACTAGATAATTCTTCGAATGAGGGGTCCTACCCTACAACGGTTAGGCTCAAACGAGAGCTGCGAAATAGAGCTAAACGTAACCTTTTGAAATTATTTAGTCCTCGTAATATCTAACTTAACATATTCGTTTACTAGTTAGTTTAAGTTAACTAGAACTCCTAAAAGCACAAAGCAAGCAACATTCGAGCATTGAGTAAACATAATCAAGCATATCCTACTATGGCCATCATATTACTGACTAATCAGTACTAGCATACGGTTCAATAAGCTCATACAACAGTCATATAAGGCATCCTTCCTAGATCCTTAGCCCTAACTAGCATACAGTTCTCATACACATATAACAGGCATACAAGGCATCATTCCGAGATCCTTAGCCCTAATCTAGCATGTTGTTCTCATAATGATATCATAACATAAACTTGTATGGGTAATTTGGGGGTACTTACTTGATCTCGGCTGATTGCACGCACCACACCCTTTTCTCTTTTCAAAATTCTTTTCTTTTTTCAAAGTTCTTTTTATAAAAATGATTTTCTTTAGAAAATTTTCATACCAATTCGTTAGTTTGAGTTTAGACACACCCGAGAGTGTGCCCGAATACCTCAAACCAAGGCTCTGATACCAACTAGAAACATCCCAAAAATACAATCCAAAAATTTCGTTTTAATTTATAAATAAAACCATAGTAATCAAAATCATCTCATAAAAACATAAGTGAAAATATGTCAAAACATCATATCAAACTCTGTATCAAAATCATATATCCAAATATCAGAGTAAATCATCCCAGGCTAAACACTATGGTGTGTGTGATACAGTCATCTCGAGCTCTTTCCCTTACTAGCGGAAGTACCTGAAACCAAAACTGAAAACTGTAAGCACAAAGCTTAGTGAGTCTCCCCAAACTACCACATACCATACACATAATCACATAATAACATACACTGGGCCTTGCTCGCTACATCGGGCCCCGCACGACATCGAACGAATCCGGCATAGGGCCCCGCCTGGCATCGGTCCCTGCCCGGCATCAGACCGAAGTTTGGCATCGGGCCCCACCCGACATCGGACCGAAGTCTGGTATACATATAAAATATCAACAAACATACAACATAAACACATAACATAAACATATAAACATTCCTCGGGCTGGCCCCGGCATCGGACTGAAGCCCGGAACATATAAACACAACATATAAGCTAAACATTCCTCAGGCTTGCCCCGACATTGGACCGAAGCCCAAAACATATAAACAAACACATGCAAGAATCACGAAGATATCAAGCATACAAACATTCCTCGGGATTTCCCCGACATCAGACTGAAGTTCGGAAACATATATCTTACATCGGGCTGACCCCGACATCGGACCGAAGTCCGACATATGCTATCATACATAAACGGGTCGACATTGGTGCCTTATACTCGTTCCTACTGGAGTAAAACTCACCTCAAATGTCGAGTGAAGTAGATGAACGTCTCTCCTCCTACAACCGAATCTACTCACTCCCTATACAAAACAACCCCTTAGATACCATTCCTTATGTCAAGACCCCTTCACGGGTCAACCTTTGTCAAAGTCAATGTCCCAGTAAAAGTCAACGATCAGTCAAAGTCAAAGTCAACAATCTAAGTTGACTCAACTCGTCGAGTCATCCACCTGACTCACCGAGTTCCCTTGCTACTCATAGTCGTGAAAACATGAGCCAACTCGTCGAGTCCCTTCTCATACTCGTCGAGTTCTAGCTTGTACAAAATCGAGACAAATCGACTCAACTCGTCAAGTCCCTCTCTGGACTCGCCGAGTTCCTCAATCTGTTTGGGCCATCTTAATAGATTAAGCCCCAACTCTTCAGATCTAAGCTTCATACTTCTCATATATACTGGAAATATCCTTTTAGGGTAAAGTTTCCAACTTTACCCGTTAATACCTTTACTTAATGGGTTTAGCTCAAACCCTAACTCCTTAGTACCTAGATCTTGGTCCACAAGCCATCCATACTCCAAACTAAAGCCTATAAACAAAGATCCAGACCCTAAACACTACATGGACACGTAAGGTTTCCACCTTTCTCTACATGCATGACCTTTTGGAGCTTAAAAGACCAAAAAGACACCCTATGGCTTGCACCTTTATGCCATGAGAGCCCTCTATAATCCCAGATCAGAAGGTATACTCACTTGGGACGTGCATTTCCCAAAGGTCAAGTTCCTTGGACCAAAAACCCAATAAAGTGGAAATAAGGAGATCTAAGAAACTACTAAGCAAGTTAGATACTTGATTACCAGAAAATGATGAGGATGAAAGGAAGTCTCAGGATCTACTATCTTCTCCTTGAATCCTCAAGCTCTCCTCCTCTTCACAAGCTTCAAAACACACAAGGTTCACTCAAAAATGGCTCACAAGCTCACAAATGCATTAGGGTTTCTTGAAACTAGGGTTTGGACTTGGAGGATGGAAATGAGGCCAGCAAGGGGGGTTTAGGATGCTTAAATAGGGTGCAAAACCCCGAAATTAGGGTTTCACTCTGGCAGCCCTACTCATCGAGTCGAGGCTCTCAACTCGTTGAGTAGGTGACTTAAAACCACGCGTCAAATCTGGTTCCTACTCGACGAGTTTGGGGCTCACAACTCGTCGAGTTGCTCTATAAAAGTGAATAATTTACAATTAAATGTGCACCAGGAACCAGGCGTTACAGTAGATGATATAGATGATGAAATAATTGATGAGAGGCCTCGATGTTTAAGATGATCCAGTCATCTAGAGGAGTATAGATGACGACCACAAACTATTCTAGACAGTCTAATGGAACGCTAGCAGGCACGCAACTTATAAATTTTTTTGAACTAAGTGTTCACCAGGTGTACTCCATCCCCCCCCTGGTTGCCTTATTTGACATGTATTGCTGAGGGATCCCCTAAGAAGTGTTGTCACCCCGATGAAAAATCCTTAGGTTAGGTCCCTTAATTTATATGCTTTAGGGACAGAAAGTGAGGATAACGGGAACGGGTAACCGTGTTGATTGATTGATGAAATTATTAAATTTAATTATTGTGGGTTGAAAACCCTATGTGCTCACCAGAATCCCAAGCCTGACCCACTCAGTTTCTTTGTATCACAGGTAGCGGCGTAAGAGCACAGGTGTGATGACTTTAAATCTGGAGTGAGATTTAAAGGAGAATAGGCCAATAGAATAATACATTATTGTAAGGCCTGTAATATTACGTTTATGCTTATGTTGTTGTATTGACCATGACATCCCAAGTTTTTTTTAAATATAAATGAAACACATATCCTCGGAAATGCTTTTATAATGATATTGTCATGTTTTTTTGGGGAACAAATTCCGCAACGTATTTCTTCAAAAGTATAATCTGATTTAAATAAGCATAAACAAATCGGTCTTTTCTGGCTGTGAAATTGGGGATGTCACAACATAATACCAAATCCTTCATTCTAAGATTATTTAACCTTCATTGCATGTAATTTAATGTATTCATTTGATAGTTAACTCACATCAATTTGAGTCTCACAAAGCACAAAGCAAGCAACATTCGATCAGAGGAGCCGAATGGCACAAAAACACACTAAAATCAGGCAGATCCTCATATAGAATTCCGACCACTAGGACCAAGCATCTAGGATACACCTTCAACCTGCCCTCACTCTCTCAAGAGTGGATAATCCCTCCTCATGCAATTCTGCTACAAACTGCACCCACTAATGAAACTTCCACCAACTCTGCAGCCACTCGTGCATGCTAATCATACATAACGCTGGATCCCATAGAAATTCGAATACTTGACTCTACTCTAAGCCCTTAATCAGACAAGAACATGAAGTAAAGCTAAATCAAACATTCTCAGGCTATAGAATCTTTGTTATGTACAACTATGATGCACACACTAAGCAACCACAATAATGATGTCAATTTCATCTAGCATAAAAGAAGTCCTCCTAGGCTATCAGGCATCATATAATCAAGCAATTCTATCATGCAATTCCTAAAGATCTGTAGCCTATCACTAGCATGCTGTTTTAACATATCATAATATTAAATAACAGTGTGGTAAGTTGGGGTCTACTTACTGGTTCCGACTGATCATACACATCATATCCTTTCTTGATTGTTTTTTAAAACAATTTTGAAAATCATTTTTAAAATCTTTGTAGTTCCTTAGTTTGAGACTGGATTCACACTGGTGTTCCTCCAATTCGCTCAAACCAAGGCTCTGATACCAACTTGTAACATCCCAAAAATCACAACCAATTTAAACTTTTCAAAACAACCCATTTACTAATAAAAGTGCTTACAAAACATTGTTTCCAAAACATAATTTAAAATCAGAGTCTCCCAAGACCAACAACATAAAAATCAAGATGTGTATGGTCACGCATCCGCCTCGCCACGGTCCTTTGAAGTACCTGAAACCATAAACTAAAACTTTAAGCACAAAGCTTAGCGAGTTTACCCCAAAGTACCAACGCACAATACACATATCATATACAAACAAACATGCTAGGTCCAATAAGTCATCAGACTGGAATACCCCTGGGTCCACAGCCATCGGGCTGGATTACCCCTGGCCTAATCAGTCATCGGATTGGAATGCTAATATACAACAGGTCCATTCAGTCATCGGACTGGAATACCAATATACCACGGGTCCACTCAGTCATCAGACTGGAATACCCTCGAGTCCACAGCCATCGGGCTGGATAACCCCTGAGCCCACAGTATAAGTATGGCTTTCCTATCGGGCCCACATCTCATATATGGCTTGCTCCAGGGTTTGTTGGCTACAACATAAAGCAGTACAACCTCAACCCAACACCATATGTCGACATATACATAACAGATAAACATATAATCAGTCAACAGTCAAACAAGCCGATCTACGGATCACTACTACATAGTAACATCCTATAAACTAGAATACAAATCTAACAAATCACTACAACATAACAACATACGGTAAACCAGGATATCAATCCAATGGGTCGGCCTTGGTGCCTTCGACCCGAAAGTATAGTGGGGAAAACTCACATCTCGATCTGAACAATAGTTGATGAGGTCCCGACTCCGAATCTCAGCTCTAACCATCACCTATCCATCCAATGACCACTTCTCAAACACAAACCAAAATACCCAAAATACCCCTAGGTCAAACTTGGTCAAAATCAATTAAAAGTCAAAATTCTCAAAAAGTAAATCGAGTCAACCCAGCTGAGTACGACCATCGTACACATCTACACGATGATTGACCAGGCATGGTCATGTTGACCACGTACGTGTAGTGTACGCCTTATACGCCCAGCGTATGCAGCTGGCTGCCAACCTAACTCATTAATATCTTAAACCTTAACCCCTTAAGTCCATTTTCCAGATCCAAGTCCAAAATGATGTCTTTGACCATAAAGTTTCCAACTTTATGGTTTTGCATGGCCATTAAGTGCCCAACACCAAAGATCCTAACCTTTTAATCCATTAAGACCATGCATGAGAAGAAACTAGTGTCCAAGATTACATTTTTATGACTCAAGAGGCTCCAAAACCTCTAAAAGGACAACTCAAATGGATTAGAGTAACCCCTACTCATAATACCAAGCTTAGGGGACCAAAAAAACATAAAGCCCAAAACAAGATCTAAGTATAAATTCACCAAGCCCAGAACTTTATACCTCCAAGAGATGCCAAATGATTGTGTGATTCTAGATCCAAGGTGCTTTACTCCTCCAAGATGGTATCTACTTCCTTTATTCTTCTTCCAAGGCATAAAAGACATATACTCAAGCTCAAAATGCTCACAAAGTAGATTAGGGTTTGCAAAAACGTTTTGAGAGGATGGAAGCTGATGAAGGGAACCATGTTTGAGAGTTAATTAAGAATAAATAAGGTCCAAAACCTTGGATTAGGGTTTTACGTCCAGACGTGCTATGCCCGAAGTACACTAGGAGTACACCCCACATACTCCAAAACGACGACATTTTCCTTTTATGGGCCTTACGCCCAGCGTACTTTGGGAGTTCACTCCGCGTACTCATGCAAAGCGTTTTCTTCCTTACATCACATGGGACCAATTTGTAATCAAAACCTATTCCAAGGGGCTAAAAGGAAAATACTTGAAAATCAGAATGTTACAAAATGAACGACACGTGGCATGGAAATCAACACATCTTATGGACACAACGCATCGACCAGTTTTCGTCCCTATAAATAGCAGCCTCAAGTTCATTATTTCGCACACCTTTTATCCGAAGTCTCTCTCTTTCTCCCTCAAGATCTCAGTCCCATTGTGATTTTATTTCTCATCCTTAAGTATTGTTAGCGAAGTGTTGAAGTGTTGGAAGGAACCAACAAGATCTCAAGAAAATGATACACATTCGGTAAACAAGTAAGTTATAATTTCGCTTAAGTATAACTTGATATAGAGTATACCCATTGTCGTTGTATATGAAAGTATAAATGGGATTAATGAAGGATCTAGTTATCAGTAACTAAATTCCATAGTTATTAATCAAAAATAGTATTATAAGTTAATACGTGCTTGGCTTGCATGCTCGCTGGTTGAACCGCAATTAGTAGTTCAAGTAATTACTCAGGTGAGTTACACTAACTCATTTATTATGTTATTTGTATTTGTATATATGCTAAACATAAGTGATCTTATAAAGGGAAGTAACCATGTGAGTTTTCACCAACTATCCTATTATGTAAACTTTGCATGTTTGTGTGTAAAATTGTCCATGAATGTCCTTGTACGTAAAGCGGAAAAGGTTTAGGGTCCCATGGTCTATAGGTGAAAGGGATGGACTAACTGACGATATCATTTGTGGAATCAGCTAGAAGTAAGACAATCATGACGCTAGTGTAATTAGTCTTACCTTGATCATGACGTAAATGTATGATCAATCCTCCTTAGTGTGTATATAGGTGAAAGGGATGGACTAACTGACGATATCTTTAGTTGAATCAGTTAGACGTAAGATAATCATGAGCCTAGTGTGATTAGTCTCCCTTGATCTTGACACAGATGTGTGATCAATCCTCCTTAGTGTGTCCAATATGTATTAGAATTCATATGTTATGTGAACCTATTTGGAGGTATATGATTAATATAATGGATGAGTTTTGTGTTGACTCGCTAATTGTTTTCGTTTACCCGTTGTTATTAATATTTTTCAATATTATTAGAGAAGAACATAGCTTAACTGCAACATCCTCTGCATTACAATTTTAAACTACTTTGAAAATAAGAAGTGTTCAGCTATTTATTGTTAATGACAATGAATTATGTAACACCGAAATGAATGATTTATAAGTGAATGATATTTTATTATCAGAAACTAAACAAATCTTCTATCCTTTTGAACACAAGGTGCTACAAAATGTCTAAAAAAGCTAAAAATATTTTTAAAAAAACTTTTGAGAAAAAACTAAAGTATGAGATGAATTTGTAAAAGAATTCAAACAAAAATTGTAAAGTTTATAATTTGGGCAAAAAATATTAATATACAAATGATGTGTTAACTTGTAATAACATGTCATAATTTCATTAATTTTTTTACATTGTAAATTAAAATAAATTAAGTAAAATAATCATTCTAAACGAGGTTTTAAAGAAAATAATTGATTTTTTAAATCTTTTAAAAAGATTATTTTTCCCCAAATGTTTATTCTGGATTTATTTTTCAACTTTTAGAGTTTTTTTTTAAATATCTTTATTTATATCTAAAATGTTCATTTTGAAATGTTTAACATTTCTGTTTTCAATCAAAATTTGATTTTAGCTATATAATTGTATACATTCTCAATTTACTACACCTGTTTAATTATTATTATATTTTAGTAAAACACAAAATTTATTCTCAAAATTCCAAAAATATTATGGCTAAAATTTGATTTTAGCCATAATATTGTATACATTCTCAATTTACTACACCTGTTTAATTATTATTATATTTTAGTAAAAAACAAAATTTATTCTCAAAATTCCAAAAATGTACATCGGATTTCAAACTTATCGTTCAAATTCCAGAGTTTTTTTTCGCACTCGAAAGTTATAGTTTGAAATCCAGAATATCCATTTGGTATTCAGAATGTATTTCTTTTGGATTTTTTTGTAAGTTTAGAATTTACAATTTCTGATGATTATTTTTCTATAAATATAAATTACATTACATTAATTTAACTATTTTTCTTAAATTAAATTTATTACGACTTAAAAAACAATTTAAATACTTAATTTTTTGAAATCTCCTTTCTATTCTAATGAAAGAATATGTTTATTTTTCTTTTGTCATTTGTCATCCTGTTAGGTTTCATAACTAATGTCATACCATTTGTCAACCTATTGATTTTGAATTTCAAAATTTAAATTTCAAATTTCAAATTTTCTACATTAATAACATTAAATTAATAATATTAAAATTAAATTAAAATAAAGTTAATGCAAATTATAAGATAATATAATTCTATATAATAAAAAAACATCTCTTAATTGATAATTTATTTAAAATAATTAATTAATAATTTTAAATTTTTAATATAAAAAATTTAATTATTTTTATAACTATAATTTTCACAGAGGTTATAAACACAGTTAATTATAACTTAATATATAACTTAATTATAACTTAATATATAACTATAAACAAACTTATTTTTTTCAAAATCACACACAAACCTAGTTGATACCACAAAAAAGAAAAAGGAGAAAAAAACCATTAGATTTTGCGTTGAATGGACACCTCATCAACTCTAAAAAAAAAATTAAAACCCATCTTCTCCCTCCTCAATACTCTCTCTCTCTCTCTCTCTACTCAGGCCACCCACTAACCCCAGCCTCTTTCCTCCTCCACCATCTCTGCAAAACCCAATTCTCTCTCTCCTTCTCAAGCGACAAGCATTACCCAATAAACAAGTACAAAATGGAAGACTCTGCAGCATCTATACCATCGATATGGGCATCCATGAACAGCTGGTTCACTCCCACTGTCCTCTTCGTCTTCCTCAACCTCATGATTGGAACCATTCTCTTCACCTCCAACTTACCCAACCATAATAAACCAGAGGATCAAAAGGAGAAGTCCCAAAACGACACGACTCAATCTAAACTTGCCAGATCTCCATCCATCCTCCATCGTATCAGATCTTTCAACTTATACCCCCACAGATCCCAACAAGACTCCACTCCGGTGACCCACCCCCAACCCCACTCCCACCACCAACAACAACCGGAAGAAACTCTAGAAACTGCTGCTACAGAATACGTCTTCAATCACCCTTTCCCTCATCACCAGGATGTCCAGCCGGTTTCTACACACACAGACAATTTGGATCTCAACCCAACCCGTTTCGACACTTTCGAACAAAAAGCCGACGCCGACGCTGCTCAATATGCTGATTTAAATCATACGAATGAGATACAACTCGCTAATGTGGAGACCCATTTTGTATTTGAACAGAACCACACCGTGGAGCGGGTGACTACCCATTTCGATTTCGGTTCGGTCGATGGTGAAACCCTACTCGATACGGATTCGATTGAGAACCATGAGGAAGAAAAGGATCAGTTTCAGAGTATAGATGAGGTTTATAGCAGTATAACAGGAGGACATGTTAACAGAACAAAGTCCGACACTTTGCCGGCATCGGGTGAGTTGCCTGTAAAACTACCGGCCAAGATGAAGAAGTCGGCAAGCTTGAAATCTGCATTCTCTCATTTCGAGGAGGAAAAGATAGTGGAGGCTCGTCGGCCGGCGACCGTCAGGGAGAGGAGGTCAGCGGCTAGGGCGACGGAAACGGGTGATGTGGAGGTGGACGCCAGGGCGGATGACTTCATCAACAAGTTCAAGCATCAGCTGAAGTTGCAGAGGCTGGACTCCATTATCAGGTACAAGGATATGGTAAATAGAGGGACTGAAAAATAAAATACCTTAATTTAGAAGGTGTTTTCTTTAACATTTGGGAAAAGCAGGGGGTTAATTTCGATACCCCTTAGGTTTAATGTTTTTTTGCCTCTGTAAATCTAAGCAATTGTGGGGGTTAGAAAAGACATTTGTTTTTTTTTTTCTTTTTCGTTTTGCTAATTTCCAAGAAAAAAGGGTTTATTATTATTTTAATGTTAGGGTTAATATTTTGGAAGATGGTTGCATATTTAATGATAATGTAATTTCCTTTTAAACAGTTCACTTTATTTTTTTTAATTAGGTAATTAAACAATAAATAATAACACTTTTAATGATAATGTAATTTTCTTTTAAACAGTTCACTTTATTTTTTTTAATTAGGTAATTAGACAAGAATTAATAACACTTTTTATTAATATGTTTATAATTAGGTAATTAGACAAGAATTAATAACACTTTTTATTAATATGTTTATGGTAGCGTGGTGCTTTTTTTTTTCATGACAACGCTCAATTGTGTTTAAGGGTGTGTTTGGCATGAAGCTTTTTGAAGCGTTTGGGAGCTTCTAACTTTTAGCTTTTGACAAAACGCTCTAGTTTAAACAAAAAACTTCGTTTGGCGGTACGAGCGTTTAGCTTTTAGTTTAAACAAAACGCTCAAATTCTAAAAGCTACTTCATGTAGCGTTTAACAAAACGCTACCGAGCTTTTGAAATCAATTTCCATAATTACCCTTAAAAATATATTTATATATTTATTTATTTTTAATCAGATGTCCTTTTATATAATTTTATATATTTCAAAAGCTTCTAGCTACTTTTGCCAAACATTCATATAACAAATAAAAGTTACAACTTCCCGCTACCAGCTACTCGCTACCCGCTACACGCTACCAGCTACCCGCTACCAGCTAACCGCTACCCGCTTCCAGTTAACAGCTACTTTTGCCAAACACGCCCTAAAAGACATATGATTAAAACTTTTTAATTTAATATTTTTCATAATGGGATAATATATGTTGGATAATCTCACATTAAAAGTTATTATATATTATGTTGACGATGTTATAAACTTATATAAAAGTTATTATATATTATGTTGATGATGTTATAAACTTATATAAAAGTTATTATATACTCCCTCCGTCCCAAAATTATTGTCCACAGACAAAAAACACACAGATTAACGAAACATTAATTACCACTAACTTTATACAATAAAATAACAGTTTTGTCCATACTTTGCATTTAATATTTCATTAAATGCTTAGTTGGTTAAGTAATAATGATGAGGTATTTTGAAAATGTTATTTATTTTTAGAAGTGGATTATTATTTTGGGACAAACCAAAAACGAAAGATGGACTATAATTTTAGGACGGATGGAGTATTATGTTGACGATTTTATTAACTTATAACTGTATTCATTTTTCAATTGTAATACGAAGAAATGAAAATAAAATACCAAGACAAACTCAAATGGATACATAATAACTGTGATTATGTGGGGCGTGTTCAACAAAATTAGTTGGTAGCGGGTAGTTTGTAAAGGGTAGTGGGTAGCTTGTAGCTTGTAACGTTTTGTTAAACGCTACATTAAGTAGCATTTGGATTGGAGCGTTTTGTTTAAACTAAACGTTAGAAGCTTGTAGTGCCGAACGAGACTTTCTTTTCAAAACGGAGCGTTTAATCAAATGCTAGAAACTAGAAGCTATAAGCTCTCAAACGCTCCGTGCCGAACACGCTCGTGGACTCAAATGGATACATAATAACCGTGATTATGTGGTGGCTGATGTGAAATTTTAGAAACGATATTTTGTTTAAACTGGTACGCCACTTCGGGCCTTCAGCCTATCTGGAACGTTCTCCGGGCCTTCGGCCTGACTGGTACGCCCCACTGGCCTTCAGTCTATCCGGGACGCCCTGGGTCTGTTGGCCTTCAACACAAAGCAGGTCCACCTCAACCCAACCACTCATACCCCGTGTCGACACACACACACACACACAGATATATATATATATATATATATATATATATATATATATATATATATATATATATATATATACCATAATAAATGAAAATAGTTTTATCACATGTCATTTTGTGGTTATTTTGAATTAAGTTTTATTTCACATGTAACTTTATGGTTTTTCTATTTTATTAAATTTTATATGATATTTAAATTTAATAATAAATGCATATAAATTTTATTAATAGACTTTCCTTATAAAATCTCATTGATTTGCTTTGGTTATCTATCTAAATTATTTGTTTAAATTTAAAAGAGAAAAAAAAACACTTTAATTTTAATAATTCAATATTTTTTTTTTCTTATAAATTCAAAATTTTCAAATGTTTATACATATTTAATTGTTTTAAATACACCCATGTAATACATGGGGCTCACACCTAGTTTGTGTGTGTGTGTGTCTATATATATATATATATATATATATATATATATATATATATATATATATATATATATATATATATATATATATATATATATATATATATATATATATATATACAGATAATCATGCAGTTAACCAGCCAATAACAAACAGACAGATTACTAAACATAACATCATCATATCTATCAGGATACATATCTAACAGATCACTACAATACTCAATCATGCAATAATCAAGATAAAAATCCAAAACGGGCCGACCTTGGTGTCTTCGCGAATGTACAGTGAGGAACACCCACCTCACACTGACGAATCGCACAGAAAACCTCCGGCTGTTGGCCCATTAAAATCCCGAACTATCACAACAAATAAACATCCAATTAACAATTTAATTACCATCCTTGACTAATTACCCAAACTTAGGGTAAATGACCACTTTACCCTATCCATAATTGGGCCAAGACTTAGGCCCAATTATTGATTCAAAAAGCCCAAAATTATACAAGGCCCATCATTGGCCTAATTTTCCAAATTGGGCCCAAACTCCTTTTTGGGTCTTATCCTAAGGTCCAACTCTTCACTTGGCCCAAAACACTCATACTCAGATAGACCAATAAGGGCTCAAGCATTCCAGCCCAAAAGGTGGCCCAAAACTTGAAGCCCAACATCCGAAGTCCAACAGAAGGCGTACGCGGGGCGTACTCCTTCGGTACGTTGGGCGTACACCGCCTCGCATTGACCCACAACGGGGTGGCTGTATACATTTTGTCCTTATGACCGGCTATTTTCCGTAAGCCGGAAAAAATAAGTTAAAAACGTAATATATTTTTAATTTTGCACACATTTAGTTTTTGCATATTTAGTCCTTAATATTTTTTTTGTTGCAAAAAAAGACCTTGTTTTTGTACACATTCAATACTTATGACCAGTTTTTTTAGGTTTTTCTCACGATATATTTTGCGGGACAATCGTTTAATAAGGTGTTTAGGGTTGCTCATGCTTATGGTCACCGCGACATCGACTGCTTGATTGCTTAGTTTTTGTGGTTTGACTGAGGTCTTGTGTTCTGAACGTCGTAACTTCTTCATACGATCATGGATTTTAACGATCTTTATATCCACATGTTCATATTTGAGTCTACTACAGTTTTCGTTTAGATTACTCCCGTTAAAAAAATTATATTTTTAATTACAATTTTATAAAAATACATTCATACATACATTCATAAAGAACGCATGGATATAAAGATCATAAATAAAAATATATTACTTTTTAACGGAAATAATCTGAATGAAAGTTGTAGTAAACTCAAATACGAACATGTGGATATAAAGATCATTAACTTTAGTGATCATTTGAAGAAGTTTTGACGTTCAGAACACAAGACTGAAGCCAAATCACAAGAACTAAGCAATCAAGCAGCCGAGGTAGCAGTGACCATAAGCATGAACATCCCCGAACACCTTATTAATGATTATCATGTGCAGGATGTTGTGCGAAAAACCTAAAAAAACCGGTCATAAGTACTGAATGTGTAAAAAAATTACAGTGACTTATTTTGCAACAAAAAAAATATTAAAGACTAAATGTGTAAAAAAAACATTAAAGACTAAATGTGTACAAAATAAGAAAAAATAAGACCCTTTTAAGTCATTTTTCCGGCTTATCTGAAGTAGCCGGTCATAAGGACTAAATGTGTACAGTTAAACAAGTTGAATGGGTACATGTGGATGAAAAAAAAAAACTCAATGACTAAATGTATACAAATCGAAAAATATATTACCCTTTTAAGTCATTATCCCTACATAGAAAACAAAATGTATACAAATCGAAAAATATATTACTCTTTTAAGTCATTATCCCTACATAGAAAATCGTCATGATTTTTATTTTTATATTTTGTATTTTTTTTATTTTTTTTATTTATTTATTTATTTTTTTTTTTTTTTGGGTAGTTTTTAATTAAATTCTAGTGTAGAAACATCGATCCTGTAGCCCTTCATATATAAGACAAAAAAGAGACTTTGAAACCGAAGATCAACACCAAAAGGGAAAAGCCGATTAGAGTTTCATTGATTAAAGAATATTTACATTTGCTATGTAAGCAAAATGTATTATGAATAGGAAAACAACTACAGTAGTACCCTACGAAAAAAAACTATACTAAACTAGCATTGCAACTAATTGTGTAATTATAGTGAATAATTATAAAATACTAAAATATAAAATATATGTGGGATAAAATCTCCTCAACTCACTCAGTCAAGAGGGGAAAACATAAATCAAGTGTACCTTATTAAAAACAACATCAATCTGCATACAGGAACAAACATAAGACAATACGGTAGTCCCAATCTACATTGCATTTTGATTGCAAGTTGTATCATACTTCGACTGTCACAACTCAACAAAATAAGTTGATAAACATCATCATTGTGTCCGCAAGTAATCATCGTAACCAAATAACCTCATATGTAGTTACATACATTGCACCATACTCGACATCGGTGGAGGATTGGAAAACAAAATCTTGTTTTTAGCTCTTACATTAAATAAGAAAATCGCCGAGAAATATACAAAAATCTAATAGTGGACTTGTGATATTTTGATTTGTATGATCCGATCACCATGGTAAGCACGTAGGTCGTAGCTCCATGAAAGATGTCTAAGGAAACAAAAGACTGAAATTATGTGTCTTGTAGATATATGAAGAGCAATAGAACACAACCTAATGAGTAGTAACAAATTGATTGACCATATAAATTACATGCGTTATCACAGTGAGATAAATCGAGCTTCCCACAATGGTATAGTAAATAGGTTTTGACAATGGAACACCATCTGTCAAAGAGTAAAAACCATTGATTTCAAGAGGAACATTATCAATAAATGTACGTGACTAAGTATCTATAACCTCACCTGGTGTATGGTGTCTTGAATGGTCCATAAATATCAATATGTATAAGGGCCAATAGTTCCCTAATTATATTAACATTTTCAATAAAGGATTTGTTTGTTAGTTTTCCACAAACAAGCTTCACGTGTCATATGAATATGATTCAAACAAGCATTCCTAATAAAGTTTGGATATGATTTTCTTATTTACCTGGCATAATAGACGATGCCATAAATAGGAATCATCAATATTTATTTCACAAATAGAATGAGCTTTTAGTTTCTTAATTCTAAGACGAGCATGTTATTAACTAAAACGATTTCATGTAAAACAAAATCCATTTTGTTTATAGAAATATTTTTATCATTGATAATATGATGATACACGTCATCAACTAAAGAACCAAAAGAAACAACGTATTAGGTATATAAATGCAATTGTTTAAAACAAAAACAAACCTACTTGCAAAACTAGTTCATAAGATTGTAAGTCTCTTAACTGTAAATATTTCTTTATTAAAGACCTGAAAATCAACTCTTGTTTATGCAGGCGACTTGTCCTTCTGAACACATACATATTTGTACAAATACAGGTTCTATAGCTCGTATCCAATACCCAGTAATGGATAAGATAGTGTATTAATTTGTAATGAAATAAATTAGTAAGAAAGCTATTTACCCTCTTTAATTTAGGGTACTTTGGTCAATCGATTGGTATGAGTGACTGTGTAGGAAAAAGGAATAGTGGCATGTGCGTAAGATGTTTAGTTGGCATCGCCACGTGGGAAATGTTGCTTTCACAAATGTGGGACAATGGGGGTAGAGACGTAACTTCCATAAGGTTCTCTCGAAACGACAAATAAGGGTTTTCCCCGTTCTCATGATTTGGAGTTTAGCCAAAACCACAAAGTAAATTGATGAATCTGACCCATATAAATGATTTTTTTGACAAAAATAATTTTTTTTTATTTTTTATAAAGTAACCACATTGTCCGGAACAATCCAGAACATAAGGGTGCGTTTGTCCAGTAAGATTCCTAAGGAAAGTGAAGTAATTGGAAACTAGAATCCGATGGTCAGTGTGTTTGACTTACCAAATGAATGGAATCAAATTTCTATAATCATCTTTTAATTCTGTATTGATTGATTTCTAATTCTTTCCCCATCCATCAAGAATCTATATTCAATTCCATATCTTTTTTTAAAATGATGTAGCTATCTTTCTATTATCAAATACGATTTTGAAATAAAAAAATATCTATTTGATTGTCATTATCTTTTCCACGATTACTATCTCCCGTGGTTCATATATGTTTCTCTCTCAATCGGTATTGCAAAAGGATTCCATCGACGATCATTGTTGCTGTGAACCTGTTGTTGTGAACCTGTGTTATCGTATCTGACCTGAGGTGAGTTATTCTTCTAGTTCTGTGTTGTATCCTTCATCTGTGAATATATGCTAATGTACTTCATCTCTATATATGTGTTCGTTTACTGTACTTCTAATTCTTTTAATTCTTCTATTGTACTTCATATTTGTTTTCTTTTATGTGAAGTACCAACAATTATCCCTACAAGTATATGTAATTGTGTTGAAATTTAGGGAAAATGACTTTTGAGGGTAACTAACTGTTGCGTTTGTTCTCATTTTGATCCCTTTTCCTTTTTTTATACTCAATATACCATCGAACTTGTTGTTTGTGTTCACCATAACCCTTTTGACCGGATTTTGACCGACTATCACCTGTGATAGCTGGTCAAAGGGTTATGGTGAACACAAACAACAAGTTTGATGGTATATTTAGTACACAAAAAAAGGAAAGGGACCAAATAAGGACAAACTCAACAGTTGGTTACCCTCCTGAGTCATTTTCCATTTACTCATTTACAGAAAATCTCACGTCATCTCCTGCTTATATTAATGATTTTATGAAATTCATTTTTGTTTCTCTTCAAAACATAACTCACGAAAGAACATTATTCATACATGTACAACTTTGTAATGCACTTGAATATATATTAGGGGAATCTTAACTAATCAGGTGCATTTCATGACTACATTTACATTTCCAATCAAATGATTTATCGTATCATGGATTCTGGACAAGTCTACAAACGAATGGAATCACAAGTGCTGTGATTTTTGAGTTTACTTGGCTTTAAGATCGAATTCATGAGAGAAGATACAACATCAATATGTACAAGATCATGCAGCTTTTGCAGACACATCACCATAATATACCTTGAGGTAAACGTTTATGTTGATAAATATACCTCTCATACACAGTCATATCCTTTTGTAGAGAGGTGTTGACAGCTAACCATAATAAGCATAGCATAGACCATGTTTTAACGAAGCTACCCCTCCGAAACGCTCTTCATGTACGTTATGGCCAAAGAAGGTTGCAACCTTTGATATTTTTGCAACTTTAATTTTATTTAACTTTTTGGTGAAAATGACTCAGGAGGGTAACCAACTGTTGAGTTTGTTCTCATTTGGTCCCTTTCCTTTTTTTGTACTCAATATACCATCGAACTTGTTGTTTGTGTTCACCATAACCCTTTGACCGGCTATCACAGGTGATAGCCGGTCAAAAGGGTTATGGTGAACACAAACAACAAGTTCGATGGTATATTGAGTACAAAAAAAAGGAAAGAGACCAAATGAGAACAAACGTAATAGTTAGTTACCCTCCAGAGTCATTTTCCCTTGAAATTTATTATTGGTAATGTGTAAAAAACTGCTTGTATAAGTATACATACCAAGTGTTTGTGTTTTTACTTGTGTGGTGTCTTATTTTTTATGCATGCATGACTTTTTTTTGTTTTCAATACTTTTGCCATTTATGTTTGTTTTCTTGGATAAGATGAGACAAAAATCCACAAATGCTCGAAGGATTGATTATTATTTTGCCTATGTTGGATATGATCAAGAAGGCTCGGGTGGAAGGATTGAAAAAGGAAAATTGGAAAGCGGAGTGGATCAGGGGGCAGATTCATTTATTTGCTAGGGACAGTCGGGGATTGTTGACTCAATGTAGTAGAGTTTGAGTTCCGACTACTGGTGTGGTAAGGCAAACAATGCTGGAAGAGGCTCATAAGTCAAAGTTTTCAATCCATCTGGGGGCCACGAAGATGTATCGGGATCTAAAGCTGAGTTATTGGTGGCCCTGTATGAAAAAGGAGATATCATGGTTTGTAGAGTGGTGCCTGACTTGCAGGAAAGTTAAGGCCGAACATCAGAGACCCCACGACAAGATGCAATCGTTACCCATTCCCATGTGGAAGTGGGAAGAGATCACCATGGATTTTATCACGAAGTTGCCAAGGGCGGCGCGCGGAGTTGATTCCATTTGGGTCATTGATGATAGATTGACCAAGAGCACACACTCCGTGCCTATTGCTGAGAGTATATCTGATGAGAAGTTGGATGACATTTACATTCGGGAGGTGGTGGTTCGTCATAGGGTACTAGTTTCAGTAGTTTCGGACCGAGATGTTCATTTCACCTCCAGGTTTTGGAGGAAGTTTCACGAGGAGTTGGATAATCAGTTGCACTTTAGTACAACATACCACCCTTAGACCGACGGTCAGAGCGAGCGAAAGATTTATATGCTCGAAGATATGCTCCGGGCGTGTGTGTTAGATTTTGGAGGGAGTTGAAACAATTACCTTCCACTGGCTGAGTTCTCCTACAAGAACAGTTATTATGCCAGTATTGACCTACCACCTTTTGAGATGTTGTATGGGAGGAGGTGCACGACCCCGATTTGCTGGAGGGGGGGGGGGAGGTCGGGCATCGGGTCATGGGGAGTACTGAAGTGGTACTCAAGACCACTGAAATGATTCAGTATGTGTGCGACAATTTGTGATTTGTGCAAAGTCGACAGAAGAGTTATAGAGACCGGCAACAATCGGACCTCTAGTTCTAGGTGGGGGACTTGGTGCTTCTAAAGGTGTCACCTTGGAAAAGTGTCATCCGATTTCGGAAGCGGGGCAAGTTGGGCCCTCGATTTATTAGTCCCTTCAGGATCACCGTCCGGGTGGGCAAGGTTGCATACCGACTAGATTTTCCTGATGAGTTCAGTCAAATCCACAACACCTTCCATGTCTCTCAGTTGCGGAAGTGTGTAACCGATGAGTCGACGGTGATCCTTTTGGATGATATTCAGGTCCATGAGTGCCTGAACTATGTGGAGATGCCGATTGCGATTCTTGACAGGAAGACCAAGGCTCTGTGCAATAAAGAAGTGAACCTGGTGAAGGTGCAATGGCAGCACCAGAAAGGCTCGGAATGGACGTGGGAGCCTGAGGATGAGATGAGGGAGCATTACACAGACTTGTTTGTAGTGACAGACTTCGAGGACGAAGTCTGATTCAAATGGGTACACCGATCGTAGGACCCTATGTGTTGATCGCAAATCTGTAGTGGTGTAGATTATGATGAAAATGCGGAATATGAAAGATCTAGTGAATCATTTTAAGAATCATGAACATGAAGAACACAAGATAGTAAATAAATGTGGTTTAAGCTCTCATTAGTTTTTTATAGAAAGAGTACAAATGGGTCTTACTATTTCTCTCTCTAAAACTAATGCTCTCACAAAATGTTCCTTATATAAATGAGTGTCACTCACTTCTTATTTATAGGAAATACAACTCATTACACAATACAAGAGGGTAAGCACACCATACATCCAAGCGTAACTTTGCACCCTAACATTATCCCCCTCAAAGTTAGGATTGGATGTCCCGGCTTCAATATCTAACGAGCTCGCGAGATCAAGACTAACTCCCCCTCGAAATGATTTCGGTCTTCAAATCCGCAAATGAATACCCGAAGCTTCGAATACCCACTCTTCATTCTCCCTCTTTTTATAATCAAAAAAATGATTATAAAACCCATTAAGGGTGAGAAGCGCCTGAGGAATAATCTTCACAAAACTCCCCCTTTATGTGTGCTCCCCCTCAACATTAGGTATCAAATTCAAGTGCTCCCCCTCCACTTGATCACCTTGCAACACTGGGTGAGTTTCGACTTGAATTGGAGAAATCGTTGTGGATTGTGAAACATCATCATCCTGAGTTATAGTCGAATCATCAGAATGCTTCGATGCTTCAGGAATTTGATTATCTGTTGCATGTACTTCTGCATCGATTGCCCTGTCAGGAACATCAAAGATTAAGTCCTAATCAAAATCGAAAGAATTTAAAATTGATGACTCATCAGAGGATTCGTTAATAATGGGCTTCTGTTCGAAAGTCTTTTCGACACGTTTCACAAAATAATCATCAAAAGTTAGATTGAATGTTTCTTCAATCTTCTTTGTTCGCTTGTTCAACACCCTATATGGAACAGAATTGTGTAAATATACCAAGAATATCCCCTCATCGGCTTTTGAATGAAATTTCAAAAGGTTATCCTTAAGATTCATAATAAAGCACTTGCAACCAAAAACATGGAAAAATTTCACATTTGGTTTTCGATTGTTAATGATTTCATAAGGGGTAATGTTAAAACGATGATGAATGAAAGATCTGTTCTGAGTAAAACAAGCTATCGAAACCGCCTCTGCCCATAGATATTGAGGTAGATTCGCATATGTGAGCATAGTCCTTGCCGCTTCGCATAGTGATTTGTTTCGCCTTTCGACAACACCGTTTTGTTGAGGTGTGTAAGGAGATGCAAAATTATGAGCTATTCCAATATTAGTCAGAAATTTATCAAGAACTCGATTCTTGAATTCTGTTCCATTGTCACTTTTGATCTTTCTCACTTTCTTATGAAAATAGAGTTCGATATGCTTATTGAAATCGATCATTACCTGAGCAGTTTCAGCCTTCTGTGGAAGAAAGTATACCCAAGTAAACCTTGAAAAGTCAACAACAATAACCAATATGTACATTTTCTTGTTGAGAGTCTCAACAGTCGCAGGGCCACAAAGATCAATGTGAAGTAATTCAAGAGGTTTGATGATATTCGAATCAATGACTATTGGATGACCTTGTCGATGTTGCTTCCCTTGTTCTCATGCTGCACATAACGAATCGTTATCAAATTTTAAAACAGGTAAGCCACGTACAAGATCATTTACCACCAATTTGTTCAGATTTTTGAAGTTGAAGTGAGAAAGTCTTCTATGCCACAACCAACTTAGATTTGACGATGCCTTTGAGAGTAAACAAATTGAGGGAACACCAACAATTGACTTGATATCAAGAGTGAACATATGACCTTTTCTTTTCGACTTGAGCAACACTTCTTTGGTTTCTTTGTTCGAAATGAAACTTCCTTCTTCATCGAAGACTACTTGATTTACAGTGCCCACAACAAGTTGCGAGACACTTATCAAGTTGTGCTGAAGACCTTCGACATATTCCACTCGATTAACTTTGAACTTTCCATTCGTTACTTTGCCATATCCCTTGACTTTGCATTTATTGTTATTCCCAAACTTTACTACTCCAGCATTTCCCAGACTTTGATAATCTCTTAAATTTTCCTTCCTACCAGTCATATGATGAGAGCAACCACTATCAATGTACCATTGTTCGTCATATTGCTTGTCACATAAAACCGGCAATCAGTGGAAAAATTTAGGTCCCCAAGGTTTTTTGGGTCTTTGGTTATTAGATTGAAATGCATTATGAAACGAAGATCCTAAAACCCAATTACGAACTTTAGATTTCAAACTATCGATTAAGTCAACTTCAATAGACTTGGGAATCAAAATGAAATCATCTATTGGTTTAGAATCAACACTAACTTTCCCTTTTTCTTCTGTAGGTCGTTTGGCCTCAACATTTGCGTTTAGAACAGCTCTCCACTTTCGAATCAATGGATTTGATTCCATTGATGATGTACTTCCATTTTGCGATTAGTTCAAGTAGCTTTCATAAGCATGTCAGATTTCCTCTTGTGAGAACTTTCCTGACTGAAACACTTTTCCTTTTCCTTCAAGCCAATGATTTATGTTCTTCATGTCAGTTTTTCCTTTGTTGAAATAAGTGTTGACTTTTTGCTTTGAATCAGGATTGGGAAATTGAGGTTGTGTGGGTTTGAAGGGTTCGTTTCTTGTCCTATTGACTTTCAGCTTATCGAAATGTCATTTTGGAAATGTTCATTATTCATGGGGTTGGAAACGATTTTGAAAAAGTTTATTGTAACGAACATTATTTCGATTAAAAACTTGTTGTGTATTTGAAAACCTTCTTTCACTGTTAAATTTTTCAAAATTCCTCTGATTTTGAAAACTATTCTTTTGGAAATTATGTTGAGAAAACCTTGTATTTTGATGATTAAGAACATAATTCCTTTGAGATTGGTTTTGAACAAGATTGTCAACTTTTGATTTCTGAACAACCGAGGATTGATTCGTTTTTTGAACTTTTGAATGATCTTTTGAAACATTTTGTTTTTTAGTAGGTTTGTTCTGAACAAAAGACTTATTTTGAGAAGAAGTCTTAACTTGTTCCGTTGTTTTCTTATCAGATGATTTTATTAACAAAACTTTTTGTTTCTTACGAGACTCAACATTTTGCCAATAAACCTTTTTCCTTGCTTTAGACATTAAAATTCCTTCATCTTTTGAAATCTTTTGAATTTGTTCATAAAAAATTTGTGCTTTTGTGGTTTGAGTTTGAGAATCTGATTCATTTGAAGGTTTTTCATCATTTACTTTTTATTTATTAACCTCCCAAACTCTTTTTGGCTTTTGTCTCTTAAATGTGGATGAATTTCTGTTAATAGTGTTTTCGACAGTGCTTTGAGTTGAGAAAAATCCTTCTTTTGAAACTGCTTTGTTGTCCTCAACAACAATTTTGTTGATCTTCGGTTTTACTTTGTCACTATTTCCTGAGGTAACAAATACTTGATTTGGAAAGACAACATCATCTGTGCATTTGAAGTTCGGATACACCATAGATTTCGATTCAAGATAATGAGGACCTTTTTCCTTCATTACCTTGTTGAATTTCTCTGTTTCCTCGTACACTTGGTCAACAACAACTCTTGGAATAGTTGTGTCACCAGAGTTAACTTCGTCATCATCATCACTATCCGTTTGACTGTCTTCGACAATTACACGGTCACAGTCATGAACTTTCGAAGTCGAGGGTTGGTCAGTGTTATTCTTAACCAAAGATTCATCACATTTTTCTTTACCCTTGTTTATAGAAGTGACATTAATGACAAATAACTTTGAACAGTCAACAACTTCCTCCTCCTCAACTTCATTGATATTATCATAATCATCTTCGATATCAGCAAAATTAGTTTGTGATTCAGATGTCGAATTCTCAGTTCTTTTCAAAATTTTCATTTGTTCATTTTTGGTCAAGGTCTTATTCACAATATCAACAAGATCATTTTCATCTAAACATTCATCAATCTTAACAATACCATATGCATATGAATCATTTGGGACCTTGTCAAACCCATATATCTTTTTCTCACACTCATAGGAAGTCGAGTCAATTTTCTCCCTTTTGTAAACTAAAAAGGGTAAAAGCTTCATATGTTGTTCTTTACTAATGTCTGACGAATGATGCAAATCAATCAATTTACCATAAAGTCGCTTAGCAGAATTACAATAGATGTTTCTCTGTTTTAGCAAAATACAATTATCCATACGAAGACTATCTCTATCCCACATAACATTTGTCAATTGTAATTCAATGTTATCTATCCTAATGCGCTTCGACTCCAGTCTTTTCTGACAATCTAGTAGTAAGGATTTTGATTTTTCAGCGTCACTACTAACAAAATATAAGCATGTCATTAAAGCAATTGTAGAGGACAATCTAGTAGTAAGGATTTTGACTCCAGTCTTTTCCTTCACGTACATTGGGCATACGTGTGTGTACGCTAGGTGTACGCAAGTAGAGGGCAAACCCTAATTTTTGGGGTTTAGCCCCTATTTAAAGGACATTATGGACTTTAACCTCTCCCTATCTCCAGCCTCCATCTCTCTTAGCCTCCATTTCGAAACCCTAATTGAGTGTGTGTATGTGTGTGTGTTTTGAAGCCTTATGTAACACCAGTCAAAATAGGTCAATAACAATCACATGTGATTATGTCAATCATGTAATGTGATTTTGTTAAACTAGTAATGTGATAAACTTACTATGTATTTCATGATAAATTCTAATACAAATATGAACTTTCATACATACTTTATAGTATAAATTGAAGTATACGTCCATACGATTCCAAAAATATAGAGAACATCTATATCTGACTTCGTGTGAAGAAGTTATGATAAACCCAAACACTATAAAATCTCTATAATAAGAGGAATTTAAAATAGACTTAGAATTAGCTATTGGAGTCTAAAATAAAGTCATATTACTCGGAATTAGCTACGCGTGCATATAAAGAATGTCAAAAACGGAGTTCGTATGCAAAAGTTATGACCTTCCGAAGTTACAGCTGTCTGAGAGCACGACACGTGTCAGAAACCCTAATCTGACTGGACTCACGACGTGAGCATAAAAACTCACGAGGTGAGGAGTCAAAACGCCACATTTCGAAGTTAGAAGCCTAAGGAACGATAACCCAAAAGCTCACGACGTGAGGACGCTGCAGGACACTAATCGAGCCTAGAAAACACCTGGGAAGACTACGGGATGACTCTTGCCATATCTCACGGCGTGAACCTATCATGTTCACTACGGGCCAAAATCAGCCTATAAATAGCAATTTCGGCCTCTTTAATCCTTACACCTAATCTCTTCTTTCTCTCTCGTTTTTGGAGGCCTCTTTAATCCTTACACCTAATCTCTTCTTTCTCTCTCGTTTTTGGAGGCCATTTTGCATCCCGAGCCCGACGATCTCGAACCGCTGACCGTTTCTAGTTAGATTACATAAAATCACGCTACTAGGGTGACTTTCACGGCCCCACTTTCTAATGTTTTCGGGGGAAAACGCATGCTAAATATTGTATTTAAGTTAATATTATGTATATATGATAGTATATTTGTATCAACATAGATAGTTATATTAACCGGGATATAGTTGTTTTGAATCTGATATTTTGAAAACATACAACTATCGTAAACTTGTTAGCATGATATTATACTAATGTAGACCCTGAGTTATACTTGGGAGTTATATATATATATATATATATATATATATATATATATATATATATATATATATATATATATATATATATATATATGTTGTGTGCAATATAGTTCCGAAGTTATACTCGGAAGTTCTATATACTAATTACTAAGTATGTTGCTATTGTTAGTTTTATGTCAAGATAAAACCTCGTATGTTATATGTTGTTATTATTGGTTTTATGTTAAGATAAAACCTGGTTTTTCCTCAAGTTATAGTTGTTGTACTGCCTAAAGTATTATGAATTTAGGAGTAATGTTTAAAAGCATAGTCTAGTAACTTAGGGTTTTAGACACGAATATGCTTTGTTGTTAGAGTTATAGGAAGCCGACAAAGTCTACATGAGCTACCTCATTCATCAATTAAGATTCGGAATCTTAGTGGAAATCCTCTGACCTGTAACCGTTAATCTCGTGTGAGCGAGGAAGTTGTGTATGGATCTATGTGGGTTAACGTCCCATCCGTGGTTGTTGGCTACAACCCAATCGGTTTTACAGTGGACTATTAGATCTATGCGGGTTGACAACCCCACCTGTGGTTGCTAGCTACAACCCAACGGTTTGCGGGTGATGAACTGTCTTATTGATTGATATGGACCTGGCGTCGATGAAGCGTACGGGGGAAGCATTTACCTTGGTGGAATCCTTTATGGCACCAATGGCGGTTTTATTGTGGCACCAATAGAGGAACCATTGGTGGGATATCTTTTAATCAGAGGTTTGTATGTCTAGCAGCGGTTACGGACTCATGGTAGCACAACTTTAGAAGCATTATACTTTGTCGATATACAAGTATGAATGTTAAGTATAAGTTTCCCAAAGACTTATACTCTAAGTACAAGGAACTTGTAGGTATACTACTTGCTCATTAAGTAGACAATTATACCTAACACACTTACTCGTATAGAACTGAAATAGATTTATACGTAGCGGTTTTACTCATATAGAATTGAAATAGATTTATACGTAGCAGTTTTACTCGTATAGAATTGAAATAGATTTATACGTAGCAGGTTTTACTCGTATAGAATTGAAATAAGATTTATACGTAGCAACCTTAGTTTGTATGGGATTACAATCATTTATTCATAATATGTGAAACTTATAGGTATATCACTTATTTAATAAGTAAACCATTATACCTAATATATATACTAAATGTTGGAGAGTCAAAATGATACTTTCAAAACTATACTTTTGAACTTGAGAAAAAGTGTTATTTTATATGGAGTCAAAACCTGTGAACTCACCAACTTTATGTTGACGTATTTTAAAATGCATGTGTTTTCAGGAAGTTGATAACTATGATACAAGAAATGACGTTACACTGCCCGGTGTTTCCGCCGTCGGCCGGGGTGTGACACCTTAGAAGGTCATTTTGGGTGTTCTTGGTGGTAAAAGAAGACTCTTGGTGTTGTGGTGTTTCACTCAAGCCTTTGGATCCAACAATCACTCTTCCCGGTGCATCTTCTGGAGGTATAAAGCTCCAACCTTGATGTATATGTTGGATTAGGTGTCTAAGCCCATAACTATAATTGGTATGTACTTGAATAGATAGTAGCACAGTCTTTTTGGGTTGCCCTCAACCTAGCAACTGGACAAGGAAATTATGAAAGGAGAGATATTAATTTATAAGATTAATAAATTAATATATATATAAATGATTTATTAATATGTTAATGGATTAATATATTAATTAGAAATCATTATGTTTAATTAATTGTTAGCCAGAAATTAATCAGAATTGATTTTGGGGTTAAAAGAATTAATTATAAGGTGCAGGGACTAGTTTGCAATTATCTAATAGTTGAGTGGAAGGCTCTAGAACCCCCTTGGAAGAGGGTGGACGAAATCTTTAGGGCAAACCCTAATAATTTCGTCCATAGGGGCTTGGATAAGGCCCTTGGGTTTGCTTAGGCCCTAAGCAAAGGATAACTAGGGTTTCCCTTAAACCCTAGATCCCTCAGCTATATAAGGAGCCTCCTGGTTCATGTTTTTGGTCACTCTTTCTTTTGAAGAAACCCTAAGGCCGAGATTTTGCATACTCCCTCTCCCCTCTCTCTTCTACTTTCCTTCTTGCTAGTCATTGGGTGTGATTCCATTAGAGGCATTACACTTGTGGTGCTAAAGCTTCCAAGAAGATCAAGATCAAGATCAAGGGAATATCAATTGTTTGCTATAACAATTGAAAGGTATGTAAACCCTAAACCCTAGTTTGTTAATTTCGAAATTAGCCTCTCTCCTCTAGGGTTCTTGTTTTGCAATTCAAAGTTGTATGTTCAATAGTTAAAACATAGATCCAAAGTAGGTTGCATGTGAACTTAGGAATTGTTTTCTAGTTTATTTGTTGTACCTAAAACCCATCAGTGGTATCAGAGCCATTGTTGTTTTAAATTGAATTGCTACAATTGTTGAATTGCAAATTAGGGTTTATAGCTATTAAACCCTAAAGGCCAAAATTTTCGATTTCTAGGGTTTTGGATCAAAGGGTTTTTTCGAAAACCCTAGCCTCCAAAGAACCCTAATCGAAATTAGGGTTAGGGTTTTGAAAACCCTAGCCTCCTCCCTTGTAAATTTCGAAATTTGCTTAGAAGTTTTAGGGTTTCTTGTTTTGGATAATTGTTGCTTAATTAGATTAATTGGATAATTATCCTTACCCTATTTTTCGAAATTTAGAGGGATAAGGATTAGGATTAAATTAATGGATTAATTTAATTAGATAATCCTTACAAGATTTAATAATTTGATTAATAGTTAATTAAAAGATAAATATTAAATCTAGTTAATTGGTTTATTTAAATTTAAATTTAATAGCCTAAATTTCGAAATTTATAAACCCTTAAAGTTTTAAAATGTTTTAAAACACACCTTATATATATATTATAATTAAAAGTTTAATATTATATATGTATAAGAACATGGTCAGTCAAATCGCTAGTATGCCTCATTCACGAAGCTAATCTATAAGGGGGGTATAAGGAAACTGCCTATAAAATGGTAGTTGAATGGGTGTCCACTCTCACCCACCGCTTCCTTGATTAGTGGAGGGTCGTTAGCAGAACGGATTTGATAGGACAACTACTTCTCATTAAAAGTATAATGATATTAAAGAAAGTACTAGAACATTATTTTCAAAATCCCAACTCTAGTTACTTTAGGAAAAATGTGAAAAGTATGCTAATCCATGAAATTGCACATTATGCTTTATTGGTCGTTAGTGGAGCGTGTGTGGTTAACCAGCACACTAAAAGGCACTAATAAAGAGTAGTAATGGGTATCTCATAATTGTCATTTTGATGGAGCGTGTGTGGTTTACCAGCACATCAATAGTTAATGATAAAGACAATGAGGTTACCAAGCACATTTGCATGGTTATTCACATCTTGTTTGTGATCCTCGGCATCCCAGTCACAAATAGAAGAGCATAATCTGAGATTAAAACATGTCATTGAATAGTTTCAATGTATCTCAAAAGAATTAGGAATTTCACTTCGTTTGTTTCGTCTAATGGTGGAATTGGTGAATCGTCATTCACCTACCTTTATGAAATTTGCACTTGGATCTCGGCATCCCATTTCTAAGTTGTGAATCTTCATAGTTGGATCCTAACCTTGATATTATATCTTTGGGTTATTCTATTAAGGTATCTTGAAATCTAACTAAAACTTTCTTTCTTTTCAGATGTCTACTCCTGGAAACACTTCTGCTTCATCCTCCTCCAACCAGAACTTCTCTTTGCTCAATATCTGCTCCAAAGTCGTTATGGATGGCTCAAACTATAACGATTGGATGCGCAACATCAAGATGGCTCTTCGTTTCGAGAACAAAGAATATGTTCTTGAAAAGGAGCTCAAAGAGCTTGATGAGAATGAAGCTACTCCTGAAGATCTTGCTGCCTACAAGAAACATTACGATGATGCTACCAAAGTGGCATGCATCATGGTGGCAACTATGTCCCCAGAACTGCAGAGGTACTATGAGGACTACTGGCCTTTCGAGATGAACAAGGACCTTATGGAAAAGTACCATAAGCGAGCTCGTCAAGAAAAGTTCGAAGTAGTCAAGTCACTCATGGCTTGCAAGATGAAAGATGGGGAGTCAGTTGTGTCACATGTGCAAAGAATGCAACGCTACATAGAGCGTTTGGTCAAGCTCAATATTCACTTTGATGAGGAATTGGCCATTGACATGGTCTTGAACTCACTTCCTGAATGTTATGGTCAGTTTATTCTAACTTACCATTTGAACAATACTGAGCAGACCTTGGCCCAATTGCACAACTTGTTGCAGACAGCTGAGGCAGGGATGAAGGGTAAAAGTATACCCTCCACACCTGCTAGTGCCCCTGTTTTGGCTATTGGACAGGGAAAGGGGAAAAAGAGGAAAGGTCCTCCCAAGCAAAACTGGAAGAGCAAGGCTCAAGCTGGGTCATCTAGTAATGGCCCAAAGGCTAAGCCCAATGGTTCCACTCCCCATGTTTCTGATCCAAAAGAGGCAGTTTGCTTTTACTGCAACCAAAAAGGGCATTGGAAGAGATCTTGCCCACAATATCTGCAAGATATCAAGGATGGCAAAGTGAAGCCATCTTCGGCAGGTATTTACACTATTTATGCTAATAACTCATTATCTTCTCGTTCATGGGTCCTTGACACAGGATGTGGTTTTCATATCTGTTCTGATTTGCAGGGTCTAAAGGAAAGTGAGGAGATAGAGCGAGGAAGGATAAACCTGATCATGGGAAACAGAAAGTCTTCACCAGTAACCAAGATCGGAGTTTATCAGCTTCTGCTTAGTAATGATGTTAGATTAGATTTAATAAATTGTTGCTATTCGTCTGAGATGACGAGAAACATTATTTCATTTCATGCATTGTTCAGACAAGGTTTTACATATTCTTTTAATGATTTGAATGGTTCAATTTCTGTTTATAAGAATGGTGTTTTTATGTTTAAAGCTTTGCCTTGTAATAGTGTGTATGAAACAGTGACTTGTGTTGATAGCTTAGGAAATAGTGTACTTAATATTGACTTGTCTAATAGTGTAGACAAGGCATGCTTGTGGCATTGTCGTCTTGGACACATTAACAAGAAACGCATAGCCCAACTCCAAAAGGATGGAGTGTTGGAATCATTTGACCTAAAGTCAGATGATATGTGTGAATCTTGTCTTTTGGGAAAGATGACAAAATCACCATTCACAGGGTCTTGTGAAAGAGGTGAAGGTCTGTTGGATCTCATACACACAGATGTGTGTGGGCCCTTCAGATCAACTACAAGAGATGCTAATCGATTCTATGTGACTTTCACTGACGATTATAGCAGATATGGATATATCTACTTGATCAAGCATAAGTCAGAAACTTTTGAAAAGTTCAAAGAGTTTAAACATGAAGTCGAAAATCAATTGGGCAGAAAGATAAAGATACTTAGATCCGATAGAGGCGGGGAGTATCTTAGTATCGAGTTTAACGACTATCTGAAAGAATGTGGGATAGTCTCACAATTGACTCCTCCTAGGACACCACAGTTAAATGGTGTAGCTGAGAGGCGCAATCGAACCTTGTTAGACATGGTTCGTTCTATGATGAGTCGGGCTTCGCTTCCTATTCACTTCTGGGGGTATGCCTTAGAGACAGCCGCCCACATCCTCAATCTTGTCCCTACAAAGAAGGTTGCCAAAACACCTCACGAAATGTGGACAGGGAAAGTTCCCTCGTTAGCACATATTAAAGTCTGGGGTTGTGAAGCTTTCGTAAGACGAGAGACTCACGACAAGCTAGCAGCTAGAAGTGAGAAATGTGTTTTCATTGGTTACCCAAAGCAGTCTTTTGGATATTTGTTCTACAGGCCTAGTGAGAACGTGGTCTTTGTAGCACGAAGAGGAGTCTTTCTTGAAAGAGAGCTCATATTCAAAGAGGACAGTGGGAGCACTATTGACCTTGAAGAAATTCAAGAGTCAGCCAATGAAGGAACCTTAGATGACACTAGCACTCAACCAGAGGAAACAGTTCCTGTTGAACCAATCGATAACTCATTACCTCTTAGAAGATCCACTAGGGTGAGTGTGCCACCTGAGTTGTATGGTTTTCATATTACTTCAGATGGTGACACATTCATAAGTGACAGAACACTGGTAAACTTAGATGAACCAGTCACTTATAAGGAAGCAATGGCAGGCCCAGAGGCTTCCAAGTGGAAAGAGGCAATGGACAGCGAGATTAAGTCCATGTATGACAACCAAGTTTGGAATTTGGTTGATAGTGCACCAGGTCGTAAGACAGTTGGGTGCAAATGGATCTTCAAGAAGAAGACAGACATGGATGGAAATGTGCACACATTCAAGGCTCGACTGGTTGCAAAAGGTTTCACTCAAACCCCAGGGGTTGACTATGATGAGACCTTTTCACCAGTAGCTAAGATTAAATCTATTAGGATATTGCTCGCCATAGCTGCCTTTCATGACTATGAAATCTGGCAGATGGATGTCAAAACTGCTTTCCTTAATGGGAAGTTGGCTGAAGATGTTTACATGAGTCAGCCAGAGGGTTTTGTTGATGCAAAGTTCCCCAATAGAGTGTGCAAGCTTGAGAAATCCATTTATGGATTGAAACAAGCATCTCGCAGTTGGAATCTTTGCTTCCATGAGAAAGTCAAAGAGTTTGGTTTCTCTAGAAGTGAAGATGAGTTCTGTGTGTATATCAAGGCTAGTGGGAGTATAGTAACTTTTCTGGTGTTGTATGTCGATGACATATTACTCATTGGTAATGACGTTCCAACCTTGAAAGAAGTTAAGTCTTGGCTTGGAAAGTGTTTTGCCATGAAAGACCTTGGAGAAGCTGCCTATATTCTTGGGATTAGAATATTGAGAGATAGAAAGAAGAGACTAATTGGACTTAGTCAGAGCACATACTTGGATAAGGTACTAAAGAGGTTTAGTATGGAAAATTCCAAGAAGGGAGAGCTACCTATCCAGAGCAATACCAAATTGAGTAAGACTCAATGCCCGAGTACAGATGTTGAAATAGATGACATGAGTCGTGTACCTTATGCTTCCGCTGTCGGATCGATCATGTACGCTATGACATGTACTCGCCCTGATGTGGCATTTGCTTTGAGCATGGTCAGTCGCTATCAGGGAAACCCAGGTAGAGCTCATTGGATAGCAGTTAAGAATATACTCAAGTATTTACGAAGGACAAAGGACTGGGTTCTTGTGCTTGGTGGCAGTGATACTTTGAGAGTAGATGGTTACAGTGATGCCAGCTTTCAGACGGATAGAGATAACTTCCGTTCTCAGTCAGGCTGGGTGTTTTTACTGAATGGAGGAGCAGTTACTTGGAAGAGTTCCAAGCAAAATACGGTGGCTGATTCTACTTGTGAATCAGAGTACATAGCAGCAAGTGAAGCGTCGAAAGAAGCAGCTTGGTTGAGGAACTTCATCGGGGATCTCGGAGTTGTTCCAACCATCCAGGAGCCTATGGAACTGTTCTGCGATAATGAAGGAGCGGTTGCCTTGACAAAGGAACCAAGAGATCATGGTAAGACCAGACATATCGACAGAAAGTACCATTTCATCAGACATAGAGTTGAAGAAGGCCATCTTATAGTAAAGAGGGTGTCATCTGAAGATAACCCAGCAGATCCCCTCACAAAGGGTCTGAGTAGGGCTAAGCATATTCAGCATGCTCGGAGCATAGGACTGAAAGATGATATTAGTTTTAGTAGTTAGATTAGTTTTTGAAACTTGTAACAAAGTAAATGTAATTGACTTTTGGTGATTAAATAATAAAGTATTATTTATAAGTTTGGCTACTACCTTTTGTCAATTGTTTATTATTGTGTTTCATTTTTGCATGTTTTACTTCCTGAATAATGAGATTATTCAAACTCCACAGTCGCTCGTACTCTTGGAAGTAAGTAGTGAATTAAGACTGTCATGAATTGGATTGCAGATTGTCTAAGGATAGACATGGCAATAGAATTGCTGTAATGTTCATGAGTACTCAGAAATTGAGATTTGAGTATTGGATAAACCCACGCTCAGAGTATTACTTCATGGAATTCATCACGAGTAATACTGAGACGATAATATCTTATAATCTTGAAACGAAGATATATGAGTTGTAATTTACAAGTCGGTTGTACATTGGTGATACGAAAACGCATCAGTAACTTGGTGTTATAAAACGTATTGTCATGCATAATTTGATGAGTAAAAGATACAAGCATATGAGTCAACGTTTATTCGTTCCTTTTGCCCTAACAGGAAAAGCGATATCTGTGGGCCCCTCGATGATTTGGTGTTGACTTATGTGCTGGGCCCAGCCAGGACTAAATTGATGTGTTCAATTAGAAGTCCTACATCATCACAAATCATGAATCGGGAAACATAGATTCTGGACAAAGAGATTGATTATATTCCATGTCTTTTGTCTGGGGATATCAAGCAGAACGAAGGGTTATATGATCGCTTATCTTAGGACACGTAACTGACTGGGTCAGAGTTCGGCAGCAGCTTTTGGAAGCTACAATTTGCTGGTCAAATTTAGAAGGCATACTAGCAATTATAGTTACAGACTTATCCAAGTGGGAGACTGTTGGATTAGGTGTCTAAGCCCATAACTATAATTGGTATGTACTTGAATAGATAGCAGCACAGTCCTTTTGGGTTGCCCTCAACCTAGCAACTGGACAAGGAAATTATGAAAGGAGAGATATTAATTTATAAGATTAATAAATTAATATATATAAATGATTTATTAATATGTTAATGGATTAATATATTAATTAGAAATCATTATGTTTAATTAATTGTTAGCCAGAAATTAATCAGAATTGATTTTGGGGTTAAAAGAATTAATTATAAGGTGCAGGGACTAGTTTGCAATTATCTAATAGTTGAGTGGAAGGCTCTAGAACCCCCTTGGAAGAGGGTGGACGAAATCTTTAGGGCAAACCCTAATAATTTCGTCCATAGGGGCTTGGATAAGGCCCTTGGGTTTGCTTAGGCCCTAAGCAAAGGATAACTAGGGTTTCCCTTAAACCCTAGATCCCTCAGCTATATAAGGAGCCTCCTGGTTCATGTTTTTGGTCACTCTTTCTTTTGAAGAAACCCTAAGGCCGAGATTTTGCATACTCCCTCTCCCCTCTCTCTTCTACTTTCCTTCTTGCTAGTCATTGGGTGTGATTCCATTAGAGGCATTACACTTGTGGTGCTAAAGCTTCCAAGAAGATCAAGATCAAGATCAAGGGAATATCAATTGTTTGCTATAACAATTGAAAGGTATGTAAACCCTAAACCCTAGTTTGTTAATTTCGAAATTAGCCTCTCTCCTCTAGGGTTCTTGTTTTGCAATTCAAAGTTGTATGTTCAATAGTTAAAACATAGATCCAAAGTAGGTTGCATGTGAACTTAGGAATTGTTTTCTAGTTTATTTGTTGTACCTAAAACCCATCAGTATATTCCTTTAGATATTGTTCAAGCTTAGATTTATACCCTTTTTGTCCCAAAATCTTGATCCTTGTGAGTATGGAATACTCCAGAGCCATTAAGTTGTCCTTTCAGTCGTTTTGGGGTGTTTAGTGTCATCAAAATGCAAGCTTGGACTTTGGTTTTCATCCATGCAAGAGCTAGGGAAGTTTAGATGATAATCTAAGTTAGGATTATGTTTTTAGCCTCCTTGTGCCATGCAAAGACATAAAGGCTACAACTTTATGATCCTAGATGTTTGTTGGATGCTAGATCTGAAACTTGGACATTAGGTCTTTAATGCATTAAGACCTTATCAAGAAGTCTAGATTTCTTATGCGTACGTCGGGCAAAACTTTGCGTACGCTGCACGTGCGTGATTGTTGCCCCGTAATCCTTACGCATCAAGCCCTGTATGCGGGGCGTAGTAGGTGGTATGTTGGGCTTACGACCTGGAAATCCTCTTGGTCCATTTTTAGGCCTTATGTCTTTAGGGGTATCGACTTTGACTAGTTGGGTCTTGAATGGGAAGGGCAAAATAGTCTTTTGCCCTTAGATAGACAAAGAACGAATTAGACTTCTGTTTATGGGATAATCCCGATTATTAATTAGGCTTATTATTGGGATATGTTAGTATGAGGAGCCGTGTCAGCAGCAACTCGAGTGTGGGATTCAGTTATCTTCAGTTAGAGGTGAGTCTCCTCACTGTATCCGTGAGTCGAAGGCACCAATGTCGGCCCATTACTTTGTTATGTAGAATGCTAGCTGTCATGTGAGTTTTATATATGTTTGTATGATCGAGTTGGAATAAACCACATGGCGGGGCCCATTATTGTATGATTGGTTTGAAATAAACCCTAGGGTGGGGCCCATTATGGTATGATCGGGTTGAAATAGACCCCAGTGCGGGGCCCATTTTGGTATGATCGGGTTGAAATAAACCCCAGGGCGGGCCCCATGGCTGGGCCCATATTTGTTTATTGGGTTGGAATATACCCCAGAGCTAGGACCAGTTGTATGTTTGGAATTTGGTATTTTGGGGGAACTCAATAAGCTTTATGCTTACAGTTTATGTTTATGATTCCAAAGATTTCCGGTACAAAAGGGAAGAGCTCGGCGTGATGACACAACATCCTCCCCTCATGATTTCCGCACTTTTTGGATACTATTACTCTGATGTTTTGGATATTGGACATTGTTATTGACTTGGATCCATTTTATGATTGAAACTATTGGTTTTTAAATGAAAAAGTTTATCATAGTTTTTGGGATGTTACAACATACTAACACAGACACACGTTTTTCAAAAAGTGAGCCGTGGGACCAATTTGCAACAATTAAAATACTTAGGGTCAAAAATGAAATTTTCCTGAACAAATGGTGTTACAGATGAAACACATGACGTATATTGTGTAAATTAATATTAATTCAAATAAAAATAATGAAAGGATAACCCACATACCCCTTTAGGACAAGCGTAAAAAAGTCGTCAATGGTTATTTCTAGTCGTTGATGTCTTTATAATACCTTGAGAGCCACAATCGCAATAGGCCATTTCTTTGGATTATGAGAAATTAATTGTAGTAGTAAATTTACCAAGATAAAGAGTTTGGACGCTTGAATTCCTTTCTATAATGACATTTACTACGGTCATAGATTCCTGACACTATTCCGGACACACATTCTAGAGCCACGTTCCGGAATTGTTATTTCGGACCCTCGTTTCGGAACAGTAATTTTCATAGATTCTTGACATTTGTGTATTCATTCCGAACAGTGAAAGTCATAGATTCTTGAAAGTATGTGTAGTCATTCCGAACAGTAAATGTCATAGATTCCTGACAGTATTTCGGACCCTCATTCTGGAACCCCATTCCGAAGCCATGTTCTGGAATGGCTATTTCGGACCCTTGTTCCGGACATTGCTTTTGGACCTTAAATTGCACATAGCATGCATCATCATAGACTTTGACCATGTATTCATATCCTGCACTATATGTTGTCATTCAGAACAGTAATTGTAATAGATAGATTCCTGACATATGTGTAGTCGTTCCAAATAGTAAAAGTCATTAATTCCTGAGAGTATGTGTAGTAATTCCGAATAGTAGACGTCATAGATTCCTGACAATACTTCAGACCCTCATTCCGGAACCCCATTTTGGAGCCACGTTCCGGAATGGCTATTTCGGATCCTTGTTCTGGACATTGCTTTTTGCCCTTAAATTTCACCTAGCATGCATCCTCAACGTATAAATTTTTTTGGAATGAGTTCATCTCACGATAGTGTTTGTCATTGTGAAGAAGAAGATTGTTATGTTTGTTTAAATAATAACCCGTTTTTGGAAGGCCCATATTTCACGCTCCCAGATAAAATGCCTAATGACATTTTCCAAGCTATGAAGGCTATTGAAGAAGCAAACGAAAGGAACTCTAAAAGAAGTCGCACACTAAATCAACGTCCATACGATCTAGTGGAACAAGTAAATGAAAAAAGAAAAATGGGTTGCTGAAGTTATGAAAGAAGTGAAACAAGCTAAGAAATGGATCGAAGATGCAAATGCGGAGATTAATAAGCTTCGTGCAACCGTCTAACATATGTTAGAATTAAAGGAGATTTTATTGACCTCGAACAAAATATGTATCCCTTACAATTTTCGAATTTGTGGAAACCAATCTAAGTATGTATTATAACTTATAACTCTCTTTGCAATAATGTTAATGAAAAAATTGTTATTTTAGATAGTCATATTGTTCCTTTTACAAAATCCAGTTTCAATAGACATTACAATATCCATATTTAAAATTAGATTACATTTTTGGCCGATAATTGGAAACTTGCATCCGATGCAAACTAGTTGTGTCTACATGATTTTCAAACAATTCCATGTAGGTCTTAATTAGTTTAAAACCATTATTAGTCAATTCGGCTCGATCTTCTATTGTTGGAGTTTCCCTACATGTTTCTTCTATGATGTCCATTGTGTTCACAAATTTTCGTATATCTTCAGACATGGTAATGAGGAGCATTTGCATGTTATACAATGCTACTTTTCTCCGCTCCTCAGCCAGTGAAGGTGGTAATGAGATTTCCAGTATTACCAATCTTTGTTTCGCATGTTGATAATTATGAATCATTTCTAATGCAGTCGTATCAACAAGACGTCGTTGCTCATCTTCAAGACGTGGTATAACATACTCTATAGGCAACTCATCCTCATCGTTCGAGCCACTGGATGTTGGAGACTAGAAATAAAATATACCTAAATTATATAAATATACTATTTAAAAACCAACATCCATAAAAGTATTTAATAATAATAATAGCAACTTAGTGAAACATATCCATAACAAAAAAAAATGCAACTAGTCTATCATAACAGGTTTGTCTGCACTTGCTCCGATGTCATCTTTCGGAGTTCTATCTACTTTCAATTTAAGTTTTAATACCATTTCTAATTTCTTTCTAAATTTTATAGTTGTCTTTGGTGGTTAATTTTTTTATTTTATTTTGAAACTCATCATCTTGGTTTTTTATCTGCAAAAAATTCCAATAATATTTTAATACATTACCGTAAAAATAAACTAAAATTATAAATTTTTTGTTTTTCGATTTTACCTTTATCAGGAGCAATTCTGAAAGCTCCTGTAAATGGAATACAACTTTGTTGTCCGTAAAACCAACTTTTTTTAACAACATCTACGCAAACACGTCTTTGGATTAACATGGGTTATTAAACAATATTTAGAAAAAACTTATAAGTATAATTATTCCGGATTGATATGCCGTAACATCATTTTGGAATAGTTCATCGGGTTCCGGACTTACATTACCATTCCGGAATCCCTACAATACCTAATTCCGGACTAAAACAAGCAATCCGAAACACTACAAAGTACTTACATGAGATTCATACACGTACAACGATAAAAACATAAAAAAAAGGATAATTTGGATTCGATCATAGTATTTCGGGGTCGTTCCTCGTATTCCGGACCATTCTGAAATACGTAAATCGTTTTATAAGATAGAATGCAAAGTAACTTAAAGAGTAAAACTTACTTGGGTTGACGAATCCATGCTGAAAATTTGGTCCGAAATATGGGTAGATAATACTTTGGATTTCCAAATTCTGAAACGTGTATTCCGGATTTTTTGTGTGGGACCCGTGTGTGTGTGTGTGTGTGTATATATATATATATATATATATATATATATATATATATATATATTTAGTAGGCTTGGGCTGGTTTTCGGGTTCGAAATAACTCATTCCGGACCAAATGGTTAGTTTTCAAAAACAAAAAAAAAATGGTTATATTTTTAAAAAACACCCAAAAAAAATTAGATTACTTAGTTTTCTGTAAAATAATATTTAAACCCATATTTTGTCGCCTAAAAACATAGAAAGACCATTCTTCCTAAGTTATAACATGAGGAAATGGTTTGGATAACATTAATACTCATTTATCTAAATCAATCATCAAAAGATTTATAAAATGGTAAAAACAAATACTATTTTGAGTCCCTAAACAATATTGAATGGTCGAAAACACCTTAAAGGCTTAAACAGTATCAAATGGCTAAAAACACCTTATATCATGTCATAATTATGTGTTTTCCTAATCGGAACGATTCTCATCGACCATTTGAATTTTGTCCAATTTTAATACCATACATGAGTTGTACATGATGATGTCTGTCATTTTTCAATCCTACTAGCCATGTTTTCATCATATGTTATACACATAGCTACATAAGTTGTACCTCATGTACAGGGCCGACCCGATACATGGGCGAGATGGGTCGAGGCCCAGGGCATCAGATCTGAGGGGGCATCATTTAGTCATGTGTTAACGATGTATATAGCAGTTTGGTCCAAAAGATTTAGCCCAACTTTTGATTTTTGTTCTCCGACGCTAGGCTGGAGGCAAGGTAAAAAGCGTGCAATCGAATCGACGTTGGAGATGTAATCGACATTTTTGATTAGCTTATTGTCGATCGACGCCTAGAAAAATGAACTTTGTTGAAGATCGAGGAGCCGACTTCTTCTCTAAATCTAATTTCTACTTTTTGATTTCTCTTTCTCCTATATCTGATTAGTGATTTGGTGATATTTATGAGTTGGGGTTTGAACAAACTTTGTCGTTCTTTGTATTTCTTATTTTTCTGATTCCTAATTATAAATTCTCCTATTTTAGTATTTTATCACTATTTCTGTTGGAGTTCGATCGTTGAAGTTGTATACTTGGCGTTCGTCGGTTCAAATTTCAAAGCCATCAGCTAAAGAGGTAATTATCGGTTCTATTATTCTATTTCTGATTCCTAATTTGTTCGGAATATATCAGTTTTGTTTGAAATATGCATCTTTGATATCATATTTGTTTGTTTGATTATAGTAGTTTGGTTCAGAATGTTTAATTTTTAATTTCTTGGGGTTTGATTCATTTTTAATTTCTTAGGGTTTGATTCAGGAGTAAGACTGTAAGAGTTGGAATATATGCTTAATTTTTTTAGTTCAAAATTAGGAGTTGCTATAGGCATGATTTTTGTGGTATGTTTCAGGTATAAGTTCTATGGTTTTATGTATGAATTTCAAGAGTTCCAATCTGAATTTTTATGGTTTGTTTATGTTATTAAGGAGGTATACGTTTCTATTGAATTTTGAACTTTTGATTATTTTGGATATTTTGAGGCATCAACTAGGGACAGTAGTATACAATTTTCCATTGTTATTTGTTGCTATCAGACATAGTTTTTTTTTTAATTGATCTATATTTATGATTCTATGATTCATTTTCCATATCACTTTACATATTGAAACTGAAAAAACACAAACTTTGGTAATTTTTTTTGGTTTTGAAACAATAGGGGTAAATTAGGAAAGATATTGATAACATTGTATGATCTCAATGACTCAATAGCATTGACTTTAGTTTGTTTTTTTTTTTCTAGTTTAGAGATAGCAGGGGTAAATTAGGAAAGATTCTTATTTTAGATTTCCGCTTTGTGTTTTTAGTGTATTTTAGTTTTCCTGAGATTGAAAAAACTCATTTGTTCTTTTAATCTTATATCATCAATATCTTTACTCAATTTTATTTATTTTTTTATAGTTAACAGTGTATTAAAATGGTGAAATCTTTTCGTTGAATTTTAGTTAGTAGGATCTGAGTGAAATACCAGAGATTACAGATAATGAGCTGGCTGTGGCAAGAGAAGGAATAAAAATTAAGAACAGAAGACAATTTACAATCCAATTTCTTTGGAACAGAGCAAGTGCATGAAACAAGGAAATGTGACAAATGGCTTCTGAAGCATCGTGTAATGTTCTAAGAAAAGGAATTATCACCTATCTTTGAAGAAGAAAATTTTGCTTGAAAACTAAATATATGCTTGAAGAAGAAAAATCACTATTATATGTTTTTTTGTAGTTATATGTGTGTATATGAAAAACATGTTTAAAATCCATTGGAAAATTATGTTCGAAAATTATACCCAACAAATAACATGTTCAAGAAATTCATAGGAGTTCGAATATTCAGACTTTCAATGTATATATATTTTTAAAGTCCATGAGTTTGAAAATCTGAAACTCGGAATTTAAATTTTGTTAAAAAGCAATTTTCGAATTTACTTTTTGCATAAAAAATGAGCTTGAAAAAAAAGAGTTCGAAAATATGGATATCCAAACCGTATGGTCATCTAGGTTTTTCTTAAAAAGATTATTGCTCTTTTTTGTTATTCATTAGGCAAAAATTATTATTTTGATGAATACTTTTAAAAAAATGTTATGATTACATCACCATATATGTATCTTTTTCCTTTTTTTTTTAACATTATCCATAAATTAAAAACAAAGTCTAGCTAGGAGCTAGCAACAAAAAAAATACACACTAGTTCATAATTAAGTTTTTCAATCCTCTAATCCCATTCTTCCTAGTTTTAATGTTTCTAACATAAAACCAAATAAAAGAAAAAGCTACAATGTTATCAAAAATAAAATCCTTCGTATACTTGTTTCCACGAAAAATCAAAGCATTATCGTAAGTTTATAGAACCCAAATGATCGTTATACAAACCGAGTCCAAAGTCGTATGCTTCAAACGAACTACACACCGTACACAATATTGACTCCACTTCCACGTCATGTTTATTTAAATTCATCCGTGTTGGAATACGATCCATCATATTCTAACGAGTTGTAAAAGTATCAGTCAGAATATGAAATCTGACAGATCCAACCGAGAACGTACAAGAAGAATCTAACTCTCGTCCTAAAGCATCTGCTCCCGAAGTCAGTTGGACAACCTATGACAGACAACAGGTGAGAAAACTGAGCAGCCACCACTCCACCTAGAATAGGCCTATTCCATGTAAAGCTCCACGACTGATTACTCAAAAAATCCCGAACCATGCCCTTTTAATTGCTAGACAGACATACAATCTATGAAATCGATTCACCAAAGATATACCTGGACAAAGCATACAATCTAGGAAAGCGATTCAACATATGTGTATCTAACCTATAAATATAATTGAAATGTCTACAAAAATAGAATTAATATTTATTTGGTCCATTCAGAAATAGAAAATATTAAAGTTTTAAATCTAAACACTTTATTTGTGGGAGGGAGGCACCGTTGGATAAGCTTTATAGACGGCGATCTTGGCAATTTATGCATTTGCTACACCAAATGGGTCCAAGCATAAAGACCCATGTGCCCACCTACACGACACACCTCCCTTCTATGTTTTTCTTTTCTGATTTATATAAAACCCTCAAAATTCAATATAATGATATGGAAATTATAAAGTGCTTTTGTGCCATGAAATAGACAACTATTCGTCTATTTTGGTTACAATTTGGGGAATAATAAGATCTAAAATAGAAAAAATAAGTATTGATAAAACAAAACCAATATAAAATGTTGCTACAAATTTCTACTTACGTATCTTTGTGAAAATTATCACGTTATACATACTTATTTTTTCAGATATAGGTTTTATTTTATCAAAAGATGAAATTTGTAGTAATATTTTTATATTGATAGTTTTCTATTTTGATATAAAACTAATTTATCTAAATAAGTAGCCGTTTAAAAATATATAAATAAGTACGTTAAACATGATAAACATAAATAGAAGTATAAAAAGGATTAAAAAACTGTGATTTTCTATATAATATAATTAAATTCATTGGTAAAAAAAATTATAAAAATAATTGACAGTGCTTTTTAAAAAAAAAATGTCATTTTAGTGGTAAATTATGTAAAAAAAAAAAAGTGACCAAATATATAAAAAATATAAAAAAATTTAGTATTAAATGATAATATATTGGAATTTTTTAGCATTTCCTAATTTTAAATTATTAGAGTTTTTAATTGATGAACCTATAAAATCATCTTCTATTTGACTAATATTGCCAACTAGGTCGGCTAATTAAGTCATATATAACACACTACTAAATTAGAATTTTCTCGACTAGCCGTTTGATCTCAAAATCGTTACCTAAAACTAAAAGATAAGAAATTATTTTTTTCTTAACCATTTAATCATATACAAAATTAATAAAATGTCCATTTACTTGACCAAAAAAAATCAGTTTGATTTTTCGGTTTCACGATTTATTTGTTATTTAAAGAAAATATATCATTGCTGTTTTAAGTTTTAAGAAACCAATCATGGAGAAAATAATGTTTACCTCAAATCGTATATTAGGGCAACGGTGTGATAAGCAACGAGAGAGACAGGGGGGGAATGGTCCAAACTTCAAACCCATTTCCATTTTTATGAGGTCGAAGCTTTTCCAATTTCCTATAACAATCTCTTGCTTTCTTGGTCACTCCGGCACCACCTCCGCCACTCTTTTTCCATCTTCCTGTGACATATTCTTCACCGGAATTGCAGTAAATAATGACGGATAGAGTCCACCCGACATCCAAGCCTAATGGCACTGGCACCACCGTCAGAAACCCAAAACTACCACCTCCACCGGCGAAAACCCAAATTAACAACCTGAACCGACTCCCTTACCGGCCGAACCTGCCCAATTATCAACGGAAACGCCGTAGTGGTTTGCGGCGGTGTTTCTGTTTATGCTGCTTCTGGTCAGTTCTCGTCATAATCCTCGTCCTCCTCCTAGCTGGAATCGCCGGTTGCGTCCTTTACCTCCTCTACCATCCACAGCCTCCGACATTCTCTGTTACTTCACTTAAAATCTCGCAATTCAACCTCACCACCGCCTCCGACGACACCACACGGCTCACATCCAAGCTCAACCTCACTATTTCAACGAAAAATCCAAACAATAAAATCGTGTTTTACTACGATCCAATCGCGATCACATGCTTATCGGAGGAAACACAAATCGCAACCGGATCTTTCGGAAATTCTTTTACAAGTAGTCCGAATAACATCACGATTATCCGTTCAGCAATCAGCAGCACATCTCTGCTTCTGGAAACGGAGACAGTGGATCGAATGAGATCAGATCTGAAGAAGAAATCGGGTTTGCCACTGAAGATATTGCTTGATACTCAAGCAACAATGAAAATCGAATCAATCAAAAGCAAAAAGGTCGGAATTAGGATCAAGTGTGAGGGCATTCATAGCCTAATTCCAAAGAAGGGTGGAGTAAAATCCAATAGTTCATCATCGTCGGTGGCTGCTGCTACTGTTTCTGATGCTAAATGTGAGGTTGATCTTCGAATCAAGATCTGGAAATGGACTTTCTGAAGCTTCCACTTTTTACACAAGTTTTTATCCTTTTTAATATTTTTACATTATTTAGCATATTTTGAATGTAATTGGTGTTTTTAAATTTTAATATTATGATATACCATTTTATTATAATTTCAAATTTAATTTATTTGTTCTTGAATTAAACAAAATGTGTAAGGCTTTTTTCATATGAATAATAATAGTAATAACAAAATATATCATCAAAAGATTGAGTTATTATATTTTCATTTGATCGTTAGTATATACATGATGACCTATTGATTAATTATTAAATAATTTAACAAAAAAATATGTTATGTGGACACATTTCACACTCGTTACAAAAAGTTAAAAAGAACCATTTTATTAATTTGAGTCATGATTGTCCATTAAAAAGAAAGAAATGGTGTCAAACATAACATGGGTTTGGTTTTTATGTGGATGATGATGTTGATTGCGTCTTTATATCATATGCTTTCCTTTGCTTTTACTCCCAAATTCATACATATACAATTGATTGCATCTTAGATGATAAATTCAATCTTATATCATCATAGAGTGATAAAATTTTAGACAATTATGTATTCAAACTGTGTCTAGAGTAGATCTCTCGACATGATTTTTAAGATGAATATATTCCATCACAACCTATGAACAAAATGATTTCACATGTGTACATAAATGGATAAGAGTGTGTGGAGTGGACAAGTCATCTTCTTCCCTTGGATAATTATTTGAAATGTGGAACCACCATGTGCCAAAGATACTTCATACACATTCGTCAAATCAATTAAAAATCCAACTTTAATCTACATCAATCACATATATATCTATTGTTGGTGTTTTTTCGTAACAATGACCTCTCTACAAAATATGGAAAATATATACCGAGGATATACATGACAATATTCTACATAAATATCATATATATCTACTAAGAGGACCCTGAAGTTTGAGTTTTTTCGGGATTGCCAGGTGTTGATCAAAGAAAAATAAGAATGAAGTTTATGGGAAAAACCCTTAGAGCGACGTGAGTTTTTGATGGTCGTGATGCGAAGTGCCACATAGGGCGTGACACACCTAGGTGAGATGCAAGACGCGATGCCGCAAAGCCCAAAACCCTAGGTCTCGGGTTTTGGACCATATTTAAGAAACATAACATATAGGGTTAGTCATTTCCTTCGGTCTCCGTTCCAGAGAGCCCTAATCTCAAACCCCTAGCCTCCTTTTCCCCTTTATTTGTGTTTTGGTGCCTTGAAGTGAGTTTTAAAGAAGATAGTTGCTACTTTGTGTCAAGAGAAGCAAACTCCATAGATTCTCTACCTTCTTGTGGCCTCCTCAAGCTCTGTAAGTGATTAAGTGTTGCTAGATATAACATTTTTGTAACGTCCCAAATTTCAAATACCAATATTAACTTAACATGGTTTCAAAACTTCTAAAATTCGGAAATTCAAATACTAATGTCATTATTAATAATAATAGCGGAAGCAAATAGAAATTTAAGTAAACACTTGGTGCGCTACGTCTTCCTCAAATTTTGTCGCCTTCTTCAAGTCTGAGCTTTATCATTTCCATTCCCACTGCCACTTGCTACGTTATTTCCTGGGTTGCGTGCATTTAAAGATTCTAATGGGTAAGCATAGAGCCTAGTGAGTTTGTGGTTTTCATGCATATTGACGTCAATAAAATAAAAACAATGCAACAATCAATCAAATATAAATTCTTTTCATTTCTTTCCACCATTGATGACACATTAGGGAACTAATGTCATTTCCAGGGAACAAGTCCCTCCGCCGGGCACAACAAATATACTTACAGCTAATTAATCAGAGCGTAAGCTCTCCGCCGCGTACTGACACCCTGTACGATGACTAATAATAAGACCGTGTAGTTAATACACTTGTTCCCTATATATATGCCCCCCCCCCCCCCTTCACCCTTTTACATGTAATAGTTCATAAAATTCACACAAATATTCATAGCAATAACAGCGGTAACATGTAATTGCAAAAAAAAAAAAGAGAATTAACTTTTCATGCAAGCAACCACAAAATTCACACGAAACTCACATTGTTGGCGTTAGGTTTTAACCAAAGCTTGTCACGCTACACGCATCCTATATTTAACCAACATATTTTTCTGAGGCTATAATCCTAAAAACATCTTATGTGTTCGTTTTAGTTCCACTATCCATGTATCTCGTTCGGCCAACCAATAACTATCCAATTATGTTAATTACAAAATTCATAACAATTTTAGAACTAATATTATATCTTCTTTTGAAGTTAAAGTTTCACCGCTAAAGTTAATACTCAAAAGTCAAAACAAAATAAATAAATAAATAAATAAATAGTTAAGTAAATAAATAAATAAACTAAAATAAAATAAAAACTTTTAAAATACAAAGACTATTCTTGACCGTGATCTGCAGGCACTTGATGATCTATTTGATCCAGAAAAAAAGATTTGGAGGAGCTGGAGAGGTTGCTAGCTAAAGACTCGGATAAAGAACAAGAACAAGTTGGAAAGCGGGAACCACGTCGTGGTGTGATCATTACCATGACGTGGACCCGTGTTTTTCTAGTTTGTGTTTCGAAGCATGGGGTGACGAGTCCAACTTTGGAGAAAGTTCGGATGTGCGATCCATTTCTAATGAGTGTCCAACTAGTTCCAACCCTTGTCAACATTCTTGGATTTTATGTAATACCCCGATTTTCAAATATTATATTTTTGACCCTTGGAATAAGTTTTGTTTGCAAACTGGCTCATAGTGGCATTGTCATAAATTTTAGGCAAATCAGAGTACGCTAGGCGTACCAGCATGGTACGTGGGGCGTAAGGCTTTTAATGGAACGAAGTCGTTTTGGGAGTACGTTGGGCGTACTTCGTCTGGGCGAAAACCCTAATATTGAGGGTTTGGACCTTATTTATTGATTCTTAAGTTTCATTTCTTCACCCCATTCCCAGCGTCTATCCTTAGAAACATCTTCTCTTGCAAACCCTAGCCCCATTGTTGCACTTTGAAGCTTGAGTGTGTGTTTTGTGTGTTCCAAAGGAAGAAGAAGGTGGTGGTGAATCTTAGAAGCTAGAAGCAAGAGTGGATCTAGAAGTTTTGCATCCTTCTCCATCTCCAGAAGGTAAAAAATTCCCACCTTGATGAATAAGTTGCTAGATCTAGCTTGCATGACGAAAATATGAGCTTTTGTCCCAAATATGGCCTTTCTAGTGTATGATATGTTACGGAACGTGTGGGTTGTCCTTTCAGACGTATTTCCATGTCTTGAGCCATAAAAATAAGACCTTGGCCCCTGAGATTCCTTCATGCAAGCCATTAAGAGCTTTAGTGGTTAAGACAAGTTAGAGTTTTGTTGTTGGGCTTGATCTAGACATGTAGAACCATAAAGTTGGAAAATTTATGGTTTGGGATGCCATTTTGGGCTAAGACTGAAAGTTAGACGTAGTATCTTGAGGAATTAAGCCCTCGAAATGAAGTTGTTAAGCCATTGCGTACGCTGGGCGTAATTGTAGTACGCCAGGCGTACGCCTGAGGGGAGCCTGATCTGGATCGCGAGTGCGCGGGGCGTACGAGCCGAGTACGCGGGGTGTACTTGGTATGGGTTGACTTTTTTTGATTTTGACTTTGACCAAGGTTGACCATATAGATCATACAACCGTTGGTTCATGATACATCATGACACCTGCTATCCACTAAATGATAAACTCACGGTACTAAACCGCTCTTGCCGTCATCACATCCACAGCTTGAAGACTCACGACCAACACTAAATGGACCTAAAGATACCCAACCATCAGTCACCAACTTACTGGAACCCAAACAAGATCCCTCTCAATGTTATCTGAACACAACATGAGCCATACTCCTTTATCATGCACAATTCCTTTCACAACACAAACTGATATCAACACAAACTAGACGAACCTCAACCGTTAACAGAAACATCCCCATGAATGATCGATACAAGATCCCACACCTTGATTGAAACTGAAAAGATTCCACCAATACGTAACTAGTTCAAGAAAACTCCCAAGGTGGTCTAGAAATGTTGCAAAACCTGAGCCTGCTATGCACCAAAATTCCACACCACAATTGAGGGTAAACATACCCAGCAACCAACGAAAATTTTAAAACATACGGAACTTGACGATAGGTGGACGCATCCATTGAACTTCAACTGACACAACTTGAAAATTTCGAAGAACCTCCACTTTTGATGATGAACGAAAAGAATGCACTGACAACTAACCCAATAACCCAATACGCTACTTGCATAAAACCCATGTCAGACTAAACAAAACTCTAAAGATGATTTACCAATCAATATTGCCCACCATAGAATAGAGAATGCAATCTATACAATGATTCGGGGAATCCCTCAACACTCAATACCCAACATGAGCATCCCAAACGCCTCTCGATCTATTCAGCGACATTCTGAAGGGAATCCACTGGCTACAACAAGCTCGTTATCCAACATATTCTTGTCGCGAAGACGAATCTTGCATTCCTGAATACATACATCTAATGATATATTTCCTTGTACCTCCATCCTGACCAAATCCTGAAACGAAGTTCCGCGTACCCAAACCGCAAATCCCTACGACCCATTCTGCTGAAATCATGAACTCGACCATAGCAATGATCCTTCAACCAAAATAGTCGGTTCTCCCCCACTTAGGGTTCGAACTACCACCAAATGATGTTGCAGACATACCACATCTCAAACAGGTCTTCCAGATAAGAACCAAGCGAACACAAATTTATCCTGGATCTCAGATGGAAACCTCGAAAAACCTCCCAATCATAACCACCTCTAATATCAAAATCCCATGCAGATGCACAAACAATAATTATGTCCACTCATGACACCAATTATCCATCTAGAAACAAATGAACTACCATACTCCTCACCTAATTCCCCAACACACAATTCATCGTGAGCATTACTTATAATTACAAGAAGCATCATTCTCTTAGTCAGGATACATCAAAGACAACAAAAGTTGCTCTTACTGATTCACTTCCCTTGGTTCCTGAAACAATCAACTAGTACTTGCCCTAACTAATTTCAAGAAAGCATACCCCTGATCTCATCTCAAAGAAACCGCACCGCAAAACCCTTTTGTGCAATCTAACGCTGCCATACCCGTCGACAAAGAAAACCACAATCTTCTAGAATCGTGTCCGGACTACATCCCATCTATGAAAATCTCATGTCTACTCCCTATTTCCTCCGATCACGGAAAGCTGGAAGTACATAACCCTTACCGATTATAGTGACATCCCAATCCATCTGCCAATCACTTAATCTCCGGCTGCAATCCTCTCGCCGATCATCACACTCACTTCCTTCTCGAGCCCCGCGACTCAACTTGTCACTACTTTTGCAAGGCCCTCCAGACCTCAGAATCAACTACATATCATGTTTCTGCACCACTAAAACCCAAAAATCATCCCCACTGAAGCCCGAACAATCATCTGACCCATCCTCAACCTTGATGATCATACCCGATAAACTGATAAAGGTGGATATACACCGCAATGAATCATGGTGCCAAACCATGTCTCCTTCCTTAACCAGTTCCTTAGAATCCCCTACATTTTCCTCGACTCGAGTGTGGATCATGTGCTTCCAGTAGTACAGGCCCACTACCTTCCACACCTATCCATACTTACCTCAAGAATCATCTCGGGTCCTCAAAGTAGTCACTCCTATCCGCATATGTCCTATCCATTCTTATACACATGTTCTCAAATAAGTACCCATCGCTAAACATCATAGGTCAACCCACTATTTCCCGACCTCACCCTGTCATCAGCTATTTAAGAACTCCCAATGATGTCAGTTAACCACTTCATGAACACAATCACATGCGTCGGAGCTTAGATAATCCTTTGAGTGAAAGACTCATCCCTACAACGGTTGGACTCAGACAAGAGCTACATAGTAGGGTCAAATCCGTCACTCTGAGATTATCTAACACATGCCACATGTGACCTAACATGTTCACATAATAGTTAACTAACCTCACCATTAGTCCCACAAAGCACAAAGTAAGCAGCATCCGTGCAGCAACACTCCAAGTCACAGCCAAATAGAGCACATCTCAATCTCACTTCCTACCAAGAAAGATTTCAAATCTAGCATAATGTTAGGGGTGTCAAACCCAACAAATAAAGGGGTACAAATGACTCCAAAAAAACACTACTACTTTTCACTAAAAAGGTAATACAAGGTAAGTAGGGTCGATCCACAGAGACACAGAACAAGTGCTTATACCCTTTTTGCGTAAGGTACAAATATGAGTACAAAGGAGGGGGATTTATATGCTTTCATTCAAACAAACGACTGGAGTAATAAGCAAGCAAATGATTAAGTAAAGTAAATTCAAGATTTGTAAATACTCCAATGATATGTGCATATTTAGTTACATATTTTGTCTAAAATCTTAATACTTTTTGGCTAATTTGTCCTAATTATTGAACAAAAGGTACTTAATTGTGTTTAAATTGTATTTGCAGCCTAAAAGACATGCTCGAGTTAAAAAGGAAGCGGGATTAGCAAACGGAAGCTCGGGGAACAAACAAAGAAGAAAATGAGGCTAAAAGAATGAAGAACTAGGCGAGTTGGCTATTTACTCGCCGAGTAGACACGAATCTTCGCGAACAACTAAAGACGTGCCGTACATGGATTCTTAGTGATGGACTCGTCGATTCGGTCACTGGACTTGACGAGTCACCCCTGTTTTCAGAAAATTATAAATAGGACATAATAGCCCCGAAACAAAGACCTCTCTCGGATACCTTGGCTACTCAGCTGTGATTAAAGGGTTATTGAAGCTCTGGAGTTCAAAGATTTTACCCTAGAGTTCAATTCGAAAGTGATTAAAGGCAACATATACTCTCTTATTCTTAATCTATTGAACAAAACCATGTTTTTACTTCTAGATTTCGTTTTTGAGTTATCATTTGCTGTAATTATGAGCTAAAACTCGTATCTTCTGTTTAGGGTAGATTGGCTTGTTAATATAGTTTGATTTTATGGTGTGGATTATTTGATTTGGTGAAAACTGTTTTGCTAAGATTGTAATCGATCCTTATGTGTTGACAATAACTGTTTTTCTGTTAATTACCAAGTCTATTTGTAACATCCGGATTTCCAGGTATATTATTTTATTATTTATTTTGAGAATTTTTGGAAGGACTCGACGAGTTGGTGCCTCAACTCGTCGAGTAGGGTCGCGACTTGGTGACGTGGATAATGAATGGACTCGACGAGTCGGAGAGATGACTCGCCGAGTCAGCGCTGTTGACAGAAACCCTAATTCTCTCGGGCATGGGCCTATTTAAAGGCACTTATAGCCTCCATATCACCTCCATCAGTGTCCATTCGCCCCCTGATAGAAACCCTAGCGTTTATTGTGAGCAAGAGAGGGAGAGAGACTCATTGAAGTCGCTTTCTTAAGAAGAAGAGCAAGGTGCTTCAAGGATCAAGGAGGAGAGCTTGTGGATCTGCTTCATCTCCATTTCAAGCTTCAGATCTAGGTATAAGCTCTTACCTTCTTTGTTGATTTATTAGAACCCTTGTTTGTGAACTTAGGGCTTGTATCACTTATTGATGGGGTTTTGGGTGCATCAAACCCCCTTTTTACGAGTCACTCTATAGATTTGGACCTTGTAAGGTCCAGAGAGTCATAAAGTAGGAGGCCATAGTTGAGAAACCACCAATCTTTGAATTTAGGAAGCTTTAGTGGAGTCTTAATGGCATATTTAGCAAAATATACCATGCATGGACATCAAAATCGAACCTTTACATGACTTTTGAGTATTAGGAGGTTAGATATATGAGCTAGAGTTACAGATCTGACCTCAGGTGGCTAAATGAGAAATCTGATGGAGCCGACTCGCCGAGTCCATGGGATGACTCGACGAGTCGTAGCGGGTTCGACCTAGTAGCCTTGACACAGTGTTAACTCATCGAGTTGGGAGTCAACTCGACGAGTTGAGTGAACCCTAGGGAGGATTGGAGAATACGAGTAGACTCGGTGAGTCACAGGAGTGCACTCGGCGAGTCAGGTCAACCTTGACTGTTAACCCAGGTTGGCTTCTGTTGACTTCATGGGTGGGTCAATAAGGGGCAGGAGGGACCAAGGAGGGGTAAAATAGTCTTTTACCCATTCCGAGGGTTAAAATGGAAAAAGAGGACTTAAGGTGTAAATGAGTAATAAGACGGATAATGATTGAGATGCTTGTATAATGTGTTTGTAACAACCAAAATTTTCCAACCAATTTAAACTTTTCAAAAACAACCCAAATCCATTAATTATTACAAAAAGGTTTTCCATTAGTTTATTATCAGAGTATCCCAGAAACATCAGCATAAAAATGAGGAGCGGTACGATCACGCCTTCGCCTTGCCACGGTCTCCTGAAGTACCTGAAACAATACACTGAAACTGTAAGCCCGAAAGCTTAGTGAGTTACCCCCAAAATACCAACCACATAACCATACACATATCAAATCATATCATAATACAGAACAGCCATGCATATCGAGTCTACAGTGTGACTGGTCCGCCCGCACCGGGCCTTCAGTCCACCTGGTCCACTCTCTGAGTCTACAGTATGACTGGTCCGCCCGCACCGGGCCTTCAGTCGGTCTGGTCCACTCCCCGAGCCTCGGCACGTCTGGACCGCCCTCCTGGGGCCTTCAGCCTATCCGGACCGCTCGTTGGGCCTACGGTCTATCCGGTCCGCCCTGGGTATGTTGGCCTACAGCACAAAGCAGGACCCGCCTCAACCCAACCTCAGTCAAACAACCATGTGCACATAAAACAGTCAATCACATAATAATTCCCAAACAAACCGATCTATCAGATCAAACATCATAATAACATCCTAACCAGGATACCGACCTAACCGGTCACTAGCATAGCATTACCCTATATACCAGTATACCAACCTTAACCAGGTCAATAACATAATACCATCCTAATTACCAGGATGCAGACATAGCAAATCAATACATATCAAATAAATACCCGGATTCCCATCCGATAAAGGGTCGGCCTTGGTGCCTTAGACCCTGTTGATATAGTGAGGATAACTCACCTTGCAACTGCCGAACCGAATCACGAAAGCACAAACCCAAAGCACTGCCTCCAACTTCAACACCTATCATCATCAAAGATCCAAGGACATAAATATCCAAAAATTACCATAATACCCTTGAAGGTCAAACTGGTCAAAGTCCACCTTCCTGATTGACCCTACTCGCCGAGTCAACCCATTGACTCGCCGAGTTCCTAAACTCAGGAAACTCTCATGACACGACTCAACTTGCCGATTCACCCCATGACTCGTCGAGTTCCACAATCTCCGAGTCTTAACCTGACCAACTCACTGAGTCACCACTCAACTCACTGCTCTGAGTCTAACCAGAAGAGGTTGGGGATTCTGCATCGTGACTCGCCGAGTCCAAGAACAGACTCGCCGAGTCCACTGCAACCTTCATCAGACTCGCCGAGTTGTTCTTCCAACTCGTCGAGTCCAAGCTCATCATCATATGGCTTGCCAAGTCACCCATGCGACTCGCCGAGTCACTACGCGACTCAATGCCTGAAACCCTGGCCCAACTCGCCGAGTCATCTCCCAGACTTACCGGGTTCATACGTGCATTCCCATATTCGAGAGATACAGAGCTACTCCTTTGCTCCAAACAATAGATCTGGATCCCTAGAGTGCATTAGCAACATAAAGTTGCTACCTTTACGTGCTTCATGTCCCATAATTCCAAAAACCATGCTAGAAAGGAACTTAATTCATGGGGAATGTCTTTTGCATAGAACCTAAAAGGGCTTTCTGCATGTTTGATCCAAATAGAACTCAGATCTGGAGTTTCAACTCCAGATCTAACTCATGCACCAAAATCTCATCATATTATCTCCAAACAAACCCTAAACTCCATGAAAGAGGGATCTATAAAGGAGAATGCCAAGGATAACGATTCATTACCTCCAAAACGACCTCCCACTGAAGAATAAACCGAATCTCCACAAATCTCCTTGATCCAAGCTCCTTGATCTTCAAGACCTCTTCACAAATTACTTATCCAAGCTCCAATTTGCTTCCCAAGGACTCTCACACATGAATTTAGGGTTCCTGGATCACAAAGGGTGCTAAGGGGGCTGAGGGGAGGACACTAAGTCCTTTAAATAGGGTGCAAACCCTAAGATTAGGGTTTTCCTCTTCCAGCACTGACTCGTCGAGTCCAGCCGCCGACTCGGCGAGTTAGGCCACTTAACCACGTGCCCGACACTCGCTTCGACTCGACGAGTCAAGAGACCTACTCGTCGAGTCCCTTCCTTAGTTTTCACATAACACCCTTCAACTTCTTGCTTCTGAACTTGGGATGTTACAATTCTCCCCCACTTAGATTAGGCTTCGTCCTCGAAGCCTGCTGCAGCACACCATTCCAGGTGATACTCCCACAATGCATCTACTGATCTCATACCAGCCCAGATCCCTTCAAACGCTACTATCGAATCCCTATAAAATCCATCTCTTCCCCTACAAGGTCCTGGCAACTGCCTCAAGCCGGCCACCGGCTTCTTTTCTCTGATGACAACACTCATCAACTAAGTGTCACCTGATGATACTACCATATTCCCGACTTGCACCCACTTCCGCAGCTTGCGAAAACCGGATACCATAATAGACCACCGGACTCTACCATAGCTCTAAGCTATCATCCTTTTGTCAAAACTGACGACAACCCGGGTGCGCGCAATATTGGAACTCATCCAGTTCTCCTCCCGAAACTAAGCTCTTCTCTGTGTTAAGATAACACATCCTTCAGCGTCCAAACAACTCTCATGGACAACCAGCTAAATCCCATAAACATCCATACCTGGCCCCAACAACCTCAGGCTGGAATTCCAGGTACATCTACGACGGGTCCAGCCATCCCCTGGACGGAACACCACCGCATACATAACTCATGACAACAACCATACTTGGATCCCAAGGATCTACCCTTGCATCACTTCCGAACTCCTCTGATTCGACATCAGTGCTAACCGTTCCACCACCTCAACGAACATCCAACCCGGATGTGCTTCCATACAACTGGTACAATCTCAGTGCTCACTATCAATAACCGAAATACTTCCGATCATCCATTTGCACTACTGCTTTCCCTTCAGATAACCAATCCTTCCCGGAGCCACATACCTTTCCCTTCCATTCTTCAAGGAAGTCTACTCAACGACCTTCACCACATCACAAGTGTCATGGTGCTAAAACTCCACTTTACACCACCCATGCAGAGTAACTGCTACTCCCTAACTACCATATACTCCGAATCTGATCACACAGCTAACGAAGCCCATACACGGCCTCTAGCTAACTCCATCATCATGATCAATACTTGGGGCCAGGCCTTATCGATTGCTATTTCACGGCGACACACTCACTCATTCTCGGCATACATGTCTACTAACACATACAGAGTCTTCAGCATGGCTGGACCGCCTCACCAGGCCTTCAGCCTATTTGGGCCACTCTTAGAACCTTCAGCACGTCTGGACCGCCCTTCTGGGCCTTCAGCCTGTCTGGACCGTTCTTCGAGCCTTCGGCCTGACTGGTACGCCCACCGGCCTTCAGTCTATCCGGACCGCTCAAAAAATGTTGTTCATCACCCTGAACCATTCTTCCCAGGAATCTCTCCCATGCAGTCTGTTCTAGCCCTCTAGGGGTCCCGAACTCTAAATCCGTTCTATGAATTTTCACCCCGGCCTAATCCCAGGCCTCCCGTCGATCAACTACCTTACCAGAAACCATGGTCTGTTCCCTACCCCATATGTCTATCACCTGTTCTAACCATACCACACTCTCGACTAATGACACTGCTGAATCCAAACAGCTAACCCACCTTGTATGCTTGCTGATTCACCTGAGAATTTGCCAATTCTCCCCACTTAGTGCACCAACTACTAATTACCAATGGCAAAATCGGCATGACTCGATCGACCCCACTTGGTATCGACCCCTTCTCCATGAACTCATTCCCTATGGAGTGAGCAACCTCCACAGAACAACTCTCCCGTCATCGCACATCCCGAACTCTAAGGAAGTTCGAATCTCAACTGAACACCTATCACATCGTAGTTGCTATTCCTTGCAGTGAGATCATATATCTTATCTTCCGACCATGAATCGTCCTGGACGCTAACCACTACAACTCCTAACTACTAAGATCCTCAATCATACTACGAATCATGCGGAAAAAGGCAGACAGATTTGCAATACCACACAAATAATAAGATAACAAGATGGAAACATACCCGCAGCTACATCTGGCTCCGCCCTGGCCTCCTCTGCTATAAGCTGGAAAACGCGTCCCTGAGCCCTCGGAGGCTCCGCTCCACCCTGACCCCCACCCGTAATCCTCAAATTGGCCGGTGCTGGAGCCTGCACCGGTCTTGCATCAAGCTGTGGACAGTTGGCCCTCAAGTGTCCAACCTGATGGCAATGATAACAAATCCTCATATCCTGCACCGGGGCCGAATGACGGCAATCCCTCGCATAATGCCCCTCTCTCCCGCACTTGCGACACGCACCACCGGATCGGCAAACTCCGGCATGACCCTTCCCACACTTCTCACAAGTGTGGCTACTCTGACCTCCAACCCTAGAGTCAACGGTTTTGGACCGTTTCGGCGCCGGCTGCGACTGCACCGGGGCCTGCCTCTGCTCTCGCAACTGCAACTCAATCTCCAACTCACGCCGCCTGGCGGCCTCCTGCAACTCTAACAAGGTATCACATCTCTGCGTGGACACAAACTGTCGGATATCCCTCTTGAGCATACTCAGATATCGGGACATCTGAGCTTGCTCCGAAGAAAACTCCGAGCAAAACATCGCCCTCTCAGTAAACATCCTGGTGATCTCCGTCACCGTCTCTGAATCCTGCTTTAGCTCCAAGAACTCCTGAGCCAACCTCTCTCTCTCAACCCGCGGAACATAACGAGTATTGAACATTTCCCGGAACTGATCCCACGTAACCGCAGCCCGCTGCGCATCAGAATAAGATCCCGTAGTCAACCTCCACCAATCCTTCTCCCCGAGCCTCAAAAGGTTCAAAGCACACCTCACCCTCTGATCCGCAGGGCATGAACACGTGAAGAAACAACCCTCCACGTCTGGCAACCATCTCATAGCAATGATGGGATCCTGAACTCCATCGAAGGTAGGGGCTTCGTATTATCGAAGTCCCGATACTGAAAACCTCGACCGGCTCCTCCTCCTGCCGCTGCTACAGCCGCTACAGCTGCCGCGGCAGCTGTCTCCGTAAGAGCTGCATAGCGCTCATCAAAGTACTCAACCATGGCGGTCTTGATCGACACAAACATCTCTGGCAACTCAGCCCTGAACATGGCAGCAACCTCATCATGCAGGATCTCGCGAATCCTGGCATCCAACTCATCCGTACTCATCTGACCTATGACCTCGGGTGGTACTGGTCCATCCTGACCACCCTCTCCTGATCCCGATCCCGAACCGGATCCTGCCCCGAAACGTCTCGTAATCGCCATACTGCAATACACCAACAAGACCCTTAGACACATCACACACCCGCCCGGGGAACTATCTCATAACCGACACCCTAGAGAGTTGTGACTTCCTTGATACGCGTATGGGTCATGTGCTTTCATTAGTACGGGCCCATACTACCTTCCACACCTACCCATATTTGTCTCAAGTATCACCACAACACTCTAACCATATACACACACACGGCGAGCGCTCAATCCTCACTCCTAGAGGAAAAGCTGAATATCTCAAATAAGGAAAACCCTAGGCTAGTAGGCATCACATAATCAAGCAATTCTATCATGCAATTCCTGAAGATCCCTAGCCTAGTACTAGCATGTTGTTCTAACATATCACATAAGCAAATAACTTGTATGGTAATTTGGGGTTACTTACTGGCTCTCGCTGATCGTACCCTCTGCATCCTCCTTTACTTATTTCGAAAACCTTTTGAAAACCATTTTGAAAATCCCTCCTTGATTTGAGACTGGATTCACACGAATGTTCCTCCAATTCACTCAAACCAAGGCTCTGATACCAACTTGTAACAACCAAAATTTTCCAACCAATTTAAACTTTTCAAAAACAACCCAAATCCATTAATTATTACAAAAAGGTTTTCCATTAGTTTATTATCAGAGTATCCCAGAATCATCAGCATAAAAATGAGGAGCGGTACGATCACGCCTTCGCCTTGCCACGATCTCCTGAAGTACCTGAAACAATACACTGAAACTGTAAGCCCGAAAGCTTAGTGAGTTACCCCCAAAATACCAACCACATAACCATACACATATCAAATCATATCATAATACAGAACAGCCATGCATATCGAGTCTATAGTGTGACTGGTCCGCCCGCACCGGGCCTTCAGTCCACCTGGTCCACTCTCTGAGTCTACAGTATGACTGGTCCGCCCGCACCGGGCCTTCAGTCGGTCTGGTCCACTCCCCGAGCCTCGGCACGTCTGGACCGCCCTCCTGGGGCCTTCAGCCTATCCAGACCGCTCGTTGGGCCTACGGTCTATCCGGTCCGCCCTGGGTATGTTGGCCTACAGCACAAAGTAGGACCCGCCTCAACCCAACCTCAGTCAAACAACCATGTGCATATAAAACAGTCAATCACATAATAATTCCCAGACAAACCGATCTATCAGATCAAACAGCATAATAACATCCTAACCAGGATACCGACCTAACCGGTCACTAGCATCGCATTACCCTATATACCAGGATACCGACCTTAACCAGGTCACTAACATAATACCATCCTAATTACCAGGATGCAGACATAGCAAATCAATACATATCAAATATATACCCGGATTCCCATCCGATAAAGGGCCGACCTTGGTGCCTTAGACCCTGTTGATATAGTGAGGATAGCTCACCTTGCAACTGCCGAACCGAATCACGAAAGCACAAACCCGAAGCACTGCCTCCAACTTCAACACCTATCATCATCAAAGATCCAAGGACATAAATATCCAAAAATTACCATAATACCCTTGAAGGTCAAACTGGTCAAAGTCCACCTTCCTGATTGACCCTACTCGTCGAGTCAACCCATCGACTCGCCGAGTTCCTAAACTCAGGAAACTCTCATGACACGACTCAACTCGCCAAGTCACCCCATGACTCGTCGAGTTCCACAATCTCCGAGTCTTAACCTGACCAACTCACTGAGTCACCACTCAACTCACTGCTCTGAGTCTAACCAGAAGAGGTTGGGGATTCTGCGTCGTGACTCGCCGAGTCCAAGAACAGACTCGCCGAGTCCACTGCAACCTTCATCAGACTCGCCGAGTTGTTCTTCCAACTCGTCGAGTCCAAGCTCATCATCATATGGCTTGCCAAGTCACCCATGCGACTCGCCGAGTCACTACGCGACTCAATGCCTGAAACCCTGGCCCAACTCGCCGAGTCATCTCCCAGACTCACCGGGTTCATACGTGCATTCCCATATTCGAGAGATACAGAGCTACTCCTTTGCTCCAAACAATAGATCTGGATCCCTAGAGTGCATTAGCAACATAAAGTTGCTACCTTTACGTGCTTCATGTCCCATAATTCCAAAAACCATGCTAGAAAGGAACTTAATTCATGGGGAATGTCTTTTGCATAGAACCTAAAAGGGCTTTCTGCATGTTTGATCCAAATAGAACTCAGATCTGGAGTTTCAACTCCAGATCTAACTCATGCACCAAAATCTCATCATATTATCTCCAAACAAACCCTAAACTCCATGAAAGAGGGATCTATAAAGGAGAATGCCAAGGATAACGATTCATTACCTCCAAAACGACCTCCCACTGAAGAATAAACCGAATCTCCACAAATCTCCTTGATCCAAGCTCCTTGATCTTCAAGACCTCTTCACAAATTACTTATCCAAGCTCCAATTTGCTTCCCAAGGACTCTCACACATGAATTTAGGGTTCCTGGATCACAAAGGGTGCTAAGGGGGCTGAGGGGAGGACACTAAGTCCTTTAAATAGGGTGCAAACCCTAAGATTAGGGTTTTCCTCTTCCAGCACTGACTCGTCGAGTCCAGCCGCCGACTCGGCGAGTTAGGCCACTTAACCACGTGCCCGACACTCGCTTCGACTCGACGAGTCAAGAGACCTACTCGTCGAGTCCCTTCCTTAGTTTTCACATAACACCCTTCAACTTCTTGCTTCTGAACTTGGGATGAGATTAAAAATGAAAATTTTGGTTGAAAAATTATGTTGTTACAAGTTGGTATCAGAGCCTTGGTTTGAGGGATTCGGATACACCTTCGGGTATGTTTGGACTCAAACTGAGGATTTGAGAAAAGTTTTCAAAAGAAACGATTTTTTTTTCTAAAAACGAGTAAGAGATTTTAAAAGAAAGTGGAAAAGAATAACAGTGTGTACAATCAGCCAGTGCCTGAACAGTGATTTCCTAAATACCCTTACTTTATATATTATGAGATATGTTATGCATGCTAGAAAGTAGGCTGGGTATTTCATATTTTAGGAATAGAGTGGCCTGATTTGTGATGCCTTAGCCTAGGAATTTCTGCTACTGTGAATTTCTGTGAGTACAAGTAGGTAGCAGAGAGGAGCTTATGAGGGGTCTACTAGAGAGTAGCCTGTGTTCCGAGAGTCATAGAGTATTTGTGATCTGAGGTCCTAGGAGGAGGACTTGGGGTGAATACGAATGCAGTGTGGAAGGTAGTATTGGGCCCGTACTACTGGAAACACCGGATCAGTAAGCAGCCCAAGTAAGAATCCTTAGGATGCTAAGGAGCAAGTAGGGGCGAGTGATCGAGTGTGAGTATACTCGAGCGAGTCTCTGATGATTTTATGTTGTATTTCAGAGACATCATGGTGGGTACGTGCCACAACCCGGGAGGCAGTGGTACCAGTGGTATGAGTGACGAGGAGATTCGCAGGATGATCCTGTTGGATTAGTGTCTAATCCCGTAACTATATTTGGTAAGTACTTAACCCGGTTGTGCATGGTCCTTTTGAGTTGCCTTCACCAAAGCAACATGATAGTATGATTTATGAATAAAGAGGTTATTATGATTTATTAATATGTTATATGAATAATATATTTAAAGAGAAATCATATAATTTAATTAATATTAGACAAGAATTAATTAAGAATTAATTATGTGGCTAAAAGAGATTAATTAAATAAAGGGGAGTGGAACTGTCAATTGTGTGATAGTTGATTTGGGCTGAGAATCATTTGGGATTAAGGGGTGGACGAAAATAGAGTGGGAGCCCATCTAATTTTCGTCCATGACCTTATTCTGGAAGATTCTTTGGACTGCTTAAGGCCTAAGCTATCCAATTAGGGTTTTGACTGAAACCCTAGCACCACAAGTATAAATAGACCCCTTAGGCTTCAGAAATCGGCTAACCCTATTCCTAAGAGTGCAAGAGCCGAATTCTAGAGCCTCCAACCTCTCTCCAAGATCATCCTCTTGCTTTTGCTGTTTGTAAGCCATTAGAGGAGTGACACTTGTGACTCTAAGCTTCAAAGACAAGAAGAATCTGACACACCCCCGAACCAGACGGCGGAAACGTCCGAGGGCTCGTGTGACTTACATTGAAATATCATCATAATGAATATACATAAAACATAACATAAACATCACCATGCATTAATACATTACAACTGACCTTGTTCACATCAAGTATATTGTTTACATGACATATTTCAAAACATAAATTGTCTGGTGATTAACATTTCTCACAAAAGAAATTTTCCTGAGACACATTTGGAGGTTCTTCAGTCTAACGATTTCCTGAGAATACAAGTTATTTTGAAAACGGTCAACATATATAATGTTGGTGAGTTCATAAGCATGTTTGATATAAAACTAGTTTGTATTGTTTGTAAAACCCAGAAAATCCGATATTTTCTGTAACAAAAACTGTTTGCGAAAAAGATGTGATGATCCCATAAGTGCATATGTATGTGATTTCAAAACATGTAAAAGTGAATGTTCTTCATAATTGTTCCTTGTATTATATTTGTTGTATGTAGAAGTGAATAATGTCGTTTCCACGGAAAACCCGATGTTTTCCAATTTAAATGGTATGATAGTTTTGTATTATTGTATGAATCACTTTGCATCGCCACCGTGTATGAATATGATTTCCCATGAATACTAAAATGGTATTGGATCTCTATGTGAGTCGTTATAACCATGCATAATAATGACTAATTCGCCTGTCTTGGCATTTTTCCAAACGCCGGTTTTGATCAAGACTTTGTCACCCTAGAGTGGCCGAGTCTAACTGTAGCGAACAGCTTAGGTGTGGGGGAGTCACCCCCGTATAGATCTATACACAAACTCTCGCTCTCCCTCCAAGAGACTTTGATTATAACTACAGACTACGACCGACACTTATTGATGTCGCCCGCTATTTCTCACTAATCCAAAAGAAATTGCATAACATTGTTTCACGACCCGATTTATGTTTACTTGAATAAAGGTAAGCCTAACAGACGAAGATAAGAGGACTACGGAGGCCCACTAACTTTGTATGTTATTAAGCATATTATAAAGGTTTAGGGTCTTATTAGCAATGCAAATGGACCATTAAAGTCCATTAGCATATTAAAGCTGATAAAGGCCCACTAGGTATGTAATTGGGTCACCGGAAGCCCAATAAACATGTTTGAATATATTGGGCTCAATAATCATGATATTGGGCCACAAAGGCCCAATAGCACGAATAGGAGATATTTGAGCCCAACCATTGAATCATGTATAATTTATTGATCTTAAGTTCGTAATGTAGGTATTTGTTGTAAGTTCGTTGTTTATTCGAAGTGTTAAGATTGTTTTGACGTTTGATTTATAACGAAGCTTGGTTATACGTATATATATATATATATATATATATATATATATATATATATATATATATATATATATATATATATAAACCATGCCTTATAAACTTGATGTTTTTAACCCAAAAATTTAATATTCGTCTAATTGGCTCAAAAACATTTAATTTGACCATTTCAGCCCCTTTATCTGTAAAAATGGCACTTTTAGTCCCCTTTTATGAAAATTGACATTTTTGGTCCTTAAACCGTTTTTCTTGACGTTTTAGACCCAAACTTTATTTGAAATAATAAATTCTGCCCAAAACTATTGTATTTGTCATTTCCAGCCCTTAATTGTATAAAGTTTACACTTTTGGCTCAAATTTCGTAAGTTTTACAATTTTGACACCAAAGTCGAAAACTTTGCATTTTTAGTCCAATTTTTAAATCAAAGTCATTTTCAGCCCTTAAAACAGTTTTATTCGCGTTTCAAACTCATAGTTTGTTAACTTTTCCATTTCAGCCCCTCAATTACTTCATTTTTCGCAACTTTGGGCCCAAAACTCGTAAGGCCCAAATTTAAAGCCCATTAAGCTAAAATTTATGTTTTTGACCCCTAGACAAGTGTTATTTTCATAAAAGTTAGATTTCTATGTAAATAATACCATTTTGTCCTTATAAAACCGAAAATATCATATTTTACCCAAACTTTGATTATTTTTGCAAAAATGACACTTATAAGGATTTTGACTTTGTTTTCACTTCTTAAGCCTAAAGATCCTTAGATCTTTGAAGTAAATTGTTTATTATGTACTTTGTTTATGTATTCTTCACACTTTAGCCATAGATTTCAAGATTTAGCAAATAACATCATATTTTCACAATATAAATCAAAGAAATCACATATAACGACATACACACATAGATCAACACATAGTACTTGTATTCTCCCCCCAAAAACAAGTAAAACCCAAAAACAAGGGGGTATGAACTCACCTTTGCTTTGATGTTTCGTTTTTTAAGAAGAAATATGAGAAGATGATGTTGTTTTCGGCCTAGCTTGTTTCTTTGATGGGATCTTCGAATTCTAGGAAGTTTTAAGAGTATGTTTCATGAAAACAAGGTGCTAAGAGGAGTGATTTGGGTTTAAAAAAAGTGAAATAAATCAACTTAGGTTTGTAATATCTTACCATGGATGATGATCTTGATGAATAATCCTCTTGAAACACACCCAAAAATCTCGAAAAATGAAGAAGAAGGAAGGAAGAGTTCTTGAGAGATTTCTTGGGAAATTTTGAAAGAAAATGGAGGTGGTGAGAGGGTTTGGCCGAGAGTATGGAGATAAGGAAGAGAGAGATCATAATCTTGTTATTTGTGAGGTAAAGCCTAGTCTTGAAACATGAGATTTTTCCATAGTTATATGGTGGTTAAACATGAGTTGTCACATACATGTTAAATCTTCTTTCATCTTTTCTTTCCCCTTTTTTTTACAATGTATATATATATATATATATATATATATATATATATATATATATATATGAATATATACATAACCGAGAATGAGAGTGGAGAGAAAAAGAAAGAAATATTGATTGTTGGGCTTAACCTCTTATCTTTTATCCAATTTCTTAGGCCCATAATTACTTTTCGGCCCATTGGGCATCTTTGGATGGTTCACGACCCAATTAGCATGATAGAATGGGTTTTATGGCCCATTAAAGCTAATTAGGTTAGTTATGGCCCAATAAGGCTTATTGGAGTAGTTTATTCCATTTTAGGCCCAATATGGCCCAAAAGGTTAAATCTCATGAAGGTGGGTTGAATCTGAGCCCATTTAAGGGTTCCAAGCCCAAAATAGTCAAATTGGAAGCTTATTGGCCCATTAGGCCCAATAAGGAAATCCTAGTCCATAACGGAGTTAAACCAGAATTTTTAGGGTTTCCAATCTTTCATTGACCATTTGAAGTGTTTGTATAGAGTGTTTGATGGAACTTTGTTGTCATTGAATAAACATCATGCATTGCTTTCAAGTTTTGGTTACAATTTTGTCCTTGTTAATGTTTACAAAAGCATAAAATTTTCCTGGTTGTGACATCATCCCCCCGTTAGAGGGAATTTCGTTCCGAAATTCTTTTTGAAGCTAGATTTGATAATGCGAGAATAAGTGAGGGTACTTTTGCTTCATCTGGTCTTCGCGTTCCCATATGAATTCCGGTCCACGCTTTGAGTTCCCATCGAACTTTCACAGTTGGAATGCGACTTTGCTTAGTACGCTTCACTTCCCTATCCATGATTTCAACTGGTTCCTCGATGAATAGGAGATGCTCATTGATTTCGATTTCTTCCAATGGGATGACAAGAGTTTCGTCGGATAAGCACTTTTTCAGATTGGAAACATGGAACACGGGGTGTTCGCTGCTGAGCTCGATAGGTAGTTGCCGCCTATAGGCCACTAGACCGATTCGGGCAAGAATCTCGAATGGCCTAATGTATCGTGGGTTTAGTTTCCCCCGTTTTCCCAAAACTAATCACCCCTTTCCAGGGAGAGATCTTTAATAACACCCGATCCCCGACTTGAAATTCCAGGGCTTTCGTCGTTTATCAGCATAACTCTTCTGTCGGTCTCGTGATGCTTGAATTCGAGCTCTGATTTGAACTATCTTTTCTGTTGTTTCATGTATGATTTCTGGCTCTGTTAAAGCGTTGTTTGGTGTCTGTCCTCTTCCTAGCTGAGTGTCACTTACCTCAGCCCAGCACAACGGTGATCTACGTTTACGCCCATATAATGCTTCAAAAGGAGCAACTTTGATGCTTGTGTGATAACTGTTATTGTACGAAACCGAGAATGAGAGTGGAGAGAAAAAGAAAGAAATATTGATTGTTGGGCTTAACCTCTTATCTTTGATCGAATTTCTTAGGCCCATAGTTACTTTTCAGCCCATTGGGCTTCTTTGGATGGTTCACGGCCCAATTAGCATGAGAGAATGGCTTTTATGGCCCATTAAAGATAATTAGGTTAGTTATGGCCTAATAAGGCTTATTGGAGTAGTTTATTCCATTTTAGGCCCAATATGGCCCAAAAGGTTAAATCTCATGAAGGTGGGTTGAATTTGAGCCCATTTAAGGGTTCCAAGTCCAAAATAGTCAAATTGGAAGCTTATTGGCCCATTAGGCCCAATAAGGAAATCCTAGTCCATAACGGAGTTAAACCAGGATTTTTAGGGTTTCCAATCTTTCGTTGACCATTTGAAGTGTTTGTATAGAGTGTTTGATGGAATTTTGTTGTCATTGAATAAACATCATGCATTGCTTTCAAGTTTTGGTTACAATTTTGTCCTTGTTAATGTTTACAAAAGCATAGAATTTTCCTGGTTGTGACAAATCAAGCAAGTAACAATAGGTAATCATCTAGATCTGTTTTGTAATGATAATTTCGAATTATACCTACTAGATCTAGGGTTTTCAAGACTTGGATGAATGCATGTACAATAGAGAAACCTAGATCCAAGAATTAGGGTTTGCATGAGCACATAGGATGTTCTTTTGGCTTAAACCCATCAGTGGTATCAGAGCCTTGATTGGTTTCTATTGTATTGATGCTTTGTGTCTTCATTCAATCTTTAAAATCGAATTTTTTGCCTCCTGACTGACAGACTCGGCGAGTCCCATAGTGGGCTCGACGAGTAGGATGAACTCGACGAGTCCATAAGGGGACTCGGCGAGTCGGAGCGTCTGTCAGAAAGATTTTCGGGATTTCTTGCTGTTTTGCTTAAGGATAATTACCTAAATCGTTTTTGACTAATAAAATCCGAATTTTATTACTGTTTTATGATTATCATTACCAAATCAAAAGATAATTACCAATTGTTTAAATAATAAATTGCTTATTTGATAATATTTGGTTATTTGAATTAATTGTTGAATTATCTTATGAATAAAATTGATTAGGTCAAATTTAGATAATCATTAAATTAATTGTTTAATTTAAATTATTTTCTATTTGATCCTTTGTGTTTTGAAAAGTTCAAAACTTGTCCTCAAGTTTTGAATTTAAATTTTATGATTAAAAGTTTAATTTGAACTATTTAAATTTCAAACCTTAGAATTTTACAAGTTTTAAAATTTAACCTTATACTTTATAATATTATAAAGATTAATATATATATGTATAACTTAAATGCTAGTCTTACCGTTAGTAGGCCTCATTCACGAAGCCGATCTATAAGGGGGGTATAAGGTTATGGCCTATAAAATGGTCGTTTAATGGGTGTCCACTCTCACCCACCGCTTCCTTGATTGGTGGAGGGTCGTTAGCCGAACTGGTAGGATAGGGCAACCACCTTCTCATAAATAAGTATAATGAATTATAAGAGTAACTAAATGTTTTTACAAAATTCTCAATCTTAGTTACTTTAGGCAAAAAGTGAATTTGATGCAATTCCATGAAATTACACTTTGTACCCTTGCTAAGACGTTAATGGAGCGTGTGTGGTTAACCGGCACATTAATTGGGTTCTAAGCAAAGGTGGCGAAGGGTGAATCATTGTTTGTCATAGTTCGATGGAGCGTGTGTGGTTAACCGGCACATCGAATAGGTGACTGTAACAATGAGGGCACCATGTATATTTGCATGGTTATTCACAGCCGATTTGTGATCCTCGGCATCCCAGTCACAAACTAGAGGGGCATATCGAGATTTAAACATGCCAATGAAAGGTTCAATGAATCTCAAAAGATCTAGGAGTTTTCAATACATTTAAAACTTAATCTCTTTTTTGTTTTTCATGGTGGATAATTAGTGAATCGTCATTCACTTACCTTCAAATTATTTGCTTGTTAGATTACGGCATCCCTTTTCTAATTTGTGAATAATGTTGTTGGTTCCTAGCCCTAATTTCTCATTTGGGTGTTTAATTGGGGATTCATTTCTAATCAAACTTTGTTCTTTTTCCTTTTCAGATGTCGAACATCAACAACAACGCTTCTGGTTCTACTTCCCCTAGCTCGTTCTCACTCATGAACTTGTGTAGGAGAGTGATCTTTGATGGGTCCAATTTCAATGATTGGATCTGTAACATTCGCATGGTCACTCGTTACGAGGACAAAGAGTATGTCCTTGATGAGAAGCTGAAGGAAATCAACCTCAACACTGCTACTGCTGAAGAGATCGCGAACTTTGAGGCCCATGAGCGTGATGCCACAAAAGTCCATTGCATCATGTTAGCGACTATGACTGCAGAACTCCAGAAGTCCTATGAGGACATGTACCCCTATGAAATGCATCAGGATCTGCTGGACCGGTACCACCAAAGCGCTAGGCAAGAAAGGTATGAGATGATCACTACCAAAATGGGTAATGGAGAGTCCATTACTGCTCATCTGCAAAAGATGCAGAGATATGTCGATCGCCTGCTAAAATTGAATGTGAACTTTGATGAAGAGCTGGAAATTGACATCATCATTCATTCCTTGCCTCCCTGCTATAGCCAGTTCCGCATGACCTACCACATGAATAAGGAGGAGGTCACCTTGAGCAAGCTTCAAGGACTGTTGAAGACTGCTGAGAGCAACCTCAAAGATAAAACTGTTGCATCAACTCCAACTCCTACTGCTACCCCTGTCTTGGCAATAAGGCAAGGGAAAGGTAAGAAGAGGAAGGCTCCCTCAAAGAGCCACCACAAGGGAAAGTCCCAAGATGGTACCTCTTCTAGTGGAACCAAAGTTGGTTCTGCTAAACCCAACTCTAACCCTAAGGAGGCAGAGTGCCACCACTGCCACAAGATAGGGCATTGGAAAAGAAGTTGCCCTAAATATCTGCAAGCTATCAAGGATGGGAAGATCAAGCCTTCCTTCGCATCTATTTACACTATTAAATCTAATGATTCATCACATGCTATTTCTTGGGTTCTTGATACAGGATGTGGTTTTCACATATGTTCTGATTTGCAGGGACTAAGAAGAAATAGGGATGTGGAGCGTGGAAGGATAAACCTAATCATGGGAAACAGAAGATCGTCGCCTGTCACCAATATTGGAGTATATTTCATAGTGCTTAGTAATGGATTAGGTTTAGATTTAAATAACTGTTGCTATTCGCCAGATATGGCAAGAAACATCATTTCATTTCATGGTTTATATAGACAAGGATTTAGATATTCATTTGATAATGAAAAGGGTTCTATTTATGCTTATCTTAATAGTGTTTTATATTTTGAAGCATTGCCTTGTAATGGAATATATGAAACTGTGATGGTTGTAGACAAACTAGGAAATGATGTGTTGTGTATTGATTCTTCCAATGATTTGGATAAAGCATGCTTGTGGCATTGTCGTCTTGTACATGTCAACAAGAAGCGCATATCCCAACTCCAAAAGGATGGAGTGTTGGAGCCATTCGACCTTAGGGACGATGACGTGTGCGAATCTTGTTTACTTGGAAGGATGACCAAGTCACCCTTCACTGGCACTTGTGCGAGGGGTGAGGGTTTATTGTACCTCATACATACAGATGTATGTGGACCATTTAGATCTAACACAAGGGATGCCTTCCGCTTCTACGTGACTTTTACCGATGATTATAGTAGATATGGTTATATCTACTTAATCAGGCATAAGTCAGAAACCTTTGAAAAGTTCAAAGAGTTCAAGCAAGAAGTGAAGAATCAGTTGGGCAGGAAAATCAAGATTCTTCGATCTGATCGAGGTGGAGAGTACCTAAGTCTTGAATTCCACGACTACCTCAAGGAATGAGGATATGTTTCGCAATTGACGCCACCTAGGACACCACAGTTGAATGGTGTGGCTGAGAGGCGTAATCGAACCTTGCAAGACATGGTTCGTTCCATGATGAGTCGTGCTTCGCTACCTATCTCATTCTGGGGGTATGCCTTAGAGACTGTCGCCCATATCCTTAACTTAGTCCCTACGAAGAAGGTTGCCAAAACACCTCACGAGATGTGGACAGGGAAAGCTCCCTCGTTAGCACATATCAATGTTTGGGGTTGCGAGGCTTTCGTAAGACGAGAGACTCACGACAAGCTCGAACCTCTTAGTGAGCAATGTATTTTCATCGGCTACCCACATAAGTCCTTTGGATATCTCTTCTATAGACCGAGTGACAATGTTGTCTTCGTTACGAGGAGAGGGGTTTTCCGAGAGTGGGAACTCATAAGCCAAGGGGACAATGGGAGGCAAATCGATCTTGAAGAGCTTCAAGATTCGAGCGATGAAGGAACCTCTAACACTGGCGCTCAACCCGAAGAGGAAACTCCGGTTGAACCGATTGACGGGTCATTACCTCTTAGACGTTCCGAAAGAGTTAGGGTTCAACCCCAGTTATATGGTTTTCATATTACTACAGAAGGGGATACGTATATTAGTGATAGTACACTAATAAATTTGGACGAACCTAACAGCTATAAGGAAGCCATGGCAGGCCCGGAGTCTGCGAAATGGAAAGAGGCAATGGACAGCGAGATTCAGTCCATGTATGACAACCAAGTTTGGAATTTGGTTAACAATGTACCAGGTCGTAAGACGGTCGGGTGCAAGTGGATCTTCTAGAAGAAGACCGAAATGGATGGGAATGTACACACCTATAAGGCACGATTGGTTGCGAAGGGTTTCACTCAAACTCCCAGAGTTGACTATGATGAAACCTTCTCACCAGTTGCGAAGATTAAGTCTATCAGGGTGATGCTAGCCATTGCTACATTTCATGAATATGAAATATGGCAGATGGATGTCAAAACCGCTTTCCTTAATGGGAAGTTGGCTGAGGATGTTTACATGGCTCAGCTAGAGGGTTTTGTCAATGCGAAGCATCCCAATAGAGTGTGTAAGCTTGAGAATTCCATTTATGGACTTAAACAAGCATCTCGCAGATGGAATCTTTGTTTCTATGAGAAAGTTAAAGAGTTTGGTTTTCTATGAAGCGATGATGAATCATGTGTATATGTCAAAGCCAGTGGGATTATAGTTAGCTTCCTCGTATTATATGTCGATGACATACTACTCATAGGAAACGACATCCCGACACTGCGGGAGGTTAAGTCCTGGCTCGGGAAGTGTTACGCTATGAAGGACCTCGGAGAGGCTGCCTATATTTTGGGAATAAGGATAGTGAGAAACAGAAGTAAGATACTAATAGGACTTAGTCAGAATACTTACTTGGACAAGGTACTAAAGCGTTTTAGTATGGAGAATTCAAAGAAGGGGGAGTTACCAATCCAAAGTTGTGACATCCCCATTTTCACGGCCAGAAAAGACCGATTTTTTTGTTTATGCTTTATAAAAATCAGAGTACTTCTTTTAATAAAAATGTTGCGGAATTTGTTCCCAGAAAAACATGATAAATACGTTATCAAAGCATTTCCGAAGAAATGTATTTTTATTCATTTAAAACATTTGGTATGTCATCGTCAATACAGAAACATAAGCATAAACAGAACTTACATTCATTTACACTAGTGATCTACATCTCTTTTAAATCTCTCAGTGCAAAGTAGCTTCGTATCGACACCTGTGATACAAATAAGCTGGAGTGGGTCAGGTTGGGAAACCTGGTGAGTACATAGGGTTTTCAACCCACAATAATATAATTATTATATTTATTCATCAAACAATCAACCCGATTACCCATCCCCGTTATCTTCTTTAATATTCCTTAAAGAATTATCTTAAGGGCCATCTCCTATATCATATTTACCTCTCATCTTTCTACCTCACATTTCCTTATATGCTCGTTCCTAAGGCATGAATACGTAGTTACAACGTCGCCTGAACTCGTAATTCATAGTAAGGGTTAGAGTATCATCGCATGAATATACAGTCACCACATCACCTGGACTCGTAATTCATCACCTACAGGTTATAAGTCTGCTGGTGTTTCCACGGGTTGTCTAGAATATTCCGTGGTCGCCATCTATACTCTAGTAGATGACTACATCTCCAAATTGTCGGACAAGGTTATAGTATCTTTCATCCTACATCACCGATTCATCATCACATATCCATGACCTAATTATCATCACCTTCCTATCATCACCTATCTCTCATCATTTTATTTCATCACACACCAACTATTTTGTCTACCCATGTTTTATCCCAACGTATTTGTAGATATAAAATAAATATATATTTAAATCATTTAAAACATGTATAAAATCATTCATCCATCATAGACATCAAGTATTCAGATAATATGCACACATAGCACATAATTTATATAAAATACTTCATATCTATGTGTAAGATGAAAGGGACCATGCACTCACCTGTTAAAGTGATGATTCCAAACTCAGACAGCGCTTCGTTACTCTTAAAACAATTTCCTTCGATAAAACCTAGTATCAATACCACTAGGGTTTAGTCTAACGTTAACCGCGACTAATTAATAGTCTAGCTATTATTATTATTATTATTATTATTATTATTATTATTATTATTATTATTATTGTATAAGCGTTAAACAACACTCTTATATAACTCATAATAATATCCCAAATAATTGTTTTAAGGTCCTAATAATGTTACTATAATTAATTAGAAGTTATATTAAAAATAGCGTAGACGTAGCTCACTTACAGCTTTTTATTAAAAACCGGGCTTCGCTGGAGCAGCGTTTCCGAGCCGAAAAGCTCTTCTTCTCGGAGCCGTCGAGCACTCCGGGGCTTTCGCCTCGTGCTAGGGAGGTTCCTTAGGCTTTTCGGGACTACAGAGAGGTTCTAGAGAGAGAGTAAAGAGAAAAAAGAATGAGAAAAGGTGTGAAGAAAATGAGGGTGTGAGAGGTTCTATTTATAGGGTGAAAATTGGCTGAACTTGGTGCCACATGTCACCATCTAGTGGCAAGAATTGGGGAGAAAGCAATGATCAAGATTGTGCCACATCACCCATTTTCGCACAGCACACTTCCAACTTCTAAAATCCGTAACTTTCACATACGACCTCCGTTTTTGACGTTCTTTATATCCACGCGTAGGTAAAATAAGATCTACAACTTTCATTTTGACTCCGTCGGCTAATTCTCGACCGATCTTAAATTTAACTGTACGAGGAGATTATACTGTTAAATGTCCGCGTAAAATTCATAACTTCTACATACGGACTCTGTTTTCGTCTGTCTTTTTACCGTTGAGTTCCTATTAATGAGATATTCAATTCTCATTTAGGTCGCGTAGGCCAAAAACCGCTCGATCTAAAATTCGAGTTTCGGGTCGTGCACTGCTATGCCAAATCTTAGAAAATTCGTAACTTCCTCATACGAAGTCAGATTTGGGCGTTCTTTTTGTGTATGTTCTCAGTTTCATGTATACTACAACTTTTGTTTAGATTTCTAAGGCTAAAAAGTCTTTTATCAAAAATTCACTATTTACGTCTCCCGGTGTCGTGCCGGTTTTGCCGTAAAACTTCGACGGGCCATAACTTCTTCGTTATAACTCGGATTTCGGCGTTCTTCATATGTACGGAACCCTTGAGACATATTCTACAACTTGGTTAAGATTATTTATTCTAAATAATCTTTTGTCGAAAAGTCGTTTTCGACCCCTATTATCTCTAAATTGACTAGCCCGGATCTGCGGGCGCTACAATTATCTCCCCATTAGGATGATTACGTCCCGGAATCATCAACGAAAACTGGCTCACATGATGACTCCATAAGTTATCTCTTCATCCTAAGTAATAATCAAAACTTTGATGTTTCTTCGAACGAGTATCTAACTCTAAGACTTTCTGACTGCAGGCGGTGCCCGATCTTGGACCCACTCTCTATCTCAAGTTAGACTTCGAATCATGATCTTCATGTCACGATCTCGATCTTTATTGGAGACTCCTTCTTTAACAAACTTGAGATAAGTTTCTTCCTTCGATTATCATAATAGACCGATGGGTCATGTTCTAATGACCTCTCATCGTATGATGCATTGCATGGACTCAGGTCTTTTAGAGTCAAATTCCAGAACATGCTATACCTTCCTTCATGTTCTAATGTGATATGATCACATCTTAAAAGGTAGCATTCCTAGCTACAAGCAACTATCGCGATACCTCTACTGATCGCTTTTATTGTCTTTCATTTCAATCTTCTAGCTTAAGTCAGATGCTACATCGGACTTGGTTCTCTGAACCATGTAACATACTCGTCTTAGTCGGACTCAATTTGATATGACCACTAGGGTCGGAATAACAACAATATTCTTAGTCATTACAGAAACAATGGTAACGACATACTTGAATAAAATGGTATCAATTACTAGCTTCTTGGTAACCTTGTGACTTTCCCTGATCCAAGTGTGAGTCCTGTGCTTCCGGTAGTATATGCATCTACTACCATTCACACCTACTCATACTCGTCCCAAGTATTGTCTCGCAGTCCCCAAGTCCTAAAATCACAAAACAATTTAACACATACGAGTGTGTCCAAATAATCATAAAAAAAAATTTCCCTAGACTCTACTAAGACTTCTTCCATGCACATCTTCAATCATCAATTCTGATTCAACTCGGTTGGTATTGGAAATTCAAGACCATGGGATAACTTTATGGATTATACCAAGAATTCTTTCTTTCTGCCAATCGAAAGTGTACTTCTCCCATACTAGACGTATTATTTATTAGACGCATTCTAAAGGCAAGATACCTCTCTTACGATGTCTTCTGATAGGTATCATTCACTATCGTAAGCCTTATTATTTCCTCTATTTTATCAGTCTATCATGGTTCGCATCACTTCCTGAACTTCTGCCATTGTGATAGGTTCGGGTGCAGGCGCAACGACCGATGCGTGACCCGTCACATTCTTCGGCTCAGGTTGTCATGTTCCTCGGATATTTCCTAGTCTGTCTTCACCATGACGTTTTGTACACCAAAGTAGACATTCGGTGTACCGAGGCGAGAATTTAAGATAGGAAAGTTTTATTTACGATAGACGTATAAATCTCCCTATTGCTCCGAAAAGTTACATGCCAGTTCTAATATCGTAATTAAACGTTTAGAAATCTGAACACATAAAATTTCAAGATCCGGTCGGCAATAGACCATAGATCCGAACAAATAATAGCATATAAGACATCTCTATGGCTATAACATAAAACATTTAGCACATAAAACATTCTAGGCATCTTTCCTAAAATAAACTAGTGCTCGTGTCTAAAATATAGCAGACACTCATCTCACAATCATCGCTTAGCACTCTAAGTTTAAGTCTAGAAATTTCCTACAAATTCCTAGTTCGCTTAAACTAATGCTCTGATACCAACTGTGACATCCCCATTTTCACGGCCAGAAAAGACCGATTTTTTTGTTTATGCTTTATAAAAATCAGAGTACTTCTTTTAATAAAAATGTTGCGGAATTTGTTCCCAGAAAAACATGATAAATACGTTATCAAAGCATTTCCGAAGAAATGTATTTTTATTCATTTAAAACATTTGTGATGTCATCGTCAATACAGAAACATAAGCATAAACAGAACTTACATTCATTTACACTAGTGATCTACATCTCTTTTAAATCTCTCAGTGCAAAGTAGCTTCGTATCGACACCCGTGATACAAATAAGCTGGAGTGGGTCAGGTTGGGAAACCTGGTGAGTACATAGGGTTTTCAACCCACAATAATATAATTATTATATTTAAACATCAAACAATCAACCCGATTACCCATCCCCGTTATCTTCTTTAATATTCCTTAAAGAATTATCTTAAGGGTCATCTCCTATATCATATTTACCTCTCATCTTTCTACCTCGCATTTCCTTATATGCTCGTTCCTAAGGCATGAATACGTAGTTACAACGTCGCCTGAACTCGTAATTCATAGTAAGGGTTAGAGTATCATCGCATGAATATACAGTCACCACATCACCTGGACTCGTAATTCATCACCTACAGGTTATAAGTCTGCTGGTGTTTCCACGGGTTGTCTAGAATATTCCGTGGTCGCCATCTATACTCTAGTAGATGACTACATCTCCAAATTGTCGGACAAGGTTATAGTATCTTTCATCCTACATCACCGATTCATCATCACCTATCCATCACCTAATTATCATCACCTATCTCTTATCATTTTATTTCATCACACATCAACTATTTCGTCTACCCATGTTTTATCCCAACGTATTTGTAGATATAAAATAAATATATATTTAAATCATTTAAAACATGTATAAAATCATTCATCCATCATAGACATCAAGTATTCAGATAATATGCACACATAGCACGTAATTTATATAAAATACTTCATATCTATGTGTAAGAGGAAAGGGACCATGCACTCACCTGTTAAAGTGATGATTCCAAACTCAGACAGCGCTTCGTTACTCTTAAAACAATTTCCTTCGACAAAACCTAGTATCAATACCACTAGGGTTTAGTCTAACGTTAACCGCGACTAATTAATAGTCTAGATATTATTATTATTATTATTATTATTATTATATAAGCGTTAAACAACACTCTTATATAACTCATAATAATATCCCAAATAATTGTTTTAAGGTCCTAATAATGTTACTATAATTAATTAGAAGTTATATTAAAAATAGCGTAGACGTAGCTCACTTACAGCGAGTTTTTATTAAAAACCGGTCTTCGCTGGAGCAGCGTTTCCGAGCCGAAAAGCTCTTCTTCTCGGAGCCGTCGAGCACTCCGGGGCTTTCGCCTCGTGCTAGGGAGGTTCCTTAGGCTTTTCGGGGGGTTCGGGACTAGAGAGAGGTTCTAGAGAGAGAGTAAAGAGAAGAAAGAATGAGAAATGTGTGAAGAAAATGAGGGTGAGAGAGGTTCTATTTATAGGGTGAAAAATGGTTGAACTTGGTGCCACATGTCACCATCTAGTGGCAAGAATTGGGGAGAAAGCAATGGCCAAGATTGTGCCACATCACCCATTTTCGCACAACACACTTCCAACTTCTAAAATCCGTAACTTTCACATACGACCTCCGTTTTTGACGTTCTTTATATCCACGCGTAGGTAAAAATAAGATCTACAGCTTTCATTTTGACTTCGTCGGCTAATTCTCAACCGATCTTAAATTTAACAGTACGAGGAGATTATACTGTTAAATGTCCGCGTAAAATTCATAACTTCTATCGACACCTGTGATACAAATAAGCTGGAATGGGTCAGGTTGGGAAACCTGGTGAGTACATAGGGTTTTCAACCCACAATAATATAATTATTATATTTAAACATCAAACAATCAACCCGATTACCCATCCCCGTTATCTTCTTTAATATTCCTTAAAGAATTATCTTAAGGGTCATCTCCTATATCATATTTACCTCTCATCTTTCTACCTCACATTTCCTTATATGCTCGTTCCTAAGGCATGAATACGTAGTTACAACGTCGCCTGAACTCGTAATTCATAGTAAGGGTTAGAGTATCATCGCATGAATATATAGTCACCACATCACCTGGACTCGTAATTCATCACCTACAGGTTATAAGTCTGCTGGTGTTTCCACGGGTTGTCTAGAATATTCCGTGGTCGCCATCTATACTCTAGTAGATGACTACATCTCTAAATTGTCGGACAAGGTTATAGTATCTTTCATCCTACATCACCGATTCATCATCACCTATCCATCACCTAATTATCATCACCTATCTCTCATCATTTTATTTCATCACACACCAAGTATTTCGTCTACCCATGTTTTATCCCAACGTATTTGTAGATATAAAATAAATATATATTTAAATCATTTAAAACATGTATAAAATCATTTATCCATCATAGACAGCAAGTATTCAGATAATATGCACACATAGCACGTAATTTATATAAAATACTTCATATCTATGTGTAAGATGAAAGGGACCATGCACTCACCTGTTAAAGTGATGATTCCAAACTCAGACAGCGCTTCGTTACTCTTAAAACAATTTCCTTCGACAAAACCTAGTATCAATACCACTAGGGTTTAGTCTAACGTTAACCGCGACTAATTATCAGTCTAGCTATTATTATTATTATTATTATTATTATTATTATTATTATTATTATTATATAAGCATTAAACAACACTCTTATATAACTCATAATAATATCCCAAATAATTGTTTTAAGGTCCTAATAATGTTACTATAATTAATTAGAAGTTATATTAAAAATAGCGTAGGCGTAGCTCACTTACAGCGAGTTTTTATTAAAAACCGGGCTTCGCTGTAGCAGCGTTTCCGAGCCGAAAAGCTCTTCTTCTCGGATCCGTCGAGCACTCCGGGGATTCCGCCTCGTGCTAGGGAGGTTCCTTAGGCTTTTCGGGGGGTTCGGGGCTAGAGAGAGGTTCTAGTGAGAGAGAGTAAAGAGAAGAAAGAATGAGAAAGGTGTGAAGAAAATGAGGGTGGGAGAGGTTCTATTTATAGGGTGAAAAATGGCTGAACTTGGTGCCACATGTCACCATCTAGTGGCAAGAATTGGGGAGAAAGCAATGGCTAAGATTGTGCCACATCACCCATTTTCGCACAGCACACTTCCAACTTATAAAATCCGTAACTTTCACATACGCCCTCCGTTTTTGACGTTCTTTATATCCACGCGTAGGTAAAAATAAGATCTACAACTTTCATTTGGACTCTGTCGGCTAATTCCCGAACGATCTTAAATTTAACAGTACGAGGAGATTATACTGTTAAATGTCCGCGTAAAATTCATAACTTCTACATACGGACTCTGTTTTCGTCTGTCTTTTTACCGTTGAGTTCCTATTAATGAGATCTTCAATTCTCATTTAGGTCGCGTAGGCCAAAAACCGCTCGATCTAAAATTCGAGTTTCGGGTCGTGCACTGCTGTGCCAAATCTTAGAAAATTCGTAACTTCCTCATACGAAGTCAGATTTGGGCGTTCTTTTTTTTTTGTTCTCAGTTTAACGTATACTACAACTTTTGTTTAGATTTCTAAGGCTAAAAAGTCTTTTATCAAAAATTCACTATTTACGTCTCCCGGTGCCGTGCCGGTTTTGCCGTAAAACTTCGACGGGCCATAACTTATTCGTTATAACTCGGATTTCGGCGTTCTTCATATGTACGGAACCCTTGAGACATATTCTACAACTTGGTTAAGATTACTTATTCTAAACAATCTTTTGTCGAAAAGTCGTTTTCGACCCCTATTATCTCTAAATTGACTAGCCCGGATCTGCGGGCGTTACAAAAGTAATGCCAAGTTGAGTAAGACTCAAAGCCCGAGTACCGAAGTCGAGATAGCAGAAATGAGCCGATTACCATACGCTTCCGCAGTTGGCTCGATTATGTATGCTATGACTTGTACTCGCCCTGATGTAGCCTTCGCTTTGAGCATGGTCAGCAGATATCAGGGAAATCCTAGCAAAGCACATTGGACCACAGTCAAGAACATTCTTAAGTACCTTCGGAGGACCAAGGAATGGTTTCTAGTCTTCGGTGGGAGTGATGACTTAAAGGTGCGAGGGTACAGTGGCGCCAGCTTTTAGACCGACAGGGACAACTACCGTTCGCAGTCGGGCTGGGTCTTTACCCTAAATGGAGGAGCAGTGACTTTGAAGAGTTCCAAGCAGGAGACCGTAGCTGATTCAACGTGCAAATCAGAATATATAGCGGCGAGCGAAGCATCAAAGGAGGCAATATGGTTGAAGAACTTCATCGGATACCTTTGAGTTGTGCCAGTCATAAAGGAGCCCATGGAAATTTTCTGTGATAATGAAGGAGCGGTTGCCTTGACCAAGGAACCAAGGGATCATGGCAGATCTCGACATATCGACAGAAAATATCACTTTATTCGACATCGGGTGGAAGAAGGACTCCTCGTAGTGAAGAGGGTATCGTCAGAGGATAACCCAGCAGATCCACTTACGAAGGGACTGAGCAGGGTTAAGCACTTGCAGCACGCTTGGAGCATCGGGATGAAGGACGATATTAGTTTAGATTAGATAGTTTAGAAACGTGTAATAGATAAATTGTAATTAACATTCGATGATTAAATAAAGTAGTATTATTTATTAGTAATGTTACTGTCTTATGTTAATTGTTTACCTATTGTTTCATTTTGCATGTTTTGACTTCCTGAATAATGAGATTATTCGAACGGTCCACAGTCGTTCATATGTTGGAAGTAGGTATGAATGAAGATTGTCATGAATTGGTGTGTAGATTGTCTAAAAGAGTATTAGACATAGAAAAAGTTTGCTGCAACGTTCATGTGTGCTTATGAACTTGATTTGAGCATTGGAATAAACCCACACTTGCTGGAATCACTTCATGGAATTTATCACGAGTGATCGCAAGACGATAATATCATATGGTCTTAAAACCTAGATATATGATTTATTGTTTGCTAATTGGTTGTGCATTGATAATGCGTAAACGCATCAGTAACTTGATGTTATAAAACACATTGTTGTGTATGATTTGATTAGTGGGTAGTAAATGCATATAAGTCGAAGTTTATATGTTCCTTTTATCCTAAGAGGGTAAAAGCGATATCAGGGCCCCTCGATGATTTAGTTTGACTTATGTGTCGGGCCCGGTCAGGACTGAATTAATGTGTTCAATTAAGTTCTATGTCAAATAAATCAGAGATCGAGAAACTAACTGCTGGACAATAAGTATGACTATGTTCCATGTAATTGTCCGCACGATATCTAGAACAGAGGATTATGCGATCCCTTATCTAAAGCACAGGTTACTGATAAGATCGGAGTTTGACAGCGTCTTTGAGAGCTACGATTGCTAATCGGATTGTATTTGCATTTGTAGTTACTAGACTTATCCAAGTGGGAGACTGTTGGATTAGTGTCTAAGCCCGTAACTATATTTGGTAAGTACTTGATCCGATTGTGCATGGTCCTTTTGGGTTGCCTTCACCAAAGCAACATGATAGGAGGATTTATGAATAAAGAGGTTACTATGATTTATTAATATGTTATATGAATAATATATTAAAAGATAAATCATATAATTTAATTATTATTAGACAAGAATTAATTAAGAATTAATTCTGTGGCTAAAAGAGATTAATTAAATAAAGGGGACTGGAACTGTCAATTGTGTGATAGTTGATTTGGGCTGATAATCCTTTGGGATTAAGGGGTGGATGAAAATAGAGTGGGAGCCCATCTAATTTTTGTCCATGGCCTTATTCTGGAAGATTCTTTGGACTGCTTAAGGCCTAAGCTATCCAGTTAGAGTTTTGACTGAAACCCTAGCAGCACAAGTATAAATAGACCCCTAAGGCTTCAGAAATCGGCTAACCCTATTCCTAAGAGTGCAAGAGCCGAATTCTAGAGCCTCCAACCTCTCTCCAAGATCATCCTCTTGCTTTTGGTGTTTGTAAGCCATTAGAGGAGTGACACTTGTGACTCTAAGCTTCAAAGACAAGAAGAATCAAGCAAGTAACAAGAGGTAATCATTTAGATCTGTTTTGTAATGATAATTTCGAATTATACCTACTAGATCTAGGGTTTGGAAGACTTGGATGAATGCATGTACAATAGAGAAACCTAGATCCAAGCATTAGGATTTGCATGAGCACATAGGATGTTCTTTTGGCTTAAACCCATCAGATCCACGAGGAGGTGGTCGCAGCCATTCGAGCAGAGATACTGGAGATGTTTGGGTCTATTAAGACCACCCTGATTGAAAACTTTGATGAGAGATATGCTGCTCTTACCGAGGCGGCTGCTGTTGCAGTCACTGCAGCTGTCGCCGCTGCCAGGCCACAGGGAGGTGACTCGTTGTTGTACCAGGAGTTCAGCAACACGAAGCCACCAGAGTTTGATGGGACTCAGGATCCGATTGTTGCGATGAGATGGATATATGATATCGAGGGATGTTTCTACACTTGTTCCTGTCCGGAACATTTGAGGGTACGGTTCGCGCTGAACCAGCTTCGCTTGGGAGCGAAGGACCGGTGGAAGTTTGTGACAGCCAGTTTCACTCCTGCAGAGCACACTGGGAGAGATTTACCACGATGTTTCGAGAGGAGTATGTTCCCCCGTTGGAGAGGGAACGGTTGACCCAGGAGTTTCTGTCCCTCAAGCAGAGGACAGAGTCAGTGACAGTGATTACGAGGATGTTCCATGAGAGGGCGTTGTTCTGCCCTGAGCACGTGTCTACCGAGCAGGCACGTATGAGCCAATATTTGAGCATATTGAGGAAGGATATCCGCGAGTTCGTGGTGAACTCGACTTATCGGTCATTTGCTAAGCTTCTGGAAAATGCCCGATATAGGGAGACTGAGCTGGAGACTCAGGCCAGGGAGGAGGCGGAGTCTTAGGGGAGGGATCGGCGGCCGGCACAGTCGCAACCGGCAGCCATGCGGGCAAAGCCCGCTGATTCGAGATCTGGAGGCCAGAAGGGCCGCACCTGTGGGAGGTGCGGCAAGGGACCTGAGGGGATCTGTCGAGCAGGCTCTTGCTACAAATGTGGTAAGGAGGGGCACATAGCCAAGGATTGCCCCAAGGGGTTCATAGTCTGTTTTCACTGCAACCAGAGTGGCCACCGAAAGGCTGAGTGTCTGCAGCTAGTACAGGGATCAGCACAGGGATCTTCCCCTGCTACTGCACGAGCTACTGAGAGTCGGCCAACAAAGGCCGAGGTACCGAGGGATCGCGGGAGAGCCTTCCAGCTGACGGCGGAGGAGGTTCGCGCAGCACCTGATGTGGTGGCTGGTATGTATTCTTTTACTTATTCTATTGCCGAGATACGTTGTGCTTATATTGTGATATGCGTAGGTACTTTTTCTTGTGAATCATGTACCTTATTTAGTGTTATTCGACTCGGGTGCGAGTCTATCTTTCGTGTCGTTAGCGTTTAGCCGTCACATCAGCACCCGACGGGAGGCGTTGAGTAGACCTCTGGGAGTTTCCATAGCCGACGAGCGCGCGGTTTTTGCTACTGATGTGATTCGGGGATGTATACTTGAGATTTTCGGTGTTGAGTTTACGATAGATCTGGTACCGATTGCGATGGGGGATGTATGTGTCATTGTGGGCATGGACTGGTTGAGTCGATTCGGAGCTGTTATAGACTGCGAGCGTCAATTGGTGACCATACGAGACCCTAGTGGGGGAGTGCTTGCAGTGTATGGCGAGGGTACCCAATCTGGATCAGCATTTTGTTCGGCTGCCAAGGCGAGACAGAGTCTACAGCAGGGCTGTAGGGGTTTTGCAGCGTATGTGATGGATACGCGAGTTGCTGCCGAGAGACCGAGTTCAGTCACTGATGTTCCGATAGTGAGTGAGTTCCCGGATGTTTTTCCCGAGGAATTGTCGGGTGTGCCTCCCGAGAGGCAGGTGGAGTTTCGTATTGATTTGATTCCGGGGGCGGAGCCTATTGCCAAGGCACCCTACCGCCTTGCGCCGCCAGAGATGCAGGAGTTATCCTCACAGCTCCAGGAGTTGTTGGGGAAGGGTTTTATCCGGCCGAGTAGCTCGCCGTGGGGAGCGCCGATCCTTTTTGTCAAGAAAAAGGATGGTTCACACCGGATGTACGTTGATTACCGAGAGTTGACCAAGCTGACGATCAAGAGCCATTATCCACTGCCGAGGATCGACGATCTGTTCGATCAATTGCAGGGTGCGTCTTGGTTTTCCAAGATTGACTTGAGATCTGGGTATCATCAGATGAGGGTGCGAGATAAGGATATTCAGAAGACGACATTTAGGACTCGTTACGGGCATTACGAATTCGTGGTGATGCCTTTTGGTCTCACCAATGCACCGACAACGTTCATGGATCTCATGAACTGGGTGTGCAGGCCTATGTTGGATCGATCGGTGATCATATTCATCGACGATATCTTGGTGTATTCGAGATCCATAGAGCAGCATGAGGAGCATTTGCGAGAGATCCTTTGAGTATTGAGATCGGAGAGGCTTTATGCCAAATTCTCCAAGTGTGACTTCTGGTTACGAGAGGTCCAGTTCTTGGGGAACCTCGTTAATCAGAATGGGATTTTGGTTGATCCGGCCAAGATTGAGGTTGTTATGAGTTGGGAGGTGCTGAGATCCCCCACCGAGATCAGGAGTTTTCTGGGATTGGCCGGCTACTATCGGAGATTTCTCTAAGATTGTCGTTCCTCTCACCAGATTGACCCGGAAGGGCGTTACTTTTACTTGGGGTCCCGAGCAGCAGGCCTCATTTGAGACTCTTCGCCAGAGATTGTGCGAAGCCCCGGTGTTAGCCCTTCCTGAGGGGATGGAGGACTTTGTGGTTTACTGCGATGCGTCTATATCTGGGTTGGGTGCGGTGCTTATGCAGAGAGGACACGTGATAGCATATGCATCGAGACAGCTGAAGCCTCATGAAACAAGGTATCCCACCCATGATTTAGAGTTGGGGGCAGTTGTATTCGCCCTCAAGATCTGGCGCCACTATTTGTAAGGGGTTCGGTGTACCGTATACACGGACCACAAGAGCTTGAAGTATCTGATGGATCAGCCCAACCTAAATATGCGTCAGAGGAGATGGTTGGATGTGGTAAAAGATTACGACTGTGAGATCCTATATCATCCGGGCAAGGCTAACGTGGTAGCCGATGCCCTGAGCCGTAGGGCGGAGAATGCCCCGATTCGAGATGTGTGCATGAGGATGACAGTGATGAATCCGGTGTTGGATACCATTCGAGAGGCCCAAGAAGAGGCCGTGAGACCGGAGAACCGCAAGAGGGAGCGAGTAATTGGGCAGGTATTCGAGTTTGTGACGGATAGACGAGGGCTTATGACCATTAGAGGGCAGATTTTGGTGCCCTATACGGGAGGAGAACGTAGCATACTGATGGAGGAGGCGCACAGATCGAGATTTTCGATCCATCCTGGGGCAACTAAGATGTATTTGGACCTGAAGAGAGATTACTGGTGGCCTTGTATGAAGAGGGATGTTGCGTGGGTAGTTGAGAGGTGCTTGACCTGCCGTCGGGTCAAGGCAGAGCATCAGCGTCCACACGGTCCATTGCAGCCTTTGGAGATTCCCCAGTGGAAGTGGGAACAGATCTCTATGGACTTCATCACCAAGTTACCAAGGACTGCGCGTGGAGTTGACGCGATTTGGGTGTGTGTTTTGTGTGTTCCAAAGGAAGAAGAAGGTGGTGGTGAATCTTAGAAGCTAGAAGCAAGAGTGGATCTAGAAGTTTTGCATCCTTCTCCATCTCCAGAAGGTAAAAAATTCCCACCTTGATGAATAAGTTGCTAGATCTAGCTTGCATGACGAAAATATGAGCTTTTGTCCCAAATATGGCCTTTCTAGTGTATGATATGTTACGGAACGTGTGGGTTGTCCTTTCAGACGTATTTCCATGTCTTGAGCCATAAAAATAAGACCTTGGCCCCTGAGATTCCTTCATGCAAGCCATTAAGAGCTTTAGTGGTTAAGACAAGTTAGAGTTTTGTTGTTGGGCTTGATCTAGACATGTAGAACCATAAAGTTGGAAAATTTATGGTTTGGGATGCCATTTTGGGCTAAGACTGAAAGTTAGACGTAGTATCTTGAGGAATTAAGCCCTCGAAATGAAGTTGTTAAGCCATTGCGTACGCTGGGCGTAATTGTAGTACGCTAGGCGTACGCCTGAGGGGAGCCTGATCTGGATCGCGAGTGCGCGGGGCGTACGAGCCGAGTACGCGGAATGTACTTGGTATGGGTTGACTTTTTTTGATTTTGACTTTGACCAAGGTTGACCATATAGATCATACAACCGTTGGTTCATGATACATCATGACACCTGCTATCCACTAAATGATAAACTCACGGTACTAAACCGCTCTTGCCGTCATCACATCCACAGCTTGAAGACTCACGACCAACACTAAATGGACCTAAAGATACCCAACCATCAGTCACCAACTTACTGGAACCCAAACAAGATCCCTCTCAATGTTATCTGAACACAACATGAGCCATACTCCTTTATCATGCACAATTCCTTTCACAACACAAACTGATATCAACACAAACTAGACGAACCTCAACCGTTAATAGAAACATCCTCATGAATGATCGATACAAGATCCCACACCTTGATTGAAACTGAACAGATTCCACCAATACGTAACTAGTTCAAGAAAACTCCCAAGGTGGTCTAGAAATGTTGCAAAACCTGAGCCTGCTATGCACCAAAATTCCACACCACAATTGAGGGTAAACATACCCAGCAACCAACGAAAATTTTAAAACATACGGAACTTGACGATAGGTGGACGCATCCATTGAACTTCAACTGACACAACTTGAAAATTTCGAAGAACCTCCACTTTTGATGATGAACGAAAAGAATGCACTGACAACTAACCCAATAACCCAATATGCTACTTGCATAAAACCCATGTCAGACTAAACAAAACTCTAAAGATGATTTACCAATCAATATTGCCCACCATAGAATAGAGAATGCAATCTATACAATGATTCGGGGAATCCCTCAACACTCAATACCCAACATGAGCATCCCAAACGCCTCTCGATCTATTCAGCGACATTCTGAAGGGAATCCACTGGCTACAACAAGCTCGTTATCCAACATATTCTTGTCGCGAAGACGAATCTTGCATTCCTGAATACATACATCTAATGATATATTTCCTTGTACCTCCATCCTGACCAAATCCTGAAATGAAGTTCCGCGTACCCAAACCGCAAATCCCTACGACCCATTCTGCTGAAATCATGAACTCGACCATAGCAATGATCCTTCAACCAAAATAGTCGGTTCTCCCCCACTTAGGGTTCGAACTACCACCAAATGATGTTGCAGACATACCACATCTCAAACAGGTCTTCCAGCTAAGAACCAAGCGAACACAAATTTATCCTGGATCTCAGATGGAAACCTCGAAAAACCTCCCAATCATAACCACCTCTAATATCAAAATCCCATGCAGATGCACAAACAATAATTATGTCCACTCATGACACCAATTATCCATCTAGAAACAAATGAACTACCATACTCCTCACCTAATTCCCCAACACACAATTCATCGTGAGCATTACTTATAATTACAAGAAGCATCATTCTCTTAGTCAGGATACATCAAAGACAACAAAAGTTGCTCTTACTGATTCACTTCCCTTGGTTCCTGAAACAATCAACTAGTACTTGCCCTAACTAATTTCAAGAAAGCATACCCCTGATCTCATCTCAAAGAAACCGCACCGCAAAACCCTTTTGTGCAATCTAACGCTGCCATACCCGTCGACAAAGAAAACCACAATCTTCTAGAATCGTGTCCGGACTACATCCCATCTATGAAAATCTCATGTCTACTCCCTATTTCCTCCGATCACGGAAAGCTGGAAGTACATAACCCTTACCGATTATAGTGACATCCCAATCCATCTGCCAATCACTTAATCTCCGGCTGCAATCCTCTCGCCGATCATCACACTCACTTCCTTCTCGAGCCCCGCGACTCAACTTGTCACTACTTTTGCAAGGCCCTCCAGACCTCAGAATCAACTACATATCATGTTTCTGCACCACTAAAACCCAAAAATCATCCCCACTGAAGCCCGAACAATCATCTGACCCATCCTCAACCTTGATGATCATACCCGATAAACTGATAAAGGTGGATATACACCGCAATGAATCATGGTGCCAAACCATGTCTCCTTCCTTAACCAGTTCCTTAGAATCCCCTACATTTTCCTCGACTCGAGTGTGGATCATGTGCTTCCAGTAGTACAGGCCCACTACCTTCCACACCTATCCATACTTACCTCAAGAATCATCTCGGGTCCTCAAAGTAGTCACTCCTATCCGCATATGTCCTATCCATTCTTATACACATGTTCTCAAATAAGTACCCATCGCTAAACATCATAGGTCAACCCACTATTTCCCGACCTCACCCTGTCATCAGCTATTTAAGAACTCCTAATGATGTCAGTTAACCACTTCATGAACACAATCACATGCGTCGGAGCTTAGATAATCCTTTGAGTGAAAGACTCATCCCTACAACGGTTGGACTCAGACAAGAGCTACATAGTAGGGTCAAATCCGTCACTCTGAGATTATCTAACACATGCCACATGTGACCTAACATGTTCACATAATAGTTAACTAACCTCACCATTAGTCCCACAAAGCACAAAGTAAGCAGCATCCGTGCAGCAACACTCCAAGTCACAGCCAAATAGAGCACATCTCAATCTCACTTCCTACCAAGAAAGATTTCAAATCTAGCATAATGTTAGGGGTGTCAAACCCAACAAATAAAGGGGTACAAATGACTCCAAAAAAACACTACTACTTTTCACTAAAAAGGTAATACAAGGTAAGTAGGGTCGATCCACAGAGACACAGAACAAGTGCTTATACCCTTTTTGCGTAAGGTACAAATATGAGTACAAAAGAGGGGGATTTATATGCTTTCATTCAAACAAACGACTGGAGTAATAAGCAAGCAAATGATTAAGTAAAGTAAATTCAAGATTTGTAAATACTCCAATGATATGTGCATATTTAGTTACATATTTTGTCTAAAATCTTAATACTTTTTGGCTAATTTGTCCTAATTATTGAACAAAAGGTACTTAATTGTGTTTAAATTGTATTTGCAGCCTAAAAGACATGCTCGAGTTAAAAAGGAAGCGGGATTAGCAAACGGAAGCTCGGGGAACAAACAAAGAAGAAAATGAGGCTAAAAGAATGAAGAACTAGGCGAGTTGGCTATTTACTCGCCGAGTAGACACGAATCTTCGCGAACAACTAAAGACGTGCCGTACATGGATTCTTAGTGATGGACTCGTCGATTCGGTCACTGGACTTGACGAGTCACCCCTGTTTTCAGAAAATTATAAATAGGACATAATAGCCCCGAAACAAAGACCTCTCTCGGATACCTTGGCTACTCAGCTGTGATTGAAGGGTTATTGAAGCTCTGGAGTTCAAAGATTTTACCCTAGAGTTCAATTCGAAAGTGATTAAAGGCAACATATACTCTCTTATTCTTAATCTATTGAACAAAACCATGTTTTTACTTCTAGATTTCGTTTTTGAGTTATCATTTGCTGTAATTATGAGCTAAAACTCGTATCTTCTGTTTAGGGTAGATTGGCTTGTTAATATAGTTTGATTTTATGGTGTGGATTATTTGATTTGGTGAAAACTGTTTTGCTAAGATTGTAATCGATCCTTATGTGTTGACAATAACTGTTTTTCTGTTAATTACCAAGTCTATTTGTAACATCCGGATTTCCAGGTATATTATTTTATTATTTATTTTGAGAATTTTTGGAAGGACTCGACGAGTTGGTGCCTCAACTCGTCGAGTAGGGTCGCGACTTGGTGACGTGGATAATGAATGGACTCGACGAGTCGGAGAGATGACTCGCCGAGTCAGCGCTGTTGACAGAAACCCTAATTCTCTCGGGCATGGGCCTATTTAAAGGCACTTATAGCCTCCATATCACCTCCATCAGTGTCCATTCGCCCCCTGATAGAAACCCTAGCGTTTATTGTGAGCAAGAGAGGGAGAGAGACTCATTGAAGTCGCTTTCTTAAGAAGAAGAGCAAGGTGCTTCAAGGATCAAGGAGGAGAGCTTGTGGATCTGCTTCATCTCCATTTCAAGCTTCAGATCTAGGTATAAGCTCTTACCTTCTTTGTTGATTTATTAGAACCCTTGTTTGTGAACTTAGGGCTTGTATCACTTATTGATGGGGTTTTGGGTGCATCAAACCCCCTTTTTACGAGTCACTCTATAGATTTGGACCTTGTAAGGTCCAGAGAGTCATAAAGTAGGAGGCCATAGTTGAGCAACCATGGAGCTTTGAATTTAGGAAGCTTTAGTGGAGTCTTAATGGCATATTGAGCAAAATATACCATGCATGGACATCAAAATCGAACCTTTACGTGACTTTTGAGTATTAGGAGGTTAGATCTATAAGCTAGAGTTACAGATCTGACCTCAGGTGGCTAAATGAGAAATCCGATGGAGCCGACTCGCCGAGTCCATGGGATGACTCGACGAGTCGTAGCGGGTTCGACCTAGTAGCCTTGACCCAGTGTTAACTCATCGAGTTGGGAGTCAACTCGACGATCTGAGTGAACCCTAGGGAGGATTGGAAAATACGAGTAGACTCGGCGAGTCACAGGAGTGCACTCGACGAGTCACAGGAGTGCACTTGGCGAGTCAAGTCAACCTTGACTGTTAACCCAGGTTGGCTTCTGTAGACTTCATGGGTGGGTCAATAAGGGGCAGGAGGGACCAAGGAGGGGTAAAATAGTCTTTTACCCATTCCGAGGGTTAAAAGGGAAAAAGAGGACTTAAGGTGTAAATGAGTAATAAGAAGGATAATGATTGAGATGCTTGTATAATGTGTTAGGCGGAGGCTAGTCCAGGATTCCGAGTACTTGTCTGTTACCTACTAGCCACGAGGTGAGTCTTCTCACTATACCTTACCTGGAGTGGTAAATATGTGTGACCGGAAGGTCTTATGTGTTTATAAGTGTTATGTGATGTATGTTCTATGTGATATGTATATGTTTGCATGGTTTGGACCAGAAGGTCAACAGGGTTGGACCGGAAGGTCAACAGAGTTAGGACCAGAAGGTCATCATGGGTAGGACCGGAAGTTTTACCAGAGTTGTGGGACCGGAAGGTCCCACTAAGACACAATTCACCGGAATGTCTCGTAGAGCTATAGCCTCGAGTGGCTAATTTTATGTACGTGGTATTTTGGGGAACTCACTAAGCATTCGTGCTTACCGTGTTATGTGATATGTGTTTTGGGTACTTCAGAGGATCGCGGGAAGACGAGTCACAGAAGGCACCGACATGATTGTACACACACACACACAGTTGAGACGGAGTTATGTTATGGATCCTGGATTTGATTTAACGTTTTGAAAACTTTGTTGACTGATATTTGGTGTTTAAATAATATGACATGTGTTTTATGAGATTGAAAATGAAAATTTTGGTTGAAAAATTATGTTGTTACACTATTAAGTTGCATGAACATCCTCTTAATTACTTGCTTCATATGATTTATGTGAAAACAACATTATATGCCTAGTATTAGTGAATATCAACCTAGGATTAATAGAAAACAGGTAAGTTAATGTGTAAGCTTGTGTGATGAACAACCATACAAGATGTTGATTAAATTAGTCATTTAATTAGCTAAACTACAAGTCTTACTTAACCCGAAACAACATACTAGGAAATTCATTAGTGTAACTAATTGGCCACTGTTTAAATTTATTTGTTTTCTAAGGATTAGTAATAGTGAACACAAGTCTAATCACATTTATCGGTAGCCAATGACAAAATAATCCATTATAATTGCCATAAAATCAACTATAGAAACAAGTGAGTCAAACCTAAACAGAAGTCTCTTTTATTATTGAATCTAGTCATCTTCAATTTCCTTTGCTGCTAGTTGTTTCTTTTTGTTTAAAGTATTAGTTAATTGCATCTAGTCTTGAAAACTAGAGAAAACCCCTTCTTTTTATTATTTGTTTTAATTAGGTAATTTTAGTATTTAATTTAGCTGTTATTGTTCCTGTGTTCGATACCCTGCTTGCTTGAACTATATTGCTAACGATAGGTACACTGCCTTTCGTGTGTTTATTTGTGTTTGAAGTAGTAAGATTAAACTAGTGCATTTACACACATCAAGTTTTTGGCGCCGTTGCCGGTGACGGTTTTAATTAGTTATCTTAATTGCTAGAGTTATCGATCATTTGTCTAAGATTCATCTTGCACAAAGTTACCATTTTAGTTAATTAGTTATCTAGTTTTAGTTATTTAGTAATCTATTTAGTTTTTGAATTTTTCTGTTGAACTCGTCGAGTCCAGTCGAACTGACTCGACGAGTCCCTCGTAAAATTTTCAATTTCGTCTTATTTCATTTTTGTTCTTTTTACGCGTGTTTTCTGTTTCTTTCAGGTATTTTATGACCCGAGGATCGAACTCATCTTTGGTACCACCTCTTGAAAATTCAGAATCAGCTTTGGGGAAGGACAAGGATAAGACCGTTGAAGAGACTAACCCGCCAAAGAAGTCACCTTTCAAGGACCTTAAATATATTTTTGTAAAGAAGACGGGAAAGAAAGTGGGTGAGTCTAGCAGCCAAAAGAGCAAAGAAAGTAAGATAGAAGGTTTTAAATACGATCCCAATCCAAAAGAAACTGAATACGAGACAGAAACAGAAACCGAAGAAGGAAGCGACCTAGAAGCCGAACCCGAAAACACCATGACAGACATTGCAAATATACCCATGGGAGAGTACAAGAGAAGAATGAGTGACGACACCGGGTCGGGACTCGTGCAACCCGCGATTCCAGCAACTGCTAACTTTGAACTAAAAGGTCACATACTCGCCCAACTAAAGGAAATCCCATTCTACGGGAAAGATCACGAAGACGCATACAAGCATATCGAGGAGGTCAACGACATAGCCGAATACTTCAACATCCCTAATGTACCTCGCGAGACTGTCTTGATTCGTATGCTACCAGTTACATTTAAGGGAGTCGTGAAAGATTGGCTGAAATCACTCCCTCCATGATCTATCACCGCATGGGCTAAAATGCGTGAAGAATTCATAGATCAATTTTGCCCTCCCTCCAAAATAGCAAAATTGAAGAAAGCAATTACAAACTTTGAACAACAAGTGGGAGAGTCGCTTTATGAGGCCTGGGAAAGGTACAAAGGCTTGTTAAGGAATTGTCCCCACCATGATCTTAACATTCAACAAGAGGTCTCCATTTTCTATGATGGAGTGAACGTGACGACTAGGCAACTCCTTGATTCCCAAGGACCACTCATGAAGAAAAATCCCGGTGTTATAACGGAGCTAATTGAAGAATTCTCTAATCATTCTAGACAATATCATAATTCAAGGAACGACTCAGCTCAATAGGTGGTGAACTTCGTCAATGTTAGTATGGCAACCGTGATGGCTAAATTGGAAAGTATGGACCGAAGAATGACAAAGATGGATCAATCCATCCATGCCATCCGGTGGGATGTGAAAACTGTAGCGGGTCTCACCTTACTAAAGATTGTGATCTAGACGAACATGGGAACCGGAAAGTGCAAGTATGTTACTTAAATGGCGGTGATGAGGATTGGCGAAAACCAAAAAAAGAGCGGCTACCATATGACGAGTACAAGAAGGCAAAGGAGGAGAAGTATATGCTGAAAACTAGAGGTCTAAATCAAAAGGAGGAGTCGGTGCAAGAAAAGAAAATGAATCTTGAAGAAATGCTAAAGCAATTTGTAGCCGCATCTGACAAAAGACACAATGATACCGAAGCAGCAATAAGGGAACAACAAGCAATCATGAGAAATCAGCAGGCCTCTATTCTCAACATTGAAAAACAGCTGGGCCAACTTGTGCTACAAATCAATCAAAGAGCACCGGGTGAACTCCCAAGCAATACCGAGAAAAATCCGAGAGGTGCTCAAATTAACATTGTGACCACTAGAAGTGGGAAAATAATTACCCCTCTGACACCTATAACAAATAATGATACAAGAGAGGTGCATGAAAAGTAGAAAGAAGACCCGAAATACCAGTCAGTCGACCCGACTCGTCAAGTCGAGGAGAAGGACTCGACGAGTCCACAGTCAGAAAAGAAAAATGATCCTCCTTTGAAACCTTATCAACCTCCATTGCCATTTCCAAGTCGGGCAAGACAAGAAAAGTAGAATGAAGATTATCAAAAGTTCCTGGAACACATCAAAGCCCTCCAAATCAATATTCCTTTCATAGAAGCGGTTGCACAAATGCCCAAGTACGCAAAATTCCTAAAAGAGCTACTCACTAATCGAAAGAAGTTGGAAGAGGTGTCCAAGGTGGTGTTTAATGAGAATTGTTCAGCTGCAATGCTGAACAAATTACCAAATAAGATGGGAGACCCGGGTAGATTAACTTTGCCATGCCAATTTGGAAACTTAGCTACAACTTATGCATTGGCGGATTCGGGGGCAAGTGTCAATCTTATGCCATATTCTTTCTTTAAAAAGTTGAACCTTCCGGAGCCGAAACCAATCCGTATGGCAATACATTTAGCAAACAAGATGGTGACTTTTCCAAGGGGAATATGTGAGGATTTATTGGTAAAAGTTGATAAATTTGTGTTCCCTGTGGATTTCATAGTCCTAGATATGGAAGAAGATCACCAAGTCCCGATAATTCTTGAAGACCTTTCCTAAATACCGCAAGTGCCATAGTAGACATGAGAGAATCCAAGCTTACCCTCTCGGCGGGAGAAGAGTCAGTCACATTTGGCGTTGATCGAGCAATGAAACATTCCAAGCATAGTGATGACACGACCTTCTCGGTGGACGTTTTTGATGAGCTAAAGGAAGAATTGAAGGAAGACAAGTCAAGAAAACCCACATATGCCCTTGAAGATGAATTTGATGTTGAACGGGACCTGCAAGAGATAAATAGAATGCTTGAAGAATCTGAATACGAATAAATAATTAGGAACTTTGAACAGTCGACACGCCGAGTCACAGTCACTGACTCGACGAGTCCATTAGGAAAATCGTGACCAGTCGAAGATTTTAGCATGGACTCGACAAGTCCCCTCTATGGACTCGACGTGTTCAGTGTATAGAACACATAATTAGAGTTGAAAACCTTCCCTGAACATTTGGAATACGCATTTCTCGAAGAAAGTAATCAAAAGCTTGTTATTATTTCTTCCGACCTCACTAAGGCTGAAAAAGAAGAGTTAGTACAAGTTCTAAAGAAAAGAAAAAACGCCATCGCATGGAAAATCACCGATATAAAAGGAATAAGTTCTTCCTATTGTTCTCATAAAATAATTCTTGAAGAAGGTGAAAAGTCGGTCGTTCAACACCAAAGGCGTTTAAACCCACACATGCAAGAGGTGGTAAAGAAAGAAGTTGTTAAACTTTTAGATGCGGGAATTATTTACTCCATTTCCGGTAGCCCATGGGTTAGTCCCGTTCAAGTGGTGCCAAAGAAAGGGGGAATGACGGTTGTGACAATTGAGAAGAACGAACTTTTACCAACAAGAACCGTAACCGGGTGGCGCGTTTGCATCGACTATCAGAAGCTCAATGATGCTACATGCAAGGATCACTTTCTGCTACCATTCATCGATCAAATGCTTGAAAGGCTATCCGGACATCTTTACTATTGTTTTCTTGATGGTTTCTCGGGGTACTTTCAAATTCCAACTGACCCACGAGACCAAGAAAAAACCACTTTTACTTGCCCAAGTGGGACATTTGCATATAGACGCATGCCTTTTGGGTTATGCAATGCACCGACTACCTTCCAAATATGTATGATGGCTATCTTCCATGACATGGTCGAGAAATTTATGGAGGTTTTCATGGATGACTTATCGGTTTTTGGGTCTTCCTTTGACGATTGTTTATCCAACTTAGACCTAATGTTGGCAAGATGTGAGAAGACAAATCTAGTTCTGAATTGGGAGAAGTGCCACTTCATGGTCAAGGAAGGGATTGTGTTAGGACACAAGGTTTCAAAGTTGGGAATAGAGGTGGATAAAGCAAAAATTAATACTATAGCTAAATTGCCACCCCCAAGTAATGTAAAAGGGGTAAGAAGCTTTCTAGGCCATGCGGGATTTTACCGACGTTTCATTAAAAACTTTTCTAAGATCACGAGGCCATTGACTCAACTTCTTTTGAAGGATGGCCCATTTGACTTTTCTAAGGAATGCAATGAAGCTTTTCAATTATCAAAGGAAAAGTTGACTAGTGCTCCTATCATGATAGCCCCAAATTGGAGTCTTCTTTTTGAATTAATGTGTGATGCTAGTGACTATGCAGTGGGAGCTGTTTTGGGACAAAGAATTAACAAACATTTTCACCCTATCTACTATGCAAGTAAGACTTTAAACCCCACTCAAGAAAACTACACTACTACCGAGAAGGAGCTACTCGCGGTGGTTTATGCTTTTGATAAATTCCGCCCATATCTAGTTTTGTCAAAAACAATTGTATTTACCGACATTCTGCCCTCAAGTATCTCTTTGCTAAACAAGATGCTAAACTGATACGTTGAGTATTGATTTTACAAGAATTTGATATTGAAATTAGAGACAAAAAGGGAATGGAAAATGTGGCAGCTGATCATTTATCACGGTTAGAAAACCTGCACTTGGAAGAATTAGAAGATAACAAGATTGGAGATGATTTTCCGAAGAGTATCTTATGGTGATAGCAGGTGAAGTACCTTGGTATGCAGATTTAGCAAATTATTTAGCAAGTGACTATATTCCAAAGGATTTGACTAGACAACAAAAGAAAAAATTCTTTTCTGAAATTAAGTATTACTTTTGGGATGAGCCATACCTCTTTCGAAGTTGCGCTGACGGTATGATAAGAAGATGTGTATTCGGGAAAGAAAGTCGATAAATCTTGAGACATTGTCATAGCGGGCCCGTCGGAGGACATCATGGAGCACAACACACGGCTAAAAAAGTTTTTTATACAGGTTTTTATTGGCCTACAATTTTTAAAGATGCCGCTCAATACATTAAGGAGTGTGATTCATGCCAAAAGTCGGGAAATATTTCATCCCGAAATGAGATGCCCCAAAATAGCATTCAAGTTTGTGAAATATTTGATGTATGGGGGGTTGACTTAATGGGACCATTCCCAATGTCCAAGGGAAATAAATATATATTGGTGGCGGTAGATTATGTGTCTAAATGGGCGGAAGCACAAGCATTGCCTTCTAATGATGCTCGTGTGGTGGTGCGCTTCCTTAAGAAGTTGTTTTCAAGATTTGGTGCTCCGAAGGCTCTAATTAGTGATCGGGAGCCCATTTTGCAAATGATGAATTATCTAAGGTGTTACAAAAATATGGTGTACACCATAGAGTTTCAACATCTTACCAACCACAAACAAGTGGGCAAACCGAAGTTACAAACCGGGCATTGAAGCGAATATTGGAGCGATCGGTTGGAAGCAATAGAAAAGAGTGGCCGGACAAACTTGATGACACACTTTGGGAATTTAGAATAGCTTTTACAACACCTATTGGTACTACACCATATAGGTTAGTTTATGGAAAGAATTGCCACTTGCCGGTTGAATTTGAGCATAAGGCATTTTGGGCGCTAAAGCTATGTAATTTTGACTTAACCGGACTTCGTGCTAATCGATTGATGCAAATGAATGCCCTTGAGGAACTTAGAAATGAAGCATACACTAGCTCTTTAATATATAAAGACAAGACTAAGAAATGACATGATGCAAGGTGAAAGGGTAATAAAGAGTTTGAAGAAGGGCAAAAAGCTATTTTGTACAATTCAAGACTTAAGCTCTTTCCGAGCAAATTGTGCACTAGTTGGTCCGGGCCTTTTACAATCAAACATGTCTATCCATACGGGGTAATTGAGCTATAGAGCAATGATGGGTCAAGCTTTAAAGTCAACGGGCATAGGGTCAAGAGATACGAAGATGGAATGCCAAAGGATGAAGGGCTAGAAGAAGGATTGCACTTGGAGAAAGCCGCTGCAACGTAGAGCGGGAAGGAGTCTAGCTAAAGACTCCTAAAAAAGAAACGCTTACGGGAGGCAACCCGCTATTTGAGTTTGCTTTCTTTTTACCCTTTCCTTTTCGTTTTTCTTTTTAGTTTTATTTTTCTTTGGTATGTTATTAGGATTTACAGTCTACATCTTCATTTTACTTTAAAATGATTGCTTGAGGGCAAGCAAAGCTTAAGTGTGGGGTGTGGTGGACTAAATTTAAGTAAAACAAAAATTTTCAAACAGAGTCAATAACTCGACGAGTCCATGAACAGACTTGGCGAGTCCATTTGAGAATTCACGACTTTTCTTCAAAATCAAAAACCTACTCGCCGAGTCAGGACCCTACTCGACGAGTCGACTTTTTAACCGGAAAAAAATAATAATTTTTACACTCAGTGAATTAGGGTTTTAACCCTAAAAGGGAAACATTGTTCATTCCATCAGCCACCGCCTACCACTCGACGAGCAAAGTTTCTCTCAAGCAAGCATCTCCATTTCTCGTGATTTCTTCAACTTCTTGTCAAAAGGTAAGATATTTTACTCATAATTATGTTAAAGGTTTGATCTTTGGTAGAATAATGGCCCTAATTTGTGAAAAACCCGATTTTTGAACTTGACTTAAATTCTAGGGTTTCGATTTTGGTCAAATTAGAGTGTTATAGTTGAATTGTTTTTGTGAATTAACACTTGATATACAACCCTAGACAAACCCCTGAAACAAATTTTGAGTTTCCACGAATGATTTGGTCCGAATCTGAAGTGCAACTCGAGCAGTTCCTCCGACTCGCCGAGTCTGTTCATGGACTCGACGAGTCCCTGCTGCAGTTATCCAGATTTTTATTTTTAACATTTCTGTGGTTTTGTGGTGTTGTTTTGTTTTGTGTGATTTTACAGAAAATGTCCAGGAGAGGCAAAAGTTCTGGAAGCAGCCATGGGGATATTCCTTGGTTGAATTTTCCACAAATAAATTCAAAGCCAACATTGGTTAGGGCAAAGAAGAAACTTGAAACATTAAGGAATAAAGAAATTTACGTACCCAACGATATAAATTGGGAATGGATAGTACAAGTAGGGCTGGAAGAGGAGTTGACTCCATATTTGGTAAAAGCTTTTGCACAAAACAGGGCTTTAGTTACATGCAATGGGTGGAGAAGGTTGTTTAGGATCCAAGAGCCGGTATACCAAGAACTTTGCTGGGAATTCTTTTCTACCATTACCTTTCGAGAGGGTAATGACTACTACAACCCAAATGCCCTCGCATTCTGTCTTGGTGGGGAAGTCTGTCAGTGTAGTATAACGGAGCTAAGTTGGAGAATGGATATTTATGACCAATATGTGGTCATGTCTGGGGCCTTTGGTACTTTTCTAGACAATTGCCATAGGGATTTGTCGGAGGGTACAGTTGCTTCAACATGGTGGAACACAATAGCAAACAGAGTTTACATTCCTTCGGCAACTCAAGAGGGGAGTATACGGTCCCCCGTTCATCGTCTAATTCACCGCTTGGTTGCTAACACCATATAAATGCGAAAAGATGATGATAAAGTCCCAACTCTTGATATCTTCTACTTGTGGTGCATTATTATGCCAAATACATTTTGCAATATACCTAATTGTTTGGCAAAATATTTGGGAGAAGGAGCGGTAAAAAATAGGACGACTTCAAAGATTAATGGTGGAATGTTTATGACCCGCTTGGCAACGTCGTATGGTGTGTTGGAAGGAGGAGTCGGAAATATGCTAACTATGATGTCCACACCTCCGTTTAGTATTATGCTTTATAGGAGGGCAAGAATCGTAGAAGATTATGGTAGTGGTCATTTTGCCATTCTGAGTGATGATGCGGTTTTGACACCCGAGGAACCGGGTAGGCGGGTGAGACCAAGACAAGAAAATGTTCAAGAAGACCCACCGGTGATCCCGGTTGACGATGAGATACCAATAGATTGGTACAATATGGAAGTAAGAAGGTATCAAGATGACCTTGGAAGAAGCATGAATTACAACAATAGGTCACTTTCTCACTTGTTCAATCACTTGAATATTCCACTCGTGGACGAGCCCGAATACCCGTTTGTGAGGAGTTGGGACGAGAGGATAAATTCAAGAAAAAATGGATTCGGGGGGAGTGCAGTTGGAGAAAATGATGAAGAAGATGACGATTATCTATCCTTTTTGCTTTTTATTTTGGTGTGGTTGTTTCAAGACAATTTTTTATTTTGTTTTGTTTGGTTTGTTTGTTTGGTTTGTTATTTGGACAAGTAGTATTTAGGAATTTTTAGGGTGTTTTCCTTTTTCTATTACTTGTGTGTTGTTTTGTTCCTTTCAGAATTAGGATGAGGGTATGAATGCAAGAGTAAAGAGCGTGAGGGAATAACGAGAATAGACAAGTCTAGACAAGAAAATAGGATTTTTGAGTCCGGCATCGAGTCCGACAGTTAGAGGGGTCAAAGAGTACATTTAACTGAAGAAAAACAAGTGGGAGTATTGTTTCAATATGATCCTTGAATTCCATAATGGACCTGATGGCAGAAGCAATTTTTGTGCATACAACGTTGACTCGCCGAGTCCATATACTCAACTCGGCGAGTCCAAGTTAAAAAACGCGATTTTTCTGCTACTTATGCTACAACTCGGCGAGTCCCTATATGAACTCGGGGAGTTGCTCAGTCTTCTACTTTCAAGCTCATGGTTTGATTTGATAAGGGCAATTAGCTATACTTTTGAAGATCATTTCTTGAGAATTTTCAAGAGTTTTTCCTGCATATTTGGAGTTGTCAACCACACGAGATCTGATACCTAAGGCATGGATGAGTTGTTCCCATGTCCAAAATCAACTGAAGATGAAGCTTTACATAAAGACGATCAACCTCGCAACTACTATCCCATGGGAGTTTGTTCCAATTCCCTCTTTATTTTATTGTTTTTTTATCATGCATAATATGCAATGGGGACATTGCATAAATTAAGTGTGGGGTAGGGGGTTGGTTACATTTAGTCCAAATTTAGAATCTTAGATTAATTTTTAAAAAATTTTGCATAAAAATTGCTAGGGTTTAATTTAGAAAATTTTGGAAAAAGCAATTAGGGTTCATGCTAGTATTATGTTTGATGATTCTATGAGGACCCAAATGTTTAGTTGATCCTATACACGTTATAATGCATTTGTGACCCCTTTATTCTAGTGAAATCATGGGACAAAAACACAACCTCGCTTAGTTTGAGTGACACAACATGTTTAACATCGTGTACTTGAAATGTATCCAGGAAGACTAGTACCTTAAACCAATAAGGGTTGAAGTTAAGCTCCCTTGCGTAAACATGTAGGGATTGAGTGAAAAAAGTGAGATATTAAAAAAAAGAGGGAAATTACCAAAAAGTTGGAAGAGTTTTGGAGCCATAAAAGAATAAAATTGAAGATCAAAGTTTTGAAGGATTCAAAAGTTGAAGATACAAAAAATCAAACAAAAAGGTGGTGAATTCAAGAAATCAAAGATCAAATGTTCAAGAAAGTGAAGAATTAAAAGAGCTCCATTGTGGTATCAAAAGTGTAATTTTTCTAGATTATGTGTGCTTGGGTAGCTTAACCAAAAATACCTTGAGGTTAAGAGAGTTTTATGCGGATGGATTCGGAGGGATGCATAAAATGAGTGTTGTTCAAAAGAAGTGGGCGAGTGTTTATGAGGATTGTAAGTATTTAGAATTGAGGGGGGTCCTTAGGAAAAATTTTAGACACAAATGCATGTGTTACGGTCTTGGCATAATGGTTGGGTTTGATTAGGATTGTTTTATGTGGTATTAGTGTGTTAAAATTCAGTTTTTCTTAGGGGCAAGCAAAAGTTAAGTGTAGGGTATTTTGATATGTGCATATTTAGTTACATATTTTGTGTAAAATCTTAATACTTTTTGGTTAATTTGTCCTAATTACTGAACAAAAGGTACTTAATTGTGTTTAAATTGTATTTGCAGCCTAAAAGATGTGCTCGGGTTAAAAAGGAAGCGGGATTAGCAAACGGAAGCTCGGGGAACAAACAAAGAAGAAAATGAGGCTAAAAGAATGAAGAACTCAGCGAGTTGGCCATCTACTCGCCGAGTAGACACAAATCTTCGCGAACAACTAAAGACTTGCCGTACACGGATTCTTAGTGATGGACTTGTCGAGTCGGTCACTGGACTCGACGAGTCACCCCTGTTTTCAGAAAATTATAAATAGGACATGATAGCCCGAAACAAATACCTCTCTCGGATACCTTGGCGACTCAGCTGTGATTAAAGGGTCATTGAAGCTCTGGAGTTCGAAGATTTTACCTAGAGTTCAATTCGAAAGTGATTAAAGGCAACATATACTCGCTTATTCTTAATCCATTGAACAAAACCATGTCTTTACTTCTAGATTTCATTTTTGAGTTATTATTTGTTGTAATTATGAGCTAAAACTCGTATCTTCTGTTTAGGGTAGATTAGCTTGTTAATATAGTTTGATTTTATGGTGTGGATTATTTGATTTGGTGAAAACTGTTTTGTTAAGCCTGTAATCGATCCTTGTGTGTTGACAATAACTATTTTTCTGTTAATTACGAAGTCTATTAAGTTGCATGAACATCCTCTTAAGTACTTGCTTCATATGATTTATGTGAAAGCAACATTATATGCCTAGTATTAGTGAATATGAACCTAGGATTAATAGAAAACAGGTAAGTTAATGTGTAAGTTTGTGTGATGAACAACCATACAAGATGTTGATTAAATTAATCATTTAATTAGCTAAACTACAAGTCTTACTTAACCCGAATCAAAATACTAGAAAATTCATTAGTTTAACCAATTGGCCACTGTTTAAATTAAATTTTTTTCATTAGTAATAGTAACACGAGTCTAATCACATTTATCGGTAGCCAATGACAAAATAATCCATTATAATTGCCATAAAATCAACTATAGAAACAAATGAGTCAAACCTAAACAGAAGTCTTTTTGATTATTGAATCCAGTCATCTTCAATTTCCTTAGCTGCTAGTTGATTCTTTTTGTTTAAATTATTAGTTAATTGTTAAGTTTCTAGTCTTGCAAAAACTAGAGAAAACCCCTTCTTTTTATTATTTGTTTTAATTAGGTAATTTTAGTATTTAATTTAGTTGTTACTGTTCCTGTGTTCGATACCCTGCTTGCTTGAACTATATTGCTAACGATAGGCACACTGCCTTTCGTGTGTTTATTTGTGTTTGAAGTAGTAGGATTAAACTAGTGCATTTTACACACATCATCCAACTTCATGCAGGACTAACTAGCAATATGATTAGAAATGATATTTGTTTAATTCTATCTAAGTTGGTACTTGGAAATGCTAACAAACTCTAGCAATTCTCATTCACCACATTAATTAATCAAAATAAGCTCTTTAATTAATCCTAACCTTGCCAATCTAATCCAAACAAGCTCTTAGAATTAGATGGAAAGATTGCATTATACATAGTGTGAATATTCCCAACAAAATTCAATGCTCCTCACAAGCTCGGGAGCGTAAGAATGTGTGAATTTGACTTACACTAGATTTATTCTAAAGAATTCAATTTATTGCTTGTTACTTGTTCTATTTTACAAAACAATTACGGATTTTGCACAATAGATAACTTGGATGATTTAACTGTAACTCAAATGGCCAATAAGAACTAGAATTGAAATCAAACATTCAATTGGAACAAAATCAAATTCACTAAATAAAAATTAGAAACAAACACCAAGTCACATGAATGAAATCACACTCAATAGTCAAGACATAAAGTTGGAGAGTTTAGGGTTCTAGCCACACATGACTAGAACAAAACACAAATCTAGAAATTAAAGTTAAAGTCTTACAAATTGAAATCCAAACGAAATCCAAGTGTTTCCAAGTATTAATTGCCTTCCAAATCTTCCAAAAAATCACCCCAAGAACTCCTAAAATCGATTTTTTCTCATGGACCCGGTTACACCTTTTTAGAAAGAAGAAAAATTGTTTTTAACTCACGACCACGTTTACACTGCCGTGTAAATTAACACTACCATTTACACGGCCCGTGTAAATACAAGAGTACACTGCGTAAATTGGTCAGGCCTTCAAAGTACAATGCTTAAGAGTCTTCGTTTACACGGCCCGCGTAAACACAAGGCTTCCATTTAAACGGTCGTATAAATCTCTAAAAAGCCAAAATCTTTAATTCTTTGATATCTTCCTCCTCGGTGCTCCGCAAGTCCCGAAACTTCATCTACATCTCTTATTTACCTCCTCAAGTAAGATCCTACCTTCAAAATTCCATGAAATATCACAAAAGTGTGTGAATGAAATAGCCTCATGAAAAATCCTGAAAACATGCAAAATGCATGAGTTTAAGCCTAAATGCAATGCACTTTTATGAAATAAAGCTACAAAATGGGTGGGTGCATGAAATGCACCTAACAAATCTCTCCAATCTTGAACCTTTCTTGTCCCCAAGAAAGAACAAGAAAAATTTAGACTGGAGGAAATAAAAGAAAAGAAAAGAAACAAAAAGCAAAATCAAAACTTCTGAAACTTAATGCAATAACCAAAACAAATATGAAAAAGATCCGGCCCAATTAACCTCGTTTTTGTAGCATAGTTGAGAATGTACATGTCGTACCTTGAGTCAACTTGGCATAAGTCTCAAAATATTATATACAATAGAAATAAGACTTTGGCCATCCCTAATGCAACTTAACAGAATCAAAGATCACAACACTTGTTCCCTTTTAATAGCATAATGTCAATTCATGGAACAACATATGGTCTTACTCTTTTGAAAATGTATGTGACAAAACATGCTCAATCATTTTTGTTTTACAAAATATAACAATGACCGACTCCAGCTATTTGTTGATTAACAACAATCTTTTTCTAAAAAATCTTTTATAAGAATTCCCTAAAATTTACCCAGATTGGTTACAAATTTCAAACCACTTACACCAGTCAAAGTAATTAACAGTCAGTCCCAATGTCATAAGTTCAAGTCCAAGTCCAAAGGAATCTTTTGGCAGCCAAGCATTTTTCCTAAACATATTATTCAATTAAACTATAAACATAAATATATACAAACTATCTAATAATATTTTCCTATAAATAAAGCTCATGACTTTCTTTGAAATCCATGTAACGGGCTTCCAACCAACACATCCAGACCAGATGACCTTAGTGTGCTAGATTTAAAGGGATCCCTTGGGTTTACTTTCCCAAACCTCAAAGGCCACATATTAGCTTTATTTGAATATATATATATATATATATATATATATATATATATATATATATATATATATATTATTATTAAGTTCATGACTTTCTATGGAACCCGTGTAGCGAACTTTCAACCCAATCAGTCCCAAACAATTCAGCTTTAGGCGATTAGGTGTAGAACACTCCTCAGAGTTTACTCATTCGAGTCCTAAAAGTCACAGATTAACTTAATAATATATATATATATATATATATATATATATATATATATATATATATATATATATATATATATATATATATATATACAAAGGCTAAGACAACATATAATACTCTTATCAATTTATTTGCTAGACTTATTTCTTTATATTTTCGTCCTTGACTTTTCTATTACGGTACATCTCATGGTCTATTACCGTGAAAGGCTTATAGACATTTTTCGGGGGACTGAAGTTAACACGCAAAGACCCGTAAGTATAGTTGGAAACTATGTCCCCAAGCAGGTATATAAAAGGGAACGAGTAGAAAGGACTTTTTAGAGCGCTGGAAGGCTCGGGACACTGAAATTTTAAATTCTTTTTTATGCTTTCTTGAATTTGGCATTTTGGGTCCAATTGAGTTTGGCATTTAGAGCGCTGGAAGGCTCCGGTCACGTGTCGTAAAGATTGACTCATACCTGTCGTTATGCTCCGGTGTTGACAACCTTTTCATTTTCTGTTTCGCACAAGTAGATTCGGGAGGTGTGTTCGTGCGTGATTAGCTTGCTTTGAGATTTTCAATAAAAGAGAAAGTATAATCTCAAGGCATACGACTCACTAACCAACTCAATTGTTTTGAGAAGATTCGACTGCTTGGGATTAGATCAAAATAAACAAAGTTTTTTTTTTTTTTGGCATGAATGCAATGTAAAAATTCGGATGCAAAATGCAAAAAATATTAAAAGTAGAATAGAAAGGAAATCTTTTTGGTTTTTTTTTTTTTGAAAAAAATTATATGCAGAAAACGAGTGCAAAATAAAAATAAAAATAAAAATAAATGCGATATGTACACAACTGCAACCTACATGCAATGAGATCTATGCATGGATGGATGCCCTTTCTACTCATTGTCATGATCTCATCATCTTCTCGTTCTCTTTTCATACTTGTTAATCTTGAAGGAAATGGTGCTGGAGTTACTTTCACTTCGGTATCTATTGGCTTCTTTGACTTTGAAGTATTTTCCTTTCCTCTTCTTTGACAGCTTCTTCTACCTCAATCTCCTTTTCTTCCTCTTCTTCATTCGGAATCATTGGGCCTTCATAGCTTTTTCTTCCTATCAAGGTAATGGCACATGCATTATGTTTCGGGTTCTTCTCGGTTTGGGATGGTAGCTTTCCTTGTGATTCCATTCTACTCACAGATTGAGCAAGTTGTGACACTTGTTGCTCCAAGCTTTTTATGCTAACCTTGGTTTCTTGTTGGAAGCTTTGAGTGCTAGTGGCAAGGCTTTTAACAATATCCTCCAATGGCATACTTTATGAACCCGCTTGTGGAGGTGGTTGTTGTGGGGGCCTAGGCTGGAAATTTTGAGGTTGAAAGGGTGGCCTTTGTTGATGTTGAGGAAATGGTGGTCTTTGTTGATAACCTCCATGTTGATTTCCTCCCCAACCTTTATTATTATTCCATATTTGATCACCTCGTGGCTGCTCATATCCTTTCTGATTTGACCCATAATATTCTCTCATGACTTTTGCTTCTTCATTATCTTCATCTTGAAGTTGATGACACATGTCGGTTGGATGCCCCACTTGAGTGAAAATACCGCAAGGGCGGGGTGTGGGCTGTACACCCTTGTCTTTAGCCAACATCATTACAACTTTCGTAAGCTCGGACAATTGAACTTTAGTTTGAGGAGTTTGGACTTCCTTTACACCTCGGGGTGCATCCGTGTACCATTCTTCATCATGGCTTGAATGTTTAGAATCTTCAGACATGTTCTTGATTAGGTTGCGGATTTCAGTTGGAGTTTTATCGGGTAAAGATCCGCCACTGGAGGCATTAAGAAGACTTCTCTCCATTGGAGTCATGCCTTCAATGAAGTATTAGAGAAGCTGATACTCGGTAATTCCATGTTTAGGACAACGGGCACAAAGTTTCTTGAATCTTTCCCAATATGTAAGGAAAGCTTCTCTCTTATGCTGCTTGATTCCAATTATTTCCCTCCGTAGGGCTGAAGCTTTCATTTCGGGAAAGTATTTGTCCAAAAAGAGGCGTGCAAGATCTACCCAAGTAGTAACCGCCCCGTTGGGAGGTCATAGAGCCAGTCTTTTGCTGCATCTTGCACCGCGAAGGGGAATGCCCTAAGCTTGATTTGATCCCCCGTGACATTGTGTGGCTTCATGCTCACACACACAACATGAAATTATGTCAGAAACTTGTGAGGATCTTCATTTTCCAAGCCTCTAAAGGTAGGTAGTAGGTGGATGAGTCCGGATTTAAGTTCAAGATTTGTGGCTGTCAGATATGTGATACAAAGAGGTTGTTGTGTAACTTCTTGTCTCGACCATTGACGAAGGGTTTGCTCGGGTGGTGGATTTGGAGGTGGATTACCTCCATGATTGTCTCCCATTGTATGAGTAGTGGGTGAAGTTTTTGTGGGTGTAGTGTCTGGAATGTTATAAGTAGGTGAAGAGGATGGAGTGATACTTTTGGGTGAGGATGGTTGAGGTGAGAGTGATAGGTTTTCTGTTTCGGATGTGGATACACTTGAGAGGGGTATGTCCTCCCAAATGTTAATGATTGGGGGGTTAGATGATAAAGAAGTCTCGGAACCCGGTCGCCTCTTACGAAGCTTGGCTTGCTTCCTTAACTTCTTTGCAGTCTTCTCTATCTCCGAGTCAATTCGCAATGGCGTACCTATACAAAAAGATCTAGGCATAAACAATTAGTAACATCGTGTCCCCGACAACGGCGCCAATTTGTTATGGGTGTCAAACCCAACAAATAAAGGAGTACAAATGACTCCAAAAAAAAACACTACTACTTTGCACTAAAAAGGTAATACAAGGTAAGTAGGGTCGATCCACAGAGACACATAACAAGTGCTTATACCCTTTTTGTGTAAGGTACAAATGTGAGTACAAACGAGGGGGATTTATATGCTTTGATTCAAACAAAGGACTGAAGTAATAAGCAAGCAAATGATTAAGTAAAGTAAATTCAAGATTTGTAAATACTCTAGCTTCATGCAAGACTAACTAGCAATGTGATTTCAAGTATGAAATGATATTTGTTTAATTCTATCTAAGTTGGTACTTAGAAATGCTAACAAGCTCTAGCAATTCCCATTCACCACATTAATTAATCAAAATAAGCTCTTTAATTAATCCTAACCTTGTCAATCTAATCTAAACAGGCTATTAGAATTAGATGGAAAGATTGCATTATACATAGTGTGAATATTCCCAACAACATTCAATACTCCTCACAAGCTCGGGAGCGTAAGAATGTGTGAATTTGACTTACACTATATTTATTCTAAAGAATTCAGTTTAGTGCTTGTTACTTGTTCTATTTTACAAAACAATTACGGATTTTGCACAATAGATAACTTGGATGATTTAACTGTAACTCAAATGGCCAATAAGAACTAGAATTGAAATCAAACATTCAATTGGAACAAAATCAAATTCACTAAATAGAAATTAGAAACAAACAACAAATCACATGACTGAAATCACACTCAATAGTTAAGACATAAAGTTGAAGAGTCTAGGGTTCTATCCACACATGACTACAACAAACACAAATCTAGAAATTAAAGTTAAAGTCTTACAAATTGAAATCCAAACGAAATCCAAGTGTTTCCAAGTATTAATTGTCTTCCAAATCTTCCAGAAAATCGCCCCAAGAACTCCTAAAATCGACTTTTTCTCATGGAACCGGTTACACCTTTTTAGAAAGAAGAAAAACTATTTTTAACTCACGTCCACGTTTACACGGCCCGTGTAAATTAACACTACCATTTACACGACCCATGTAAATACAAGAGTACACTGCGTCAATTGGTCAGACCTTCAAAGTACAATGCTCAAGAGTCTTCGTTTATACGGCCCGTGTAAACACAAGGCTTCCATTTACACGAATGTGTAAATCTCTGAAAAGCCAAAATATTTAATTCTTTGATATCTTCCTCCTCGGTGCTCCGCAAGTCCCGAAACTTCATCTACATCTCTTATTTACCTCCTCAAGTAAGATCCTACCTCCAAAATTCCCTGAAATATCACAAAAGTGTGTGAATGAAATAGCCTCATGAAAAATCTCAAAAAACATGCAAAATGCATGAGTTTAAGCCTAAATGCAATGCACTTTTATGAAATAAAGCTACAAAATAGGTGCATGAAATGCACCTAAAACATAACATCCAATTCCTCTTAGGATACAAGGCATCACATATCAAGCCAATCCACCCACCAAAAATTTCCGCAACTGAGAGACGTGAAAGACGCTATGGATCTAACTAAACAACTCGGGAAGATCCAGACGATAAGCAACCCGACCCACCGAGGACATGCCCTGAAAGGAACTTTGGCAACCACCACACTACTCCCCTCCACCAGCTACACAAGGAACTCTCCCTAACATTCTCTAACTAGCTCACGAATACAATTACATATCTCTGACACCAGATAATTCTTCGAATGAAAGGTCTCACACTATAACGGTTAAACTTAGACAAGAGTTGCGCAATAGAGTTGAAACCTAACCTTCTAAAATCATATAGTCTCAAAAATATGTAACTTAATATACTCGCTTACTAATTAGCTAAGGTTAATAGAAACTCCTAAAAGCACAAAGCAAGCAACATTCGAGCATCAAGTAGTCGGAACAAACATAACCTAAACAGGTCATCCTGTCACTGACTGATCAGTAGCATCATGCAAGTCTTCAAGCTCATATAGTAGGCATATAAAGCCATCTATCATAGCATTCTATCATGCAATCCTGAGCAGATCCTTAGCCCTAATCTAGCATGCGATTTACATATTAACTATTCAAAGCATAACATAAACATGTATGAGTATTTTGGGAAAACTTACTTAAAACATTTATTTTATTAGAAAACTCTTTTTATAAAACATTTATTTTTGAAAAATTTACCAAATCCTCAGTTTGAGTTCATACACACCCGAGAGTATGTATGAATCCCTCGAACCAAGGCTCTGATACCAATCATATCATCCCCCTCTGGCACGTATCACAATATTGTCCGCTTTGGGCTCCCGACACGAAAACTTCCCAGGGGGTCACCCATCCCTGGATTACTCTCGCACGGGCACGCTTAATTGTAGAGTTCTTATGGGATTTGTTGCCATCACGACTTTAAAACATGTTGTGTCAAGGAATGTATCAACACCCATTATAAGGAGTGTTTAGTTCTCATTTCAAGTTGATGTGGGATCAGGTGCAACCCACCTTCACTCCCCATTATAGGGTTCGATGTCTCTGTCGAACACATCGAACCGTGCCCCAGCTCTGATAGCAACTTGTAACGTCCCAAAAATTTAGACTAAAATTTTCGTTTTTTAAATTAATAAAACCATTATCTAAAACAAATATCATGAAAACCATAGTGAATCAGAGTGTATCAATAAACATCCAAGTACATCAGAGTCATGTAATATGCGGAACAATGTGGTGTGTGCAATGCAATCATCCCGAGCTCTTCCCTTTCGAAACAGAATTACCTGAAAACATAAACTGAAAATCGTAAGCACAAAGCTTAGTGAGTTCCCTAACATACCACATACTAAACACGCATACTGCCAAGCATATCTGGGTGCTCGCCTACCCCTTCGGTCTATTTCAACCGGATACTATCAAGCATATCTGGGTGCTTGCAATCCCCTTTGGTCTATTTCAACCGGATACTACCAAGCATATTTGGTTGCTTACAAGCCCCTTCAGTATAGTTCAACCAAATACTACCAAGCATATTTGGGTGCTTGCAATCTCCTTCAGTTTATTTCAACCAGATACTACCAGGCATATTTGGGTGCTTGCAATACCTTCCAGTCTCTTTCAACCGGATATCGAGTCTATTTCACCCCTACCACCACCACATAATATCATAATCAAATAACCATAAAACATCAACAAATACTGGCATACCAGACAATTATCACAAAGACAATCATCTTACTATAAACATTAACCAGTGGGTTGGCATTGGTGCCTTCGACCCATGGATACAGGGAAGGCAACTCACCTCGCCGACAAAATCCACAACTAACAACTCACACAACCAACGAGCGGGTGCCATACACCTCCTAACAAACCATATAGGTAAACCTTTAGTACACCTTCTAAAACTAGCAATTTGACCAAAATTCAACTCTACCAAAAGTCAACACTCAAAGTCAAATTCAACAGTCGACATTTCCATTAATTGACACTCACGTCGTGACCAGTCCTTTGTCACGTCGTGAGAGCGCACTCGGCCAGATTCCAACTCAACTCGCTTCAACTCAGTCAAATCGGTCCCGGATGACCCACTCAGCAGACCTCACGACGTGAACCTTCCTTGGTCACGTCATGAGCTCAGTCCATCGAAACAATCATGTAAAAACCACTCTCACGTCGTTACACTCCCTATGTCATGTCGTGAGCCACGTCTGATTCTAAATCCTAATGTCTTAAGTCCTTAATCCAATAAGTCATCCATTACAACTTTCAAGAGGGCTTTCAAACATCAAAAGCAACATAAAAATCTTTGATTTATGGACATGCATGTCCAATGCATGTTTTGAACTTGATTATATCAAAAAGGGTGAAAATGAGATCCAAATCTCATTCATGGGACCAAAAGTCAACCAAACCATAAATGTAGCACACCAAACCTCAAAGGGACCTCATGGATCCATAAAGTTGCCAACTTTATGGAATCCAACCACTCAAACCACCTCCAATATGAAGAAAAAGGCATAAAAGTCTAGATATTAGAAGAATAACACATAAAGGTTGGAACTTAGGGACGTACCATGGTCCAAGGTATGATCTTTAAGGTGGTGAGGGAACTTGCTTATTGGATCTAAGCACTATGAACATCTTCCTCTTCTTCTTCAAAGCACCAAAATCTTCATAAATGGATGAAAGAGGATAGGGGAGGATCAAAATGGTGAAAAGGGGGATAGGGTTTCTCTCAAGATGATCTAGATATGATGGAGGCTCATAAAATGTACCAAACAACACGGAACCAACCTTTATATATGTTGAAAACACTAAAAACTTGTGGGCTTGGGCGACATAGTTCTCATGTCGTGAGCCCCACTGTGCTCACGTCGTGAGCACAATTTAAATCAACATTTCCATTTAATCGCTTCTCATGTCGTGAGCTCCAACTGCTCATGTCGTGAGATTAGTTTCCCCCCAAATCATTTCCAACTTTGAACGACCATAACTTCTTCGTTTCAACTCCGATTTCGATGATCTTATATCCACAGAAAGGTAATGAGAAACTCTATACTTCTATTAACTCTCCCTTGCCATAAAAGGCCTGAACTGCCACTTTATCGATATACAATTGGACTCCAAAACATAAAACTGAACCCCGATCATCTAGTCTACATTATCCAGACTCAAAGGAACTAAGTCTTTTCCCAAAGGCCCTAAGCCCTATGATAACCGGTCTTCGGGTCACGGCCCCGAATTATAAAACGATTCGAAATAGGGTGTTACACAATAAGTTCTAAAATTTTATTCCTTTGAAAGCCGAAGACATTTACTTGATCACATTACAACCCAAAATCCCAAAATAAGAAACATCTCGAGAATGGATGTTACAAAATTTGCCAACTTTGCCAAATCTTTTCCCTTTTGTAGCCTCAATTGAATGCATGAAACATAGAGGTAAAATTTAGAAGACAATAATAGAGTCCTTTTCCCCTTTATAAGCTAAATCTCTTGTGGGGTTTTTCTCTTCATCACCAAAACACCATTATAGCTCAATGTAATCTCTTTGATCAAACTTTGTAAAACATTGCAATATTTATTGAATTGGTTCTCAGCTTCCTCCGCCCGTGGTTTTTTCCCGATTTGGGTTTTCCATGTAAATATTTGTGCCTCTCTTATTTACAATATTGCTTGGTATTTTTTATTGCATATGGTTGATTTTTGTTTGATTTATTAGTCATATTCCGCTTGAACTAATATTGTTTATGTGATTCGGATTTATGGCTTGTTTGATGCATTAGGGCTTTTTCGTTTTAGTGCATCCTTACCCTCTTTGTTCACTACATGAATTGTGTGTTTGTATATGCTTAGGTTAACCCTTGTAATTTTCTATAGTTAGGAATGGCAACATCAGGGTGTATGATTGTGTTAATCTTGTTCTTTTTATTGGTAGTGCATAAAGTGTTGTTAAATATCAAAATCTTAAAGCATGTTACTATTTGTAGAAACAATTCTAGTTGCCTATAAATTGGTCAAATCTCAAATACGGGCTTCATCAAATTTGTATGTTTTTTTGAAAGGCTACATGACATGATACTTGTCTTTGATCATGTAAATAAATAGCTTTTAACTCAAAATTTGATCAAAATACGCATACCATATTCGTAAAATTTGATCAACTTCAACATATTTATGTACTTTCTTTCATGTTATCAACATGTGTCATTTTACATAACATAACATGCTTATTGTATTTAATTCATCCAACAAATTGTTTTTTAGTACGAATTTAGTCAAAGTTAAACACACTCCATTTGCAAAAGATTGAGTTTGACTCCTGTTTGAATACCCCAATCAGAGTTGTTTCTAGAATTGCTACTCCACTTCACCCTTTGTGGTTAATTTCTTGACTTACTATTGAAGTAAGGACCCATGTCTTCTTGATTTAAGTGAGACAAAACTTAATTGGGCAAGCTATGTATTCATTTTGTATTTATATAATAAGTCATCTTGTTTACTTAATGCATAAAGAATGACTCAACAGGGAAGGTTAGGGAAATAAGACGTTCGTCACTAAGTCAACTTTTTTAGAATTTTGTTTTGTTTTTTCTTTCTTTTCATTTTGTCGAGTGTACCATCATTTTCTTAAATACTTTTTAAATGTTTTCTTAAATGCTAAATTTTTCTTTTTTATGTCCTGTTACAACATTACACTTTGCGATATCTACCCAATTATAATAGTGTCTACCGATTACAAAGCTAAATTTACTAATATAACTAGGTGGATTTTTCAAAATACAATGCCTTAATAAGAAAAAATCTAGAAGTATAATGATATAGGTGGTTAAAATTTTCAAAGTACGACTTAAAAAGAAAAAACTATAAAGACAATATTGTAAGAAAATAGTTGGAAGTACAATTGTAACTTGTAATAAAACAAATAAAAGTATGATGCTAATAATAATAACAAACAATTTGAATGAGAGTAAGATGCTACTTCTTGAAACTTTGACTTAAGAAGGGAAAACATAGCAAAGATCATTAAAACATTTAAACATACACCCGAACGTTTCTAAACCAATATACGCACTTGACTTTTCGTTCACAAATATGATCGAATTTGCACAAATTCTTGAACATCGCTATTTTTTGGAACCAAATAAATTATAATAACCATTAAAAATGTACATTTAGTTGCTCATATATATATATAACACAAAAGAAATGGATAAAATATATTAAAAAAAAATTACAACAAAGTATTCAAGACTCACCACATTCATACACTAATAAAATGTAATAATAACATAACAATGAATATATAAAAGCTTCAAAAATTCAAGTGATATTTTGGGGAATAGGCGGGTGAAAGAACCTCCAAAATGACACTATAAAAAGGCGATGATGAAAAATGAGGGTTACTTCATTTCAATAGTCTGGGAAGTCAAAACACAACACTCATAAACACGTAATGCCCTTGCCCTATTCTGCGACGCTCGTCTTCCGTTCGCTACCGCCCTCCGCCGTCATCACTTTCTGCTCCACCGTCACATCCTCTCCGGCATAGCGTCCCTGATTTCCATCTAAATATCTCGATCAAACAGGTAATTTCTGTTTTTATCGCGAATTTGCGAATTTAGGGTTCCAGATCTACGATTTTTTTACGTAGAAATTGGTATGAATTGAAATACAGAATAAGGGAACAATTATTATTTTTTTCTTAATTTTGAAGTGAGAAAAACGGAGATGAATTTTAGGCTCCAATTCGAGAAATTAGTCATCCTGCTGTATCGATTGTTACGAGTGCTGATTATTTTGATTTTTTATTTTTGATTTTTTACTAACATCGTCGTGTAGGTTCCAACTTTCGCCCATATTTTGATTTTTGATTTTTAGGCGACAACTTTGAATTTCGATTGTTCATTCCTGATTTTTTCAGCTATAATCTGCGTATTACGATTTTGACAGTGACTTGGAACGAAAAAGCGTTTCGAATCTAAAGTTTTATGTTCTATACCTAGTAGGCGGATCCAGAAACATTTTTTTCCCGGTGTCATAAAACACCAATGTTACAAAGCTGAAAATCTTGTTTTATCCATGCACAAGGATAAATTCATAGATATATGTACAAACATCTATACTTTGATTTATAATCACTGATTTTAAAATCATAGAAGCCAGTTAGTTCTCCTAGCTCATAGAAGCCCAATAAATTTTCCTGGAGACAGACTTAACAAACCAAAGTTAGTAAAAAGCTATGTTAACCTTTAAACTTTTTGCAATCAACATATCAAGAATTCATTTCTGTATCACATTGATTTCCCATTGATAGATTAGCAGTGTCCTCTAAAGTTGTTAGAGGTTTCCTAGCTAGTTTACATAATTTTCTATTAAGAAAGTGGTGTTTAGTCTTTGTAATGTGGGAGGATTCCTGTCATATTTTACAGTTATATAATTGTATTAGGAACTAATCAGTTTTTTTTTGTTATAATCAGGTTCACTGCACTGATAACTTCTGAAGATGGCTGATCATCGCAATGGTGGGAATCATCCACCAGCAAGTAAAGGTGCAGGTGGAGCTGGGGCTGGAAGTGCGTACTCAATTGATGCAGAAACTATGAGCAGAAGGTTAAAGTTAATGTATTCTAACTGGAGGGAACGCAAAGATGAGTTTTGGGGTTCTTGTAATGCCTTTTCAGTAGCCACCCCACCTCCTTCTGATGATCTTCGTTATCTAAAATCTTCATCTCTCAACATTTGGCTTCTTGGTTACGAATTCCCAGAAACAATAATGGTTTTCTCAGAGAAACAGATTCACTTCTTATGCAGCCAGAAGAAGGCAGATTTGTTAAGTGTTGTGAAAAAGTCTGCAAAAGAAGCAGTTGGTGTAGAAGTTGTGATGCATATCAAAGCTTCAAAAAGTGATGATGGGGCGAAAGAAATGGATGCCATATTACACGCCATTAGTGATGGTGATGACACTGTTCTTGGCTATATAGCAAAAGAAGCACCTGAAGGGAAGCTTTTAGAGAAATGGACTGAAAAGATGAAGTCTTCAAGATTACAGCTTTCTGATATCACAAACGGATTAGCAGATCTTTTTGCTGTGAAAGAAGCTGGTGAGCTTACAAATGTGAAAAAAGCTGCGTATCTTACTGCTTCTGCTATGAAACAGTTTGTTGTTCCAAAACTTGAGAAGGTAATCGATGAAGAAAAGAAAGTGACACATTCTTCTTTAATGGATGACACTGAAAAGGCGATTCTTGAACCTGCTAGAATCAAGGTGAAGTTGAAAGCTGATAATGTTGATATCTGCTATCCTCCTATTTTTCAAAGTGGTGGAAATTTCGATCTGAAACCTAGTGCTTCAAGTAATGACGACCATTTGTACTATGATTCTGCAAGTGTGATAATCTGTGCACTTGGGTCCCGCTACAACAGCTACTGTGCAAATGTTGCAAGAACTTTCTTAATCGACTCAAATGCTACACAAAGTAAAGCTTATCAGGTTCTATTAAGAGCCCATGAAGCTGCTCTTTCTGCTTTAAAGCCTGGTAACAAAGCAAATGCTGTTTATAAAGCTGCTGTTGCTGTGGTTGAAAAAGAGGCACCTGAACTCGTTCCTAATTTAACAAAATCAGCGGGAACCGGGATCGGTCTCGAGTTTCGTGAATCCGGGATGTCTTTAAATGATAAGAATGAAAAAATCTTGAAAGTGGGAATGGTTTTGAATGTGAGTTTAGGGTTTCAAAACCTACAAACAAAAAGCAGCAAAACAAAGAGCCAGAATTACGCCCTTCTGTTAGCTGATACTGTTACTGTATCAGCTAAAGGACCTGAGAATTTAACTTCTTTGAGCTCCAAAGCTTTCAAAGACGTTGCATACTCTTTCAATGATGGTGAAGAAGAAGAAGAAGTTGAAAGGGTACAACAGACAAAAACCGAGCCAAAACATTCGAAAGCCACACTCCGTTCAGACAACAACGAAATGTCAAAAGAAGAGCTTCGAAGACAGCATCAAGCAGAACTCGCGCGTGCCAAAAACGAAGAGACAGCTCAGCGCTTGGCTGGTGGGAAGAACGCCAGCGGGGACGGGAGAGCCTCTTCTAGAACATCAAACGATTTGGTTGCTTACAAGAATGTAAACGACATCCCACCTAATAAAGATATCATGATTGTAGTGGATCAAAGAAACGAAGCGATTTTGATTCCGTTATATGGCGCCATGGTGCCATTCCACGTGGCGACAGTTAAGACGGTTTCCAGCCAGGCGGATACTTCTAGAAACTGTTACATTCGGATCATATTTAATGTCCCTGGGACGCCTTTCTCCTCTCATGAAACAAATTCATTGAAAAACAACACCGACATTTTTCTAAAAGAGGTCTCGTTTAGGTCAAAGGACCCGAGACATATCTCTGAAGTGGTTCAGCAGATTAAGACATTAAGAAAAAATGTGGTGTCACGTGAGTCTGAAAGAGCTGAACGAGCGTCTTTAGTGACACAAGAGAAGCTTGTAACTGCTGGGAATAAGTTCAAACCGATTCGGTTAACGGATCTTTGGATCCGCCCGGTGTTTGGCGGGCGGGGGCGGAAGCTTCCGGGCACTTTGGAAGCTCATGATAACGGGTTCCGGTACTCGACTTCGAGGTCAGACGAACGTGTTGATATTTTATTTGGGAATATAAAGCATGCGTTTTTTCAAGCAGCTGAAAAGGAAATGATTACTTTGTTGCATTTTCATCTTCACAACCACATCATGGTTGGAAACAAGAAAACAAAAGATGTTCAGTTCTATGTTGAGGTGATGGATGTTGTTCAAACTTTAGGAGGTGCGAAAAGATCCGCTTATGATCCAGATGAGATTGAAGAAGAACAACGAGAACGAGACCGGAAAAACAAAATCAATATGGATTTTCAAAGCTTTGTGAATCGGGTTAACGATCTTTGGGGTCAACCCAAGTTCAAAGGACTTGACCTTGAGTTTGACCAACCGTTACGGGAATTGGGATTCCATGGTGTACCATATAAAGCTTCGGCCTTTATCGTCCCGACTTCGAGCTGTTTGGTTGAATTGATTGAATCTCCGTTTCTTGTTGTGACTTTGAACGAGATTGAGATTGTGAATCTTGAAAGAGTTGGATTGGGTCAGAAGAATTTTGACATGGCGATTGTGTTCAAGGATTTTAAAAAGGATGTATTGAGGATTGATTCCATTCCGTCGACTTCGCTCGATGGAATCAAGGAATGGCTTGACACGACCGATATTAAGTATTACGAGAGTCGTTTGAATATGAACTGGCGTGCGATATTGAAGACGATTACGGATGATCCGAAGAATTTCATCGATGAAGGTGGATGGGAGTTTTTGAACCTGGAAGCGAGTGATTCCGATTCCGATGGTTCGCAGGAATCGGATCAGGGGTATGAGCCATCGGATGTGGAGCCGGAATCGGAATCGGAAGATGAAGGGTCGGATAGCGAGTCGTTGGTGGAGTCGGATGATGATGAGGAGGAAGGGTCGGAGGAGGAAGGTTCTGAGGAGGAAGAAGGGAAGACATGGGAGGAGTTGGAGAGGGAAGCAAGCAATGCAGATAGGGAGAATGGGGTTGAGTCAGACAGTGAGGAAGAGAGGAAACGAAGGAAGATGAAGGCTTTTGGGAAGTCACGTGCGGGGCCCAGTAGCAGTAGCAGTGCTCCTAAGCGTCCAAAATTCAGGAGGTAAACTATTTGATGATGGATGATGGATGATGGAGGTGTAGCGGTTTGTTTTATTTTGGATTTTGAATTTTGAATTTAGAAGAATTAGTGGATTTTGTGTTGTTATGTTAGGTGTACGTTTTGTTTTTGGGTACTTCAGAAGGAATATTTTGTCTTATTATTATGAATTAATTAAACGTTGAATGTGGCGTCAAGGATATTCTGTTTTCATAAGTTGTGGAAATGTTTTAGTATCTATGAATTATGAATTTATGATCATCAATATCAATATTTTGTTATAATTGGGTAGAGATTCAAAGGAAGAAAAAGATAAAGATGATGTAATCGTCAATATCAATATTTTGTTATAATTGGGCAGAGATTCAAAGGAACAAATAATTTGTTTCTCACAAATCACAAATTGACGTTTGCTAAATTAGATTAGAAATGTTTATTGTTATTAATCGATATTTAAAAGTTTTAAAATCATATATCTTGTCGAATATTATACAATTTTTTTTTAATAGAAAATCTTTAGACGTCCAAATGGCTCTTCTCCTATCTCTAAAACCGCCATCGCCATCGCCATCACCGGTACAGTCACAATCGCCACCGCTTCTCCTCCTTTCTCCGCTCACCTCCTCTCTATTTCCGCACACAATCAAACCCTGCAAGTCCAATCGCCTTCGGCAAACCCGCTTCTCCTACAGCAGCCGAGACCCGCCGCCGCCGGAAACAGGCTGCCCCGTCCCACCAGAGCAACAACCGATCAACGAGTACCAATCTCTGTGCACTTCCTCCCCTTTCTCCTGGGCCTCCGGCGACTTCGTGGAGTACTGCTCCCGGTTACTTGCCACCGGCGCTGGGTTTGCTATGTTCGTCGGGCTTCCTGTTTCGTGGTACGGGTCGGTCGGTGTCGGGTGGGAACCTACTCAACGGATCCTGGGAGCTGTATGCAGTGGAATATTGGTGGTTACTCTTGCTGTTGTCAGGATGTATTTGGGTTGGGCTTATGTTGGCAATCGATTGCTCAGTGCCACTGTCGAATGTATGTATACTTCCCTTTCCACCATTACAAACACACCAATCTCAACTTTTGATTCGATATGATTATGAAACTGAATCATATATATGACATATGCAATCAGATAATGAAGTATGCTTCTAGGCATCTGTGATTCAATGAAGCATTTAGCCTTTTAGATTTCATAATACTGATTTAACGATGAAAGATGAATATATTTGATTGGTTTAGAGGGTTTCAATCTATAATCAATGTCCATTTCTTGCAACACAGGAGGCGTAAGTTCTTGTTTCAAGTTCACCCCAAGGCCATAATTGCCCTATCTATCCCTAACCTTGTTTTTTGCTAATGAAGTTTTTTAGTAGATTGTTAAACTTATAAAATATATAAAGTGTAAATGTTATAATATCTTATTGTTTAATGTGTATGTTGTACAGATGAAGAGACTGGATGGTATGATGGACAGGTAATTTCTTTATAAATCATAACTTTATTCCTTTTTTTGGCATTGGATTATGATTTTGTATATTACTTCTTGTTGCATATATATATGACATGGTAACAGAAGATTGGATTATGAAAGTTATGTATTATGATAAACAGATTTGGGTGAAGACTGCTGAAGTGTTAGCAAGGGATCGGCTTTTAGGATCATTTACTGTAAGAGATTCATTCTTTATTATTTATTGTTTCCAAACACGGATTCCAATTCTTTCAAATTCCAAATATCAAAATTACTTGTTTTTGTGGTGCAGGTGAAGCCAGTGCTGAACAGATTAAAGAACACATTAGTGGCACTTGCATTATCTTTATTCATGTTCATTGTTCTTCTTATCAACACTGAAAGCAGCAGCCAGAGCCAGAAGCTGGCCTCCATTACATCAGGTGTTGAACCAGGTGGCAGAGCAGTTGCAGGTGTTTACAGTGATGAGTCTGCAAGATCTTTTGAACCAGAAGCATTTTGTGGTTCACCCATGGCCGATTAGATGAAGCAGCATTTGTAAATACAAGCAAGAACACATTTGATGTATAGTAGTACGTACCCCTTGTACATATGGGACACTTTAATTTAATCAGTTAAGTTACTTACTAACTCCAAGATTGTTGAATGTTGTTGAATTAATTGATCAAGATAAGACATTTAAAGATAAGTGATGAATTTGGGAAAGAAGGAAACGACTTTATCGAGGTAAAACATCATTCTCAATATATGTGCATTCAATTTTTATGTGGAAAAAGTAATTTCTAACTACTCCATCAACCAATTTAAAGATTAAACAACTCCAAAGTAAACGAAAGTGTGACAATGAAATGTTACCTAATTATTTATTTTTCAACCAAATTAAATAATTATGCATCGGCTATTTTGGAATTTTGGGTACCGGCCTGATTTCACCTTTGTAGTTTGTACAATTTCTTCATTTTAGATATATCATGGTTTCATTTCAATACACTTTTTGGGTTGAACAAGTCGTGTATCTTATGATGAAGTTGAACAAGTCGTGTATTTTATGATGAATATTCATTTTATATTGTCGACTTATTTAACTCGTTATAATCATTGCTTATCCTAATGATAACCGTCACCCCCTGCTAATCTCCATCCCCGTTCAACTAACCTAATGCAACATATGAACCACTAACATAATTGAACCGGATGGAACCACTAACATAATTGGATCGGATGGAATAGTCCCTAGACCTCATTTTGGGCTCGTGTCGTTTGTAGGACTTAAAACTCTTTCCTTGGGGCAATCTGATAGGAATCAAAATACTTCTAGTCAAATGCTTACAAAAACCAAGAACAAAAGGGGCCTTGATATTCGCGACACGTGGAAATCTCTTACGATGTTAATTACTCCAATTCGATGCCCTCCCTAAGTCAGACCATAATCCCCTTTTATTAACCTTTGTACCTAAAACATGGAAACTAGTGGTTAAACAAGGAAGCAAGATAAACAATGGAATAATAAAATAGAACTTTCTCTCTTCCCCCTCTTAAGATTCGAACTCCACCTTCAACCCATTAAGCCTTCTTTAGGGGAAGAAAAACAACATAATAGTTTTCAAGATGCGTTTCACTATTTATGTTTGTAACTGTTAGGCAGAAAGTCGTTTACGGGCACTACACGCTCATGATTATCTTTTAGCTATCCCTATAGAGGGTCTTAGACAACACATGACACCTTTGGAGTATCATACTACCCATAAGTATCGCTTCATAATTCTCTTAATTTTGGTTGATGAGGTATTCCTAGTTTGTCGGAAGGCATGATTAAACTCTTTTGCAGAACATGCAACACATTGTAGAGAACTTCCAAGTTTCAAGTATCGACACGATATGGTGAGGGACATTTTGGTTTTTGGATGGGTGATATGGAAACATGTTTGTGTGGATCTAATAAAGGTTTATCCTCTTGCAAGCTTGAGGAATAGGGGTTTCACGGTGGAGCAAACAACTTTAAAAATGACAAAACACGAGAAACCATGAAAAATCAACATGCGTTTATATCATTAATGTTTGATACATTTGAGTTCCTTACATTAGAGGTAGTGAAACTTCTTAGAGTCTCACGAGTCATACATAGTAATGTTACCCCCTCAAAATTAGTAGATGCCGTTTAAAAAAAATAGTTGTCATCCAAAAAGAATTAACGATACAACTTGTTGTCCGTTTACAAACCCGTTCGATGTAAACTTTTACAAATGAATTGTCAATATTGAAAATCGAATTAATATAATTATTTTTTCTTTAAAAATATTATATAAAGATATCTATGATAGTTAGATGAGTATTTAATGTAAACTTCTTTAATTAATTATGGTGGTGTTGTTTATGTAAACACTTGAGATTGTAGGCAAATATAAAAACATGGAGTGCCATCCTCCAGCTCCTGGCTCACTGGCTGTGTAGGTTACTCCAATGCGGACCCCACTCGTCTCTCCTCTTCCACTATCAATTAATTCGTCACTGAAACAAAACGAAAACCGACACAAATTCACACACACATAAAACTCACCCGTGTGGATCCCTCCGTCGCCGTCCCTGCCATGAAAAGGGGGATACCCACCTCCTCCTCCCACCTCCGCCGTCTCTACTTCCTATCTCTTATCTCATTAATCCTTTCCTTCTCTCTTTCTCTCCCCCTCCCTGTCCTCGCCGACACAGATCAGGAGCAGCTTGAAGACATTAGCGACACCTTTGTTAATAACGCCACTCTCACTTCCAACAATGCTTCTTCTACTACGGATAGAGACAGGAGCTTTGCTGGTATGATCGATCGTGCTCTGGAGAAAGAGTTCACTGAGAATGATCAGACCGAAGGTTGGCTTATTAGATCTGATGCTTTTGTTTAGGGTTTTACAATGTATGCTTTCATTTGCTTGCTAGGATTCTAATTACTGCATTTAATTGCTTTTTTTATTTTATTTCTTCCTTCCATGAAAAAAGGGGAATTCAACAGATCAGCCATTATCATTGGTTACTTCAGGAATTGAATCTTTTCTTTTTAATTGAAAATGTTAGGGCTTCCATTTTATATGATTCTTTTGTAGCTATATTGTTACCTAACTTTAGAGATCCTTCATCTGGAATCTCAAGGTTGACTTGTGATTAGAAAGATTCAACAATATTCAAAACTTATATGGATCTCTTAATTAGCATGGTTATCAAACTTGAGCTTTTGTGATGTGAGGATCTTGTTTGAAGCCAAAGCATCACAATGGTCACACTTTGATCCCCAAGTTCTAGCGACTTGGCATCTACTTATCTGATATTGAGGTCCTTCCTCTTTTCAAAAAAGGACCTTACGCTTTCATTTTTGATGCAAAACCTCGTCTTTCTAAATGCATAATTGCAGATTTAACGCCAAAAACAATAATATAATTTAAAGAGATAATGCCCTTCTTAAGTACAAATATTGCTAACCAAACATATTCTTTGTAATGTCTCCTAGCTTATCTTGGAATCTTTACTTAAAAGTATTAGGCCCCAAGTTTCCAACACTCATCAAGTATAAACTTATCTTGGAATGGTCGTACTTTTATATAAATATTTTATCAATGGCCCAATACAGTCTGAAGAGAAATTATAGTTGAATATCTGACATAATCATCTTAAAGGTAGAATTGATATAATACAAAAGAACCAATAACTAATCTTCCTAAATCCTAATTGAATTTGCAGAAGAGGATGCAGGCAGCTTCAATAACAGTGTTGCTGGGCAACAGGTTGCTCTTTCAATTTTCATTTCTTTTAAATGTTGTAATAAAGTAAGCATGTTTCTTAATTTCTTTCCTTGCTGATTATCTTTAATTTACATGTGTTTTCACCAGGCTGTATTGGAAACTGTAGCTAGGGTTAAGTCCAAGAAAAATGACACAAAGGATGACAAGTATGATCTTTTATCCTTTTCTTGCTTAATTTTATGATAATTCTATGAATTAATATCCCATTCATAATATACTACTCATATTAAGACAATTTTTTTAGGTCCTTTCAACTTCATCATGTTTTCACTATGGATAATGACAACGGAGCAGAAGAGACACCAACACTAATTGACAGAAAGGTAAATTTTGATATTTAAACTGTTATATATTATATTGTATTGTATTGGCTTCATGTAGTTAATGTATTCTTATTCTCTTTTTTCAGGATAATGTCTTTATCATATCCAATTTTAAATCAAAATATCCAGTGCTACAGTTAGACTTGAGGTAACTTTTTTTTACTTAATGACACAATCTTCCTATCAATACATGTTACAAAAGCAACATTAATATTTAATATAATATAAATGTTGAATTTACAGGTTAATATCCGATCTTGTAGTTGTCATTGTATCTGCTACTTGTGGTGGCATTGCCTTTGCTTGTGCAGGACAGCCTGTATGAACACTGTTTCAATCTTTGTTTCTGCTTATCTTTAAAGGAAATTGCTGAAAATAGCATTTTTTTACCAATATAGGCATTGTACTTTTATTTTTACCCATAAGTATGTTGCTATTTCGTATAAAGAAAATGTAAGTATGTTGCTATTATGGGTAAAAAAAATAAAGCACATTGCTTATATTAGTAAAAAGAGTAAAGTAGCTATTTTCTTGCAACTTGCACGTATCTTTATGATCATATAATGTTTTTTTTTGTTTGTGCATTTTTTCCTGAATCACATGTGGCTTTCACAGGTGATTACTGGATATTTGCTGGCAGGATCTGTTGTTGGGCCTGGTGGGCTGGATGTAGTTAGTGAATTGGTCCAAGTAGAGACAGTAGCACAATTTGGTGTAATTTTTCTTCTTTTTGCTTTGGGGTTGGAGTTCTCCATGGCAAAGGTTAGTTTCGTAATTAATGTTGCCTTGGATAATTAATACACATGAGAGACCAACTGTCTAACTCAAAGTAATTGTTTGATAATTTTAGCTTAAAGTTGTTAGAGCTGTTGCTGTTCTTGGAGGACTTGTTCAAAGCTTCCTATTTATGTGCATATGTGGAATTACAGCCTCTGTAAGTTTGACTAAACCTTCTGATTCTGTTGACTTTTTTTACATTTTTTTGTTCATTTAGTAGTAAAGTATGAAACATCAACAGTTATGTGGTGGTAAGCCTTCTGAGGGGGTGTTTGTTGGGGTGCTTCTTTCAATGTCATCAACAGCAGTGGTAAGTAAAATCTTACTATTATGGAACTCTTTTGCTTAAGCCTACCTCTCATTGACCTGTAGCTGATTAAACATTAATTTAATCATGCAGGTTTTGAAGTTTTTGATGGAAAAGAATAGTGTTAATGCCCTTCATGGACAAGTTACAATTGGAACCCTAATCTTGCAAGATTGCGCAGTGGGTTTATTGTTTGCTCTTCTTCCTGTTCTTGGTGGAACTTCAGGTGTTCTACAAGGAGTCATATCCATGACCAAATCGTAAGTTATCAACCTTGTTTATTTGTATACTATTTATAGAGAAATAGCAACCTACTTTGTTCTTTTTACCAATATAAGCAATGTACTTCATTTTTCATATACCAATAATAATTACACTTTATCGTTAGTATGTTGGTATTATGAGTAATAAATAAAGTAGATTGGTTAAAAATGTAAAGTATGTTGGTATTCTGAGGAATTTGGATAATAAATAAGTTAAAATGTTGAAATGTTTGTTTAGAGATTTCTGTTGATTTCAGCATACTGATTGTTAGTTAGTCAGGCTGGTGGCGTTGGTTGCATTTTTGGCAGTTTTATCCGTTTTGTCACGGACTTGTTTGCCTTGGTTCCTTAAACTCATGATTAGCCTCTCCTCACAGGTGACAGATCATCAACTTTTAAAAAAAAAAAAAAAATATTATATGCATATTTTTAATCGTCTTTTCCTAATCTTTTGTGCAGACCAATGAACTGTATCAGTTGGCATCCGTTGCATTTTGCCTGCTGGTAGCCTGGGTTTGTCTTTCTTCATGATACTTGATTTTTTTATTTTTTATATAATCACAATTCTTTTCTGGGTAAAAAAAAGGTATTTTTTTGATAAATTGCAGAGTAGTGATAAGCTTGGATTAAGTTTAGAGTTGGGTTCGTTTGCTGCTGGAGTTATGATATCAACGACTGATCTTGCTCAACATACACTTGAACAAGTAAGATTCATTCAAATAAGAAATGAACTTCACTCACTAATTTTAGAGTAAGTTACATTTTTAGTCCCTGAGTATAGTCGATTTTTGTCCCAATAAGTTTTCTGTTGCAAATTTGAGGTTTTTGATCCATATGACTATATTTATGGGACCTAAAGTTGTATTGAAGTTTGTTTTAATGATGCAGGTAGAACCTATACGCAATTTTTTTGCTGCTTTGTTTCTTGCAAGCATTGGAATGCTGATTCATGTCCATTTCCTATGGAACCACATTGATATTTTACTGGCATCTGTTTTATTAGTTGTCATTGCCAAGACAATTGTCATCTCCATAGTTGTCAAAGGTTTTGGCTACAACAACAAAACTTCAGTTCTCGTAAGCTTTTATATATATATAGCAACCTACTTTCTGAAAATCATTTTTTTTTTAAATTAAAAAAACACTCTTTGCTTTCGTCATAATTCATTGCTATTGTTATGTAGTAAGTAATATTTAAGAAATAAAAAAATGCAGGTTGGAATGTCTTTAGCACAAATAGGAGAGTTTGCTTTTGTCCTTCTGAGTCGTGCTTCCAATCTTCATCTTGTTGAGGTTTGTTTCAGGGACAAAAGATATTCATATTATTACATTTACATTTACATTATTTACATAAGGAAAAAAGTTAGTTCAGAAAATGACATACATGTTTGTTTACCCTTGTAATTTCAGGGGAAGCTGTACATGTTGTTGCTTGGAACAACTGCTCTTAGTCTGGTATGGTATTGTATTTATGAACATCCTTTGTCACATAATAATATTTACATTTTTGGTCCCTAAACTTCTCTTTTTGCTATCTTGGTCCTTATTTGAGGTTTTCGTAATGCTTTTAGTTTTGGTCCCTGCTCCAAGTAAAATATGACTATAATACCCTTTTATCTGATTCTTTTATAGATATTTGTTATTTACTACTACATTTTTTTGTCCCAGATCATGCCTGATTTTTGCAATGAAAAGTTGTGCCTTATTTTGAGGTTCTTGTATTTTTGCCCAAAAGTTGTCATTTTAGCTGGAATGGGAGGGTAATATAGTCATTTTACTTGGATCTGGCACCCTACGATACGAGTCACAAAACCGTCAAATAAGGACAAAATATGCAAAAAAAGGAAATTGTAGGGACCAAAAATGAAAAAAAGAGGTATATTAACTAACTATTAAGGGACCAAAAAATGTAATGTACTAATAAGATAGATGGTGTGTAATGGATGGATATAAGCAAGCAACAAAAAATATGATATGATTTGAAATTTTAGGTGACAACTCCATTGCTGTTCAAGATAATTCCAGGGGTAGTGCATCTTGGAGTTTTGTTACGGTGGTTCACCCCCGATAGTCAGAGTGAGGTCAAACATTCATTTTCTTCTTCAAAACATGTAGTGATATCTTTTATTATTATTTTTTTCTTTCTAAAAATAGCCTATAACTAACTCCAATAATAACAAACACAAACAGATGGGAATAAAAATAGAAGGTCTGCGATCTGATAGTGCAAAGCAACGAATAGCCTTGATTGCTAAGGATCTTTTGATTCATGAAGGTTGACCAAAGCAGGTCAAAGTTTGGATTGGATAAATGCAGAATGCGGGTTATCCAGACCAGACCAGACCAGACCAGAGTACAATGTAATAGGAAGTTGTGTTTTTGTTTGGAGGAAGAAAGAAAGAGGAAAAGAAGGGAGGAGGGGGAGAGAGGTATTCAATCTAACCAATAGACAACTAAACTAACTAACAGGTCAGGTGAGGTGAGGTGTGAAAAAAAAAAGTGCTAATTTTTGTGTGTTTGTTTGGTTGGTTGTTTGTTGGTTTGTAATGTAAAAATAGGTGGTGTACTTTGTATCTAGTGGAAAACAAAACAAAACAAAACAAATTTTCCATGTAATTTTTGAAAGGAAGCCCGGCCGATCGATCGATCGATTCTTTTAAATATTGTTTCTATTTGTAGGTAGCAGCAGCAGTTGTTGCATAAAAACCTGTCTTTCTCCAAATTAAATTGTGGAAATAAGACCAGTTGGATAACCAACTATGAAACATCACTAGCGTGTAATGCCCTTCCTTATCACCCTTCAAATTGTTAAAAACCTAACAGACAATAAATGTTGTACTGAATTTGATGAATTTGGTTTTTTTTTTTTTATGAATGCACTTTGGACTCATCAAACAATACTTTAATTGTCATGGGAACTTTTTTTTTTGATGCAATCTTCAACGATTTTTTGATATTCCTATTCCCCAATTTCATATCATCACTTTGACTTGAACCCCGTTCAACATCTTTTTGATTGATCTCTTCCCGTGGGATGACTAGTCCGTGGAACCTTAATTGATTCGTTTAAGTTGAGGTGTAACCATACATGGCCATCAGATGATTGGCTATGGATGGTTTGTGAAGTTTTGGTTCTTTTAAAACCACCTATATCTAATGTATTTACTTAAAGCTATTTTATGAATCCTTCACAATATTTCAAAGCTCTAACATGTTTAAAAACACTCTTCTTTCCTTTCTCATAAAGTTCTTGAGTTTTTGTTTGCACTGCTTGGCCGTTCTTGCTTCACATTGATGAACAAACCATTGAACTCCATTACACTTTTGTTGATGTTGCTCCAATTTGAGTAGATTTGATGTTTTGTTTGGTAGTTGCTTTTCTTCATTAAGGTAAGGAAACACTTCCATACTTCATTATAAAAAGTCACCCCACTTTGATCTTTGCTAACTGTCGGGTCTTTCTAAAACATCGAGCCATGATTTTGCTAACGTCATCTCTTCTTTCGGGGTCCACTGTATATTCGAGGCCTTCCCTTTTTTGTTCGGGTCGGGTTGAGGATTGGGTACACCATTAGGATTGGTTGAAGAATCGATTTGGGGTTGGTTGATTGGAATTGAGTTTTTTAAATTGTCTCGAATGGTTCGAAATCGGATTAGGTATGGGTGTGATTTGGGATTGGTTTTAGCATTGGAATTGGAAATGGTTTGGTGCATATGGATTATAAAATAAACCATTTCTAACATAATGAAACATTGTTGGGGAATAGACTGGACAATCCATTTGAAGTTGGTACCACAATGGTGATGTAGGATCGGAGAACAAGTGTCTGTATTTTTTTTCTTATTTCTTTTTGAGTTTTTTGGTTGCTTAGATAAGATATTTTGAAACTTGAGTGTGTAGGGTTTGAGAGAAATAGAGTATTGTTAAGGTTACACGGTTAAAGTATGGTAAAAAGTAGAGATTGATGTTAGTATTTATATTGGTTACAAGTATATAAAAAAATTTACATTTTTGTTATTGGAAATGGTTAAATATATAAAAAAATTAAAGTCTCTTTCTCTCTCTCTTCGTCAAGCTGATGCCAGTGGGAGATGCCAAACTCGGCATTGTGTGAACGTGTTTGTTTCCTGACACCACCTCAACGATGTCGAGGCTACACCCCCGACATAAGATAAAAAATGCAAGCAATTATGATTCACAAAGACATGCGAAATGTATAGGACTCACAACTTTCTTCTATCCTACTCAAACACTCCTCATCCTTTCCTACATTTCTGTGTGCCATAGCCACACTATTCGACATCTTTGTTTGTTTGTTTGTCTTTTTTTTTTATGTTTCTTTGACACATGCAAAAATTTTGGGGTTGGCTAAAAAACACTCATTTATCATGTAGACACCCTACTTAATTATTCAAATATTTTTATTGGTTAAAATTACATTGTTTTACGAAAAAGTTATTTATAAGTAGTTAATTATAGGTTGACTTTTAATAAAAATGTTTATAAAGTGTCTAAGTGGTGTCAATTTAGCAGCATCCAAAATTTTACTTTTATAATTGAAGTTCATATGTTCCAAACTTTTATATTTAGAGTTATCACAAAAAGAGCTAGGTTCAAATGTGGATTGACATCTATTGTGTGGATGTGTGGATAATGCTATTCTGCGAGAATTACAAAGAAAATATGTTGTGTGATAATATGAATACGTTCAATCTTATATAATTATTTTAATTATTAAGCATTTTCACTAATTAAATCGTCTATAAGGTTATTATACATTTTTTTAATTATTCTCATTCTGTCAGAATGTTATCAAGATGTTTATTGAGTCGTATTCTGTAAGAATTAAAATAAATAAAAAACGATGAATGAGAACAAAAATGAATTAGAATTGGTGAGAATCCATTAAAATAACAATATTTCTGTGAGATTGAACGTATTCACATTAGTAAACAACATATTCTCTTAGTAATTTTCATAAAATAACATTATCCACACGTCCACACAATATTTGTCCATCCACATTATAACCTAGCCCATCACAAAAAAATAAGTTGTGGTCTATATAAGAATATTCTCAATTTCATATTTAAACAAAAAATGCTTATCAATCATGAATCATATCATATCATCCTAAATGGTTAAGATATTAACATTTTCTTTGTTTCATTTGTCTTCTTGTCCCTAATTCGTCATATTCAAGTTTTTAATTATTATTATTTTGATCAAACTTGGACGACAATAATATTGTTAATATATTTTTAAAAATATAATTGGTAATAACTTCTTTATTTAAAAATATGACACTAGGCAATTAACTAACTTAGTGCTTATGGCGTCCACTGTTTTGTTCGTTGCTAATTATTATATAAAATTAATGACCTTAAATTATATAAGTTTCTTGTATTTTTTTTAATGTCATAAACTATTCCTAATATTTAAAAAACAATCAGATATTTGTATTAAATAAATTAAATTCTGAAGGTGTTTCGGGTTTCTCTTATCCGCCTCATATTAAATGTAGCAATTGACTTTGGGATGTATATTTAAGTATTCCATACATGATGATGATGATCATGATGATGCAAATAACCACCTTCATGACTCAATTTTTGACTTTTTTATGTTATGCCATCCATCACTCCCAATAAACCAAAACCAACACAAGTACTATATTCATATTCATTTTAATAAATAAATATCAAATCTTAAAATATTACGATTATTTTTCGCTTAAAAGGAATTTAAAAAAGAGTCGTTAGAAAAAAATAGTATTAGAATTAAAATTTTATCAAAGATGTTTATTTATTGTTAGAACAAATGCGTATAAAAGGCTTTTTTTTTTTTTTTTTTTTTTAATTTTTTATTATTTTTTATAAAAAGCAAGAAATGCTTTCATTTATAACAGCAGTAGTAAATTACATGTCAGACATATTTTATAAATTTTAGTTTTAAGTATCATTTTCTTAATCAATACAACAACAAAACACAAGTCCTATAAGATAATAAGAATGTGATAAAAGGAGATGTAAGATGTAGGCAGCTTCTACATAAAGGTAGATATATAGCTTCTATCGATGACCCACAACATAACAAAAAACGCGAGCTCATACCGAAAGATTTTTTTTTCTTACATGTGAAGTGAAAACTCAATTTTCAAGAGTAAACAATGGCGTGTGATTAAATATAAAAAACAGATACAAACAATAAAGTTAAAAGTAAAACAAATTAATGGTAAGCATGTAAATATTATACATATACACAAACCGTGAGGCGGTATAAAACAAGTGAAAAAAGCTAGTATCTACACTACTTTATTGCCATGTTTTTATGCCTTCACGCCCTTATATATGAAGTTACATATTTGGTAGAAGTCAACATTTTTTAAGTTTATCCTTATATTATCTTTTTCAATTATTTTAGTGGCATCATCTCTTCTTTGTAAATTTTTTCCAGTCTCTAGCCAGTCTTCTTAATAATATTTAGTTGTTCGAAAAAAAGATGAGCAAGACGTCTGCTCTTATATTTCAATTGTTTGGTGAACTTAATAAAACATTTTCAAGTCAACCGGTTAAGTAACCCAAATCCATTAATTAGTTTCTCCTCAATTACGAAATGGCTAGACGGTATCTGATGTTGCCATTCCTTTTTGAGGTCGATGGTTCAAGTCCCGCTATGAACATAGATGAAATAATTTAGAAGTAGATCAATATATTTGCCGTTTCAAAAAAAAGTTACTCCTTAATTAATTAACCGACTATTTAAATAAACTATTGTATTTAATAAATACATAAACTTATTTACATATTTATTTTGCTTTTGATCAACAAATAAAAAATAACAAATTATTACTAATTTACTCTATTTATTTTAAGTAGTAGATAACAAATTTAATCCTTATAAATATATTATTTATTATATTAATGTTCTTTTTATATGACATTATAAGTTCATATATACTTAACAACTGTAAATTCTTTGTATCTTGCACACTAGATCTTACAAATTCTCACTTGTACAAAGAACAAAAACAATCAACTATGCAAACATGTTTGCACCAAACAAAACGTCATTGTCTAGCCATAAATGAATATTTGTCTCCACAAGACTTCTATCAACCAATTAACGGTAAACAACACGTCGTCTTAATCTTCATTTGCTTTGACATCCTTGAACATGATGGATTGATCGAATTATTCGCATATAGTTTATTATTGATTTCTAGATTTGTGAATATGAATAAGATCATTAGAATTAATTACCCATCATGCGGGATCATATGGATAACCACACACTCAAAATGTATTAAGATTCATCAAGGAATTTGAACGATATCACACTCCAAAAAGTAAATGAACAAATCATGTCTTGACTATATGGGTCCATCATCAAGTTTCACATCATATCTATAATAGCCTTTAAATCTATGATGTTTAGAAAATTATTTAACTACATCAAAATATAATGTTACACTTGCTCAGAAGCCAACATATATCACAATTCGAATGATACATAGAAACAATTTATTTTCCAGATTCACCTAATAATGTCAATCCGTGAAATGACATCTTGAGACTGAGTCAATGCAATGTTCGTCATGGATGAATACATTTGAATTTGGCTTTTAACAATATGCCTATTCATCCATGTGAATATTATCAACATTCACATTAGTCTTCATTTATAATTACTCTCGTAACATGGTCAACGAAGGGAAGTAAATTGAGGGTGAGCTTGCGTTGAGAGAGAGAGAGAGAGAGAGAGTTTTAGACCAACATTAGCTCTATGTACCATATAATATGATTGATTCTAAATTAGTAATGGAAAATCTTCAGAAAAGTCCTAAAGTTTTACCCTAATTTACGAAAAAGTTCCAAACTAAAATTTGTTTACGAAAAAACATAAATTACCGGTAAAAATAGCGATTTGACCCATTTTCCCGGTGTAACGACCCAATTTTCAAAGGAAACTTTTCATTTTTAAATAGCCCAAAACATTTTCCTTAAACCATAAAATCGCAGATACAATTGTTTTCAATTTCATATCAATAACGATATTATTTCAAATCATCACAGTGTCCCACAAAAACGCCTGAGAGAGAGTGCATGCCGCGTCATCAAGCCTTGCCCTTGCCCTTGGGCTCAGATGTACCTGAAACAAATCCACAAACTGTAAGCTAATGCTTAGTGAGTTCCCCAATGCATACCCCACACACAATCTACATAAACACATATCATATTAGCTATAAAAGCTACATATACCACATAAGCCATTCATACAACATATAGGGATGCCGTGGTGTCACGGACCAAGTTTCTAGAAAATTTCACGATCGTCTAAAGAACTCCGGAACGATCGAGTATACTCGAGAAGTCTCCGGAGAGATCAAGAAGGCTCTACGAGACCCTGGAAGATGCTAGAATATTATAAATGTCTGTGGAACAAAGGAGAACGATCCGTAATAATCAAGAAGGCACTAGACGAAGCTAGAACGACCCGGAAGACTTTAGAACGATCTAGAACATGCTAGATCATACAAGAGCGATTTGGATAATGTCGAGACGACCTAGAGATTTCTAGAGCATCGTAGACAAGTATATCATATTCTAGAGTCTTGTAAAATACATGTATATAATAGGAAGAGTCTAGATTAGTCAACAATATTCGGGACCTAGAAACTTCCATTTGAGGAGGTGTAAGGTACCTATAAATAGGAAGGATGTCTCATTTGTAGGATCCATCGAGAAGTTGCCTTGTAAAGAAGTTGAGTTATATAATAGAAGCTTTCTTGAAGTGTCCCTTGTCGTAACTCTTGCTTCCTAAGTTCGTTAGTACATCTAGATCGTCGAAGTTAGCCTGACTTAGTCGGAGAAGCACTAAGTGGCACACGGTATTGACTAGTCTAAAAGAGTCATCCCGTGACAAGTGGTATCAGAGACCAGAGTTCGTGCAAGCAAGAGATCGAAGTTATGGAAGGAGGAAGTAGTGAAGTAGCAAACTTATCCCCTGTCGTCGATGAGAGAGGAAGAAAGTCCAAGAAGAGGGATCAATCGATAGATGCCTTGGCACGCTTAGAGAGCAAGCTTACAAGGACGGAGATTAACGTCGGTGAGATCCTTGAGTGGAAGGACACCGTCGATCAATTCATTGCTGAGATAAGTGACATGAGCGATGGATTGAAGGAGACCATCGGTGTCATCAAGGAAGAAGTCCTTGGACTTATCAACACCTTGCAGAATGAGTTCCGTGAGAAGGTAGACACATTACAAGTCGAAATAAACTTGTGCAAGGCAGCAATCGTCGGAGGGACCATTGTGAGAACGTTGCCGCACACAGAAGCACCCAAACCATTGAAGTATGGAGGTAAACGCGATCCCAAAGAACTTGAAGAATTCTTTTGGTCAATGGAATGCTACGTCAATGCTAGTCAAGTGAAGGACAACAAGACGAAAGTAGATACAGCCGTACTTTATCTATGCGAGAGTGCAACTCTATGGTGGCGAAGGAAGCACGGTGATATTGAAAAAGGATTATATACCATAGACACATGGGAAGAATTCAAGAGGCAACTTAAGAGACAATTCTGTCCATATAATGCTGAAGACATAGCGATGAAGAAACTTCGTGGGCTAAAGCATACTGGATCCATCTGAGACTATATACTCGAGTTCACGAGCTTGATGCTAGAGTTACCCGACATGCAGGAGAAGGACAAACTTTTCTATTTCATGGATGGGCTACAATATTGGGCATACAACGAGCTCAAGAGGAGAAATGTTAAAGACATCGACGAAGCTATTGCCATGGCAGAAGATCTAATGGAATTTCAAAAAGAAAGCACAATTAAGAAGAATAGTGGGGGAGAACAAACTATGTCAGAACCGGAACCAAAACAAAACACACCCGAACCTTTGAATACACAAGGAAAAGCAATCGAAGGAAGAAACCGAAGAGAAGAACAGAAGGAGATCAAGTGCTACTTGTGTGATGGTCCTCACTTGATCCGAGACTATCCGAAGAAAAAGACATTTTATGCGATGGTGTTGCAAGAAGAAGAAGAAGAAAAAGAAGCTGACATGAGTTCCATGCAACTTCTGAACTCTATGACAAAAGACGAGACAAGGGAATCGAAAGGGAGTGGTTCTAAGGTAGGAAGTCTCATGCTAGTCGAAGCCAAGTTGAATGGAGGAAATACCAAAGCGCTAATAGATTCAGGTGCGACTCACAACTTCCTTTCTGAAAACGAAGCAAAGAGATTGGGAATCCACTACCTGAAAGAAGAAGGCCAGTTGAAGGTTGTCAATTTTCCCTCCAATCCTATCCTGGGAATTTCATGGGGAGTACCCATGAAAATCGCGGAATGGGAAGGGAACATCGACCTAGTATTCGTACCGATGGACGACTATAACATGGTATTAGGAATGGAATTCCTAGACGGAGTACGTCCATGGTCATTTGAAAGTGATAACACGATGCGTATTACTAAAGGTAAAATCATTCACATCGTACCAATAGAAAGGAGTAGAACAAGGTCTCGAACGCTATCATCGATGAAGTTTAACAAAGACCTTAGGGAAGTTGGGAAGATACGGGAAAATACCCTAAGTTGGAAAAAGGAAGATGATTCACAAGCGACTAGTGATCGAACCAGGAAGTATGTGAAATCAAATCACATAGTTCGAGGTGTTGAGACATATCGGTGCAAGATCATCCATAAGAATTCCTCCGATATATCATGAGGCTACGAGAAGATCCGCAACAGGCGAGGAAGTAAGAAGGCAAGTGACACATGCTAAAAGACTTGACGAGGACGTCAAGTGTTTAAGTGGGGGAGGGTGTCACGGACCAAGTTTTTAGAAAATTCCACGATCGTCTAAAGAATTCCGGAACGATCGAGTATACTCGAGAAGTCTCCGGAGAGATCAAGAAGGCTCTACGAGACCCTGGAAAATGCTAGAATATTATAGATGTCCGTGGAACAAAGGAGAACGATCCGGAATAATCAAGAAGGCACTAGACGAAGCTAGAACGACCCGGAAGACTTTAGAACGATCTACAACACGCTAGATCATACAAGAGCGATTTGGATAATGTCGGGACGACCTAGAGATTTCTAGAGCATCGTAGACAAGTATATCATATTCAGGAGTCTTGTAAAATCCATGTATATAATAGGAAGAGTCTAGATTAACATAAAATCTGAAGGATGTGCACGATCTAGCCTTCGCCTTACCACGATATTCTGAAGTACCTGAAATAATAAACTGAAACTGTAAGCCAAAGCTAGGTGAGTTCCCCCAAAGTACCACCACACAAACATATAACCAAACAGATATAGGGTCCACAACCCCTTGGTTATATTTGTTGGGGTTTGAGCATTCTAACACTCCTATGGTGTACATGCAACCCTATAAACCTTGGATCTATGTTTTCTCTATTATACATGCAAATATTAACTATTCCAAGGTTTCATCCTAACTAGCATATTATGAAGCACATATACTACAAAGTTCTAGTTAGATGACATACCTTTTGATGTAGCTTGATGTCTTCAAGCTTTAAGAGCTTAGCCCCAATAGTGTGGAAGCCTCAAATGGAATCACAAATCACCAAAACACCTTGGAAGAACTTGACAGAATATGTATGCACACTAAAATCGGCCCACTCTTATTTTCACACACTTGTGCCAATTTTGTGAGCCAAGGACCCCTTTATATATTATGGAGGATTAGGGTTACATCCATGTAAACCCTAATACCCATGACCTTTCATTTACATAGGATCCATGGGTTAAAAGCTCCATGGACCATCCATGAAAGCTTAGCCCAACCTAAATGAACTTGGCCCATTCCATATATATAAGAGTCCATATTTAATTAGTTCTTTTTGATCACTTAATTAATTCTAAATTAATTCTTGATCAATACTAATTAAATAACATGATTCCATATTAATATATTAGAACTTATAATATATTAATATAAATCATAAACATACTATTCTCAAAAGACTATCCATATAAATTGTGCCGGTGAAGTGCAACCCAAATGGACCATGCCGGGTCGGGTCAAGTACATACCAAATATAGTTATGGACTTAGACATTAATCCAACAGTCTCCCACTTGGATAAGTCTAAAACTATTATTGAGTATGACTTCAAAACCTAACTGGAAATCGTAGCTCTTAAAGCCGCTGTCGAACTCTGACCTTGTCAATGACTTGTCCATTAGATAAGGGATCATATATTCCTCCATTCTAGATATCATATGGACTGAGACATGTATTATAATCATTCTCCCTGTCCATTTGTTGTTTCCCGATTTTCGATTTATGATGACTGAATGATTGAACAAATCAAATCAGTCCTGGCTTGGCCAAGCACTCACATGTGTCATCGCTAAATCATCGAGGGGCCCACAGATATCGCTTTTATCCCGAAGGTAAAAGGAATGGATAAACTTCGACTCATATGGCTTGTTCTACTACTTGTTGAATCATACACAAAGGCACGTTTTATAACATCGAGTTACCAAATGCGTTTTCGTGAAATCAATGTATAACCAACTCATAGTAACAACTCATATCTCTAGGTTTGAAGAATATAAGATATTATCGTCTCATGATCACTCGTGATAAAATCCATGAAGTGATTCAAATGAGCGCGGGTTGAATCCAATACTCAGAACTTATGAGCACTCATGAGTGTTGTAGCACCACTTTGTCCACCAACTTGGACCTCTACAAACCAACCCATGACAGTCTTGATTCATATCTACTTCCAACATATGACCGACTGTGGATGGTTTGAATAACTTAATCATTCAGGAATAGCGACTTAGTTATTCTGGAAGTCAAAACATGCAAAGTGAAACACAAGAATAAATGAATCAAATATGGTATCAAACCATATGAATATAAATAAACACTTTTATTTATCACCATACTGATTACTCATTTTCATTGTTTCAGTTTTATCAACTTTATACTTGAATTAAAAACACTAGTTGTCCCATGCTCCAAGCATGTACATTATGTTTTTCTTAAACAATAGCTTTGCCATACACCAAGTATGCACTCTATGTTTGTCTATGATCCTTACTTTGTGAAATAAACCAATTGAACATAATTTCAATGATTCTAATTTCACACTCCCAAATCCTTATCGAAAAATGTGAGAATTTCAAATTCCTATCATTTATCGAAATCTGTTTAGATTTTAAACTTATATGCACTGACCCTCCTGTAATGAATATGTACAAAGTCACAAAGACTTGTCAACAGTCATTATAAGGTATTCCAATGGAGATCAACTCCATAGAAACTAAGTCTCATATTCAAAGTACATTGCTTTGGACATGCTTCTTGCATTAAGTTTTCTAATCTTACACAGATAACTTCCACCTATGGAGACAACTCCATATTCTCATTTTGACTATCACTTCTGAATAAGAGATGCCTCTTTTCAGAATATGTCAATATGGTCCTTCCAAAATTAGCACTATACTTCCAACTGTCCCTGAGCAACCAATCTTTGGTAAACCTCAGATTGTCCTCGACAATTGCTTAATCATTTTAGTCATATCCAATTCTAGACCTTTTCCCTTCTTAATGCCTTTGGGCATTTGGAAAAATTTAGAAATGAAAAATATTATAGCACATGCAATCGATCCTGTACCCAAAGCAAATGGTACACGATTCATGATGTCTCACATAAAGACATGATTCTAGACCAGTCTTTTGCTACAATATTTTTATTTGCCATGTTTTCAAAATTTGACTATGAAAAGGGATGCCGTAATCATAATCGAATTTTGAGAACGCAATATATAGAATTTCCTTAAGTTGAACCAATCCAACATGAAATTCATATATATATTCATGACTAAAGATGATTAAGGTCTCAATCTAAGCCTTTAGAACTGAAATGAAGTATATCCCCTACCTTAATTATAGCAAAACAACTTTTTCAATCCCTGCAGCCTCACGAATTGAAACTTTTGTTTTCTATAATTAACATTGCTAACTTGCAACACTAACAATAATTATCATGCTCCCACTAACATGATGATTATTAGCATAACACTTATGCTCCCACTAGCTTTGACATGTACTCAGAAATCAGCTGGACTTCTAGAAATCAATACTTTATTGACTTTCTTACCAAAGTTCAGATTTCTGATACGAGATGCTTTGATAAAACTTTATCAAAATCATACACCTTTCCTTAGATAGCATGCATGTGTGTCTAAACAATTTCAGAACTATGAAAAGGGATGTCGTAATCATAGTCTCAATTGTTTAGACCTTTTGCCATCTGCTTCAAATCTACTTGGTGGAAGTGTTTCCTCACCATTATTTTCATGAATCGGAGAGAAACCTTATGACCCTTAGATTTTATGGTGTATGTGTTCTTATCCATGTGAATCGTCAAAACCATAGTCACAAGACAAGGATAATGACAAATCCAAACTCATATGGATTGAACTTATGCAATCTTAACCTCTTGCCACCTGGCAGTACAGGGCCTGCCATTGCTTCCAAGTTGTTATGCAACCAATTGAGAACTTTCAAAACTCCTATGCAAAGCCAACTTTAACTGGAATGGGCACAGAATATGTCAACACGATAGGTTATAAACCTCAAGTCGTGTGCTAGTGAAGAACCTCAGGTTTTATTCTTGATTAGTTCTTGAAATTCTTTTTAGGATCTTTAAGACTCCCACTATCCTCTTGACATATAAGACTATCTTGCCAAATATTCAAGAGATAGTGCGGATTCTTTATCAAGACAAACACTTCACACAATTGGCCTTAGTTGGTCTTTGTTTTATCCAAAACATCACAACTTACCAATTTCAAATGTACAAGAGTAGGACACTTTTACTCTTACATTTGACAAGTGTTTTAAACCTTTCTTTAAGATATGTCACTCAAGTTACAATCTTGGAGTATGACTCTAAGAATTGTTTTGGAACGAAGTATGACTCATCTTCCTGATCTAACCATTTCAACAATTCATGACTCCTCTTCTTAGTCATAAGAATGCACTAAGATGACCTTTAGAGGACTAATTGTGATATGATTTCTAAATCATTAAGATGATCACAAACATGATACTAAAGTACTCTCCCATCTTTTCAGATTTGAGAAACTTTTATCTTTCTGCCTAATTTGATTCTTCCCATTCGTTCTGCCATACATTGAGACTTTTCCAATGTTTCAGAATTATACTTAAACTTGTAAGTATAACCATATTTACTAGACTTTAGTAAATCAAATAGTCTTAACGAGCTTTGTGGTGGACATGACCGGTGCACAAGAATGTGTTGTCGATCCCTTTAGTCCTTCACTTGACTCACACATCCATGTGAACAAGTAATTAGTCTTGATTTTCCAATGCTTGAAAGTTCTCATTCATCATACTATTCAACTTGCATGATTCCAAGTTTCGGTCCAATTGAAACTTGGGCGATGAGGAACTTTCCTGATTTGGTAAATTTAGACACTACCACAAATGAAAGAATCAAATCCATTTTCCAATATTGCTGTCAGTGGAATCATATAAGCAACAATTTTCCACAAATGCCATTGTAAGGATACTTCAAATAAATAAAATTAAACAATTTTCTTTTATTTTAAAACTTTGCGGAAAAACTTATCCTTACAATCCACATGGAAAATTGTTGTTATCTATTCCTTAGCAATATATCATAACTTCTTAAGCAACTGCTCAAAATTTTGATGCGATCGAAATCCACCTTCGCGATCAGAATCAACATATACTTCCTTTAAGATTTCTCTCTATTCTTTGATTCTTAAAACATCAACATGTGACCCAGTCACATCATGTAATGAGGATCTCAGAATAGAACTTAACAGAGTTAGATAATGGGCTCTACCTGATGTAGAGTCAAACTTACTGACTTTAACATCCTTAGGTAAATTTGGCAGCTTTGCAATCAACGCCCCTTCCTTTGGCAAAATAAACATATGGACCCTTTGGTAATAGGACTATCTCAGACTTAGCCTTTCTCTTTACCATTTGGTCAACCGGGTTGACTATGACCAATCCCTTTCCATTGGGAAGAGAATGCTTTTTCTGGATTTCCAGTGTCACCATTGTCACTGTCCATAAAGTTTTTGGGAAGTTGATCTTCTAATCAAATTTGCTTCACTATCGTTCCAAATCATTGCTGATTCAGCAGCACCAAACAAATAGATATGATCATTAAGGTTCATGTCATAGTCTGTATCATAATAGTCCCAAAGGAACTCACTATGTGACTTAGAAAGTGATTGAACATCCAACTTTCTCAAGACTTTGAAACCCAACTCTCCCGGCTTGTCAATATGTGACTTCATCTCTAAGATGTGATCACACATAGACCTTGCTTGCCATTAGGGCTTGAGTGACCTTGAACTTGTGGGTTAGGGAGAATAATTGGAGGAGGTGGAGGAAGTAAAGTTCCAAGAGATTTGGGAAGATCATAGATGTCTGAACTCGACATCTTTTGGGAGATATTCAAGATAGTTGATCTAAAGTCCTTAATATAACACCCAATATGAAATATTAAGGCTAGGATCCAATAACCTATTTATAACTGGAAGAGGGATGCCGTAATCCGAGTTATAAAATAGTTGAAGGTAGGTAAATGACGATTTACCAATTTCCACCATGAAAAACGAAATAATTTAATTAGGTTTTTACTTGGATTTGAAAATCCTAGATCTTTTGAGATTCATTGAACTTTTCAATGGCATGTTTCAATCTCGAGTGTGCCCTTCAGGTTTTGTGACTGTGATGCCGAGGATCACAAAACAAGGTGTGAAGTAACCATGCAAATATACTTGGTACCCTTAATATTTACCCCTCAATCGATGTGTCGGTTAACCACACGAGCTCCACCGATACTATGATAAATATTAAGTTACCCTTTGCCTACTTTTTTAAATCCAGGTTAGTGTGCCGGTTAACCACACACGCTCCACTAACGGTTTAAACAAAGTGCAAAGTGTAATTTCATGGATTAGCACCGTATTTACATTTTCCTAAGTAACTAAGATTGAGAATTAATAAAAGGTTTAGTTACTTAGTATTTATCATTAATACTTTTAATGAATGGAGAATTATAGTCCTTGTCCTACCTGTTCGGCTAACGACCCTCCACCAGTCAAGGAAGCGGTGGGTGAGAGTGGACACCCATTAAGCTGCCATTTTATAGGCAACAACCTTATACCCCCCTTATAGACCGGCTTCGTGAATGAGGCCTACTAATGGTAAGACGACTTGCTCTTATACATATAATATATTAAACTTTTAATATTATAATAGTATAAGGGTGTATTTTAGACATTTAAAATACTTGATGGTTTAATCTATTAATTAAACTAGACTTTTAATTTAATTAAACTCAAACCATATATTTATGGATTTAATAATACTCTTTCAATTAAACATTTTAATTAACTATTAATAAAGTCCATAAGAGTTAATTTGAACTATTCAACAAAACATCATAATTCCAATTATTAAACTCAAAATTAAAACCATTTAATTAATTGTTTAAGTTATGAACCCAAGAGTTTTACAATTCAATTCTTTTTTTCATAAAAAACTTTTCTCAAATTCCAAAACTTGAGGGCAAGTTTTATAATTCTTGAAAACCTTTGGATTCCATAACTTATGGAATTAATGGTGTTTTATGATGAAACTTTTCATGTTCCATAACTTAAGAACAAGTTATGGAATTCTTTAAAACATTAACACCAAATTTTGTAACTCCATAAAAACTTTGAATCAAATTTTTTTTTTAAAAAAAAACTTTCATATCCATAACTTATGGAAGTTTCAAAAACCCTTAAGATCACAACTTTAAAAAAAACTTTTGAGCTCCAAAATTTTATGACAAAATTTGTAACTCCTTAAAACATTTAGATCAAACTTTTAAAACTAATAAAATAATCATATCATTTTATCTTTTACTAAATTTGACTTAATTCAACTCATATAACAAATGATTCAAATTTTACAAATAATTCGTTTTTCACAAAACAAGTAATTATCTTAAAATTTGACAAACGTCATGTTTTTTTTTTTCCTTTTTTTTTTCCAACTTGAAAATAAAACATTTGCATCAATATAACAGAAAACAACTCATGGCTCTGATACCACTGTTGGGTTTTTAGCATTCTAACACTCCTATGGTGTACATGCAACCCTATAAACTTTGGATCTATGTTTTCTCTATTATACATGCAAATATTAACTATTCCAAGGTTTCATCCTAACTATCATATTATGAAGCACCTATACTACAAAGTTCTAGTTAGATGACATACCTTTTGATGTAGCTTGATGTCTTCAAGCTTTAAGAGCTTAGCCCCAATTGTGTGGAAGCCTCAAATGGAATCACAAATCACCAAAACACCTTGGAAGAACTTGACAGAATATGTATGCACACTAAAATCGGCCCACTCTTATTTTCACACACTTGTGCCAATTTTGTGAGCCAAGGACCCCTTTATATATTATGGAGGATTAGGGTTACATCCATGTAAACCCTAATACCCATGACCTTTCATTTACATAGGATCCATGGGTTAAAAGCTCCATGGACCATCCATGAAAGCTTAGCCCAACCTAAATGAACTTGGCTCATTCCATATATATAAGAGTCCATATTTAATTAGTTCTTTTTGATCACTTAATTAATTCTAAATTAATTCTTGATCAATACTAATTAAATAATATGATTCCATATTAATATATTACAACTTATAATATATTAATATAAATCATAAATATACTATTCTCAAAAGACTATCCATATAAATTGTGCCGGTGAAGTGCAACCCAAATGGACCATGCCGGGTCGGGTCAAGTACATACCAAATATAGTTATGGACTTAGACGTTAATCCAACATAATCATCATGTGATTAACTTGTCACAATCCCGAAATACCATAAACGCCCTCAAAGTCAACCCTGGTCAAAGTCAAAGTCAACAGTCAAGGTCAAAAGTCAATGTTGACCTCAACTCGTCGAGTGCATCCATGTAGCACGTGGTTCGGGTATTGGTGGGAAAGTTGCCAAGTTGGGGAGGATTTATGCATGGACTCGGCGAGTTGGGAGATCAACTCAGCGAGTTGGGAGATCAACTCGACGAGTTGGGAGATCAACTCGTCGAGTAGGGTCGTGACATCTTGGACGCGGGTCGGAACTAACTCGGCGAGTCGGAAGGCCCGATTCGGCGAGTCAGAGCTGTTTAGAGAAAACCCTGGTTTCAGGGTTTTCCCCCTATATAAACATCATTATAAACCCTAGTAGCCTCCCTTAACACCATAGAAGAACGTTCACGGCCGCAAACCCTCTTGTGTGTGAAGTAAGAACAATTGGGAGCTTACCTTTGAGATTTTGCGGAGGATTCCAAGTTTGAAGAGGAAGTATCAAGGGAGAAGTATTAGATCAAGCATCTATTTCGTGTGGGGCATCTGTCTGAGGTATTGATCTGCTACGTTAAGCTTTGATTTCTTTTTGGAGGTTATGGCCTACCTTGAGGAGATGGAAGCAAACTTAGATCTGGACCTATCACAAGGATATGATTCCATATCTGGACCTCCTTAGGTCCCAAATATCATAAATTTGCACCTTTTATTAAGCTTATTCCCTCTCCATGCATGAAAACCTTGTTTGAAGGTTAGTCTTGGTGTATTGGCCATGTGAGGCCTTGCATGCACGTAAAGTTTGCAACTTTACGTGTTATCTACACTAGTAGAGGATAGATCTGAAGTTTGGGACCTTGAGTCCCACTGGAAAAGGCCGTAAACATAATGGACTAAGGGGACTCGGCGAGTCGTGCAAGAGACTCGGCGAGTCGAGAGGGTTTCCTCGTTCACGGTCAAGGGTTCACGGCCAAGGGTTCACGGTCAAGGGTGTTCGGTTGGGAGTTTACGACCGTAAACATCAAGGAACTCGACGAGTCTCTCGGATGACTCGACGAGTCGATGAGTTAAGCAGGGAACCTGATGAGTGGCTGATTGCAATCGACGAGGCAAGGTCGATATGGACTGTTGACCTTGACTACAGACCTAGACTTTGACCAGGTTTGACATAGAGGAGCCTTAGGGGCTGAGTTAAGATTATTTATTTATTGGTTATAGGCAGTTTGGGAGGAGCAGCGTAGGACATACCTGAATTCAGTTGCCGGTTCAGCTTTGTGAGGTGAGTTTTCTCACCATACCAATGGGTCTAAGGCACCAAGGCCGGCCCATTTTACGTTAGTTGGTTTACTTGCTATGTAGAGGTGTGATATGTATGTATGCATGATATGCGGTAGAGATAGCCTTTGTGGCTAATGGTAGAGATAGCCTTATGGCTAAAGGTAGAGACAACCTTTATGGCTGATGGTAGAGATAGCCTTGTGGCTAACGGTAGAGATAGCCCTTGTGGCTAATGGTAGAGATAGCTTCATAGCTAATTGGCGTGTGATAGCGGTTAAGATAGCTTTTATAGCTAATGTGATATGTGGTTTGTGTGGGGTATGCTCTGGGGGACTCACCAAGCTTTCAGCTTACTGTCTGTGGATTTGTTTCAGGTACGTCGGAGCCCAAAGGCAAAGGCAAGGCGTGATGATGCGGCGTGCACTCTATCTCTCTTTTCTGATATGTTTTGGGGGACACTCTGATGTTTTGAAAATAATAATGTTGTAATGTTGGTGGTTTTGAAAACAATTATTGGGATTTTCATGTTTTATGAAATATGGTTGACTAATTAAAAATGAAAATTTTCTTTGTAAAATTTGGGTCGTTACAATCCAACAACTCGCCGAGTTCCTTCCGAGTCCATTCTACTGAAACCCGAGTCAACTCGCCAAGTCACCTAAGTGACTCGTCGAGTTCAGCAAATGTCCAGAAGACCAAAAGTTCATGCAGACCAAAACTCTAAGCCTTCACTGAACTCACTCAGAATCTCAAAAACAGGTAAACCCTACCCGACTCGTCGAGTTGGCTAAGGGACTCAACGAGTTCCTTCAGTCCTTTTTGTGTTCAGTCCTTTCCAGTGGGATCCAAGGTCCCAAACTTCAGATCCAACTTCTCCTAGTGTAGTTACCATATAAAGTTGCAAACTTTACGTGCATGCAAGACCTCACAAGGCTAAAACACCAAAACTAAGGTTCCTACAAGGTTTTAGTGCATGGAAAGGGCCTAAGCTGGATAAAGTGAGCAACTTTATGTCATTGAGGACCTAGGGGTGTCCAGATCTGGAACCATATCCTTGTGATAAGTCCAAATCCGAGTATGACACCCTTTTTGGCACCAAAAGTGATCATTTACTTCCAAGAAAAGAGATCTAAGCAACTAAAGATCAAGATAGTGACTTTATACCTCAAGATGGTTGTCACTACAGATTAGATGTCGGATCTACTGCTTCTTTCCTTGCTCCTTCTTCTTCAAGCTCCAAAATCTTTCACAACCACACCAAAATCACTCTCAAAAGTTCTCTCTCTCACTCAAGAAGGTGCAAGGCTCAAACTAGGGTTTCTCTGGCTGTAGGAACGATGGAAGAGGCTGCAAATAAGCCATAAGTTTTTTAAATAGGGTACAAAACCCTGAAAATTAGGGTTTCTCTTTACAGTACCTACTCGTCGAGTCGGGCCTTCCGATTCGTCGAGTAGATCTGAAGTCCCGCGTCCTCATAATAACCTCTACTCGACGAGTTGGAGCTCCCCAACTCGCCGAGTCCAAGCACAAAACCCTAAAAACTTAGATAATTTAAATGATACTTGTAGCAGGTGTTACAGCCGGTTTATCGGTTTCATTACTTACATGTTTCATTAAAGTCCCATTTTTTATCCTAATTTACGAATAAGTCTCAAACTAAAATTTAGTGATGATTTGGTTTCTCTATGTAACATATAATTTACCAGTTTCATTGCTCACTGGATACCTTGTCATTAAATGAGCTGATGAGATGCGTATTTTTGGTTATATAATGTTATGTTTATCATAAAACTTGATATACTGATGTATTGTATAGTTTTTGGAATATAAAATGCATCCAACGAAGACTACAATAATTACATAAACTAGCAACAACTGCGTCATTTTTTACGTTTATAAGAAATTTCAAAATTGTCTATCTAATCTTATGTAACCCAATATATCCATCTAATCAGACATCAACTCATTTTGTACCCTTTTTCCTGGAAACACACATTTTATTGGCTTCATTGTTGACCTAGATACATAGTCATAAATGAGCCGATGAGATGGATATCAAATTTTATAGTAAATGTAACATTATATAACTAATCGTATCCGTCTTATCAGTAATTTAAGGACTAGGTGTATAAGTCAGCAATGAAACCGATAAAATGTATGTTAAATGGAGAAAATGACCAAATCGTCACTAAGTTTTAGTTTGAGACTTATTCGGAAATTAAAGTAAAATAATGAGACTTTAATGAAACAGGTAAGTAATGAAACCGGAAAAATGAGTCAAATCGATATTTTTACCGGTAATTTATGTTTTTTCGTAAACAAATTTTAGTTTGAAAACTTTTTCGTAAATTACGGTAAAATTTTAAGTCTTTTAGGAGATTTCCTTTAATAATTGTCATTAAATAACAGAAGACATAATATATGCAAACATATACGATCATAGACTTGACCCCACAAGAGGGTGTCTACAGGTTCAAACTAGTTCTACATTTTTGGCACTTACATAAATTCGGGTTACATAGAATGATTTGAGGACATTAAAATTACCATAAGATATGGGCACAGTTTTAGTCGAATACAATCTAATATCATGATGTTCTATGGTTTTATACTTAATATATGGACATGAAGGTATCATGGTTGGAAATAATAGTGTATTTTGTATGATACATATGAAGAAAGTAAAGGGGTACAAAAAGTACACCTAACAATTGAAATGGAAAGATGCGAGGAGGTGCATGGTTTAAGGCTGCTCTGGTGGCGGAACCCTCCAAAATAGGGAGTTTGGATCGCTTGGCACTTTGTCAAACTCCTTTTTCAGTTTTCACATGTGTAGTTTCAAAACAGGCCCTTCTACTTCATCATTGTCTCAATAATGATCCCTCCACTTTAACTCATTTCCTTTTGTTTTCTTTTCACATTTTACTCCTCCTCTTTTCCTTATTCGATTCAAACCACCACCAAGTTGACGTTATATACCTTTTTTTTTTTTTTTCGAAGTTCGTCTAGAAAAGACTGTCGATTGAATAATCTTTGACCATTTATCACATAAAAACAAAAGCAAAGAAGTAATATATTTGAAAGGAGATACAATAATATTCCGTTGTGAAAATGATGTTGGGGAATATAAGTAGGGTGATGGTGGAGAGTCGGATTACTTATGGATCGTATAAGTTTACTTCCGAGCTGATATTTACACCCTATGTCTGTGTTACAGGAAATTCAATACAGCTTAATCCAAAAAGATACATATGTATCTAGGCACAAAAACACAAGTTAAATTGCCAGACAAATTCTGAGTTTATTGTAGAAGAAGAAGAGTTGAGAAGGGTTCTCTACGACTCAAAGGATGAGTTGTATATATGCATGACAGATTAGAGTTTCTATCTTCTATATTAGTCATGAGAATCTTGAATTTAATGTCATAATCAACAGTTTCCAAAATTGATAGGATTTGTCAGTCTTACCATAATCACCTAGTAGAATTCAGTTTTTCTATAATAAAACTAACTCAAATTTCCGAAGACCTTTTGGGGCACTGCCCAAACCACCGCCAGAGGCTCTGCCCCTTGGACCCCTCTAGGGGGGCTACCCCTAGGACCCTGCAAGGGGACGCAACCCCCTTGACCCTCGTTTTTCTATTATATCGGCTTATAATTCGATCTTATATATACATGCATTCCGCATTCACCGAACATATTATATAGCGTACAAATAATAAACCTCTTAGCTCACATGTTAGTTCCAATTACATATAAAATGTATTGTGATATTAAAATCACCAACAAATGAAAAAACAAAATAAATATAAACCTTATTATATACATTGGATTTTAATTAAGTTAACTATATCTCATCAACGTCGACTAGCTAATTAATATTCTATGTGTCAAATTGTGTTTACCTTTGCCATTTATAATTGTTTAATAGTGGAGAAAAATCATACCACTAATTTGAGTAGGAGGGTATGAATATATGATTTGTAAATATGTATTGTAATATATAATCAAAATGAAGGGGTTAAAGGTCTTAAGGAACATTTACCAAGGTATGAAATGTTATTATTTATATGTAGGGATCTTTACTTGCATTATTTAAAGCTAGTTATTTAAACTCTATGTGTACTAAATGTTTACAACATATCAGCAATTGCTTTCATGAAACATTTTGTTCAAAAATTGTTTTTTCCACCTACCCTTTCGGGTTATTAAACAAAGATACATACCAAAATAATAACGACGACGACGACGACGACGACGACGACGACGACGACGACGACGACGACGACGACGACGACGACGACGACGACGACGACGACGACGACGACGACGACGACGACGACTGTCATCTCGATGTCAAATAAAATTAGTCATGATGTCCATATTAATAAAAGTTTGTCAATGTCGGACTAGCTCACTTGGTAGAACCAAGGTTTTGCCTCTTGGATTGGAGATCTCGAGTTTTAACCCATGTGTTGACGATTTCGTGATACTAACTTCTAACCACTAAGTACTAACCCTACCGTTTAAAAAAAATTGTGACAAATTATAAAGAAAACTTTATCTTTGTAGTAAATATAAATATCCAGGATGTTGCATGTGTTTGATAATGATGTAACTCATGTCATGTAGATTTACAATCTGTTATGAAAAATAATTCGAAAAACATTAAGACTTTTATATATTAAACTTGATTCTAATTATTTTTACAAGAAAGTAATGATGTTAAGTTTCTAATTATAGTAAGGAGAAGCCACAATTTAACTAAAAATAGCAATAAATATAGCTTCTAAGGAAGATTTTGGGTGGTGCATAATTGTATTAAAAAATTATAAATATATATGATGGCCTGGGGTCATGTTGCACAAACTTGAAGAGTTAAGTTGACTCTCAACAAATTGTTTATCAAATCCACATCCCTTAATTGGGAAGAAACCTCAATCCTGCGCAACTTGGTCATAAATTATTAAGCAATATCCAAATTCATACTTTGATCCCCTTGGTTTCATATATTTTCAATTCCGGTCCTTGTAGTTAGAGCATACGTACTTCTTATCCAAAACCATACATCATATATACCTCAATAAACGTCTTAATTTACATACTACTTAATTGGATTTGCTTATCATATACAATTTGCAAGGTGGATTTGCTTGTCATATACAAGTCAGGAAAATAATGTGTTAAGAGATGTTGGGATATGTACTCTTAAAATAATTATTCCATATTCACATATAGAAACCAAATAAATCATTTTCTTAAAGCTAATTTACATTTATCAATTTACAAAAAAAATAAAAATAAATAAATAAATAAATAAATAAATAAACTTTTATATATTACTATAGCTTTGAGAAATCGGAAAATTAAAGTCTAGTTTGTCAAAAGATGTAGTATTAATCAGTTTTACATAGAAGAAGTCCAAATGAATTGGAATGGAAAAATTCTTCAACATTGTGTTTGGTTGAAAATGAATAGAAATGATTTCCATAAATTTCATAGCTAAAGGATTTTATCATTACTTGATATAAAGTAAAGCTAACCCAAATGGAATAACTGGTTTAAAAATGACTGAATAGAAACACAAGAAAAGTAGGAGGGGCAAATGTAAGCTTTCTTGTAACCTAAAGGGCAAATAACTGGAAAGTTTGAAGGACTGACCCCTAAAGTTCTAAAAATTCATAAGAAAACCCTTCCACCTCCATGGTTCATGTGCCATTGTCCTGTCCACCAACCTCTCTCCTCTCCTCTCTTCTCCAACACCTTCAAACAATCAAACCCATTTCCATGTGATCTTGTTCTGAATTTAGCAGAGCAGTATCCCCATCTCATCTCTTCAAACTAACTAACCCTACTCAGTTGATTGATTGCTAATTATTCTGGTTCTTGAAATGGACAGAAATAATTCAATCCCACAAGGCCTGACTCCAGATGAATATTCAGAGCTAAAACCCATAATTAATGCGTACCACATGTTCGACAAAATGCCAAACACATGCACCTCACTGATCACGCAGCGCATCGACGCCCCCGCCCACGTGGTGTGGCCCTTGATACGCCGCTTTGACAACCCACAAAGCTACAAGCATTTCATCAAGAGCTGCAACATGATTGGTGATGGCGGTGTTGGGAGTATCCGAGAAGTCACCGTCATCTCAGGCCTTCCGGCGTCCACCAGCACAGAAAGGCTCGAGCTTTTGGACGATGAGAAGCACATCTTGAGCTTTCGTGTTGTGGGTGGAGAACACCGATTGAATAACTATCTTTCTGTTACTTCTGTCAATGAGTTCAACAAAGAAGGAAAGGTTTACACCATTGTTTTGGAATCTTACATTGTTGATATACCAGAAGGGAACACGGTGGAGGATACAAAGATGTTTACAGATACTGTCGTAAAATTGAATCTTCAAAAGTTGAGTGTGGTGGCCATGTCTTCTCTGCATGGTAGCGATTGAGTTAATGACAATCATTACGCGGGCGATGGGCGGCAGAACCGGTGGTGCTGCTGGTGGTGGACCAGGTATGATGACTTCTACTTCTACCACCAAAAGTCAAGATTCTGATAGGGTGGTGTTGAAGCTTTAATTAGTAAATCTTTTTTTTCTTGATTTCTTTCTTTCTTTGTTGAATCAAATAAATTTGGTGTTTAGTTTTAGTATTCGATTAATTCACAAATAGTTCTTTGATTTCATTGTCAACAGTTGCAATGATATCGACTTTCGCAAATCAAACTGTATAATTTTATTGGTAGTTGTAATTAATTAAAGATTCCAAATAGAGTTAAAGTGTTGTTATCAAGAGGTGCTCTTATCTAATTTAACAAATATATATATATATATATATATATATATATATATATATATATATATATATATATATATATATATATATATATATATATATATAAATGTTGGCTAACTAGCAATCATTCGTTGAAGCCCACTTGTTCTATATATCAACTTTAATTAAATAATAAATACCATATGTCAATTAGCCAAAAGGTTTAAGTTTCTTATAGTTTGCCATTCATTTTTTGCAAAACCATCTACATTAGTTAAAAGTAACAATCTTAGTAAACGTTTGGACAATGCATATGTATGTAAAGGTTCAAAATGATTTTTTATAATATGCAAATACACTAACATGTACAAGTATAGATTGTATATATTCTGGTTATAGAAAATGATACTTTATACTTTAGTATGTGAATCCCATGCATGTCAGAAAGGAAGTAAAAAAAATAATGTTGAAGTTAGGAAACTTGTGAATAGTTGGGAAACATGTGAACAGAGAGTTATCCTCAACCTTTGCACTTGGACTCATTGTAGCCATTTCTTTTCTTAACATGACATATATAATGCATCATTGAAACTGTTCATGATTTATGTCATAAAGTTCTGTCGTGTTGAGCTTAAAGGTGTGTATATAGTTTTTATCTAAGAGAGTGTTAATTTGGTGTAAAGAGTTTGAGTTGAAAAAGTATCAAACGAAATGGAATGGAATGTGATCAAATCGGTATAATTTTTTTTTTTGAACAATAATTCTCATTACCAACCAAAAAACTCAGCAAGAAACTGGAACAAACACAGAAACACAAGTACATATTGGAAGAAGCAATATGAGGGGTATTCAATCAAATCGGTATAACTATTGCGTAACTAAAAGGTATCTGTAAAGATCTCTAAAAGTTTCAACTACAAAGAAATCCAATCGGGAGTTGAACCACTATCAAATCCAAACGGGACTTGAACAGTTGAACCCTCAATCTATTGGCTAAAAGGAACCTTTCCAACAACTTCTATACCACTAGCCACATTCCTTTTGGTTTAATTTCTAAAGTTGTAAGCACAATCAAAGGCCTAATTTGCTTTAATAAAAGCTCATATCGTTAGAGCTCTGCCAACAAACCAAATGCATGTAAGGAGGTTTTGTCTTTTTCAAAAGATGTTTGGAAGGAATGTAAATTCAATAAACCCATTATGAGCCAAAAGAAGCAACTTGGGGTTAGTATATATCTTAGTAGTAATAGGGGATTGAAAGGTAGAAGTGAATATTCAGACGGGTTTGAATCCGTTTGTTACTTTGTTAGCAATTTTAAACCTTTAAACTTTGGTGATTTTCTATCATCAATGTGTATTTAAGTGTAATGAGATTGACTTGTTGACCAAAATCAATCTTGATGAATATTAAACAACGAAGGTGCGGAGTGCACACTTGTTTAAATTTATTCAAAGTAGACTGTCATTTAGGGGCGAAGCCCCTGAACGAACGGGGGTCCGGGGGCAGCGCCCTTGGGAGCGGGGTCTAAGGGGCAGAGCCCCTGGCTAGGTTATATTGCTATATTAAAAATGCATCAGAAATCTAAATTTTTGGAAATAAATCATGTTTTTTACTTTGTTTTGACCTCCGAATTAGTGACAGTTTTCACACATCAAACTGTTTTTTGTGACAGTTTTCAGACATACAACTGTCTTGTGACAGTTTCTGATGGAAAAAGTATTTAACTAATTTTGGTCTTCATTTGATGGTACACTCGAAATTCATAACAACCAGATTTTATGTTCTTGCTCTCAATTTCTAAATCTTATCCGATTAAAGATTGGGAGTACCATCCAAATACTTTAATCTGAAAGTGATACAACAATTCTCAGAATTTTGAAGCTTTTCTATGCCCCAAATTTCTAACATAAACAGTCTTGGGCTGGTCTCAGATTGGTCTTAAGTCGATCATTAAAAAATTGGTTGTGAGTTTGTCTCACTTCGTTCTTAAGTCGGTCTTCTCACCGGCCATTTTTTAATTTTAATTTCCCATTAACTTATCATATAAATACACTATGGTTTAGAAGCATTCTTCCTTACTTGTGTTATCTCATCATAGAATATTAGTTATTTATTCAAGTTTATGTATTATTTTCGGTACTCACATTAATGAAATATTGTGCTTAAAGTTTAACATTCTTGGGCAGTCTGGCGCCACAAAGACCGTCGGACCAAACCAATATAGACCAAACTGGAAAAAAAACACCCAAGATCAATCTGACACTGCCCAAGACCAATCCGTTACCATCCAAGACCTTTTCATGTTTTCAATTTTTTGTATTTTTTCTAAAAAGAAAATAAAAAATATATCGATCCGAGATCGCATCTTATCTTAATTTTTGTAAAACTTCATAAGCCAAATAAATCTTATAACATATTATAGGTCAAGCTATAGCCTATAGGTGTTAGCATGGATCGGTTTTAGGTAGAACAAAATTTGGTTTTTTTTTGTTGGAAAACCACTCGATTTCGGTTTTCTTATGTTTTGTTTCTCGTGTTTTTAGCTTTTTCCGGTTCGATTATTGGTTCAGTTCAGTTTTTCGATTTTGCTGAATTTATCCTCACCCCGAGTTTGCATTCAAATTACAAAAGGTTTACTATGTAAACAATTGAACTATTCTTAAAAAATAAAATAAAATAATGAAAAAAAAACAACAAAACTATGCATTTAACAACTTTTTCTAACCAAAAAATATCGTCTTTGACAAATTTTTTAAAGAAAAATGTTATAGTGGTCGAATCACAAAAATATGTTAAATTGGGTGGGTGCTGTAAATTGGAAAAAAAAAATGGACATATTCATGTTATCTTGAACAAACTATACTGATTTTTTTTTTTTTTTGGTTATCCAAAAGCAATATGACAAGAGTCTGAAATTATATGAAAAAGATAGTTTTGTATGTATACATAAACAGTAAAAGATAAGCGGTGAGTTATGGTCGAGCTTGGCTTAAAGTGCCTTATATGTTTGATCTTTATATGCCTCATAAGAGTTAAGACATAAATCGTAATCTACCATATGCCTTTTTCTCAACGGATTGATAACCCTTTAATAAAACTTGTTTTTTTCTTAATGGATACAAAGAAAGTGGTCAACCAACCTAGGATATGTACATTGTACTCGCATCAATCACAACACTATGTCACTATTCACTACCTTATTTCTTTCTTTTAAACAGAACAAAAACTTCAAAAACTATTTATCAATGTTTTGGGAAAAAAAATTATTTGCGAATAAATCGATTTTATTACTTTAAGTATAACTTTTTTTTTTGGTGAATCATATTATTTACCAAAAACCATGAATATTTTATTTGAAAAAAGCAATGATGAAAAAAATATTTCGAGAAATATTCACAAAAAACTGAAATTGGTAAGTAAAATAATATATTGGTAGAAGTGACTTCCTAAGTAAATTAACGAACATGTTTTTCTTGGCAAATTTCTGATCTTTTTGCTATAAATGTCGAACTGGATGTTCCCATTTTTTTGTCATGTTTGCTTATTATCTTTTAAAATATATTTCATAAATTAATTAACTATGTGTAAAACCCATGTATTACACGGGTTGATTAAAGAAAATAAAATATTAAATGTAATAATAAGTATTTTTTAAAAATAAAATTTTGATATAAGAAATAAAGAAACATATTAATTGCAATTTAGTATAATATTTATTATATTTGATACTTTACATATATAAGTACAAATATTATGTGGCTTTTTAATTTTAAAAATTGAAAAAAAAAACAATAAATTGACATGTAGATATTGTTTATTTGAAAAATATCACAAAATCACAAGTGTCAAAACTCATTAGAGATTGACATATGACAAAATTATCTTCATTTATTATAATAGATTTCTACAATTATTTCAAATGATATATATATATATATATATATATATATATATATATATATATATATATATATATATATATATATATATATATATATATATATATATATATATCAATTACAAACACAATATACCATTTATAAATACATGATTTGTTTTTTTTTAATTTTTATCCAACATAAATTAACTATAATTCCTAAAAGTCATATTGTGCATCATCCTACGGATATTAAATCCTACATCAAAAAACAACGTATATCTTAACGATTTATAGACTCTTTGATAGTTGATGATTATGATTAAGTCTAATCAAGTCAATAACTGATTAAATTGTACCTAACTTATTATCAAACTTAATAAAAAATATATATGAGGCTATAGAATCAGATCAAAAACTTTTAATTATGATATCAAACATTCAAAATTTAACCAAGTAAGACGACTAAGATGCATATCCTATCAAAGAGTCCCTTATCCTCATCTATAATTAATCAGATAACATTAAGACAGATGATAAAAGGCACTCATAGTCATTCCCCTCTCACCTTCAAATTTATTAATTTCTTTTTCACCATAATAGGCATATAATAATAGAGTATATAACAACATTTTATTTGAAAGATATACACGATACTATCCCTTTTCTACTTAAATCTTTTCAAAACAATTTTCAATCTTTTGCTCTCTCTCTCTCTCTCTCTCTCTCTATCATTTTGTGTCCTATATATCTATATACCTCCCCCTTCCAAACATTCTTTTTCTCCTATATAATATGCAAACACTACTAATCGGATCCTCACACGTCACTGAGATACATAGAATTACAAAAATCTTGCAAACATACCAACCAAACCAATCACATTATTACATTTGTGAATGTCGGGTTTTAATGGGCTTCAGTTTTAACCCCATACTTTCTGGTGTATAAAGCTCGGGTGAAATAGAACTTGGGCTTAACGGGCTTCTTGGGCTAACATCCATCTGTGAGGGCCTATAAAATCCAAACCCCATCAGGAAATATTCCAAGGGTATCAACATTGCATCCGGTTGCTCCTCCGTTACCATAGATCCACATCCCTGAACCTATACATACATATATATATAACCAACATTATACTTGGATAATAATCATCTAGATCCACATCCCTGAACCTATACATACATATATATATAACCAACATTATACTTGGATAATAATCATCTGACATCAGTCTCAGTTCAATGCATATGTTAAAATAATAATAATAATACCTCTACCAATGCACTGAATCTTCTATCGAGTTTTGAAGTCATGTGGAGAGAATCCGAATTGAATGGAGAATTTTCTCCCACAAAGATCAGGGAACGACATTGCAGTCTCTTTAATCCTTCCGTTATATCTGGTCTCCTGAACACCCCAACAAAAAAAAAAAAAAAAAAGACAGAACAGGTTGTACTGCGTCAGATGATAAAACAATGCATAACAACACACAACAGGTTGTACTGTGTCTGACATTCACAGAACAGTCTGTAACAAAAATTGCAATCTTTTGTCCCACCAAAAAGGCAGTATTTATCAATCATCCCCAATGATTTTTTAGTGAAAAGAAAAAAGAAAGTATTCAAAATCTTACCCGTTAATAGCTTCAAGATAGTTGAACACATTTGGACCCTGTCTCTCACTAAGCAACTGTAAAAAGCCGAGTTTATGGTGAGTGAGAACATTTTATTTTGAAAAAAAAAAAAAAACATTTATATACTCGGTACTTACTTTTCTACACGAGTGAACAATTTCTGTTTCTGGAATTATAGCTCCTCCACGAACTTCCTGTCATTTCATTATCAAAATAAAATCAAATTACTCATCAAGATTTAAAAATATAATCAAAATCATATAATTATCAAGATATACACCTTGCTGAAATATCGGATTAGAAGTAACTCCTTTATTAAACCACACATCCCATAGTAATAAAGTACGTTTCCCATAAGCTGCAAAAAAAAAATAACTAATCAAGTTAGAAAATAAAATCATATTATAATTACTATTATTATTAGTAGTATTGAGAATTAACCTTGTTACACAACCATTCAGTCCATGAAGGTGTTTTGCATACAGGAGAAACAAGTATGAGTCCTAGCACACGCCGTGTATATTTTATCTGTTATACAAAATATGTAAAAAGACTAATTAAACCTTGCAAATTCAGAATTTAAATAAATTTTGGAAATATATATATATATATATATATATAACAAAAAGTATTCGCCTTACAGCAAACAAGGTGAGTACATATGCACCAGCTGTTACTCCCATGCACATAACCGCACCACGTCTGCAAAATTAATTCATCAGAAAATGAAAAAATAAATAAATAAAAAATAAAAAAGACTCTTTATAAAAATTTAAAATTACCCAAAATAGTCAAGAACCTCAGCAACCTGATCAGCTAAGTCATCAACAGATAACAATGGATCACTATATGACATTGCTGCAGCTCCCAACTGCAAAACCTCTTAAAGATGTATAAAATAAGATAGGAATACAAATTGTTTACTATAGATTTGTTGATATATTTAAAAAATAAAATAAAAAGGAAGTTATGATTGCTGACCTCATGGCCAGGGGGGCTAATATGGTAAATGCAGAAATTATGAATCAGTAAAGAAAATGCTTCAGGGCATAAGAAAAGACCTTGGAAACAAGACATATCTGTTCAAACAAGCAAACAAATAAGCAAGGTTTCTTTTATTTTCACCAAAATTTGTTGATTAAAGAATGAATAAACAGAATCACTTACGATTTAAAGCTAAATCGGGATATGTAATAAGAGCTGGCTTCTCTTGGTCTCCATATATGGCAACAGAAACAAATCCACTGGAAGTTTTTACAAGGTGTTCCTGAAAATGAAATCAGTAATTTGTGTTACAATGAGAACGTGAATTTAAGATATAGATTCAATTCAAATTAGTACACAACGAATAACACGAATCCCCCTTTCAAAGAAAACCATGGATTCATGGAATCACAGATTACCTAATAGTTACTTAGAATTTACTGAACCACTGAAAAGTTAACTTAAACAAAAAGAAAGCAGATCCTCGAAGTGAAATACAAACTTCTGATAATGACAATTGACAAGTAGATTACACTTCAACGTCTTAATGAAATTAAGCACCACAGATGAAGAAATCATTTGTTTCTTTACAGTTGGTGGTCAATCATGATGAAATGCAATCAAAACGAATAAACAAAATGCATTTATGAACAAAAGTAATAAATAAAGGTAAAGCGAAATTTTATGATTAACAATTAAGGTGTGATTTCTTTATACGTATTCTTGCTTCAATTAATTGACAAAGAACAGAAAGCAAAACGGAAAATCAGATATTAATTTAATTGTAATGTATGTATCTCATATTCAATCAATCGATCGATCAATGGAAATCTTGCTATCATCTGAAGATTACTCGATGATTATTGCAGAAAAATTAGAAGAAGAAAAAACTCGGACGAAGATAAAATACACAGACAAACGTACATTCCTCAAGTTTAACATAAACATTCAATCTCATTATATATAGGTATTAATGATGCTTCAATCTGCAAACCTTTCCGGCGAGAGAGCTCGTTTCCATGTCAATGGAGATAGAATCGCTTGAATCCGCCATTTTCTCTTTCTCTCCCTCTATCTTGCAACAAAAACCTCACCCTATTTTCTCAAATTTGAGAAACATTGGATTTGGCATCCATGGGTTTATATAGAAATCTGCGTTTTTCTCTCTCTATATCCGTATCTATATATAAGCAGAATATATCTATACATCTCTTTCTCTCTCTATATATGTATATATAAATCTAGATGGCTGTATGTGTATACATAAAGGAAAGATATCAGTTTTGGCCACAAAAGTTTTCCAAGGTTCTCGATATGACCGCCATAGTTTAATTTTAATCTAGTTATGCATTCTGCCCCTTCATTCTTTTCAACATAACCCCTTTGGGTTTCTAATGGTCCAAATAAATAAAATGGTTGTTGTATTTTTCATATTTTTTGGTATATATCGGATAAAAAAGGTATATCATAATAGGTTTATATTTATATCAACTAAATCATATTTGTTTAATTAAATTAAATTAACTGGCATACGTTACTAAGGCGGTGTTTGTTTTTTTTAATCTAAAATGTTTGTAGTCTGTAGATCATATCTGCAACCCTCTGAAATAGAATAGGTGGATCAAACGTCTGTAAACCTCAATAAAAAATATGTTTGTTTTTAACGTCTATATGATATTTCAGTCAACTAAAACTAACTATATAATAGTTAAAAATAATACTATCAAAATTTTATTTGGTTTTAATCATATGCAAATTATATATAAAAATTATCGTGATGATATGATTTTTAAAGACGTTTATATAAAATAATTAAACATAATAATTGCTAAATAACTATAAATACAATTGTTAATTTAATGAACAACATGTTATTTTGTTAAATTTTCCAAGACAATTGTAATTTCTTCGGTCTTCTTCAATAAATATGATAATTTTAATGATTAATTTTATAATTTGTTGATATTTGGTTATAGACAATATAACACAAAAATGTATTGATATAAAATTTACCAAACGGTTTTGAAATTATGTAAAATATATTTGAATTGTTTATAATATCCTTTATATTATTATTAAAATAATAAACATTTTGTTGAAAAAAAAATAAAACAAATATATGTTGAATAATATAACTTAAAGTAAGGTGAGAAGTGGTTTGAAAATGAAGGTTCAATGTTGCGCCACGCAACACATGCACAACAGTTTTTAAGTTATAAGTCTTTTAAAAAAATAAACAACTATAAATACTCAAGTGTTGCGTGTGTTCTGCGTGACGCAACCAAAAATGGTTTAAAAAAATGACAATCAGCCATTAATCTGTTAGCTATAAGCAATTTCATAAAATGAATGTCAATTATTCTAACCATTATTAGTAACTTTAATCCGATTAACTCATACAAAATGAGATCAAATATGGAATAGTTTACAATTAGACAGATTCACACGATTACAAATCTAAGTAAGAATCTATCAAACAAGATTAACCGTACGGAATTAAAATATTTATATGGTTTAATCATAATAAATAAAATTCTTTGACGTATGTCCATGACAATCTTTGTTATTGATTTCTTCTAACAACCTTCAATGTAGAATCACTCTTCTTGAAAGCCCTCGATCATAGACTAATTCAAAAATCAAACAACTCTTAATCATTTGTTTCTCATCCCTAAAAAACACGTCTCTCAAACTTTCCAACAATATTATAACTTTATCCGACACTTTAAAAAAGACATATAAAAGCCCAAATTACCTAACATTATTTTTAATATAGTAGTACAACCACCGATTAAATGAATTTTATCCTTCCAGGTAGACAACTTCTTCTAGTATCTATCAATAATAAGATTCACCGTCCACTCATACCATATATTAGCAATTGGTAACCCAACGTAAATAAATGAAAGTCGTGTTAGATTTCACCCAATGATACTAGTCAAGTCTTCGACTTCCTTCCAATTAGCACCAATACCATACAAGTTAGACGTTTGCAATGTTATCATCAGACAAGACGTCAAATTAAAGCAATTCAACACACGCACCATATTTTTAACATTCTCTTGAGACCACTTCCTAATAAAAAGAACATCGTCAACATAGAAAAATGAGAAGTCTAAAATTGACCAAAACTAACATGAGCACCTCTGAATAACACATTTGTCGCTGCAACTCGAATATCAATGTGAATAGCTTCCATCGTCAATACATTTAGAAAAGATGAAAGAGAATATCCTCGTCCTAACCTTCTTTCCATTTGAAACTTGGAAGTTGGGTTTCCAATAACCATAACTGACGCAGGAGAAGAAACCATTTTTGACCCATGCACGCTATTCTGGTCCAAATTCTGAAGAACTTTATAACATGTTCAAATAATCACATCCTAAAGAATCGTATTAGTTTCCAAAGTTAATTTTGAAAATCATGGGTTTTTTTCTTGTTATTGTACTAGTCAATCACCTCATTTACCATAACAGTTCATTGAGAATCTAACGGACTATCATTTGCACATATCACTTGAAGTAACTCTTACGACAGTGCGTATGATTTGATGTAAACTAACCAACCTAATTATATTCAAGTACATATGCAATTGAAATAAACAAAAGTGCACCGACACTATCATCTTTTACGCTTTTAAATAGCTAGCAAATGAAGAAATATTGTTTAAAACATGTCTGTCATGTCGTTCCCTCTCATTGGTGTCTTGTCATGGTCCTATGTCGAGCATATGTTTCTTCTTATAACATATTACAAGTTTTATTCGGCGATGGCCTATGTATTTATACATGGTGTTGTTTTGATGCTAACATGGATTTTTTATTTTTTTATTTTTTTATTTTCCAAATATGTTTTTTATATTTGGTTGTCCCATTATTACGAGGTGAATTCATTTTGGTAAACCTATTGACTGACGTTCATATAAAAATGATGAATTAATTGTGTCAAGTACAACTCCACTTTTATGTGGTGCGAAGTAGTTGTCATGATGATATAAGTTTATTTTATATTCAACTATGAACTTATTGTTTTATTTAAAATATGACAAAAAATTTGACATAAAGATGGTATTAAAGAATAGATATTTATCATATAAATATTGTTTCTAAAGTCGGTGAGTAAATATTCGGAACTTAATTAATAATGAAGATTATGGTTGTCTCATAGTTGTTGATCAAGTCAAAATCCAACTGACTGAGTCCTGAATCAAACCAACTAAGGGGCATTGTGGAGAAGTCATAACCGAGTAAGAGGTTTCTAAGCATGGTATCAAATTGTCTCAATCTAACTGAATTATACCTAACTTTTTATCAGGCCCAGTAAAAGACATATCAAACAGTCTAAGGTGTTGTTTGTTTTTTCGAATCGAAAATGTCTAAAGTCTGCGTACCACCTCTGCAACCTTCTGTAGCAGAAGAGGTGGACCAAACGGCTGCAACATGTAATAAAAAGTCGGTTTGTTTTTTAACGTTTGCAGACTGCTGCAATAAGTTAAAGTAAGGTGTGAAGAGGTTTGAAGCAGATGGTCTAGTGCACACGCGCAACAATTTTTAAGCTAGATGTCTTCTGAAAAACAAACAGGTGTGAATGATCAAATGTTGTGTGTGTGATGCGTGACGCAACAATAAGTGGTCAGAAGTGGTTTTTAGAAAAAACAATCACCACCAAAATCTAACCAATTTACACTCAACATCTTACCAGACCCATTAAAACATATCAATCGGTCCTAATAAGTCAACTATGTTATTTGATGGGCCTTCTTCCACAACTATGTGACCCGCAGAGTGAGCTCCTTTTGCTCCGATCATGTATGGGCATTGCAAAACTTTTCTTTGGTTTAAGGACATGCCAGCCGGTCCACATAGAAGAGACAGCTTTGTGCTTTGACAAAGGATTGCGCAGGTCTATCGAGGATATGGTGGTATGTGGAGACCCCTTCTTTGGAGACATTCAGTGGCGCCTGGCTTCCTTACCTATCCGTTTCGGTGGTTTGGGTTTGTACTCGGCATACGAGGTTTCCTCCTACGCATTTGTAGCCTCGAGGGCCTAATCTTGGGCATTACAAGACCACATCTTTCGTGACAATGGCGTATTTGGTATGGACTCGGATTACCTATGTGCTATGACTCGTCTTCGCGATACGATTCCGGGATTTGACTGTAGCGGTTTCACTAATAGGGACACCGCCCCCCCTAAATCCCAAAAAGCTTTGGCGTGTGTCCTTTTTAGCAAAATCGTCCAAGATATGGAAGTCGACTTCGACATGACTATTAGACAGAAAGCAGTCTTTGAGTGTCTGCGGGCACCTCATGCTCAGGATTTTCTGCTAACTATCCCTATTGATGGTCTTGGCCAGCATATGTCTCCTGTAGAGTACCGAACTATCATTCGCTACCGCCTCATGATTCCCATATTCCCAATTGACGAGATATGCCCAGTTTGCCGCAAGGCATGTTTGGATACCTTTGAGGAATACGCGGTTCATTGTTGAGAGCTCCCTGGTTTCAAGTACAGACATGATGTGGTTCGGGATGTGCTATTTGATGCTTGTCGGCGTGCTGGTATTTCTGTGAAGAAAGAAGCGCCAGTGAACTTTTTGACGGACCTGCAGGATGGAAGGTCCACTCTTAGATCGGCTGACATTTTGGTCTTTGGATGGATAAGAGGGAAGCATGCGTGCGTGGATCTTACTGGGGTCTCTCCTCTCGTTGGTTTGGGGGGCGGGGGTTTCACAGCAGGGCATGCCGCTTTGAAAGCCGCTGCGTGCAAAGTGGTAAAGCACGGAAATGCATGTATAGAAAATCAACATGTGTTTGTACCTTTTGCATTCGATACATTTGGTTTTCTCGCACCAGGGGCGGTAGAGCTCCTCAATAGAGTCCAACGGGTCATGTATTCTAATGTCATATCTCCTAGATCCACAAATGTTGTTTTCAAAAGAATTGGTTTTGTCATCCAGAAAGGGTTAGCGGCGCAGCTTGTTGCCCGTTTGCCTTCAATCGATATGTATTAAACTATTATATTAATATGTATCATTTTTAGTGTTTAAAAAAAAAAAAAAAAAAAACTATGTTAAAGTTCAAATACATCTAAAAAAACAAATGACATAAATAAATTAACAGTAAAATGATATAGGCTTTTTACTAAAGACAAACAAACAATATCTCTAAAGCTTCAAATCGAAACTTTTATATAATACAGAAGACCGGAATACTAAATAGATAAAGATATTGTGGATTATTAACTAATTTTGGGAAGTAACATAAATTAATTTAATTGGCAGGGATACACACGTGCGTTCTTGGTTAATGGTTCCGGCGAAATATTTGGCCGACGGTTTGACGAATCAAATAATATAATATAAATATACATATAAAGATTAAAGGTTTGTTTATTCGGTAATATTTTATATTTTATTTATATGAGAAAATGGTTTTTAAGATGAATAATGCAACCAGTTTTAGTTAAATAACTAAAATTTATCTCGGTGTTTAGCAGGTTAAAACATGATTGAATAAATTGTAATCGATTCTTATTTGTCCTATAATAAAATGTGGTATGTTTCATTTAAAAACCATTTTATTTGTAGGGATTAGAAAAAAAAAATTAATCATTATCCGATAAATAAATATTTAACTCTAAATAAACCTTCTTAGATAGTCCAAAAGTTTTGTTTGCTTTATTGTTAAATGTACAAAGTCCAAGTTACCGAATGAAAAAAGTATTTAACAAATGTGACTTAGTTGAGGCGATATATATATATATATATATATATATATATATATATATATATATATATATATATATATATATATATATATATATATATGTTATTATTTTTTTAACAGCCAATCTAATCTGAAATATGTTATTATTTTTTTTTTGAACAGACAATCTAATCTACTCCTAAGCTAACAATACTTATTCCACTTATGTCAACGACAGGACTTGAACCCCCGACCTCAAAGAGGGAGGGCACCACTTGATACCGCTGGGCTACAAGCCCTTTGGTGAAAAATATGTTATTTGATAATGTGAATACGTTTAACCTTACATAACTATTGTCATTATCACACATCTCACTAATTACATTGTCTATAAGGTTATTATAGATTTTTTTTATGATTCTCATTCTGTCAGAATGTTTATTAAATCATATTCTGTAAGAATGAAAATAAGTGAAAAATGATGCATGAGAACAAAAATGAATAAGAATTAGTAAGAATGCATCATAATGACGATAGTTGTGTGAGGTTCAACGTATTCATAATAATAAACAACATATTCTCTTAGTCATTCTCATAGAATAACAATGTCCACACGTCCGCACAATAGATGTCCATCCACATTATAACTAAATCCTAGTATCCCTTCGTTTGAAAAACGGATAAAGTTTGAATTTTGACTGAGTATCAAACAATCTACTGTTTAACTTAATGTTTGTAGTTTATCCACTCAAATTTAATTACAATAATAGTGTGTTCCATCTGTAGCACTAGGTAAAAAAATTGATGATCAAAATTGAATAATTTTTGTACCTCTTTGTTTGTTAACGATCCACTAAAGAATGGTGTACTAGTAGTTTAATTATCCTTTGGTAATTGGTACAAGTATCCAATTGAAAATAAAATGTTTTTAATTATCAAAGTCTTTATTTTTATTTTTTTTAACACCAAGTGTTCGACCAAATGCCTAATTAAAGATTTACTTTGTAATTGGTCTCCTCTCCACTAAGCAGCTTTTCAAATTTTGTAAATGTCAATGATAAACTGTGGACCTGATTCTTTTGTTTTTACAGTTTACAAAAAGACTACATGGTTACTAATTGGTTTTAGGCAATTGCACTATATGTTGAATGCTTTTTTTAGAATTTTTGTTTGCCTATTATTTTGTTAAAAAGTATGTATGCAACTCGTGTGGTGTGAAAACTCTAGGAATGCCTATTATTCTGAATGAATTTGATTTCAATCTCCTTATTTATTATGAATAGATAGAGAAGAGATGCAAACAAATTTTTATTGAATTTCTTGAATTAATATTACGAGAGTATACATGTGTATTTATATTTGTATGTACAACTAATCTATGAGATAAATAAGGAAGACTATAACTATCTTGACTATGTAAGTTACATTTGAATTTAAATAGCTAAAGGGTAAATAAGGTCGGTGGGTTATAACTTAGGTTATGACTTAATATGCCCCCACAAGATGGACGATCCAGAGATGAGACCAATCTTGGATAGTAGATAGTGAAAACGTGGTCTTAAGAGGGGCTTAGTGAGAGCGTCTTCCAATTGATCATCTCCTGCAATATGTATGACTCGTAAGGTGCCTTGCTGAACTCTTTCTCTAACAAAGTGGAAATCCAATGCAAGGTGTTTCATTCTTGAATGGAAAATAGGATTTGCAGAGTATGATGTTGCATCTAGGTTATCACAGTAAATGGTGGGAGTAGTGTTGGATTTGAAACCAAGTTCACTTATGAGAGATGCAAGCCATTGGACTTCAGTTGTGGGGGAAGAAACAACTCTGAATTCAGCCTCGGTTGAGCTTCTCGCAAGGGTGGGTTGTCGTTTAGAACTCCAAGAAATTGGATTGCAGCCAAGATAAACTATGTAACCAGTTGTACTCCTATAATTGTCTTTATCTCCTGCCCAATCAGCATCAGTAAAGGCATGGAGAGTGAGTGGAGACATTGGTTGTAAGATTATACCATGATATAAGGTTCCATGAAGATGTCGTAAGAGTCTTTTTAGAGCTGTCCAATGCAACGATGTGGGAGCATGCATGAATTGGGACAGACGATTTACAGTGAAGGAGATGTCTGGCCTCGTGAGAGATAGATATTGTAAGGCTCCTACCAGTGCACGGTATTCAGTGGGTGATGGGTAAAGGGTACCGCTACTCAAAGTAAGAGGTTCAGATGTAGTTATTGGAGTTGATATAGGTTTGCAGTCACTCGTGTGTGCTCGTGTGATTATGTCAAGGATATATTTTCGTTGGGAAAGAAGGACACCATTGGTCTGAGGGATGACTTCAATACCTAAGAAATATGAGAGTTGACTAAGATATTTTAAGGAAAATGTAAAACTAGCTTCCATGTATTTGCATTTTTGGCCTTGCTTATTATTTGTCTTGCATTTTGGTCCCAAACCCCAGGCGTTTGTATATTGACGCCAGACGTCCGCACGCAGAGGACAAACCCTAATTTTTAGGGTTTGCACCCTATTTAAAGGACATAATATCCTCCAAACCTTTCTTAACTCCAACATCCATCTCTCTTAGCCCTCATTTCGAACCCTAATCCTTTCTTGTGCAAAACTTCAAGCTTTTGGTGATATTTGGTGATTCTTGGTGGTGAAGGAATCTCTTGATTGTGTTGTTGCTCTCAAGCCTTTGGATCTGGACTCTTTGCATCTTAGAGCATCTTGTGGAGGTATAAAGTTTAGATATTTATGACTTCTTTGTTATATCTTGATTTAAGCTTAGTTTATGTCCTTTTTGGTCCCATAATATTGATCTTTGTGAGTTTGGGATACTCCATAAATTTGGGTTGTCCTTCAAGAACTTTTGAGTGTTTTGATTCATAAAAATGCAAGCTTGGACCTTGATACTCTTCCATGCAAGAGTTTTGGAGCTTTAAAGTAGGTTTTGAGTTAAGATCATGGTGTTGGGCTCTTTGTAGCCATGCAAAATCATAATGGTTGCAACTTTATGGCTTTAGATGTTCTTTTAGCCTTGGATCTGAAGTTTGAACGTTAGATCTTGAGCCATTAAGACATTAGTTTGGAAGAAGTCAGAGGGAAAACGCAAGGCATTTGGCTTGGAACGTTGGGCGTTGGGACGCCAGGCGTTCTCAGTAGCAGCCCATTGGATCGATTTTTGGGCCTTGGGCCATTTAGGGTTTTGGGCTTAGAATAGTTGGATCTTGTAGGGAAAGGGGCAAAATGGTCTTTTGCTCTTAATATGATGAAGGATAAGTGGACCATTGGTATGGGATAAAACCCTAGGTATTGATTGGAGTCGTTTTTGGATTATGTTTAGTGCGAGGAGCAGTGTTCGTAGCAGATCGAGTGTTGATTCAGCTATCTTCTATTAAAGGTGAGTTTCTTCACTAGATTCATGGGTCGAAGGCACCAATGTCGGCCCATTTTTTGTTGTGTACAATGTTAGATGCCTTATGATAATTATATGAAAAAACAGGATCTGGCCCATGACATTGGTATGAAAGACCAGGATCTGGCCCCTGTCAGTTATATGAAAGACCAAGATCTGGCCCTAACACTTGTATGCAAGACCGGTGTGACAACCCGAATCTTTTTCCGTTAATGTTAACCCGATTCCGTTAATAAAATTTGAATTTTATCAAGTTCCGTTAAATTCTTATGATTTGGATCATCATTTAGGTTATATATTTGAATTTTATATAAGAGTCGAAACCAAAATCACGCGAAAAACCCGAGTTTCCTTTGAAAAATCGATAGTTTTCGGCCTGAGTGGTGTTCACGGCCGTAAACCCATTTACGGTCGTAAACCCGTTTACGGCTAGTGCCAGGTGGCCCCCACCACCGACCATACCCCCAACCTATATATACGGGACTCCCACCTTCGTTGAACTTTCCTAGCCGAAAACTCTCTCATTCTCTCTCTCTCTACCTCTCAACCGTAAACACCAAAACACCCTCTTTTCTCCTGAAAATCATCAAGAATCACCTCTGTAGGTTGTTTTGGAGCATCTAAAGCGCGTTTTTCATCGAATCCAACATCGTTGTTCTTGAGTTTACGGCCGTACACCCTTCAAATCTTCAAAGGCCACAAACTGTTTACGGCCGTAGACCCTTCAAATCTTCATAGATTCTTCAAGAACACCGTTCACGCCCGTAAACCCTTCAAGGGGTTGTTCACGGCTGAGAACAGTTCACGGCCGCAAACTCCTTCACACCGTGAATCTTGGCTGCAAACCCCCTTTTCCGATTCAATCGAGTCCCGATAACATTCCTAAACTGAAAGCAAGTGTTTTTCCAACACTATAAATAATGGTTTCGCTAATAAAATACATATATGTATTAATTGAATTAGGATCCCGTTGAGTGCCACGTACATCAACTCGAGGGTCTTCACTCCCAGTTTTCGCTGTCCGACTATTCACACGACTAACAGTGAGTTCATACCCCTATGCTTTTATGATTTTAAATGTTTTCAGGGGGAGAGTACAAGCCAAACACAAATGATTTTGTGCATTTATACAAAAGGATCTCAACACATTTTAAAACTGATGCAATTGATACAATCTTACAGTTTCCACATGTTTATAAAATATTTAGATATTTTATCCATTTTGTAATGTGTTGAGCATAAGGGACTTTTTCAATCTACAATCAAAATTGTATAGTTTTCCGATCAAAACATAAACCAAGTACACAACATACATGCAAACTATAATAGGTATAGTTTGGGTTTTCAATACACAGTTTTACGAATTCAGAGTTTTACATAGCAAAACATATAAACAATGACAGATTTAGTTTATGATATACATTACTACAAGAGTACATCATTTAAGAATTATTTAAGTATAATTATTACCCTATAAAGTATACACACGAGTTTAAATACAGTAGATCAATACCGAACTACACGTAAACTAGTTAATACAGGATTGTGAGACAACACTTCAATTGTACCTTTCGGGGTACAGGTTAAATCCTATCATAGTATAACCAGAGTCTCCTGGAGGGAGAGCGTGAGATTTGTGAATAGATCTATTCGGGACTGACAATCCCACACCTGAACTGCTAGCTACAGTTAGGCAGGCATGCCTGGGGTGACAAATGTGTTCAGCAGCGAGGGCTAGGCGTTACCTTCAGCAGGGTTGCGCAGGTTACGTCGCATATGTTATGGATACCTGGGATAAGGGTAAGGCGAACGTGCATGATGTACCGGTGGTCCGGGAGTATCTGGACGTGTTCCCGGAGGATTTGTTTGGGGTACCTCCGGAGAGACAGGTGGAGTTCAAGATTGATTTAGTTCTGGGTGCGGCCCCGATAGCCAAGACCCCGTATTGGTTGGCTCCTCCCGAGATGCAGGAGTTGTCTACACAGCTGCAGGAGCTGTTAGACAAGGGATTTATCAGGACGAGCAGTTTACCTTGGGGAGCCCCGATTCTGTTTGTGAAGAAGAAGGACGGGTCTCACCGGATGTGTATAGACTACCGGGAGTTGAGTAAGGTAATGGTGAAGAACTGTTACCCACTCCCGAGGATCGATGATCTTTTTGACCAGCTTCAGGGAGCATCTTGGTTTTCCAAGATCGATTTGCATTCAGGCTATCACCAGATGAGAGTCAGAGATGAGGATGTACAGAAGACTGCTTTTCGGAATCGCTATGGTCACTATGAGTTCATGGTGATGTCGTTTGTGCTCACCAATACTCCTGCCGCGTTCATGGATCTCATGAACCGCGTGTGCAGACCGATGCTGGATCATTATGTGATAGTTTTTTATCGATGCCATCCTGGTTTATTCCAGACCGATGCTGGATCATTATGTGATAGTTCTTACCATGCACGTGATGCTTGACATAATCCATAAATGGCTTTATTGAGTTTTTAAACATAAGTAGGTAGAGTAGGATTGACAAAACCAGGGGGTTATGACATATAAACAGCTTCATGTAGGTTTCCTTGTAGAAAACTGTTATTAATATCAAGTTGTCTAAGAGACTAGTTATTTGATATGGATAGAGATAAGACAAGGCGAAGAGTAGCAGGTTTTAGAACAGAACTAAATGTATCACGGTAGTCAATGTGGGGTCATTGGTGGAACCCTTTTGGCAACAAGGTGAGCTTTCAATTTTTCAATTGATCCGTCGGGTTTGTATTTGTAACTATAAACCCATTTGCATCCAACTAGTTTTGAGCGGGAGACAAAGGAACAAGAGACCATGTTTGATTTCGTTCAAGAGCATCAAATTCTGATCACATGGCATTTCTCCACGATGGAGTTTTTAAGGCTTGAGTAATGGTTAATGGTTCAGAGAGATAGCAGGGTAAGGCGGTGTATAGTTGAAATTACGAATTGAAATATTTGTGTAACGATCGGTAATTCTCCAAGGTATTATCTATATTTATTTGGTTAATTATTTTATATTGATTGGGCTTGGATCCATTGGACCCCTACTAAATGGACTTCAGGGTGTCGTACGCTGGGCGTACCACCCTGTGTACACGTAGCGTACTAACAAGGAATGATCGCGCATGCCTTTCACGTACGCGCAACATACCAAAGAGTACGCGCGGCGTACAAGTGCAGACCACAAACCCTAAATTTTAGGGTTTGCACCCTATATAAATGACTTATAATCCTCCAAACCCTTATCCTCTCAGCCTCCCTTTTTCTCTCAGTACCCAACTCGAACCCTAACTCCATTGCATGTATCTTGAGCTTATTTTGAGCATTTTGGTGTTGTTTTGGTAGTTTTGAAGAGAAAGAAGTTTGAAGAAGGAGCAAGGACTTGAAGAGAGCTTGTAGATCCAGGGGATTAGCATCTTTTCTGACTCATTTGAGGTATCAAGCTTCAAACTTGACCATTGCATGCTTAGTTGTAGTTTTGGGGTATTTTATGTGATATTTTGACTCCATAGTTGAGGCTTCTTGTGTTCTGGTAGTTCCAGCTCATAAGAGCTGTCCTTTTGAGCTCTTGGAAGCATTTAGAGTCATAAAAATCGGACCTTGATGGTTAAGTCACAACCATGCAAGTGTTAGATGGTCACAAAATGAGTTTAAGGACTTAAATCATGTCTTAACCCCCATCCATGCATGCAAAGACATAAAGTTTGTAACTTTATGGTTTAGGACATCTTAAAGGACCTGGATCTATGTTTTGGACGTAAGGACATAATGGATTAAGTCATAAAAGGAGTTCTAAGGAAACTAGCCAGTACGTTGCACGTACTGGGTCAACCTCCCCGAAGTGGTCAAGACCAGCGTACGTTGGGCGTACGTGCCAGGTACGCCGCGCGTACGCATGCATAGTGGTTAACATGGGTTTTTGGGCCTTTTGGGCCATAGTGAGCCATCATAAATCATTTATTTTGGGCTAAGAGTATGTTGGGCTTAAGAGAAGGCCCATTTGAGGAGTTGGGCCCAATTTAGAAAATTGGGCCATTGGTGGGCCACTAGTGGGCTTAGGAAGGCTATCTAGATTTGGGTCTTTCATGTTATGGTGTTGGGCCTTAGGCATTGGCCAAATTAGATCAGGGATAAAATGGTCATTTTACCCTAAGAATGATTATTAGTTTTTGACTAAGTGTTATTGTGGTAATGATAGCTCGGGGAGTCGTCGGAGCAGCCGTTAGAGATTTCTTACCGTGAGATTCTACATTCAGCTTGCGAGGTGAGTTACCTTCCTGTAGAAGTGGGTCTAAGGCACCAAGGCCGACCCACTAGTAGTTCTTTATAGTAGAGATGATTGTCTTTGTGATAATTGTCTAGTATGCCACTATCTGTTATGATTTATGTGTTAGGATGCTATGATATTATATGATAGTGGTAGGAGGGGTGAGATAGACCCCGTAGCCGGTTGAGATAAAACGGAGGGTAGGTCGGGCACCCAGATATGCCTGACAGTATGTTTATGATATGTTATTATGTGATAGTGGTAGGGGAGAGATAGACCCCGTAACCGGTTGGAATAAATCGAAGGGTAGGTCGGGCACCCAGATATGCCTGACAGGGTAGGCCGAGCACTCATATATGCTTGACATGGTAGGTCGAGCACCCATATGCTTGACATGGGTAGGTCAGGCACCCAAAACATTCCTGACAGGGTAGGTCGAGCACCCAGGTATGCTTGACATTGGTAGGTCGGGCACCCCATATATGTCTGACAGGGTAGGCCGGGCACCCCATATATGCCTGACAGGGTAGGCCGGGCACCTAGATATGCCTGGCAGTATGTGTTTATGTGGTATAATGGGGGGACTCACTAAGCTTCGTGCTTACGGTTTACAGTTTTGGTTTCAAGTATTTCTTCTTTGAGAGGAAAGGGGTCGGCATGATCGCAACGCATCACACTATGATTTCCGCATATGAGATCGTTAGGAGTTCTACTCTGACATCATTTTACATGACATGTTTTGGCACTTGTGATTGTTTATGAGACAAGATGATATTTTCGATGTTTTCAGATTACTATTTTTATACATTACCTAATTTAAAAATGAAAATTTTGGTCTTGATCTTTAGGATGTTACAAGTTGGTATCAAAGCCTTGGTTTGAGGGATTCAGACACACTTTTGGGGGTGTCTGGACTCAAATCGAGGGTTTGAAAGGTTTTTACAAGAAAAATGATTTTTCTAAAATTTAAAATTAAAGCTTTTTGAGAAAGAACAAGGAGTGTGATGCGTGCAATCGGCTGAGCTCAAGTTAGTTTCCCCAAGATACCATACATGTTGCTATGATATATGATATGATTATGAGCATTGCATGCTAGATTAGGGCTAAGGAATTAGGAAGGATGCCTTATATGACTACTGTATGTGTATGAGAACTTAATGCTAGATTAGGGCTAAGGATCTAGGAAGGATGCCTTGTATGCCTACTGTATGAGCTTATTGAACTGCATGCTAGTACTGATTAGTCAGTGATATGATGGCCTGATTAGGATATGCTTGGTTTCGGTTACTCAAAGCTCGAATACTACTTGCTTTGTGCTTTTAGGAGTTCTAGTTATCTTTAATTAACTAATAAACGAATACGTTAAGTTACATATTACGAGGACTGAATAATTTCATAAGGTTAGGTATAGCCCTATTTCGCATCTCTTGTTTGAGTCCAACCGTTGTAGGGTAGGACCTCTCATTCGAAGAATTATTTGGTCTTAGTGATATGTAATGGTATTCACGAGCTAGTTAGGGAGAGATAGCAGAGACTTCTTATGCAGCTGATGGCGGGGAGTGGGTCGGAGATTACCCTAGGGTAAGCCTAGGATGAGAATAGCATGGAAAACAGTAGTAGTGAAAGGGACATGGTGGAGTCAAGGCAATTCTTGAGGAAAGTACAGATATATGTGGAAGATAGTATGGGCCTATACTACTGAAAGCATAGGATCCGTACTCGAGACAAGGAAAGCTGAGATAAAACCAGGGAACTTGTAGTGTGCGTGAGGCCTCCCGATGTTATGTATGACCCTAATGATTGTGTGTTTTGTTTCAGAATGGTGGTGACACGTCACGGAGCAGGAGGTTCAGGGTGTGGATCAGGTTCGGGTACGGGTTCTGAGCCAGTTGATGATGGATTGTGCGAGTTCATTGGATCCGAGATTACGAGAGGCATCCTTGAGTCGACCCCGGTGATTTTCGGGTTGATCAAGGAGGGTATCATGGAGTTGATGGAGGATCGCCTTATGGCATTCAGGAGTGACATGGCACCTGGCCAGTCGGGGACTTGCACACTCTCTTTTAAGGACTTCATGGGATGTGGAGCACCAGACTTCTTCGGGGTAAAGGACCCCATTGTGGCTAGGAGATGGATTCCAGACATCGAGTCTACACAGTTGATGAGATTCTGCCCTGAGGGTCGAAGGTCAGGTATGTTGCTGGTTTTTTGAGGGAGCGAGCCAGAGACTGGTGGGAGGCAGTCGATGATACATTGGGAGCTCCAGCTATTGAGGCCATGACCTGGTCGGATTTTGTGACCGGATTCCGGGCGGAGTTTACGCCAGTTGTGGAGGTTCAGCAGTTGGCCACGGAGTTCTTGGATATGAGACAGACTACGGAGACAGTGGCAGAGATTACCGCCAAGTTCAAGGAGAGGGCCTTGTTGGTGCCTCAGTACGCGGGGGATAAGGAGATGAAGAAAACCCGATACCATGACATGTTGAGGGCTGCCATTCGGAAACATGTCAGTTACTCAACGTGCCCGACTTTGGATGACATGATAGCCAGGGCACGAGAGAGAGAGAGAGAGAGAGATAGAGAGAGATAGAATGACATAAAGCACGTTAGGAAGAGGAAGGAAGAGGTTGGGCAGACGACTGGGGTTTCGGTGAAGAAACCCAAGGGATTCGACTCGAGGTCGAAGGGCCAGCAGGGCCGGAGCCGTTGTGGGAAATGCGGCAGGCCACATGAGGGAGTGTGCAGAGCTGGGGGATCAGGCTGTTATAAGTGCGGCAAGACTTGGCACTTTATCAAGGTTTGTACGGCCCCTACCCCCATCATTCAGACATCATACCTGATTTGCTTTCGTTGCAATCAGAGGGGCCAGCTCCAGCGACCCTGCGGATCATAGATGGCCGACAGGGCAGGCCAGATGCTCCTGTGGTGAGGAGCCGAGCCTTCCAGCTGACCGCCGAGGAGGCACGTGTCGCACCAGATGTGGTGACGGGTAAATTTCTTCTCCCTATCTTTTATTATGTTTCAGTTTTGATATTTATGTTTCATGTATTCTGTTTTAGGATCGTTCCATGTGAACGGTATCCCAATGTTGGTGTTATTTGACTCGGGAGCTACCCGATCTTTCGTTTCTCTTGCACTCAGCAAGAGGTTTGTTGAGTCTTCAGGCATGTTAGATTGTCCTTTTGAGGTCTAGATTGCGGACGACCGATTCGTCCGGGCATCAGAGGTTTATAGAGATTGTGTCCTAAGGATGTATGACGAGCGTTACCTCGTGGATTTGATTCCCATTCCTTTGTGTGGGAACAAGGTCATCATAGGAATGGATTGGTTGAGCCCTAATGGGGTGGTGATCGACTGTGAGCAGCAGTTGGTTCGGGTCAGGACCCCAAGTGGGGGAGAGTTGGTGATTCAGGGTGAGAGACTGTAGTGTGGACCGGCCATGTGTTCAGCAGCGAGGGCTAGGCGTTACCTTCAGCAGGGTTGCGCAGGTTACGTCGCATATTTTATGGATACCTGGGATAAGGGTAAGGCGAACGTGCATGATGTACCTGATGGGTTTTCAGCATTCTAACACTCCTATGGTGTACATGCAACCCTAGAAACCTTGGATCTATGTTTGACTAAGATACATGCAAATAATTATTTTTCCAAGGTTCTTATCCTAACTAGCATGGCATGGGGTACTTGAATCAAATAAAACTAGTAGAATTACTTACCTTGTAGTAGTAGTTGATTGCTTGGAGTTTGAGAGCCTAGCACCAATAATGTGGATGCCTCAAATGGAAGTCACAAATCACCACAAACTTGGAAACTTGAGAGAATAGTCACAAACTTCTTGAAATCGGCCCTCTTAGTTTACACACATCAACTAGTGCAATTTCAAGAACCAAAGCCTCCTTTATATAGTGTGGTGGATTAGGGTTACATCCATGTAAACCCTAATACCCATGTCTTTTCATTTCCATGAGATCCATGGGTTAAAGCTCCATGGAGTATCCATGGACTTTCCATGCAAGCCTATCCCATTCCAAATAAGCATTAGCCCACACTATATAAATACAAGAGCCCATATTTAATTAGTCATACTTTTGATCTCTAAATTAATTATAGATCAACACTAATTAAATAATATGATTTTATATTAATATATTAGAACTTATAATATATTAATAAATCATAACTTATACTATTCTCAAAAGATTATCCGTAAATTGTTCGGGTGAAGTGCAACCCAAATGGACCATGTCGGGTCGGGTCAAGTACATACCAAATATAGTTATGGACTTAGACACTATATCCAACAGTCTCCCACTTGGATAAGTCTAATAACTATAGTTGCAAGTATGACTTCAGAAACCGTTCAGCAATCGTAGCTCTTTAAACTGTGTTGAACTATGAAGCGCCATTTTAGATAAGTGATCATATAATCCTCTGTTCTAGATATCAGCCGGACAACATGGAACATGGTCTTGCTTATTGTCCAGCATTTGTTTCCCGATTTCCGATTTGTTTGACATAGAACTTAACTGAACACATCAATTTAGTTCTGACCGGGCCCGGTACATAGGTCAAAACAAAATCATCGAGGGGCCCAGATATCGCTTCTAATCCTAGAAGGAACAGATAAACTTCGACTCATATGTTTGCTCTACTACTTGTTGAATTGCACACAAAAGCACGGTTTATAACATCGAGTTACCAATGCGTTTTCGTGCAATCAACGCATAACCAACTCATAGGCAACAAATCATATCTCTAGGTTTGAAGACTTATATGATATTACCGTCTCATGATCACTCGAGATAAATTCCATGAAGTGATACAAGTGAGCGTGGGTTGAATCCAATACTCAGAACTTATGAGCACTCATGAGTGCTGTAGCCCCGCTTTGTCTAACATCTTAGACCTCTACAAGCCAACCCATGATAGTCTTGATTCATATCTACTTCCAACATATGACCGACTGTTGAGAGTTTAAATAATATGATATAAACCATAACATAATTATTCTGGAAGTCAAAACATGCAAAAAGAAATAATAGTAAACGATTGACAAGAGATAACAACACTTTACTCATAAATAACAGCTTTTATTTATCATCAAATGTCAATTACATTTTACAAATTTCAAGATTATCTAACTACTAAAACTAATATCATCCTTCAGCCCTATGCTCCGAGAATGATGGAGATGCTTAGCCCGAGTCAGTCCCTTCGTGAGGGGATCTGCTGAGTTCTCATCCGATGATACCCTCTTTGCCACGAGGATTCCTTCTTCTATTCGATGTCTGATGAAGTGATATTTTCTGTCAATGTGTCTGGATCTCCCATGATCTCTTGGTTCCTTGGCTAAGGCAACCGCACTATTGTTGTCACAGAAAATCTCCATTGGCTCCTTTATAGCTGGTACAACTCCAAGGTCTCCGATGAAGTTCTTTAGCCATATAGCCTCCTTTGCTGCCTCGCTTGTTGCTATATACTCTAATTCACAAGTGGAATCAGCCACTGTCTCCTGCTTGGAACTTTTCCAAGTAATTGCCCCTCCGTTTAGAGTAAAGACCCAGCCCGACTGAGAGCGGAAATTATCCCTGTCAGTCTGAAAGCTAGCATCACTGTACCCTACAACTTTCAAGTCCTCACTGCCACCGAGGGTAAGGACCCAGTCCTTAGTCCTCCGTAGGTACTTGAGGATATTCTTTACCGCAGTCGAGTGTGCCTTGCCAGGGTTCCCCTGATACCTGCTAACCATGCTCAAAGCAAAGGCTACATTAGGTCGAGTACACGTCATAGCATACATGATCGATCCTACAGCTGAAGCATAAGGTATTCGACTCATTTCTGCTATCTCAGCCTCAGTACTAGAGCTTTGTGTCTTACTCAATCTGGCGTTACTCTGGATGGGTAACTCTCCTTTCTTGGAGTTATGCATGTTGAACCTTTTCAACACTTTGTCCACATAGGTGCTTTAACTAAGTCCAATTAGTCTTTTACTCCTGTTTCTCAAAATCCTTATCCCTAGGATATAGGCAGCTTCTCCAAGGTCCTTCATAGCGAAACACTTCCCAAGCCAGGACTTTACTTCTTGCAGGGTTGGGATGTCATTTCCTATGAGTAGTATGTCATCCACATACAGTACCAAAAAGCTGACTATACTCCCACTAGCCTTAATATAGACACAAGATTCATCTTCACTCCTTGAAAAGCCAAATTCTTTGACTTTCTCATCAAAGCAAAGATTCCATCTACGAGGTGCCTGTTTTAATCCATAAATGGATTTCTCGAGCTTACACACTCTACTGGGGTACTCTGTACTGACAAAACCCTCTGGCTGAACCATGTAAACATCTTCAGCCAACTTTCCATTAAGGAAAGCGGTTTTGACATCCATTTGTCATATTTCATAATCATGAAATGCAGCAATGGCTAACAGAACCCTAATAGACTTAATCTTGGCCACTGGTGAAAAGGTCTCATCATAATCAACTCCCGGAGTTTGAGAATAACCCTTTGCAACCAGTCGTGCCTTATAAGTGTGTAAATTACCATCCATGTCGGTCTTCTTCTTGAAGATCCATTTGCACCCAACTATCTTACGATCAGGTACATTGTCAACCAAGTTCCAAACTTGATTGTCATACATTGACTGTATCTCGCTATCCATAGCCTCTTTCCATTTAGCAGCCTCAGGGCCTACCATGGCTACCGTGTAGCTGTTAGGCTCATCCAGATTTACCAGTGTGTTATCACTGATAAGTGTCTCACCTTCTGCAGTAATATGAAAACCATAATAATGCTCAGGTGCATTCCTAACTCTGGTGGAACGCCTCAGAGGTATAGATTCTTCAGTCGGCTCAACAGGAGTTTCCTCCTCAGGTTGAGGGCTAGGATTTGAGGTTCCTTCACCACTTGACTCTTGAATTTCCTCAAGGTCAATTTGCCTCCCACTGTCTCCTTGGCTCATGAATTCTCTCTCTCGAAAGAATCCTCTTCTTGCTACAAAGACCACATTATCACTGGGTCTGTAGAAGATGTAACCAAAGGATTTCTGTGGGTAGCCGATGAAAATATACCTTTCGCTTCGGGGTTCGAGCTTATCGTGAGTCTCGCGTCTCACGAAAGCCTCGCAACCCCAAATCTTGATGTGGTCAAATTGGGAACTTTTCCAGTCCACACCTCGTGAGGTGTTTTGGCAACCTTCTTTGTAGGGACTAGATTAAGGATATGGGCGGCAGTCTCTAAGGCATACCCCCAAAATGAGATTGGTAGGGAAGCTCGACTCATCATGGAACGAACCATGTCCAACAAGGTCCGATTGCGCCTCTCAGCTACACCATTCAACTGTGGTGTCCTAGGAGGTGTCAATTGTGAGACAATCCCACATTCCTTAAGATAGTCAAGGAACTCAGTACTAAGATACTCACCACCACGATCGGATCGAAGCATCTTAATGTTCCTGCCCAACTGATTCTCCACTTCTTGCTTAAACTCTTTGAATTTCTCAAAGGTTTCTGACTTATGCTTGATTAGGTAGACATATCCATATCTACTAAAATCATCAGTAAAAGTCACATAGAACCGATTAGCATCTCTTGTGGCGGTTCTGAAGGGTCCACATACATCCGTGTGTATGAGGTCCAACAAACCTTCACCCCTAGCACAAGTGCCAGTAAAAGGTGACTTTGTCATTTTACCAAGCAAACAAGATTCACAACTATCGTCTGACTTTAGGTCAAATGACTCCAAGACTCCATCCTTTTGGAGTTGGCCTATGCGTTTCTTGCTTACATGTCCAAGACGACAATGCCATGAGGATGCTTTATCTAAGCTCGTGGAAGAGTTAATACACAATACATTATTTCCTAGATTATCTACAACAGATACAGTTTCATACACGCCATCACAAGGTAATGCTTTAAAATAAAGAACATTATTAAAGAAAGCATCAATACTACCATTATTATTATCAAAATAAAAGGTAAAACCTTGTTTATACAATGCATGAAAGGAAATAACATTTCTTGCCATTTCTGGCAAATAATAACATTTATTCAAATCTAATGTAAACCCACTATTTAGCACTAAGGAATAAACTCCTATCTTGGTGACAGGTGAAGCTTTCCTGTTTCCCATGATCAAGTTTATCTTTCCATGCTCCACATTCTCACTTCTTTTTAGTCCCTGCAAATCACAACATATGTGAATACCACAACCTGTATCAAGGACCCAAGACTTAGAATGAAGTGAGTTATTAGACAATATAGTGTATATACCTGCATGGTTGGGTTTTACTTTCCCATCCTTCAAATCTTGCTGGTACTTTGGGCAGTTTCGCTTCCAGTGCGACTTTTCATGGAAATAGAAGCATTCAGCCTCATTAGGGTTAGCAGAAGGAGTGACAAAACCTCTCTTGGTTTTGCTTGAAGATGAGCCTTCAAGGATCTTACCCTTGGTACCCTTAGAAGGGTTCTTTCTCTTCTTCCCTTTGCCATGCCCGATTGCCAAGACATTGGCCGCAGTTGGAGTAGGAGAAGGAGTAGTAACAACCGACTTACCCTTTAGACCACTTTCAACGGTCTTCAAGAGTCCTTGAAGTTTGCTGAGGGTGACTTCTTCCTTGTTCATGTGATATGTCATGCAGAATTGATCATAACACGATGGAAAGGAGTGCAAAATGATGTCTATTGCTAACTCCTCAGGGAAGTTCACATTCAGCTTCAGTAAACGGTCAACATACTTTTGCATTTTCTGCATGTGGCCCGTGATGGGTTCACCATCCTTCATTCAGGTTGTTATCATGGAGGAGATTATTTCATATCGCTCTTGACGAGCACTTTGATGGTAGCGGTCCATCAAGTCCTGGTGCATCTCAAAAGGATAATAGTCCTCATAGGACTTTTGGAGCTCGGCTGTCATGGTGGCCATCATGATGCATGCCACTTTTGTAGCATCTCTTTCATGTACCTCATATTCAGCAAGCTCTTCAGGAGTAGCAGTTGGCTCGGGTACCTTCAGCTCCTTGTCGAGAACATATTCTTTGTTCTCATACCGAGTGACCATCCTGATGTTTCTGATCCAATCTGTAAAGTTGGACCCATCAAAGATGACTCTCCCACAAAGATTCATGAGAGAGAAGGAGCTAGTAGGGTTTGAGCCAGAAGCATTGTTATTGGAAGACATCTGAAAAGAAGAGGGAATAGATTAGATTATATATAGAGATAGTCCTTAACAAAACACCCAAATGTAATATTAAGGCTAGGACCCAACACAATATTTTATAACTTAGAAGAGGGATGTCGTAATCTAAGCTATAAGATATTTGAAGGTAGGTGAATGACAATTCACCAATTTCCACCATGAAAAACGAAATATTTAATTAGGTTTTAATTGGTTTAGAAACTCCTAGATTCTTTGAGATTCATTGAACTTTCTTCAATGGCATGTTTCAATCTCGAGTGTGCCCTTCAAGTTTTGTGACTGGGATGCCGAGGATCACAAAACAAGGTGTGAAGTAACCATGCAAATTACTTGGTACCCTTAATGTATTACCCCTCAATCGATGTGCCGGTTAACCACACACGCTCCATCGATACTATGATAAACATTAAGTCACCCTTTACCTACCTTGTTAAGTTCAAGTTAGTGTGCCGGTTAACCACACACGCTCCACTAACGACTTAAACAAAGTGTAAAGTGTAATTTCATGGATTAGCACCTTATTCACATTTTCCTAAAATAACTAAGATTGGGAATTCAATAAAGTTTAGTTACTTTAGTATTATCATTATACTTTTAATGAGAATTTATAAGTCCTTGTCCTACCCGTTCGGCTAACGACCCTCCACCGATCAAGGAAGCGGTGGGTGAGAGTGGACACCCATTAAGTTGCCATTTTATAGGCAACAACCTTATACCCCCCTTATAGACCGGCTTCGTGAATGAGGCATACTAGCGGTAAGACGACTTGATCTTATACATATATAAATATTATTAAACTTATAATATTATAAAGTATAAGGGTTGAATTTTAACTTTTAAAATTCTAGAGGTTGGAACTAAAGTTTTTAATATGACTTTACATGTTCCAAAACTTGAGGGCAAGTTTTGTAAACTTTCAAAACTTTTCATTTCTCATAACTTATGAGTTAATGGTTATTAAAAATGAATACTCTTCATTTTTTGTAACCTATGTGTTCTTTTAATGGTTATTTATAAATGTGACTTTTGGTTATCCATAACTTAAGAACTAGTTATGGACTCCATTAAAACACATAAAGATCAAGAATTAATCTAATCAATTATTAGCACATAATTTCTATGATCTTCTAAACTCATATGTTTATGAATGTTCATATCAAAAAAATTTCAAGAATCGTAAGTACATATACAAAACTTGAAATTTTGATACGAGCTTTTGAACAAAACTTCGATTTTCAAGTTTTTTTTTTTTTTGCATCAAGTATCAAATAAACAAACCAGGTTCTGATACCACTGATGGGTTTTCAGATCATTCTAACACTCCTATGGTGTACATGCAACCCTAGAAACCTTGGATCTATGTTTGACTAAGATACATGCAAATAATTATTTTTCCAAGGTTCTTATCCTAACTAGCATGGCATGGGGTACTTGAATCAAATAAAACTAGTAGAATTACTTACCTTGTAGTAGTAGTTGATTGCTTGGAGTTTGAGAGCCTAGCACCAATAATGTGGATGCCTCAAATGGAAGTCACAAATCACCACAAACTTGGAAACTTGAGAGAATAGTCACAAACTTCTTGAAATCGGCCCTCTTAGTTTACACACATCAACTAGTGCAATTTCAAGAACCAAAGCCTCCTTTATATAGTGTGGTGGATTAGGGTTACATCCATGTAAACCCTAATACCCATGTCTTTTCATTTCCATGAGATCCATGGGTTAAAGCTCCATGGAGTATCCATGGACTTTCCATGCAAGCCTATCCCATTCCAAATAAGCATTAACCCACACTATATAAATACAAGAGCCCATATTTAATTAGTCATACTTTTGATCTCTAAATTAATTATAGATCAACACTAATTAAATAATATGATTTTATATTAATATATTAGAACTTATAATATATTAATAAATCATAACTTATACTATTCTCAAAAGATTATCCGTAAATTGTTCGGGTGAAGTGCAACCCAAATGGACCATGCCGGGTCGGGTCAAGTACATACCAAATATAGTTATGGACTTAGACACTATATCCAACAGTACCGGTGGTCCGGGAGTATCTGGACGTATTTTCGGAGGATTTGTCTGGGGTACCTCCGGAGAGACAGGTGGAGTTCAAGATTGATTTAGTTCTGGGTGCGTCCCCGATAGCCAAGACCCCGTATTGGTTGGCTCCTCCCGAGATGCAGGAGTTGTCTACACAGCTGCAGGAGCTGTTAGACAATGGATTTATCAGGACGAGCAGTTTACCTTGGGAATCCCTGATTCTGTTTGTGAAGAAGGACGGGTCTCACCGGATGTGTATAGACTACCGGGAGTTGAATAAGGTAATGGTGAAGAACTGTTACCCACTCCCGAGGATCGACGATCTTTTTGACCAGCTTCAGGGAGCATGTTGGTTTTCCAAGATCGATTTGCATTCAGGCTATCACCAGATGAGAGTCAGAGATGAGGATGTACAGAAGACTGCTTTTCGGAATCGCTATGGTCACTATGAGTTCGTGGTGATGCCGTTTGGGCTCACCAATGCTCCTGCCGCGTTCATGGATCTCATGAACCGCATGTGCAGACCGATGTTGGATCATTATGTGATAGTTTTTATCGATGACATCCTGGTTTATTCCAAGACGCAGGAGCAGCACGGGGAGCACTTGAGGGAAGTGATGGAGACATTGAGGAGGGAGAGACTTTTCACAAAGTTCTCCAAGTGTGAGTTTTGCTTGCGCGAGGTGCAGTTTCTGGGGTACCTCGTCGACCAGAACGGTATACTGGTCCATCCGGCCAAGGTAGAGGTCGTGATGAGATGGGAGGTTCCGAGGTCTCCATCTAAGATTCGGAGTTTTCTTGGTCTGGCGGGTTATTATCGGAGATTCATCCAAGATTTCTCCAAGATAGTCGTTCCATTGACCCGACTGACCAAGAAGGCGGTGACATTCCGTTGGGAGCCTGAGCAGCAGGAAGCTTCCGAGACTTTGAGGCAGAAGTTGTGTGAGGCACCGATATTGACCCTGCCAGAGGGCGTCGAGGATTTTGTGGTGTATTGTGACGCATCAATCACGGATTTAGGCGCAGTGTTGATGTAGAGAGGGCGCGTCATCGCTTCCGCCTCGAGGCAGTTGAAGCCGCACGAGGCGAATTACCTGACACACGACCTGGAGTTGAGGGCAGTTGTTTTTCCCTCAAGATTTGGCGACACTACCTCTATAGGGTCCGTTGTACTATTTACATGCACCAAAAGAGCCCGAGGTACTTTATGGACCAGCTAAAACTGAGCATGAGACAGCGACGTTGGTTGGACGTGGTGAAGGATTATGATTGCGAGATCCTCTACCACCCGGGGAAGGCCAATGTCGTGGCCGATGTACTCAGCCGCAAGGCATTCGCGGCCCCCATCAGAGATATTTGCTTGAGGATGACAGTAGTGACTCCGCTTTTGGAGCGGACTCGGGAGGCTCGGCAGGAGGCTATGAAGGAGGAACATCGGAAGAGTGAGCGTATCGTGGGTCAGATTTCCTCCTTCGATTATGATAGCCACGGGCTATTGACACTCCATCAAAGAGTGTGGGTTCCATATCTTGGGGGTGTGCGCCAGGTTCTGATGGAAGAGGGACACAAATCCAGATTTTCTATCCATCCCGGGGCGACGAATATGTATAGGGATCTACGTCCTGACTACTGGTGGCCCTGCATGAAATGGGATGTAGTCTGGTACATTGAGAGGTGCTTGACCTGCATGAAGGTCAACGACGAACACCAGAGACCGCACGACAAAATGCAGTCGTTGGATATCCATGTGTGGAAGTGGGATGAGATCACTATGGAATTCATTACGAAGTTGCCTCGGACGGCGTGTGGGGTTGACGCGATATGGGTCATCGTGGATCGATTGACCAAGAGTGCCCTCTTCATACCGATTCAGGAGAGTATTTCGGCCGAGAAGTTGGTAGACATTTACATCATGGAGGTAGTAGCTCGGCATGGGGTGCCAGTTTCTATGATTTCTGACAGAGATGTGCGATTCATTTCCAGATTCTGGAAGAAATTTCATGACGAGTTGGGTACTCGTCTGCACTTCAGCACGACTTTCCACCTGCAGACGGATGGTCAGAGCGAGCGAACCATCTAGACCTTGGAGGATATATTGCGGGCATGCATATTAGACTTAGATGGTAGCTGGGATACCTACCTTGCATTGGCAGTGTTTTCTTATAATAATAGTTACCACGTCAGTATCGACCGGCCTCCTTTCGAGATGCTTTATGGGAGGAAGTGTCGGACCCCGATATGCTGGGGTGAGGTGGGCAGAGAGTAATAGGGAGTACTGAGGTGGTACTCAAGACGACAGAGAAGATCCAACAGGTCCGGAGTAGACTCCAGACGGCCAGAGTCGGCAGAATAGTTACGCCGACAAACGTCGATCTGACTTGGAGTTTTAGGTAGGGGATATGGTCCTTCTGAAGGTGTCAGCTTGGAAAGATGTCATCCCCTTCAGAAAACGGGGCAAGTTGGGCCCCAGGTATATCGGACCTTTCAGGGTGGTATCCCGGGTGGGTAAGGTAACATATCGGTTGGACCTTCCGGAGGAGCTTAGAAAGATCCACATCACTTTCCATGTCTCGCAGTTGCGGAAGTGCATATCTGATGATTCCGCAGTGGTTCCTTTGGAGGACATTCAGGTGGATGACATCCTGAACTACATCGAGAGACCAGTAGCCATTCTCGTCAGGAAGACGAAGAATCTGAGGAACAAGAGGGTAGAGTTGGTGAAGGTGCAGTGGCAGCACCGCAAGGGCTCGGAATGGACGTGGGAGCCGGAGGACGAGATGAGGGAGCACTACCCCGATTTATTACCGGCAGCAGCAGCAGACTTCGAGGACAAAGTCTAATTCAAGTGGGGTAGATTTGTAACGATCGGTAATTCTCCAATGTATTATCTATATTTATTGGGTTAATTATTTTATATTGATTGGGCTTGGATCCATTGGACCCTTACTAAGTGGGCTTCAGGGTGTCGTACGTTGGGCGTACCACCCTGTGTACGCGCAACGTACTAACAAGGAATGACCGCGCATGCCTCTCACGTACGCGCAGCGTACCAAAGAGTACGCACGGCGTACGAGTACAGACCACAAACCCTAAATTTTAGGGTTTGCACCCTACTTAAACGACTTATAATCCTCCAAACCCTTATCCCCTCAGCCTCCCATGTTCTCTCAGTGCCCAACTCGAACCCTGACTCCATTGCATGTATCTTGAGCATATTTTGAGGACAAAGTCTAATTCAAGTGGGGTAGATTTGTAACGATCGGTAATTCTCCAATGTATTATCTATATTTATTGGGTTAATTATTTTATATTGATTGGGCTTGGATCCATTGGACCCTTACTAAGTGGGCTTCAGGGTGTCGTACGTTGGGCGTACCACCCTGTGTACGCGCAACGTACTAACAAGGAATGATCGTGCATGCCTCTCACGTACGCGCAGCGTACCAAAGAGTACGCACGGCGTACGAGTACAGACCACAAACCCTAAATTTTAGGGTTTGCACCCTACTTAAACGACTTATAATCCTCCAAACCCTTATCCCCTCAGCCTCCCATGTTCTCTCAGTGCCCAACTCGAACCCTGACTCCATTGCATGTATCTTGAGCATATTTTGAGCATTTTGGTGTGTTTTTGGTGGTTTTTGAAGAGAAAGAAGTTTGAAGAAGGAGCAAGGACTTGAAGAGAGCTTGTAGATCTAGGGGATTAGCATCTTTTCTGACTCATTTGAGGTATCAAGCTTTAAACTTGACCATTGCATGCTTAGTTGTAGTTTTGGGGTGTTTTATGTGATATTTTGACTCCATAGTTGAGGTTTCTTGTGTTCTGGTAGTTCCAGCTCATAAGAGCTGTCCTTTTGAGCTCCTAGAAGCATTTAGAGTCATAAAATTGGACCTTGATGGTTAATCCACAACCATGCAAGTGTTAGATGGTCACGAAGTGAGTTTAAGGACTTAAATCATGTCTTAACCCCCATCCATGCATGCAAAGACATAAAGTTGGTAACTTTATGGTTTAGGACGTCTTAAAGGACCTGGATCTATGTTTTGGATGTAAGGTATTAATGGATTAAGTCACAAAAGGAGTTCTAAGGAAACTAGCTAGTACGCTGGGCGTACCCCTGGTACGCTGCGCGTACTAGGTCAACCTCCCCGAAGTGGTCAAGACCAGCGTACGTTGGGCGTACGTGCCAGGTACGCCGCGCGTACGCATGCATAGTGGTTAACATGGGTTTTTGGGCCTTTTGGGCCATAGTGAGCCATCATAAATCATTTATTTTGGGCTAAGAGTATGTTGGGCTTAAGAGAAGGCCCATTTGAGGAGTTGGGCCCAATTTAGAAAATTGGGCCATTGGGGGGCCACTAGCGAGCTTAGGAAGGCTATCTAGATTTGGGTCTTTCATGTTATGGTGTTGGGCCTTAGTCATTGGCCAAGTTAGATCAGGGGTAAAATGGTGATTTTTACCCTAAGAAGGATTATTAGGTTTTGACTTTGTGTTATTGTGGTAATGATAACTCAGGGAGTCGTCAGAGCAGCCGTTAGAGATTTCTTACCGTGAGATTCTGCATTCAGTTTGCAAGGTGAGTTACCTTCCTGTAGATATGGGTCTAAGGCACCAAGGTCGTCCCACTAGTAGTTGTTTACAGTAGAGATGATTGTCTTTGTGATAATTGTCTGGTATGCCACTATCTGTTATGATTTATGTGTTAGTATGCTATGATATTATGTCATAGTGGTTGGAGGGGTGAGATAGACCCCGTAGCCGGTTGAGATAAACCGGAGGGTAGGTCGGGCACCCAGATATGCCTGACAGTATGTTTATGATATGTTATTATGTGATAGTGGTAGGAGGTTAGATAGACCCCGTAACCGGTTGGAATGAACCGGAAGGTAGGTCGGGCACCCAGATATGCCTGACAGGGTAGGTCGAGCACCCATATATGCTTAATAGGGTAGGTCGAGCACCCAAATATGCTTGACATGGGTAGGTCAGGCACCGCAAATATGCCTGACAGGGTAGATCGAGCACCCATATATGTTTGACATGGGTAGGTCGTGCACCGCAGATATCCATGACATGGTAGGTCGGGTACCTAGATATGTCTGGTAGTATGTGTATATGTGGTATGATGGAGGAACTCACTAAGCTTCGTGCTTACGGTTTACAGTTTGGGTTTCAGGTACTTCTTCTTCGAGAGGAAAGGGGCCGGCATGATCGCAGCGCATCACACTATCATTTCCGCATATGAGATCATTGGGAGTTGTACTCTGACATTATTTTACATAACATGGTTTGGCACTTGTGATTGTTTATGAGACAAGATGATATTGGCGATGTGTTCAGATTACTATTTTTATACATTACCTAATTTAATAATGAAAATTTTGGTCTTGAATTTTGGGATGTTACAATTTGGGGTTTGGTTTAAGATTGGGACACATTTGCATTTTTGTTGGGCAAGGGTGGTTATCGATTTTGGGAGAAACCAGAGGAGAGTTTTGAATAGGTGGTATAGGAGAGGCAGCAAGAAAGGGGTGAGGAGGTGATGAAATGGAGTTAGGAGTGTTCGGTTTAGATGAAGTGGTAACAGAAGGTGGTGGGAATGTATTGTTATGAATAAGGGGGATGGATAGTGGGATCCAGTCATCTGAGTTAACTGTGGATGAGGATGATGAGATGGTAGTGAGTTTTGAGAATGGGAACTCTGTATCAACAAAAACTACAGGGCATGAGGTCTAGGCTTTATAGGATGTGGGATCATAAGTGTAATAGGCACTTTTTGTGGGACAGTAACCCATGAAGATGCATGGAGTTGATTGTGGATGAAGTTTGTGTGGAGAATAGGGTCTGAACCATGGGTAACAGAGACAGCCAAAACTTTTATGTTTTGAGTAATTTGGGTCTTTTTGGAATAAGCATTTGTAAGGGGATAAATTGTTTAAGGTGGACGTAGGCAAACGATTTATCAGGTAAGCTGTTGTGGTAAAGGCAAAGAGCCATAAAGTTAATGGAATTTGTGCATGGGAAAGTAAGGCAAGGCCTGTTTCGACGATGTACTGTGCATTCATTCAGCATACCCGTTATGTTCAGGAGTGTGAGGTGGTGATGTGAGGTGAGAAATACCATATGAGGATAGGTGATCACGAAGCTTTATGTATTCTCCACCTTTTTTTTAAAGAAAAGCTGTTTGATCTTGGTTTTGAAGTAGTTTTCAACTAACAGTTGAAAACGTTTGAAGATGTCAAGAGATTCAGATTTGATAGATCCATATGTATTTGGTGAAGTGATCAACAAAAATTATGTAATATTTGTAGTGATCAAAAGACTCAATTGGGGAGCACCAAACATCAGAAAATAGAATTTCTATTGCAGTTTAGGAAGTAAGAGATGATTCATGAAAGGGAAATGATGACTTTTATTAATTTGACAAGAGTTACGGTTGTTAATTGAACTAGAATTAAAAGAAAGAACAGATGAAAGCTGTTTGAAGACATTATTTTGAGGATGCCCCAGTCGGTGATGCCATGTGAAAGTAGAGGTGTTGTGCATGATGATGATATGAGGTGACAAGGAAGAACGAAGCTCATACATCCCTTTGGTGGTTGTGCCCTTGAAGAGGGGCGTTTTGGATGCGAGGTCCTTTATAACCAAAACAAAGGAAAAAATTTTGATCAGAAAGTTATTGTCAATTCATTATTGTGAGATATATGTATAATGTTTCGTGAAAGAGATGGAACATAAAGAACTTTTTTGAGAATGAGTGGTGTATGTGGAGTTTGAATAATCACAGAGCCAATATGTTTATGTCCTGTCGTATGGTGCATGGATAGATAAATTGTTGAGGTCATCTGTGGCATGAAATCTTGCACCACTATTAAACATCCAATTTGTTATGTTGGATGAAGAGGATTGTTGTGGAGCCATGAGATTTGCCTATGTATGTTTAACCTGCACGTTACGATTAGGAGGAGGGATAGAAACTGCAGGAAAAAACTTTTTGAATGTTGAGCAGTTGCTCAAGGAATGCCCTTTTGATGACAACATTGGCACTTTCCCACAAAGGGACGTTGTCCAGTCTGTTTGGATGGGGTGGGAAAGATTCCATCAGTCGAGGAGTAGTCTTGGTGAGGAGGCCAAGGTTTTCGATTTGTTTGGTGATGTGCATAGAAGACTGTGGCAGGCTGGTGCTGATGAGGCTTGCTAAGCAAGAGCTAATTCATGATTGATTACCTTTTCGTGTAGCTCGTTGAAGGGAATAGGAGAATCTCTAGTATGGATTGCATCAAGGATCGGTTTGTAAGTGGATTGATCTAGTCCATTCATGACTGCATCAGTAATATCTTCTTGATCAAACTTCTTACCAAGAATTACAAGTTCATATACCACTGTTTTTATGTTTTGCATATAATCAGTGATAGTTTGATCAGACTTTTTGGTGATCTGTTTAAGTCGGTATTGGATCTGTTTGATATGCCCACGTAAAGGAGAGGCGTAGGTGGCGACTAGGGTTTTCCATGTTTCTTGAGATGGCAAGGCATTGGTTATAAGGGGAATAATTTGAGGCGAGAGGCTTCCAACGAGTGCACCAAAAAAAAGTTTGTCTTGCTTAAATTATTTGGGGTAATCAGCATGAGGTGTGATCGATCTGTCTGCTGCAGTGATCGGTGGCGGCGGTGGTAGGATTCCATCAATGTATTGATACAAATCAAGGCCATGGAGGAGAGTCTCTATCTGTGTCTTCCATCCTAGGTAATTGGTGGAAATAAGTTTTATTGTGGAAGGAAAATTCACGATGGTGAGATTATCCTTTATAGAGATGTTGTCAATTAAAGAGGCGTTTGTATCAGGCATGTTGATTTGTTTGGGTGAAGAAGGAGGAGAAAGCTCTGATACCATTTGAATAGATAGAGAAGAGATGAAAACAATTGGTTATTGATTTTCTTGAATTAATATTACGAGAGTATACATGTGTATTTATATTTGTATGTACAACTAATCTAGGAGATAACTAAAGAAATGTAGGTTACATTTAAATTTAAATAAGGTTGGCAGATTATAACTTAGGCTATGACTTAATATTTATCAAGATAGGAAAGGTAAAAAACATTGCAAGATAGGAAAAGTAAAAAACATTCTGCTAGAATACACTATCGTTCTTTATTGATTTTTTTAATATTTGAAAGTTGATTATGTTTTCTTTGTGGATTTAGGTTTTGAAGAGGCTATCATTAATGTGGAAAAGGAAGAAAACATGGAGAACGAGAGTATTCTAGCAGAATGTATTCTGCTAAAATGTATAAAATGTTTCCTGACAATAATATTATTTCAGAATGGATTAGTGTTTTTGTTAGCTTTTGATGTTTTTTTCTCTATTAACCATTCTTAGTTCTAATCTTTGACAATAAATGTATTACTTAAGCCATTATTAGTCATATTTTTTTCAGAATGAATGTAATAATTGTTTAGTCTTATTCTTTACGAATTAATGTAATTAGTGATTCTTAAACAATAAAATATGTATACTTTAGAAAATCTTATTCTTGATAATATGTTGTATAATCTTTAAGCATGCTAATTATAAAAAATATTTTTTAATGGAACCATATTCCGCAAGAATAAAATCGAAAATATCTTTAATAGTCTATGGTTGACTCTCTGTCATTCTGACAGAATAAAATCGGTTATTATTAAAAATTATATTGGAATTAAATTTGAATTAATTTAAAAAATTCATATTTTAAAAAATAAGGGAATTAATTATCCCTTGAAATCCAAAAATTTCCTTTTTTAATATAGGTTAATTGACCAAAATACCCATTGTGGTTAAATTTGTGTGATTATATCGTACATGTTACCCTATTGTAATATCATAGACCATCGGATCATGACCATTGATTATATTCATCCATTGGTCCAGAATTGTTCTTACGGACACACAATAGATGTAAGGAACACATGAACCTAGCCCTATGTGTGTGTGTGTGTGTCTATATATATATATATATATATATATATATATATATATATATATATATATATATATATATATATATATATATATATATATATATATATATATATATATATATATATATATATATATATATATAGAGAGAGAGAGAGAGAGAGAGAGAAATAGTATCAGGTGAGGATTCCAATTTCAATGAGGAATGTGAAGATAAATGTGAACCATGCATCTGAAAAAATGAGTGGCTGTGGATTTTTCGGATTTTTATTTTTCTTTTATTATTGGGGTGGCGACATTTTTGGGAATAACCCAAACTTTTTGTGGTGTTCCACTTATGGGTAAACATTTAGAGGGCATAATGGTCAATATTCTATTGTAAATCCCTAGACGAATAACACAACTCAGTTTTCCCCATTTCCGCATTGGTTCATCTATATTACTCACTATTAGCTATGAATCCTTCATCTAATCCATTGTTCGATCTTCTAATCGTGTTTAACTCTTCATGTTTCAGCTTCGTTTCAGTTCAATTTCAAGTTATTGAAGCAGCCAAGCAGGTAAACCTTTGTTTTTATCTTTTACTGTTTTTAGGTTCCTTTTGGTTTGATCTTAGCTATTTTTGATGTTTTTGGTTGCATTTTTCTTTGATTTGTTATTGTTTGGTAAGTTTATACTTGATATGGAATATAATATATGAAAGATATATGATTTGTTATAATAAACCCTAAATATAGTCACAATTTGTAATATCTAAAACCTTAGTTTCATCTTCTTGTCGATTTCAGCTTTAATATATACATGAGATTAGGTACTAGGATCAGTTCTTTTAAGTTTTTGAGTCTTGAAAAGATTTATGGATGAATTAGTTAGATATAAGATCAAAGTGAACCTTATTACAATGATGCCCACAGGTGTTCGATCTAATGTCTCAAAGAAACAACATCTTGGAAAATTTTAATACTTAAATATTTTGTTATTGTATATATATATATATATATATATATATATATATATATATATATATATGATAATTACTTATGTAGTTGCTTATGACAATTATCCTTATTTTTTATTTTGAAATTAATTTGTTGGACATAATGATGAATACATTTAAAATGTTAAATGCCAAAAATAATGCTGTCAAAATCAGAATAGAATTTTTATCATAACTTTATGTATGATACATGCCTATGTTTTTGTGTTTAATGAGTTATATATACATTTATAATGTAAAACATCATTATGTTATGATTCTAACTTTAGATAACATGATAACATACAGATCACTCGTGGGGTTACTACTAGTCGCTGCTATATTATTAAGATGGGAGTGATTATGCCTTATAATAACATTAATAAAATCATATTACAGGTTTATTTTCAATATCTAAAATCCATTGGATACAAATTTTAGGCCACTAAAAGAAAGGATCTAATGTCAAAATAGAAATTCACTTTAATTTATTTGTTTATTGTAACATCCCATTTTTTAACTGTAGATGATTTTGATCAGGTGGCAACTTAGAAAAATAATTTTATTATACTAAAGGTCATTTCCATGATTTTGATGTTGCAGTTCAAGGTTCCGAAGTTATATAAGTTGCTGAATATTTTTGGTTAGTTGCATATTCTCATTGTTGGTGTGTATTGTGGTTAAGTAACAAAGTTACTTAGATATGTATATTTTTTTGTAAGTTGTAGGTTTTTCATGGTTGTCGTGTAATGTAGTTAATAAATAATGTTACATGGATATGTTTGTTTAGTTGTTAGGAAATTGGTTTATATACATTATTAGTTTTTAGTAATTGTATGATTTGGATATTAAAGATAGTAGTTGTAGATTTATGATGGATTTTCTGGATTGTGTTTAATATTCATCATTTTACTGGATGTTTATTTTTTCTGTTTGGAACTTTGTTATTCCTTTAAAATATAGATTGATCATATATTATTAGATCCTAAAACTTTTATGATGTAAAATATATAAACTACAATGATTGATGATGCAAATGTTATGATCTATAATTTTATGATACAAAATGATTGTTTGGATAATACACACATTCATCAACAAAATTTAATCATAAACTTTTGATCATTTTCTATGTATCAAATAATGTTCTGAATCTTATAATTATAAATCATAAAAATTTACATCATTTTGCTTTGGATCAAAAAGTTTATCATCATAAAAAATGGATTGTAAATATTTTGATCATGTATTTTTGAATCATTAACTTCGAAAAATCCTTAGAAATATGAGGAAAAGTTTTTAATTATAAATTATTATAAACTTTGAATAATATCTTGTATATTTGGATCATAGATAACCTTTTACCCCGTCACTTTTGGATTATAAATTTAGGATCACAAATTTCAGTTATGAATAGTCATATCCAAAATTTTATGATTCAAAATATATCAATACATTAATAACAACATAGTTTTAAGTCTTAACTAATATTATGATTCAAAAAATGTTATGATCTATCGAGGGTGGCTAAACATTCCTCATCTGGTCGGCTGCCCACACATATACTCATCTATGAAACTTCCACCAACCCTGCAGCCACTCGTATATGCTAATCATACATAACACTGGATCCTATAGACGGTCGAATACTTGATTCTATCCTAATCCCACAAGAAAAAAAGGAACATGAAATAAGGCTAAACCAAACATTCTCAGGCTACAAAATCTTAGTTATATACAACTATGATGCATACACTAAGACATTACAATAATGATGTCAATTTCTTACAAGAAGTCCTCCTAGGCTATCAGACATCATACACCAAGCAAGTCTATCATGCAATTCATGAAGATCCCTAGCCTATCACTAGCATGTTGTGCTATTATATATAATAAATAACAGTGTGGTAATTTAGGGTATACTTTCTTGCTCTGACTGATCGTACACATCATGTAACACCCATAATCTAGAAGGTCGATTAAGGAAAGAAAAATATTCAATTAGAAAGCCAACTCGTCGATTCCATGGGGAAGAACTCGACGTATTGGAAATCAAGGCCGCGTGTTTTTGGAAGACCAACTCGACGAGTTGGACTGAATTTGGGAAACCCTAAAATCGAAACTTTGCACCCTATTTAAACAACTTAAGCTCTAGGGTTTGGCCTCATTTCCAGCCTCCAAGTTCCAAACCCTAAATCTTGAAACCCTAAGCCATTTTTGGTGATTATGAGCTAATATTGAGCATTCTTGGTGGGTTTGAAGAAGAAGAAGCTTGAAGGAGGAGCAATAACGTGTGGGAGGAGAGTAGATCCAGAAGTTGGGCTTCATTTCTGGTTCATCTGAGGTATAAAGCTTCAACCTTGTCCATGTCATGCTTAGATCTAGTCTTAGGATGTTTTGCTTCATGTTTTGGTCCAAGTATGTTAATGATTGGGATTTGGACGTCCCATTTGGGCAAACCCTTCAGATCTAGGGTCTTGAGGGGACTTCATGGCATAAAGGTGCCAACTTTATGGCCATGGAAGTCCCATGCAACCTTTAGACCATCATTTTGGTCTTTTAAGCTCCATTAGGTCATGCATGCGAGTAAAGATGGGAGCTTTACGTGACCAAATTGTCCCTTGAGTCCAGATCTATGACCTCATGGTTTATCTTGAAGTATTGATGACCTTTGGAGTTGAATGTAAGTCATTTTGGGGTTAGGGTTTGAGTTTTATGCGTTGGGAGAGGTCCTTAATGGGTAAAGTTGGAAACTTTACCCTTCTAGACGTATTTCCATCTTGGATCCAGAAGATAGGGCCTTGATTTGAAGAATAGGGACTTAATGAGTTAAGAAGGGGCTAACAAACTGAGGAACTCGACGAGTTCAAGGATGGACTCAAAAAGTTTATTTGAAAAGTCCCGACTCTGTTGATAGGGAAGAACTCGACGAGTTGGATCGCGAAATCACGATTATGTGATTTATGGGAACTCGCCGATTTGAAGGGTATCTCGACGAGTTGAGTCAACTCGGAGCGTTGACTTTGACTTTGACTTGGATGTTGACTTTGACCTTGACTTGACTTTGACCCAGGGTTGACCCCTGTAGGGTTATGTAGTATAGAATGGGTTCTAAAAGGTAGCTTCATGTAAGGGTTTAGGACCAAGTTGGAAAATTGGGCCATTGATGGGCTTTCATGGATTTTATAGTTTGGGCCTTGACGGGTCGGGGGTGAAACGGTCATTTCACCCCAAGTAAGGATTATGGATCACGGTTTGGAACCCAATTGCTAATTGGGTGATATTTTGGTTCTGATAGCCTAGGGAGTTGCTAGGACAGCAGCTAAGGATTTCCTGCAATGGACTTCAGCAGTGTGAGGTGAGTTACCTTCCTGTAGAAGTGGGTCATAGGCACCAATGCCGACCCACTAGTAGTTTTTTATAGTAAAGATGATTGTCTTTGTGATAATTGTTTGGTATGCCACTATCTGTGGAGATTTATGTGCTTATATGTTATGTTATTACGTGGTAGTGGTAGGGGTGAAATAGTACCCGAACCAGTCGAAAGGACCGAAAGTGTAGTCCAGCACCCAAATATGCTAGACAATATGTGATTTATGTGTATATGCTAGGATATTATGTGGTAGTGGTAGGGGTGAAATAGTCCCCGTAACAGTTTGAAAGAGACTGAAGGGGGTAGGCCAACACCTAGATATGCTAGGCGGTTACCGGTGGAAAGAGACCGAAGGGGGTAGGCCATCACCCAGATATGCTAGGCGGTTATCGGTTGAAAGAGACCGAAGGGGTAAGCCAACACCCAGAAATGCTAGGCGGTTACCGGTTGAAAGAGACCGAAGGGGTAGGCCATCACCCTGATATGGTAGGCGGTTACCGGTTGAAAGAGACCGAAGGGGTAGGCGAGTACCCGGATATGCTAGGCAGTATGTTTATTTTATGGTATGTGGTATGGTGGGGGAACTCACTAAGCTTCGTGCTTACGGTTTTCAGTTTTGGTTTCAAGTACTTCTTCTTCAAAAGGAAAGGAGTCGGCATGATCGCAGCACATCACACAATGATTTTCCGCATTACGAGATCTTTGGGAGTTGTACTCTGATATTGTTCTTTTATAACATGTTTAGGTTATTTGACGTACTGGTTTGATTATGATATGGGATGACACTATTGATGTTTTCAAACTACTGGTTTTTATAATTACTTAATAAAAATGGAATTTTTGGTCATGAATTTTTGGATGTTACACATCACATCCTTCCTTGGTTACTTTTGAAAACAATTTTTGAAAACCATTTTTGAAAGCCTTTTATGGTTCCTTAGTTTGAGTATGTATTCACACGAATGTTCATCCAATTCTTTCAAACCAAGGCTCTGATACCAGCTTGTAACATCCCAAAAATCAGATTAAAATTTTTCATTTTACAAAAACAACCCAATGACCATAATTGTTTACAAAACATTGTTTCTAAAGTGATAATCAATAATTAGAGTATCCCAAAATCCAAATAACATAAAATCTGAAGGATGTGCACGATCTAGCCTTCGCCTTACCACGATATTCTGAAGTACCTGAAATAATAAACTGAAACTGTAAGCCAAAGCTAGGTGAGTTCCCCCAAAGTACCACCATACAAACATATAACCAAACAGATATAGGGTCCACACCCCTTGGTTATATTACCCCCAGACCACAACATTTCTGTTCGAATGCCCCGGCCTACAACCTTTCGGTTGGCTTGCCAATACATACTAGGTCCATAACCTCCCGGTTGGATTACCCCCGGCCCACAACCTTTCGGTTAGAATACCTCGATCTATTGACTGACAACACAAAGCATCACAATCTCAACCCCACCATACGATGTCGACATATACATAACAAATTACTTATATCCAGTAAAAGATAATCATATAACCAGTCAGCAGACAAACAGGTAGATCTACAGATCACTACCGCATAACAACATCATATATACTAGGACACAGATCTAACAGATCAATACAACATAACAACATCCTACATAGCATGATACACAATCTAATGGGTCGGCATTGGTGCCTTCGAACCACGAGTATAGTGAGGAAAGCTCACCTCTCAGTCTGAAAAGATCGTTGAACATGACACTGCTCCGAATATCAGCTCTACCGGTCACATATTCATTGGAACATTACCAAACTTAACTTATAATCAAAATACCCAAAATCCCTTTGGTCAAACGTGGTCAAACCATGGTCAAATTCAAAAAGTTAAAAGTTCATCCGAGTCAACTCAGCTAAGTATGTTGGGTGTACTCAACTTGTACACGTACTCAAGCATTGACCAAATACAGGTGGTTGACCGCGTACGCGCAGTGTACCATTTGTTATGCCTAGTGTACGCAACTGTTTCCTTTCCTTCCATTGGAACCTCTAATATTGTTCTTAACCATAAAGTTTCCAACTTTATGGTCTTGCATGGTTATTAAGTGCTCAATACCAAAAACCCTAACTTCTTAACTCATTAAGACATTCTAGTTCATGCATTGAAGGGAACTAATGATCAAGATCACATTTTTATGCTTCTAAACACCCCCTAATCGTCTTAAACGACAACTTATATGAATTAGAGTAACCCATACTCATAATACCAAGCTTATGGGACCAAAAGAACACAAATCCATGGCTAAACAAGATCTAATCAATACTTCATCAAGTTCAGTGCTTTTTACCTTTAAATGATCTCAAATGGTGATGTGATTATGGATCCAAAGTGTTCCACTCTTCTAATATGGTCTCCTCTTCTTTCTTCCTCCTTCAAGATCATCAAAACACATACACAAATGGCTCAAGATGCTCTCAAATGGATTAGGTTTTGCAAAGGGGTCGAAATGGGGCTTGGAGGCTGATGAAAGAAACAAGCCTTGAGAGTTAAGGATGTTTAAATAAGGTCCAAGCCCTAAAATTAGGGTTTTCACCCTGGCCACATACGCTCAGCGTACGCAGCATACGCCTAGCGTATGCATGTTACGCCCAAAAAATTACAAAAATGACAATATGGGCTAATTTGCAAACGAATCTCACACATAAGGGTTAGAAATTTAATTACCTGAATTATGAATGTTACATCATCTCGACTCTATCTCATGTTCTCATATTTCAATCTTATTCCTAAAGGAAATATATTCATGTCTCATTCTTATTCCCGAATGAAAGATACTCTTATCTCAATCTAAATCTCATTCTCATTCCCGAAGGAAAGATACTCATATCTCAATCTAAATCTCATTCTCATTACCGAAGGAAAGTTACTTATATCTCAATCTAAATCTCATTCTCATTCCCGAATGAAAGTTACACATATCTTAATATCATTCCTGAAGGAAATATACTTATGTCTCAATCTCATTCTCGAAGGAAATATGCTCGTTTTCCTGAAGGAATATCAATCTCGTTTCCCGAAGGAAATATGCTCATCACATGATCTGCTACATGTCTTTATGTATATCTCATACACATATTCAAATCATATACATTCATGCTCGGATACATGTTTTTTTATGTAAATTCATGATCTATTTCTGTCTCATAACTTGATGACATTCACTTAGTGCCTAAATAATTTGTTAATATATATTATGAGAATAATATATATTAATTATAAATATTAATATTTGATTAATATTTAAACAGAAACTGATTAGAATTAATTTTGGGATTAAAATAATTAATTAAAAGTGCAGGGACTGAATTTTAATTGTTCAATAGTTGAGAGAGAGGCAATCTAGAACCATCCATAGGTTATGAACGGTTTCTTAAAGGTTAAGGGGTTATAGAATGATCCCTAATGGATAATTAGGAAAATGGATAATTACCCAGTTTAAGATAATCTTGGAGTTGGGCTTATTTAGGGTTTCCTATCTGCACTATAAATAGGGTCATAACCCTACAATTTTCGGCCAACTGTTTTCCAACAGATCCAACTGAAAATATGACGCCTTCCTTTCCTTCTCAATCATCTTCCATTGCTAGTGTTGGGTGTGAACCACTAGAGGCGTGACAACTGTGACGCTTGCTCTCAAAGCTTCAACAACACTAAGGATTGGCATTGTTATTGCTATAAAACAACTAAGGTATGTTTCAATAGCCCTAATTGTATATTTTGATTATATACTAGTGTTCTATGGTTTCTACGTTGTTGTTCATATTCTATTTTCAATTAAAGAAAACGTTGATCGAAATTATTTAGGGTTGCATGCGCACATAGGATTATATGTTTTGCATAATACCCATCAACTTTTCCATTCCCCTGAGGCCTTTTTTCCTTAATGTTTTCTTCCATTAAAGCCTCGAGCTGAGCACTTCTAATCTGTGAGAGTAGGCTAGACTGGATAGTCATCGTAAGTGCTTTGACTCTACGACGCTTAACTCTTTCTTTATGGCTTAAGGCGTCAGCCACGACATTAGCCTTGCTTGGATGATAATGAATCTCAAAGTTATTGTAATTTAGCAATTCTAACCATCTCCTTTGACTCATGTTGAGCTCTTTCTAATTGAAGATGTGATTTAGACTCTTGTGATCTGTGTAGACTATACACTTTGTTTCATAAAGATAATGACGCCAAATTTTCAGGGCAAAAACTACAGCTCCCGACTCTAAGTCGTGGGTGGTGTAGTTGTTCTCATACACCTTGAGTTGTCGTGAGGCATAGCCTATGGCTTTCTACCTTTGCATCAATACACATCCTAAACCCATATGTAAAGCGTCGCAATATACTACAAAATCATTTGTACCTTCTGGAAGGGATATTATTGGTGCACTGCACAACATTTCCTTCAGCTTTTGGAAAGTTGATTTTTCTTTATCTCCCAAACAAATTTTATTTCCGTTTGGGTCAATGTTGTGAGGGGTTTGGCTATACGGGAGAAATTCTCTATGAATCTCTGGTAATAGCCAGTCGGTCCTAAGAATTGACGAACTTCGGTCGGTGTCTTGGGCGCTTCATAATCCTTTACAACCTCAATCTTGGAAGGATCACATGAATACCTTTGCTTCTTACCACATGCCCTAGAAAATGTACTTCTCTTATCCAAAATCCACACTTATAGAATTTTACGTACAACACTTTCCTTAATAGATCTAGGATCATTTGAAGATGTTGCCCATGCTCTTCCTTGGTTCGTGAGTATATCAAAATATCGTCAATGAATACTATCACAAATTTGTCCAAGTAGGGCTTGCACACTCAATTCATGAGATCTAGAAAAACAGTTGGGGCATTGGTCAGTCTGAAAGGCATGACTAAAACACATAATGGTTGTATCGCATTCTGAAATCAGTCTTTGGAATGTCCTCTTCCATTACTTGGAGTTGATGATATCCAGATCTTAGGTCAATCTTAGAGAAGTAACTGGATCCTTGCAGTTGATCGGAGAGATCGTCTATGTGGGGAAATGGATATTAATTTTTAATGGTCAACTTATGTAACTCTCTATAGTCGATGCACATCCGGAAACATATGTCCTTCTTCTTGACAAATAGAACGAGTGCTCCCTAAGGCAAGAAGCTTGATCTAAAAAAAAACCTTGTCAAGAAGTTCAAGTAACTAGCTGGAGAGCTCTTGCATCTTCGATGGTGCCAATCTATAAGGAGACATTGTTACTGGAGCAACTCTTGGAATTAGATCAATCTAAAACTCTACTTGTCGAGTTGGCAGCACTACTAGTAGATATTCAGGGAAACATCAGGGTTGTTGCACGCCTGAGGTACTTCCTCGATCTTCTTCTTCTTATTGTCTTTCCTATCAACAATATGGGCTAGGAAGGCGTAATACTTTTTTGCAAGTATTTTCTGGCCTTCATGCAAGATATGATCCTAAGGTTTCTACTAGGTTTATCGTCGTAGAGGATTAAGGATTCTCTGTTTGATAGGGGTAGACGTAATGCTTTTTCAAAGCATAAGACTTCGACGTGGTTAGGGGATAACCAATCCATACCGATGATGGCGTCGAAACTTCCAATGACTATAGGCATAAGGTCTACGAGAAAGGTATGATTATCTAATGTTAATGTACAATTCTTAATTATTTCCTGGGTACTAACGGCTTGGCCGTTAGCCATTTCTACTCTATAGGTTTCCATAATTTTACTAGTTGGATGGTTTAATAACTTCCTAAACTCGGGAGTACTATAGCTTCTATTGGCGCCGGCATCAAAAAGTACATTTGCATATAAGTCATTGATTAGAAACATACATGTAACTACCGTCAGATATCGGACGGCTTCTCTGGCTCATATCACAAACACTCGACTCATAACATCTCATACTTGTCCCTTCAACTATGGGCAATTCCTCTTGATATGCCCAACTTCCTTGCACTCATAACACACTCGACCTTCTGCTGATGTAGTTCCTTACTTTGGTGGGGTTCTGCACCTATCGACAAGATGGCCTTTCTTTTCGCAGTTGGTGCAGGTCCAACAGGCTCCGATATGATGATACCCACACTCGTTGCATCTTGGACTATTTCTAGTGGTAGTCCCTGCTAGGGTTGTCGTAACTGCAAATTCCTGAATCGCTTCTTGCTTCTTTTATGTTGGTTGTTTAGCCTTTCGTTTGGATTCCTTTCGAACTTTCCTTTTCCCATTCTCCGCCCTAGGGAGATCATCCTTCTGGACCATTGTACCATGACACATCTCTTGATTTTTCAGGCTGAAGGCTAGTCTCTTAGCGTTGTCATAGGTGGTTGGCCTGGAGGCAATGACTAAAGCTTGAATGGGTTGGGGCAGACCCCAAATGTATTTTTCTATCTTCTTATATCTTGGGGTGACCATCCCAGGACATAAGGTGGCAAGGTAATTGAAACGATTTGTATAAGCAATAATGTTAGCTTCCTTCATCATCAGCTTCCATAACTCCTGCTCCAGCTTCTACATTTCTTCGTGGGGGAAGTATTCTTCAATGATGAGTTGCTTCATCTTGCTCCAGTCCATGGCATTCGCTACATTGATGCCCATGGTTTTCGTATAACTGGCCCACCAACTTAGAGCTACGACTGTCAGGGTACAAGTGGTGAAGTTCACCTTGCAGTCTTTAGCACAAAAGCTAGTCTCGAAGACAGACTCCATCCTCTATATTCGTCGACTCAAACCAACTACACCTTCATTTCAATGGAATGATTTTGGCTTATAGTTCATAAAGTCTTTATATAAACAAACCCTGGTTAGACCTCGGTTATCTCCTTGCGAACTCTCACCTCCATTACATCCTGAGCTTGTGCTCCTATTGGCTTCTAGGTTTGCTATTGCATCGGTGACGTGTTGGGCCACTAATGCCTTAATCGCAACCGAGTTTGTAGGTCCGAGATTGGGTTCGGGTTGTCCTGGGTTCCTCCTTGTGCGAGGCATGACTCTATATTTATGGTATAAGTTAGTTGTTATGATAAGTTTGAGGTTTGCTTTTTAGAAAATTTAGTTAAAAGAGTTAATTATATCAAGAAAACAAATCAAACAAATAGCACAAGACACAATATGATCATATATATCTTTTTCATTAACTTCCATAAATTTTTACATCATATTTCCCAAAAGTGTACAATGACGTGGTTTGAACAGGAAAAATATCTTTTTACATATAAAAGACATAACAGTATCCTATTATCTGCTATAATACTTTTCCCTCTTTCAAACGGAAAAATATAGTTCTCAACTTTCCTAGCTCGAACTATCTTCCACATGCCAAAATAAACCACTATCCAATCCACTAACTATGCCAACTGGTGCTGCAGGAAACTAATCATCGCCTCCACAGTGAGTTCACTGATCTCTAACACCATCAACCTCAACACTGACTCCTTCACACACTGCTCTAAGGGCGTGTTCGGCAAAACTAGCTGGTTGCGGGTAGCGGTTAGCGGGTAGCTGGTTGCGGGTAGCGGTTAGCGGGTAGCTGGTAGCGGGTAGCGGGTAGCGTTTGATTTTGGAGCATTTTGTTGAAAGCTACTCCATGTAGCTTTTGATTTTGGAGTGTTTTGTTTAGGCTATAAGCTAAATGCTCATGTCGCCGAATAAGGCTTTTTCTTTTTTACTAGTGTTTTCATAAAAGTTAGAAGCCAGAAGCTCCAAGAAACGCTGCGTGCCGAACACCCCCTAAACCCTCGATCTTAATCTGTTGAGACTAAACTAGAGAATGGATATCCTCCATGTGGTCATATACATGTAGGATCCCCATCTCATCTACATCTCTCCCCTGCTTCAAATCTCTAACTCTACTAGCTATTAATCTGATCTACCTCATCAGCGAATCATGATCCTCCTCTACCTGATGTATACGATCTTTGTGTCCTGATACTCATGGAACTAACACCAAGATCGCCCTATCTCTGGGATCCTATGGAATAGGATTGCGTAAAGGTGCTTGGGAGGACTCTCCAACCTCATAAAACTCAATGGTCTCCTCCCTAATCCACTCATCCACTTTTGGAGTCCATTCGTGGCAAGGCTTCTTGGATGACCTAAATTATGATGGGGCGAGGCTGCTCTCTTGCGGGATGGAATGGGGACAAACTTTCTAGAGGTGGTTATCGTCCTGGGCCCCGAAGCATGACTATTGAAGGTTCGGATAGAATATGGGGGTAGTGGAGTAATAATCTCCAGGGATGGCTCCGACTCAGCGGTATCCTCCTCCTGAGTCTTGGTATGCTCAATGGGATCATCATGGGAAGATGAATCTGGATAAGGTGAGTTGTTTGCTGGTTCCCTACCAAACTCCCCATCATGTTTCTTATCCTCCTCAATGGGCTCCTCTTCGTCTTCAAGCAACTTATCATCCTCCTCAATTGATACTGGGGTAGGGGTAAAGGCATTGTCGGATCGTAGTTACTATCCATCTATGGTGTGTGTGGCACAACCTGGTCCTCTTCCAGGTAAGGATATGACGCTCTGATGCCCTGCATAAGACATCAAACAGGAAGATGTTTATGAGAGATAGTACGAGAATCATAAAATACATATAATTTCCTATTATAAGTATATAATAGATAGTACCGATTCTCTATATGGGGGTATGTTGGATTCTAACCCTAACACAGACATCCTCAAGGTGTACCATTCCAAACTAAGTGTTGAATCCTCTTGTAATAGGTCTTGATCTAAGACTCTAGTCTTTAGAAAGTCGATGTAGGCTACCAATCCAAATATCCTCAAGGTGTAGGCCTCGTCCTAATTTCTTAACTAACTGCACTAGGCCATCGATCCATAAATCCTTAAGCATTTAGGTTGCCAACTACGACATCCAGGTTTAGTTGTGCGTCGTTCGGACCATAATAAAACTTAGTTGCACACTTTAGGTCTAGATGCGGTACGAACGTGGTACTGTACTAACCCTAGGATTGTAACATCCATAAAATTCATGAAAAATTTAAACTTTTTAAACATCCCAAAAACCATCATTCATTACAAATTGTTTTCAAATAGTTTCACATCAGAGAAATTCCCAGAAATCAAAATCATAAAATGTGAGGCGGTGCACGATCAAGCCTTCGCCTTCCCACAATCATCCGAAGTACCTGAAATAAAATCCACAACTGTAAGCCCGAAGCTTAGTGAGTTCCCCCAAAATACCAACACACATAAAATAACACATATCACAAACAACATACTATGGGTCCAATCAACCATCGGGTTGGAATACCCCAGACCCCTCAACCATCGGGTTGGAATGCCAACATACTATGGGTCCAATCAACCATCGGGTTGGAATACCCCAGGCCCCCAACCATAGGGTTGGAATGCCAACATACTATGGGTCCAATCAACCATCGGTTTGGAATACCCCAGGCCCCTCAACCATCGAGTTGGAATTCCAACATACTGCGAGTCCAGTCATCCTCGGGATGGAATACTCTGGGCCCTCAACCATCAGGTTGGAATACCCCGACCTGTTGGCTTACGCACAAAGCAGTGAAGCCTCAACCATCAATCAAACATGTGCACATATAACAGATAAACATATAACGGTCTACAACCAGTCAAACAGATCTAACAGATCACTAAGCATAGTAACATCTTATCTACCAGGATACAGATAATGACAGCATAACAATATCCTATCTACCAGGATACTGATCTAACAGATCATAACAGTACTCAATCATATGACAAATCAGGATAACAATCCAAAGGGCCGGACTTGGTGCCTTAGACCCTGTTAGTACAGTGAGGAAAACCCACCTCACAAGTAGCACTGAATGATAAGGTCAAACTCCCAAAACACAGCTCTGAACTCAACCGCCTACAACCATCATGTAACCAACTTCATTAAAATCTTGAATACCAAAAATACCCTTTAAGTCAAACTTGGTCAACCATGGTCAAAGTGAGAGTCAACAGTCAAGGTCAACAGTCCAGGTTGACCCAACTCGTTGAGTGCAGCTATCAACTCGTCGAGTTCCTTCAATGTTCAATAAACCGGGAAACCCTAATCAACTCGCCGAATCGACAGGACAACTCGTCGAGTTCCTACAGCATCCAGAAAGCAGGAAAACCCGATCCAACTCGTCGATTTGGCAGAGCAACTCATCGAGTTTTCCTAGCCTTAATGCATTCAGATACTTCCAAGCGAAATCCAAGCCCCAAACTATAGATCTGGTCCCTTAGGACTGAAATACCACGTAAAGTTGCTAGATTTACGTCCATGCATCAAGAGGGCTAAATCACTTAAGCAAAGCTTATCAAGGGACTTAGAGCATGAAGGAGGGCCAAGACTTGATAAAGTTGGCAACTTTAAGTCCACAAAGGCCATGAGATGTCCAGATCTGAAACCATGGCTTCATAACATGCTCAAATCCTAGAATAGTCCCAAAATAAGCTAATAATGGCCATAAACTTTCAAAAAAATAGATCTAGCAAAATGATGATCAAGATAACGACTTTATACCTCCAAATGGTTGCAACAACACTGAAAATTTTGGATCTAAAGCTTCTCCCTTCAACCTTGCACCACCAACTTCACACTCCTTGTAACACATGTTCCATGTATTATTTAATTTTATAAGTTTTAGGATTTTGTGCTGGGACTCGACGAGGTGGGGAGCTCCAACTCTTCGAGTAGAGGTTATTATGAGGACGCGGGACTTCGGATCTACTCGACGAGTTGGAAGGCCCCGACTCGACGAGTAGGCACTGTAAAGGGAAACCCTAATTTTTAGGGGTTTGTACCCCATTTAAAGAACTTATGGATCATTTGCAGCCTCTTCCATCGCTCTTTCATCCCAGAGAGACCCTAGTTTGATCCTTGCACCTTCTTGAGTGAGAGAGAGAGAGAGTGATTTTGAGAGTGATTTTGGTGTAGTTGTGAAGGATTTTGGAGCTTGAAGAAGAAGGAGCAAGGAGAGAAGTAATAGATCCGACATCTACTATGTATTGACAACCATTTTGAGGTATAAAGTCACTATCTTGACCTTTAATTGATTAGATCTCTTTTCTTGGAAGTAAATGATCACTTTTGGTGCCAAAAGGGTGTCATCCTCGGATCTGGACCTGTCACAAGGATATGGTTCCAGATCTGGATACCTCTAGGTCTATAATGACATAAAGTTGCTCACTTTATCCAACTTAGGCCCTTTCCATGCAAAAAAACCTTGAAGGAACCTTAGTTTTGGTGTTTTAGCCTTGTGAGGCCTTGCATGCACGTAAAGTTTGCAACTTTACATGGTAACTACACTAGGAGAAGTTGGATCTGAAGTTTGGGACCTTGGATCCCACTGGAAAGGATTGAACACAAAAAGGGCTAAAGGGACTCGTCGAGTGCCTTAACCAACTCAACGAGTCAGGTAGGGTTTACCCGTTTTCAAGATTCTGAATGAGTGCAGTGAAGGATTAGAGTTTTTGGTCTGCATGAGTTTTCGGTCTTCTGGACATTAAGGAACTCGACAAGTTACATAGGTAACTCGGTGAGTTGACGAGTTACTCAGGTAACTTGACGAGTTGTTGGATGCACTCGGCGAGTTGAGGTCAACATGGACTGTTGACCTTGACCGTCGACCTTGACTTTGACCAGGGTTGACTTTGAGGGTTGTTATGGTTTTTCGGGATTGTGACAAGTAAATCACAATGATGCTTATAGGCAATTGAGTTGGAGCTGTGTGTTGGACTTATCGGATCTTACCTTGTCAGTTCAGCATTCGAGAGGTGAGTCTTCTTACCATACCAATGGGTCTAAGGCACCAAGGCCGGCCCATTTTATGATATGTGGATTTTCGATTGATTATGCGTTATGTTAGTATGACATTTACATGGAAGACCCCGGGCGGTTCCCGTGGCAATAGACTGAGACCATGTGGGGGTTCCCATGGCATTTTCTGTAAGACCTTGGAGGGTTTCCATGACATCCTAGTATAATTGCATGTTTAGTTTATATGATATTTGCTTGGTAGTGAAGACCATGTGGGGGTTACCATGTCAGTTAGTGAAGACCATGTGGGGGTTCCCATGGCAGGAAGACCATGTGGGGGTTCCCATGGTAGGTAGTTAAGACCACGTGGGGGTTCTAGTGGCACTAGGTGTAAGACCCTAGAGGGTTTCCATGGCTTCCCTATATGTTTGTATACATGGCTTATGTGGTTTATGTAGCTTTTATAGCTAATATAATTATGTGATTATGTGGATTGTGTGGGGTATGCTCTGGGGGACTCACTAAGCATTAGCTTACAGTTTGTGGATTTGTTTCAGGTACATCTAAGCCTAAGGGCAAGGGCAAGGCTTGATGACGTGGCATGCACTCTCTCTCAGGCGTTTTTATGGGACACTCTGATGATTTGAAATAACATTGTTATTGATATGAATTTGAAAACAATTGTAATTGAGATTTTATGGTTTATGGAAAGTGTTTTTGGCTATTGAAAAATGAAAATTTTCTTTTGAAAATTAGGTCGTTACACTCCTTCAAGAAAAGCACCAAAGAACACTCTTTAAGCTCACACACACTCAAAATAAAGGAAAGAGGCACAATTAAGGTTTTCCTTTGTACCGAGGGGACGGTGAGGGAGGCTAACAATGGGTCATAAGGTCTTTAAATAGGGTGCAAAACCCTGAAAATTAGGGTTTCATGTTCAGCCCTCAACTCGTCGAGTTGGGGCCTTCCAACTCGTCGAGTAGACCTTAAAGATACACGGCCATTTAAAATTCTACACGACGAGATGGAGCCTCCCAACTCGTCGAGTTGCCATGAAAATTAGTATATATTAAGATTTAAATTCATACCTGGGAATCGGGGTGTTACAAGGATTCATTTTTTTACCTAAAATCTTAAGTTGCGATTTGAATGGATGATCTTTATGATAGGTAGTATATTTATAAGATTTGGTATAAATATTTATTTGTTTAGTGTCTGATTAAGGGTATTTTATAAATTCTATGTTTTATACTTCAATACTGTCAAGTAGGGACCGGCTAGATGAGAAGTGTCGGAGGGCAGGACCATTTTAGCATATAGCCGTTCTGAAATCCAGCAACTCAAGCGACAGTTCAAATTAGTCACCTCTCTCATAAGTAGTCTATCCATATGGTAATTAATAATAATACTTTAATTGGATTTAACTAATTTAGAGTATACTCCCTAGGTTATAGTTATAGTTCATAAGGAATTACTAGTTCGATATAACCTGTAGCTCTAATACCAATCTGTCACGCCCTCGGCCGGCGGCGGAAACGCCGAGCTGTGCGACGTAGGGATAATTGGATCGAGGCAAACAAATATATTGAACAATACACATAAATATAACACAAAGGATACTTTTATTCAATATAATTTGTTCAGAGGTTACACTGTTTGGTAGATCAAGCACGCATCCTAAACATAACTAGAAAATAAACAGACATAAATAAACTCCAGCAAGCTTCCTTGATGACATCCTCCTCAGTATAGCTATCCTCCTCACTCATCTCCCTGAGAATATGTCACACCCCTGAACCAGACGGCGGAAACGTCCGGGGGCTTGCGCGTGACTTCATCTTGTAATATCATCACAATGTAAATAATTGAAACAAGACAACACCATCATCATACATATCAAATACAACCAACATTGTTTACATCAAATACAATATCATAAATTACATGTTCAAAATATTTAATGTATGATGATAACACAAAATATAACAAATTCCACCATTTCCTGCTGACCTTTTTCTTAACGATTCCCTGAGAATACAAGTTATTTTGAAAAACAAAACGTCAACATATATAATGTTGGTGAGTTTATAAGCATATTTGAATGAAAAGTTTTGAATTGTTTGTAAACACCAGAAAATCCGATATTTTCTGAAAATGGTTTGAACGTGATGTATCAAAATCAAGTATTAATGCATGTGTGTTCTCTGTATTTGAAATGTATAAAAATGTAATCCATATAAAAATCCTGTATTTTCTGTAGTACGAAAAGATATTGTTTAACGGTTATTACCCCAGAAAATCCGATATTTTCTGTTTATAAAAGTGTTGTGGTCTCAACCTTAAGACCGAATTACAGTATATGTATGCTTCTGTATCCACAAGATTTTATATGTATTCTATAAAATTATGTTGGAGAGGATTTCTAAGTGAGCCGTTTTAACCATGCTTGATTTTTGACGAGTTCGCATGTCGTGGCGTTCTTAGGCGCCGGTTCGATTTACGGTAAGGTTTGTCACCCTAGACTGGCCTAGTCTAGCTGTAGCGAACAGCTCAGGTGTGGGGAGTCACCCCGTATAGATCTATACACAAACTCTCACTCTCCCTCCAGGAGACTCTGGTTAGAACTACAAGCTACGATCATACACTCTAGAGGTGTCAACCGACAAGTCTCACTAGATCATTTATTGTTTTCACACGAGTATTGAATTACGCTATGTATAACGTTTTCGTATATATAGTTAAGATTTGCAAAGCCCAGAAAATAGGTATATGAATGTATAAGGCCCAACAGACATGTAAGGGAGCAGCTATAGCCCACTAAGCATGTGATGCATAGATTGGGCCCATTAAGCATGTTAATGGGTCACAAAGGCCCAAATTAACATGTGGTAATCATATTAGGTCCAACAATATGTAAACGGGCCACAAAGGCCCAAATAGACATGTAATGGATATAGTAGGCCCAATATCACGAAATTTACTTTTATGGCCCCAAATATATATTAAATATTATTTTTGACCCATTTTTATAGAAATTGACATTTTTGGTCCAAATATATATAAAATATTATTTTCGGCCCATTATTACCAAGATTTACATTTTCAGCCCATTTCTGATAAAAATGGCATTTTCGGTCCAAGTTTTGGAAAAATTTGCATTTTTAGCCCAAATCCAAATAATTTGACATTTTCAACCCATAAAACCGTAAGTTTTACATTTTAGCCTCAAACTTGTGTAAAATAACAATTTAATCCATAAAAATCAGAATTTTTACAACTTTGGCCCACTAAAACCGAAAAGCCCATTTTTAAGGCCCATTATGCAAAAATTTACGTTTTTGGCCCCTTAATCACCAAGATATCGTAAAAACCCATTTCTTTTATAAAAATGACTCCTTTAGTCATTGTAAAACCGTAAATGCCAAGAAAGTCTCATCTTTTTGGTTATTTGTCAAAAATGGCCCTTTTTCAAGATTTTGTTTAGTTTCTTATGAATCTTCACATGTTTAGCACATGTATCCTTATAGTAAGTTGTATAAGGTGTTGTAGTTTCCAAATATTTTCTAGATCTATAAAGTTCTTTACACAATCACAACATACACTTAGAAAACACACATAAACATGCACAAATACATAGATCTAACACATAGCAACTTGTATTCCCCCAAAAAACAAAGTAAAACCGAAAAACAAGGGGTATGAACTCACTTTGCCTTGATGTTTTCGGTTCTTGGTGGTAAAATGAGTAGATCTCGGCCCTAGGAAACTTCCTGAGAAGGATTTTCGAACTCTATGAAGCAAAGATGTATAAATCATGAGATGTTATGGTTTAAGAAGAGATTTTTGAAGAAATCAAGAAGCTAAACCATAGATCCAAGTGAGAACTTACCAAAGATGATGATATTGGTGAAAAACCTTCTTGGAATTACCCACAAATCTTGAAAAATCTAGAGGAAGGAAGAGAAGTTCTTGAGAGTGTTTGAGGGTGTTTGGAAGAAAAATGGAGGTGGTGTGATGGGGGTTTCGGCCGAGGGTAATAAGGAGAGGGGGAAGAGAAAAATTGAAGTGATGTTTGCATGGATACCCACCATGCAAACATGAGGTGTCAAAGCCAAATAAATCCTTCATTTTTTTTTGTTTATATGCATAATGTGGGTTGGGCCGAGATTTGGGCTAGGAAGAAAGAAATTGAGGAGATTTGAGCCTTTACTTGAATTGTTCGAATTCATGAAGCCCAAAAAAAACAAATAACCTTGATTGAATTTGGCTACCCCGAACCTATAATCGTTAATCTTGCGAGAGCCAGAAAGATATGTATAGATCTATACGGGGCTGACACCCCCACCTACGATTGCTAGCTACAATCCCGATAGTATAACTTTCTTTATATATATATATATATATATATATATATATATATATATATATATATATATATATATATACAAGCGTTATTCGACGTTCGATGAAGCTTCGTGCGGGGAAATTATTAGTCTACTATGTCGATTATGGGGGCTTATGGTAATACAAACCGAAAACCTTAAGTGGTCAACTACTTAGAGGGACGCCTTCGAGTAGTTTAAAATTATAATACACTATGATCAATAAAATATCCTACAATATATTATAATAAATTAGAATTAGTAAAATATACTAGAAATTATTAAAGTTAGGATTGGTAAAAATACCTTAAACAATGAAATAAATGTTTTTCTAAAAGAAAAAAGGATTCTTAATTAGAACAATCGAATAAAGCGGAAAACTATAAAAACCTGTGAACTCACCAATATTATATTGACGTTTTCAAAATACATGTATTCTCAGGAAGATGAGTGAGGACGATAGCCATATAGAGGAGGATGTCGTCAACGAAGCTTGTTGGAGTTTTTTTTTTTCTATCTGTTTATTTTCTAGTTATGTTTATGATGCATGCTTGATCTACCAAACAATGTAACCCCTGAATAAATTATAACGAATAAAAGTATCGTTTGTGTTATATTTCTGTGTATTGTTCAATATATATGTTTGCCTCGATCCAATTATCCATACGTCGCACAGCTCGGTCATTCCGCTGCCGGTCGAGGGTGTGACATCTATCTATACAAATACTTTTTTGTTTATATGCTGCAAGTGATTATATATATATATATATATATATATATATATGTGTGTGTGTGTGTGTGTGTGTGTGTGTGTAATTACATAAATGGTCATTGTGGTTTCCAAGATTGGCAAGTGTAGTCTCTATGTTACACGTATGATCTCTGTGGTTTCTAAAACTTTCATGGTGGTCCCTTGAACACATGAAAAGACTTCTTTGCCATTTTAAATTTCTTTTATATTTTCTTTTATTTACTTTAATTAAAAAATACTAATAAACTTAACATGATTAATCCCTTATCTCACCACCATCTATCGGTGACAGTTTTAGACAACCTTAACCCATCGACACTAAACCATCGCACCACCATCTAGCAGCGCCAAACCCTCCGTTACTGTCAGTTCATTGATGGGTCTTTTCTAATTGATTACTCTAATTGGTGGGTCAGAGATGACATTCGTTCCATGCTTTTTGGATTTGTGATGTTTCAAAAATGTCACATGTTATTTATTAGTGACAGATAGATGTATGTGTGTGTTTAGTTGCATGTCTATGTGTGTTTAGGCGCTAAAAAATTCCACAGATCCCTTACAAAATTCATCAGAGTATATAGATATTAAACCAACATTTTGAAAAAAAAAAACAAAAAAAATAAGTCATCAAGGTTGTCTTTGTTGATGCTAATTTCTAGTTGGGGATCCTCCCTTTACACTAAAATGAAGCTAATTTAATAACAAGTTGACATGGTTCTAGATTAGGGCAGTTCCGAGTTGAACCAACTCCATTCCCAACCTATTCCAACTCTACTTTTGTTGTCTTTTTTCCTTTTCATGGTTTACATGTTCAAATGATATAGCGAGAGTAGATATTATGGCAACTTTTTCCTTCCCTTATGCTTCAAGCATTTAGCCTTTTATAATGTTTTCATCACCATTAAATGATACATACCTTGAATTGACTCAGAAATAGGGGGCTTTGTTTTGTTTTTGGTGGTTGCTACCAGACACAAAACAATATGCGTAGATACACCCCTAGTCTTGATACATACAAAAGTAAAAAGACCCAGACCCATGTTCTTGATCTTTATATGCATACATGCAATCCAAATGTTGCTACCAGAAGATCGTAGGTGGTGAAGGGAGGCATAAAGATAGATAGCCGGTGGTGAAAAGATTTTACCAATAGTAGGAGCTCTTGGTGGTGAAAAGACGAATGAAAAGGGGTTGGTGAATTTGGGTACCGGTACGGTGGGGGTGAAGTGTGGTGGGTGGGGTGTTTTTTGTTTTATTTTCTTATTAGGTTAAATTTAGTTAAAGAGAATGTTAAAAGAAATAATAAAAGACAAAAAGGTAATTTTATATGGCTTAAGATCAACCATGTAACTTTTAGAAACCACATGGACCATGTTTGTTAAAAAAAAATTAGCATATATATATATATATATATATATATATATATATATATATATATATATATATAGAGCAAGGATCATTTGAGAACTCAAAGTTTCCCGAGAACCCGAGAACTAAACAATGACCGTTAGATTAAAATAATAAAGAGTTAGGATGTTTTGTGGCATTTTTGTAAATACCTAAAAATAAAAAGGGACGGGGGCATCTTATTAAAATAAATCAAGGGCATTTAGGGAAACTGTAATTGATACCCCATTATCAGATTAATCACGTCGACTCTCTCCCTACATCTCTCTCTCTCTCTCTCTCTCTCTCTCTCTCTCTCTCTCTCTCTTCATCCCGTCCCTCTCCCTACACCTTCATCACGTCAACTTCATCGCTGATCGTTTGATGAAATCCAATGCCACCATCTGAAAGTCATGGCAACCTCCGGTAATCGTCACCATATCGATTAATTGCCTTCTTCATCGTCACTCCCCCACTTCTCTTTCTCCCTCACACACATAAACACACACACATACACACGTCTTTACGCCTTTGCGACGATGATTCCTTCGATCAGGATAACATCGATGAGAGATTGAAAGAGAACACGACGATGAGAAATCTCTCTCCTCCTATCGTCGCCTCACCTCTTCCTGTTTCAGTCAATTGCAAAAATTAGGGTTTGCAATTGTTTTCTGATCCACAATTTCAATTTCGTGTTAAGATTCGAAATCAATATACAAGACTAGCAACACGACCATCACGAGTTAGAAATCGACACACGAGTTGGCGATGGAAGGGAAAAAAATATTTGGAAGATACGATAGAATCGAGATTTCAGATATTATCTTCGATAAAATCAATGGAGCTCTCAATGAAGCTCGACTCCGATACAAAGCATATGTTGCAACTCTTTGTTCTGTTCTCAGTGCTATTCTAAATTCTAAGGTAATGTTTCCAATTTTTCAATAAGATCGTAATTTTCTCTTCATTTTCAAGTATCTGATCCATTAGGAATCTGATTATCAAACTGTTTACAAACCTTGTAAAAACTATAAATCAAAGATGCTTATGTGTTTGCTTTTGCTATGTTTAAGGGTTGAAAAACATGATATGAATAATGATTTTATGATATTTCCTTTTGAATTTTTCATCTGCAAATGAAGGTTAACGCTTATGACATTGATACAATGTTAACTGATGAAATAGATGTTGATTAGTTGGAAGAGAGTGTCTCGGGAGAACTTATACAGCTCTATTATTTTTCAGCAATTTTGCTAGACATTATATGCTTCATCTTTGCCAGTCAAGAAATTTGGTTAGCATTCTCTCTTATAATCCTTCATTTGTATTTTTTTTTTCAGTTTCATCTAAAATAGTTCAGCTTGAGGTGTATGTAGGAACATTTCTTTAGAGATTTATGGAGAATTTGTTATATTTTTAGTGAAATTGACTTTATTAATGCAAATAATTGGGATCACAGTAAGATCATCATCCTTATTTTCATGGATTCAGATGTATAGATTGGGACCTTCACTTGTAGATAGTATTTATAGTTTTTAGGATTATTATTACTATTGTTTACATGACCTACAAGTCCATTATATCTGTTAGTTTTAGACTTTTATCTTCATCAGAGTTTGTTATCCATCTGCTAAAAATACTTACTATGCAGGATCTTGATGAAGGCTGCAACGGCATTGATGACAAAAAGGCTTCCTTACTAATGATGAACTTCACTATTGAGGAAGTCAAGTTTGCAATAAACAAACTTGGTATTGTAATTTGTATTTATTTTAAATCATACAAAATATATTTTACCAATTTGTTTTTCTTCTCGTGATTCTTAATAGGTGAAGATGCTCCTGTGAACGAACTTGTAGATTTCATCTTTGCTGCTCAGTTAGCTAATGCAGATGATAAAAGAATCAATGTTGAATTTCAGAAAAAGGTTTGGCTGTTCCACCATTAGTCTATCCTTAATCCTTGTAAGTGAGGTCATTTTGTTCTAAAACAGGATATGCTTATTGTAATTGCAGAAAAACTATGGAGTGGGCTTGAACATTTTGTATTTGATTGGTTGATCAATGCTGACAGGTAAGGGCAAGTTATCTTCAGAAACTTGAAGATATCTAGTTGATATGCTCATTGATTTCAAGTGGCATAATTAGAATTATGTAATGTGGTGTTGTGTTTATTTGATAAATTTTCTCATTACAGGGTTGTAAGTCAGGTTGAATATCCTTTGTTGGCTAATTTGAGGGGGCTCTTTCTAGACCTAGTTGCACAGCTTGTGGGTGCTTTATCACAGATGAGGTGATTGGTAAATTTGGTCAGTTTTTTTTCTTACTATGTGTTTATTGATGCCTAAGACTGAAGTGCATTTTAGAAGAAAGCAATGCATGTTTTGTTTATTTGTTTATTGATTCCCAATCAAAAGCTTATGCATATTCAATATTAGATTGTGCAACTGAAATTCGCCTATAATCGCCATGTTCTCCTTTTCTTTTCAGGGTAGTTGGAAAGGGTTGCAAGTTAGTTGGATGTGGTACTGTTGTACCTATTCTTGAAGTTTCTAATGATGATCTTTCTAACATTGTTGACACAAATGATGAATGGATATCTGTTTGAACTGGAATCCGTAATTGTCGAGTTCTTACAGGTTGGTTTGACTTAATGCATAAAGAATAACTTAATATGAAACTTGAGGCGAATGAGTCTTTACCAATTCCCATTAAGTCCCTAACTTTTTATAAATTTGTCCTCATCTTGTCCACACAATAACAAGATTGTCTTCATGTTAAGCCATATGAGAGAGATTGGAAGAGAACATTGTATAATAAGTTCAAGACTTATAATCTGGACAACTATGGTTGCTTCTTTTTTACTTAGTTAAATTTATAAAAAGTTTAACGTTGTAATTACATGTGATTCACATGTAAATCACATGTAATTCATATGTGAATTACATGTGATTCACATGTAAATTACATATGATTCACACGTAAATCACATGTAATTCACATATGAATTACATGTGATTCACATGTAAATCACATGTAATTCACATATGAATTACATGTGATTCACATGTAAATCACATATGAATTGCACGTGATTCACATGTAATTCACATATGAATTACATGTGATTCACATGTAGTTCACATATGAATTGTAATTTACATATGAATTACATGTGATTATCATGTGATTCACATGTAAATCACATATAAATTACATGTGATTCACATGTAAATCACATATGAACTACATGTGATTCACATGTAATTCACATATGAATTACATGTGATACACATGTAAATCAGATATGAATTACATGTGATTCACATGTAAATCACATATGTATTTTTGTGAATGTTTTTGCATCAATCAATTTCTTTTTAATTTTCTTGTAGATTTGGAAGAAATTGTGGTGAATATTGAAGAGGTGGAAAATGATAAATTGAAGAAAATATGGAAATATTAACACGAAGACATGAAAACGCTTTAAAATTTGTAGTATTTTTTTATTTTTTATATTTTATTTTGTATCGAATAAAATACTTGTACTATTATGTTTATAGATTAATTAATAAATATGAGATTTGTTGTGATTTACTTACGAATATTATAGTATAAGAAATATGCATATATGTACCTAAAAATTTACTTTTTTAAAAAAATAATGCAGTTTTTTTAAAAAAAAATTGTAGTTTTTTTGTTAAATACAGTTTTTTCTGAAAAAAAATGTAACTTTCTTTAAAAAAAACTTACAGTTTTTTTGAAAAAATTGCAGTTTTTTTATTTAAAAATACAGTTTTTTTTAAAAAATTGCAGTTATTTTTGAAAAAAATGCAGTTTTCTTTAAAAAAAATTGCATTTTTTTTTATAAACCTGCATTTTAAATTGCAGTTTTCATGTTTTCTATAAAAAAAATTAAAAAACCTGCATTTTAAAAAAAAACGAAAAATACTATTTTTTTAAAAAAAATATGAAAATTTGATTTATGATATAATTTTTAGACATTTATATTAATATGTTAAATAGCACAAAAAATTAAAGATTAAATGAGATTGGTAAGATGACGATCATGTCCTTAATGAATTATTTTTGATCCAACGCTCCACTTTTAGTTCTCGGGTTCTCGGGAAACTATGAGATCTCAACCCTATATATATATATATATATATATATATATATATATATATATATATATATATATATATATATATATATATATATATATATATATATATATATATATATTTTAATAAAAGAATAGTTTTAATCTCGTTTTGACATGTGTCATCTTATTAACCCTCCTAATTAATGCATATTTTATTCTTCTTTTGCATGTGTCACCCTATTAGGTCTTCTAATTAATACATGTCATTTGTCAACCTATTAATTCTCAATTTCAAATTTCAAATTTTAAATTTCCCACTTAAATTACATTAAATTAATAACATTAAAATAAAAATTAAAATCTAATTAATACAAATTAGAAGGTGATATAATTTCACATATTTATTTAAATCAACGATTATAATTTTATATAACTAAAAAAATATCTCTAAATTAATAGTTTATTTAAAATAATTGATTAATAATTTTGAGTTTTCGTTGTGAAAGTTTAATTAATTTTGTAACCGTGATTCCCACGGGTTATAAACTAGTATATATATATATATATATATATATATATATATATATATATATATATATATATATATATATATATATATATATATATATATATATATATATATATATATATATATATATATATATACTATAAAAATCATAGAGCGGTTTTAATAGGCCTCTAGATAAATTATAAAGAACATTGCTATTTTAAGAAATTGTTTATTGTAATTTATGTGAGATTTGTTAGTTGTGAAGGACTTATAAAAAGTAAAACATTGGTGTGCATTATTGAAAATCCGGAAACATTATTGGCGAAAATTGCAATTTGTTCCGATATAATAATTCTGTCTTTCTCTCTAAATTTAAATCATGGTTACAATCCACTAAGTCACCGACGCTTGCTGCAAATTTGTATCGCTTTTATTGGTCCAGCTCACGAATGGGAGTGACCCACCATTCTCTCTATATTTCTCTCTCAACGACCTAAACCCTATTTAACCGGATCCTGTAGTTAAGGAATTAACTAAAGTTAGAGACCGACAAGTTTTCGTTGAATTTACTAAATAACCCTTGGTGCTGTCCACTCTAATACATCGACACACATCGACATCTGACATTGTGTGATACTCCTTTCATCCCAAAAATAAAGAATTTTCCTTTTTTATAACTTTATATTTAAAAATGCATACGATACAATAAATAATTAAATATCATTCAATAACAATAAATATAGTCATTCAAAATAGAAGTCAAAGATCATAGAATTTATTTTATTTGTTCAGTTTTTTATGACATTATAATATGTTTGGTAAAAGTTATTTGTAACTAGCTGTTGTAATCTGGGAAGGTGTATCTATATTGTTGACGATTATTTGAAATTGTTTATTTAAATAATTTAACAAACGTTTTTTCTGAAAAAATGTTTATTAAGCTATTTAAATTTATGACAGACTTTTTAAAAAATATATTTGAATTAGTTTATTTGGTATCAAAACCTAATAATTTGATAAATTATTTTTTAATGTTTGACAAATTTAATAATTGTTTACAATAACAAAAAAACATCTTACATATTATTAATTTTTTGTCTATTTAAATATAAAGTTTATATTTAAAATAATATTTTTTGACAAAAATATATATATCAATAACATTATATATATATATATATATATATATATATATATATATATATATATATATATATATATATATATATATATATATATATATATATATATATATATATATATATATATATATATATATATAGGAGGTTCAATTGAGAAAAAAAAAATGTTGAGAATGCGGGGAATCATTCTCAGCCACTCATTTATTTTTGACGCAAAAGCCTCCGTCGTACCAGCGGAAATGAGAAATGAATAGACATGTGTTTTCCAACAAAACATATTTCCTTAAACTATGCTAATCATTACCTTAATATATACAAAAACATAGTTTTTTTTTCGTTTTTTTAATTTTTAAGAAGCTATTTTTTATCGAAAAAATATTTTAAATATACCAAAATTCATGGTTTTTTATTCTCTACAAATAGACATCCATATTGATATAGTTTTAAGATAAAATAAAAAATTTATTTTTTTTATATTTTCAGCTATCGTTATTCATAACTGAATAAAAATGCATCAGGTTTAATTACAGTACATTCGTTATTCACTTATTAATAAAAAGTATGATTAATTTTTTTTACAATTTAAGTATCATTCATATATGAATATAGCATATAATAAACATAGTATTTCATATTTAAATATTAGACGATGCATTCACTTGTGAATATTAACATAGTATATTCACCTGTGAATATTAGATGATATATTCACTTATGAATATTAAATGATATTTTCATATGTGAATATTACATAGTATTACATGATATATCACATGTGAATATTACATAGTATATTCACTTGTGAATATTAGATGATATATTCAGTTATGAATATTACACAGTATATTCACATATGAATATTACAAGGTATATTCACTTGTGAATATATTCACTTATGAATATTAGATGGTATTTTCACAAATATATATAATTTTCATATGTTATTCACATATGAATAACATACAGACTTGCATATTTGTTTTGTGTTTTTAATAATCATATACTGATTCATGTGAGAAAACATATTCATATGTGAATATAACGTGGTAATTTAGTTTATGCATTTCATCAAACAGTTGGAGTGCATACAATTTAACTATTTTAAAAATGTTAAAAACATGATACTTCCAATTCAAGTTATCAATTCCAAATCATCATATACTTCTGATTTCGACTTCAGATGCGACATCCTATGTCCGATCGATTTCTCATTTTGATTTTGATTTCCGAAAATCCGATTGGGAACCTGTGAGTACCGATTCCGAGTCCTTCAATGTCGATTGTGACTGCGAGTCCAGAACTCTGATTCCAATTTCATGAACAGCGAAGAAATTCCGATTCCAACTCAGTTCGTTTGCGAATCTGGGAAATTCCAGTTCCAAATCCGTTATGAACTTTAACAAATGCTTGCAAGCTACAAACATTCGGAATATTCAACAAAGAAATCGATGAAATTGATGAATTTGGGTTGCGAATCTGTCTTGAACGGCGAACCTCCCAGCCACGAATATCGATGATTGATTAACATTGGATGACATTGATGATGGTTTAGTTGAAGAAATCTGGATGATTGTTGACGGTTGGAGGAGAAATTTTGATGATAAACGTACTGTTATCGAATTCTCTATATTTACGTATTTGAGATTGAAGGTTATTAACATATTTACAAGTTTGCCACCGTGTCTTTTTATGCTTAGATTAAATGAGTGACTGAGAATGATTCCCCCATTCTCAGCCTTTTTTATTTTCTCAATTGAACTTATATATATATATATATATATATATATATATATATATATATATATATATATATATATATATATATATATAGAGAGAGAGAGAGAGAGAGGAATGATCATTTGAGAACTCATAGTTTCCCGAGAACCCGAGAACCAAAAGTGGAGCGTTGGATCAAAAAAAGGGATGGTCAAGATGCATTGTGGCATTTTTGTAAATAAGTGGAAAAATAAAGTGACGGGGGCATCAAAATTAAATGGAATTAGGGGCATTTTAGGGTTAAAGAAATTGACTCGTACACAATCACCATTCCTTATCAGATCTCTCTCTCTCTCTCTCTCCACCGTATCTATTCTCCTCGTCTCCATCTTCCCTGCAATCGTACATCGGATTGTCTGAAACTTCCCAAATCGACTCGATTTGTTGAAAACAGAAGCTAAGGTTTCGAAATTGAGCGGCTCCACTAAGAAGAATTTCAAATCCGCCTCCCGTTTCGAAATTGCTCGTTCACGTTCTTCCTTGGCGTCTTCTTACTGCCTCCAGATTAATATCCACCAGCAATTCATCTGAAATCTACCACTGATCAATGCTTCATTATTGTTGATTATAAACAAGATGAAGGTGCGATCTGTTAGCTGCTTCATGGGCAACTTTAATCCATTTACACCCGCAGCTGAAATATCGAAATTCCAGATGGTATGTATGACAATTTCGTGTTGATTTAGTTTTTGTATGTATATCGTGAATCTATTGGAGAAATAATATGTTTCTCTGTCATATTCGTTGCGAAGACTTCATTCACACAATAATCCATTTGTTTGACAACTGAAACTTTTGAATCGAGATTGATTGTATAGTTATTGCGTACTGGTTTTGTTTTCCAATGTATATCATGAATCTGTGTGGAATTAATCTGTTTGTTAAATTTATTATGAGATTTCCACATAAACACACATCATAGTCGTATAAAGTTCTTTAGATTTTTGAGTCATAAACAGTAACTTCCAATGTCTCAAATTCACCATTCTCATCTTTCGACTTTTGCCTCAGGGAAAAACTAAAACAATTAAACTGATTTAGTTGAAGGTTTGGAACTGAATGACAGATGGAATCAAATGCATTTTCATATGATTCTCTTTATTGTAAAACTTGAACATAATAATAGCTAACTAAACCTCATAATGCCCTCGATTTGATCAGAGACCAGGAAGTTCTCCAGGAGGAAGCAAAAGCCTCGTCGATTTCATCAACAATCAGCACACATTTCAATCGGATGCACATGTAACACATGTATGCTTTATTTTGTAAATTCATACAATTCATCTTTATTTTGTAAATTCATACAGTTGAAATTGTCCAAATTGACATTGGAGCCTGATTCAATCAACAAACCGTTTTTCATGGTTGTATTGTTTGTAGACAATAGGGATGGGACATACACTGGCTTCTACATGGCAATGAATGTTGGAACTTACAAGATATGTGCTTCATTTGATGGAATGACTATCTCCCCATGTCCCTTTGAGGTGGCTACTTACAACAGTAAGTTTAATTAGGAGTTGAATATTTAAATAGAAATAGAATATGTGTCCATATGACCTATATTTCTTTTGTTCTTCAGGGGAGTACTTTCCTATAGCTTATGGTCTTGATGTCTCTGTTTGGGAGGATGAATCCATTGTTTTTAATGCTCTGTAAATGATTACTTTGTTGGTGGAAAGGCAAAAGTCGTTGAATATGAAAGTGTATGTTATTTACTATTTAGTTTTTAATTAAACATCGATCATCATAATTGTTTTTAATGTTTGAAAATTTCAAAATACTACTAGTATTCAGCTAAAATTTTATTACTGAATGAAATTTATTTTGTATTGGCAGGCTGCCTGAACTGCTACAACGGGTCTTCATTATGTAAAAGGGCAGTTGCAGAGCTACCAATTACCAAAACATAAACATCAAAACGGGTCATTGTTAGCTGGAACATTATTAGCAGTCAGCCCTGTCTCACCTGTGATGGCTCCTATGGGAGCTGCACAGAATGCAGCAAAGGAACTTCTTGATTCTATTCTAGATGCTATTGTTCGGATATTTGGTTAGTATAACTATATAAGTTACTAATCATGTAATCATCATCTGTGATTGTGACTGGGTGAGTATATTTTGCAGATAACCATGTGGTTGTTGGAGAGCTTCTTGAGTCAAAATATTCTCAAAAAGCACCAATGAACACACCGAAATCCATGGTGAATCATCTAAAGACACAGGAGGCTACACTATTGGCTTTTCCATGAGTGTTTTGCAGGTAATTACTTCTTTACTCTTTTTACTATCTTATGAATATTCATTATATAGTTCATGATCTTTAACTGTATATATGACAGAGTGAATGCCAACAACTTATTTGTGAGATTCTACGAGCAACTCCTGAAGCTGCATCTGTTGATGCTGCTGTTCAAACAGCTAGACTTGCGAATAAGGCTCCTTCAAAAGAAAAGGGGTAAGCAAATATACTCTCTTTTTTTCTGACCTTTTCCATTCCCAGCTTTTGTATAGCTCATTTTTCTGTTTTGTTATTTATAATAATACTTTTGTTAACATGGATAAGACAGAAGATGGCCTTACATTCGCCTTTCGCTTCACTGATGCCTCAGTATCCAGCCAAGGTAAATGAAAGACTCTGCTCTTTGACTTTATATTACATATTACTACTTATATTTGCAAAGTGTTTTAACTTTTGTGTGGTCTGACTTATGTAATTCACATATGAATTACATGTGATTCACATGTAAATCACATGTAATTCACATATGAATTATATGTAATTCACATGTAAATTACATCTTATTCACATATAAATCACATATGAATTACATGTGATTCACATGTAAATCACATGTAATTCCCATGTAAATCACATATAATTCACATGTAATTCAAATATGAATTACATGTGATTCATATGTAATTCACATATGAATCACATATGAATTACATGTGATTCACATGTAATTCACATATGAACTACATGTGATTTACATGTAATTCACATATGAATTACATGAGATTCACATGTAAATCACATATACATCATATGTAATTCATACGTGAATCGCCTGTGATTCATATGTTAATCACATATGTATTTTTGTGAGTGTTTTTGCATCAATCAATTTTTTTTTTAATTTTTTTTTTGTAGATTTGGAAGAAATTGTGGTGAATATTGAAGAGGTGAAGATGATAAATTGAAAAAAAATATAGAAATATTGACACGAAGACATAAAAACGCTTTGAAATTTTGTACATTTTTTTTGTTGTTAATATTTTTTTGTATCGAATAAAATACTTATTCTATTGTGTTTATAGATTGGTAAATAAAATGAGTTTTTTTATGATCTACTTACAAATATTATAGTATAAAAAATATGAATATATGCACCTAAAGTTTTATTTTTTTAAAAAAAAAATGCAGTTTTTTTTAATGCGGTTTTTTTTAATGCAGTTTTTTTTTGAAAAAAATGTAAATTTCTTTAAAAAACTTGCAGTTTTTTTTATTAAAAATGTAGTTTTTTTTTAAAACAAAATGCATTTTTTTTTGAAAAAAATGCAGTTTTTTTAAAAAAATATATTTTTTTCATTTTTTTTTCAAAAATACATGTTTTCTATAAAAAATTAAAAAATTTGCATTTAAAAAAAAAACGAAAAATACTATTTTAAAAAAAATCTAAAAATTTGATTTATGATGTAAATTTTTAGACATTTATATTAATATATTAAATAACACAAAAAAATTAAACATTAAATGAGATTGGTATGATGACGATCATGTCCTTAACGAATTACTTTTTATCCAACGCTCCACTTTTAGTTCTCGGGAAACTTTGAGTTCTCAACCGATATCAACCCTATATATATATATATATATATATATATATATATATATATATATATATATATATATATATATATATATATATATATATATATATATATAGGCCTAGGTTATTCTATTTAAAGTAATTATTGTGTTATTGTATGCATAACTGTGGATCAATCAATTTTACTTATTTTAATAAAGTGATTAATATATATTATTGAATTAAATGTAATTGAAAAATATCATCTAATTTAATTACAATGGTATTTTAGTCAAATAATATAGAGTTAATAAAGGAAAATTGCATATTTTAAGGGATCATAGATTCTATTAATTTTAAAAATCCGATTTTACGAATTATAACTATTTTAATTCGGACATTCTGACAGAATATGTTTATTTATTTAATTATTTACTCAAAAATAAAAATATTCTTGAACCATAAATAATAAAAATATTCTTGAACCTATTTCTTGATCATGAATTTAAAAACTTCTTGTAGAATAACAAATTCTTGAACAATAAATTGAAGAATAAAAACAAAAAATACATTATTTCTTATAGAATACGGGTAACAATTGTTAAGAATTACATTTATTGTTAAATAATAAAACTAAAAAAACTTTCAAAACGGGAAAGAAAACATCAAAATCTAACAACGACTAATACATTCTAAAAAAATAATGTGGTCCGTTTCAATTTTGTGGTCCGTTCTTCAAGCATCAACTTCTGTGATTCCAACAGAATAGGAATTCGTGATTCCATTCCAACAGAATTGGAATTCGTGATTCCATTCCAATATCTTCAAAAAATCAAATTAATGTTATCACATATTTGAAAATAATCTTGAATCTAAACTATCTAATTGTAGATCATCGGTTTGTTTTGGCTACACCCACCTGCAATCGGAACACAAAGAAGAAGGGTGGGCTGCGTTCAATTCATGCTACAAGATGGAGGGTCGGCGGTGAAGAGGTCGTTGGTTTTTTTAGCCACCTATGAGCTCTCGTAGGAAGAAGTCACCGGAGAAGGGTGTCTGCCTTCTTCCTTTCCTTCTCCATTTTCTCTTTACCAAGAAATCAAGAGACGGGCTCTCTTCCTTCCCTGCAGTCGATTAAGCAACCCAAAAACACCCACCTAAGTTCTTTGATTTCTATCAAGACAAACAAAAGAAGAAAAAAAAAACTCTTTACCTGTTTGATGATTCACTGCTCCCTTCTCCCTTCTTCATATCGCTTCCTGCCAAGAACCACTCATTCAATGTCGCCTCTTCCATTGTCAAACAATGAACTCAAACACCCATTTCCCCTATCGATTCCTGTCAAAATAACCCCAAACATGCATTCCATTCATCAATTTTTGTCAAGAACAACAAAAAAAATTAAAAAAAAAGAAGAAGAAGAATAGGGGAGGCTGCCGGAGCAGTCCCCATCCATATACCTGGTAACGATCGAAGCCGCAGCCACACAAAACCCTCGCACCTCCCTTTCACACCCTCTCCGCACCCACTGAGGTCGACGGCAGCTCTCGTTGCCTCTTCCCTGTTCTTCGGACCATTCGAACACCGGAGGTGCTCACCTCCTTACGACTTCAGCCACCGAGAATCGACTTTAAATCAGTAGCCGATTTGCGATGAAGATTAATCAGATCAGTAGGCCGTTTATAAAAGGGGGGAATTAGGTTAAAATCAACGTAACTAGCAAAATTATAGGGAGTATTTGTGGAAGTTATTTCTCAAATTACCTAGTTACCCTTATTGATTTATTTAATTATTGTTTTTTCTATTATTTTTTGATTGGTCCACAATCATACATACAATAACACAATAATTAGTTTAAAAACCTGAACGTAGCTCTCTCTCTCTCTCTTTCTATATATATATATATATATATATATATATATATATATATATATATATATATATATATATATTTCGCAATTATGATTAGTTTCATAAAATTTCCTTAAAAAATATTATCTATAAAATATAAAACCTTGAATACCAATAATATTAAAAAATATCGCTTACAAAAATTGAAGAAGGATGTCGCAACCTTTGCGACGTGAAGAAAGAAATGTGTGAAAGGAAAACTGGAAAAGTAAGAAAAAGGTCGTGATATATACTATAATGTTTAATTTGAAATAAGGAAATAAAATTAATAAAATCTAATAAGGAGTTTTAAATAAGCAAACCTATAAAAAAAAGCTTACACCTTCCCAGATTACAACCACTAGCTACAACTAAATTTTATCAAACATATTATAAATGTCATAAAAACTTAACAAATAAAATAAATTCTATGATCTTTGACTTCTATTTTGAATGACTACCTTTATTGTTATTGAATGATATTTAATTATTTGAGTTGAATGTTAGGTTGGTAGGTTGAGATCAACATTGGAAAAGAAAATGTTATGAATGAACGTCATTAACACCAAGTATTTGGGGTGTAATTTTAGTGGAGATTAGAAGGATGAAGTTTTAGATGTTAGTATTGGGAATCAAGTAACTCTTCAACTCCATTGTGTACTCTCTGCTTTGGAACATCTGGAAGGCAAGAAACGACACGGTATTTAAGGAATTGAAAACATCTCACACAAAGGTGGCAGACAATATTGTTTCTATTTCCTACTTATGGTGCAAACATAGAAGTAAATTCGGATGTGGGAACTGGACGGAATGGAGCATATCACAATTTCTCTCTCCGTAATTCTATTATATAATTGTCGCTTTGAACTGCTGTGTACTCTTCTTTTTGCTCCTTAGCATCTTGCTAAGTGTAGCGCCTTTTATTTTAATATATTTTTCGTTTAAAAAAAATATTGGGAATCAAGTTCTATACTAAAATATTAAGTTTCATTTATTCATTTATTTTAGTGTTTGTAAACGTTGATGGGCCGGTCAAAGTGGAGAAGGGCCTCCGTTGTCTCATGCAACAAATGGATCCCTTACCAAAAATTTTATAGATTGTAGACAAAACTTCAAAAATGGTCCCTGTGGTTTTCGAAAATATCAAGTTTAATCCCTAAGTTCAAAAAACCTCAGGGATCGTCCCTGTGGTTTCAAAACTTTTAACAAATGGTCATTTTCGTTAACTCCGTTAGCTTTTGGCCGTTAAGTGAAGGGCATTTCGGTCATTTCACTACTACATGGACCATTTATAAAGTTTTGCCTCATTTAAAAAAAAGAAAAATATATATAATTATTTAATATAAAGGGGGCCCACCCACTTCTCTCTCTCTCTCTCTCTCTCTCTCTCTCTCTCTCTCTCTCTCTCCTGATTGGTCTTCCTTCCTTGAAATCGCAACCCTCATTCCTGATTCTCAATCCCAACAGAACACAAATCAATAATCAACAAACCAAAACCCAAATCTATCACCAATAAATTGCTTATCCCCCAGAAATCTACTCAGAAATCTGCAAACATACGAAGACATCTCCTTCTTATTGTAAAATTGGTTCTCAATCAAACTACCACATACTTGAGTTGGAAATTTGGTAAGCTTGATAGTCAGAACTCTTTGTCTGGTTGTCTTTGCATCAGCTCAGCTAGCGTCGGCGCCACTGAACCCTCATACTCGTTTTATGTTACATGTTTCTTCCCTAATCTGAATCCACCAACTGAAAAGGTTCTTTTACCCGATTAGAAAAGAGGAAAGAAGAAGAAAGCTTATGATGTTGCAGTGATATAATTGATTGGGGATTTAGAAATCGGGTTTTTCGTTTTCTTATGTTTATCTAATTTGTAGGGTTTATTGTTTCTATAAGTATTGTAATGGGTTTATGCATTGTTTTTCTGTAACATTGTGTTCCTGTAAACATGGTCGTGTTGTTCAGAGTGACAGAAGAAAATTGGGACTAATAAAGAAGAGGTGATGGTGTTGTTGGTGTTCGTCGGAGATGTTACCTGGTTTGGGTGATGGCGAGGTACGATGGATGATGGCGATATATACTGGGTGATTTTGAGGGTCAAGCGAGTGGTTCGGACAAGAGAAAAGCAGTGATTTCCGGCGATTGTATTCTCACATGGGTCACTGAGAGGTTGCAACATGTTTGATTTTGAAATTGTTTTGGACTGATTTCTTTGAACTTGTCGGAGAAGACATATCAGATGGGGGCAGGGGAGGGTAGCTGTTGGTCGGAGATAACATATAAATGGCGGTGGTGATTGTTCATGGAAGAAGAGAAAGGGAAAAGGGTGAATCGGAAAAGCTGCAGCTCGAATTGGAATAACGGGAGTCTTCTTTGTCCGAGAGAGAGAGAGAGAGAGAGAGAGAGAGAGAGAGAGAGAGAGAAGTGGGTGGTCCCCCTTTATATTAATAATTATATATATATTTTTCTTTTTTTTTAAATGAGGCAAAACTTCATAAATGGTCCCTGTGGTAGTGAAATGACCGAAATGCCCTTCACTTAACGGCCAAAAGCTAACGGAGTTAACGAAAATGACCATTTGTTAAAAGTTTTGAAACCACTGGGACGATCCGTGAGGTTTTTTGAATTTAGGGATTAAACTTGATATTTTCGAAAACCACAGGGACCATTTTTGAAGTTTTGTCTAGATTGTATATGAAGTTTTCTGAATCTTAAAAAAAATTATGAAAATAAGTATTTATTATATAAATATGATTTTATATAATGGATTATATACTTTTGGGAAAAGCATCAACACGTAACAAAGGTTATGATGTTGATTCAACACGTACAAAGAAAGGAAGCGACGTAAAGCACCACCTGATATTATAATTTTTACCAAAAGAATTCAAACACTTTAGCAATAATTATTAGGGTAAATTACAAAAATGGTCCATCTGGTTATATATTTTTTTTGAATTAAGTCCCGAGTTTCAGTTTTAACACACAATCTAAATCTTTGTTTTTGTCACAATTTTCATAGACATGAAATGATTGTTACACCCTTTTAATTTTTAATTTTTTTCTATTATAATTTTCAATTTTTTTAATACATTTTCAAAAGGACATAATAAAAAGGACCATAATTATGATTAAAACAGATTCAGGATTGTCTCTGTTCAAATTAAAACTTAGGACTTGTTAAGAAAATATATAACCACATGGGTCATTTTGTAATTTACTCTAATTAGATAATGAGATATATATGAATGGTAATAAAGTATTTATGGTTGTTTTTTTATTTAAAACAATATATGTTAATTATTTAAAAAACTATTAGATTTTTATTTTTATATGAGAGATTATGTAACGCTTTATGGGAAGTTTTCTAAACGTAAAGAGGATATATCAACGAAAACAAAGAAGTCATTGGTATCTTTGGGTTGAACGCGAAAACACGCCTTGAAGCTCAAATGCAACAATTTACATGAAAGTGGAAACTTTTATTACAAAAGGAAATTACATCGGTACTATTCTAGTGGTACACAAAAGTTGAAAGTACATGACCGGGCCTCAAACAATAGGCAGTTCTAATAAACTAATATATTAGACTAAGTTGCTATTTGTTTTTCCGAAATGAAACTGTGAAGTCTGCGGACCACTTCTGCAGACCTATACAGCAGAAGATGTTGACCAAAGTGCTGCAGACTGTAATGAGAAACATGTTTGTTTTTTTAATGTCTGCAGGCTGCTGCAGATATTAAAAAATTTAAAATAAAGTAATTTAATAAACCGAAAATAGTTTTTTAATAACAAAAATTTAATAATTGTAGTCTTAAAACATTGAAATAAAATTCAAACAACCAAATTAGTCTTACAATAACATTTTTAAATAAAATTCATACAACCAAACTTGAATAATTTTCATTCCATATTTTGCATCAATTGTTCGGCAATTTCATCCCGTAACTGAGTCATATATTCACGGTCCGCTGCAGTACCATGTGTTGGAATCTTATCTTCATCATTATCAACGATTGCATTGTTATTTCGAACCGAGACATTTGGTTCATCATATCGAGCAAAATATTCATCATGTAGTCCCTCTCTTCTTATAAAATTATGAAGCGCAAAACATGCTAGGGTAATGTTTCGTTGTGTAACCAACGAGAATGATGTCATCCTCTTCAATATAGGGAATCGTGCTTTCAAGACACCAAAAGCACGCTCAATGATATTCCGAAGTTTTGCGTGCGTATGGTTAAATTTTTCTTTATTCGTTAATGCACGTCTTCGACGGAAATCTCCAAGCCAATACCTCACATTATGGTACGGTGCCATAATACCTCGAATGTTTGCATAGGCGGCATCACAAAGATAATATTTATCTATAAAAAAAAACAAAAAAAGTCATTTATTTTTCAAACTAAGATAAAACTATTTTAAATAACCATAAATTTACCTAGTGGTGGAAGCGGGAATGGTGCATGTGGATTTGCTAATGCTTTTGATAAAATTCTAGAATTGTGTTCTATCCTTTCCCAACCGGCCACAACAAACGTAAACATCATGTTGAAGTCACATATTGCCAATACGTTTTGGTAACAATCGTCTTTTCCCCTACTTCTATATAAATCCCGTTTGTTTGCAGGGACAACATCATGTATCAAAGTGCCATCAGGTGCACCAACTGCTCCCTTGAACACCCGTTGTAGCCTCCTATTATGTCCCGGAATGTTTGGATTCGGATTAAAAGAAGTTGGTACTATAATTTTATGTGCGAAAAGCAACATTTTGTCCAACACTTCATGAAAAAACTTATGAATTGTTTGCTTTGAGGGTTGAAATCTCCGCTTGATAATCACATAACGTTGGTTATGACCGATCATCATCAAAAACATAGTCATCTTCTCCTCAACCGACACATGTTTGCTATCCTTTAACGCGTAGTTTACTCTGTAATGAGCACATAGCCGGACAAATGATTCACGGGACATGCGTAGCACTTCAAGACATTGTAGAGGATTACGGTGAAGTAACTCTAACGTAAATTCATGTCCCGTCATTTCCGAATCGTTGTCCCGCACTCGTTTGACACCCCTCTTCCAAAAGTAGCGGACGTACAAGTACATAAGAATTATGAGTAGTATCTTTTTGTCGTGATCCATTACAAACCTATTAATCAACAAAACATATAATAACATAACATAAGATTCAAGTACCAAAAAACATAACATAAATCTCAAGTACCAAAAAAATATAACATAAATTTCAAGTACCAAAAAACATATCATAAATGTCAAGTACCAAAAAAACATAACATAACATCTCAAGTACCACATAACATAACATTCAAGTACCAAATACTACAAATAACATTCAAGTAGCAAATAACCAAAAAACATAACCATATAGTTCCAAAACATGCAATTAAAACCTAAACAACTCAAACATATAAACTTAACGAACAATCTTTCCATCCTTTAAAACTCCTAAACTTGTAGCTGTCATCTCGATCCATCCTCTTAATATTTGTGGATCATTAGGCAAATTTACCCACATCTCTCTTATATTCATGGTCCCTCCAAAAATGTGATACGCAACAAATCGTAGAGGGTCTACTGGGTCTAACTCGAGCAACTCAAGCTTCTCTAAACATTGGGGAAGTGTTGGCCCTTGAGTCAAATGGCGTAGAGCTTTTTGCATCTCCAGTGCTAAATCATCAGCAGTAATAGAAGCTTTAGGCGAGGCACAAGAAGGTGGATCAGGTGAGGCACTAGGAGCTCGAGGTCTAGGAGTTGAGGGTTTAGCCCTTTTGTTGGGGTTACCAGAAGGTGAAGCAGCAGAAGGTGAATCAGCATAAGGTGAAGCAACAGAAGGTGGAGGCTGAGTAAAATGCTCACTAGTATGACTGGAAAAGAAATCATCCTCATCTATGTTAATGGAAGGGGCGTCCATAAGCTGTAGTGGTGCACCATGGAAAGAAGATGATTCATGTCTCGATGGTGTTTGGGATGTGGCATAGCTGAGATTACCAGATGCACTATTTCCATCAAAGAGTTCTGCACAAAGCTCTGGAAACACTAATGGGACAGTTTTCAAAGAAGCGGCTTTCGGATGTCCCTAAACGCAATCAATGTAACAAAAGTAATATAAGAATAAATGGCAACTATATAAACAAAATACATATAAATATGTGTGTGTGTGTGTATATATATATATATATATATATATATACCTTTTTAAAGTCCTCCCACTCCTCATTTGTTAAGTTAAAAGTATTTGTTTATGGATTGTAAAGGTTTCCAGTTTTGTTTTTTAAGTATAACCATCCTGTGTATTTCGCTTTAAGGTTATCATAGGCGTTTTTTAATTGTCGTTGATTCAAATCCACGCCAAACTTTTCCTTAATGGTTGTTCCTAACTTGTGCCATGATTGTTTTTGCAAACTCAAACCTTTTCTACCCACGGTTTGCACTTCTTCAATACAAGTTTGCAATAAGCATTTTGTTTGCTCATTGGTCCATGTATGTTTATCTCCCATTGCTAATAACAAAAAAAATATAGATTACATACTTTAGCTACAAAGATTAATCATATTTCAACATAATCAACAAATAAGTTTAGCATATTCAACAACAATACATCATGAATGAACAAAAAAAACCATATAAGCAAAGATTATACAACACAATCAACAAATAAGTTTAACAATTTAAGCACAAACTTGCATATAAGCATAAACTTGATCTCCATTCAAGAAATACAAGTGATAACAATTCAGTAATTAAGTTAAAAAAAAAAACCATTTCAGCAAAGACTTTAACATATTCAACAAAGATTTATGATTTCATCTTTTGAGATTTATGATTTCAGCATATAAACTTGCATATAAGTTTATGATTTCAGCATATAAGTATATGATTTCAGCAAGGATTATGAATTTACCCAACATTCATAACAATTCAACACAAAAATTCATTAACCTAAATATAATTTTGAGCAAGTTTATATGCTGAATTTACCCAGCCTTAGGTTTATGCTGAAATCAATATTCAACAAACAACACCTAAATATAACTTTGAGCAGAAAATCAATTTAAAGAACAATTATATCATAAATCAATATTCAACAAAAGATTCTTCACATCTCAGCAACAAAATCGGTACTCAAATCAAAAAATTGGTACTCAATTGCATAAGAAATCAGAAAAAAAAATATACTTGATGTTGAAGACGATGGCAGCAAAGATCGCACGTGATGTTGAAGACGATGGCAGCAGTAGCGGCGACCGCGCGAGGGAGGGTGAACCGCAACCGACGACCGGCGAGGGAGGGGCAGCGGCGGCTGGAGTCGGTCTTCAGATCGATGAGAAGGGTGCCGAGAAGAAGAAGAACGAACGAACGAAGAAGGTGTGGAGCGGCGTTTTTTTTTGTTTAGGGCGTAGGGTGTTTTTTTAGATGAGGTTAGAAGTGGTTAGAAGAGCCAAGCCCAATGTTGTGTGGGGAAGAGGACGGGAAGAGGTTTTTGAGCCCGAAGTCTGCAGAAAAACAAACTGCTGCGAACTTAAAAGTGTTGCGCGTGTGCTGCGCCACACAGCACTAAGAGGTTAGAAGAGCTTTTTTTAAAAAAACAAACACAACCTAAGTAGAGTGCAATCTTATGATTATTTCGAGAGGATAAACTATTTCTAGAGGGTAAACTTTCGGCTTTTAATTTTTTAATTTTGAAAAGTGTCAACGTAATGTTGATGAGTTTATAGGTTTGAAATATTTGAATCAGAAACACTTTTAATCAAAAATATATTTTCCCTGTATATAAATGGTTTCCCAACTTATATATAAATGAATTTAGTACACTCCCAACGTTACAGTTAGCCCTTATAATTAGGAGTGATAAAAAAACCAAAATTGAATAACTAAATTGAATCAAATGATCTTTGGTTTATTTGGTTCATGTTATTTGGTTTTCGGATAATTTGGTTTGGTTAACCGAATTATGATACTTTAATTGGTTTGACTTTGGTTAAATTTTAATTGTTTTGATTAAAACCAAAAAAACCAAATAAGCTATATATATATATATATATATATATATATATATATATATATATATATATATATATATATATATATATATATATATATATATATATAACCGAGCTCCTGACTAGTTCGAAATGTCCCTCCTGACGCTTCATTGGATGTCGTAAATGATAGACAATTATCATCCGGTGTGACTCGACCGTCAAGGTTGTAGCTAGCAACCACATGTGGGGTGTCAACCTGTATAGATCTATACATAATTCTCTTGCTTACCAAGATTAACGGTTATAAAATATGGGTATTCTAAGTGTTGCACTTAGGTAATGAATATGTCTCATGTAAACCATTGAGTGAAATGTTCTAAAAGTTTGTAAGCTCTAACATATACATAAAAGTTTACAGGCATAAATTCGACGACATATATTTAATGCATAAGTTTTATAAGCATAAGTTCGAGAGTTTTTGTAATAAATAACAGATAATAAGCAGTTTGACATATATTCTCCCCTGAGAACAGTAAACCGTTATAAAAAATGGTTGTAAAACTCACCTTGGTGATTGCATAGCCTAAAATAAGATTTAGGAGAGAAACCCACAAATTTGTAAGAAAAATAGTTGAATAGAGCTTCGCCTGATGGGTGAATAGTGTTCGACAAGATGAAAAGTATGTCACACCCCCGGCTGTGCGACAGAAACGTCAGGTTGTGCGACATAGTGATGTTGGATCTCAGGTTAAAGTCATACATTGGATAATATACCAGAATATCATACAACATTAATTTTTATTCATAAAATAAAATGTATTACATAATTGTTCGTGATACATGTATGTCACAAAAGCAAATGACAATAACATAACACATAAACTTCTAGCTGCAACACCGAGGTTACCTCCCTCATCTTTTCGAGCTCATTCTCCTGAGAATACATGTGGTTTGAAAGTCAACATAATGTTGGTAAGTTCATAGGTTTTATTATTATAAAATGTGTTGTGGTTGTTTAGTTATTTTAGTTATCCTAAGCTTGCTCCTTCGAGTTTAGTGTACTATCACTACTTTCTTACATCATTTCTCAATAGTAGTCTAAGATAGTTAGTTTTAGTTTAACAAGGTTAATTAGGATGAGTTCCTATAATTGAGCTAGGACTATTGAGAGTTCCCCGAAAAAACCATGACGCTTCATCAGACGTCGTAAATATGTTTGAAAGTTATGCCTACTTCGACATACCGTCAGGTTGTAGCTAGCAACCATAGGTGACAATGTTCAAAAGATTGAACATTGACAAATTCTAAAATCTCCTCCGCCTCGGCACGGCTATCCTCCACACTCATATCCCCGATAATATATATATTTTGAAAATGTCAATGTAATGTTGATGAGTGCACATGTTTTTATAGATTTCGACTTTTATTTGGTTGTATTAGTTTAAGAATCCTTTTTCTTTTACAAAAATCACTCCTAAAGTATTTTATCAACCCTATCTTACTATCTTTTTAGGATATCTAACGATCCAATCTTATTATCTTTTTAGAATATTTTATTAATCCTAATTAACTACCTTTGTAGGATATCTAACAACCCTAACGTATTTTATCTACCACTCTAAAGCGTCGATAATGGTAGTCAGATCGCTAAGGTTTTTATAATGTATCATTGATAACGTATCCCACCAGGAATACGTCAAACATAACGGAACCGTCAGTCTGGTAGACGGTTTGGGCAAAGGACGGTGGGTGTCTAACGTCGCGTCCTCGCCCTCGCCCTCGCCCTCGCGATTCCATATTCTTTTCTTGGCGCCCAAGCGCCAAGGTCAGCGTCAGGACAAAATAGTACCAATTGCCTCTCAGAGCGACAGGTGTAGCGCTCGGGGGGCAGCTCCTGGAAAACCTGCACCAATAGCAAACAGCCACTCACGGAGCTCGAACTACCAATCGAAGGCCACCTGTCCCTGCCAAACCTAAAAAGGTAGAAGATACTGTCGGGGATCAGTCCCCCTGATCACAGGTAAAAAAAGGTCCCTTCTCCTCTAAGAGAATGGATCGAAAAAAAATACGACCCTTTCACTCTTACCCAACATCTTTTCACCTTCTAAGAAACCAACTAACTTGATCGTTGGAGCCTAGTTCCGGGAGTGCCTCCCGGATGACGACTAACGATTTTGTTTTCTTTGTAGTGATTCTCAGGCCTTTCGTTCCATTCTTCAAAGAGACAGAGTTAAGCCGGAGACATATCACAACAGTTGGCGCCATCCGGACGTGAACCCAGTAAGACACAACCCACTTCGCAACATCAGGCGCCGAAAATGACAGATAAATGACCGATACGGCAGGAAGGTGACAATAATAACCCGGTTAGACCAATGCACTCCCTCGACGGAAGCGGTCCGTCGACGCTGGAAGGGCAGCCGCTCACACAGACACCGACGACGTCGCCAGTTGTCCCCACGGCAGAGTTCATTGCCAGTCTATGGCGGCCGCTGCCCGTCGCAACGGAACATCCGACCACGACTACCACTAGGTCCACCACAACGCCTCAAATAGCGCCGACCACCCAATCACAACAAACAACAAATCGACCACAGCCACCGGCGCGACAGGCGGGAACCAGCGGTTGGTCCCCCGACACCATTCTATCAGCCGCACCACCTGCAGGCCACCAGTCTTCCATGATGGCCTCCATGTTGCATATCCTGCTATTTGCACAGTAACCACCGTTCAACCCATATTCATACCACTAACAAGGCATGTACCCTCAAACACAGCCACAAACCCACAACATTCAAATCACGCCAACACAGGGGATGAACGTACACACTACGGGGCTAACGGAGTCAAGTTCACAACCGAATCAGCTAATGCACGCATACCCCACGCAAGCATCGTATATGCCTCAAGCGACCATGTACAACTATGGGTACCACTATGAGTATGGCCAAGGGTACAACATCCCATACTATGTGCAGTAGGTGATGGCCAGCGGAGCACCCAACTACCTACATATGAACAACCTTGTAACAAGTATTATCTCGATGTTCTGTCAAGAGCTATTACAGTATGAAATACCATATTCCACCATGATACCAAACATCCCAAAGTATGACGGCACGACAGATCCTAACGAACACATAGACACCTACGAGTGGACAATGACATCCCTTCGGATGGACAAGAGATTCATATGCACCTACTTCCCGGTCACACTATCAGGAAATGCTAGCAAATGGTTCAAGGCACTACGTCCGGAAAGTATCTCCAGCTTCGAATAGTTGAGGTACCTTTTCCTCCACAACTTCATGTAACTAAGGAAAGTCAAAGGAGATGCCAACTCTATCATGGCATGCAGGCAAAAAAAGGGAGAATCCATCCGAGCACTCCTAATCTACGAGATTAGATTTGACTGAATAGTCATCGCAAGTGCTTTAACTCTACGAGGTTTAACTCGTTCTTTACGGCTCAATGCGTCAAATACAACGTTAGCCTTTCCTAGATGATAACGAATCTCACAATCATAGTCATTTAGCAACTCTAACCATCTTCTTTGTCTCATGTTGAGCTCTTTCTGATCGAAGATGTGTTGCCGACTCCTGTGATCCGTGCATACCACACACTTTGTTCCGTAAAGGTAATGACGCCAAATCTTCATGGCAAACTATCGCTCCCAACTCTAGGTCGTGGGTGGTGTAGTTGTTCCCATGCACCTTAAGTTGTCTTGAGGTGTAGATTATGACCTTATCCCATTGCATTAATACATATCCCAACCCTTGATGCGAAGCATCGAATACACTTTCTTTCAGATTTTGGAAAGTTGTTTCCTGCTGGTCTCCCCAAGTGAACTTTATTTCTTTTTGGGTTAATGTTGTAAGGGGTTTGGCTATGCGAGAAAATATTTCTATAAATCTCCAATAATAGCCAGCTAGTCCTAAAAATTGGCGAACCTTTGTTGGCATCTTGTGCGTTTCCTAATTCTTTACCGCTTCGATCTTGGAATGGTCGACATGAATTCCTCTGTTGCTTACCACATGCCCAAGAAAATGCACGTCTCTTATCCAAAATTCACACTTAGAGAACTTTGTGTACAACTTTTCTTTCCTTAATAGTTCTAGGATCACTCGAAGATGTCGCCCATGCTCTTCTTTGGTTTGTGAGTATACCAGAATATCGTTAATGAATACAATCACAAATTACGCTCGTGGGAGTGGTGGGTTAAGTGATGACTTTTCATGAAGTCAAGTGTGTATTTAAGGGATTTTAGGTATGAGTTCTAAATTTTGTATGGGTTGGATTTCATGATCAAAATGGTGTGAGTGTTTGTTCTGTGCGGTTTCGTGGTGTTCCTAGTAAGAGACTAGGGGTAAGTATGACGAATGGATGATCGTCAGTCATTATGTATGCTTCATGAAGTCTTAGGCTGATGGACTCTCCGTTTTTGTGATGTATGTTGATAAAGTTGGTTCATAGTCGCCGTTTGAGAGTTTTCCCGATTTAAGTGGTTTTCGCTATGAGTTGGGTCGTACCTTTCGAGAGGGAAAGGGAGTTGTTGCTATTGAGTGTTTTCAATGGATTGGATTGTTTATTGGCAGTGGGTTAGGTTCCGAGTGGTCTCTCAAATTTTTATTTATGGAAGTTTTGATTTTATGAAGCGGTTGGAGGAAGCATATAGATTGTGTTGGCATTGTTTTAAAAAATTCTAACCAAGTTGGATTTCGATGACGAAATCTAGTTTAAGTGGGGGAGAATTGTAACATCCGGTTTCAGGATGCTTTTTTATTTCGGGGTAGCGGACTGTAATTTAATCGAATAAAGGTTTTGGGCTTCAAGGGTAAAATAGCAAAACTAATATTTCAGACTTCTTGCATGAATTAATAAATTTAGTTCGGTATGTTTTAAGTCTAATGTAATTGGATAGAATTGTGGGGCTCATTAACATATTCACGTACATATAAAGATCACTAAAAACGTAGTTGTAACGCATAAGTTATGGTTGTTTAAAGTTGGATTTGGGAAGTTATGCCCTACGCCGAGCGTAGGACATTCCCCTATGCCAAGCGTAGGAGAGGAAATACAGACGGGGACTTAATGATATATGCTAAGCGTAGAATAGGCGTAGCCGCGCTGGACCAAAACCCTAAATCTAGGGTTGTGAAGCCTATTTAAAGTCTTTAACTCCTTGGGATCTTTCCCATGCTCAGCCTTTACCCTCCCAAAATGTCCCCTTGAAACCCTAGCCACTATTTGTGAGTTTTGAGCCCTTAGAGTGAAATGTGTGCTCTTTTGAAGGAATAATGTGCTTGTAGAACCACCTCGGACCTTCAAGTTGTGTAGATATGAGATTTGCAAGCCAACATCCATCCCTATTAGGTATAAAACTTTCATCTTGATGTCTGTTCATGTTAGATCTAGCGTAGTTATGTGATTTTATGCATTATGTCCCATAATCTTGTTCCATGTGAGTAGGGGTTACTCCAGACCATTTAAATGTCATTTTATGATGTTTTTGAGGTTATAGAGTCATAACAATGAGAGCTTGGACACTCTCATCCATCCATTCATGAGTTCTTGAGCAAAAGTTGGCTTTATGGACTTAGGGTTTGGTTTTGTACTCTTTCTAGCCATGAAAATGGATAAAGTCAGAGATTTTATCCATTAAGACATCCATTTGATTCGAATCTGAAAGTTTAAGGGGTTAGTTTTTTGTATTAAGAGCTTAATATGATTTTTGGTTATCAAGGGCTACGTCGAGTGCAACATGAAAATCCCCCGTTTTCCCACCTAGAGCTCTACGCCGAGCACAAAGTAGTGTGCTACGCTGAACGTAGGTCAATAGAAGGTTGACCGTTGACTTTTTGACTAGTCTGACTATTGGTCAACTTTGTTGGAATTTAGTCTTGGAGGGGCAAAATGGTCTTTTACCTAAAAGAGGACTAGTTGTGAACCAAGACTATCTGAGAGTTATTTATTACCTTAATTATAGATTAGGGTTTCATTATGTGTACGTTTAGAGTGAGGAGACATTTTTCACCAGCCTCCCGACCTTGTGAGTTGCGATATAGTTACTCTGATTAGCGATGTGAGTTTTTTCACTATACGTGGTACTGCAGTATGTATCATTTGTGTGTTAAGATGTTGGTATGTTGTAGTGATCTTTCTGATTAGTAGATATGCTATGATTACATGTGTTTGTTATTGTTTGTTTGCATATGTCGACATATTATGGATGGGTTGACGCGATCCTGCTATGTGTTGTAGGCTAAGATCAGAGCCGGCCCATGGGGAGTTCAACAAGTGCCCATGAACAAGGCCCACTGAATGATAGGGCCCACAATTTTTTAGCGTGTATAGCCTATCGTCAGTTTTAGCCCAAATCAAATTAGGTTTTACAATCACTAATAGCAGGGAGGTGAGCGGGAAATCTGAAACTTGGGAAAAGAAAAAAAAACTCTTCGATTTCTTGTTTGCTGATTACGCTTGCGCATGGGGAACAAGTTAATGATGTCTAGTGAATCGTCTCCAATCAACGGGCTTATTGTTTGTTTAGTATCAGACGATTTCATAGGCAAATAAGTTGCTTTCGGTTCTTACAATCCTACCAATTTCTTATTTCTTCTCGAAAATCAGTTTTGATTGTTGTATGTTTATAATCTCTCGGAAAAAAACTGAATCTTACAATCGTTCTAGTTTCTTCTCGAAAATCAAAATTTAGAAGCTCCAAAATTAATCCTGCTTGAGGATTCGAAATCAGAAGGTAAGGAATTTCTGATTTTTTTGTTTTTTCTGGTTCGTTTTTTATACATGTTCGATTTTTTAACTTTAAATTTGGTTTGTTTTTAAAGGTACAAGCAAATAAATTTCGAAAATCAGAAGGCACAAGGAAATCAGTTTCGAAAATCATAAGGAAAAGGAAATTAATTTCAGATTTTTGAAGGTACAATTATACAAGCAAATTAAAATCTGTTATTTTTCCTTTTAAGTTCGTTTTTTAATGTTATTTTTGATAAGTTTCTGATTTAGAAGAAGTAAATCAATGTTTTTTCTTTATGATTCGTATCTTCTTGAATCTAGATGCATCGAACCAATGATCCTTTAACTGTCAATCAACTATTGGGGTTTACAAAATTTTGATTTCAGATTTTTTTGAAGTGTCTTTCTGATTTCTGATTATTTTATTAGAAGCAAATCAGAGTTTTTTCCTGATAGTGTAACTTCTTGATTTTATTTCTGGATTTTTACAGTTTTATTACAAGAAAATAAAAGATTATTTTTTCCAGAATTGAATCAAGAACCAAGAAGCTACTTACAGATTTGCATATTGAAGTTCTACCTATGATCTATATCGACTCAAGAACGAATTATGGATTGGTTTTGATGAAGATTGAGAGAAAGCTATTGAAAAGTTTATTTAAAGAATTATTAGAATGAATATTATAAGGGTAATTATTTTTAAGTGGAAGAAAATATCTTTTTTGTATATTATTTGAATGAACTTGTATTGTATCCATTTTGCAATTGAATACAAAAAATTATAATTTTTTTGCTTAAATTTTAGGTCATTCATGTTTTGGGGCCTATTTTTTGTTAAATTGCACAGGGCCTCCTTAATCTCGCGGCCGACCCTGGCTAAGATACTCGAGAGATCTAGTTAATACTGTAGGCCCAAGGAGAACTGTCCAGATAGATGTTGTAGGCTCAAGATAGTGGTCATGTTGATATTGTAGGCTTAGGAGAGCGGTCCAGACCTGTGTTGTAGCCATGGTCTGCATTTATTGTATGTGTATTGTTGTGTGAGGTGTTTTAGGGAACTCACTAAGATTTGGCTTATAGTTGTGGGTTTAAATGTTTTAGGTACTTTTGAGGATCGTGACAAGGTGACGACGTAACTATACACATCATCCAGTGGTCATTATGTTTTGAGAGATACTATGATTTTGATACTTTGATCTTATGATACGGTCATGAAACAATGTTTTTGGTGACTTATGTTTTATGGAAAAATGGTTTATTCTCTTTAAAAAACGGGAAAGATTTTACTATGGTTCTTGGGACGTTACATTTCTTCGGGAACTTCACTGCCTGCTGACCAAAGCCACCGTTGTTTATTGTGATAACGTCAACACGGTCTACCTATCGACCAATCTCGTCCAACACCAACGCACTAAGCACGTCGAGATTAATATACATTTTTTCCGAGATAAAGTCGCCATCGGGTAAGTTTGTGTCTTACATGTCCCTGCAAGTCATCAATACACATATATCTTCACAAAGGGCCTCCCGGCCTCACTTTTCACGGATCGTCGGTCCAGTTTGAGAGTTTTCTCTCGTGCTCCCGCTCAAACTACGGGGGCGTATTAATGTATATTATGTATTTGTTATAAGCCTGATAGGTATAGCCCATGTATCCATGTATCGTATTTGATATAATCCTGTTAGGTTACACCCCTTGTATGCATGTAATCTCTCTCTCTCTCTCTCTCTCTCTCTCTCTTTTTCTCTCTATCTCTCTCTCTCTCTCTATATATATATATATATATATATATATATATATATATAATGAAATTATGATTTACGGGAAAATATTATAACTCCAATAGTTCCTATATATCTGAAAGATGTAACTGATTCCCGACAGAGCTTCACCAGAACATCATTGTAACAGTCGAAAAACAGTGATAAAACTTTTTCATTCAAAGGCTATCAACTTCATTCATTAATTGTTCTAAAAACCACTGTCAATGTAATATTCAAAACATCAAAGTACAATTATTCAAAATGGGAAAATCATGAGGGAAGGATGATGTGCCGTCACGTCGGGCCCTTCCCTTTTGAATCGGAAGTACCTGAAACCATAAACGTAAAATGTAAGCACAAAGCTTAGTGAGTTCCCCAAAGTACCACATACCAAAGCATACAATTGGGCTTAACCCTGGGGTATAAACCAATCTGATATACACATATGGGCCCCGCCCCGGGGTGTATATCAACCTGATCAACAAACTTGGGCCCTGCCATGGGGTATCTTTCAACCCAAACATACAATAGTGGGCCCCGCCCTGGGGTTTATTTCAACCCATCATACAAACTCATATAAGCCACATAACAACTATCACCCTAGATAACACAATAATGGGTCGGCATTGCTGCCTTCGACCTATGGATACAAAGAGAAGTCTCACCTCACAAACATATGAGAAACTGAAAAAACATGTTGCCCCGAAATCGACTCTACCGGTCACCTTTATAAATACAGTGACCAAAACTCAAAATACATATCACAATACCCTAAATACCCCTAGGTCAAACTTTGGTCAAAATCCAGGCCAAAATCAAAAGTCAACCCGACTATCCACCACGTCGTGGCCTCCTTGGCCATGTCGTGGTCGCCAAAACAAATGGGTATGGACCAAGCAAATCGCCAAAACAAATGGGTATGGACCAAGTCACCACGCTGTGGTGATGCTTCTGAACAGCTTAAACCATTAAGTCCTTTTTCCTTCAACTACCAAAAACTTCAAGGCTCAGATCTGGTCCTTCCCATGGTCTTGATGGGTAAAGTTTCCAACTTTATCCCTCAAACCCTTCCATAAGCCAAACTCCCAAACCTAACCATTAACGGTGACTTAATGCATCAAGATTATCATTAAGCACCAAATCCTTATAGTCGCACCTCTAAAGTTTCCAGAATGGTTTCTCACTCTAAAGTGACCTTAAAAATCGTGGCTTTATGGACTTGCATGTCCAAAACATCCCTTTTTCCACTTTAGGGCAAAAATAGGATTTAATGACTAAAATCCCATGCATGACAACAAAACTTGATTATAATCCAGTTCCAAGACACTACTTGCTCACATTGACCTGGAGATTCATAAAGTTGCAAACTTTATGAGATCCCATTACTTAAGTCCATCTAAATTGTGGAAAAAGGGGGCAAAACAAGAGATCTAGCAACATGGCAAGAAAAGGTCAAGTCTTGGGCACTCACCAAGGTCCAAGCGATGAGCTTAGCTGGAGTAACGATGCTTTCCACCAAACCACCTCACCAAAAGCTTCCTTCTCCTTTTAAAATCACCAAAATGCACCAAGAATGAGCTCACAACTTCAATGAAAGATAGGGTTAGGGTTTCTGAGGTTGGAAGGAAGATGGAGGCTAAAACCCTAGCCTTAATGTTCCTTAAATAGGTTTCAAGACCCGGAAATTAGGGTTTTCACTAAAAAGCACCCGCCACATCGTGGTGCCTCAAGACCACGCCATGGTGGGTCATTAAAATCTCGCAATCCAAACTGATACGCTACGTTGTGGTGATGCTCCACCACGTTGTGGCCACTCTTTTAAAATAAATACAAGAAAGATGATTCATACCTGGACCGAATGTTACAAATCTCCCCAACTTGAATTAGACTTCATCCTCGAAGTCCCCATCTACAAATAACTCGGAGTAGTGTCATCACATTTTTTCCTCAGGCTCCCAAGTCCATTCGGAACCTATCCGATGCTGCCATTGGACCTTGACCAAAAATACCACCTTGTTGCGCAAGGCCTTCGTCTTCCTATCCAATATCACCACTGGTCTCTCCACACACTTCATGCGATCATTAACCTGAATGTTATTGATGTGTCGATAATTCTACACCTAATTTTACCTACTATCTAACTAGTTATTCGACTAAGGCAGTGTACCTTTTTCGCAAATAGTATAACACAAACAGTCGGGTATCGATCACAGGGGACAGTTTAAGCTAACTAATTTATCTACTAAAAATTAACCTAAAATAAGCAAAAGTGATTTGGTTTTTATATGATTTTACAAGTTCAGACAACTTACTCTCCTAATTATCAAATTCAATAAATGACTAAAAACACTCCTGTTTAGTTTGAATCTACTTCCCTTCAATGGTTAGCTACTAAATATGGATAATTCACGTTGGTTACCAATTATTATGTTATTAGCAATTTAAGTCCAAATTTACTAATATTTAACTAATTCATGTAGAACTATGCATGGTCACACATAATCAATTATGAATTATGATTGGAGCTATGTAAGATTGATTAAGCAAACATAATTATAATCATAATATATGTTCTCCACCACAACCAAATTTAATAACTTTAATTGCTAATCTAAGATTGGTTCGATCCTAAGTCTAGTAATCTAATTGTCACTAAATTACTAGGTTTCAAGTTCATGCAATTTAATATCCACTAAGCTACACTGAACATGAGTTTCAAGCAATTTAAGTATCAAATATTAGCATGCTAGGTATTCACAATCAAACACAAGCAATTAACCAACTAGCAAAATCCATAACTAAATAACTAAACCATGAGTTGAAGTTTCATCTAGCTAAACAGAAGTAGCTACATTCACCTACTCATGGCTGAAATCAAACACTCAAACTTGATAAATAAAAACGTAGTCAATTGTACCGAATTGAAAGATTAAGTTGTGATCTTCAATCCATTCTTCTTCCTTGGATGTTAATGCTTGATTTCTCTGCCTTTTTCTCCGCTAGAATCGTATTCTCACCTTCTCAGTCTCCAACCAATATCTAAAAATCATAAGCATCAAGGATATATATAATATTCATGATTTTTATACTCCACATCATGGATTAGGACTCCACGTCGTGAATTTGGATGAATCCTTATCGGGCAAGAACTCTGACTTACCGTGTACTCATCTTCTAGAATCACCAACTCCCGTCGTGGATTTAGCTTTTCGTTGGGATTTTCTTTTCTTTAGATTCCTCAATCCTCCAAAGTTCCGCCACTTGTCGCTTTTGGTCCTTATTCTTCAAGATTGCTCATTTTGGCTGCAAAACATAATTCAATCTTGTAAGTACCACTTATCTTTGCAAATAACCAAAATATTAATCAAAATGCATTAAAATATTGCATAAAAATGTGTATAAATATGACAATATCAAATACCCCACACTTATCTTTTGCTTGCTCTCAAGCACAACTAATTAATTTTTAAGTTAAACTCTCATTACCAATATCACATGAAGCAATCCATTTTGAACTCAGCCATTATACCAAGACCGCAATGCGTATATTTGTGTCTAAATCTCCTAACAACTTCCCAATCCTAAATACTCACAATCCTTATGAACCTTCACCCCTTAGCTTATACGACACTCATTTATGCAACCCTCCGAATCAATCCTCATAAATCTTTCTTAACCTCAAGGTATTTTTGGTTAAGCTACCCCAACATACATAATCTCGAAATTTCAACTTTAGATACCAGAATGGAGCTCTTTGGAATTCTTCACTTCTTTGATATTTGCTCTTTGATTTCTTTGAATTCACCACGTTTATTGTTTGATTTTTGGTATCTTCAATTTTTGATTCTTTATAATTTTTGATCTTTTGATCTTCATGCTTTGTTAGCTCCAAAATTCTTACATCTTTTGTTTTGTAATTTCTCTTTTTTTTATAACTCACTTTTTCGCTCAAGTCCTACATGCTTAAGCAAGGGAGCTTAATTTCAACCTTTATTGGTTAGAGGTATTAGTATAAGTGCAATGACTACATAAGCTCTCCTAGATAGATTTCAGGTTTAGGCCGCAAAACATATTATGTCATATAAACTACCAGATTGCCTTTCATATCTCATGGCGTTTCACTAGGAATGGGAAACCACAAATACACTATAACATATGTTGGCTCAATTAAACATTTGAGCTCGCATCAGATCATCCCATGCAACACTAGCAACTTAAGTTTAAACTATTATTAGATTCAATTTTTAGATTATTATTTCAAATATATTTCTAAATTTTTCAAATTTTAAAATTTTAAAATTTTCTAGCAATTTACTTTTTCGACCCCTTACCCCACACTTATTACATACAATGCCCTCATTGTATGCATAAAATAAATTAAAAACAAGAAAAGGGAGAAAAAAAGAACAGACTCCCCTGGGGTAGTAGTGGTGAGATCGATTTCTTCACGCATGTGGAAAATTTCGAACATCTTGAATATGGACATCTTCAATTATGGAACTTGAATTTTCAACAAATAAGATATGTGGATGCACCGACAAAAATGTAAATCCGAGACTTGAATCTTCAACAAGTTTAGAGGATAAAATCTTCATAGCATATTTCATCAATGTGGGAAAGCATACTCCACATTGCATGGTTGAGAGAGAATATAACCTAATTACCCAGATCACGTCGTGGTGTTCATGTCCACGACGTGATGTCGATTGAATATCGCGTTCGAAATCACGATGGGTTCCAGGGTCACGACATGGAGTTATAGTCCACGTCGTGTAAACTGAGCGTCACAGAATGTAATTGTACGTAAATTCTTCGATGCAAAACCAGTTGCAACGAAACAGATGAACGCTTTTTGAATCCTCCAAAATGCTATGACTTCTTTTGACTCTCTCTCTATCTCTTAATTGACTTATGAAAGCAACCCCACACTTATTAAAGATTGTGGATCTCGAATCTTAACTCTTAAACAACACGACTTCTCTTGAACGCTCCTACTTCTTATCTCTTATTATCCCGCTCACGTAAATCCACGAAATCTGCAACAAATTAAATAAAAGTGGAAAGAATAAAACAACTATCCAATATTTGGTTACAAGTTCAAAACAAAATAAAACAAACCAAATAAAAAAAACTAAAAGATAAAACTAATAATCATCACTGTTTCCTTGGGCTCCACTCATTCCTGCTCCGTCCCCTTGTCTTGTCCATAACTCCTCCCAAGTTGTTATGTACGGATACTGAGGTGACATTGTAGGAGGTCGTTCCACATTCAAATGTGTAAATAAGACGTCAATCGCTTGGTTGTGGTGGTTGACACCTCCATGGAGGTTGTCCAAATAAATACCCACCCGACTCTGAAATGGGTCGGTTGGTACCCCACCCTAAAATTGTTGAGGTGGTTTTTGTGGTTGGCCTCTCTCTCCGCGGGATCTAACATTGCGCCTTTCCCTTGGGCGCAGTTGATATCCTTGTTGACCAACAGGTTGCTCAACATCCTCCGGGGGTATCACGAATCCTTCACTCGTGTTTACCACCACCCTCATAACACTCAAAACTTGGACCGTCAAATTATTGTCCTTGAAACGCGTAAGGTTCCTAACAAAGTTAGGACTCAAAATACCATAGGACCGGGCAAGTCGGATGACCAAATGTCCACCCGTAATGGGACTACCGGGCCTTGAGCTAACAGTCTTCCTTCATAAGAATTGTGCAAGCATATACTGAAGGTCACAAAAAACCCTGGGTGTAATGATGCTCCAAAGATAAAACAAATTATGAGTAGGCACCTTATCCCAGTGATGTTTATGGTTGATTGAGAAAGTGGCAAGACGATGCAAGAACCGGTAAATGGGAGACCGGATTTGTCCTTCTGAAGCATCACGAGAATTTTACTCATGATTCACAATGCTCCTCTAGAACCGGTAAATGGGAGACCGAGGTGAAGTCCCGAACACAACCTTGTAAAAATAACACAAACTGAGGTGATTACGTCTCTTCTTCGGTATAAAGACCCATTCGCCATGGAAACTCCCTAAGGCTACACTCACGCAACACACCTCCCAACCTGAACGCCAGAGCCCGATTGTAGTTAGGATCGGTGGTTTTGTCTTCAAATTCACGGTAGCAAAGAACTCCACTGATAACTCCCGATAAACTGGTTCTTGGATAGAGAAAAGGTTCCTCCATCCGTTGCATGGGAATGAAAATCCATCTCCCATAAATAATTTAGACCAATGCCTTTCTACTTCCTCAACCATTCCTACCCCACATAGCCATGCCCAGTCCACAATAGGAGCAATTGCGAACTCTCGGTTGTACAACCACCCCAAACGGATCATATAATTATTCAACATTGCCTTAGAGATGTTTTGAGGGAAATGGTAGAGCGGATGAATATTTGACACATCAATGGGATCTTGCTCTTGTGGAACTGCTCTTTAAGGACCCATTATTCCTGAAAATAACAAATAGCGAACAAAACAGACAGACACCTAGTAATTAAATTGCAAGGCTAAAACATAATTTTGTTCACCCAGATTCCACGTCGTGGCTTTCTAATCCACGTCGTGGACTTGGTTCGTGTCGTGATTCCAGATCGGTCCATGTAGGTATCAAACGAACTAAAATTTTCACTAAGGGTTTGTCTATTCTGTAGATCTAAGGCCCTATATCATACATGCTGTCGAAATTTATCAACCTATTGACTCAATTTTGGGCATTTCAACTCCAAGAACAACCCTAGACTTTTAATGCATAAAATGGAAGAAATTAACAAGAACATGGAATGGAAAACTTACCAAATGTAGATAGGAAACACTTGAACAAGAAATTGTGGAGGAAAAGTGCAAAAAAATCGGGAGTGGGGTTGCTATCTTCTTCGTCCGTGCGCATGAGTGGTGTATGTTATGTTTTGGTCAAAGATTGGGTATAAACTGGTCCCCCCCCCCCGGTGACTTTTCAAAGTTGACGACGTGGATTTCTAATTCACGTCGTGGACATATTTGTTGGGGTAAGTATCGTCGGGCCAAATCAATTTAACACGAGGTGGATTTTGGGCCACGACGTGTTGTCGAAGTTAAAATGCCAAAAAGTCCATTTTTCTTAAAAAACTTCAATAAAAATTTACCACTCAATATTTACAAACCCCACACTTGATTTTTACCATTTTCTAAAATAATTAAGGTGACCTGATGATTAAAAGGTTTAATATCCTAAAACTGAATTAAAAATGCAAAAATTAATAATGCAACAATGAAAAGAAAATCGCAAACCGAGCTCGGGTTGCCTCCCGAGAAGCGCTTCTTTTTGTTGGAGTCATGAGCCGGACTCCGTGCCGCCTCACGTTGAATTTGTAGGAGCGTCCATCACCTTTTTCACCTTTTGCTCCTTCCATTTTTTCTTGTAAGCTTGAAAGCGACGAATATAAGCTTTTTTAGAGTTCTCCCTCTTGTATTTAACTTCCCCTTCTTTAAGCTTTCTTTTTACTCCTTTATTTACCACAAGTTTGTATCCTACTTTTTCTTCACTCTTTAGCTCCATGGGTACCATCTTCTTGTCCAAAGTTAGTCACTTTTCTCCTGAAGTAACATCTTCCTCACCACTTGATACTAAGTCTTCTTCACTCTCCTTACTCACCCAAGACGTTGGAGTTTTATAAGCAATTACTTCAAAAACTGTTGGAATGGATGTTCTTGGCTTTGTACGTTTCACTTGTTGAATTTCTTCTTCCATAAGCTTTTCCAATTCCTCAAGTTCATTTTCTTCATCTATGTTGAAGACTTCCCCTTGAGCATCATTATTTTGAAAACCATCTTCCACTCCAAAGGCAACTTCTTCATCTCCAAATCTGAAAGTAAGTTTAGATTCACGAATGTCGACCAAGGCTCTAGCAATATTTAGTAAAGGGCGACCAATAATTATTGGGACATTAGTATCTTCCTTCATATCTAAAACGACAAAATCAATTGGAAAAACAAATTTCTCAATTTTTACCAATATATCCTCCACTATGCCTCGAGGATGAGTCACTGAACGATTAGCCATGTGAATTGTCATTCTTGTAGCCTTCAAATCCGGAAGATTTAGCTTTTGATAAAACGAGTAAGGCATTAAATTTATGTTTGCCCCCGAATCGGCGAAAACATACGTCTTTCATGTTATTTCCAAATTCACACGGAAGAGTGAGGCGTCCAGTATCTCCCATTTTCTTTGGTAGCTCACCCATAATCACTTTTGAAATATGCTCACTAAGGATTACGTTGGTATTCTTCTCCAATTATTGACGGGTGTCTAGTAAGTCTTGCAAGAACTTATCATATTCAGGAACTTGTGATAATGAATCGATAAAAGGAGTATTTTTTGGAATACCCTTTACCTGCTTCATGAAATTCAAATGTTCCTGCTCCAATGGATGAATTCTTTCCCGAGACAAAAATGGTAAAGGAGGACGATAAGCTTGCGTATCATCAAAAAATTTACGATCAGGATGTCTCCACGTCGTGGAGATAGAATCTCCATGTCGTGGTTGCGGTAATTCAGCAATCTTATTTTCCTCGACTTTTAACTTCTTTGGATTTGGTTCCGGTTGATGTGGCTCGACTTCTAGAGCTTCTAAGAACTCAGAGATGGTATCTTCTTCAGTTTCAATCACCATAACTTGCGGTTGAGGTTTTTTGTCGGGAATTTTTGGAGAAAGTCTTTCATTAACCATATTGGTTAATTGTCCACGTTGAGCTTCGATGTTGTGTATTGATGCTTGATGATTCCTCAGCAAAGCTTGCTGGTCTCTCATGAGAATTTGACGGTCTCGTATCACCACACCAGTATCATTATGTCTTTTCTCCGAAGCCTACATGAATCTTGTGAGCATGGACTCTAAATCGACCTTCTTTTCAAGTGGTTGCTTTTTTTAATAAGGGCCTCGATCAAGCTGCTTATAGTTTTCTTCTTTTTGCTTCTTATATTCATCATATGGCAACCACTCTTTCTTTGGTTTCCTCCAATATACATCATATTTGTCTCAGCTTGAGTAACAAACTTGAGCCTTCTTATTCTCGTGCTCATCCAAGTGGCAATCTTTGGTTAAATGAGGACCATTGCATCTTTCACAACCAACTCTCATAGCATGTATGGATTGGTCCATCTTTGCCATCCTCCATTCCATAATGTTTAACATAGCTAGAACAGCAGCCATATCTTCAGAAGTGTCACCCCCAATTCCTTTTGCTCCATCATGTCTAGGATTGTGATATTCACGCAAGTGCTTGGAAAACTCTTCAATTAGTTCCTTGATTTCTGCTGGAATTTTCTTGGTTAACGGTCCTTGAGAGTCAAGGAGTTGCCTTGTCATGACATTAACTCCATCATAAAAGATCGATACTTCTTGTTGCTCATTCAAATCATTTTGGGGACAATTTCTTATCAATCCCTTGTAGCGTTCCCATGCCTCATAAAGTGACTCACCCGGTTGGTGCTTGAAATTTGCTATGGCTTTCTTGAGTTTAGAAACTTTCGAAGGTGGGCAAAAGTGTTCTAGAAATTGCTCACGCATTTGCGCCCAAGTAGTAATTGCATCGGGTGGAAGTGCCTTCAACCAATCCTTTGCAGCTCCCTTGAATGTGACAGGTAGCATTCTAAGTAAAACTGTAGTGCGTGGAACATTTGGGATGTTGAAGTAATCAGCAATGTCATTGACTTCATCAAAGTGTTTGTAAGAATCCTCATGATCTTTCCCGGAAAATGGAACTTCCTTAAGTGCGGAAAGAATGTGTCCCTTCAGCTCGAATGTTGCTGCAGCAGGAATTGCCGCTTGCATTAGACCGGGACCGGTGTCCTCTCGAATTCTCTTTTTATATGCCTCCATATACATATATGTAATGTTTGCCATCTTGTTTTTTGGCTTGTTTTCGGGTTCGCTTCCTTCTTTATCGGCTTCTGTTTTGGAATCAGATTCGTTAAGTTTAGGATTTTGCTCAAAACTTTCTAACTTGCTTTCGTTCTTCACGAAATTGCTTGATTCACCCACGTTCTTCCCCTTCTCCTTTCCAAAAACTGATTTAAGATCTTTAAAAGGCGACTTCTTTAGTGGATTGGTCCCTGCGTTTTTATACGTCTGTTTGTGAAGGGCTGACTCTGGATCTTCAAGTGGTGGTATCAATGGTGTGTTGGATCCAAGGGTCATGTACTACTGCAATTAAAACAAAAATAAATACGTAAAAACGAACAAAAACTACTTCAAAATGCCTACTGACTGTTTACCACGACGTGGCAAGGGCTACCACGTCGTGTTGTCGCAGAAATCCTAAACAGAAACGAAAAAAAAAACAAACGTGAAATAACCGAATTCACGTCGTGGGGTTAAAGCCCACGTTGTGACTTCAGTTCTAAAAACTAATGCTCAAAATTAACTTTTTGCAGGTTTTACCCCCAAAAAAGTATCTATTAACCTAGAGCAAATAAATTTTAAACTAAATAGCCGTTCCCCGGCAACGGTGCCAAAAACTTGATGTGTCGATAATGCTACACCTAAGTTTACCTACTATCTAACTAGCTATTCGACTAAGGCAGATGTGACAACCCGTAATTTCTATCTTGTAAAAGTCAAACTTGGTCAAATAAAGTCAAACATATTAATCAAGGGTCAAACTTATTTCTTTTATTATCTTAATATAGTTAGATTAAGGAGCTAAAAGTGTATGGAACTTGTATATATGAGTTATAGGGTTTATGGAGGAAAGTCTTTTGGAACCGAGGACCACAAACAGCCTTCGGGTCGTGATCATGCCTACGGATCGTGAACCATCGGTGTACGGCCGTGAACTCATCCCCTATATATATTAGTGTTGACTAATTTAAGACTCACTTCTACACTTCTGACAACAAACACTCGCATTTCTCCCAAATATCATCAACCGTAAACCCTCTTTTCTCTCATCTATCATCCGATGATCCTTAATCCACCTTCGGATCTGTTGAGAATCATCAAAAGTTCATCCTTTCAGCAATTAAGTGTTCTTCATTTCTGAGTTTTCGACCGTGAACCCTTCAAATCTTCAAGGGTCGTGAACCCTTTACGGCCGTGAACACCGAGATCTGGCCGTGAACATCAAACAGTTTCATGATTTCGGTTCTAAACCTTCTTCTATAAGTGTTCCTTACATCCTAGGTTGTTTTCCTAATGCCTTTGAGGTTATATTCACTAACTTCATGCCAATATGTTGCATAAATTGCTATTTAGGACTTGTTTTGTCCCGGGAACTAGCTTGTGAATCAATCATCCTATATCGAACATTCAATCGTATCACTCACATAAGGTGAGTTCATACCCCTACAAATTACAGTTTTAAATGCTTTTAAATGCTTTTTAGGGGGAGAATACATGTAGTACACAATATAATTGTGTTAAACACTTACATGTGAAAACGTCAAACAAAAGGATTTCTTATACTCAAACACTTGTTAAAACCATTTTAAAACTATTCTTAGATTTCTGTTTTTATCAAAATCATATTTGTGTATCTATTTACGTATAAGTATGCTTTAACGAACTCAGGACTATTGCTAAATACCTTGACTCCTGTTCCTTGTTTGGTTGTGGGCTTAGGGTAGGATCACTAGTCCGACTGTTGGCTAAATCATAGTTATACTTGCTAAATATATACATGAATATTTAAACCCCCATTTTTAAGGAACATACTTAACTCAGTTGCTTATGTTGAACAATTGAGTCTTTTCTGCAAATCAGTAACAGTTCAAACAAACATACTAGTAAACTATAACAGGTATATTTTAGAGGATCACAACACATTATTTCTAGATCAGAGGAACATACATGAGTCAATACATACATACTATAACAAGAATAAGAAGGAACATACATACTATAACAAGAATAAGAAGGAACATACATACTATAACAAGAACAAGATAACTAAAATGTGAGATACTATTTCATGATATAGCAATATACTTGTTATGTCACATTTTATAACTAGAGTCTCATGGAGGGAGAGCGATAGATCTATACGGGATTGACCATCCCACACCTTGCTGCTAGCTACAGTGGGACTTGTAGGTCTACGGGTGACAAATGTCATACCATTTTCGACGCCTGAAGAACGTCGTGTTTTATACTAGTCAATCAAGCATGGTTATAACCTAATCACATTTAACCTAAATTAACCATTTTGGTTACAGGGTAGTTAATGCATCAGTAGCTTATCTTATAAATATGGAAAACTTGCATTTTATACTAATTCAAGTACAAACATATATTTTTACAAGAGAACGAACATACAAAACAGTCGGGTCTTGGGTAGAAGACTACATTTCATTTTTAGAAGAAAAATATAGGATTTTTTGGGAAGCATTCAAACATTTTACTAAACAAACACAAACATCTTCATGAAACAAATACAAACCTTTTACATTAAATACTTATGAACTCACCAACTTAAATGTTGATACTCTCTTTCAAAATAACTTGTATTCTCAGGGAACCAGTAGTCAGGTACACTGGACCAGCTTTTGAGAAGACGGAGCATGTTCAAGACTCGTCTTTTATTTTGATATATGCATTTTTGGTGTCATATAACTACTCACATAACACACATGTATTAACTATTATATTAATGCAATGGATGTTGTTGCTTGTTTTACTATTATGCATTGTTATGATACTGTACATGACGTCCTCCGCCTCCGAATGTTTCCGCCATCTCGGTTTGGGGGTGTGACAGATTGGTATCAGAGCATTGTTTATAGTGAACTGAGTATATCAACCCATAAAAGATATACAACTATAAACACATCGGGATTAAAACACTCTGACCAAGAGAATATACTTTATAAACAATAAAATATTTTACTAAGAGTATACATACATGCATTCATACTAAGAACAATGTCATACAAGAACAGAACAAAAGTATTGCGTTTGTTGAATAGCACAAGTAGGCTTGGGGACATATAATCAAGTCTGGGATTGATATAGCATGATCAACTATATCTGTCCCAGAACTGATTAGCATGTGCCTAGGAATGATTGTGGCGTGGCAACAAGTCTAAAACTTACCAACTCTACTACAATGAAACATTAGAACATAACATAAATTTAAAATAATATAGGAGTATTTTGTTGTACTATAATTACTTATGTGAAAACTAAAAAGGGTCTTTACTAGTAGGTCAATAGTTACTGAGTGGATACGCTAAGATTATATGTGACTAAGATGTTATAGACTTAGAATTTGTAATCTTCGCTTTACTTCTTGTTCCTTGTTTGGTTGTGGTCTTAGAGTTGGATCACTTATTTGAAAGTCTATTCTATCTTGGTTATATATAGTTGGTATGCACTAAGTAAGTATTGAACTAACTGGTAAGGATCATCCTATAAATATCTTTAGTAATACGTCTATTATACGTCTCTTACACCTCTTTTCTCGCTTAGATAACATGGTTGGATTCCATCTCCCTGGCGACCCGTACTTTCCCAATCAAGGGAACGGTGGATGGCTTGAAGCTGAACCCGAAGAAGAGAACCCGGTGATCCCAGTAGAAGAAGACCCCGAGGAGAGTTCTGAGGAAGAGAACGAAGAGAATGAGCAGGAGGTGGAACGGGTGTTAATTCCACCCAAGGTGATAGTCACGGGCACCCTAGGGAATGTTCGTACAAAGACTTCACCAACTGCAAACCCAAAGCCTTTAATGGCAGCGGTGGAATCATTGCCCTCTCGCAGTGGTTTGAGAAGACGGAGTTTGTCTTCGAAATATGCTCCTGCCCGGAAGGAAGCAAAGTAAAATTTGCTGCCTGCACCTTCGCAGACAGGGCCCTCACATGGTGGAATAGCCATGTCAAGTCACTTACTCTGATAGTGGCTAACTCGATGGACTTGGAAGCTCTGAAGGAGCTGATGATCGGAGAATATTGCCCGAGGGGCGAAGTTCAGAAGCTTGAACAGGAGCTTTGGAGCCTGACCATGAAAGGCTCTGACATAGTAGCCTACACAACTAGGTTTAGCGACATGGTGGCTCTGTGTCCATGGATGGTCCCCACTGAGGCCAAGAAGGTTGAGAGGTACATCTGGGGACTGGTACCTCCATTTCAGGGGAATGTATTGTCTTCAAACCCCGCTACATTCGACAGTGCCAAACGATTGGCACAGCGACTCATCAGCCATGGAGTCTGCACACCAGCGACAACCCCTGTTGTCCTAGAACCGACCAAAACCAACGACAACAAGAGGAAGTTTTGGGACAGGAAGAAGAACAACTCGACGCAGAACTCTGCCAAGAAACAACAGATTGTGGTTGTTCATGCCGCAACAACCCCTGCTGCCCCTGCGCCGGCGAAGCAGTACGCTAGGAGTTTTCCTAAGTGCAACAAGTGCAACTTCCACCACAACGGCCCCTGCCGGGAGATGCAGTGTGCTAACTGCAATAGGAAAGGGCACACAGCCTGTTTCTGTAATGCTCCGGCAATGCCAATCACCCAGGTCCCTGGTACTTGAGCAGGCCAGGCCTGCTACGGTTATGGCGAGGTGGGACACTATAATAGGAACTGCCCGAAAGCAGGAAACCCTGGTGGAGTAGGGAGAGTTCTGGCGATAGGCCATGATGAGGCTGTGGCAGACCCTACGGTGGTCACGGGTACGTTTCTCCTCGATAACTCTTATGCATGCATACTATTTGATAGTGGAGCGGAGAGGAGTTTCGTGAACCAAAAATTTGCACACTTACTTAAACAACCACCACGAACACTAAAAGAAACGTTTATCGTAGAAATGGCTAACGGGAAGACTGAGAGCACTAACAACATATACATAGGATGCACCCTCTCTCTAGATAACTATTCATTCCAAATCAACCTCATGCCTGTCTCAATTAAAAGTTTCGACGTCATTATCGGCATGGATTGGTTGAGTCTCCATCGTGCTGACATCATGTGTTTTGAAAAAGTCGTTCGTCTTAATCTACCGAATAGTGAAACCTTAGTTATCTATGGCGACAAACCAGGAACGAACCTTCAAATCATCTCTAATATACAAGCCCAGAAGTACTTACGAAAAGAATATCATGCGTTTCTTGCCCACGTGGTTGATATGAGCCAAAAGGTGAAAGACATAAAGAACATCCCAGAAGTACGCGACTTTCCCGACATTTTTCCCGAAGAACTTCCAGGATTACCACCACAACGTCAAGTCGAGTTCCAAATCGACTTAATTCTAGGAGCTACCCTTGTATCCAAATCGCTTTATCGACTAGCACCAGCTGAGATGCAGGAACTATCTAGTCAACTGAACGAACTGATAAGCAAAGGGTTCATTAGACCAAGCTTCTCACCCCGGGGAGCACCGGTCTTGTTCGTGAAGAAGAATGATGGATCGTTCTGTATGTGCATCGACTACCGCGAGCTAAACAAACTAACCATCAAGAGCCGATACCCTCTACCACGGATAGACGACTTGTTCGACCAACTCCAAGGAGCGAACTACTTTTCAAAGTTAAGATCCGGGTATCACCAATTACAAGATTATAGAGGAATATGTTCCCAAAACAGCCTTTCGAACTCGTTATGGTCACTAAGAGTTTGTAGAGATGCCCTTTGGATTAACCAATGCGCCCGCAGTGCTCATGGACTTAATGAACCGGGTGTGCCGTCCTTACTTAGATAAGTTTGTGATCATGTTCATTGACGACATACTCATCTACTCACGCAGTAAGGAGGAACATAGTCAACACTGTAACATCCGGAGTCCCAGGTACATCATTTTGATTATTTACTTTTGAAGTTTATAGAATGACTTGACGAGTTGGTGCTACAACTCGCCGAGTAGTATCGCGAATGGCCACGTGGGTTTAATGACCTACTCGACGAGTCCGAGAGGCGACTCGCCGAGTAGGCGCTGGGATGAGAAACCCTCAATCCCCGGGTTTGGGTCCTATTTAAAGGCACTTATAGCCTCATTTGCGGCTACCCTTCCTTGAGAGCAAACCCTAAACGGTATGTGATCCTAGAGAGAGAGAGAGTGCTTTGCTAATTATGAGTGTTTGGTGCATTTTGTGAAGAGAAGAGAAGATTTCCAAGCCAAGGGACAGGAGGGTGATGCTAGATCTGAGGTTGTTTCACTTTAAAACTTCTGGGAAAGGTATAAAGCTTTCACCTTTCTCATCCTATTGTGTAGATCTTATGATTTTGTGAATCTAGGGTTTTTCCACCCAAATATGAGGACCTTGAGGGTTCCATGCTCATTGAAAGGGTTGAACTTCAGATCTGGACCATGTGAGGTCCCTAGAGTCCAAAAGTCCTTACTTTATCCAACCAGAATAGTGATCTTGTGTGAAAAACCCTTTTTGGGGTGTGTTTTGTCATTTTAAGCTCAAAATGACATGCATGAACGTAAAGCCTGTGACTTTACGTGATAGACGAGCCTTAGGAGTGTAGATCCATAGTTTGGGGAAGTTCCCTGCCTTGAAAACGACTGAATGAGAGATGAGTCTGAATGGACTCTCCGAGTCAAGAAGCCGACTCGACGAGTCGGATGGGGTTGTCCCGATGGAATAGATCGTACAGCAACTCGGCGAGTTTACGGGTCAACTCGGTGAGTTAAGCCAGACTTTTGAGTAATTTTGGGAATGGCGAGCAGACTCGTCGAGTTCCATGAGTGCACTCGACGAGTAGGGTCAACATGGACTGTTGACTCGAGTTTGACTTCTGTTGACTTAGGGTTTGGTCAACCGTGTCTTTGGGAAACATGGAGGGGTAAAATGGTCCTTTCCCCACTTCAAGAGAGAGAGAGAAAGATATATAACTTAGTAAAATATGCAATATTAAGAGTTAATTATATATACTTATCTTATATGATTAGGAGGAGGCTAGACTGGTGATTTGTGTGCGAGAGTATTCATTCACTCAGCTTACTTACGAGGTGAGTCTTCTCAATATACTTGCCTTGAGTGGTACATTGTGTGATTGAGCTGTTTATTGTGTTTATCTGTGTATTTGATATTCTGCATTATGTTTTTGTGATTTATGCTGAATATTGTTACTATGAGCTTACTGAGCTGGGACCGGAGGGTCCCACTGAGACACACTGACTGGAGGGTCTTATCGAGTTATAGCCTAGAGTGGCTAATGAGTTGTATGTGGTATTTTGGGGAACTCACTAAGCTTTATGCTTACCGTGTTATGTGTTATGTGTTTCAGGTACTTCCGATGATCGCAGGAAGGCCCCAGTTTGATTGTACACACACTCGCTTTGGGGATTTCTTTTGGAGGATCCTGGTTTATGTGATAAACAACTTTTGATAAATAAATTGTACTAATGTTGCTACTTGAGATTTTCGGGAAATATGATATGTGATTTTTATGTTCAAAATGAAAAAAAAATGGTTTGAAAATTCCGGTGTTACAAGTTGGTATCAGAGCCGTGGTTTAAGGGATTCGGATGCACCTCCGGGTGTTTTTCGACTCAAACTGAGCGTTTGAGAAAAATTTTCAAAAGAAATGATTTTTTTCTAAAAACGAGAAAGAGCTTTAAGAGAAAAAGAGTTGGAGCGGTGTGTACAATCAGCTAGAGCCCGAACGGTGATTTCCCAAGATACCCTTACTTTGTGTTATGAGATATTTATGAAATGTTCTGTTAGGGTTGCATGATAGAAAAATTAGGCTAGGTATTTCATATCCTAGGGCTAGAGTTGCCTGATTTGTGATGTCGTAGCCTAGGAAGTGTTCTTGATCAATATTACATGCTATTTGCTCTGAGTATGTACTAAGTTTTGAGTCGAGAGATAATCTAGGAGGAGGTACCTAGATGAGCTTGGGAGGAGTCTTCTAAGAGAGTAGTCTGTGAATCGTGAGGTTTAGAATGTTGTGAATTAGAATCCTAGGAGGAGGACTTGGGGTGACCACAGGTGGGGTGTGGAAGGTAGTATTGGGCTCGTACTATTGAAGGCATCTGGTCTGTGTGCAATCCAAGTAAGAATACTTAGGATGCTGAAGAGCAAGTAAGGATGAGTAGTCATGTGTGATTATGCTCGAGCGAGTCTCTGATGATTTTGTGTTGTGTTTCAGAGACATCATGGTAGGTACACGCCATCACCCCGGGAGCAATGGGACTAGTGATGATGAGATTCGCAGGATCATTCACGAGGAGGTGGCCGCAGCTATTCGAGCGGAGATTCCTGAGATGTTTGGGTCTATTAAGACCACTTTGATTGAGACTTTTGATGAGCGGTATTTCGTTGTTACTGAGGTCGCTGCTGCTGCAGCCACTGCAGCTCTCGCTGCTCCCAGACCGCTGGGAGGTGACTCGTTGCTGTACCGGGAATTCAGCAACACGAAGCCACCGGAGTTTGATGGGGCTCAGGATCCGATTGTTGCGATGAGATGGATCTATGATATCGAGGGTTGTTTCTACACTTGTTCATGCCCAGAGCATTTAAGGGTACGGTTCGCGCTGAACCAGCTCCGGTTGGGAGCGAAGGACTGGTGGAAGTTTGTGACAACTAGTTTCACCCCTGCAGAGCATGCTGCGGTGACTTGGGAGATATTTGTTGGGATGTTCCGAGATGAGTATGTCCCCCCTGTGGAAAGGGAACAGTTGGCCCAGGAGTTTCTGTCTCTTCGACAGAAGACAGAGTCGGTGACTGTGATTACGCGGATGTTGCACGAGAGGGCGTTGTTTTGCCCTGAGCATGTGGCGACTGAGCAGGCTCGCATGAGTCGGTACTTGAGCATACTTAGGAGGGATATTCGGGAGTTCGTGGTGAACTCTTCATACCGTACATTCTCTAAGCTGCAGGCGAGTGCCAGGAGGAGAGAGATCGAGCTGGAGACTCAGGCGAGGGAGGACGCGGAGTCTCAGGGGAGAGACCGACGACCGGCGTAATCGCAGCCGACAGCCAAGCGGGCTAAACCCGCTGATCCGAGACCAGGAGGCCAGAAGGGCCGCACTTGTGGCAAGTGCAGCAAGAGTCACGAGGGATCTTGTCGGGCAGGGATTTGCTACAAATGTGGCAAGGAGGGGCATATGTCGAAGGATTGCCCCAAGGGTTTTGCAGTCTGTTTCCACTGCAATCAGACCAGCCATAGGAAGGCCGAGTGTCCTCAGCTTGTTCAGGGATCAGCCCAGGGTTCCACTCCTGCTGCATTGCGTGTTACTGATGTTAGGCCGGTGAAGGCCGAGGTTCCGAAGGCTCGTGGGAGAGTTTTCCAGCTGACAGCGGAGGAGGTCCGCGCAGCACCGGATGTTGTGGCTGGTATGTATTCCTCTATTTATCTATTTATTTGCTCTGTGATTCTTTTATGATTATCATGTGCTATATTTAGGTACATTTCTTGTGAGTTTTGTACCTGCTTTAGTGTTATTTGATTCGGGTGCGAGTCGATCCTTCGTATCCATAGCCTTTAGTCGTCACATTGGCAACCAGCGTGAGGTATTGAGTCGACCTCTGAGGGTTTCTTTAGCTGACGAGCATGCAGTTTTTGCTACCAAGGTGTTCCGAGGATGCGTGCTGGAGATTTTTGGCTTCAAGTTTCCGATCGACCTAGTACCGATCGCGATGGGAGATGTTTGTGTCATCGTGGGCATGGATTGGTTGAGCCATTTTGGAGCAGTGATCGACTGCGAGCGTCAGTTGGTGACTATACGAGACCCTAGTGGGGGAGTGCTTACAGTGTATGGCGAGAGTACCAGATCTGGGTCAGCTTTCTGCTCTGCCGCCAGGACAAGGCAGAGTTTACAGCAGGGTTGTATGGGATTCCTGGCGTATGTGATGGATTCGCGGACCGTGTCAAAGAGGCCGAGTTCTGTATCCGAGGTTCCGATAGTATGCGAGTTCCCTGATGAGTTCCCCGAGGAGTTACCGGGTGTGCCTCCCGAGAGGCAGGTGGAGTTCCGGATTGATTTGATTCCGGGTGCGGCACCTATTGCCAAGGCACCCTATCGCCTTGCGCCACTAGAGATGCAGGAGTTATCCTCTCAGCTCCAGGAGCTACTGGGGAAAGGGTTCATTAGACCGAGTAGCTCACCTTGGGGAGCTCCGATCCTTTTTGTCAAGAAAAAGGATGGTTTGCACCGGATGTGCATTGATTACCGGGATTTGAACAAGTTGACGGTCAAAAACCGTTATACACTTCCGAGGATCGATGATTTGTTCAATCAGTTGCAGGGGGCATCTTGGTTCTCCAAGATTGACCTAGATCTTCACGGCACCTCCTCCACCATAGTGTGAGCTGGGAGCAGCTCCGAAAAGCGAGGCCTACTTCTTTTTTTCCGCGAAGACTTCGTTCCGGAGGACGGGCTATATTCCCTTTAATATTAGTCTAGCCCAGTCTAGGCCAACCATATGGATCTGAGGTCCGGATATCATCAGATGAGAGTTTGCGAGGAGGATATTCCGAAGACGGCCTTTAGGACTCGTTATGGGCACTATGAGTTTGTGGTGATGCCCTTCGGGCTCACCAACGAACCGGCGGCGTTCATGGACCTCATGAACCGGGTGTGTAGGCCCATGTTGGATCGATCGGTGATCGTGTTCATCGACGATATTCTTGTGTACTCGAGATCCAGAGAACAGCACGAGGAGCACCTTAGAGAGGTTTTGGGAGTTTTGAGATCGGAGAGGCTATATGCCAAATTCTCTAAGTGTGATTTCTGGTTACGAGAGGTCCAGTTCCTAGGGCATCTCGTTAATCAGAATGGGATATTGGTCGACCCATCCAAGATTGAGGCAGTCATGCGATGGGAGGTACCGAGATCCCCATCCGAGATCAGGAGTTTTCTGGGATTGGCCGGTTACTATCGGAGATTTATCAGGGATTTCTCCAAGATTGCAGTTCCTCTCACCAAATTGACCCGGAAGGGTGATACTTTTGTTTGGGGGCCTCAGCAGCAGGCATCATTTGAGACCCTTCGCCAGAGATTGTGCGAAGCTCTAGTGTTAGCCCTTCCGGAGGGAGTGGAGAACTTTGTGGTTTATTGCGATGCGTCTATCTTAGGGATGAGTACAGTGTTGATGCAGAGGGGTCACGTGATAGCATATGCGTCGAGGCAACTGAAACCTCGTGAGACGAGGTATCCCACCCATGATTTGGAGTTAGGGGCGGTGGTGTTCGCCCTCAAGATTTGGTGCCACTATCTTTATGGTGTGCGATGTACTATATACAAGGACCAAAAGAGCCTGAAGTACCTCATGCATCAGCCCAACTTGAATATGAGACAGAGGAGGTGGTTGGATGTGGTGAAAGACTATGACTATGAGATCTTGTATCATCCGGGCAAAGCTAATGTGGTAGTCGACGCCCTCAGCCGTAGAGCCGAGAGCGCTCCGATCTGAGATATGTGTATGAGGATGAAGGTGATGACTCCAGTTTTAGATACCATTCGAGAGGCCCAGGTGGAGGCCGTGAGACCAGAGAACCGCAAGAGGGAGCGGGTGATTGGGCAGGTGTCAGAGTTTGTGACAGACAGTCGTGGGCTTATGACTTTCCGAGGGTGGATTTGGGATCCCTATACTGGTGGAGCTCGCCATGTTCTGATGGAGGAGGCGCATATATCGAGATTCTCGATCCATCCAGGATCCACTAAGATGTACTTGGACCTGAAGAGGGACTATTGGTGGCCCTGTATGAAGAGGGATGTGGCTTGGGTAGTCGAGAGGTGCTTGACCTGTCGTCGGGTTAAGGCCGAGCACCAGCGTCCTCATGGCAAGCTGCAGCCATTAGAGGTTCCCCACTGGAAGTGGGATCAAATTTCCATGGATTTTATCACCAAATTGTCGAGGATTGCGCGAAGTGTCGACGCAATTTGGGTGATTGTGGACCGGTTGACGAAGAGCGCTCACTTCCTTGCTATTAGTGAGAATTCTTCTACAGAGAAACTAGCCGATGTATATGTAAGAGACGTGGTAGCTCGGCATGGAGTGCCGAAGTCGATAGTGTCAGATCGGGATGTGCGCTTTACTTCCAGGTTCTGGAAGAAGTTTTATGAGGAGTTGGGTACGAGATTGCACTTCAGTATAGTCTACCACCCACAGACGGACGGTCATAGTAAGCGGACGATTCAGACGCTCGAGGACATGCTTCGAGCATGTGTTATGGACTTCGGTGGAAGTTAGGACACATATCTGCCCTTGGCCGAGTTTACTTACAACCACAGGCACCATTCCAATATCGGTATGCCTCCTTTCGAGCTCCTTTATGGGAGGAGGTGTCGGACTCCTATCTGTTGGGGAGAGGTGGGGCAACGAGTGATGGGTAGCACTGAGATAGTGCTCAAGATGACTGAGCAGATTCATCAAGTCAGGCAGAGGTTACTGACGGCCCAGAGTCGCCAGAAGAGTTACGCAGACAGGCGACGATCCGAGCTTGAGTTTTAGGTTGGAGACTTTGTCCTCCTGAAGGTATCCCCTTGGAAAGGGGTGATCCGATTCAGGAAACGAGGCAAGCTTGGGCCCCGATACATTGATCCTTTCAGGGTGACCGCCAGAGTAGGTATGGTAGCGTACCGTTTGGAGCTACCTGCGGAGTTGAATCAGATTAATAACACCTTCCATGTGTCTCAGCTAAGGAAGTGTGTAGCCGACGAGACGGCGGTTGTACCATTAGAGGACATTCAGGTGGATGCGAGCCTGAATTTCATTGAGAGACCAATTGCGATCATGGATCGAAAGGTGAAGGTTCTAAGGAACAAGGAGGTACCCCTGGTTCAGGTCCAATGGCAGCATAGGAGAGGGTCCGAGTTGACGTGGGAGCCGGAGTCCGAGATACGAGAGCAGTATCCAGAGTTATTTCCAGATCATGACTTCGAGGGCAAAGTATGATTCTAGTGGGGGAGAATTCTAACATCCGGAGTCCCAGGTACATCATTTTGATTATTTACTTTTGAAGTTTATAGAATGACTCGACGAGTTGGTGCTACAACTCGCCGAGTAGTATCGCGAATGGCCACGTGGGTTTAATGACCTACTCGACGAGTCCGAGAGGCGACTCGCCGGGTAGGCGTTGGGATGAAAAACCCTAAATCCCCGGGTCTGGGGCCTATTTAAAGGCACTTATAACCTTATTTGCGGCTACCCTTCCTTGAGAGCAAACCCTAAACGACCTGTGAGCCTAGAGAGAGAGAGTGCTTTGCTAATTGTGAGTGTTTGGTGCATTTTGTAAAGAGAATAGAAGATTTCCAAGCCAAGGGACAGGAGGGTGCTGCTAGATCTGAGGTTGTTTCACTTCAAAGCTTCTGGGAAAGGTATAAAGCTTTCGCCTTTCTCATCCTATTGTGTAGATCTTATGATTTTGTGAATCTAGGGTTTTTCCACCCAAATATGAGGACCTTGAGGGTTCCATGCTCATTGAAAGGGTTGAACTTCAGATCTGGACCATGTGAGGTCCCTAGAGTCCAAAAGTCCATGCTTTATCCAACCATAATAGTGATATTGAGTGAAAAACCCTTTTTGGGGTGTGTTTTGGCATTTTAAGCTCAAAATGTCATGCATGAACGTAAAGCCTGTGACTTTACGTGATAGATGAGCCTTAAGAGTGTAGATCCAGAGTTTGGGGAAGTTCCCTGCTTTGAAAACGACTGAATGAGAGATGGGTCTGAATGGACTCGCCGAGTCAATAAGCCGACTCGACGAGTCGGATGGGGTTGTCCCGATGGAATAGATCGTACAGCAACTCAACGAGTTGACGGGTCAACTCGGCGAGTTAAGCCAGACTTTTGAGTAATTCTGGGAATGGCGAGCAGACTTGTCGAGTTCCATGAGTGCACTCGACGAGTAGGGTCAACATGGACTGTGGCTCGAGTTTGACTTCTGTTGACTTAGGGTTTGGTCAACCCTGTCTTTGGGAAACATGGAGGGGTAAAATGGTCTTTTCCCCACTTCAAGAGAGAGAGAGAAAGAGAGATAACTTAGTAAAATGTGCAATATTAAGAGTTAATTAGATATACTTATCTTATGTGATTAGGAGGAGGCTAGACTGGTGATTTGTGTGCGAGAGTATTCATTCACTCGGCTTACTTACGAGGTGAGTCTTCTCAATATACTTGCCTTGAGTGGTACATTGTGTGATTGAGCTGTTTATTGTGTTTATCTGTGTATTTGATATTCTGCATTATGTTTTTGTGATTTATGCTGAATATTGTTACTATGAGCTTACTGAGCTGGGACCGGAGGGTCCCACTGAGACACACTGACTGGAGGGTCTTATCGAGTTATAGACTAGAGTGGCTAATGAGTTGTATGTGGTATTTTGGGGAACTCACTAAGCTTTATGCTTACCGTGTTATGTGTTATGTGTTTTAGGTACTTCCGATGATCGCGGGAAGCCCCCGGCTTGATTGTACACACACTCGCTTTGGGGATTTCTTTTGGAGGATCCTGGTTTATGTGATAAACAACTTTTGATAAGTAAATTGTACTAATGTTGCTACTTGAGATTTTCAGGAAATATGATATGTGATTTTTATGTTCAAAATGAAAAAAAAAATTGGTTTGAAAATTTTGGTGTTACAAACACTTACGTCAGATTCTAGAAACACTACGAGTAGAGAAGCTTTATGCGAAGTTCTCTAAGTGTGAATTTTGGATTCGAAGAGTCGAATTCTTGGGTCACGTGGTTAGCGAGGAGGGAATTGACGTGGACCCTTCCAAAATAAAGGCCATTGAGAACTGGTCAGCACCAAAGACGCCTACAGAAATTCGTCAATTTCTAGGCCTCGTTGCTACTATCGCAGGTTTATTCAGAACTTTTCAAAGATTGTGAAACCCCTTACCACATTGACCCAGAAAGGTGTGACCTTTGACTGGGAAGAGAAACAAGAAAATGCGTTCCAAACGCTAAAGCAAGCCTTGTGCAACGCACCAATATTATCCCTCCCAGAAGGGATAGAATATTTCGTGGTTTACTGCGATGCATCCATCCAAGGGCTTGACTGTGTTCTTATGCAATGAGGAAAGGTCATCGCCTATGCCTCAAGACAGCTTAAGACACACGAATTCAACTACACTACACATGATCTTGAGCTTGGAGTAGTAGTATTTGCTCTGAAGATCTGGATACACTACCTGTATGGTACGAAAAGCACTATCTTTACAGATCATAAAAGTATTCAACATATATTCGACCAGAAGGAGCTCAACATGAGACAACGACGGTGGGTCGAGCTACTAAATGACTACGAATGCGAAATTCGTTATCATCCCGGTAAAGCCAATGTAGTAGCTGACGCCCTAAGTCGGAAAGAATACTCTGGTCATGGAGTCAAGGCATTGACTATGACAATCCATTCACATCTATCCACACAAATTAAGGAGGCTCAACAGGAAGCCTTGAAACCTGAAAATGTGGCATGTGAAACCCTAAGAGGGATGGATAAGAACTTAGTAGCCAAGGGTGACGGAGTCTTATATCTCATGGATCGGATCTGGACACCAAAGTTCGGTGGCTTCAGAGACGTCATGAACGAAGCGCACAATACTCGATACTCCGTTCATCCAGGTTCAGATAAGATGTATCTGGATCTCAAAAAGTTATATTAGTGGCCTAACATGAAAACAGATATTGCTACCTTTGTGGGCAAGTGCCTTACTTGCGCCAAAGTTAAAGTAGAATATCAAAAGCCCTCAGGTTTACTACAACAACCGAAGATACCTGAGTGGAAGTGGGAGCGGATTACAATGGATTTCATAACCAAGTTACCCAAGACAACGGGTGGACTTGATACCATTTGGGTAATCGTCGACAGATTAACCAAGTCTGCACACTTCCTGCCAATCAAAGAAACCGAAAAGATGGAGAAATTGACAAGGACATACATTAGGGAGATCGTACGACTGCATGGTGTGCCCATCTCTATTATCTCCGATAGAGACAGTAGATTCACTTCAAGATTCTGGCAGTCGCTACAAAATTCCCTGGGAACTAGGCTGGACATGAGTACAGCCTACCACCCACAAACTGATGGACATAGTCAGAGGACGATACAAACGATGGAAGACATGCTGAGAGCTTGTGTGATCGACTTTGGTAAAGCATGGGATATCCATTTTCCATTGGTCGGGTTTTCATACAACAAGAGCTACCATTCTAGTATCAAAGTTTCTCCATTTGAAGCCCTCTATAGCCGGAAGTGCATATCCCCTCTATGCTGGGCTGAAGTGGGTGACACGCAACTAGCTAAGGGACAAGTCCCTAACAACACTCTCACAGGTCCGAAAATCATTCGAGAAATGACAAATAAGATCGTTCAGATTCGCGAACGATTGAAAGCCTCTAGAGACCGACAGAAAAGCTACGCTGACAAAAGACGTAAACCTTTGGAATTTCAGGTTGGTGACCTCGTTCTATTGAAGGTCTCACCCCGGAAGGGCTTGATACGCTTCAGAAATCGTGGTAAGCTAAATCCAAGGTACATTGGGCCTTTCGAGATTCTCGCAAGAATCATACCAGTAGCTTACAAACTCAAACTACCTCAATAACTTAGTAACGTACACCCTACCTTCCACGTATCGAACCTAAAGAAGTGCCTTTCTGATGAGACTCTTGTTATCCCACTCGATGAGATTGAGATCAATGAGAGCCTCAACTTCGTGGAAGAACCAGTAGAAATCATGGATAGGGAAGTCAAACAAACCAAGCAAAGTCGTATCCCGATAGTGAAGGTTCGCTGGAATGCAAAGCGGGGACCTGAATTCACTTGGGAGCGAGAGGATCAAATGAAACATAAGTATCCTCATCTTTCTATCTCGTAAAAGTCAAACTTGGTCAACTAAAGTCAAACATATTAATCAAGGGTCAAACTTATTTCTTTTATTATCTTAATATAGTTAGATTAAGGAGCTAAAAGTGTATGGAACTTGTATATATGAGTGATAGGGTTTATGGAGGAAAGTCTTTTGGAACCGAGGACCACAAACAACCTTCGGGTCGTGATCATGCCTACGGGCCGTGATCATGCCTTCGGACCGTGAACCATCGGTGTACGGCCGTGAACTCATCCCCTATATATATTAGTGTTGACTAATTTATGACTCACTTCTACACTTCTGACCGCAAACACTCCCATTCTCTCCCAAAGATCATCAACTGTAAACCCTATTTTCTCTCATCTATCATCCGAGGATCCTTAATCCACCTTCGGATCTGTTGAGAATCATCAAAAGTTCATCCTTTTAGCAATCAAGTGTTCTTCATTTGATGTTATATTCACTAACTTCATGCCAATATGTTGCATAAATTGCTATTTAGGACTTGTTTTGTCCCGGGAACTAGCTTGTGAATCAATCATCGTATATCGAACATTTAATTGTATCACTCACATAAGGTGAGTTCATACCCCTATAAATTACAGTTTTAAATGCTTTTAAATGATTTTTAGGGGGAGAATACAAGTAGAACACAATATAATTGTGTTAAACACTTACATGTGAAAACGTCAAACAAAAGGATTTCTTATACTCAAACACTTGTTAAAACCATTTTAAAACTATTCTTAGATTTCTGTTTTTATCAAAATCATATTTGTGTATCTATTTATGTATAAGTATGCTTTAACGAACTTAGGACTATTGCTAAATACCTTGACTCCTGTTCCTTGTTTGGTTGTGGGCTTAGGGTAGGATCACTAGTCCGACTGTCGGCTAAATCATAGTTATACTTGCTAAATATATACATGCATATTTAAACCCCCCGTTTTTAAGGAACATACTTAACTCAGTTGCTTATGTTGAACAATTGAGTCTTTTCTGCAAATCAGTAACAGTTCAAACAAACATACTACTAAACTATAATATGTATAGTTTAGAGGATCACTACACATTATTTCAAGATCAGAGGAACATACATGAGTCAATACATACATACTATAACAAGACTAAGAAGGAACATACATACTATAACAAGAATAAGAAGGAACATACATACTATAACAAGAACAAGATAACTAAAATGTGAGATACTATTTCATGATATAGCAATATACTTGTTATGTCACGTTTTGTAACTAGAGTCTCTTGGAGGGAGAGCGTGAGTTTGTGTATAGATCTATACGGGATTGACCATCCCACACCTTGCTGCTAGCTACAGTGGGACCTGTAGGTCTACGGGTGACAAATCTCATACCATTTTCGACGCCTGAAGAACGTCGTGTTTTATACTAGTCAATCAAGCATGGTTATAACCTAATCACATTTAACCTAAATTAACCATTTTGGTTACAAGGTAGTTAATGCATCAGTAGCTTATCTTATAAATATGGAAAACTTGCATTTTATACTAATTCAAGTACAAACATATATTTTTACAAGAGAACGAACATACAAAATAGTCGGGTCTTGGGTAGAAGACTACATTTCATTTTTAGAAGAAAATATAGGATTTTCTGGGAAGTATTCAAACATTTTACTAAACAAACACAAACATCTTCATGAAACAAATACAAACCTTTGACATTAAATACTTATGAACTCACCAACTTAAATGTTGATACTCTCTTTCAAAATAACTTGTATTCTCAGGGAACCAGTAGTCAGGTACACTGGACCAGCTTTTGAGAAGACGGAGCATGTTCAAGACTCGTCTTTTATTTTGATATATGCATTTTTGGTGTCATATAACTACTCACAGAACACACATGTATTAACTATTCTATTAATGCAATGGATGTTTTTGCTTGTTTTACTATTATGCATTGTTATGATACTGTACATGACGTCCTCCGCCTCCGAATGTTTCCGCCATCTCGGTTTGGGGGTGTGACAGCAATGTACCTTTTCGCACATAGTATAGCATAAACAGTTGGGTATCGATCACAGGGAACGGTTTAAGCTAACTAATTTATCTACTAAAAATTAACCTAAAATACGCAAAAGTAATTTGGTTTTTATATTATTTTACAAGTTCAGACAACTTACTCTCCTAATTATCAAATTCAATCAATGACTAAAAACACTCATGTTTAGTTTGAATGGTGCAAACGAGCCGAGTCGAACCTGAGCCTGGTCAGGCTCGACTCGGGCTCGTTTACGTTATATGAGGCTCGAGCTCGAGCTCGGCTCGATTCAAGCTTTCTTTTACTGAGCTCGGCTCGAGCTCGTAAAGAGTTATACAAGCTCGGCTCGGGCTCGAGCTCGACTCATTTTTATCTGACGTGCCTAAATAAGCTTAAGCTCGGTTCGAGCTCCTTAAAAAGCTTGTTTAATAATACCCTAAATTCATAATTCCCCTAATATATTTTTATTTTAATATATATAAATAATAATAAACTATATTGTATAAAGGCTCATTTAGTCTCGCGAGCCTAATCGAGTTTAGTGACATAGGCTTGAGCTCGAGCTCATTTAATAAACAAGCTTAATATTAAGCTCGGGCTCGTTTAAAATATGTTTCGAGTCGAGCTTTTAACGATCCGATCTCGAGTAGCTCGCGAGTAGCTTGGCTCGTTTGCACCTCTAGAATCCACTTCTCCTCGATGGTTAGCTACTAATTATGGTTAATTCACGTTGGTTACCAATTATTATGTTATTAGCAATTTAAGTCCAAATTTATTAATATTTAACTAATTAATGTAGAACTATGCATGGTCACACATAATTTAACACATAATCAATTATGAATTATGAATGGAGCTATGTAAGATTGATTAAGCAAATATAATTATAATCATAATATATTTCCTCCACCACAACCAAATTTAATAACTTTAATTGCTAATCTAAGATTGGTTCGATCCTATCTCTAGTAATTTGATTGTCACTAAATTACTAGGTTTCAATTTCATGCAATTTAATATCCACTAAGCTACACAGAACATGAATTTCAAGCAATTTAAGTATCAAATATTAGCATGCTAGGTATTCACAATCAAACACAAGCAATTAACCAACTAGCAAAATCCATAACTAAATAACTAAACCATGAGTTGAAGTTTCATCTAGCTAAACAGAAGTAGCTACATTCAGCTACTCATGGCTGAAATCAAACACTCAAACTTGATAAATAAAAACATAGTCAATTGTACCGAATTGAAAGATTAAGTTGTGATCTTCAATCCATTCTTCTTCCTTGGATATTAATGCTTGATTTCTCTGCCTTTTTCTCCGCCAGAATCGTATTCTCACCTTCTTAGTCTCCAGCCAATATCTCAAAATCGTAAGCATCAAGGATATATATATATATATATATATATATATATATATATATATATATATATATATATATATATATATATATATATATATATATATTCATGATTTGTATACTCCACGTTGTGAATTTGGATGAATCCTTATCGGGCAAGAACTCTGACTTCCCGTGTACTCATCTTCTAGAATCACCAACTCCACGTCGTGGATTTAGCTTTTCGCTGGGATTTTCTTTTATTTAGATTCCTCAATCCTCCAAAGTTCCGCCACTTGTCGCTTTTGGTCCTTATTCTTCAAGATTACTCATTTTGGCTGCAAAACATAATTCAATCTTATAAGTACCACCTATCTTTGCAAATAACCAAAATATTAATAAAAAAATGTATTAAAATATTGTCTACAAATGTGTATAAATATGGCAATATCAATTATCCAAGGGAACAACTGCGGACTCGTCGGCCACACACTTTCGAAGCTGAGAAACATGGAAGGTGTTGTGGATCTGGCTGAGCTCGTCAGGAAAATCCATCCGATACTCAGCCTTGCCCTCTTGGGCGGAAATCCTGAAGGGAACAATAAACCTAGGGCCCATCTTGCCCCACTTTCGAAATCAAATGACACCTTTCCAATGTGACACCTTTAGAAGCACGAAGTCTCCTACCTGAAACTCGAGGTCCGAACGTCGCCGGTCTGCTTAACTCTTCTATCGGCTTTGTGTGACTCGCAACCTGTCACGCACCTACTGAATCAACTTCGTAGTATTAAGTACTACCTCATTACTCCCCATGAACCGATGCTCGACCTCACCCCAACAAAATCGGGGTTCTGCACCTCCTCCCATACAATATCTCAAATGTTGGTCGGTCAATACTGGCATGATAATTGTTATTGTATGAGAACTCAGCCAGTTGGAGATAAGTATCCTAACTTCCTCCAAAATCTAAAACACATGCCCGAAGCATATCTTCGAGCATTTAAATCATCCACTCGCTCTGACCGTCGGTCTGCAGGTGATATGTTATACTAAAATGCAACTGAGTGCCCAACTCCTCATGAAACTTCCCTCAAAACCTGGAAGTAAAACGAACATCCCGATCTGAAACCACTAAAACTGGCACTCCATGCAAAACTACTACCTCCCGAATATATATGTCGGCTAGCTTCTTAGCAGATATACTCTCAGCAATCGGTATGAAATGAGCACTCTTGGTCAACCTACCCACAATGACCTAGTTAGAATCAACTCCATGTGTCGTCCTTGCCAGTTTTGTGTTGAAATCCATGGTAATCTTTTCCCACTTCCACATGGGAATGGGTAACGATTGCATCTTGTCGTGGGGTCTCTGATGTTCGACCTTGACTTTCCTGTAAGCCAGGCACCGCTCGACAAACCATGCTATCTCCCTTTTCATATAGGGCCACTAATAACTCAACTTCATATCTTGACACATCTTTGTGGTCCCCGGATGGATTGAGTACTTTGACTTATGTGCCTCCTCCATAACTGTCTGTCTCACCCCACCAGTAGTCGGAAATCAGACTCTACCACACTGAGTCAACAACCCCCAACTATCTTTGACAAATAAAGGAATTTTACCCCTTCTTCACTTCGCTTTCCAACTCTTTTTTTTCAATCCCTCCACGTAAGCCTTTATGATCAAATCCAACAAAGGCGAAGTAATAACCATCCTCAAACAAATATCCTTGATAGGAGCACCCATCACCTTACGACTCAGAGCATCGGCCATCACATTGGACTTCCCAAAGCGGTACAAAATTTCACTATCATAGTCCTTAACCACATCCAACCACCTCCGTTGTCGCATATTAAAATTCGACTGATCCATCAAATACCTCAAACTCTTGTGGTCAATGTAAATAGTAAACTTAACCCCATACAGATAGTGCCTCTAAATATTAAAGGCAAAGACCACATCCCACAACTCTAAATCATGCGTAGGATAATTCGACTCATGAGACTTTAACTGCCTCGAAGTGTAAGCAATCACATGACCCCTCTCAATAAGTGCAACTCCCAAACCTGAAATAGAGGCATCACAGTAAACCACAAACTCATCCGATCCCTCGGGAAATGCGAGAATTAGGGCCTCACACAATCTATGCCTCAGGATCTCAAAGCCAACTGCTGATTAGGCCCCCACCGAAAAGTCACATTCTTCTTCGTCAAGCGGGTCAAGGGCACTGCAATCTTGTAGAAATCCTGGATAAATCTTCGATAATACCCCGCGAGACCCAGGAAACTCCGAACCTCAGATCGGGTCGACCAATATACACTTCTGATTGACGATGTGCCCCAAGAACTGCACCTCGCGCAACCAGAACTCACATTTGGAGAATTTGGCATAAAGCCTCTCCCTCCTCAGGGTCTCCAACACCTCTCGCAAGTGTTTCTCATGCTGATCCTTGGTCTTGGAGTAGACCAGAATATCATCTATGAATACTATCACGGACCAATCCAACATCGACCTGCAAACCCGGTTCATGAGATCTATGAACGTTGTCGGTGCATTGATGAGCACGAAAGGCATCACCACAAACTCGTAATGACCATATCGAGTCCTGAAGGTTGTCTTATTCACATCATCATCCCTTACCCTCATATGATGGTACCCCGATCACAAATCAATCTTGGAAAACCAAGATAGACCCTCGAGCTGGTCAAATAAATCTTCAATCCTCGGGAGCGGGTAATGGTTCTTCACCGTTAGCTTATTCAACTCCCGGTAGTCAATGCACATCCTATGTGAACCATCATTCTTTTTCATGAACAGTATCGGTGCCCCCCATGGAGAACTGCTCGGTCGAATAAATCCCTTGTCTAGCAGCTCCTGAAGCTGCGTAGACAACTTTTGCATCTTTGGTGGAGCCAAGGGATATGGTGCCTTGGCTATTGGAGCCACGCCAGGAATTAGATCAATCCAAAACTCAACCTGCCTCTCGGGAGGCACTCCTGGCAAATCCTTAGGAAATACATCGGGGAAATCCCGAACGATGGGCACCCCACTCAATTCCGTTGTGCCCTCAACTTGAGTGTCTGCAACATAAGCTAGGAACCCAGAACAACCCTGCTGAAGATATCTCCTGGCCCTCGCAGCTGAAAAACCCATGCGAAGCTCCCTCGACTAGAATGAACAGTTCTCCCCCACTTGGGGTTCGAACTCTCACTAGCTGTCGCTCACAGTCAAACATGTCCCTATTGGGTCCCAACCAATCCATCCCGATGATAACCTTCGATCCTTGTAGAGGAATCGACACCAAATCAATAGAGTATCTCTCACTAAATAGATTCAAGACACACCCACAATAAACCCTCAACGCACTCATAGTATGTTCATCCGCAATCTCAACCTATAACGGGAATTCCAGAGTCCCGGGAGAATCACAAAACTTCTTGCTAAGTGCAAGAGATGCAAAGGATCAGATAACACCTAAATCAAACAGAACATGAGCAACCATACCATTGACCGAAAAGGTCCCTATATAAGATCACATATAATCACCAACATAAATAAGGAAAAAAATAATATACAAGGATAAATCACATACCAGTAATCACATCTGGTGTTGCACAAGCCTCATTGGTGGTTAGCTGAAATGCCCTGCTCTTCACCACAGGAGCCTCCGCCTTGCCCTGACGGCCATCAGTAATCCTCTAAGTGGTTGGTGCAGGCGCCTCCGTTGCTCCCCCTGACAATCTTGGACACTCAGCCTTTTTATGGCCGGTCTGATTGCAATGAAAGCAAATCAGAGCACCCCTGGGGCAGTCCCTACTCATGTGGCCCGACTGACCACAACTGAAACAACTGAACCCATCAATCGACACGCCCTACTGTGTGGCTTGTCGCACTTGCCACAGCGGCTCCGACCTTGCGAGCCTTTGGTGCGTGAATTGGAAGTCTTGGGCCTCTTAGCTTGGCCTACCGATGTCTGTACCTGCTCTGACTTCCGCTTCGTCCGAAGCTCCGACTCAATCTTCCGCTCGCGGGACTTATCGATCATATCATTCAGGGTCTTACACCCCGAGAAGCTCACAAACTACCTGATATTCTCTCTCAACATATCGTGGTATCTCATATTCCTCACTTCCTCATCCGCGATGTACAGAGGAACCAACAAACCCTCTCCCTGAATTTGGTGGTAATCTTCGCCACAGTCTCAGTAGTCTGGCGAAGGTCCTGAAATTCCCTCGCCAACTGATTCACCTCAATAGCTGGTGCAAACTCCCTCTGAAAACCTCTAAAAAAATCCTCCCAGGTCATGACTACCATTGCCGCTGACCCTACAGCTCGGCTAACCTCCTCCCACTAGTCTCGTGCTCGGTCCCTCAACAGGTAGGATGCAAATCCCACCTTTTCCCCCAGGGAAAAAACTCGTCCGCTGACCATTCTCCATGTCAGCGATACAACATCGGCTAGCGAATAGGTCCTTAGCTCCAAAGAACTCAGGAGCTCCACAGGCCTTAAACTTCAGGAATGAGGGAGTTCAAGCTCCTATCTGGCCCTCATCAATCTCAGCTCAAAAAGACCTGAGCCTCTCATCCATCAGCTTTATAATCCCCTCCTTGACGGTACCGAAAATCACAGGAGTAACATCCAAGATACCACGAGTAACCTCAACCGCAATGAACTCGCGCAACCTCTCATCAATCGGTTCTGTGCCTGAGCCAGAACTTGAACTAGAACCAAATCCATAACCTCCTCGAGTAATCATCACCATGCTCGAACTGAAATACAATATAAACAATCAAGATAAGACTCGAGGGGGGAATCTCCCTACACAGGTCTCCTTAAAGTCTCCAGGTTTGCTCTCGTATCAGGTATAAATCATGTGTTTCCAGTAGTACGATCCCAATACTACCTTTCACACATATATGTACCCTCCTCAAGAGTCGTCCTGATTCCTCTAAGTCACCACACTAGAACTATACACCATTCCTATGCTAAACAACATACATATCCTAGACTTTCCTAGGAATCCACAACTCCCACCGCTCGTAGTACCGAGAACCTCAATCAACACCGTTGGTTGCCTTATGCATACAAGTTATACACAAATGGAATCACATAGACTGTCAAATGATGATTCTACCCAAAGTCCACAACCAAACAAGGAACAGGAAATGAGGTTAAATCAATCATTCCAGGGCTATATGATCCTAGTTGTATACAACTTTGGAAGCATACACTTAGCAATTAACTGAGCCGATATCAATTCCAAGTAATACATAACATTAAATTCCCCTAGGCTATAAGGCCGCACACAAATCAGGCATTTCTATCATACGCTTCCTAAAAGTATCCTTATCCCTAATCTAGCATGCAATTCACATATTAAGCATAATGCTCATAACACATAATTATGGGTAATTTGGGAACCACTTACTTGAGCTAGGCTCATTGCACACATCACACCCCTTTTTACTTAGTAAAAGTCTTTTTAGAAATTCAATTTCGTTTTTCTTTTAAAAAGATTATCATTTCCTCAGTTTGAGTTCTGACACACCCGAAAGTGTGTCTGAATCCCTCAAACCAAGGCTCTGATACCAACTTGTAACTGTTAAAAAAACAATGATAATTTTTTTTCATTTAAAGGCTATCAATTTCATTCATTAATTGTTCCAAAAACCACCGTCAATGTAATATTCAAAACATCATAGTATAATTATTTAAAATGCTGAAATCATGAGGGGAGGATGTTGTGCTATCACACCGGGCCCTTCCCTTTCGAACGGAAAGTACATGAAACCATAAAAATAAACTGTAAGCACAAAGCTTAGTGACTTCCCCAAAGTACCACATACCAAAACATAAAACTGGGCTTAACCATGGGGTATAAACCAACCCGATATACACATACACAATGTTTTAAAAACCGGTTTGAACCGGCCGGTCGAACCGGTTGGACCGGGAACCGGGGGAGAGAGCGGTTCAACTATCACCGGTTTTACGTCGATTTCTGAACCGGATTAAACCGACCGGTTTTTAGAAAAATCTGGTTGAACTGGTCAAAATCAACCGGTTAAACCGAATAAAAACATTTGGAAAAGTACCATTTGCATAATAAACTTTGGTGATTTTTTTTCAAATCTATTTTGTTTCTCTAAATAAAAACATATGGTGAATGTTATAAATTTTTTGATGTTTTCTCTATTCATCTAAAACTATGCTTTGTTTCAGTATTATGTTTTATTTTTCTTTTTGACGTATATGGATTGATGTAAAACACTAAAACTTCTGGTTATGTGTTATTTTAATGTATTTGGATTGATTTACAACTTAATTTTATGTATATCTTTAATATTTGAACTTGTAAACGTCAAATCATGATTTATATATGTATGTATGTGTAGGAAAATAGAAAAAAAATGAAAATTATAGAAACCGGTTGACCCGACGGTCGAACCGGTTAAACCGGGAACCGGTCACCATATCGGTTCAACTAAAAAACCGGTTTTTAAAACATTGCACATACGGGGCCCGCAATGGGGTGTATTTCAACCCGATCAACAAACATGGGCCCTGTCCTGGGGCCTCACCCTGGGATATCTTTCAACCCAAACATACGATAGTAGGCACCGTCCTAGGGTTTGTTTCAACCCATCATACAAACTCATATAAGCCACATAACACCTATCGCCCTGGAGAACACAATAATGGACCGACATTGGTGCCTTCGACCCATGGATACAGAGAGAAGACTCACCTCATGAACAGATGAAAAACTGAAACAACACTCTGCTCCGGAATTAACTCTACCGGTCACCTTTATAAATACAGCGACCAACACTCAAAATACAAATCATAATATCCTAAATATCCCTAGGTCAAACTTTGGTCAAAATCCAGGCCAAAATCAAAAGTTAAAAATCAACCTAACTAGCCACCACGTCGTGGCCTCCTTTGACACGTGGTGGTTGCAAACCACCAAAACATACGGGTCTGGACCAAGTCACTACATCGTTGGGACCTCAACCACGTCGTGGTGATACGTGTGGACAGTTTAAACAATTAAGACTTTTTTTTCCTTCCACTACAAAAAACTCCAAGGCTCAGATCTGGTCCTTCCCATCGTCTTGATGGGTAAAGTTTCCAACTTTATCCCTCAAACCCTTCCATAAGCCAAACTCCCAAACCTAACCACTAATGGTGACTTAATGCATCAAGATTATCATTAAGCACCAAATCCTTAGAGTTACACCTCTAAAGTTTCCAGAATGGTTTCACATTCCAAAGTGACCTTGAAAATTGTGGCTTTATGGACTTGCATGTCCAAAACATCCTTTTTCCACATTAGGGAAAAAATAGGTTTTAATGACTAAAATGTCATGCATGACATCGAAACTTGATTATAATCCAGATCCAACACACTACTTGCTCACGTAGACCTGTATATTTATAAAGTTGCAACCTATATGAGATCCCATTACTTAAGTTCATCTAAATCATGGAAAAGGGGGACGAAATAAGAGATCTAGCATGTCTAAAACATCCTTTTTCCACATTAGGGAAAAAAATAAGGTTTAATGACTAAAATGTCATGCATGACATCAAAACTTGATTATAATCCAGATCCAAGACACTACTTGCTCACGTAGACCTGTATATTTATAAAGTTGCAACCTATATGAGATCCCATTACTTAAGTTCATCTAAATCATGGAAAAGGGGGACAAAATAAGAGATCTAGCAACATGGCAAGAAAAGGTTGAGTCTTGGGCACTCACCAAGGTCAAAAATATGAGCTTAGCTGAAGAAACGATGCTTTCCACGAAACTACTTCACCAAAAGCTTCCTTCTCCTTCTAAAATCACCAAAATGTTCCTTAAATAGGGTCCAAGACCCGAAAATTAGGGTTTTCACTAAAAAGCACCCGCCACGTCGTGGTGCCTCAAGACCATGCTGTGGTGGGTCATTAAAATCCCGCGATCCAAACTGATACGTGTAACATCCCAAAATTCGAGACCAAAAATTCCATTTTTAATTAAGTAATTATAAAACCACTAGTCTGAAACATCCATAGTGTCAACTCATTTCATAATAAAAAACCAGTATTTCAAATAACTAAAACATATCATAGAAAAGTATTATCAAAGTACAACTCCCAAATATCTCATAATGCGGAAATCATAGTGTGATGCGCTGCGATCCTGCCGGCTCCGTTCCTTTTGAAAAAGAAGTACCTGAAACCAAAACTGTAAATCATAAGCACAAAGCTTAGTGAGTTCCCCCATCATACCGCATACCATACAATACACATACTGCCCAACATATCCGGGTGTTGGCCTACCCCTTCGGTCTCTTTCAACCGGTAATTGCCTAACATATCAGGGTGCTGGCCTGCCCATTCGGTCTCTTTCAACCGGTAATTGCCTAGCATATCAGGGTGTTGGCCTACCCCTTCGGTCCTTTTGACCGGTAACGGGGACTATTTCACCCCTACTACTACCATATATCATTTTAGTACATAAACACATAAGTCGCATACTGCCTAGCATATCAGGGTGCTGGCCTACCCCTTCGGTCCTTTCGACCGGTAACGGGGTCTATCCTACCCCTCCTACCACTATCACATAATATCATAGCATACTAGCCCATAAAGCATAACAGATAGTGGCATACCAGACAATTATCACAAAGACAATCATCTCTACTATAATCTCCCACTAGTGGGTCGACATTGGTGCCTTAGACCCACTTCTATCGGAAGGTAACTCACCTCGAATGCTGAAGCTCGCTGCCCGAACTCCAAAGCTACTGCCCTGACAACTTCCCAAACTAACAATTTCCAACACAATATCCAATTAGCAACTAAGTTTTAAACCATGAACCATAATCCAATCTTGGGGTAAAATGACCATTTTACCCTTGGCCCAACAAGACCCATAACTAAGGCCCAATCCCAAAACAAATAAGGTCCAAAACCATAAGATCCATAAAAGCCCAATATATGTCCCAAATTCCAGTTGGGCCCCCTCCCTTCGCATGGGCCTCGACCTATGGCCCAATAATGCTTTTCTAATCCAAAAGGTCAAAGTCAAAGTCAAAGTCAACGCTCCGAGTTGACTCAACTCGTCGAGTCTGCTCTTCAACTCGCTGAGTTCTCATGAATCTCAAAATCGTGACTTTTCGCATCAACTCATCGAGTACTCCCTCAACTCGTCAAGTTTTCCTTTTCAGAGTCGGGACATTTCAAGAGCAACTCTTCGAGTTCTCTCATGAACTCGCCGAGTTCTTCAATATGTTAAGCCCTTCTTAATGGATTAAGCTCCTATCCTTCAGATCTAAGCTCTATACTTCATATTCATACTGAAAATGTCCTTTTATGGGTAAAGTTTCTAACTTTACCCGTTAATACCCTTCCTTAATGGATTTAGCTCAAACCCTAACTCTTTAAGACATAGATCTTGATCCAAAAGCCATTAATACTTCAAGATAAGGCATACCAACTGAGTTCTAGACCCTAGATACTACATGAACACGTAAAGCCTCTGACTTTCTCCCCATGCATGGCCTTTTGGAGCTTAAAAGGCCAAAATGACATCCTAAAGCTTGCATGGGGCTTCAATGGCCATAAAGTTTGCACCTTTATGCCATGAAAGCCCTTCAAGGTCCTAGATTTGGAGATATACTCACTTGGGACGTCCATTTCCCAAGGATCATGCTATTTGGGCCAAAAACCCAATAAAAGTGAAAGTGAAGAGATCTAAGTAATCATTAAGAAATTTTGAGACTTGCTTACCAAAAAATATTGCAATTGGAGTGAAGTTTCTGGATCTATAATCTCCTTCTCTAGTCCTCCAACTTCTCCTTCTTCCTCAAGCTTCACATACACAAGATTTCTCTCGAAAATGGCTCACAAGCTCACACAATACATCAGGGTTTCGAGATCTAGGGTTTGGGTCTTGGAGGCTGGAAATGAGGTCAGCCTATGGAGGTTAAAGTGTTTATGTAACGACCCAAAAATCAGGGGTAAAAATTTCATTTTTAATATAGCTAAAACATTGATTCCTTTTATTTCAAACATTTCAAATCATCATTAAGTAAAACATTTATCAGAGTTCATCCCAAAATCATTCATTGCGGAAAGTATATGTGTGTGCACTGCAATCAATCTGAGCCCTTCTTTTCCAAATCGATGATACCTGAAACCAAAACTGAAAACCGTAAGCACAAATCTTAGTGAGTTCCCTAGAGCATACACCACATAATCCACATATTCACATAATCCATATGAGTTGTAACAGCTACATAAACCTTATCAATCACACAAGCCATGCATACAAACATATAAGGATGCCATGAAAACCCTCCAAGGTCTTACTCCGGGTGTCATGGGAACCCCCACATGGTCTTAGCCCACTGTCATACCAACCATACATATAAGGATACCCTGGAAACCCTCCAGGGTCTTACTCCGAGTGCCCTGGGAACCCCCATATGGTCTTAGCCCAATGCCATGGAAACCCTCACATGGTATTGACTAAGGATGCCATGGAAACCCTCCAAGATCTTACACCCTAGTGCCTCGGGAACCCCCCGAGGTCTTCCTTGCAAGCATCACAAAGACAAATAGCATATCACATGCCACATAATCAACTAGCATACCACATAACACGAAATCAACTAGCATACCACATAACACGAAATCAACTAGTATATCACATAATGCATAATGAGCCGGCCTTGGTGCCTTAGAACCATTGGTATGGTGAGGAGACTCACCTCGAATGCAAAAGCTTCCCGAAAGAAATCCTTAGTTGCTGCCATGTCCACTTCCCGAGCTATCAATACCAATCAATATACCCAATTAGCAATTGAGTCCCATACCATAATCCTTAATCCATGCATGGGGTAAAATTACCATTCTACCCATGGCCCAGTATGATCCAAAACTAAGGCCCAGACCAAAACAAAAGCCCAACACAATAATGTCCATAAAACCATCAATGGCCCAATTTTCCAAATTGGGCCCGGACCTTTCTAATGGACCTTATACTAAAGCCCAATATTCTCTTTAGTCAATAATCCTGACCCCAATTGGCCCACGAAGGCCCACAACAACCTAATCCAAGAATTGGCCCAAATCGAGGCCCATAATGCGAAGTCCATTTCTATATTAGGCCACAAGGCCCAATAGGCCCAACTATTCAATTATTGGCCCAAAGATACATTCAGGCCCAACTATCATCAAATCCAGACCCAAAACCATTAGGGCCTAAAGGTCCGAAGTCCACAAAGGCCCAAGTCCTCCTGAGAGCGTACGCCCAACGTACCTCTTATGTATGCTTAGCGTACTGGGCAAAAGGGTTGTACGCGCAGCGTACTACATTATACGCCCAATGTACAAACGCCTGATGCATAAAATCCATTAAGTGCTTAATGCTTCAAACCAAGGGACCAAATTACAGATCTGAGCTCTTCCTAACGTCTTAATCCATAAAGTCACTGACTTGGTGACTTATATGACCTACATGAACCCAAAATCAAAGTATAACAATCTACTTCCATGAAAATGATCATAACTCTTGCATGAATCCATTAAGACCTCCAAGATGGCAAGTTTATGCCTTAGGGAGTTACTTACCACCAAGGGTGGCATCCCTAAGCCTAAAAACGGATTTGGAACCATAAAGCTCCATTCTTGGGACCAAAAAGATCCAAAAACTCAACATAATAGATCTAAGCATTCAATGGTCAAGTTCAGAGCTTTATACCTTCATCAAGTTGAAAATGAGTCACAAAAGCCAGATCCATAAGCTTCTTCTTGATCTCCATCTTTGCATCCAACTCCACCTTCTTGAAAATGGGTCAAACACCCCAAAAATGGACTCCATAAGCTCAAAATGCCACCATGGATGATATATGACGATTTATAGGGTTTAGAGGGATGGAGGCTGAAGGTATTAGGGTTAGGTTAAGAGATAAGGAACTTAAATAGGGTCTAAGACCCTAAAATAGGGTTTTGGTCTGATTGGCGTACGCCCAGCGTACATATGGTACGCCCAACGTACTCCGAGGAACATTCGCGACCATCCTGGTCATTACGCCCATCGTACTCCAAGGTACGCCCAACGTACTGCCTTATTCACTAGTACGCCCAACGTACGCCCCTCGTATTCGACTAAGCCTTAAACCCACGAAACTTCCGAAGGCCATAACTTCTTCGTTGTAAGCCCGGTTCCGACGATCCTTATATCAACGGAAAGGTAACAAGAAGCCCTACACTTCTAACAACTCAAACCTTTCTTAAGACCTTCCGAACAAGAATCCATTTTCCTTACCGAAATACCCCTACGCTCCAAAATACGAACCGAACACCCGGATCACTTCTAATGCATCACCCGAACCCAAATGGGCCTAGATCTTACCTTTTCAAAAGCCATAATTCTTATGATGACCGATCTTCGGGCCATATCCTCATACTAGGAATCTATTTGGAACAGGATGTTACAGTTTAAATAGGGTGTAAAGTCCCGATTTTAGGGTTTCCCAAACCCAGTCCAACTCGTCGAGTTTGTCCTCCCCAACTGTCGAGTTGGTCTTCTAAAACGCTCGGTCCAGCATTCCAACACGTCGAGTTTTCATCCTTGAACTCGACGAGTTGGCTTCTTAATTGAAGTTTTTCTTTCCTTAGTTAGTCTTCGAGATTATGGGTGTTACAATAAGCCACGTCATGGTGATGCTCCACCACGTCGTGGCCACTATTTTAAAATAAATACAAGAAAGATGATTCATACCTGGACCAGATGTTACAATCATAATTTTTTTATTGATTCAAGTTGTAGAGGTGATTGTGGTGGTGGGTTTTACCATAGACTACATCGTTTTTCTTTTCTAGATCAAACTTCACCAGAAGCCTGTGTTTCCCTCCTCTTTACTGAACGATTCCCCTAGAAATAGGTTCCAATTAGACGAGAATATAAAGTCGATGTCCCTGAATTTGATGCTAATAAAGATTTAGGGATCAAGATTTTGATGTTGCAATCGTACTATGTTGATTGATTTTTGTGAGAATCTTATTGTGTTGATTGGTTTTTATGAAAATTATACAATGTTGATTAACTTTTGGTGCTTATTACTTGATGTGGAAGTGTTCTTGTCAAATGCCTTTGGTTAGCATCTATGTGGTTTTTTTTGATTCTATATCTTCTTGTTAATTCCATTTTATAGGATTGATTCATATATGCTTGATGCTTTATTTTGGTTAAAGATTTTTTTTTTAATCTTTGTTTTAATTAAAGATGTTGGTTGAAGAATCTAAGACTTGGAGAAGATGAGAGTGGATTGGCGGTGTAGGGGATGATGGTGATGATAGTGGTGGTTAGAGATGGTGGTGATTGGTGATAGTGATGATGCTGATGATGACATGTAGGTGGTGGTGATGGTGGGCGAGTAGTGGTAGAAGCAATGGTAAAAGGGCAATTTCATTTTTTTAAAAAGGTTTAACATCCCCTCTTTAGGGCGGTTGGAGGGGATGACTACCGGTGTTACCAAGACCCTCCATAGTGACCAATGATATTACTTTTCCAAAAGTATGACCAAAGATGTTATTTTATGTAAACAATAGGGACCAAAACTGTAATTTACTTATAGAAAATGGTAGGGATGAGCATATGGACCGGGGAACCGGCCGGAACCGGTCCCGGAACCGGAACCGGCCGGAACCGGTCCCGGAATCGGAACCGGAACCCGATGGAATCGGTCGGGCCGGGACCGGTACTATAATCTCGTCAATTTTTGGAACAGGGACCCGGTAAGAACCGGTCATTGGAACCGGCCCAAAACCGGGAACCGGACCGGATAACTCACTCAAATTTTGAAAGTTGCATAACTCACTCAATTTAACTTTTTTTGACCTGGATATTTTTCCTACATGTAGATTATGATTTGTACTTAAGCTTAAACTATAAAAACGCTTGATTTGGTTAAAAATTAAATGAGTTACAAGCCCCACAAGGAAGGGTATCAAATCAGAATTTTTTTTATGTTTCAACAATTAAATGTAATCTGACTTTGTTGTTCAAATGTGCATAACTCACTCAATTTAACTTGTTTTGACCTGAATCTTTTTCCTACATGTAGATTAGGATTTGTAGTTAAGTTTAGACTATAAAAACGTTTGATTTGGTTAAAAGCTGAATGAGTTACAAGCCCCGCAAGGAAGGGTGTCAAATCAGATTTTTTTTTATGTTTCAACAATTAAATGTAATCTGACTTTATTGTTTAAATGTGCATAAATCACTCAATTTAACTTGTTTTGACCTGAATCTTTTTCCTACATGTAGATTAGGATTTGTAGTTAAGTTTAGACTATAAAAACGCTTGATTTGGTTAAAAATTGAATGAGTTACAAGCCCCGCAAGGAAGGGTGTCAAATCATAATTTTTTTATGTTACAGCAATTAAACGCAATCTGAATTTGTTGTTCAAATGTGCATAACTCACTCAATTTAAGTTTTTTTGACCTGAACATTTTTCCTACACGTAGTTTAGGTTTTGTAGTTAAACTTAGACTATAAAAACGCTTGATTTGGTTAAATATTGAATGAGTTACAAGCCCCGCAAGAAAGCGTGTCAAATCAAATCGGATCCAAAATCGGAAACCCAGCAAAAACCGGACCCGGACCCGGAACCGGTGGAACCGGAACCGGTAGAACCGCCGGGCCGGTTCGGTTCTTGATTTTGGCCGAAGCCTGTTCCCGGTTCGGGTCCGGGTCGGACCGATTCCGGCCGTTTTGGTCCGTTTGCTCATGCCTAGAAAATGGTGTTGTATTTAGATCCCGTGAGGGTATTTTGGTAAATAGATGCTTAGCTCGCACCTCTTTTGTTCCAAATATATACTATTTCCTCTCCAGCCCCACGATTTCATTCTCTCAATCCTCACTTTTTAGGGTTTTCGTAACCCTTTGCGTCTCTTTATCGCTGCACCATTCGATGGCTGAGGAAGCACAGTATTCGTCCGGAGCTGACTACGCCACCACGAAACGCAAGTACGATGACTCAACTACACCACCTCCGCCTTCATCCACCCGTCGAGCCACTGGATTTTCCGCTCCCATAATCCCTTCACAGTCTCCCGACTCCGCCCCGGCTTACAACAGCGTACCTCCGCCCGTAGATGAGATCGAGCTGGCTAAACAGAGAGCACAGGAGATCGCTGCTCGTCTCTTCAGCAGTGCCGAGGCCAAACGCCCGAAGTTCGATAATGGCGGAGGAGGCGGCGGATATGATTCCAATGATAGCAAGGGGTTCAGCTCTGGTCCTCCGGGTTCGATTCTTTGCTCTAATCTCATTTTTCATGTGCCTTTTCGCTGTAGGGTTTGTGACTGTGATTATTGCTTTGGTAACCTCGTCTTGATCTCTAAGACGAGCATGTCATTTGAATGAATTCGACTAAAGTTAGGTAATAATGAAAAATGAATCTTCTAATTGTTTCGGAGCAACTAGAAAGGGATTACAGGACTAGGAAGAATTCTGTTTCATGATTATGTGGGTTGAATAAATTGTAACAAACAGTTTAGGTTTCATTTGTGCTTTCACTCACAGATACACGTGCACAAAATGTGTGAAGTACTTAATGTGTACATGATCTGAAAACAGATGTGTTTTGTGTTTGAAATCAATAATGATTTATATACGTCCTCAGATCACCTGCTTATGGTTTACTTTTCTGTAAGTGCAGATTATGGACAAAAGCCTTATTCGACCACTGCTGTATCTTCTGCTTATGGTTATGGCAACCCAAGTAAAAAGATCGACATCCCAAATGGAAGGGTAGGTGTGATAATTGGTAAAGGTGGAGAGACTATAAAATATCTTCAGCTGCAATCTGGAGCAAAGATCCAAGTTACCAGAGACATGGATTCAGATCCTCATTCACTCACCCGAACTGTAGAGCTAACAGGTACTTCAGAATCAATAGCAAAGGCTGAGCAGTTGATTAAGGATGTGCTTGCTGAGGTATAGTTGATATCAACATGATATGCTTTCCATCTAGTTGTAACATGCTTTGAGTAGCATGTATATGTTTATATGTTCATAATTGTTGATTTTGTTATTTAGGCTGAGTCAGGAGGTTCTGGCATAGTTTCTAGAAGAATGCCTGGTGAGTCAGGTGGTGCTGAACAGTTTGTGATGAAAGTACCTAACAACAAGGTATTTTATGCTTAAAGCTGGTTTAAGTTTACTAGTCATTTGTTGCAACTGGTCTTTAACTGTTCCATTTTTGTTCATGCTTCTAGGTTGGTCTTATTATTGGTAAAGGGGGGGAGACCATAAAGAATATGCAAGCCAGTACAGGAGCTCGTATTCAGGTCTATTTAAGTTTCTCTGTTCTCTATGAGCCTATCTTCTATATCGAGTGTTAAAGTCTCTCTTTTGAGGACTACACTTGACAAGAGAAATGATTATAGCTGAAAAGATTATTGTACCTGTTATCAGGTGATACCATTACACCCACCCCCTGGTGATACTTCAACAGAGAGGACAGTACAGATAGATGGATCCAGTGAGCAGATTGAGGCTGCAAAACAGTTGGTTAATGAAGTAATCAGTGAGGTATGTGCAGTTATACAAGGAGACCAAGCATCAGCTTGGTTTCAGAAACTGTATGCTAGATTGCACTTGCTTTTCAGTATACATAGCATCTTTATTCTTACTTGGATAACATAGTATACTTTGATTGCTCAATATGTGAATCCAATGGTTGCATGATTCAAAATGAAACTCTTTAAAATGGGTTTTTTTTAGAACTTTCTGCTAATTTAGGACAAATTAGGTATCTTTTAGTTAAAGGTTGTTACACCTCCCATTTCTGCCCTTCTTATTTGGTATGTTATTGTAGAACATATTTTTTTTGAAGTCATCTTATACCATAATCCATAAACTCGATAAATTGCCACCACCTGCTTCTATTCCCTATATTCTACATGTACAATCTGAGGTTGCAGATTTCTGTTGGTGCTGCTCTTTGGAATGAACAGCTGTCTGAATGGTAAATGCATGCAGATACATATATTTCATAATGAAAAGAAGAGAGCATATTTGTATATTGGATTGGATTGCCTCTGCAGGGCTGTTGGAAGTTGGAACTTTGTCATCTATACTTACAGTTGTTAGAATCAACTGATGACTGTCTTATTGGTGTTCTAACAAGGAAATATATATATATATATATATATATATATATATATATATATATATATATATATATATATATATATATATATATTACATACCTGGTTATGAATATGATAAATCTAGGGTTTATATGGATATCTGATATAGTTAATAAGCATATAAAGATTATGCTGAACCTAGATTTAAGGACTCGAATATTATAGTTGTATATGTCTTGTTGCTGATATTGCTGTTAGGATGATTCAGTGGGTGTTGGGGTAGTTGGAGTTTTGGTGACACCAACTTGAAACTGGTATGGCTCTAAATCTCTTTCCAGAAGAACTGCAAATATATCATTGCTATAGAGATTTCTGCGTGGTGTGCTATACTATCTATACAGTATACATATTGGGGTTTGATTGAGGATATTAATTGCCTAATTCCTAACACACTATTTATAGGTTATTCACCATTTTTATAAACCATAAGTGTTTCTTTGGATAAGAATGATACACTGCTATCATATATTGTATAGTTTTTTGCCTCCTTTTTTGTTGTTGTTGTTGTTGTACCCATTCACTTCGAATAGGGAGAGGATGGTCTTCTTCTCACTTCTCTTCTGCTGGAGTAAGCTCGGTAATACCACCCGACCAGTACGGTATGTAGGCCACTAAACCCCGTCTTGATATATAATCATATCATCAATATCAATTAATGTGCTTTAATAATAATAATAATATCTGTGCTGCTACTACTTACTTGTAATATGTAATTGCTTTCCATGCTTTTTTCTGCCTACCATATCTATATGAATGTATAAAATTAGTAGTATATGCTTTGTTAATTAATTTTTACCATGCATGTTTATAAAATGTTTTTTTTGGCTAATTTGAGATGATGACTTTTATCATGCAGAATCGTCCGAGAAACTCAATGGGAAGTGGTGGAGGAGGATATTCACAGCAAGGCTACCAAGCTCGACCCCAGACAAACACCTGGGCCCCACCTGCACCCCAAATGCCACAACAAGGCTATGGTTACATGCAACCAGGTGCATACCCCGGTCAGCCCGCTCAATACTCCCAACCCCAATACGGCGGCTACCCTCGTTCAGGCGGATATGCCGCCGGCTGGGACCAGTCCGGTCAGCAAACCGCACCGGGAGCTGCTGCTGCTGGTGCTGGTAGTGGTTATGATTACTACAACCAGCAACAAGCTCCCCAAACCCAACCACCTGGCGGCACCGTGGCGGCAGCAGACGGGTCTGGTTACGGGTACAGTCAGCAGGGTCAAGGTTACGGTCAAGATGGATATGGTGGGTACTCGCAATCTGGTTATGCGCAAGGATACGATCAACAAGGCTATGGTAATCCAACAGCTGGATATAATGAAACCTCTGATGGTCAAACTGGTCAAACTGCTTCATATGGTGGACAAGGTGATACTACTGCTGCTCAAGCTCCACCACCTGCATCTGGAGCTCAATCTGGTTATGTTCAGCCTCCACCGCCTGCTGCTGCTTCATATGGTTCCTATGGGGCTCAGCCGCCTTCTGGATATGGTGGGTATGGACAGAAGCCTCCTGTTACTCCACCGGCTTACGGGCAGCCGCCACCACAGCAGTCTCCTAATGCTGCCCCACAAGGTGGTGGCTATGCCCAACCAGCTCCTTATAGTGGTTATGGGCAGGCGGATGCAAGCGGTCAGCGCCCTCCTTATGGTGGTGCTGCTGCTGGGTATGGCCAAGCAGCATATGGGCAGCAGCCAGCTGCAGCAGCATATGGAGGCTCGTATGGCGGTGGTTACCCCCAGCAACCTCCTGCATATGCCGGCGATGCTGCTGCTCCGGCGACCCAAGCAAGTCAGGGTAGCAGTGGTGGTGCGGTTGCGAAAGCTTCACCTCAGCAGAGTTGATCAGGTAAGAAGAGTAGAATGTTGGTTATAAAATTGTGGTAAGTGGTAACTCAGATGATCTTTTCTTTCCTTGTTAATTGAATATTTTTGCATGTTTTTGTTGGATACTTGGATATGCCCTTTTTAGACATTTCACATGTTCCATATTCCATATTGCATCATCATATGTATGAGTCATGTTTGGTGATTGTTTAAGTTAATTGTTGACATGTAACCTTGTTTCCCCTTTTATGATCGATTATGGCATGGATTTTAGTGAACTCTTCAATTAAAGTCGAACACTTATTCAGAAAGTTCTTAGCTACGGAGGTGAAGAAAATAATTATCGTAGATAGAATTTATATTATAAATTTGTGAGATTTGATTAGAGCATCGATCAAGAATGAAATAGAGCCACGTGCTCGTCTGCATATTCAAAACATGAGTACAATAAAATATACAATAAGGAGATTAATGTAAGGCTAAAATAAGAAGGGTAATTAAGCGAAAGATCCCCAAGTAAATGTGACTAATAAAGCAAATTTACTTTGGGTGTCGAAAACTTTGGTGAAGAATTTAGGGGTGGCCATTTGATCCGAACTTGAAAAAAACTGGAACCGGCCCCAGATTGGAATGGGATTACATATTATCCGTGCATTAAACTCGATTTTGGAACTTAATGGTAAGGCTTATGACTATATAATTATCATATAATAAAGTACATAATTTTAAAAGCAAGTAAATACGAAATTATGAAATCATACATCTTGTTCTACAAAACTCAACTACACAAAAATAAACAAAGCATCACAATTCACACAAAATGCAAATGAATACAATGCACTCGTTCAAAAGCTTAGTGAGACAAATATGATTTGATAATAACTTAGAAGATGTATATAGTAACACTTATATTAGTTATATAGTTTTTTAATTTTTTTTTACAAATTATCAAATTACATAAGAAATGAGAAGATGTATATAATAATATTGATTGATTAAAATTATGTTTTTAACATATCTAAAAGATTAACACTTGAAAAAAAATCCTTCAATTTTCATCAGATGACGATATAAACTCATTCCAATGATTGAAGATCGAGACAAGATGGTGAATAGAATTGTTGATCCGATGTGTATCATTCTCATCCATAGCTTTTAGAAATTATGATGTGATACTTGTTACATAAGACACGACTGAATATTGATACATGTTGTAATTCATATTACACGTATTAAATCGGGACTAAGACGTATGTCAATAGTATAACACTTGTACTTTTTTGTTCCATACAAAAAAAATTGTAACTCGCTATCAATCTTTTGTCTTTATAAAATACACAAATGACATCTTTAACATATTATCAAACAATTCTAAAAACTTGTCATATAACTTGGTTTAATTCCGTCACAGCCTAATGAAATTAGGCAACTCGCACCTCCCACCAAAGGGAGTAAATATGCGAATGGACAAAAATGATGGGAACCATTTGTATAATTTAGCCTAGTATTAGAGAAAAAGAATCAGGGACCTTGTTGTCATTAATTAAAAAAGCAAGGGTGAAATTTGTTGGTATATAACACTCATCCATGGACGCTCAAAACCCTTTTCACCACTCTCGACCATCTCTATAACTGCACTAAATTTAAGAACAAGGTAAATTGAATTTCCCTTCGTTTATTATATAGCATCTTCGATCAATTCCTAATCATATCGGAGCTTACGTTCAATATATGTCATTTCGTTTTTTCTTTGTAATGGATGATTCTATGTGTAAAATGTATCATAGATTGTAAAACTATTGGTTTTTTTGGGGAATATTTGAAATACCTGCGAATGTGTTCTTTAAAACCGTTCTTTTGATCGCCAATTGGTATGCAATTGCTTCGATCTTCTTAATTCATCATGCCTACGCTCAGTATTCCCATGGATTTACATGTATGGTTAATTGGAAACTCATGTAAGAATTTCTTCTGTTTTATTTCTTTGGTATGATCGATTTGAGGATATGGAGTTTAGGTCAAGTTGTATGGTTCATTTTTCAGTGAGTATATTTATCTATTGTTAAAATGGATGATTATGTTAATTACTTGTAATTCAAACACTCTTTATCTCTGAGTAATTTTATCTATGCTTTCCAATCGTAATCTTTTAGATTTAGTGAAAGCTAAACACTCTGAATTTCTTGATCCTTCATCTTACTGGCTAAATACAACCATCGACGTCTCTTAATTTCTGATTGCAAGTTGCAACCTATGTTTAGCATTTTCTTTTGTATGTTCAAATGATTTGATCCTCTTTATACACTATTATAATGTAGAAGTTATGGCATCAAAGTTGAATGTCTTACGTTCAAAGGTAGCTGAAGCCTCAAAGTTTTTGTCCAAGAATGGAAACACCTACTACAAACAAACACTAGAGCAAAACAAGAAATACATTCAAGATCCACCAACTATAGAAAAATGTCAGCAGTTATCAAATCAGCTACTTTACACTCGTCTTGCCAGGTTCCCAACTTTCCCACAACATATGTATATCTTGTTTTGTTTATGAACTAGGAAAAAAGACATAAATGCCATCGTCATCCTGAATGTTCTGTTGATGAACACCTGTCTTGTTGAATCAGTATTCCAAGTCGCTATGATGCATTCTGGAAAGAGCTTGAGTATGTGAAGCAACTGGTAAAGACAAGGCATGAGCTTAAAACTGAAGATATGGGAATTGCTGCTCTTTTTGGGTTGGAATGTTTTGCTTGGTATTGTGCTGGAGAGATTGTGGGAAGAGGATTTACTATTACTGGTTACTATGTTTAAATCCATTTCCTGCAATCAACGTTAGCTTTTTTGCCTATGCTTTGCTTTTTCAGGATATAATAAGATAGTCTACTTAGAAATACAGTTTTTCATATTTTATATGACAACTTAGGGGCGATAATCACTGCCCAAATAAATTCAAAAGATTCTTACTTTAAGTTTTGTGGTGTGGAGCACATAGTTTGTGTGTTTATGTGTGTGTGTGTGAAAATGAAGGGCAATGTCATTGGCAACTACTACTCACATCTGTAATAACATTGTAACCAAAATCTAGTTTTCTCAGGATGTGACATGACACTGGTTAAATGCTTATTGATGCAAACAATGTTTTCTTTTATAAGGATTTATACAAGAAGTGGTTTTGGACACACGTTGTGCTTATGTTACAATCGGTTAGATGAGTTCTATAAAATTTGGTTGTATATTTCGTTTGAAGAACCATTTTTCGCATAAATTCTGGGGGAGAAAAGTAAAATATCATTGTATAAACAAAGATTTAACATTTTAACTAAAAGTAAAAGTGGAATTACAATAGCACTTGATAATAATAATTGTTGTTTTACTAAAAATGCAAAAAATAATAATAATAATAATAATAATAATAATAATAATAATAACAAATTAATATTTGAGAAAAATGTAACTGTTTTTTTCCTAATGACAATGAGATAAAAGGTAACCATGAATTTGTATCAACAGAATCTGGGTGACCACTTGCCTCAATTTGGGACACGATTGCTTGGTTCGCATGGTTTGCAAGGTATTGTGTGAATTTTGAGTTTTCTTTGGGCCGATATACTTATCCGAAAAAAGAAGATGTAAATCGAGCATACATAAGTAAAAATGCTACGAAGTGACTTTTTAAAGATAAAATCAAACCAAGGACAAACAACCAAAAGCTTCTTATATCGATTAAAATCACACAAAGTGAGATGATGGGAACTTCCACCTAACAGAAATACCAAAGGGACTAAATATGTGAATGGACAAAATTGATGGGAACCATTTGTATAATTTAGCCTAGTATTAGAGAAAAAGAATCAGGGACCTTGTTGTCATTTATTAAAAAAGCAAGGGTGAAATTTGTTGGTATATAACCCTCATCCATGGACGCTCAAAACCCTTTTCACCACACTCTCGACCATCTCTGTAACAGCACCAAATTTAAGAACAAGGCAAATTGAATTTCTCTTCGTTTATTATATAACATCTTCGATCAATTCCTAATCATATCGGAGCTTTGCTAGTGTCTTATATATGTTATTTCTCTGTGAAAAAAGCTTATATCATGTTATATCAAATGCTGGTCTATATGCACTTTGTTCACCTGTTATATCATGTTATTCTTTTTTGAATAGACGTTTACTTAAATTAGAGGTTTGATAGAATAATGTGACAATAGGTTCCTGTAACAAATGTTGGTCTAATTTTTTTCAGGTGGTTATTTATAAATGGACAACATAGTGATTATGAGTTGGCCAAAATCATAGATGATATGGTAAAATGACTAAAATGATCATTTTCACCAAAAAGACCAAATTAGTCATTTTGACCAAAATGACCAAATTTGTCATCACCAAAATTAACGTAATTGGTAAAAATGATTTCTTTTTTACATGTTATTATATCATTTTTTAATTGACCAAAAAAATATTATTTTATTTGTCTTTTACGTGTGAAAGTAGCAAAATGACCACTTAAACCGTTAGCAAGACCAAAATGATGAGAATGCTTTCTTTTTTACAATTATCTTTCTATAAAAGTTGAATCTTCTTATCCAATATCATTTGTGTCTGTATTTTTCTTATCAAAGCATCATACTTTCAAAGTACCATGCCATGAATAGGTATACTTTCAAAATTAGCACCCAACTAATTTTTTTTTTTTTTCTAATAACTTAGCTCACTTGACTTTTCTTTGTAGTACATTACTACATTTTTCATATATTTGGTGATTAAAGTTGCATGATATGACAGATATAGTAATAGAATGTGCTCGATCTTTAATAAGGTTAGCTAAGGAATCAACACAAGGACGTAAATTGGATTGAATGGATGTTTAAACATATTAGGGATATCTACTTTCATTTCTTTCTACTACAATATTGTACTTTTAGTTTTTTTCTTATTAAAGCATTCTACTTTCATTTCTTTTTTTAGGACATTATACTCTATTCAATCTATCCAATTATAGTAGTATCCAATTGTTTTGTAAAAATTTACATTTTTTATACAAATTTATGAGTCGTCAAAGATCGGGTAACAAAAAGTTTGACTTTTTTCACGTGTAGTTAGGATGGAGGTACACCATGGTGTATTGGCTTTCAGAGAGTCGAGAATGGTGTGTCAATTCTTGGAGGTTAGTAAAAATATAGTAAATGACAATTTTACCCTCAAGACTCCACTTATTGTATAGACTTATTTTTATTTTTTTATTCTTCTGGCGTTTCATAATCGAGACAAAATTCAATGAAATTGTTGACATTGGTTTTAAAATTCAATTAACTCTTCTGTTTTTGCAAAAGGACCAAAATACCCTTATCATCTATTTTTAAATAAGACACCGATTTATCAATTTTTTATTTCATTTCATTTCAAGAACATTTAACTGATTTTTATTTACTTATAAACAACATAAATGAGATTTTTCCTAAGGTTTATTTAACCTTTGCTGGTGGTGCTTCCATGATTCATATACCTGAGAACTACCTTGTCCCATCACCTTGTGTCATGTCATTATGTTTCGAATTAGCATGTTCCTCATTGCAATCTATTTTTGTAATTATATTTCATATTTGTTGAAATCTTATATATTTATTATATTTTTTCTTATCCTACAAACTTTTCAAATTTACAGTTTTTTATATGGTATTTATTATCTTAAATTAGGTATGATTTTATATATTTTTGTAATTATATTTGACATGTTATATTGATCTTATTTTCAATACTATACCATATATAAGACATGTTTTAAGTATGGAAATGATATTACATTCCAAAATCTTTATGTCATATCAGCATTAATCAATTTTATATTTCCCTATAAATATAGTGTCTACGATTTTTCATTCAAAATCAATTTTCTCTCTAACTAATCATCTCCTTTCATTGCAAATAATAGTATTCCATGGCAACTAATAATGCAGACCAAGTCGTGTTTGATAAGGTTGCTGAAATCGATGCATCCAAAGAGTCTTGGAACATACGTGTTAAAGTCGTCTTGCTTTGGAAGCAGACCTATAAAAACAATCCTAAAATGGTCGGGAGCCTAGACATGATTTTAATTGACCAGCATGTACTGTTTCTACAAACTTTATTATTTAATTGACCATGTGTATGTCTATTTCTTGGAAGATTAAATGTGTCATGTTTCTACGAACTTTATTATTTAGATTGTCAGATTCTTTCTTCTTATTATTAATTGTGTCATGTTTCTACAAACTTTATTATTTAGATTGTCAAATTTTTATGTTATTACTTCAAAATTTATGTATTTTTGCATAAAAAATGTATTCTAATTGCTTTTTAAATATGGCATGGATGTTAATCGATTTCAGTTATTCTATTTTATTTTTATGTTATTAAATTTTTTGATACTTTTTCTTTAAATTTTATTTCTATTTTATTAAATTTTAATATATAATATTATTTTTATGTATTTTTATTAATTTTAATAATCAACTTTAGTCTATTCACTGAATCTGTTATTATTCCTCTCTTTTGCATCCATTTGATAAATATACAATTCTTAAAAATCTGGTTTTGTAGTTCCCGATCCTTTCACTCATTTACTCTCGATTTCTCAATTAGTATGTGTATGTTTGATTTCTTGGAAGATTAAATGTGTCATGTTTCTACAAACTTTATTATTTAGATTGTCAAAATTTTATGATATTACTTCAAATTTATGTATTTTTTCCTGAAAAGGGTATTCTAATTGCTTCGAATATGTGGTCATTCATATGGATGTTAACTTTTCCTAATTCTTTTGTTTTATTTCTATTTTATTAAATTTTGTGATACTTTTTCTTTAATTTTTATTTCTATTTTATTAAATTTTAATAAACAATGTTATTTTTATGTAGTTTTATTACTTTTTTTGTTTACACTTACTTATCTTTCATTGTCATCTACAAGGCAGTAGAATACAAGCAACAATAAAAAAAAACTCTTATTCCTGTATTTGAATCCTTATTCGATGAAGGAGCTGTCAGGGAGATCAATAACTTTGCTATGGATAGCAATGAAGGCGATTACATGTTTGTTATTCATAAACATAAAATCAATTTCTACAAAACCACAAAAGTTCGTGTATCCACTGATTTTGTTGATATGGTAGATCCTTATCATTTTATCTCTTTCCCATATTTGCTAGCCAGGAACTCTGACACTCGCGTTGCATTTGGTATGTTGTTCTGTTATTAGTTTAACTCATTTCTATACTTCAATTTTAATGTAATACACAATCGTATTATTATTACTAATTTATTACATTTGTCACATAGATTTTCTTGGTGAAGTTGTGTCAATTAATCCCATGCGAGTCATTGTTGAGAATGGAAGAGAAAAAAGGTTAATGAATCTGGTTGCTCAGGGTTTAAGGTACACATTCGTATTAGACCATCTGTTATATCCACCACTAACCACTTTAGTAGTGGGTGCCACATCATCACCACACACAACCACTAAAAGGTTGGTATACCCACCACTATAACCCTCTTATTTTTTGATTTTTAAATAAATAAATACATATATATATATATATATATATATATATTATTGTAGAGAGAGATAGAGAGAGATAGAGAGAGAAAAAATGTATTGGACGTTGGATTCCGTTGTGTGCACCACAATCCACCACTACCACTAGCTACCACTAAGTAGTGGGATGGTGTGCACTATAGTGGTTAGTGGCCACATAGACCACGAAGGGGCTCGTCCTTGGTATACCAGATGGCTTTATTATTACACATTCCCACTTTTATATTTATCTTTCATTAATAACCACCATGCATTTTTAGTGGTACGAAAATTGCGGTTGCTTTGTGGCATAGTTTTGCACTGAAGCTGAATACTTACATTTCACAACATCATAATGAAACTGATCCGGTTATCATCCTGTTACGTTTGGCCAAACTCAAATCTTTGGGTCGTAAGGATTTTTTTCAATAGATTATCGTTTCAACTTCAAAGTAATTACCGACAATATTATTTTACTATTCATTTACAGGTCAGCCTCAAGTTGGTAACTATTTGTTTGGGTCTAGATTGCATATAAATGATGATATGCCTCACATTTTAGAGTTCAAATCAAAGTATGTTTTCCTAATAATTATGAATCCTGTAATCTTTTATGTTTTTATATGATTACAAGTGTAATTATTACCTTAAATTAGGTATCTACCATACTTAAGACATTTAGCTTACTAAATCATTACTTTTATTTTTTAACCTCATTTTTTATATATATGTAGTGTTAATGCTTTGGATATGAATGTTGAGTCTTCTCCCCGTGTAACGACCCAAAAATCAAGGGTAAAATTTTCATTTTTAATATAGCTAAAACATTGATACCATTTGTTTTGAACATTTCAAATCATCATTAAGTAAAACATTTATCAGAGTTTATCCCAAAATCATTCATTGCGGAAAATCATAGGTGTGTGCACCGCGATCAATCCGAACCCTCCTTTTTCCAAGGCGATGATACCTGAAACCAAAACTGTAAACCGTAAGCACAAAGCTTAGTGAGTTCCCCAGCATACCACACACACAATCCACATATCACATAACCTGTTAGCTATAAAAGCTACCTATATCACATAAGAATACAGACATAAACATGTAAGGATGTCGTGGGCTCCCCCCAGGGTCTTACACCATTGTGACATGGGCTACCGCACATGGTCTTTACCTAGGAATGCCATGGGCTACCCCACATGGTCTTACATCCAACGTGCCATGGGCTACCCCACATGGTCTTTACCTAAGAATGTCATGGGCTACCCCATGTGGTCTTACGTCCAATAGCCACGGGCTCCCCCCGGGGTCTTCCATGCAATAACATACATAATCACATAACATATCATATATCATATACATATCTACACATAACACAAAGATAAACCTGTAAGGATGCCATGGGCTACCCCACATGGTCTTAACCTAGGAATGCAATGGGCTACCCCACATGGTCTTACGTCCAATTGTCACGGGCTCCCCCTGGGGTCTTCCATGCAAGTATCACAAAGACAACTAGCATATCACATATCATATAATCACTAGCATACCACTTAGCATAAAGCTAACTACCATACCAAAATGTCCATTACAGCTACTGTACCACATAACATAACATGGGTCGGCCTTAGTGCCGTAGACCCATTGGTATGGTGAGAAGACTCACCTCGCACTGCAGAAGTTTTCTGCATGAATTCCTTAGCTGCTGCCCCACCAGCTTCCCGAGCTGTCACTACCAATCAATATACCCAATTAACAATTGGGTCCCATACCATAATCCTTAATCCATGCATGGGGGTAAAATGACCATTATACCCTTGGCCCAGTATGATCCAAAACTAAGGCCCAAACTCGAAACAAAAGCCCAACATAAGTACTAGTGGCCCATTAATGGCCCAATTTGCTAAATTGGGCCCAATTCCTCTAATGGGCCTTACCCTAAGCCCAAACACCCTCTTGGCCCACATTAACTGACTTCTGATGGCCCATTAAAGCCCAAAGAACCAAAATCCCTTGAATGGCCCAAACCGAGGCCCAAAAATCACAAGGCCCATCTTTGATGAGTACGCTGGGCGTACTCCTATGTACGCTAAGCGTACAGGCTAAATGGTGCGTACATTGGGCGTACTTGTATGTATGCTCATCGTACTCCCCTGTTAAGTCACTTTCCTATTAAGTGCTTAATACTCAGATCCAGAAGCTACAATTACAGATCCAAGTCCTTTTCAACATCCTAAACCATAAAGTTGCTTACTTGATGGCTTTGCATGACCCACATAAGCTCCAACTCCAAAAATGATAATCTACTTCCATGGGAATGGTCTTAACTCATGCATGAACCCATTAAGACCTCCAAGATGACAACTTTCTACCTTAGGGACTCATTTAACACTGAGAGTGGCAACTCTAAGCCTAAGAATCAGATTTCAACCATAAAGTTTCATCCTTGGGACCAAAATGAACTAAAACTCACAAAGGTAGATCTAAGAGATGAATGATCAAGTTCAAAGCTCAAGCTGAGAATGAGTCCCAAAAGCCAGATCCATAAGCTCCTCCTTGATTCCCATCTTTGCAACAAGTTCCATCTTCTTGAAATGCACCAAAAACCACCCACAAAGCTCACAACACTCTAGGATGAAACTACCACTCGAAAGTAGGGTTTAAGGCTCTGAGAATGAAAGGGAGGCGCACCCCTCGGACTTAAGGTGCTTTAAATAGTGAGCCAACCCTAAAAATTAGGGTTTTGGAGATCCTGGACGTACGTTGGGCGTACTCCCCGTACGCTGGGCGTACGTCTTCAGCACCCTCGATTCATTTACCCAACACTACGCTGGGTGTACCCAGCTGGACACATGCATGCTTCCCTTGCATGCATGGGACTTGCTTGCCAAACATTTCCATTGGGGACAATTTATGCCAATAACTTCAAAGTGTTATAACTTATTCGTTCTAAGTTCATTTCCGACGAACTTTATATCCATGACAAGGTGGTGGGAAGCCCTACGCTCCTATCCACACCCCCAAGTCTAAAACCTTTCGGATAAACCCGGGACCCATAAAAGACCGAATCGCCCCTACCCTTTGGCTTCCGAGACCCTAACCGAGTGCTTACAAAACTGGGTGTTACAACTCTCCCCCACTTAAATTAGATTTCGTCCTCGAAATCATGCATCACCATTCCCGTCACACCAGACAACCTGATCAACACGTCCACAAGCCTGAGAATACCACAGCCTTCCCAAGGCAACTAAGACCAACCCTGCAGGGTTCTAAAACCCGAAGATGAAACGAATTCCTTGCAACGTAATTCCGTTTACTCAATCTGAGTCCTAACGTCTCGAGATGGCCCGTCTCCCTGAAAGACCGCCCATATCGAATCATTGCCGAGTTCACGGCACTTATCCCCCAACTGGCTATTCAGCTCCTGATATTATTTAGTCCAACTGCAAACAACTTAGTATATGCCCCGACTGACAGGCAATTCCACACACGGACCCCTAAACGCTGAAACCGCCTCAACTCCTCCCGCTGCCACATAGTTGCTCTCTTGAATAACGGATGGGACCTTCCTGGTCCCAACTTGCCTGCCAACTATCCGGAACACCGGACACCTACCCGGTTGCTGAGCCAGAGACACACGCTCAGCAGTCCCACATAACACCCGAAGGACACCTCGTCTGACAATAACTCCCCTGGCTATACCTCTTCTCTCGACTCCTTCAATCCTTTTATCCATCCGATCATGATAGGCGGACAACCTGTCGCCACTGAATTCGATGCAAAGATGAATGCTACCAGAACAACTGTAGTCATACATCATACCCGGTCTCCTTCGACCTACCGTTTCCTGATTCCAACATGTCGTGGCTCTATTACGGAAAGAGCCACCCGAGACACATCACAAGGGCTTAAACTACTATCAAACCAACCCGTTCATCATCCTGGAATTCTGCCCTCGATGCCCTCGGCATATAGATGCCCCACATCCCATCTCACTGAAACAAAATCCTGCACCAACACATGCGCGAATTTCGATTTCGGGTTCCTATCCAAAACCGAATTGATACTCTGCTCCTATCCAGAGATCCTCGAATCGACATTTGCATAATGAACACGACTTCTCGTCATCCTTTACTCGGACGATTAATAAATACCCTTAGCCGATTCCCTGAGACTACCAGTCTCACACCCGGTCCAACCACCAGGTTCTTAAGAGATCCAATATCAGGGCTACCCAGTCGTAGCCCTACTATGACACGCACTACTCATCCACATGATCCTGCATCTCAAGATCCAACCCTTGTCTCAACAATCTCTACTGGTTCCAACCTGAATTCACATACTCGTCCGAGCTCGCCCCCGGATAACTGATCGATCAATCACCTCTGGTCCTGATCCTAACTAAGTTGTGGCTCCCCCCGCAACCCTGCGAACTAGCCTACCCTAGTCCCAATCACCTGAAAGAATTCGTGAATGCTACGACACTCCCGCAGTCTTACACTATACCCTAACTGACCATTAGTGAATGCTACGGCTCCCCCATAGTCTTATATCACTTTCACCCTTGCTTCTGTCCTGGATACCTGGACGGTTCTCCCCCACTTAGATTCAACTAAATCCGCTCGGCACACGAAAATTGAAGGATTCCCAATCCTCATTACATTCCAATGTTCACCTTGCAGATGACTGATGCTTACCAAAGCTAGCACCCCAAAAGTATCCCTGTCCAAACAACACACTTCCTGAAAACCAACTAACACTTCTTGTATCCCAACAACATCAATGACTTCAAACGCTTAAAAGTGATATCACGATCAGATCTCGGAGTCCAAAGGTCGGATAGACTAACCAAAACCTCAGCAACAACTCTCTCTTCCCTCGGCAATCCCGATGGCTCTTCCAAAAACAATTACTAAGGCTACTGAAAGCTGGTCATAACTCCCTCGTTCGAGCCCTTGAACCAACCCCGAAAATGACTGGAGCAGATGCACTCACTGCTCCTCCCTGATCGTCAGACAGTCGACCTGCTTGTCGTCCACCTGAACCAACCCCTACCCTTTGGCTTCTGAGACCCTAACCGAGTACTTTCAAAACTGGGTGTTACAAGCCGTACATCGCAACTCAACTCAGATACTGTTGTGGCCAATCCAGAGGATTACTGCCTCCGTTTTCAAATAAAAAACATTGATGAGATTCCTGATTGGACGAGGTTTAGTTAACATTTTTATATAAGAGTTTCTGCATTATATTATTGTTTTGATTTTCTATGTACCATTCATATGAAATATGATTTTAATATGATTCCTTTCAAACAATGTATGAAACAGGAAGTTGGTTTAACCATCATCGCTACTATCATCGGTTTTGATATGGATGAAGGCTGGTATTCATTTTATTGCCGTGATTGTTCTAAAAAAGTTACTAAAAATGATTATGATGTTGATGCTGGCCCTTTTCATTGTGATGGTTGTGGATTAGTCTCAGATGTATATGGAAAGTAAGTAATTATTAGCTCTTGGACTATGCATGCATTTAACTTTTTTCATATATTTCATTGTGTATGTCAAGCTAATATAATTATTATGTTATATATTTAGGATTATGATAGTAGTTCGTGTGCAAGATGAAAGTGGGTCTTCTTCGTTCGTGTTGTTTGAGCGTCATGTAAAAGATCTTATTCATCGTGGAAACCAATGGTTGATGAAAAAAATATCTAAAGTTTGCAAAAAGTGTATCCATTATTTAAATGATTGACATATATGATTTTTCTTCTTTAACTTTTCAACTAGTTCCTTGTAATGTAAATTAGGATCAAGGACGCCAAAAGATGCCTGATGAGTTCAAAATCCTTATAAATAAGAAGTTTGTCTTCAAAGTTCAGATATCCATGTTCAATCTGCAGAACAACTATCGTGCTTACACTGTGCAGAAGTTGACTGATGGTGAAAGGGTTCTTGCTGAGGTTTTCAAACGGTCACCAAATCATGAACACCATATTTTAAATGATAATGGTACTTCTATTAACAAGCCAAATAATGTGGGAAACTGACTCATATATGTTTCTAAAGTCAAACCCTATGACCTCTTTTCAATATATATTTCTTTCATTTTCATGAATTTGTGCAAATATGTTATGTTTTTTATATTTTACTATGATCAGATTTTTATCCTTTTGTGTTTTCTACAGGAAAATAATGATTTTGTGCATGATGACAATCTTGATGTTGTTGATCTTGAAGCTTTAACACCATCATCCAGTACGGAGAAGCGCCCTATTGAAATTGTTGCCAACACTGACTCTTTGGAGTGGTCTTCTTCAAAAGATGGTGTTGTTCCTGCTACCTTGAAGATCCTAAAGATGGAAAAGTTGAACTAATATGAAGCCACCCATCAACATTTTACATTTCATCTTAAATATGTTTACAAACATTTTCTTTTTAATCCTTTGTGTGGCACTTTAAATTGTTTAATTATGGATCTTTTGGTCAAGTCTTTTGGTTGTTTTTAAAATTTTATTGGGTTGTTATTTAATCTGAACACGATGATATTCGTGTTATTTATGACAATTTCAAGTTATTTTATTGTTTTGATTTAATGAATATTTTGTTTCTTTTTCTTTCGTTCATCATTTGATTTTATATATTTATCATGTGTACATTATTATTCTAAATGAAGCATATCATATGTCTTATGCCTGAAATCCCACTTAAATTCTATGCATGTTTAATGTATTATCGGTTAAGACATTTGGATATGGTAACAAAATAAAATCATAGTATAAGTATTCAAAATGTATTTTTCTATAATGCATTTATTCCCACCATAATTATCTGCAAACTTTACCTTTTACATAATTTAAACCTTCTAATATTCAATTCCAATATTTAAAATGTTGGAAATCATTAGTAAAAATTTATATTTTTATTATATATACTATTTCACGTACTTTTATTTGTCTAAATGAAATTTAAATTTTATTTGCATAAGTATATATTGTTTGCATATTGAAATCATCATTATACTTTTTTTTTTATCATATAATTTAAAGTTACATTAATATTTTGCAGGAAAAAACATTGATTGTTGTCGGTACGATTAAGCGTGTGTGTGCTGATGCGGAATGATACTATTTTGCTTGTACTAAATGTCAAGAGAAAACTATAAAAGTCGTTTATATGCATGAGGATCAACTTCAAGATAAAGAAGTTTTGGAATGTTACACTTCAACTTGCATTAATAAAGAGATATTTGTTATTCCAAGGTTTTCAATTGTTCTTTTATACATATTATTATAATATTCGGTTAAACTTTCTATATCAATGGTTTTAGTTTCAAAATCACCATTACAATACAAGACTTTATCGGTTTGGTGTCACTTACGTTATTTGATCGTGACGCAAAGATACTTCTTGAAAAAACCGCACAAGAGTTGCTTGAAAATTTTAATGAGGTTATTGATATTATCTTTATTTACACAAAACTAATTTTAACTTTTTGTCTATCTATTTTTATAACCGTTCATTTTTTTAGGAGGGTAATATGGACATTTATCCATCTGCTATGAATGTACTTTTGGATAAAAAGTTGGCGTTCAAAATTCAAATTTCAAATGATAATTTGAAGAACAAACTTGATGGTTATGAAATCTCAAAGTTCACTGATGATAATAATTGCATTGCTCAATTGGAAAAAAAAATTAACATCAAACAAGTAACATATGAATTTATTTCTACCTTTAGAATTTATTTCGACATTAATGATGCTCTTTTTGCTTATTGTTTTTTTTTGTTTTACAGTTCTCATCATTGGACCCTGAGATGTTTATTGAGGATTTAAAGATCTCAAAAATGGAAAAGCTTGAATAACTTTAAGTAATTCATCATTATTTGACATTTTGGTTTGAATACTTTTTTTTATTAGTTTTTATTGCTTGCTTATGGATTTGTTTTGATTTAAAAGTTTATGTTTTTTTTTTCATCTGCTTCCCATAAAATTTCTTTTTTTAATTATTATGTGCTCCCCCGCATTTAACGCGAGTTATAGTATTTGCAAAATACAAAGTAGGTGACTATTCTGTTGGCATCGGTGAATGGTGATGCAATAGATGAGTGCTTATACAATATTAACTACTCTCGAACATGTGGATCATTCTATTTTTTTCAACTACATCAAAATTCTAATATAATGTTATAAATGACATCAAAATGTAATTTTTTTTTACTCACAAATATATGGATCATTCTATTTTTTTCAACCACATCAAAATCCTAACAGAATGTTACAAATGACATCAAAATGTAATTTAAAAAGAAATTATAAACTTAATTATAAATTTAGTGACGATACTTCTATTTTAAAAACAAATAATAACTTTTTGATTACACATTTAAAAATTATAAATAATATTTTTATTTCTTAACCGTAGCTTCTGCTAGTTTAAACCTAATGAAAAGATACAAATGTTTAATTTTATTAGCATATGCAAGTGCCGGTTAAATAAAAAAAAGGTAAGAAACTGAAGGTTTTCTTGTTAAACCATAAACCATCATTTGTATTTTCTTTAAATTTATCCATATTTTTTCAAATATATTATAAATATCGTTTACCTATACGGCTATACACAATATGGAAATAGGACAAAGAACTTATTGTAATAGTTACCGAATTTGTAGATTTAACGAAAATACAGGGACCATTTTAGTAAAATTGGATGACTATACACGGCCCATTGCACATCTTGGGCTTAAACTGGAACTTCGGTTCCCTTCGCCTCCATTTTTAGGGTTTTGAACCACCAATCACAAGCCATAGTCTTTATATATTCCAGTTACAACACAAGCAGATCATAAAGTAGATTCATCTGTAAGCCGCCGATGTTCGTTTTCTTTGATCAGTTAGTGTAAGAGCTTCATATCTCATTCAAATCAATATAATTTTTTTTTTTTTTACATCAATATAATTTTTTTTTTTTTACATCGTTTTTGAACAAAATGAAGTTATTTTATGCTACGAATTCTTCTAAACAAATGCTTGTTTTCTACTGTATGATTTTCGTTTTTACGGCTCTATCATCAGAGTCAACAGCAGGCGCCGACTTGTTGGCGACTTGACTGCCGCTTAGAGCCTAGATTCAATTCCGGTTGAAGATCCATGAAAATTTCTGTTAATTTTTTCACGACACAATTAATCGGATACATTTTATTTAATTTCATCTCCCATGAAAGTTGTTGAGGATTCATTAGTCTCCAAAATAGGATGGATGTTTATAGAAAAGGCATACTCAGACACAGGGGCTTTGTTGAAACTTGAAAACAAGCCGCCTTTTGCACGGTGCCAATAAGTTGCTACTTAACACGATTGGGGGAAGGTGTTTTTGCACATCTTCCTTCAAATTACAAGTAGCTACATCCAATTCTTATTGAGTTCCACTAATTTGTTTATAAAAGCCTAAATATAAGCATTTTTTATACACATTCAGGTCTAATTTGATTAGTTTTTGATTTATTTATATGTTTTATATTTCTGAAAAATGTCATTGAATAAGTGGTGGAATGCAGTGATGAGAAAGCTAACATGTAAGTAGAAACTTCAACTTTGTGTTGAATTTCTTCAATGAAATATTTTTGTTACGCTTGGCTTCTGAGCATTTGCATTAATGGTTACATCAATACAACACAATAATTAAAAAACAAGGATATTGCAATATAGAATCAGCTAATTTTAAAATTCCAATGCTTATAATTCAAACTCCTGTTTAATACCGAGTTACAACTGTATTTATATCTGAAGTCTCTTGATTGATCCGTTTCCATATCGACGAATTACAAAAATTTGGGGCGAAAAATTCGTGTTTCGTAAAATCCAATGATAAATCGTCATGTATCGAGCGTTTTTCGGACTCACAACGGTCGAGCCTTTCATCACCGGTAGTAACCCGTTTGCCGGAGATGGCGTTGTCACATCCTATCGCCTTGGGGAGCTGGTTATGCTATTTACCTCTTGGGATTGGCCGTGAGAAAAACATTTTGTACTAAATTGATAGCATTTGGGTTATTTGAATTTATATTTTTTAAAATTTGTTAATGCCGGTGTTTGGCTCTTATTAAAACAACTTTATTAACATTATTAGAGAGGTTAAAAAATTGTTGGATGAAAAGCAGCTTATTTTTTCCATAAGTTACGTCAAAAATTAGGAGATCTCAGTCACTGTATGGAAGGAAAAATCTGTGAAGTCACGTACTGCAGTGTTAGTTTTTGTGAGTGTTAACCAATATCCATTCTTAAGCAAGAAATCAGATGAGAAGTAGATAATAAGAACAGATGGATGAGCAATTTCAACACCCATCCAACCCTTTTTAGCACTGCAAATTCAGTTTCCAAATAGATCTGCGAGATAATCTTAAGTTGTTGACTTGTACGTGGTCGTCAAATAACATTGCTCAAATGGAAAAACAGAAAAATCTATGGTACAAATAAAATTTTCTATAATTGATATAATGTTTGATAATAATTTTTAATATTTTGTTTCTTTTAGAAATATGGAACCGCTAATTGTAAATAAGAGTGATTGCCGACTTTATTAAACAAATTTGCGAAGAATAATTTCCGTACCGGTCGATTTGTTTATTATAGAAGTGAGTCAAGTGACCCCATTTTGATGTAACAGAAGAAGGTCCAGAGTTGATTTCCAATTCAATGGACAAAACCCTTGAATATTTATTAGAAACTAACAAAATGTCAATTTAGGCTTTTTAGCAACACGTTATGGCGTTGAAACCTTGAATTACGAAAAAGGCCAGGTAGAAATGATGCTTTACAAATATTCTCCTTATCTATCAAGCATAATCGTGTAATTTTGATACAGTATCCAAGATACGAGATTCTAATGGAGTTTCAGAAAAAGATAAAATTGTCTATTTAAAATATGTTTTTATCTACGACAGGCTTTGAAACTATTAACTGGGCTGGGAAATTTAAGGGTGCGTTTGGTTGTGGAAAACTATTTTTATTTTTTAAGGAAAAAAAATAAGAAAATGTTTTTAGAAAATAGAATTGAGTTTTCAATGAAAATGCGTTTGGTTGGAACCGATGCAGTTTTCATTTTCCATCTTACAAATTTGGAAAACTGTAAAAATCGCTTTTCATAGTTACATACAATTTTAAAAACTGAAAATTTTCATTTTTTTAGAAAACTTTGGAAAATTGAACGAACCAAACGTTTTCAAAATTTCTGCTTTTCTTGGAAAGTTTTATACAACCAAACGCACCCTAAGATTTTTTCTAAGTTTTCTATTTGTTTGATATTTAATATTTAGCCCCCGGCACCTACCCTGTTTCATCTCATTTGTTTTACCCTCTCTCTCACTGTTCACCATTGTAACCCTCCTCCACCAACCAACACCATCACCTCTCACTACCAACTAACCATTCCTCGATCGCCACACATCTTCACTTGTAACACACATATATAGTAGCACAAATGTATAGTTACAAGCATAGATACACCTATAAGACAATTGATGAAACAATCTCAGCATGCATAAAGGATTTTTTTTTTTCATACATTTATTAAACCTAGAAATCAACCTCAAAAATGCGTTTCCATAGACGAAGTAGGCCTAGTCAAAATCGAAGGGCTCTGATTCTCAATCGTGATGATATTAAACCTAAAAACCGGCAACAAAAATTTGATTTTTAATTCCATTAACAAAATCGAATATATGTGACGAATTCAACTGATAGTTATGAAGAAATAAACCAACTTGATCTATCTCAATTCATTCGATGACTCTGAACCATACCACCCATTAAGACCTTCAAGATTCTCAAAAGCAAACATAACCCACATATTTTGAGGCTCCATTGAAGACAATGTTTTTTGCACCGGTTGAAGACGACTTAGGTGGTTGTAATGTTTCTCGACAATGATACGAGGATAAGAAGAAGAAAGACTCGATAATGGTAGGCGACAAGAAAGGTAGCTGATGCCGAATGAGAAGATGACGGTGTCAACTACTTTTTCTTCCCAAGCGGTACTGGTTGTATTTTATGACTAAGAAAAGTGACTATCACATCAATTTTTTTTCTTTCATTTTTATTCATCTTTTTCGACCCACAACACACGTAAACCCTATATTTTTCAACCCACTCAACCTATTCAATTAAAAAAATACAAAACAATCAAAGTAAAATCTTAATTAGCAACAAAGTACCGTCGGTACCACTCTCTTTTCAGCGGGTTGTTTAATTGGTTTCACTAACCCACTTCATCCTCTCTCTACTTTTTCTCTCTCATTTTCTCTTGTACCATGTGTTTTAAAACTTGTATTTTAGTTGTTTTGTATTTTTTTTAATTGAATGGGTTGAATGAATTGAGAAATATAAGATTTACGTGTTGTGGGTTGAGAAAGATGAAGAAAAAGGAAAAATAAAAATTGATGTGACAGTGGGTTCAGTGGGTTGGAAGAGAATGATTCCCTCATCCATAACTTAAAGACACAAAATAAGAAAAGAAAAAGGAACGATAAGGCTATGGGGAGTAGTCATACTCAACCCACTCAAAAAGTGATAACAACTCACCGTGATGTCAGCTCCATTATAAGGTCACTACTAAATCACTAGCCATTGGAAATGGTTACCACTCTATAATATTTATCTTTTTATTTTTGATTTTTTTGACATTAAATTAAATAAAAAACATAGTTTAAAACATAAATAAATATTTTACATTAATTAAAAAAACATATTAAAATCGTAAATTACTTAAAAAAACATAAAAAGTAAAACCTAAATTACTAAAAAAAACATAAAACATACCAAATAAAACATTACATTACTTAGAAAACATAAAAATTTAAAATCTAAAAAACATAGAAAACACAGAAAATACCACTCGTTTTCGTTGTCGTCCTCATCCTCATCATCGTCACTGCCTCACCGGCCGCGTTTTCGGCGTCACCGTCCTCATCCTCGTCGTCGTCATTGTCATTTTGCCTTTGAAATTGTCTTTCCAATATATGCTTGGTCAAATCGTGACGTAGATTGTGATGTGTTTCATGGTTTTGTATTTCCAAAACCCTAAAGTATACCGGGCTGCCAACTTGTATTACTATAGGTGGACTAAGTATGTCGTTCGTGGTATACGTACAAATAGCCGTACCCTCTTTTTCTATTATCATGTTATGTAAAATAACACAAGCAGTCAATACCATCATCAATTTTACCCTATCCCATGTCCGTAATCACATACCAAAAGTTCGTTTGCCGCGATACGATCCTGGTTGATCGACTTTCTATGCTTCTTCTCGACAGGGCTGACCTTAGTGTGTAACAAATTAAGCCCTTGCTTAGGGCCCTCACTTCTAAGGGGCCCCACTTAACCCAAACCTCAACTAGGGAATAATGAAATGTCGATTAGAATTCTCCAATTTCCATTCGCACACATCCGATCGGCAGAAAAAAAGAAACCGCTATCTATTGAATGCGACTCACAACTCATCGATTGTTCTTCAATTCTTCTTCTTTCTCCGTCGTTTGAATCAATTCTTCTTCTTTCTCCGTCGTCTGAATTTATGATTGATTCTATTTTCTGATTGTTCAGAAATCAGAAAAAGCGGTGATTCCATTGTTGATTCTTCTTTTTGAAAGGCTATCAAGTGTAAGACTCAAGAACTCAATTGATTTGGTGATTCCTGAATTTTGAAAAGTAAGTTCTTCTTCCATTCTTGTTATTATTCTCTGATTATCTATGATTGTGATTTGTGAATGTGTGAAAAGCTGAATCTATTATCTATGTTAAATTTTGTTATTTTGATGAAATTAACTTTGTTTGATAAGTCACTTGGACCAAGCAAATCACACCCCGAGAGCACATACTTCTAGAACTTCTTGGAAAAAATAAGCTTATTTTCATTTAAAATATGTGGCTAAAGCAAGTAAATATGAAAATTCCCTGATAAGTCACTTGGACCAAGCAAGCTCCAGGCCTGCTATCCATTCAGAGTGAAATCGTTTTTGGCATAACTTTTGCACACATTATCCAGTTCACTTGATTATTTTTGAGTTTGCTTCATTTTTAGTTTAGCTACATGATGAAATATATGTAAACCGAAACTTTACACCATATCATGGATTTTAAAATTCATTTCCAAAAAACTATAAACAAAAGTTTGTTCTCTATAGTGGGAGTTTTCCATTCAAAACTTATAAATTTACAATGAGAGCCTTTTCAATGATTATGGTGGTCTTATTAATATAAGCTCGTAGTTAATAGTATAATAAGTAGATCTCATAAATAAGCTATATGAAATGCAGTCATGTTGTGGATATATGTTAAGTTTTTTAATTAGGTTATTAACATGGTGACGACATGCACCAAAATGATATGCGAATTATGAAGTAATTTATTTTTTATTCTGTAGTAGTGCTAGAAATATTTTTTATTTTCTTCACAAAAGAAAGGAATAAATGTCAAAGGGCCCCGAATTTTTGGTTCACTTAGAGCCCCCAAACTAGTTGAGCCGACCTTGCTTCTCGACATTTGAAGTTTCGCCTCTATGACGTAACATGTCTTGTGCTGCGGACAACGTGTGCAAAATTAACCCGTCATCAGAATCATCATCATCGGATGAAGAAGTTAAACCTAAAAAGTTATCAATTTTATTGAAAGTATGTGTTTGTTAGATGTAAAAATATGTGTAAAGTGTATGCATGTATAGAAAGATTTTTTTTATTCATTGCAAACGGCTAGATTAACGGTCAAAAAATGAAACTCGATTGCCATTGGTTGTCTTGGCCTGTCTTCGCAACCCCATCACAACCAAGCCACCGGCCACCGGGACGGTGTTCTACACGTGACTTGAATGTCCACATAGACTCTCACGTGAGTTTGGTTCCCATAACCTAATGGTGGTGGAGTATCCCATTTTATTTGATCATACTATACCTTTTTGATTTAATGATTAAAAATGTAAAAAGGTAAAGGTAAAATAGTTTTTTTAATAGAGACCAAATTCATAATAAAGTATGCCAAAAGGACTGAATCAACTACTTTTTAACTTCGTTAGGACGTTAACTACATAAAATTAGAAACTAGGTGAACCATTTTTGCAAATTTGTAAAGTATTTAAAAAAACGAGAATAAGTGAATGTAGACGTTTGCTTTTGGAATTTAAAAAGATGCACCGTCATATATGAGAAGGACCCACGAAATCTAAAAAGATTAATTATACAAAGTTTCGCTTTGACTACATATAATAATATCTTTAAAATTTATTTTTAAATATCCCAACGCTTTGCAGGTAGGTATTAAGTATTAACAATCATTGGCATACCAATAACATACTTACCACGAATACATGTATATGCCCATCCATAATACCCCTAATAATTATTATAGTGATGTGTGCCACATCATGACTATACCCAACCATTAAAAATATGAGATACACTAAGAAATGAATTGCCACGGTGAATGGACGGAGGTACGCCGACGGAAGGGCAACGACAAAGTCAATCGGACTTTCCCTCTGTTGTTCTTGGACTCGACATCATTTTACGTTTCCAACCTCCAAAAGATGCTAGATGAAGAGAGTTGTGGAAAATATATGCCAAAGTTTGGCAATGTGTTTGATGTATACTTTGGTAGGAGAAAAGACGTTCAAGGGAACTTCTACGCTTTCATACGATTCAAAGGGGTTACTGACGCAATGGAACTCGAAATGGAACTTCAAGGGATCATGTGTATGAACTCCATCTTGTCGGTAAACATCTCCAAACATCCTAGGAAGCTTCCATCTACGCCGGGTCCAACAACAAATTCGTTTCAGTCCAAAGCTCCGACCTCGTTTCCCCCTCAACACAATGTAGGACTCTGAGATCCCAGATCATTCGCTGATGTCGTCAGGCCCATCATAGACCACTCATCTTCCACCCACATGCAACAACATACCATCCATCTCCGGCCTGCTCCTAGCATGGTGGGATGACGCACCAAATCTACTCTGGTGGGGGAAGCTCACAACTTGGATCATCTCAGACAACTCCCTGTTTCTCTACTAGGTGAAGATGATAACAGATATGGAGTCAAGTATATCGGTGGGTTAAAGATAGTCATTCAGTTCAAATATTTAGGTACTGATACTAAATTCTTAGATGACCCTAGTTAATGGACTGGGTGGTTTAAGTGGCTTAAGCGAGCTAACTTAACAAAAGTCGTGTTTGAACGTATCACCTGGATTAAAGTTATTGGACTGCCACGTGAATACTGGGATGAAGAAAGCTTCTCATTCGTTGCTAGCAGATTTAGGAAGGTAATTTCCTCGTTTGATGACATCCTTCACAGGTCCAACAACTTCGTCTCTAAAGTGGGCATTATCACTTCTTCTAGCTTATGGATTAATGGGGAGGTGTCGGTAGTTGATGGAGGAAGAACTTTTCAGGTTGGAGTAATGGAATATGCAGATGATTGGTCTCCGTTTTGTACTGGTGCTGTTAAATTCAGTGTGTGGGACTCAGTAAAAACCAAGAATGTGTCAAATAAACTTGATGGTGTTACTGATAATGATGATGTCATAACCAGTACAAGTTGTGGGGAAGACGACGATGAAAGTGAACCAGAGGACGAAGAATTTAGGCCGAATACAGATGTGTTAAACGTCGATGATGAACTTAACGACGATGATGAACCAAAAGATACGACGACATATCCCCGTGTAGTTTCCGTCGGCTCACCGGTTGTGGTGCCAGAATTGCATGCTGACGTGGAGGAAACTGAACTTGCAAACACAGATCTTCCAATGGGTGGTAAAGGAATCGAAAAGCCAATCATTGATTCCTTAATCTTGGGAACTCAAATCTTCGGATGAGAATTTGGGAATATTAATTGTACCACAAGCGGTCAGGAAACAAATAGCAGGCGCGTGAGCAGTGCTTCCCATGGTGGGTCATTCTCTTTCAAGGCTGGGCCCATCTCCACTTCCTTACTGGCCTCATGCTTTGGCCATCTCCCTTCAACTTTCATCCCACATCAAGTAAATTCCCATTTTAGCCCAAGTTATGAGTTTAACGTGATCAATGACGGTAGACTTAAAAGACACAAAACTAATGGCGAAGCTAACCCTTCTCCGATATCAACACAATTCCAAATCCCATTGCTTAGCGTGATCGAAGACTCCCACACTAACCTGAGCTCACCAAATCATATCTCATCTTTCCCTAATTACGCTCAAACCGAGGCCGTGTCTAGTGGCATCTGTATTGATGCATCTAATCTGGATACATCAGTTCCAAATCGTGAGGTTAATGCTACGATCGATTGAGGTTGGAAAGCAATTTGGGATCGAAATTGAAAGTGGAAACCCTATATTTTCAGAACTTATGGGAGATATCAGTGTATCAATTTGTTTTTAATAAATTGATTAAGTCTGGACATTAGGGGGATTGGTAAAGATGTCAAGGTAAGTTGGGCCAGAAGGTTAAAGGCTTTACTTAAATTTAGTTTCATTGGAATGCAGGAAACATCTTGGACGGTCCCCTCATCATCAATGAAGTTTGTTCATGGGTGAAGAAAACAAAAAAGGAACTACTATTGTTCAAGGTGGATTTCGACAAAGCATTCGACTCAGTTAATTGGGGGTACCTAGATTCTGTCCTCAAACAAATGGGTTTCAGGCATAAATGGAGAACTTGGATTAAGGGCTGTATTACTTCCTCTACGTCCTCGGTAATCATAAATGGCACTCTGACAGACAAGTTTGACACCAGTAGAGGGGTCCGACAGGGGGATCCTCTCTCTCCATTCTTATTTATTATTGCAATGGAAGGACTAAACATTCCGATGAAAACTGCATGTGACAAAGGCTTATTCCAAGGTATGAAGATCACAACTGATGGGCCTGTACTATCGCATTTGTTTTATGCTGACGATGCGATATTTGTGGGGGAATGGACTAGGCGATATCTCAAAAATCTCGCTAGGATCTTGAGGTGCTTTCACATTACTTCAGGACTGAAGGTTAATTTTCACAAATCCAAGGTTTTCAGAGTAAGGCTTCTCAAAGTGTCACGAATGAATGGGCTAATCTCTTGGGGTGCGAGGCTGGTACCCCTCCTTTCAACTATCTTGGGGTACCGGTCGGAGCTAATATGAATCATATTAAGGATTGGGATCCTATTCTGGCAAGGTTCAAATCTAAATTCTCAAGGTGGAAATCAAAGATATTGTCGTTTGGGGGGCGACTCACACTTATCCAATCGGTGTTGGGTAATGTACCTACATACTACATTTCTCTCTTTAAGGCTCCATGTGGGGTAATTAACAACCTTGAAAAGATCAGCAGGAAGTTTTTATGGGGGGGGGGGGAGGGGTAGCGCCGATAAGTCAAAAATCATTTGGGTCTCGTGGGACAAAGTTATAGCTCCTAAAAAGATAGGTGGACTTGGTGTGGGATCTCTACATTCACTGAATCTAGCGTTGATGGCTAAGTGGTGGTGGAGATACAAGTTGGATAATATGTCGTTATGGGCCCAAGTGATTACTGCCATCCACAATCTGAAGAACAAACCAGGTGATTATTTATCAAAGAAGACTATACCAAGGGTTTGGAATAATATAGCAGGGGCAAAACGGGATTTGGAGAACTGTGGCTTACATTTTAATGATATTATTCAGAAGAAAGTGAATTCAGGTACTAGTACACTATTTTGGTCGGACAACTGGATTAATGGAGGTAAGCTAAAGAAGAGATTCCCCGGTCTATACTCGATTGAGATGAAGAAAAAATACACGGTGACAGACATAATTAACGCACATGGATTCAACTGGGACTGGGCTTGTGATGGCCGGGCGGCGGGACTGTCACGTGAGCTTGCCTAAATGAATGCGGTTGTGGGTCTTTTCACACCTGGCGCTGCAAGTGATGGGTGGCGATGTGGTTTCGATTCCAACGGGGTCTTCTCTACTGATGTGGTCTCGATTCCAACGGGGTCTTATCCACAAGGGCACTTGGCTCTCCAGGGGTAAACTTCCTGGTGGTAACTTGTTTCCGAACAACTTGTTTGCCACCCTCCACACCGACGGCCATACACGCCACCTTCATCCATCTAACCCCAGTAAGAAGTCATCACTCCCAATCACTCGGTCCACCACACGGACAACACCCTTTTGGTGGAGTCAGGCCATATGTTCTTCCAAAACCTTCCTATTCGACCCCTCTACATCCAACTGATCATCCTACAGCTTCACTCTCCTCTCTAATGGCTCCTTCTCTGCCTCCAAGACCTCCACTTACTGTGAAAAATGCTCCACCTCCGCATATAAAATCACCACATGCTCCTCCACAGATGCCTTCTCCCTAGCCAGCAAGTCGTAGTGTCCCTCGAACTTACGCTTCTCAATATCAAGGCCCAACACCCTCCCCTTTATACCGCCACGCTTAGCATTGACGACAGTAAAGTCCACCAAATCCAAGCTAACGTGACGAAGGCGCCCAACTGCCGCCATCAAATAAGGGGCCACCTGAGCCGCTACATACTGCAATCTATTAGCCACGTGGGAGTTGGAGAGGAGATCCAATGCTTCTACGGTATCCGGAGGGAATGCGTGATGACTCTACTTCTACGTAACCAAATGTTGTGTAAGTAGAGACTCACGAGTGAGCGTCCACTCCGGGGGAAAGACACCAGGAGTAACTGAAGGAGAAATAGGAGCACTCGCATCAACATTGTCTCTCAATGGAGATGAAGTAAAGCCAAAGGAGGTTGGAACATTACCCTCTGAATCCTACCTAGAATCACCACCACCAAGGTCAAATCTGTCATTCGACTCTTCTTTTAGTTCATGAGGCGGTTCAGTTTCCTCAGTGCCCATCCTCTCCGACCGCACGAAAGGTCATCATCAAGGATGGTAATCAAAACATCGGACTCCCCCAACAAGAAGTCCATATTGTGTCTCTTTCGAAGATGTTTTCCAATGGTACTGGTACAATGTCTCCGAAAAGTGGGGAGTCCACCCAAGCTATCTGTCGTTGGTAGTTTCCCGGCCACCGCCAACCGCCACCTATTTCGCTGGTTCGTCTTCATAGTTTCGAGGCATAGAGTCATCGCGAGAAACACTCGCGACGACTGCATCCACCAAAGACGGATCAACTTGAGGACCAATCCCCTTATTCCCAGCAACAGGAGGTGCACCAAACTCCTGGGCTCGATCAGCACTAACGGGCGGAGGGAGGATCTCCACCAAAGGCACCTCACGGTACTGGAGATTCCCCATAAATTTTCCCTACATAATTGTTTCAAAGGGAAAGATCCTCTCATGCTTTGCAAAGACAAGAAGTAAGCGAAGTGAGTAAATCTCTTTCCCTACAAAATATATCTTTTTTTTAGTGGGGGTGGGGGGGGGGGGGGAGGGAGGAGAAGATACCTTACCGTTCTTTTCCACAAAGTACTAATGTATCATCCTTCGAGCTCTCCAGGTGGAAATCATCCCTACCGCGGCTAGGATATGATCCTCCCAGTCTTCCCTGGTAAAGTAGATTACCTTCAACGCATGCGCCACGGTTAGGCTAGCACCCCACAGTTGGGGTGACCGGTTAGAGTAAACAGTCACCCGAGGATGGCCTTAACTAACAAGCTTGCAATTAACCCAACACCACTTATCTTGCCAATTCTTCTTGGGTGCTTTTTGGTTAACGATAAACGCATGAATGCCTCTCCTTTGAGAAAAGGTATGGACGCCAGATTGGGTGGAAGATTTGAAATAGGCTTTGAACGCCCATAAATGAGGCAACACTCCAAGGGCTCGACAGGCCAGTTCAAAGTTCACGATTTTGTTGACAGCATTGGGAGTCAAATCATCCATCGAGAAGTTGTATTGACGCATGATCTCATCGAAAAATTCAGTTGTCGACAGCCTCAACCCTGCCTTAAAGATCCGAATGGGGACTCTGACCTTACCCTCCGGTGGACGAAAGATGATAGCCCCCCTTCCTGGGATACTTCACCCCATGTTCAGGAAAGAAGCCGAATCGGGCTTTCAAGTCCTAGAACTTGCTTGCAGTCAGCTCGATTCCAGTTAGTTGCATTGCTATTGTTCTTTGAGAGCAAGAGCAGAAAAGGAAGAGAGGGTAAATGAAGAAAAGATGGAAGAAATTAAAGAGTGGGAAGTGTAAAGAGTAAAACCGTCCTTGATAAGGGAAGTTTTAAATGAAAAGCTGGAGAATCGAACAGTTACCATGATGAAATCTTCTGTACAGACGACCTCATCACATCAACGGACGTCAAGGCCATCTTCGTCGCACACGTGTCTTGATCTAAGATAGAACATCTCAGCTACGCCAGGCCAACATTGACGTCTACTAGCCTAGGGGACTTGTTAACATATCCCAATAGGAATACATTAAAGACAACAAAACTGCTATCTTTAGGACGACCTAGTTAACGGTCGCGAATCCGCTCTAGCACCAGACCAGGGCCCTCGCCCTCGTGCTAAGACCCTCACACTTGGCGCTCATGCCCCCATGTCCAATTCCTGACGACCTAGTTAACCGGTATCTGTCATCGGTATCTTTCAACCGGTAACTGTCATCGGTATCTTTCAACCGGTATCTGTCATCGGTATCTTTCAACCGGTAACTGGGGAATATTTCACCCCTACCATTATCATACAATAACAAGGTATAATCATACAATCAGGCATAACTGGGTACTGACCAACCCCATTGATCCTAAAGACCGATGCCAGGGCAAAACTAATCCCTACCACTACCATTATCACACATAACATATCATACAGGCATATCCCATGACTAAAGCACATAACCATACCAAGATAATTATCACAAAGAAAATCATCTAACAACTACCCTTGTTGGTGGACCGGCATTGTGGCCTTAGACCCACCCCTACTGGAAGGTAACTCACCTCGAACGAGTAGCTGCTGATAATCTGCGCGGGAAATCTCTGTCTGCTGCTGCTCCGGAAGTCCTCCGGCTATAATCCCCACAAAACACTTAATCAGAGTCTGATATCTATTCCTAGGGTAAGATGACCATTTTACCCCTGACCAAGTCCAAGTCAAAGTCAAAGTCAACTTCCAGTTGACCTGACTCGCCGAGTTAGGCCGCCAACTCGTCGAGTCCCCATCTCTTCAACTGTCCTCATCCACGTCTCTACTCGTCGAGTTTAGCAACGACTCAACGAGTTCTCCTTCTAAAACCACCCCAGATGAACCTTCATCCGACTCACCGAGTTGTATGAACAACTCGTCGAGTTCATCTTCATCCTATGAACAAGTCCTGTCCTCGACTCGCCGAGTTGTATGAAAAACTCGTCGAGTTCATCTTCAAGAGTTGGGAGATTGCCTTGGACTCGCCGAGTCGGCTCATGAACTCGCCGAGTCCTATGAACTCTAGGACTATGGCTTATCCCAATACGTTTGGGTCACTCCCCTGGACCCTCTAAAACCTTTCTAACACTTGACTGGGTCTCTTGAGCCATAACAGAAAAGGGGAGTCTAACCTCGGACTCGCCGAGTCCCAAGAACGACTCGCCGAGTCGATGCAGTCCAAGTCTATTTCTTCGATTTCTGGTGTAGAACTCTTGTCCAAATGATAGATCTAGGTCCCTAAACTCGATCTAGCATGTAAAGTTACGAAATGTACGTGCATGCATGGGACTTTGAGCCAAAAAGGCTCTAAAAGAGGCTCTTAAGTTGCATGGAGGCTTCCATGGGTGCAAAAGCAGCCCCTTTCTGCCTTGTAATTCCTCCATGGACCTAGATCCGAAGCCTCAACCCCCAACCATGCTTGCAATCATGGTTGGTTACCAAGAATGGCTTATAAAAGCCCTAAATCTCCCCAAAAAGGGTTCTAGCAAAAGAACAAGCAAGGTATCGACTTTATACCTTCTGTGAACTGCAAATGGTGCACAAACTTGGACTCCCTTGGTCTCCTCTTGATTCCTCTAGGCTTTTCCTTCTCCTTTGAGTTCAAAATCACCAAAAAGCACCACAAATGCCTTAGCACTTTATACAAACGACTAGGGTTTGCTATGGGGGTTTTCTGGAAGCAATAGGGACGAAGGGTGGCTGAATGAGATGCTTAAATAGGGTGCAAACCCTTAGATTAGGGTTTTGTCCAGTTAGAGTCTACTCGTCGAGTCTGGAAGCCGACTCGACGAGTCCGTCATTTAAATCCCAGATCAAATCCGCTTCTACTCGACGAGTTGGGCCTTCAACTCGCCGAGTCCCAGGCCAAAAACGCAAAATACTTAAATAAAATACGTACCAGGAACCAGGTGCTACAAATCTCCCCCACTTATTTTAGACTTCGACCTCGAAATCTGCTGCTCGTTCCTGGAAAAGCTCTGGGTAATGCTCCATCATCTCATCCACCGGCTCCCAAGTCCATTCCGAGCCCTTCCGGTGCTGCCATTGCACCTTCACCAGCTCGACCCTCTTGTTCCTCAGATCCTTCGACTTCCGGTCGAGGATCGCTACAGACCGCTCGATGAAATTCAGGCTGTCATCGACCTGAATATCCTCTAAAGGTACCACTGCCAAATCGTCCACCAAACATTTCCGTAACTGGGAGATGTGAAAAGTGCTATCGGCTGGCAGGTCCAGCCTATACGCCACTTTGCCCACCCGGGCTATAACCCTGAAGGGTCCAATATTCCTGGGACCCAACTTGCCCCGCTTCCTGAATCGGATGACGCCCTTCCATGGCGACACCTTCAGGAGAACCATATCCCCGACCTGAAACTCCAGGTCTGATCGGCGCTTGTCGGCATAACTTTTCTGCCGACTCTGAGCAGTCTGAAGTCTGCTCCGAACCTGCTGAATCCTCTCTGTCGTCTTGAGCACCACTTCGGTGCTCCCCATTACCCTCTGGCCAACCTCACCCCAACATATCGGGGTCCTGCACTTCCTCCCATATAACATCTCGAAGGGAGGACGGTCGATACTCGCGTGGTAGCTGTTGTTGTACGAGAACTCAACCAATGGGAGGTAAGTATCCCAACTACCACCGAAATCTAACACACACGCCCGCAGCATATCCTCCAGAGTCTGGATGGTCCGCTCGCTCTAACCATCTGTCTGCGGGTGAAATGCAGTGCTAAAGTGCAGACGAGTACCCAGCTCATCATGAAACTTCTTCCAAAACCTGGAAGTGAACCGCACATCCCTGTCTGAAATCACCGAAACTGGCACCCCGTGCCTCGCCATCACCTCCCTGATGTAGATATCGGCCAACCTTTCTGCCGAAATACTCTCTTGAATCAGAATAAAATGGGCGCTCTTGGTCAATCGATCGACGATGACCCATATCGAATCTACGCCTCGCGCGGTCCTGGGAAGCTTCGTGATAAAATCCATCGTAATGTCTTCCCATTTCCACATGGGAATATCTAACGGCTGCATCAAGCCATGTGGTCTCTGATGCTCGGCCTTGACCTTCCTGCAGGTCAAGCACCGCTCCACGTACCATGCCACATCCCGTTTCATGCCGGGCCACCAATAGTCAAGACGAAGATCCCTATACATCTTCGTCGCCCCGGGATGGATAGAATACCTGGATTTGTGCGCCTCCTCCATCAATGTATGACGCGCACCTCCATGATGGGGGACCCACACCCTACGGTGGAGGGTCAACAGCCCTCAGCTATCATAGTCAAAGGAGGAAACCTGACCCACAATACGCTCGCTCTTCCGATGTTCCTCCTTCATAGCCTCCTACTGGGCCTCTCGGATCTGCTCCAGCAGCGGAGTCACCACGGTCATCCGCATACAGACATCCCTGATCGGCGCTGCCTTGCGGCTAAGTGCATCGGCCACCACATTGGCCTTCCCCGGGTGGTAAAGGATCTCGCAATCATAATCCTTCACCACATCCAACCACCGACGCTGCCTCATGTTCAGATTCGGCTGATCCATGAGGTACCTCAAACTCTTGTGGTCTGTGTAAATGGTACAACGGACCCCGTAGAGGTAATGACGCCAGATCTTGAGGGCAAAAACAACCGCCCCCAGCTCCAAATCATGCGTCGGATAATTCGCCTCGTGAGGCTTCAGCTGCCTCGAAGCGTAAGCGATAACATGTCTTCTCTACATCAAAACTGCGCCCAAACCCGAGATGGATGCATCGCAGTATACGACAAAATCCTCCATGCCCTCTGGCAGAGCTAAGATTGGCGCCTCGCACAATCTCTGTCTCAATGTCTCAAATGCAGCCTGCTGCTCAGGCCCCCAGCGAAAGACCACGACTTTCCTCGTCAACCGGGTCAGAGGCACGACTATCTTGGAGAAGTCCTGAATGAACCTCCGATACTAGCCTGCCAGTCCTAGGAAGCTCCGAATCTCGGATGGAGACCTCGGAACCTCCCACCTCATCACGACCTCCACCTTGGCCGAATCAACCGAAATCCCGTCCTGGTTGACAAGGTGCCCAAGAAACTGCACCTCGCGCAACCAGAACTCACACTTGGAGAACTTGGCATACAAGCTCTCCCTCCTCAAAGTATCCAACACATCTCGCAAGTGCTCCTCATGTTGCTCTCGTATCTTGGAATAAACCAAGATGTCATCGATGAAAACTATCACAGACCGATCCAACATCGGCCTGCACACGCGGTTCATGAGATCCATGAACGCGGCAGGAGCATTGGTGAGCCTGAAAGGCATCACCACGAACTCATAGTGGCCATAGCACGTCCAGAACGTAGTCTTCTGCACATCCTCCTCTCTGACCCTCATCTGATGATATCCTGAGCGCAAATCAATCTTGGAGAACCAAGATGCACCCTGTAGCTGGTCAAAGAGGTCATCAATCCTCGGAAGGGGGTAACGGTTCTTCACCGTTACCTTATTCAACTCCCGATAGTCTATACACATCCGATGCGACCCATCCTTCTTCTTCACAAACAGAATCGGGGCTCCCCAGGGTGAACTGCTCGCTCTAATGAACCCCTTGTCTAACAGCTCCTGCAGCTGCGTAGACAACTCCTGCATCTCAGGAGGAGCCAACCGATACGGTGCCTTGGCTGTCGGAGCCGCACCAGGGACTAGGTCGATCCTGAACTCTACCTGCCTCTCCGGAGGTATCCCTGGCAACTCTTCGGGGAATACGTCCGCAAACTCTCGCACCACTGGCACATCGCCCACCGTCGCCTTACCCGCCTCCCGGGTATCCGTAACATAGGCGACAAATCCTGCGCAACCCTGCTGGAGGTAGCGCCTAGCTCTAGCTGCCGAACATAAGGCTGGTCCTCGCTGTGGCCTCTCGCCCTGAACCACCAGCTCTCCCCCACTTGGGGTCCTGATCCTCACCAGCTGCTGCGCGCAGTCGATCACTGCCCCATTGGGGCTCAGCCAATCCATACCGATAATAACCTTGTTCCCCCGCAAGGGTAGAGGAACCAAGTCTACCAGGTAACGCTCCTCGAACAATCTCAAAACACAGTCCCTGAAGACCTCTGATGCTCGCTGACGTGCCTAGGGCAGCACGGCAGAAGCACGAGCCGGACACGCCAACCGGCCCCATCCCAGCAGGCTTAGCGTCCGCTGGCACCCCCGGGAGTGGAAGGCACAGGCGAAAGGGTCGCACACGCCAACCGGGCCCAACCCAGCAGGCTTAGCGTCCGCTGGCGCCCTCGGGAGCGGAACGCACAGGCGAAAGGCTCGCGCCCGCCTAGAGACGCTCCCAGCTCCAAGACAAAAGAAATGGTCAGGAGACAAGCAGGAGGATCAGACCATTACCGTTAGAGCCAATAAGAGCGCCCTAACGGTTAAAGGCGCATGACTCTCCAATCAGCGCCCCTGATCCTGTCTCCCCAAAAAGCGATCTTGTCTGGTACGGATCAGGCAAGGGAGCTAGGTATAAAAGGATACGCTCTCAGACCTACGAGGTAAGCTCTCTGGACTCTCTAAGAGCGCACACCCAAAGATCCCAAACACTCTCTAACTTGACCGTCAGAGCGTTCTTCCGGGAGCTCCTCCTGGAAAGCCGCTGACGACCTTCTTTCTTTGTGATCTTGCAGAGGCAATCGAGAATCCAAGTGAACAATACCGATCGAGCCAGACCAAGGTCGCATCATTTGGCGCCATCCGTTTGTGAGATCAAGAACACAAACTAAAAGCACGAAAGTGACAAGTGAATGGCGTCCAACGGCAGCGAGGGACAACAGGCAAGTCCCATACACCTCATGGCAGCGTTGGACGAAACACCGCCGCCTACAGCGGTCAGCAGGGTCGCTACAGGCGAAGGAAGCTCAACGGTAACCACTGAAGGTGCCCCACAACCGCCAGTTCACCAGCCAAGAACAACTCCAGTGGGGCCATTTCCAACAATGTCCTTTCAGATGCCACCATTCTTCGTGCCGCCATTGCAACAAACACAACCGGTTCACTCAACGATGATTCCACCAGGCCACATCTTCAACATCCCACCGTCGTTTACAGCGACGCCGCCGTACCAGGTGACAAGCGGGCAGAGTTCAATGCTTTCAGTACCACCGTTGGCACAAACCATGATAGCTCATCCGCCACCTGTCTATTCACTGGCCGACACATGGGCCGGACCAACCATCACCGCTAACAATAACTTACAGCAGACAACAACGGTTAGCCCTATGAACCCTATACACCCTTTCCCCTCCAGTTACCCCCTCCAACTACCATTCCAGCCGTATCCCTTTTACGGACCAAGACCTGGCTACCACATGCCGCCACCATATGGCTTAAATACACAATACCAACCGCCGGGAGCGTCCCCAACCCCAGCCCACGAATGCCTTTCCCGTAGTGTGACGTCTCCATTTGTCAAAGAGTTGTTGGACTACGAAATACCAAACACAGCCAAACTACCGACGCTCAAGACGTATAACGGCACCACTGACCCGGATAGCCACATCGACACATATGAATGGACCATGACGTCATTAAAGCTTGATGAAAGGTTTTGGTGCACGTATTTCCCAACTACACTCGACGGCAACGCCGACACGTGGTTCAAGACGCTCCAACCGGGCAACATTTCCAATTTTGCCCAGCTTAAGTATCTTTTTCTTACCAACTTTATGCAATTACGCAAGTACAAGGGAGACTCTCATTCAATCATAGGCTGTAAGCAAAAGGAGGGTGAAACTGTACGGGAATGCTTCACAAGGTTCATAAACGCCACGTTAGACGTACCGGGGCATGATGAGGGGCTCATAGCCGGTGCCTTAACGTGGGGACTTTTGCCAAGCCCTTTATCGCAAAAACTCATGGGAAAGAAGCCTCTAACACGGGCCGAATTGAAGGAAAGGGTGGAGCGATATTTGAGACAGGAGGATGGCGAAGCAGCAAAACAGGCCTACTTGAATGCAATGACTACCAGACACCACAACCCGGGTCACACAGATTTCCAAGGGGGAAGTAGGCACTACGGCCAAGCGAGGAGACCACAGGCTCGGTTCCGACCGTTTGCCAAGGATGACAGGCGTGGTCGTCGCCCGGAGGTGTACACGGTGTCGGAGAAGCAGCAGCCAGCCAAATCGCCAAAGAACCGCTACTGCGATTACCACAAAAGTAAGACGCATGACACAACTAACTGTTCGGTATTAAAAAAAGAAATGGAAGAGAAGCAGCTTCAAGGGGACCTGGTGGAAATAGCACGAAGCTTGTGTGCCAAGTTTGACGCTGAAAACGCTAAAAACATACCTCGCGAAGGAGTCCAGCCTAAGGAGATATTCATGATACGGAGTAAGAGAAGAAGGGGAGAGCAACAAACGGAACAAGGGACCACCAGAACTCCGATGCGCACACTCACATTCTCTGTTCAAGACCCTCGCCCAGAGGGATGGAGGGGCGACGACCCACTGGTAATCCAAGCCTCCATCAGGGATGTAATCATACACAGGGTCTACGTTGACACAGGAAGTTCGGCGGACATCATTTATGAGTACTGTTTCCGGCTTCTCCCAGATCGCTGGAAAGACAACCTACGGCCCACGATGGGGAGGCTGGTCGGGTTCACCGGCCATAGCCTATGGCCGCTAGGCACAATTCACCTTCCCTTGACCATAACCAGCCACGATAAGCAGCAAAAGAAAACCGCCTTGATTGACTTTGTGGTCATCCGACATGCGGCGGAACACAATATTATTCTGGGGAGAACAGCTCTCTTAAAGCTAGGAGCAGTTCCATCAACCATGCATGGAGTTATGAAGTTCGACACTCCAACGGGCGCAGCCACGGTACTGGCCACTCCACCGAAAGAATTGCAATGCTTTACAATTATGAAACCAACAGAGATAACTAAAGAGGCCAAGAAGCTGAGACGTGACCCCGCAAAAGGAAAGGAGGTGATCAACGCGGAACACCCTGACCAGCCGGTCAGTATTGGATGTGATCTCCCGAGTCGCGTAAGAGGAGCGTTGGTCGACTTGCTCAAGCGGTATAAACATGTGTTTGCATGGACCCCCACGGACATGGTGGGGGTACAAAGGAAAGTCATTGAGCCCAAACTTGTAATTAAACCAGGAGCAAAGGAGATTAAGCAAAAGAAGAGAGTCCAGGGTGGGGACCGTAATAGGGCAATCAACGCCGAAGTGGCCAAACTAGCAGAAGCTGGAATAGTAAGGGAAGCAATATTCCCGACATGGATCGCCAACCCAGTCGTGGTCCGTAAGCAAGATGGGTCATGGCGAATGTGCATAGACTTTTCCGACTTAAACAAAGCATGCCCTAAAGACTGCTAGCTCCTCCCAGAAATTGACCAGAAGGTAGAGTCATTGCAAGGATTCAAGCTGAAGTGCCTTTTAGATGCATATAAAGGGTATCACCAGATCTTGATGAGCAAAGAGGACGAGGAAAAAACGGCTTTTTACACGGACCATGGCACCTTCTGTTACACTAAGATGCCTTTCGGTCTAAAGAATGTCGGGGCTACATACCAACGCCTAGTTGACTCAATCTTTGCCAAACAAATTGGGAGAAACATTGAAGTATATGTGGACGATATGGTGATCAAGAGCCCGCACGAAGACAAGATGTTGCAAGACATCGAGGAGACTTTCCAAACCCTAGAGAAGGTAAAAATGAAGCTAAACCCGACTAAGTGCACGTTTGGGGTGGAAGAGGGGCAGTTCTTAGGGTACTATGTCACCAGGCAGGGCATCCAGCCCAACCCGACCAAGGTGGACGAGCTCATTGAAACGCCAACCCCAGGCACCCTCAGGGATGCGCAGGGCCTGAACGGGAAGCTTACAGCTCTGAGCAGGTTCATCTCAAAATACGTTGACAAGGCCATGCCGTTGTTCCACACGTTAAAAGGCTGCATCGAGAAGAGCAACTTCCAGTGGACGAACGAGGCAGAAGTAGCGCTCCAAAAAATCAAGGAGGCATTACACAAGTTACCCACGCTGGCCAGTCCCGTCCCGGGGGAGACGTTGCAAATGTATCTTTCGACCTCAAACGAAGCAATATCCTCAGTATTAACTGTAGAAAGGGAAGGAGAACAGAGGCCGGTGTATTTTTTAAGCAGGGCACTACAAGGGCCAGAACTCAACTACCCCACCCTGGAAAAGTTAGTCCTGGCACTCATCTACGCGGCACGACGACTAAGGCGGTATTTTCAAGCACATCAGATCGAAATGCTAACAAACTGCCCCATCAAACAAATACTGCTTAAACCAGAGACGTCGGGCCGACAAGCGAAATGAGCAATCGAATTAGGGGAACATGACATAAGTTACCACCCGAGAATAAGTATTAAGGGACAAGCGTTGGCTGACTTCCTGCTAGAAATCCCAGACGAGGGGGGCCCTGCCAAGGAGAAAGTGTGGGCAGTTGAAGAAGCTCCGCTCGACAACAGTTTGTGGACATTATATACGGACGGAGCATCCAGCAGGGAAGGCTCGGGGGCGGGGCTAATCCTGACTAGCCCAGAGGGGGAAGAAGTGACCTACGCCCTCCGTTTTGATTTTCGCACATCAAACAATGAAGCGGAGTACGAGGCTCTGCTCGCAGGATTGCGACTAGCCAAGCAAATGGGGGCAAAGGCTATAACAGCCCTGACGGACTCAAGGCTAGCAGCGAACCAGGTCAATGGAAGTTTCGAGGTGAGAGATCAGAGAATGGGAAGGTACGTGAAGACGGTGAAACAACTAATCGAGTCGTTTAAGCAGTTCACAATAAGGCAGATACCTAGAAGCGAGAACAAGAAGGCGGATGCCTTAAGCAAATTGGCATCCACGTGCTTCAATCACCTATCGAAGAAAGTCTTGGTAGAGGTGCTCCGAGAAAGAAGTATAGACGAACGGCAGGTGAATACCCTAACGACCACTGGACCAACGTGGATGACACCATTCAGGGAATACCTGCAAAGAGGGGTGCTCCCGGACGATCACGGCGAGGCCAGGAAGATACGTATAAAAGCGCCCTCATATGCATTAATAAATGGAGAGCTATACAGGAAAGGGTTCACAGCGCCATGGCTGAAGTGTATAGACCAAGCCAAAGGGAGAGAGATGCTATAGGAAGCACACGCAGGCCAGGTGGGTGCACACGAGGGGGCACGGGCCCTAACAGGCAAAGTACTACGAATGGGTGTATACTGGCCCACAATACAACAAGATGCGCTAGAAATAGCCAGGAGATGCAGGGAATCCCAGTCGTACGCCCCAGTCCAAACAAACCCCCCAGCACCACTGCATAACATATCTAGCCCGTGGCCGTTCTATCAATGGGGTATAGATATAGTGGGCCCATTCCCGGAAGCACCAGGGAAGCAGAAATACATGGTGGTGGCAGTGGATTACTTCACAAAATGGATTGAAGCGGAGCCGTTAGCGTGCATCTCAGGGAGACACATGATAAAGTTTGTATGGAAGAATATTATAACAAGGTTCGGGACGCCTAAAGTACTCATCAGTGACAACGACCTGCAGTTTGCCGAGAACCCATTCAAGGAGTGGTGCGCCACTAAAGGGATAAAGCAACGGTTCACGTCAGTAGCGTACCCACAAGCGAACGGGCAGACGGAGGTGTCCAATCGGACTATTGTGAATAGGATTAAGAAAAGGCTGGGCAGAGCAAAAGGGAACTGGCCGGAGGAAATACCAATAGTGCTATGGTCATACAGGACCACACCACGAACAAGCACGCAAGAAACCCCGTTCAGCTTGACATACGGGACAGAAGCCATGCTCCCCATGGAATTAACAGTGAGTACGCTAAGAGTGGCCATCACAGATGAAGAAAGCAATGCACAGGACCTGAGGATAAACCTAGATATCCTAGAAGAAAAACGCGAAAAATCAGAGATGCGCCAGGCTGCATACAAGCATGCAACAGAAAGGTATTACAACCAAAGGGTAAAGGAGAAAGTGTTTAAAGTGGGCGAGTATGTTCTAAGGAAAAACGAAGCAAGTCGAGCCCAACCCCAAGGCAAACTAGGCCCAGCGTGGGAAGGCCCTTACAAAGTCACGGAAACAAAATGGAATGACGCGTATGCCTTAGAAACGATGGAAGGAAAGCAGATTCCAAGAACGTGGAACACCAGGAACTTGAAAAAGTTTTTCTTTTGAAAAGAGAAAAGTATAATCCCAGTCGATCGATACGCTGCTTAGTGCGGCACATCCCAAGTACTTAGTGTACACAAGTTCATGCTTAGTGACATGAGTTTCATACTTAGTGTATTTGTAGTCCATGGTTAATGTAATGGGATTATTCAAATGCTAATCTTTAATACTTAGTGTATTAACTCTTAACGATTGAAAATGTGCATGTAGAGATCCATTCGTTGGGTACTAAGAGCACCCAGTACCGATATTTAGCGTATCGACAATGACATAGGCGAAGCAGAACGCCTAGCGCATCAGAGCGCTATGTTCTTTTTAATATATATATATATATATATATATATATATATATATATATATAAGAGAGTAAGCAACAAACAAATAGCGCTTAGAGTTCGTGATTACACACATAAAACAGAGAATACTGTTCAAAAGCCCATACGTTATACAAACTAAAGGCACCACATGGCCATCAAAAGAAACATACAAGACAGAAACTAAAACATGCAAAGAAATTTTCACGCCCCAAGAGGGGTAGCACACGATGCCAGAGCATCTTCAACAACATCATCCTCGCCACATGTGACTTCGTTTCCCACAACAACCACCTCACCTTCTCCAAGATCACCATCACCACCCTCGTTACCCTTCCCAGCATCGACCTCAGCCACCGGCACAATACCCTGACCCATTGCACTTTCCGGAGTACTTCTGAACCAGCAAATGAGCACAACTCTCGGAGACCTCCAACACCCAATTCACCCATACCCAACAAGGACGCATGATCCATACTGGCAAAAGATAACAAAGTGTCGTTCACACTAACCATGGGACCGACAGAAGCGGCATCAACACCGACATCTCCACCACCAGCACTAGCAGTGGTTTTCTGAACAGACTCAACCCCGACCATAAAAGCAACATGCCGGATGAGACTTATCGTGTTAGTAAAGTTCGGGTGCTCAATCAATTTATCAACAATTCGAACAACACCAACATGCACCAGCCAATCCAAATCCTGACGGGAAGCGTCCAAATCCGATTGCAATGACGAAATAAGCTTATCACGATCAGCAACATCGCGTTCAAGACTTTCCACCTGGATCATCAAACCTTCATTCACTTGAGTCAGGGAGTCGACCTTAGCTTCCAAGACAACCCTAGTTTCGTCAAGGACGGTCTTCTCAGAGGATAGCAATTCACATTTTTGCTCAGACAGACGGAGGTCCTCGCCAAGCCCGCCAAGGCGACGTTCCAGCCCCGTCACGTGTGACCCACAAGTAGCGTGGGCGGCCTCCATCTCGCCAAGAGCATGAACACGACGGGAACCCACGACAAGGTAAAACATGGCATGCGCAGCAGCATAGGCCATGTTATGAGCGAGCGCAGGATTACCCATAGCCTCCATATCGCCAACAGCAGCCGGAGGAAAAGCATGGCGGGAAAATTCCAAAGCATTGTTACGAACAGAGAGTCGGGAATCGTTGCGGAGATCCCAGGAAGGAACAAAAATAGGAGACTCAGTAGAGCTATCTCCAGAAACACCACCTAAAGGAACTGAAACTGACCCAGGGCCGCTAGAACCTTTAACCAGGGAAAACTTTGGGGAAACCAAGGAACCACCTGGAACGGGAATAGAGGAGAGAGCAGGAACAACGGGCTGTTCAGCCGTCCCGTCGACCCCTTCTGACTGTTGCATGTCGTCATCAGGGATCACGACCACACCGGCCGGTGAGGAAGTCATAGAGCTCAGCAGACGAGAGAAGTTGCGCCGGGTATGAACCCTTTTGGTAGCGGTGGGCGCGCCGGTAACTGGCTCACCCATGGCTAAGGCAGCTTTTCTCTTCGCTTGCATTCGCCGGACATCCGTGATAATCCCCTCTTTGCTGTCTTCGCTACCCTCCACGGAGGAGGAGCGAGCGCTACCCAGGGGCATGACAGCAAAGATTGGGCGGGCGCGTAAAGGATCTCCCTCCGACGCTGACGAGCCTGCAGGAGGGGTAGAAGGAGCAGCAGTTAAGGCAAGCTGGTCCAGTCGGCGGGGTGGAGGAAGCCGATCAACCAGATCCACCTCACGATACTCTAACTTGCCCCGATAACGCTTCCGTAACACCTCATCCATGGACAGGGAAGACTCAACACCTAGAGATATCAGAACAAGGAATATCAGTCATATAGTAGTAACAAGGGGGAGAAGGGAAAAAGAAGGGTACAACACCTACCGTCGACAACGGAGAAAAACACCGCCATTTTGCCACGACGCCTCCAAGAAGGGCTCATCCCCACACCAGAAAGCAGAGCTTCAGAATAATCCTCAGGGGATACTTGCACACACTTCAGATAATCAGCGACACTTTGGTTGTGAGGGAAGAGCTTGGGGATGGTATCGGCAAAAGCATTCGGACGGTACCGGCCGCTTCCGACCAACTCCTGGTCTACCCATAGCCACTTGTCTTGCCAATTCTTAGGGGTCCGCCCGTCGGGAACCAAGGCGTGCCCCCCTCGCCGGACCGAAAAGGTGCACTTATCCCCAGTGACGCAGAATCAGAAGAAAAACTTAAAAAAAAAGTAATCCGGAAGATACCCGTTGGCCCTGCAGATCATCTCAAATGCAACCACTTTGTTGACTGCATTAGGGGTCAGCATCTGAAGACTGCAACCGTCTTTCTGAAAGACCTCTTGAAAATCAGTCAAAGGGAAACGGATGCCAGCGTCTAGGGTTTTCAAGTAAACCCCAATCTTACCAGGGGGAGGGGATGAGATACTAGAACTAGGTGCAGGAAACTCTACACCTTCCAAAGAAGATAAGCCATATGTGACCTCCAGTTGACGATACTCAGTGGCGGAAGGGAGGATACCGGGAAGGTTTTCCATGAGAAAGGAAGAGAGAAGAAGACAAGCTAGAAAAGAGGAAGACGAAGAGGGAAGGAGGAAAAGATAAAGAGAAATCGTTCAAAGGCCCTTATAAAGAAGAAGAAGAGGCGGGATATTTAAATGCCTGACACGGTGACGTAATTTCCAGACATCATGCGCAGTCACGTCGCCATTAAAGATGGAACGGCGGGTAAAGGAAAACCGACACGCGTAAGCTATCTAAGTCCAGAACGCCATAGCTAGCGCTGCAACGCTACGGCTACAGGACTGGGGGACTTGATGACGTGCCTAGGGCAGCACGGCAGAAGCGCGAGCCGGACACGCCAACCGGCCCCAGCCCAGCAGGCTTAGCGTCCGCTGGTACCCCCGGGAGTGGAAGGCACAAGCGAAAGGCTCGCACACGCCAACCGGGCCCAGACCAGCAGGCTTAGCGTCCGCTGGCGCCCTCGGGAGCGGAACGCACAGGCGAAAGGCTCGCGCCCGCCTAGAGACGCTCCCAGCTCCAAGACAAAAGAAATGGTCAGGAGACAAGCAGGAGGATCAGACCATTACCGTCAGAGCCAATAAGACCACCCTAACGATTAAAGGCGCATGACTCTCCAATCAGCGCCTCTGATCCTGTCTCCCCAAAAAGCGATATTGTCTGGTACGGATCAGGCAAGGGAGCTAGGTATAAAAGGATACGCTCTCAGACCTACGAGGTAAGCTCTCTGGACTCTCTAAGAGCGCACACCCAAAGATCCCAAACACTCTCTAACTTGACCGTCAGAGCGTTCTTCCGGGAGCTCCTCCCGGAAAGCGGCTGACGACCTTCTTTCTTTGTGATCTTGCAGAGGCAATCGAGAATCCAAGTGAACAATATCGATCGAGCCAGACCAAGGTCGCATCATTTGGCGTCATCCGTTTGTGAGATCAAGAACACAAACTAAAAGCACGAAAGTGACAAGTGAATGGCGTCCAACGGCAGCGAGGGACAACAGACAAGTCCCATACGCCTCATGGCAGCGTTGGACGAAACACCGCTGCCTACAGCGGTCAGCAGGGTCGCTACAGGCGAAGGAAGCTCAATCTGACCACGTCATAGCCTCGATGGCTGGGGCTCCCAATGTATCACCAATCAAATCCCACCAATCTCTGGCTCAATCCCTCAAATATCCTGCAGCAAAACGAACCTTCGACCCTTCCGGGCAGAAGCTCGTCAACTGCGCAAACTCGATGTCTGCGATCCATCTCCTAGCAGCAATGGGGTCCTTCACCCCATGGAAGTCCGACACACCACTTCCTCTAAAGTCCTTGAAGGACAGCGTGCGCGTACCCAACTGGCTGGACGCCACATCCCTCCTGAATGCCTGGAGGCGATCCTCCATCAACTCAATAATCCCCTCCTTGATCGACCCGAAGATGATGGGGGTCGAATCAAGGATACCTCTGGTGATCTCAGACGCGATGAACTCGCGTAACCCTGCTCGGATCCCGTGCCCGAGCCTGACCCTGATCCTGACCCAGATCCTGCTCCATGTCGTGTAATCGCCATACTGAAAATAAACACATAAACGTTAGGATCATATATACCCCTGAGAGGTCTCACGCACTTTCCAAGTTTCCTGGTTCCATCTCGGCCCTCCTTGACTCGAGTACGGATCCTCTGCTTTCAGTAGTACGGGCCCATACTACCTTCCACATCTATCCGTACTTCCCTCAAGGATTGCTTCAACTTCACCAAGTCCCTTTACCGATACCCTTTTCTAATAATCTCGTCCTAGGCATTCCTAGGGCACTCCCCGACCTACTCTCCGCCATCAGCTGCACTAGGAGTCCCTACTTCCCTTCCCTAACTAGCTTGCGAGTTATGCTACATACCCGCTCACTAGTTAGTTAAAGTTAGCCAGGACCCCTTAAGCAGCATTCGTACATCGAGTAACCACATCAGGCATAACCCAATCAGGCTATCCTACTGCTGACTAAACCGTCTTGGCATACAGCTCCTACAACAGGCATATAAGGCATCCTTCCTAGATCCTTAGCCCTAATCTAGCATGCAGTTCTCAGAATCATAAATCATATAACATAGCATATCAAGTATAGGTATCTTGGGGAAAAGTTACTTGAGCTCGGCCGGTAGCATGCATCACACACCTTGTTCTTTCTCGAAATCCCTTAATTTAGATTTTAGGAAACCGTTTTCTTTGTAAAATCTTTTAATCCCTCGGTTTGAGTCCAGACACCCCGAGGGTGTGTCCGAATCCCTCAAACCAGGGCTCTGATACCAACTTGTAGCATCCCAAAATTTAAGGCCAAAAATTTTGTTTTTAAATTAAGCAAGTCATAAAATATGTTACCAAAACCTTGTCAATATTACATCAAGTTTAAACAACAATGTCATGTCTCAAAATCATAACATCATAAGTGATGGAAATCAGAGTACAATCCCAGAAGCTCATTGCGAAAATCATGTGTGAATGTGTGATGCGCTGCTACACCATCGGCTCCTTCCCCTTAGACGAAGAGGTACCTGAAACCAAAACTGAAACTGTAAGCACAAATCTTAGTGAGTTCCCCCATCATACCACATACCATATAATATCGTCGGTATCTTTCAACCGGTAAATGTCATCGGTATCTTTCAACCGGTATCTGTTATCGGTATCTTTCAACCGGTAACTGTCATCAGTATCTTTCAACCAATATCTGTCATCGGTATCTTTCAACCGGTAACTAGGGACTATTTCACCCCCTACCATTATCATACAATAACAAGGTATAATCATACAATCAGGCATAACTGGGTACTGACCAACCCCATTGATCCTAAAGACCGATGCCAGGGAAAAACTAATCCCTAGCACTACCATTATCACACATAACATATCATACATGCATATCCTATGACCAAAGCACATAACCATACCAAGATAATTATCACAAAGACAATCATCTAACAACTACCCTTGTTGGTGGGCCGACATTGTGGCCTTAGACCCACCCCTACTGGAAGGTAACTCACCTCGAACAAATAGCTACTGATAATCTGCACAGGAAATCTCTGTCTGCTGCTGCTCCGGAAGTCCTCCGGCTATAATCCCCACAAAACTCTTAATCAGAGTCTGATATCTATTCCTAGGTTAAGATGACCATTTTACCCCTGACCAAGTCCAAGTCAAAGTCAAAGTCAACTTCCAGTTGACCTGACTCGCCGAGTTAGGCCGCCAACTCGTCGAGTCCCCATCTCTTCAAATGTCCTCATCCACGTCCCTACTCATCGAGTTTAGCAATGACTCGACGAGTTCTCCTTCTAAAACCACCCCGGATGAACCTTCATCCGACTCGCCGAGTTGTATGAACAACTCGTCGAGTTCATCTTCATCCTATGAACAAGTCCTGTCCTCGACTCGCCGAGTTGTATGAACAACTCGTCAAGTTCATCTTCAAGAGTTGGGAGATTGCCTTGGACTCGCCGAGTCGTCTCATGAACTCGCCGAGTCCTATGAACTCCAGGACTATGGCTTATCCCAATACGTTTGGGTCACTCCCCTGGACCCTCTAAAACCTTTCTAACACTTGAATGAGTCTCTTGAACCATAACAGAAAAGGGGAGTCTAACCTCGGACTCGCCGAGTCCCAAGAACGACTCGCCGAGTCGATGCAGTCCAAGTCTATATCTTCCATTTCTAGTGTACAACTCTTATCCAAATGATAGATCTAGGTCCCTAAACTCGATCTAGCACGTAAAGTTACGAACTTTACGTGCATGCATGGGACTTTGAGCCAAAAAGGCTCTAAAAGAGGCTCTTAAGTTGCATGGAGGCTTCCATGGGTGCAAAAGCAGCCCCTTTTTGCCTTGTAACTCCTCCATGGACCTAGATCCGAAGCCGCAACCCCCAACCATGCTTGCAATCATGGTTGGTTACCAAGAATGGCTTATAAAAGCCCTAAATCTCCCCAAAAAGGGATCTAGCAAAAGAACAAGCAAGGTATCGACTTTATACCTTCTGTGAACTGCAAATGGTGCACAAACTTGGACTCCCTTGGTCTCCTCTTGATTCCTCTAGGCTTTTCCTTCTCCTTTGAGTTCAAAATCACCAAAAAGCACCACAAATGCCTTAGATCTTTATACAAACGGCTAGGGTTTGCTATGGGGGTTTTCTGAAAACAATAGGGACGAAGGGTGGCTGAATGAGATGATTAAATAGGGTGCAAACCCTTAGATTAGGGTTTTGTCCAGTCAGAGTCTACTCGTCGAGTTTGGAAGCCGACTCGACGAGTCCATCATTTAAATTCCAGATCAAATCTGCTTCTACTCGAGGAGTTGGGCCTTCAACTCGCCGAGTCCCAGGCCAAAAACGCAAAATACTTAAATAAAATACGTACCAGGAACCAGGTGCTACAACCTTGTTCTCAAACAAACACTAACTAGAACGTCGGAGCTTCGTCTTGGGACCACCTCCCGGACGTCGACTGACGTTTTCTCTTCATTGCTGTGATTACAGGGCTCAACCCCACCTGAACCACCAAGTGACAGTGTTAAGTCTGAAGCACATATCACAACAATATATATATATATATATATATATATATATATATATATTGTTTGTTTGTGTGTGTATATGTGTGTATGTAGTTTGTAAAATTCATGGATTTAATGAAGATTATTAGTACTTGGTGAAAGTAATCTTCCAATACATATGCATTCTTGTAGAATGTTCTTGAAAGTTTTGTTCTTTTAAAATTAACTCCAACATATGCGATATAGACCATATATATTTTTTAGATTTTTTGATGACTAATATTTTGACAATTTGATCTTGTAGAAACAACCCAAACATAAGTCTAAACAAACTGTATCAAATAAAACTAGTGAAGACAAATAGTTTTATGTCAAAATAAGTTAAATGTTATACAATATTGTTAATCAGATTGTTTTGCAAAAACTTTATGTGCATAATTCTTGGTCAAAATTTCCTTCAAAACTTTTACTTATAGTTGTTTTTAACCTCCATAATTCCTTTGGATCTACTAGATTACCATTTCTCAAAATGTATATGTTCGAGTTCACAAAGTTGGCTTCATTGTTTATGTGGTCCAAGAAATATTGATAACATGTAAAGGAATTCAATTATAACATCAACATTCCATCATGTATGTGAATTCCCTACTTATATATATAAATACACCTTTAAATTCATATGTTTGATTACACATAATTTTCTTAGAGTTTTTATCTTCATAATTGTCTATGTTGTAATTCTTTGTATTCTTCATTGTTTTTCATCAATTAGTTCAATTTGTAATTACTTAAAGTATATTCTAAGAAAATACATGTTGAATATGTATGATGTATATTAAAATAAATTATGACTCCTGAAAAGGTGTTTTACTCGTGATGGATTAACAGGGAAATAGAAGTGCGACTATTATTAGACAAGATTAGCTAGCTGTGTCTTATTGTATTTGTCCAAGGGTGTATTTGTAACTTTTTATTCTATTTATTCAATTCCTATCTGCCTAATTGGGCATCAAAGAGTGTTTGTGAGTTATGCTCATATGGTATCAGAGAGTTAACCGATCCTCTTCCCCTCTTCCATTCTTTTTTCCTCATCTTCATCTTCATCTTCTTCATGTCTAGTTCATCTTCTGATTCCCTCCTCTTCATGAATACAATTCTACATCTCATCTCCAACCGCCTCACATTTTCAAACTACCTGCTATGGAAGAATCAAATTCTTCCCCTTATCTCTTATCAGAACTTACTTCCCCTCGTTGATGGCACCTCCTCTGCGCCGCTGCCTACATTAATCACTGATGGAAAATCGACTCCAAACCCTGATTTTTCTGCTTGGCAATCCGCTGTTCAAAGGGTTGTTATTCTCCTTCAGGCCTCCCTATCAGAAGAAGCTTTCTCCAAAATTGTTGGTTTGTCTACTGTCTGTGACATCTGGCTGGCCTTAGAAGATGCTTATAGAAACTCCTCCGTCGAGCTTATTCAAAATCTGCATTATCAACTTTGACAGGTCACCAAGGGTTCATCCTCTATTGCAAAGTTTGGTCGAAAATTTCGTGCCCTCTGTGATCAATTGGTAGCGATTGGTAAACCTGTGGCCGATTCTGACAAGGTTCATTGGTTTCTATGCGGTCATGGAGCACCATTTGAGACTTTTTCCACCGCGATTCGAGCCTCGCACACTACTATCACCTTCCGTGACCTTCTTGCATAAGCCGATAGGCATGAGTTATTCATGCATTCTATTCACGGTTCATCTACCCCGCCAATGGATTTCAATGTGAATTATCGCGACTCTACACCTACTCGGGGTCGCAGTGGTCGCTCTTCCCGTGGAGGTCGGGGGAGGGGGTGTCGTCCTCCCCATTGACAACTCTGTCGGATGCCAATCTTGGTAAAGCCTTTCATGCTCAATGTCATGTGACTTCGTCTGGCCCCGACTGGTATGTCGATTCGGGCGCATCTGATGACATGTCATCCTCATCCGCTTCTGTTTACAATCCGACTCTGTTTTCTAGTCCCAACAAGGTTTTCTTTGGTAATGGTACGACTCTTCCTATATCCCACATTGTGCACATGTTTTTACACAAGAATATCCATCTTCGGGATGTGTTAGTCGTTCCGAAGCTCACTAAAAACATTATATCAATTAATAAATTAACACACAAAAATTCTCTAGATGTTTTATTTTATCATCCTATTTTTTACATTCAAGACCGAAAGACGAAGCAGGTTCTAGCACAGGGCCGATGTAACAGTGGTCCTTATGTGTTCTCCTCCAATCCGCATGCCTTTTTCGCCTCCATCAGTTACAAGTTGAAGGCATATTTTAAACTTTAGCATACCCGTTTAGGACATGTGTCCTATGACTCTATTTATCTTTTAAATAAAAGGGCCACTTGTCGGTTACATCTATTTTACCCAAACCGTTTTTGTGCTCTTCTTGTCAGATGGCTAAAGCAGACCGGTTACTTTTTATAAACAATGAAAAACATGCTATGAAAGTATTAGATCTTATTCACTGTGATTTGTGAGGACCTTCTCCCATATGTTCGGTTGATTCTTTTCATTATTATGTTGTGTTTGTAGATGGCTGTTCTCGATTTATGTGGTTTTATCCACTAAAAGCCAAGTCGATTTTTCATACTGTGTTGGATGTATTTCTTAAATTTGTGCAAACCCAATTTAACACTAAAGTCAAAGTCTTTTAAAGCGATGGTGGCACAGAATTTCCAATCACACGGTTCGTTCTCTACTTGAGAATAATGACACATTTCATCGTATTTCATGCCCGTACACCAGCAACAAAATGGGCGGGTCGAGCGAAAGCATCGCCACATCATTGAGACAGGTTGTAACGCCCTGTTCCAAATTGTTTCTTATTTCGGGGTACTGATTAAAGATCGGGTATTAACAGGCTTAGGACCTTTAAAGAATTGAGATCTAGACTCATTTGGAGGTGGGTGATGTAATTTTGATGATCCGGGTATTCAGTTTGTGTTTTGGGTAATGTGTCAGCTCAGACTTTTATGGAAATTGGATTATTCCTCGGGAAATTGTAAGCCAGGTATGAGTTGATTAAAGCATAGAGCTTCTTGTTACCTTTTCATGGATATAGGGATCGTCTAAATCAGATTTATAACGAAAAAGTTATGGCCTTCAGAGTATTTTAGGGTTTAAGGGGAAACCCTAGTACGTGGGGAGTACATAAGGAGTACACGAGACGTACTAGTGTGAAGTGCAGTATGTAGGGCGTAAATTGGTGTACGCTTAACGTACCAAGGAGAAAGGACCGCGAAGCCTCTGCCTCGTAAGTATGCTGGGCGTACGAGGAGTACGCTGAGCGTATGAAGGGTGCAAGAAACCCTAATTTTGAGTGTGTGTACCCTATTTAAGAACTTTAAGTCTTTAGGGCTGGCCTCTTTACCAACCCCCAAACCTCCTAAAACCCTAAATCGACCCTTAGCCTTCATATTGGTGTTCTTGAGCTTTTGAGAAGGATTTGGTGGTTATTTTGGCCTTTGTGAAGGAAGTGAAGAAGTTTGAGGGTGCTTTGCTTGATGAGGAGTTCATAGATCCAGAATCATCACCCTTTTTGCAAGACTTTAGAGGTATCAAGTTCATACATTGGTATGTTTTTGGTCCCTTTTTGGGTTAGTTGTTGAGTTAAGACGTTTGAAGGACTATTTCTTTTGGATCTGAGCTTATTGAGAGTTCCTTATGCATAAAGGTGCCAACTTTATGGGGTATTGGGTCTCACATATGCATTAAGTCACATATTAATTCCTTTTAAAGCTTAAGAGCTTCATTTAGCCATGCATGAACGTAAAGTTAGAAACTTTACGTGGTAAATCATTCCAAGGAAGTCAGATCTAGGTTGTGGTGTAAAGTCTTTATGGAATAAGAGCTTAAAATTGAGATTGGGATGAATGGAGGAGTACGTTGGGCATACAAGCTTGTACATGCAGTGCACAAGCCCTTAAGCCAGTACGCTTAGCGTACAAGCTGAGTACGCCCCGCAAACTCAGCAGATTTGACCTCAGATCGTTTGGGCTTTGGTTTGGGCCATTCTTGTGGGCCTAGATGTTTAGGGCTTTGTGGGGCCAACTAATTTCAAGTTTTTAGTTTGGGAACATTATTGGGCCTTGGGTTAAGGCCATGGAAGGGAATTGGGCCCAATTTGGAAAATTGGGCCATGATTGGGCCTTGTATGATAAATTGATTTTTGGGCCTTTTGGATAGTAGGTTTGGGCCTTAGTTTTGGACCAAGATAGATAAGGGGTAAAATGGTCTTTTTACCCTAATTGTGGGATGATAGCTATGGATTGGAATCCAATTATTAATTGGATGTTATTTGGTATTGTTAGCTCGATATTTGTCGGACCAAAAACCAAGGATTTATCAGTATGGTTCAACAGTTTGAGGTGAGTCTCCTCACTGATTTTAGTGGGTCAAAGGCACCAATGCCGACCCACATGTTAGGATGCTAGATGTGTGCGTGACTCTTGCATGTGTTATGTGATGGTATGCTTACCAGGCAAGTCCCGATGCCAGGTGGGGCCTGATGAGTAGATTGTATGCTAGTTATCAATATGTGTCTTTATGCTTACTGGGCAAGGCCCGATACCGGGTTGGGCTCGATGAATGTATGGTAGGATATGGTATTTGTGATTATTGCATGTGCTAGCAAGATTATATGTTTATATGATTATATGGTTATATGATTATGTGTGTAAAGGGCGGGGCCCGATGTCAGGCGGGGCCTAGGGATTGACAAATCTATAATCCGAGCGGGGCTTGATGCCGGGCAGAGCCCGAAGCTGAGCGGAGCTTGATGCCAGGCGGGGCCTGAGGCCGAGTGGAACTCGATACTAGGCGGGGGCCTAGTATGTGATTTATGTATGTATGGTATATGGTATCTTGGGGAACTCACTAAGCTTTGTGCTTACGATTTTCAGTTTATGTTTCAGATACTTCTGGTTTCAGCGGGAAGAGTTCGGGATGATTGTAGGGCACACACCACCTCGTTTCGTGTTTTTTGATTTACTCTGATTTCATATGACGATTTATACACTTGTTTTATTGGGATTGTATTGATGATGTTTTTGGAATACTGATTTTATTAAATTAAAATGGAACTTTTGGGTCTTATTTTTGGGACGTTACACATGTCTTGGTATGCTCTTCACCGGTCATGTTTCCCCATCTTACTGGGTCCATGCGTTCAACACCGCCATCTATATTATCAACCGGCTCCCCTCTTCGGTGTTAGAGAATCGCTCTCCATTTGAGATGCTTTTTAAGACTCCACCTTCGTATGACCATTTTCGCCCGTTCGAGTGTTGGGTCTATCCATATTTACATGACTATGTGGATCACAAACTGTCTCTATGAAGCCTTCCATGTATTTTTTTCGGGTATTGCGCTCAATATAAGGGTTTTCAGTGTTTGGAGCCCTCCACATCTCGTATGTTTGTCTCTCGACATGCTCGCTTTGACGAACAATGCTTTCCCTTCCATAGCGAGGCTACTTCATTACCATACCACATGCTTGCTTTATCACAGTTTCGAGAGTACGCATATGATGCTACGCCACTGTTACCGTCTCCACCTTCTACTGTTACCGCTCCGGCACCAACTCCCCTGTTACCCTCGTGGTGTTTATCTGAGGATCCCTCTCTACCATTCGCTTCTCCTATTCCTACTCCCACTGTTGATAATGATGACCATGGCACTAATAATCATGACCATGGTGGTGTTGATCCTAACCATGATGCCGCCTCTGAAGATCTTCCATCTGAGCCGACATCTCCGGTCCCATCATCTCCATCACAATAATTTCCTCCTCCTCCTCTAAGTCACCCGATGATCACCCGGGCTAAAGCTGACATTTTCAAACCTAAATATTGGGCCGATCTCGCTTCTCATGGGCTTTTGGCATCTTTTTACGCTTCCACCGATCCCAAAGGTTTTAAAACCACTGCTCGTTACCCGCAATGGATGGACGCCATGCAAAATGAATTGGATGCTTTATGTTGCAACAATACCTTTACCTTGCTCCCTCGCTCGTACAACCACAATATTGTTGGATGCAAATGGATCTTTCAGACAAATACCTTGCTGATGGTTCCATTGATGATTACAAGGCCCGTTTAGTTGTCATGGGATTCAACCAAGTTCATGGTTTGGATTACTTTCATACTTTTAGTCTGGTAGTTAAATTCTCTATGGTCCGTATTGTTTTGTCTCTTGCCGTTTCCAACAAGTGGATCCTTCACCAACTTGATGTTAACAATGCTTTCTCAATGGCTACTTGAGTGAGCCTGAGTGCATGGAGCAGCCACCGGGTTTTCAAGACCCCCAATTTCCTAATCATGTGTTTCGTTTAAACAAAGCTCTCTACAGCCTCAAACAAGCCACCCGAGCTTGGTTCCATCGGCTTATCACGTTTCTAGTCACAAATGGGTTTGTGTGCAGCCGGGCCGACCCCTCTCTCTTTGTGTTTAAATGAGGTGCATGTATTATATATTTGTTGGTTTATGTTGATGACCTGATCCTTACTATAAATCAGGCCTCGGTTATTTAATACTTCATCAACAAGTTGCATGTTGAACTTTCCATTAAAGACCTTGGCTGTCTTAGCTACTTTCTTGGTGTCAAGGTGACATATACTACCGACAGGTTGTTCCTCAGTCATTATAAATATGCTCACGACATCTTAAATTGGGCCAACATGGTTAATGCCAAACCTGTCACCACTCCCCTTGCCGCTAATGCTGCTTTTCTCACAAGTGGTGACCCGTTTGATGACCCCACCACTTACCGTTCACTTATGGGAGTGCTCCAATACTTGAAGATTACCCGAACCGATATCTCGTATCCGGTGAATCAATTCTGCTAGTTCTTTCAAGCTCTGACTCTCTCCTATTATCAGAGTGTCAAACGTATTCTTCGGTATGTCAAGGGAACCATGTCCTTCGGCCTCACTTTCTCTCACTGCAATCCTCCGCCACCTCTTCTCGGGTACTCTGATGTTGATTAGGCTCGTTGTCTTGACACCCGACGCTCCACCTATGGCTACTCTATCTTCCTTGGTGGAAACCTTATTTCCTGGAGTGCCAAGAAGCAACCTACCCTCTCTCGCTCAAGCTGCAAATCCGAATATCAGGCCATGGAAAATATTGTTGCTGAACTCATTTGGATTACCCATCTACTTCAAGAAATCCATGCTCTCCCATCTGTTCGTCCCACTCTCTTATGCGACAATAAAAGTGCATTATTTCTTACTCAGAATCCAGTTTCCCACAAGCGTGCAGAGCGTATTGAACTAGATTACCATTTCATTCGGGAGCTTGTTTCTTCTAGGAAACTTCATACTAAATTTGTATCCAACAAGCTTCAGGTGGCTGGAATCTTTACCAAAAGTCTTCCCCGTCACCAGTTTGAGTTCTTCTGTGACTTGCTCACCATTGGTCCACCACCGTTCCGCTTGAAGGGGGATATAAGACAATATTAGCTAGTTGTGTCTTATTGTATTTCTCCAAGGGTGTATTTGTAACTTTTTATTCTATTTATTCAATTCCTCTCTGCCTAATTGGGCATGGAAGAGTTTTTGTGAGTTACGCTCAAAAGTATGCTTTAGAGGTTTTTACCATTTTGAGTGAGTACATGGAGATTTTCTAAGAACATGTTTGTAACACCTGTTTTTCGGTACATATTTGCTAAGTTCTTCATGTTTTTATTAATTTGAGGATTAGGGTTTTTGGGGTTGCACAACGCGTGCATAGCATGAACGGAGCGTAGGGGTGCCACATGGACGCGACATATGATTCATTTAAGTACGCGACACATAGCCACCTGAGGCACAAAACCCTATGGATTGTGTTTTAGGCCCTATTTAAAGGCTCTAACTTCTAGGGTTTTCTCTCATTATGAACCTCCAACCCTCAGAGAGAAAATCTAACCTACATTGTTGTTTCCTTATAGTTTATGGTGTTTTGGTGTGTTTTCCTTCAAGAATAAGAAGGTGTTGGTGCATAGAAGCTAGATCTACTTAAGTTCCATCATTCTCATCTTGCTTTGGACCATTATAAGTCATCAAGTTCCAAACTTTATGACTTATCTGATGGGTTTTGTATACTACAACATCCTATGGTGCACATACAACCCTAAATACCTTGGATCTATGTTTTCACTAATTATACATGCAAATGGTTTCCAAGGCATTAAACCTATAACTAGCATGCATTTGACATAAACCATATAAGATACTAGTTAGGGT